>NC_064643.1:493452237-494707661 GCF_023864345.2 Schistocerca serialis cubense | reverse complement strand
TTTACGAAACTAGTGCTCATTATACACTCCTGGAAATGGAAAAAAGAACACATTGACACCGGTGTGTCAGACCCACCATACTTGCTCCGGACACTGCGAGAGGGCTGTACAAGCAATGATCACACGCACGGCACAGCGGACACACCAGGAACCGCGGTGGTGGCCGTCGAGTGGCGCTAGCTGCGCAGCATTTGTGCACCGCCGCCGTCAGTGTCAGCCAGTTTGCCGTGGCATACGGAGCTCCATCGCAGTCTTTAACACTGGTAGCATGCCGCGACAGCGTGGACGTGAACCGTATGTGCAGTTGACGGACTTTGAGCGAGGGCGTATAGTGGGCATGCGGGAGGCCGGGTGGACGTACCGCCGAATTGCTCAACACGTGGGGTGTGAGGTCTCCACAGTACATCGATGTTGTCGCCAGTGGTCGGCGGAAGGTGCACGTGCCCGTCGACCTGGGACCGGACCGCAGCGACGCACGGATGCACGCCAAGACCGTAGGACAATGCACGTCCGCATGTATCCCGTGCCACCCAACGTGCTCTAGAAGGTGTAAGTCAACTACCCTGGCCAGCAAGATCTCCGGATCTGTCCCCCATTGAGCATGTTTGGGACTGGATGAAGCGTCGTCTCACGCGGTCTGCACGTCCAGCACGAACGCTGGTCCAACTGAGGCGCCAGGTGGAAATGGCATGGCAAGCCGTTCCACAGGACTACATCCAGCATCTCTACGATCGTCTCCATGGGAGAATAGCAGCCTGCATTGCTGCGAAAGGTGGATATACACTGTACTAGTGCCGACATTGTGCATGCTCTGTTGCCTGTGTCTATGTGCCTGTGGTTCTGTCAGTGTGATCATGAGATGTATCTGACCCCAGGAATGTGTCAATAAAGTTTCCCCTTCCTGGGACAATGAATTCACGGTGTTCTTATTTCAATTTCCAGGAGTGTATTAGCTGAAGACGACGTCTGAAGACAAATAAAAAGAAACAAAAAACTGACCAGTTACCTCCAATTTTGTCCAGCACCACCAACCAAGTGTATTGTGTACCTCAATAGCTGACCAGCCAAGAAACCACCACTCACGATAGCCTTAAGCCATGAATTCCTCTTGCCTGACCGCTCATAACCACTCCTACCACTAATCATGGCACAATGCAGCGCGACTTGGACTTACTGCAGATCCACGGTTGACATAGACTCCTCAGTTTAAAAAATCCGGAACAAGGATGTTGTTTTGTCAGTACACCACGAATTTCTCATGCGAAATGTAGATTCCTCCCTTTTATACGAGTTATTTTCGAAGGCAGAAGAAATAAGACCACACACGCGTTTTCACATCGCCAAAGTATTGTTACTTGTTGTGAAATTCCTGTACAGCACTGTGGCATAGGTATATTTCCTCTAAGTATTTTCTCATCAGGTAATAAAAATGTATCTTCCCTTGCCAGCTTAATACCTGTTATGTCCTGCATCACAGGACTAGAATATTAAACTCATTTTTGGCTCATGACGGAGTACTAAGAGCATGATCTCTCTCTGCCACAGGTTACCTCCCGATTTTCGAACTCTGTTAATGTCAAGAAATGTCTTACCACATACAAAGTCTCTCGTGGTAACAGCACAGGGAGGTTGTAAATATCACATTTATACTATGTATCACTCTATAAAGTCGGTAATGTAGCTGATTTTGTTACTATGGCCATCCCTCCTTGTGTAGGTGGGAGATTGGAATTTCGTTAAAAGAACTCGCCACAAGGAAAAATGGATGATTACCGCTCCACGATACTCTCACCCTCGCTTCCAACCGCCTGGCGGCAAGTCATTGATATAAAATTGAAAGGCTAAATAATTACATTGATCATCAGAGTCCCTTTGCCAGGTGCGTAATTTTTTCCTTGAATTGGTTTTCACTCGCCAGGTAACCGTTACAGATACTTCCGTGATGTCTCTGGAGGCTTGCCACAGGCTAGGTAGTCACATCCTCTGATACCAAAATGGGTGGTAACTGTTGTGTGTTTATGTTCTACAATCATTTCTCCCTTGCCAATACCTTCTTGGTGCTGGCACTACAACAACACTCCCAGATTGACAGTTTCAAACTGTCCGTCTGGAGCTGAATCGTGCATAAACCACATGTTTCTTCTTAACGTTACGTTAAGTGGTGCTAACCTCTTCGAATGCAGGCGTCCAGAAAGATCTTGTGCTATTGGATAGGTGCCATGAGTGAGATTACGGCAAAACAGTCTTCATTGAACAGCAGTTATGGACTCAACTTGCTCTGTTTGTTATTCAGACGTTGAATGTAGCGGGTATAGTACTCTCCTACTTCTGGTTAACTGGAAATTAAATCGGCGACAGTGTCCTAAGAAGCGAGAATACTCTGTGACTCCGATCCACATAGGAAAGTTGTACAGTCGTAATCGTAAATTCTGCACTGTGATCGAAGTTCTAGAAATATATAGACGGTATAGACGCTAGCTGGTGTACATAGATGTTTATGTCCAAGAATTAACCATGAACGTACATACTGCGCGGCCATCTACCTATTCAGAATCTAATATCTAGTACTCGCAAAGTAGTGGAGGTTGTCGTGTCACTGGCTGGCGTTGAAATTACGAAAAAACTGGTAAAATCACTAAAATTGATCGCACTATCAACTGTGGTGCTAATTATATTACATCGTCTTATTCGACAGTATCTTTTCCATCCCATTTGTCCACTGGTTCACTGCTGATTATCATGAAATGATTGACTGAAACCACTTGTTTGAGATGGAGAGAGTCTTGGTGGAAGAAACACCTTCTGGGAATGGCCATCACCGAAACAGTGATCATGTACATGGCTGCTGTAGGAGGAATCAGTGCTCTTAGTCTCTTCGAAAACCGAACACGAAGACGTATGCTACCGCGTCATGTTGAAGATGAGCTTAAATGTAGCGGTCATCGCCTTCGGATAGCTGTTCGGAAATGCTGCACAATGCTGTGAACTCTTCCAGTTTCCATATGTTGCGATTTCTTCCACATTTTTTCTTGTCAATCAGAAACACCCCCTCTGTTTCTTTATTTTAACCACCCTGTGTGTTGTGGAAGCAGCATAGTCTACACCATGCGATGTCCAGCTTGCTTTGAGAGCCATACGTCGAAGTCATTGTACAAAAACGAAATGTATGGCAGTATTCAGAGCTGTAGTTATACAATGCGTGGACATGTTACAGCAGAAAATAATGCATAACACTACTTATGAAACAACGGCACAAGAATCCTCTTCTTGTCATTGATAGTTGATATCGTCTTCTTCCAGTACAGGTAACAAAACATTATACAGAGCTGTGCAAGCAACTTCGATCACTGGGATATCTGCTCCAATGGACCACTGCGTTTACATGTAATATGGTTTATGTCAACATGCACACAGTATTTGTTCCCCAATATATCGGAAGAGAGACGTGCAATAAAATATTATTGAGTTTTCTATTACGTAATATTAGCAAAACTTTTATAGTTCGTAGTTTTACTCCATCGAATGCTACAAAATAAGAGACAGAGGCACATTGCTGTCAACGAAGACTCAGACACCATTACACTACCATATTTCTAGAGCAGTAATCATAGGAATTCGATAAAGGAGATTAGGTCATGTACAGTGGGATATTTATAACCATTCATTCCATATCGATGAACTGTTGGTGTTATGCTTCTTAATTTACACACATCGAAAAAAGTTTTGCATCATCCTGGTTCCCAGAACTTCTGAAGATAGACGTTGACTGTGGATACTGTATCACAGACAGTCTCTTTGACTGTTCAGAGTATCACCAAACCTGCCCAAACATGTAAACAACCATGCATGAGCAGCGCTTATTACGAGTAGATGGAGGGGGTCCGACAGCCTATCAGTTTCAGTCATTCCACCAGGAAGGAGGTACATGGCTCGTGTTGTCTGTACTTCAACCATGCCTGGACGCTCAATACTACGGATCTATGGCGTCTGCATGGTTACTTTGTGCCAAGAAGGTCTCACAACAAGGGAAGTGTCCAGGCGTCTTGTAGTGAACCAAAGCGATGTTTTTCGGACATGGAGGAGATACAGGGAGATAGCAACTGTCGATGACATGCCTCGCTCAGGCCGCCCTAGGGCTACTACTGCAGTGGGACTGTGGGTCGAAGGAACCCTGACATCAGCGCCATCATGCTGAACAATGCTTTCCGTGCAGCCACAGGACGTCGTCTTACGACTCAGACTGTGCACAATAGGCTGCATGATGCCCAACTTCACTCCCGACGTCCATGGCGAGGTCCATCTACGGGACGTGTGTGGAAGCAACCTGGTCAGGCTGAACGCCTGAGACACACTGTCCATCGAGTGCAGCAAGGCGGAGGTTCCCTGACGTTTTGGGGTGGCATTATGTGGAGCTGACATACGCCACTGGTGGTCATGGAAGGGTCCGTAACGGCTGTACGATACGTGAATGTCGTCCTCTGACCGATAGCGGAACTATATCGGCAGCATATGGGCGAGGCATTTGTGTTGATGGACGACAATTTGCGCCCGATCATGCACATCTTGTGAATGACTTCCTTCAGGATAACGACATCGCTCGATTGTAGTGGCCAGCATGTTCTGCAGACGTGAACCCTATCGAACATGTCTGGGATACACTCCTGGAAATTGAAATAAGAACACCGTGAATTCATTGTCCCAGGAAGGGGAAACTTTATTGACACATTCCTGGGGTCAGATACATCACATGATCACACTGACAGAACCACAGGCACATAGACACAGGCAACAGAGCATGCACAATGTCGGCACTAGTACAGTGTATATCCACCTTTCGCAGCAATGCAGGCTGCTATTCTCCCATGGAGACGATCGTAGAGATGCTGGATGTAGTCCTGTGGAACGGCTTGCCATGCCATTTCCACCTGGCGCCTCAGTTGGACCAGCGTTCGTGCTGGACATGCAGACCGCGTGAGACGACGCTTCATCCAGTCCCAAACATGCTCAATGGGGGACAGATCCGGAGGTCTTGCTGGCCAGGGTAGTTGACTCACACCTTCTAGAGCACGTTTGGTGGCACGGGATACATGCAGACGTGCATTGTCCTGTTGGAACAGCAAGTTCCCTTGCCGGTCTAGGAATGGTAGAACGATGGGTTCGATGACGGTTTGGATGTACCGTGCACTATTCAGTGTCCCCTCGACGATCACCAGTGGTGTACGGCCAGTGTAGGAGATCGCTCCCCACACCATGATGCCGGGTGTTGGCCCTGTGTGTCTCGGTCGTATGCAGTCCTGATTGTGGCGCTCACCTGCACGGCGCCAAACACGCATACGACCATCATTGGCACCAAGGCAGAAGCGACTCTCATCGCTGAAGACGACACGTCTCCATTCGTCCCTCCATTCACGCCTGTCGCGACACCACTGAAGGCGGGCTGCACGATGTTGGGGCGTGAGCGGAAGACGGCCTAACGGTATGCGGGACCGTAGCCCAGCTTCATGGAGACGGTTGCGAATGGTCCTCGCCGATAGCCCAGGAGCAACAGTGTCCCTAATTTGCTGGGAAGTGGCGGTGCGGTCCCCTACGGCACTGCGTAGGATCCTACGGTCTTGGCGTGCATCCGTGCGTCGCTGCGGTCCGGTCCCAGGTCGACGGGCACGTGCACCTTCCGCCGACCACTGGCGACAACATCGATGTACTGTGGAGACCTCACGCCCCACGTGTTGAGCAATTCGGCGGTACGTCCACCCGGCCTCCCGCATGTGCACTATATGCCCTCGCTCAAAGTCCGTCAACTGCACATACGGTTCACGTCCACGCTGTCGCGGCATGCTACCAGTGGTAAAGACTGCGATGGAGCTCCGTATGCCACGGCAAACTGGCTGACACTGACGGCGGCGGTGCACAAATGCTGCGCAGCTAGCGCCATTCGACGGCCAACACCGCGGTTCCTGGTGTGTCCGCTGTGCCGTGCGTGTGATCATTGCTTGTACAGCCCTCTCGCAGTGTCCGGAGCAAGTATGGTGGGTCTGACACACCGGTGTCAATGTGTTCTTTTTTCCATTTCCAGGAGTGTAGATTGAAAAGGGCTGTTTATGGAAGACGTGACCCATCAACCACTCTGAGGGTTCTACGCCGAATCACCGTTGAGGAGTGAGACAATGTGGACCAACAATGCCTTGATGAACTTGTGGATAGTATGCCATGACGAATACCGTCATACATCAGTGCAAGACGACGTGCTACTGGGTATTAGAGGTACCAGTTGTACACCACCTCTGTAGGTCTCGCTGTTTGGTGGTACAACATGCAATGTGTGGTTGTCATGAGCAATAAAAAGGGCGGAAATGATGTTTATGTTCATCTCTATTCCAGTTTTCTGTACAGGTTCCGGAACTCTCGGAACCGAGGTGATGCAAAACTCTTTTTGATGTATTTGTGCAGTCCATGTGTACTCTGCATGGTTGTGATGGAACAGTGCTGTCAGAACATCATGATGGTATTTTGAGATAATTAGCAGGTGTCAATAACTTGGCGGGGGACATTTCTTACTTGTTGATATCAGGTGGATTCAAATGCTGTATATCGAAGACTGGAGAATAGGACAGGTAATCGATACTCTAAATACTTGAGAGGTGAGCTCTATAGTGTTCCTTCTAAGTTTTGTGGGAAAACATGTTACAACCTTTCACATATGTCTCACAAAGGATTGCAATGACAAAGTTAAGGGCTAATACAAAGATTTCTACAGATAGTCAGCAGCATGAGTTCAGTCTTTTGTTTTCTGAATAAATAAGAAACGACATTCTTCTTTGAGTTTCGTGTACCTACGAATGAACGCAGTTCTGTATGCATATCTTGCCCACCCTTTTTACGGTGCGTGGCGGAGGGTACCCTGTACCACTACTAGTCATTTCCTCGCAAATAGAGCGAGGGAGATAAGAACTATATATATATATATGCCTTCATATAAGCGCTAGTTTCTCTTATCTTACTTTTGTGGTCCATATGCGAAATGTATGTTGGCAACAGTAGAGTCCTTCTGCAGTCAGCTACACATCTTGGTTCTCAACAGTGTTCCTTGAAAAGTATATCGCATTCCCTACAGGGATTCCCATGTGAGTTCACGAAGCATCTGCTGTATTCTGAGGGAAACATGGGTTTGTAGATTCGTACTCGTTTGGGATATGGTGGTCAGTAGACAGGTATTTTATTATTGTTCATTGGTCCAGCTTTTTCGGGGTATTTCGAAAACACATCTCAGAACGTTTTGGTTTCCACGAGGGATGAGGGGGAGCATATTACTCAATATCCTAGTATTTACCTCAGGGGCATTTAAGCACCCAGTCCTTCTGAGAAGGGTAGGAAAACTTGCAAGTCTGGAATCATTTAATAGCTGTCTGGCATGGCGAGTGGTGGATTGTCGACCAGGAATGGTACAGCCCTGACACATTGGCAGAGGTTCGTGAGATGGTGGTGGTGGTGCCAGCTGTTCAAATGCGAGCCAGTGGCAGAGGCGTCATGGGGCTGGAGAGGAGAGCGAAACATCCTACTTCCCCCATAGACCGACAGGTCTCAGCAGCATTAGTTCGGGAGCAGTATACCAAAATTCGAAGTGACTTACTTTTATTAGCATGACAAGGCAACAGAGAGACAGAATGCAGTTAGAGTTGGATATCTTCAGGTATTTGACGATGGTTACCACTCATTTTAGTACTAGAGGAAGCAACTAGCTAGCCTATGGGAAGCCTCCAGAGACGTCACAGAGGCGTGTGTAACGCTTACCTGGCGAGTGTAATCCGATTGCAAAAAAATTACTTATCACGGAAAGCGACTCCTATGATCAGGTGCCTCCCAGCAGTTTTTATTCTTTGTCAAGTGTGCTCCATCTAGTGCAGTGGTTTAAAAGTGTTTTCTATTTGGAGTGTCATAAAACTGAGGCCAACTTTTAACTTGTTGCATGTGACGTCATGCACAAGTTAAAAGTTGGCCTCAGTATTATAACACTCCAGATGTGACATCAGTGTATTTTTGGAGCCCCATGTATCGCCAACTGCGTTTTCTATCTTTATGTGGACATTTTTTTCTGTTCCACATGAACGTCTCCATTTAATGTATATTTTAACCCCCACAGTCAACCTTATTATGTTCTTACGTTCCCCTTTCTGTCGCCTTTTATATGTATCCGTTTCATCTCTTTATTAAATGTATCGCTCGGCTGGAGAGCGGTGGATTATGCCGCTACCAGCCCTACTCCGCCCATATGAGGTAGGGGATTGAATTCGCAATAAAGGGGAAAAATATACCAGATGGGCATCTTGTGGGTTGGAGTCCCACAACTTCCAAATCGGAAGATTTCTGCTGCCTGGGCTACCCTCAAGGTCCAAATCGAAGCTTTGGAAGTCCTCCCCCCTCCCTGTCAGTGTCTGCCGTCCACTGCCACCAGCCATCCGGTGCTCGCCACTGGAACCTCCACCACCGCCTGCTGTGTTCACCTACAACACCACTACCGCCACCACTGCCACCACCCAGCGCTTGCTCGCCACCACCACAGCCGCTGCCGCCGCCACCGCCGTATACTCGCCTCTGCTGTCCAGTGCTCGCCACCACTACTGAAGCCGTCACCGCGCTGCTGCCGCTGCAAAGTACTCGGCACCACTGCCACCCTGTCCCCATCTCCAAGTTGCCCCTCTTCATTCTCTTTTCCTACTTCAGCAACACCTGTAGCTGGTAGACCGCACAGTCCAACATGAACACCCCTACCACCACCATCACACCACTCCACTTCCCCTGTCCCTACCATTACCTCCTGGAGTGATTCTCCAGGCTTCACCTCCCCTCCTCACAGCCTTCTCCTCCTCTATGTCCTCCCCTCCCCTGTATTCCCTCCTATATACTGTCCCTGCTCCTGCTCCTCCCCTGCTGCCACTGATGCTCCTGTGCCTACTCCCACTTCTACCACTCATCAGGATTACTATCACCTACTCCCCAGTCGCTCTTCTATGACTGCCGCTGCTTCCCCCACCTGTGTCACCACCTGTTGTGGGACAGTCACCACCACAGAGTACCCAACCTCGTTTCAAAGTGCCTCTGCCTTACATGAGTGGCCTGCCTCCCACCACCTCCCACTCCAACCAGTCCCTCCCCCCTCCGCCCAGGCCACCCCCACCAAAACACCCCCCAACCTTTTATGTTGATCTAACCTCCATCCCCTCCTCCAAGAAACCACAACCCACCCCTCTTCTTTCCGATCCCCCCATGGACACCACCCCTCCTCCCATATTCCCAGCCCCACCCTCATAAATTTGTCCTTTCGAAGCCCGATCCTAAATTCCTCGATGCCCACGCCCTCACCCTCGAAATTCACAGGTGCACCCCAGTGCCCCCATAGCTCTGCTCATCCCCCACAAAGACTTTGTCCTTATCAAGTCCCCCTCTCCTATCCGCACTGACGTCCGGTAACTTCCGCATATCACCTTAGGCTCCCATGCTTCTCTCACACCTTTCCTTACCTTCTCCTCTCCCTGTCAGCCCCAACAGACTAATTGTCCACCGACACTCACTGCCATAATCACCAAAGTCAAAATGGTTCAAATGGTTCTCAGCACTATGGGACATAACAGCTGTGGTCATCAGTCCCCTAGAACTTATAACTACTTAAACCTAACTAACCTAAGGGCATCACACACATCCATACCCGAGTCAGGATTAGAACCTGCGGTCGTGCGGTTCCAGACTGTAGCACCTAGAATCGCTCGGCCACCCAGCTGGCCCACCAATAGTGGTAATGCGGGTGGATGTTTTGGTGGAATTGAATGCTCACACATTCTATATATCTAAAACAAGTCCAGCTCTAACTTCGTCATGTGTGTGTTGACAGAGTCCGCTTCCTCTGTAGATCACCTCCTCACCCAAGTTGCCCTGATTTTCAACCATTGCCACCTCACTGACCTCTCCCATTCGCCTCCTCAATCCAACTGCTGCCAACACTGTCTCCTTTATAATGACCATCTCACCCAAAACTGCCAAACCCCAGCTGCCCCCACTGTAAATCTTCCCACTTCCTCAAACAGTGTCCCATCCTCACCTCTCATGCTTCCTGAAACACCTGCAATGAACTCCACCTCACTCCTCCAAATGCAACACAAAACCCCCTCCCATCAACTCCAAGCTAATCGTTCCCAATTGCCCCATACGTCTGTCCATCCACCCCAACAATTCCCTCTGCCCACCCCCACAGTTGAAAACACCATCTGGTTCCTGACATTAATCCTCCAGAATATCCACCCATCCCAATGCTCCCACACTGTCCAGCAGATATTCCTTGCTGCCCACTACATCTTCCATTTAATTCCTGTGCCACATACCCCTACAACCAGGTCCAATTCACCATCACCCACCAAGGCACCCTTGTTTATATCTGTCTCCTCCTCCCTCCACTCAGTTCTCCCCTTCCCCCCTGATGCATTAACAGTATCGTCTCCATAGCTAAACATTCTTCCCTCCCTACCAACAAGTATCTCTTCATACACACCCTGTCTCAGAATCATGTTGACTTCTTCATCATTAATGAAACCTTCTTACTACCTCACCATGTTGTCTGCACCTCTCCCTACCTCCTTCACTGCACCAAACATCCTCTTCCCTTAGAGCAAGGTAGGGTCCGACCACCTTCAGCATATCCCCGTCCAACCACAACCCCTGCTCAATGACCCAACCAAACACCTCATCCCATGGCTATTTTCCCTCTGTCACCTTCACTTGTGCCTATATCTCACCCACAACTCATCTCCCCAACGAATTCATCTCCCATGTTGACTGCTTCTTCTCCACCTATGTGATTGCTGCAGACTTTAACATCCACTGCCACAACCCTGCCACCCTTCAGTGTTGGCATGAGTTTGTCACTCACTACCCTCCATGGTTACCCTCTAACAGCACATCAGTACCAAAAGTAGCTCCACTCCTGATGTCATCCTTGCTTCCCCCGAACTCCTTGGTCATATTGCCGCAGATGTCCTCGACCCCATTAGTAGTGATCACCTCCCAGTCCTTCTCACCATCTGAGGCCCATCGCCCACCTCCTACTCCTCCCCTGCTGCTCCCCCAAGAGTAGTGCCGAGCCGACTGGGATGCCTACCAGGAATCCATTGCCTCCCTGGTTGAAAGCCACCCACTTACCTTTCAACATCCTGCCGACATCACTCGTACCTTGTCCGTCCTCGAAAAGACCATCGTCGATGCTGTGGAGGCACACATTCCTACTGAACTTATCCACCCTCACCACCCTCACTTCCTCCACTGGTGTCCTCTGTGAATACTGCATGATCTACCGCTTCTTCCTCCACACCTGTGACCAGGATACACCCCTCAACCACTGGCAATTGCAATGATGCATCCACAACCTCTTAACAGCAAAGAAACACTGCTATTGGTGCCAGACCTGTACACAACTGAACTCTGCGATCCCTGTCAGCTCCTCCAAGTACTGGTCTGCATTTCACTGCCTTACTGGCAGCCATCCCACTTTGCATTACCCCCTTCTCCACAGTGACTACCTCTTCCATGACAACCTCAGTAAGACTTACCATTTTGCTTCTCAGCTTTTGGAGGGGAGGCAAAGGGTGGAAAGGGGGTAGAAGGGATGGGAGGGACCCACATGCCTGCTGGGGAAAACCGTACATCACCAGGGGTAGAGGTAATTAATAGATCAATTAATTAATTTGCATAATTAATTTGATATCAATTTGATATCAAAAGTGTGCTAGAACACACTTTGCCCCACTACTGTCATTATGTCGGTCGTCAGAGGTGTTCCTGTCTGCCACTGTTATGTGTGGTGCCAGGAATGGTCACTGGCACCTGAACTGGGTCCAGGACTGCGTTGCTTAGCAGTATGGCTTTAGTGAGTTACTTTTTGTTTTGGCCTGTTTCTTCTTTTGTTTATGGCCATGGTGCAAAGGTCAGACATTCATAGGCACCTTAAGGTGAAGTTTGTAGAACAGGAGAAACCTGTGGACTTATAACAGTTTAGAGGCAATTGTAAGAAATACTATTTACGTACATTGATGTGCCAGTGCTGTAACTTAGCAGATCAGAAATTACCATGTATGCAGGCAGTGCCAGCTATCAGTAACATATGCTGAAGGTGATGCCACAAAGCGCATCAGTGTTCTGAGTCATGTTGGCTATGATTGATTGCAACGATTAGTTTAATCTGTTTCTTGTATTCCTGTTTGTGTGTGATGGTTAACATCCTTCATTTATATTGTGTTGCCAGATAGAGGTTACACAAATGCCAGAAACACCAGCGATGGCAGTGCATAACAGGACTTTTGGCGACACACCGCCTACAAGAGGGAGGATAAAGCATTACAAAGAGAGGCAGACACTTTGGAAGCCGTTAATGGGCATTTAAAGCCGAGTCGCAGAAGCAAAAGCTTTAGTTGGTACTCCTGTCCCTCCTGTGGATCCTGTTGCAGCTAAACTAGTAACAGTTTATTTGCGTAAATCGATATACGATGTGTCAGAGTTTATTAGTGACTAAGAATCTGCAACTAAGTTGGATGATTTGTCAGATGGAACGCAAGTTTACATGGATATGTCGCGATTGGTTGATGACACCATAACCTAAGTGATGTAAAGCGAGGGATTAAATACGCCACAGACTTTTGAACAGCTTATGAAGAGGCTTTATCAGAGTTACTGAAAACAAAATAGAGCGACTTATTTCAGGGAACAGCTTAATGTCTCAGAGAAGGAACGAGTGGGAGGAGGCGTTCTTCAACAGAATTAGAAAAATCAATGCAGAGATATACGAGTTGATGCAGAACTTGGAAGCAGACGGAATTAATCTCCAAGAGGCAGAGAACAGGGCGTTGGATATATTTTAAGGGGATATGTCAAGCGCATGTGCCAAGGAGAGTAAGAGTGGATGATCCAAAGGTTTTAGCAGCTACTATTATGGATGCTACGAAACTCGAAAAGATCGCCATAGCAACCCGAGGGCAGGTTAAACGGAATGTGTTTTCCTGAAAGGTGAAATTCTATAGGTGTAGTGTAGACGCACAGGCCATGTTACGAAACAATGCTGTAAACACCAATGCTATGAATGTGGCGTAGTGGAGCATAGAGCACGCGACTGTCAGAATATGAAGCAAAGTAATCAACGTCACGATAAGGGGTTGTTAAATACCAACGGGAGTTACTCAATTACCGAAAAGGTGGGCGTAGTGAACGGAACAGAATATAAATTTTTAGTGGAAACAGGACCTTATGTGTCGATAGTTGGCCTGGAATTTCTAGACAGTAAGAGATTAAAATCCACACGATGTATGTTATATGAAGTATGGAAAATGAAACGCATCATTTGTGTCAACACTGCTCAGTGTCACGTTGGAGGAAAGAACTGTTGGGAGGATATAGAAGCGTTGCCACATATCGGATACTGAGCGATCTTAAGACTAGATTTTCTGGATGATCAACAAGCAAAAATTGATCTTTCACAGTAAACTATTAATTCAGTGGGACTTTGTTTCTAATAGGGAATGATGGCTCCAAATGTCACTTTGTCGTAAGGTTTACAAATGAAGAAGGCACCAAATAAACTACAGAGACGTGCACTAAATCCCATCTCGCATCATACAGTTCCAAGAGGTACAGAAAATTTACTCTGTAAATGTGTTTCCTGACATATTGAGAGATGTGTTGCAGAGCCATTGAAAAACAGTGACGAACTGGATGCATCACATTGTTTTATGCGTAGAAGCACAGTACGCATAAAAGAAATCTTTGGAGATTACATGGTTCCAGTGATTACATGCTTCCACTGACTGCCACTACACTGCTGCTCTAGCCCCTGCCTGTGGACATGCGGACTCTGCGTGGCGTCGAAGGTGTCGTCAGCCGCAGGTGCCTAGGAATCGGTCAACGGCTTTTTGTGTACATGTACTTGTTTAAAACGCTCAACAAAAGTGTGCATGTGGCACTGCGGGTGGTGTCAAACAAGACTATCTTGGAGGGACGCTTTGCAGTTTTATTCATGTATGTGTCATTGTCGTACCCCCCACCCCCCATCTCACCTCCCCCCCCCCCACTTTGATCAAGCCATAGGTGGGTGTGAAACAAGTCGTCTGAAAACGTTAACAGCCTTCGCTGCTTCGGATCACTTTAAAATCTCGTCGAATACTTTTGAAAGGCCCCTATTGGTTCTACCCTGCATTTCAGAGCAGAACGTCCACAGTGCACCTCAAAAGGGTCGCATCACGTTCAATAGAGTTGCAGTCCACGATGTTCTTAGAGAATTGTTGAGACGTATGGAGGGTATCAGGAGTGTCGATGATGGTCAAGTATGTCACATCACTGTGCAAACTGTCGTTTTGCACAGCGAAATGTGTGCAAACGAACGCCCCACGTGAAGGGGTGGTTTCATTGACGCCCTTTATACGACCTACTGATGCCATTTCATGTCTATTCTGAGCAGCACTGTGTCTGAAAAGTTTTCCTCGGTCCACCGTTAAAAAACAGCGTGATTTCAGTGTTAGGCGTCGCGGTTGTGACTTCCATTGCAGAGGCGTCAAGAGAAGGCGTGAGGCGTAAGTTGGGGGGAGGGGAGGGGATGGCGACCTTCCCATCGACTGACACGTTCAGTGTGACGTTAGAGAGAATTTGGTGAAACTTGTTATCAGTGTGACATCATTAACCTACCTTACACGTCACATGAACATCTGAGCTCTGGCGTTTTTATCGCATGTGTCGCCACCTTGCTGTCTGAAGCGTCACATAGCCCAAGGGTGACGTCGTGGAGCGCCATGCTTTGGAACCATTGCAGAGGAACGTTGAAAGCACCTTTGAGATCAATTTCAATCTTCTCTGCGTCACAGCAGGGGAAAATTACGAAGTTTCAAATTAGTATATCTTTAATGTTTTGTGATAAAGAAGAAAAGACTTAGGTTGAGAGAAATATTTCAAAGAAATTCTTCAACTAACCTGTATGTTATTCTCAAAAGAGTATTGAAAAATCGGAAACACCGTATAGCAGTGATCTTCGAACTTCGTTGCTCAAGAGCGAATACAGACATTGGGAGGACGCACTTCGGGCCGCGTATGTAGCATTCTTATTATTTGTTGGAAACGTACGTAAATTGTGTTATCAGCCCCCAATAGACTAGCTGTAATAAGAGCACGATAAGTTGATCAACGGCCCAAAAATAGTGATCGTTAAAAGCCGGCACCATTCGGAACACTAAGTGTCAACTATTCTCTGTTTCATACTGCTGCCATCCACAGCGACCCCAGAGTTACTGTAGTGCAATTGTCTAACGAAGTGCTGTTGCGTTCTCTGTGTAAGCGTATTACTAATTTGTTAATGACGGTAATTGTACTTATACTTAAATGCGTTAAGCAACATGAGGCACGAACGCAAACGTTACTAAATATTTTATTTGTCATTTTCGTTCCTCTCATTGCGTTGTATTAAGACAACTTTAATTTCACTTGATATTCCATGTTACGACGCATTTGAAGATGATCGTCTCTGTATTATTAATTTATGGATCCATGTTACTGGCATGTCAACATTTACGCAATAGCAGCTGATCTGTACAAGTCGGGCACGCCCAATGGTTGGCAGCACTGGAAGACAACAGTAAATATTTCCCCTCTCACATCCTCTAACTCTCCGCCTCTGAGCTTAGCGGACGAATTCAAAATGGTTCAAATGGCTCTGAGCACTATGCGACTTAACTGCTGAGGTCATCAGTCGCCTAGAACTTAGAACTAATTAAACCTAACTAACCTAAGGACATCACACACATCCATGCCCGAGGCAGGATTCGAACCTGCGACCGTAGCGGGCACGCGGTTCCAGACTGAAGCGCCTTTAACCGCACGGCCACACCGGCCGGCTGCGGACGAATTCACCAACGCCAATTAGAACTGATCACATCTTAAAATATTTCTGTGTCTGAATAATTTTTGTTTCTTATTGATCAGGGAAACTACACACTTACGAATGTAGCGTGGCCGAGCGGTTCTAGGCGCTTCAGTCTGGAACCGTGCTGCTGCTGCGGTCGCAGGTTCGAATCCTGCCTCGGGCAAGAATGTATGTGATGTCCTTAGGTTATTTAGGTTTAATTAGTTCTAAGTCTAGGGGATTGATGACCTCAGATGAGTCCCATAGTGCTTAGAGCCATTTGAACCAATTTTGAACGAATGTAACGGGACGAAACTATAGGAGAGCTAGGAGCAGAAGTCAGAGCCCAGATCTCCAACGAGGCCGCAGTCGTACAGCAGATACTGGTCACTGAACTGCACGGTCGGCTCCCATGTCGTTGGACCATGAGCTGCGAATTCAGGCCACAAGCCACGGACATCGGCAGCAGACGGCCGTCGGTCCTGCTTGATCAGCAATTCTGAGCAACAGAAAGACTTCCGTGACAGAGTCCTGGGTATCAAAGACCTGAGACCAGTCTTCGAGAAGCCTCTCCCGCTCGATGGACTTCAATTTTCGCTTCGTCGACAATTACGCCAGACCCCGGTCATTGTCCTGTTCCAGATGGTTCGCAGTGGACACAAATCCAGCCCTTCCGCGAGTTCATAGCTAAGAACCAGCGTTTAAACGCTGGCATAGCCGAGTGCGTCACGTTTGGGCACGACACGGCAAAACCGGCGCCTGCTGTGTGTGAGCTGGAAATCCCCGCTGTGAACTCTGCTGTCACCGCACAGCGAAGGAGGGACCTCTGCATGTCTGCCCTGCCCGGGCAGGCTACACCGCACCATCCTCCCGCCCCTGCTCCTCACTGTCGGTCCAGACTTTGTCTCCAGGCAACGACGTGACCTTCTGCATAGACCTGGTGGCTGCCCGTGACCGCAGAGCGCCCGCATCCTGCCGTCTCAGCTCATACCGGAGTCGCCAGCACAGGGTTCTGTCTCCCGAGCAGTGCGTGCATCCCGACCACCACACCTCAACGTCTGCAGCTACGATGCTGGAATGTTCGAGGGAACTTCGGATCGCGACAGAGAATGGAGCACAACCAGAAGAATGCCTGAACTGCATGAATCAGTAAAGAGCTGATAAAGAGTTTTTGTACCCTCACCTCTGCTGCTGTCCATATCCCCCATCTTCTACAGAGAAGCTGGCACGCGCATAAGCAGTCTACATCTCTCACCTTTAGACTAAGCTCTTAACCTTGCCTGATCAGATTCGACTGTTAGTCGCTAGATATACACTCCTGGAAATGGAAAAAAGAACACATTGACACCGGTGTGTCAGACCCACCATACTTGCTCCGGACACTGCGAGAGGGCTGTACAAGCAATGATCACACGCACGGCACAGCGGACACACCAGGAACCGCGGTGTTGGCCGTCGAATGGCGCTAGCTGCGCAGCATTTGTGCACCGCCGCCGTCAGTGTCAGCCAGTTTGCCGTGGCATACGGAGCTCCATCGCAGTCTTTAACACTGGTAGCATGCCGCGACAGCGTGGACGTGAACCGTATGTGCAGTTGACGGACTTTGAGCGAGGGCGTATAGTGGGCATGCGGGAGGCCGGGTGGACGTACCGCTGAATTGCTCAACACGTGGGGCGTGAGGTCTCCACAGTACATCGATGTTGTCGCCAGTGGTCGGCGGAAGGTGCACGTGCCCGTCGACCTGGGACCGGACCGCAGCGACGCACGGATGCACGCCTAGACCGTAGGATCCTACGCAGTGCCGTAGGGGACCGCACCGCCACTTCCCAGCAAATTAGGGACACTGTTGCTCCTGGTCTATCGGCGAGGACCATTCGCAACCGTCTCCATGAAGCTGGGCTACGGTCCCGCACACCGTTAGGCCGTCTTCCGCTCACGCCCCAACATCGTGCAGCCCGCCTCCAGTGGTGTCGCGACAGGCGTGAATGGAGGGACAAATGGAGACGTGTCGTCTTCAGCGATGAGAGTCGCTTCTGCCTTGGTGCCAATGATGGTCGTATGCGTGTTTGGCGCCGTGCAGGTGAGCGCCACAATCAGGACTGCATACGACCGAGGCACACAGGGCCAACACCCGGCATCATGGTGTGGGGAGCGATCTCCTACACTGGCCGTACACCACTGGTGATCGTCGAGGGGACACTGAATAGTTCACGGTACATCCAAACCGTCATCGAACCCATCGTTCTACCATTCCTAGACCGGCAAGGGAACTTGCTGTTCCAACAGGACAATGCACGTCCGCATGTATCCCGTGCCACCCAACGTGCTCTAGAAGGTGTAAGTCAACTACCCTGGCCAGCTAGATCTCCGGATCTGTCCCCCGTTGAGCATGTTTGGGACTGGATGAAGCGTCGTCTCACGCGGTCTGCACGTCCAGCACGAACGCTGGTCCAACTGAGGCGCCAGGTGGAAATGGCATGGCAAGCCGTTCCACAGGACTACATCCAGCATCTCTACGATCGTCTCCATGGGAGAATAGCAGCCTGCATTGCTGCGAAAGGTGGATATACACTGTACTAGTGCCGACATTGTGCATGCTCTGTTGCCTGTGTCTATGTGCCTGTGGTTCTGTCAGTGTGATCATGTGATGTATCTGACCCCAGGAATGTGTCAATAAAGTTTCCCCTTCCTGGGACAATGAATTCACGGTGTTCTTATTTCAATTTCCAGGAGTGTATATCGTCATGAAATACGACTGAGAATCACGGGCCGCACGAAAATTTGATTCGGGACGCATGAGGCCCGCGGGCCGCAGTTTGACTACCACCGCCTTATAGATTCTCAAGTAATATAACATGAACTGAAATTCTGCACAAAGGTTCTCAAGTAATATAACGTGAACTAAAATTCTGCACAAAGGTTACGGAATTACATGTTTTCAAGAGACGTTTTCACCAATAAAATAAACCATTTATAATGCTGGACAAGTTGATGAGTTTTATCTATAACGGAACGGATTCAAAAGATGTTATCCGATCCTATAAAAAACGGTTTCAATTTTCAAAATGTGAGCCATGTGTGAGTCTTTATCTCGGCATGGGCAAGGATACCATTTCGCGTTATAAATCACTCCAGTTTCTGTACACTGGATTATTGAAAAATACTGGGCAGATACTTGGAACTCACAAAAAAAGCTAAAGCTAACCCATTAAAAACCATGGAAAGTAATTTTAAATATCTCATCCTGAATCTCCCTCATTGCAACAAACCGAAAGACAGTCAGCCGAGAGCAGAACCAGAAACAGAGAGAGTGTCGAATTCCCGTTTGACCTATATGGATGGCCTCATGGGTAGACTCCGGTGAACGTTTCCTATTGAATGGGGCTCCCAACAGCACATCAAAGATATAAGCACACTTCAGTACAGGCAGAAAGAGATAGCTCAAAGAGCTTGGTTCGAATAATTGGAGCTCACCCTAGTATTGTTGTTGTTGTGGTCTTCAGTTCTGAGACTGGTTTGATGCAGCTCTCCATGCTACTCTATCCTGTGCAAGCTTCTTCATCTCCCAGTACTTACTGCAACCTACATCCTTCTGAATCCGCTTAGTGTATTCATCTCTTGGTCTCCGTCTACGATTTTTACCCTCCACGCTGCCCTCCAATGCTAAATTTGTGATCCATTGATGCCTCAGAACTTGTCCTACCAACCGATCCCTTCTTCTTGTCAAGTTGTGCCACAAACTCCTCTTCTCCCCAGTTCTATTCAATACCTCCTCATTAGTTATGTGATCTACCCATCTAATCTTCAGCATTCTTCTGTAGCACCACATTTCGAAAGCTTCTATTCTCTTCTTGTCCAAACTATTTATCGTCCATGTTTCACTTCCATACATGGCTACACACCATACAAATACTTTCAGAAACGACTTCCTGACACTTAAATCTATACTCAATGTTAACAAATTTCTCTTCTTCAGAAACGCTTTCCTTGCCATTGTCAGTCTACATTTTATATCCTATCTTTCTTCGACCATCATCAGTTATTTTGCTCCCCAGATAGCAAAACCCCTTTACTACTTTAAGTGTCTCATTTCCTAATCTAATTCCCTCAGCATCACCAGACTTAATTCGACTACATTGCATTATCCTCATTTTGCTTTTGTTGGTGTTCATCTTATATCCTCCTTTCAAGACACTGTCCATTCCGTTCAATTGCTCTTCCAAGTCCTTTGCTATCTCTGACAGAATTACAATGTCATCGGCGAACCTCAAAGTTTTTGTTTCTTCTCCATGGATTTTAATACCTACTCCTAATTTTTCTTTTGTTTCCTTCACTGCTTGCTCAATATATAAATTGAATAACATTGGGGAGAGGCTACAACCCTGTCTCACTCCCTTCCCAACCACTGCTTCCCTTTCATACCCCTCGACTCTTATAAGTGCCACCTGGTTTCTATACAAATTGTAAATAGCCTTTCGCTCCCTGTATTTTATCCCTGCCACCTTTAGAATTTGAAAGACAGTATTCCAGTCAACAATGTCAAAAGCTTTCTCTAAGTCTACAAATGCTAGAAACGTAGGTTTGCCTTTCCTTAATCTTTCTTCTAAGGTAAGTCGTAAGGTCAGTATTGCCTCACGTGTTCCAATATTTCTATGGAATCCAAACTGATCTTCCCCAAGCTCGGCTTCTACTAGTTTTTCCATTCGTCTGTAAAGAATTCGCGTTAGTATTTTGCAGCTGTGGCTTATTAAACTAATTATTCGGTAATTTTCGCATCTGTCAACACCTGCTTTCTTTGGGATTGGAATTATTATATTCTTCTTGAAGTCTGAGGATATTTCGCCTGTGTCATACATCGTGCTCACCAGATGGTAGAGTTTTGTCAGGACTGGCTCTCCCATGGCCGTCAGTAGTTCTAAAGGAATGTTGTCTACTCCCGGGGCCTTGTTTCGACTCAGGTCTTTCAGTGCTCTGTCAAACTCTTCACGCAGTATCCTATCTCCCACTTCATCTTCATCTACATTCTCTTCTATTTCCAGAATATTGTCCTCAAGTACGTCGCCCTTGTATAGACCCTCTATATACTCCTTCCACCTTTCTGCTTTCCCTTCTTTGCTTAGAACTGGGTTTCCATCTGAGCTCTTGATATTCATACAAGTGGTTTTCTTTTCTCCAAAGGTCTCTTTAATTTTCCTGTAGGTAGTATCTATCTTACCCCTAGTGAGATAAGCCTCTACATCCTTACATTTGTTCTCTAGCCATCCCTGCTTAGCCATTTTGCACTTCCTGTCGATCTCATTTTTGAGACTTTTGTATTGATTTTTGCCTGCTTCATTTACTGCATTTTTATATTTTCTCCTTTCATCAATTAAATTCAATATTTCTTCTGTTACCCAAGGATTTATACTAGCCCTAGTCTGTTACCTACTTGATCCTCTGCTGCCTTCACTACTTCATCCCTCAGACCTAACCATTCTTCTTCTACTGTATTTCTTTCCCCATTTGTGACAATTATTCCCTTATGCTCTCCCTGAAGCTCTGTAAAACCTCTGGTTTAATCAGTTTGTCCAGGTCCCATCTCCTTAAATTCCCACCTTTTTGCAGTTTCTTCAGTTTTAATCTACAGTTCATAACCAATAGATTTTGGTCAGAGTCCACATCTGGCCCTGGAAATGTCTTACAATTTGATACCTGGTTCCTAAATCTCCGTCTTACCGTTATATAATCTATCTGATACCTTCTAGTATTTCCAGGATTCTTCCATGTGTACAGCCTTCTTTTATGATTTTTGAACCAAGTGTTAGCTATGATTAAGTTATGCTCTGTGCAAAATTCTACCAGACGGCTTCCTCTTTCATTTCTTTCCCCCAATATATATTCACCTACTATGTTTCCTTCTCTCCCTTTTCCTACTCTCGAACTCCAGTAACCCATCACTATTAAATATTCGTCTCCCTTCACTACCTGAATAATTTCTTTTATCTCATCATACATTTCATCAATTTCTTCATCATCTGCAGAGCTAGTTGGCATATAAACTTGTACAACTGTAGTAGGTGTGGGCTTCGTGTCTATCTTAGCCACAATAATACGTTCACTATGCTGTTTGTGGTAGCTTACCCGCACTCCTATTTTTTTATTCATTATTAAACCTACTCTTGCATTACCCCTATTTGATTTTGTATTTATAACCCTGTATTCACCTGACCAAAAGTCTTGTTCCTCCTGCCACCGAACTTCACTAATTCCCACTATATCTAACTTTAACCTATCCATTTCCCTTTTTAAGTTTTCTAACCTACCTGCCCGATTAAGGGATCTGACATTCCACGCTCTGATCCGCAGAATGCCAGTTTTCTTCCTCCTGATAAGACGTCCTCTTGAGTAGTCCCCGCCCAGGGATCCGAATGAGGGTCTATTTTACCTCCCGGAATATTTCACCCAAGAGGATGCCATCATCATTTAACCATACAGTAAAGCTGCATGCCCTCGGTAAAAATTACGGCTGTAGTTTCCCCTTGCTCTCAGCCATTCGCAGTACGAGCACAGCAAGGACGTTTTGGTTAGTGTTACAAGGCCAGATCAGTCAATCATCCAGACTGTTGCCCCTGCAACTACTGAAAAGGCTGCTGCCCCTCTTCAGGAACCACACGTTTGTCTGGCCTCTCAACAGATACCCCTCCGTTGTGGTTGCACCTACGGTACGGCCATCTGTATCGCTGAGGCACGCAAGCCTCCCCACCAACGGCGAGGTCTATGGTTCATGGGGGGAGGCACCGTAGTATGGAACTTTCAAAACACTGGAAAGGTACACTCGCGGCAACTCCCAAGTATTTGTCAGAGGGTTCACAGAACTATTTTCAGACACTGCTTCTCAACTGTTCCACTCTCTAGTAGTACATAGGAAAAATTAACACTTAAGTCCTTCCATGCGAGCTCTGATGTCTCGTATGTTTTTACTATGGTCATCTTTCCCAATGTAAGAGGTGTGTGAGGAAAATAATGACAATGAGAACACTGCAGTCGACCTGGCAACGCTGTGTTTTTCTAGTTATGTAGACTGATACGTCCACTTCTTCCAGATGCTTAGCCCGAATTTCAGAGCTACACAGTCATTATCGAGGGCGCCATCAGTGAAGCTGTGCTTTTGTCGTGTGTTACGAAAATGGAACAGCAGAATTTAGTGCAACGTTATGTCATCAAGCTTTGTACTGAACTTGGTGAATCCGAAAGTCACATCCTTGAAAAGTTGAAACACTCCTATTGGGAACATTCCTTATCAAGCGCACAAGTTATTTGCTGACACAAATCATTTTTTGAAGACCGAGAACACGTGGAGATGAACCTTGCGTAGAGAAAAAACTGACGAAAACGTCGAACGTGTGCGTGGTCTTGTGAGATCAGACCAACGTTTAACAGAAAGAATGGTATGTGACCTGTTAAACTTAACCACTTACACCGTACATAAAATGTTGACCCAAGTTTTGCACATGCGAAAGCTCTGTGTCAAAATTGTGCGGAAAAACTTCTCAATTGAATAGCAGGATAATCGAGAAACGTCAGTGTTGATCTTCTTGAGAGGATTTCCAATGACCGCGAATGTTTCCGTCGCATGATCACAGGTGATGAATACCGGATTTTTGAGTACGATCCTGAGACACAGCGATGAAGTGAGGAGTGGCACACTGAGACATCTCCTCGTCCGAAAAAAGTACTAATGATCAAATCAAAGATCACAACAATGCTGATTTGCTTTTTTTCGTAGGGGTATCGCACATAAAAGATTTGTTCCTTTAGGACAATCTGTCAATCAAATGTCTTTACAAAACGTCCTTGAAAGATTCAGGAAGAGGGTGAATCAAATGAGACCGGATACTGACATTGCAGAGCTTCACAAACTGAACAAGTCAATGACGCGTTGGCCCACTACTGCCCCTTAAGCAAGCAGTTATTCGGTTTGTCATTGACTGACACAGCTGTGTGTTGTCCTGCTGAGGGATGGCGTTGCGGGGTGTCCCTAGAAGCGTCTTCGGCTGGGAATAGCATTGGCTGGAGTAGAATTGCCTGCAGTGATGAGTTCCGTTTTGAACTGAGTCCCGATGAGCAGCGAAGACGTGTCTGGAAATGCCCGGCCAGCAGTGGGATACAAGTCTCACCGTCACCTGTCATTTGGCTCGACAACTAGGAATGATGGTCTGGGGTGCCATTTCTTTTCATAGCAGTTGCCCTTTAGTTGTCACCTTCGGCACCGGTGCAGCACAGCAGTAATTCGATGATATTCTACGCCCCGTTTTGCTACTCTTCATGGAAAGCCCCATTAGGCTTACATTTCAAAAAATAATTCCTACCCGCACATGACTGGGTAGTTGGGAGCTCCAACGTCAGGCGCGTGATGGGGCCCCTTAGGGATATGGCTGCAAGGGAGTGGAAGAAAAACCATGCGCACTCCATGTGCATACCGGGGGGAGTCATTCCAGATGTGGAAAGGGTCTCTCCCGATTCCATGAAGGGTACAGGGTGCACCCATCTGCAGTTGGTCGCTCATTTCGGCACCAATGATGTGTGTCGCTATGGATCGGAGGAAATCCTGTCTGGCCTCTGGCGGGTATCTGATTCGGTAAAGACTGCCAGTCTCGCTAGCGGGATGAAAGCAGAGCTCACCATCTGCTGCATCGTAGTCACAACTGACTGCGGACCTTTGGTACAGAGCTGAGTGGAGGGTCTGAATCAGAGGCTGAGACGATTCTGCGACCGTGTGGGCTGCAGATTCCTCGACTTGCGCCGTAGGGTGGTGGGGTTTCGGGTTCCGCTGGAAAGGTCAGGAGTCCACTATACACAGCAGGCGGCTACACGGGTAGCAGGGGTTGTGTGCCGTGGACTGGGCGGTATTTTAGGTTAGATGGCCTCGGGCAAGTACATAAAGGGCAACAGCCGCAAAGGGTGCGGGGCAACGTCAGGACATGCGGGGACCAAGCAGCAATCGGTATTGTAATTGTAAACTGTCGAAGCTGTGTTGGTAAAGTAGCGCAACTTCGAGCGCTGATAGAAAGCACCAAAGCTGAAATCGTTGTAGGTACGGAAAGCTGGCTGAAGCCAGAGATAAATTCTGCCGTAATTTTTACAAAGGCACGGAAGGTGTTTAGAAAGGATAGATTGCATACAACCGTGTTTGTCGCTGTCAGTAGTAGTTTATCCTGTAGTGAAATAGGAGTGGAAGGTTGCTGTGATTTATTATGGGTGGAGGTTATACTCAACAACCGAGCTAGGTTAATAATAGGCTCCTTTTACCGACCTCCCGACTCAGCAGCATTAGTGGCAGAACAACTGAGAGAAAATGTGGTATACATTTCACATAAATTTCCTCAGCATGTTATAGTCGTATGTGGAGATTTCAATTTACCAGATATAGACTGGGACAGGTGGTACGGACAGAGCATCAAGTGACATTATGCTGAGTGCACTATCCGAAAGTACCTCGAACAATTAAACAGAGAACCGTCTCGTGGACATGACACCTTGGACCTACTGATAACAAACAGACCCTAACTTTTCGACTCTGTAAGCGCAGAACAGGGAATCAGTGATCATAAGGCCGTTACAGCATCCCTGAATATGGAGTAAATAGGAATATAAAAAAAGGGAAGAAGGTTTATCTGTTTAGCAAGAGTAAAAGGAGTCAGATTTCAGACGACCTAACAGATCTAAACGAAAATTTCTGTTCCGACACTGTGAAACGTCTCCTTAGAAAAATTTGTGATTGTGCTGCAAAACCCCTTACGTTATTTGATTTTCAAACAGCTGGGAAAAACTGAACGTACTCAGACGTTTCTCTCTTTACTTGTTCTGATCATCACTAAACTGACATACAATATTTTTGGCGCAACGCAATCTGACTTTCAAAAATCCCTACAAAAGAATGGCCCTGACTAACAATAACGTATACCTTTCATGAATCACTTACCTCACAAAAATTTTCATTACTTCAACTACTGCGATACAGCGAGCGCCAATACTGCCAGCTAAATAAAAGATTCTAACTACTGAAGTCACTAACCACTGATAGGCATAGTTAGCAAATGAAAGATTTTGATAGAGAACAAACAATGTATTTACCTTAATAGTGTTCAAAAGTCATTATATATATATATATATATATATATATATATATATATATATATATATGAGTTCATGACACCCAGTCTTAAAATTTACTGTCTCTGATGGACACACGTCCAGATCATCCACTCTCAAAACTCCACCATCCCTCTTCCCACATCCACCACTGCTCGCGGCTCACCTCCAACTGCACAACGCTATGCACTGTTAATAGCCAACTGCCCAACACTACAATAGCGATTATTTCAACAATGCCCACCAGCCACAGACTGCACACAGCACAGCCAGTGATTTTCATACAGAGCGCTAGGTGACGTTACTAACATAGAAACCTAAACAGCCTACTTACATAACCTCCATGCTCCCCACACAAAAGTTACGAATTTTTTTGGGCAGTGGCCAATACATATTTGAAATTTTTTTTTTATAATTACAATAACAGAGAAATCAAATGCACACACTTATTGATACACTGTTCGTCAAAAGCAAAAATTGTTCTCATAAAGACAGTCCTGATCATTCATCACAGTATAATTTCATTTCACAAAGTCTGATCAGTAAAAGAAAATGCACACGGAAGTAATGGATTTCCATGCTGCCTTGAAGAAGTCGTGTTGTCCTTCCAACAGAAAGACAGTGCTGACTCTTGACATGCAGGCAGGTAATGGGCCACAACAGAGTAAACCTACTACAGAGTGAGTCGACGTTTTGAAGAATATTGGTATCTACATCATCACTGAGCAGACCCACTGTAGTCCTGGTAGAGACTATGGCATTGGTGGGCCATCAAAGATGCAGCCCCACTGCAGTCCTTGTAGAAATAATGGTATTTGTGGGCCACATCAGTGTTACAGGAATTATGACGTAAGTAAATATATAAAATAATGAGAATAGTTTTTGAAACATTAATTTCACACGTGAGCATTAAAGCAAAACAGAATAAATAATGTCTAAACATCTTTACAAAGTAAATAACATCTTATTAATGCAAATTATATTTGAGGAGAACAGTATTCCTCATAATAGTGAATGTAGCTTAGTATTAGAAAAATTCTACAACATAAATCTTATTAGCTAAACACCTAAAGACAAGAAAAACACAAATACACAAGGGTACACAAACACATAGCGGAATAACACAAAAGGAAAGGACAGGGTTTGTTTTCAGTGAGACATCTGGTACTGCCATCCAACCCAAAACTTCATTCCATAGATCTTTTCTCTTATTTCAACATTTGTTTACACAAAAAAAAATCTTATCCAAGTATGCTTTCTGTATTCTATTCATATCCTCTTTGAAAATAGTTATTCTCCACTGTACACTACCTTTTTGGCCAAACCATTTTCTTATAGCTTGTCAATGCATTTCTTCCAATTCATCACAACTGGTTCTCTTATATAGCCTACCCCATCTTAAGCTAACTTAAATCTACTGAGCTCAGATGCATAAACTAAGGTATGAGGCAATGCAGCAACACACAACAAATTAACGCAAACAGCAATGACAAAAAATAGTGATATTAGTACATCTATTAAATTTTATTTTAACCAATGCTGCAGTGCAACTAGAAACTTCATATTAAACAAAATGAGCAAATAAATACATAAAGCAAGGGGTGAAACGTCATTCACTAGCCATATGGCATTTCATAAGGCAGTAAAAAACCTCTCAACTAGCAAGACAATAGCCGTGAAATGTTTCTCATCGTTTCATTAGTCATTTCAGTAAATATCAGAAAGTGTCGTATTTGCGATGCTTTCTACAAAGGAATGTCAATATCGAAGTTAATGGTCTCCTTTTTTTCACCTAATGGCTTTTTCTCCAGGCAGGTGACACAGATGGGCGTCCACGACGCATTACGTGAAGGTCACTTAACTTTCTTACCGAAATATTTACGACAGCAGTGAAGTCACATATAAAAAATTTCACAGGTCGAGAATCTGCTTTACAAATGTGTAGAAACAAAATCCTATAAATGTCCAAAAAAAATTCGCCGGCATTGTGATACATTCAGGCATTTTCACACATTTCATAACTCTTAAAGTACGATTTTTGGTTTCCATCATCCTTTTTCACACGTCAGAGTCCCTAACCACTACTCATTATTCCTTACCTTATTACACATATTCGTCGACACCTCTTCAATATTTCATCACAAAAATTACATAGCATAATCAAATTCCTTATATAGCATCAGCGTATTGATCATAAACATACATCAACAGCATAATACACATCGTCGTCGTAATAATAACTTCATAACACCTCAGTCAAATCTAAAAAACGTCGTGGCTTTCTGCAATAATTGCAAAACCTAAAAAAAATTCTCTGCTCATTTAAATAGTGTCATCTACCTCAAACTTACTTTAAAAATCATGATTCCATACCGAATATATAATTCAAAGATCTCATAGTATCACAGTGGTTCCGAAAAAATATGAACAGTTCACAAAGTACAGACAAAATACAATTTCGTAAGTGTGAAGTTACCCAACTGTGTAATTACGCAAACATCTGTCACTGATGTCGTAAAAAAATGTTTGTTTCTCTCAGTTAAATAATCAGATAGCTGTGTAATTCTGTGTTATAGAAATATGGTACCGATGTGTAAAGCTGTATAAGCAAATACCATATTAGCTAGGGCTCCTTGTGCTTGCCAAACACATGGTAAACAACGTAGGCATGTACCCCCTGAGGATTAATGTAATTATACCCTCATGTGTTACAGATTACAGAAATGGCATGAAATGTATCACGGAAAACCTTAGTATCTTTGTAATTCAAAAATCTTTAAAAATAAATGTTTTAAGTACAAAATTAATCATTCAAATACGTGTAATGTAGCGCTAAATTGTGCGTCTTGTTGTAAGATAACCTCTGTCAATACTTAAGGGTAAAAAATGTGCGAAGTCTCGTAATTATCGTCGTCTGTAAGCAAAGTTATGTAGCAGTCAATGTACTTACTTCGTAATAAACAAAAGTGAAATGCTTTGCCTATAGATATCGTAGTTATTACACTTATTGCCATGATGAAGCAAGTACTGTACTGTAACGTATTGTTGTGCTACGGAAAAGGCTGTCTCATTGTAGCTGTTCCACAAAGTTGTTACCAAAACAGGTTTTACTTTCCAGAATAATACAGAAAAACTGTGTAGATATAAAACAGATACAGCACAAAAGCAACAATGTAAATTGTGTCACACATTAGTAACGTCGTGATATAGTCATGTAGCTATTGAAGAAACCAAATGCTAAGTCATCTTTAATCTCACAGAATGTACTTCAAATAAAGAATATCTGTTCAAGTAAACCAAAATGATGCATTAAAATCTCATTAGCAGTATATGTTCTAATAATGTAAGCCGTATATTCGTTACGTAATCGTGCAACTAACAAGCAAGAATGTACAAATAACAACACTGTGTCGTCTGTTCACTATAACAATGCATTCGTAATTACTGTCCAAATAAGTTCCCTAGGTTCTTGACTGGATAGTTAACTTTAAAACTTAGTTGCATGTTAACAGCTTCTAAGTGTGACAGAGAGTACTAGTAACATGAAGTGAAAAATTTTGTAGCAAAGACTAAGTTAAAAAAACAGATTATCTCTCAATAACGGTTTTGCATGTGAAATGTGGTGCAATCTTTTACCCTTTCTAGTGCGCAGAGTTTCAGCTTCAATGCAATTATCATGTTGTATGCGTTGGTAAGGAATGCTAGAATTTTTCTCAAGGTTAGAGTCTATGTTATTTTTCTCAGAGCCAGCTGGCGCACGTGGCTGCCTGCGGTGCGAGTCATTGTTTGTCTCTTCGTTGGCGCGCGTCGTTATTAGGATTAGAAGCCCTAACTTCTACAAATTCATCTTGACGAGAAGGCCCTGCCCTGTTTGAATCTCGCCAGTTCTGATGAAATTCTGGTCTGTCGTTATGATTATATCGTCTGTCGTCATATCGGTAATTTCTGTAATTAATTTCTTGCTGGTCACGTGGTGGAGAACTTCTCCCTGAGTCGTAACTGTGCGGAGGACCGTTGCGTCTGAAGTTGTTCTGTCTCCCTTGATAATAATTGTTTTGGTTCCCATATTGTCTGTTTCTATGGCTCTCTCTGTCACATTCATTGCTATGGAGATGTGATCTTTCTCTGTAATTATTACTACTCTGGCAATGGTTGTTATACGGGTGGTGTCTGTTTTGGTCATGATTTGTGTTGTAAGAATAGCCTTGTCGTGTCCAGTTATTATTTCTGTTATCGCGGAATTGTGACGGATGTGACCTGTAATTGTTGTGCTCCTGTTTTCGTGTTCCACGATTGTCAGTGTCAATTTCCAATTCTTGTAACAGTTCCTGAAAAGCTTCAATGTCGTGTTTACAACGTCCTGCCAAAATAATATGTCATAAATATTGAGGCAATTTGATTAAGCAAATGAGGATGAGTTCTGAGGGGCTGTATGGGTTTGACAGGTACTGATTCTTGTGCAACATGTCTTCAAAATATTTCACAAGACTGGAAAATTCAGATTGTTCGAAATGTTTCATCATTATGATGCTATGTTTTACTCGGTCTTGTGTAGCTTGAGACCAATATGCTGAGAGGAAGGCAAGATAAAATTCTCCTTCACTGCGGCGATCGTGAATGACCGATCGCATTCATACAGCTGGTTCATTCTCTAAGTAGCCACACATAAATTCTAATCTGTGCTCTAATGACCAGTTGGAAGGAAAACAATGAGAGAATTGATGAAGCCACGCTTGTGGATGAATGTCGTTGCTGGAATTCTTAAATGTTTTGAATTTACGTGTAACAATAAACAGCTTATAGTCAAAGTCATCATGTCGGCGAGTCGCATGTCGGTCATTGTTATGTCCTTTCGGCGCTTCCATCTCAAAATTCGGTGTACCTTGCCAATTTCTTTCATAATTTCCGAAGTGCCCTGTGTTATTATTTTGTGGCTGTTCTGTATTTCTATGTCCCTCTTCCCGTATTGGAGTGCGGGTGTCCTCCAAAATATGTAATTCTTGTATCACCTGTGCCAACTGATCTTGTACTTCCCGGATTTCTTTTTGGTGTTGGGTATTAATTTGATTCTGGTTTTGTTTGAATTTCCTAATTTGTTTGTACTCTTCTGTATCATTAAAGACTACCGGTCTTGTGTCATTCAAATTATCATCTACCTTCATAGATAAATTATTTAGGTGATCTGAAAGTTCGACTACTTTCTCTGACAATGAACTAATTTCCTCCATGTGTCTTTCTGAACCAATTTTCAGAGTGTCTACCGTGTTCTTTAAGTTTTACTGAGTTTTTGCAAGTAGTGTAACCGAATCGGTAGATGCAACTGAGTCACTTTTAGCTCGCAAGGTCTCGTGATTTACATGAACAATAGTTTGCAGTTCCTTTATGGCTGCTTCGTGATTTTGTAATACATTTTCATGACGCGAAAAAATAGGTTGGAAATGCTCACAAATTTGTCTTTTTATGTAATTACAGACTTTCTGACATTTCGATTCGATTTTAAGTAACTCAGCAGTTAAACCTTCACGTGTTTGTTCAAGTGTGGTGTCTAACTTTTGAGGCTGTTGCTGTGTCTGTCTCTGGTGTTGTTCCATTGTGTCCAACTTTTGAAGATTTTGTCCCATTTGTTTCTGATTTTGTTCAAGCGTTGTGTCTAACTTTTGAAGTCTTTGTCCCATTTGTTGCATTAACTGTAATAACAATGCACTGGTTTCTCAAACATGTTCCTCAGTGCTATTCGGTAGTGCGTTTGAATCGGCAATATTCTCATTTTGAATAGCATAAAATGTGTCTTGACTTATTTGAGAAAACGGGGAGGACGCAAAACCTGAATCTACAGTATTTGCAAGATTGTGTCCTGTCATTTCGGATTCCTGAGGCGAGCTGTTGCCGACCGATCGATCGATAATGCTTCCCTGTTCACTAATTGTTTCACTGTCTACACCATTATTTGCAGCACACTCCATTTCCCTATGCACAATTACCAAATTACTGCTTTGAACATTAGTTAATTCATTACTCAGTGGCGCTAACACACTGCTTTCGTCTTCACTGTCATTTCTCAGTTTACTTTGGAGGCTAGTATTACGTTTTTGACACGCCATTATTGTCACAATATTTCACACGATAACACAGAAAAGCACAATTTGAAGAGCAAAATAAGAAAACATATTAACATAGCATTGAAAATAATATCTCGTTAATTGCAAGCGCAGCTGCGAAATACTTGGTGCAAATCTACATGCATGCCACAACTGTTTTACTGTGCAACAATGAAAAACTACAACTACAAAGGAAATTCTCTGTATAATTAAATGCTAGTAATAAGCAATAGCTACACTAACTACACGAACTACAAGAAAAAATCAGAAGATTCCAGTGAGGTATCCTGGCAGGGTCGCCATATGAAACGTCTCCTTAGAAAAATTTATGAATGATTGTTCTGGAAAACCCCTTACGTTATTTGATTGTCAAACAGCTGAGCAAAACTGAACATACTCAGACATTTCTCTCTTTACTTATTCTGATAATCATTAAACTGACACACAATATTTTTGGCGCAACGCAATCTGACGTTCAAAAATCCCTACAAATGAATGGCCCTGACTAACAATAAGGTATACCTTTCATTAATCACTTACCTCACAAAAATTTTCATTACTTGAACTACTGCTATACAGCGAGTGCCAATACTGCCAGCTAAATAAAAGATTCTAACTACTGAAGTCACTAACTAATGATAGGCATAGTTAGCAAATGAAAGATTTTGATAGAGAACAAACAATGTATTTACCTTAATAGTGTTCGAAAGTCATTATATATACAAAATTTACTGTCTCTGATGGACACACGTCCAGATCATCCGCTCTCAAAACTCCACCATCTCTCTTCCCACATCCACCACTGCTGGCGGCTCACCTCCAACTGCGCAACCCTACGCGCTGTTAACAGCCAACTGCCCAACACTACTAACTGTTTCAACAATGCCCACAAGCCACAGACTGCACACAGCACAGCCAGTGATTTTCATACAGAGCGCTAGGTGACGTTAATAACATAAAAACCTTATAATGAAAATATTGCGTGTTTATGGAAAGAGTTCAAGGCAATCGTAAAATGCGTTTTAGACAGGTACGTGCCGAGTACAGCTGTGAGGGACGGGAAAAACCCGCCGTGGTTCGACAACAAAGTTAGGAAACTACTGCGAAATTAAAGAGAGCGTCACTGCAAATTTAAACGCAGCCAAAACCTCTCAGACAAACAGAAGCTAAACGATGTCAAAGTTAGCGTAAGGAGGGCTATGAGTGAAGCGTTCAGTGAATTTGAAAGTAAAATTCTATGTTCCGACTTGACAGAAAATCCTAGGAAGTTCTGGTCTTATGTTAAATCAGCAAAAGGATCGAAACAACATATCCAGACACTCTGGGATGATAATGGCATTGAAACAGAGTATGACACGTGTAAAGCTAAAATACTAAACACCTTTTTCGAAAGCTGTTTCACATAGGAAGACCGCACTGCAGTTCCTTCTCTAAATCCTCGCACAAACGAAAAATGGCTGACATCGAAATAAGTGTTCAAGGAATAGAAAAGCAACTGAAATCACTCAACAGAGGAAAGTCCACTGGATCTGACGGTATACCAATTCGATTTTACACAGAGTACGCGAAAGAACTTACCCCCCTTCTAACAGCCGTGTACCGCAAGTTTCTAGAGGAACGGAAGGTTCCAAATGATTGGAAAAGAGTACAGGTAGTTCCAGTTTTCAAGAAGGGTCGTCGAGCAGATGCGCGAAACTATAGGCCTATATCTCTGACATCGATCTGTTGTAGAATTTTAGAACATGTTTTTTGATCGCGTATCATGTCATTACTGGAAACAAAGAATCTACTCTGTAGGAATCAACATGGATTCCGGAAACAGCGATCGTGTGAGAGTCAACTCGCTTTATTTGTTCATGAGACCCAGAAAATATTAAATACAGGCTCCCAGGTAGATGCCATTTTCCTTGACTTCCGGAAGGCGTTCGATACATTTCCGCACTGTCGCCTGATAAACAAAGTAAGAGCCTACGGAATATCAGACCAGCTGTGTGGCTGGATTGAAGAGTTTTTAGCAAACAGAACACAGCATGTTGTACTCAATGGAGAGAAGACTATAGACGTTAAAGTAACCTCTGGCGTGCCACGGGGGAGTGTTATGGGACCATTGCTTTTCACAATATATATAAATGACCTAGTAGATAGTGTCGGAAGTCCCATGCGGCTTTTCGCGGATGATGCTGTAGTATACAGAGAAATTGCTGCATTAGAAAATTGCAGTGAAGTGCAGGAAGATCTGCAGCGGGTAGGCACTTGGTGCAGGGAGTGGCAACTGACCGTTAACATATACAAATGTAATGTATTGCGAATACATAGAAAGAAGGGTCCTTTATTGTATGATTATATGAAAGCGGAACAAACACTGGTAGCACTTACTTCTGTAAAATATCAGGGAGTATGCGTACGGAACGATTTGAAGTGGAATGATCATATAAAATTAATTGTTGGTAAAGCGGGTGACGGGTTGAGATTCATTGGGAGAGTCCTTAGAAAATGTAGTCCATCGACAAAAGAGGTGGCTTACAAAACACTCGTTCGACCTATACTTGAGTATTATTCATCAGTGTGGGACCCGTACCAGGTCGGGTTGACAGAGGAGATAGAGAAGATCCAAAGAAGAGCGGCGCGTTTCGTCACAGGGTTATTTGGTAAGCCTGATAGCGTTACGGAGTTGTTTAGCAAACTCAAGTGGCAGCCTCTGCAAGAGAGGCGCTCTACATCACGGTGTAGATTGCTGTCCAGGTTTCGAGAGGATGCGTTTCTGGATGAGGTATCGAATATATCGCTTCCCCCTACCTATACCTCCCGAGGAGATGACGAATGTAAAATTAGAGAGATTCGAGTGCGCACGGAGGCTTTCCGGTAGTCGTTCGTCCCGCGAGCCATACGCGACTGGAACAGGAAAGGGAGGTAATGAAAGTGGCGCGTAAAGTGCCCTCCGCCACACACTGTTGGGTGGCTTGCGGAGTATAAATGTAAATGTAGATGGAGACGAGAGTTTCTGCTGCGCGTCTTCATGGTTACGAAACCCTATCTTGGGCAACAGCATCAACAACAATGTCACCCAGTGAGAACGTTTGGGGCATTATGGACAATACCCTCCAACCGGCTTGGGATATTGACGATCTAACGCGCCAGCTGGACAGAATTTGACACAATATACTTAAGCAGGACATCCAACAACTCTGTCAGTCAGTGCCTAATAACTACTTGCATAAGAGCCAGAAGTGGATCAACGCATTATTCACTTGAATAATTCATTCAGTTTTTTTGAAATTGTTATGTTGTGTTTGTTTGTACTTGTACATCACGTCTACCGATTTTCGTTCTGTTCGGATCATTTCTTCGTGCTACGTCGTATTTTTGTCTCAGAGTGTATTTAGGTATTCAAAGGAGAAAGCTCGTAATTGGAATTTCATAAAAAGATTTCGCCGCAACGACAAACGACTTTGTTTTAGTGAATGTCACCTCAACTCGCTTACATATCCGTGACACTCTCTCTTTCCTTTTTAGTTACAATGCAAAACGAGCTTGAAGTTTTTCGACGTCTTCCACCAGTCCTTTCTGATAAGAATTCCATACTGCGCAGTGTAGGCTGTATCCTTAGTAGATTTTTTGCATCTTCTAAACATTTTACCAGTAAAATTCAGACTTTGGCTTACCATCAGTGCAGCATTTTCTACACGATGGTTCCAATTTAATAATCCATAATTGTGTCCCTGGGCATCTGAATCAAAACCTTTAAATTTGTTATTTACCGTTAATCTGAAATTTAATATAATATTGTAAGTACTCGTAAGGAGACCTCAGACTTTTTAATGTTTGTGGTCAATTCCCACTTCTAGCACCATGCTGATATATTGTCTGGATCATGTCGCAATTCATTTTGACCTTTCATGACTTTACTAGACGGAAAATGACGTTATCATCTGCAAAACATCTTAGAGGGCTGCTCAGGTTGTCAGCTAAATCGCTTACGTAGACTGGGAACATCAGAGGGCTTATAACAATTCGTTAGGGAAAACCAGATATTGTTCCGGCGTAGCGTCAAGCGCCAGCACAATGGTCAAGAATGTTAGAGCAGAGAGGGCTGTGAGGCGACATCAGCCAATGGTACGCTGACCGACCGCTCTTTACGACAACACCGAGACAGCAGCGGCCTCTAAGCGAAGAGAACATAAGCGCCGCTCGACCTGGCCGAAGCTCGGTTGAAGACGAGCCGTTCTACGAACGACTTGGGAACTATATTTTTTCGCTTGTATTACGAATTGTATATATTGAAGACACTTCTTATTTGTCTGTCGCCCATTGCTTGCTACACTTCTGTATTTCACAAAGATAAGTGTTCTAATCATTTCCTTTTGTAATAAACTTTATTAATACGAATTTTTGCCTAGCGACCCGATAAAGCAGGTTTCCTAGAAACCCCATATTTCAAAAGTGGGCAGGACGAAACAGATATAGCTTCGGTTTCAGTAGATGACTTCCTGTCGAGTACTACGACCTGCGAACTCTCTGACAGGGAATTACGAGTCCAGTTGAACAACTGATATTTTTCTTCGTAGACTCACAATTCAATTAGAAGCTGTTTGTAAGGAACGGTGTCTAAGGCCTTCTGGAAATTTGTGGAAACGAGCTTAAATCCCTGTCGATAGCATTAATTATTTGAACGAGTGCTGGTTGTGTGTAAAAAACCGTTTTCTTCAAGGTATTTCATAATGCTGGACACAGTACATGTTTAAAAAGCCTGCTGCAGATCGACTCCAATGATATGGGTCTCTAATTCAGCGGATTACTTGCTTCATTTATTTTTGTGCCATTCTATTTATCTCTAACGCAAGTGCGGCGGTCCTCCAGTGACCTGGTGATGATGGGCTGAGGGGCCACCTCTGTCACACATTAAAGGCCTCAGCGGCGCTGTCTGGCCCATTGGGGAAACCCCAGCCACTGTACGGCGCTTAATGTGATTGGCGTTGCCGTTGCCGGCCGCCGCCGTCATTCGATTAGCGCGCTAGGTCGATCCTACTGGACGCGCCGCTCTCAGCGACAGGCGTCATCCTGTTAGGAGAGGCGACCTGTTTTCCTGCCATGCCGACCCTTGTTCCGCTGTCCTCCAGCAAATTTCGCGAGGCCGTTAAAAGGAAGAGGTCTCTACTCTAGCTCGACTGTGAAGTTCTGGGAAAATGTTTGCTTCGTTTTCAATCGGACCATGTCAGCAGATTTGGGGCCACGCTGCTCACTGCCTCTTTGAGATCGGAAATCTCTTTTATCATGCCTCCCTTCTTCGCTTTTGTTCGTCCTTTAAAATCGTTTTCCGTGACTTTAATTTTGCCGAATCTGTTAGCTCTCTCATAACTGCAAACTGTAATCCTGCCACTGAAAGCTTCAATAGCCAAATTTTCAACGTACTCTGCGTGTTTTTTTGTCTGCCTTGATTGGATCTCCCTTCTCCGTTTCGAAATTATTTGCACTCACTTCAATGACGTTTTCGAGGTCTGTAATTTTACATTCGCACTTTCCAATATCTCCGTTTTTAAATCGCCCAACCTATAATTGACCGTTCCAGTTTCCTCTGAAAGCTCCTTCATAATACCCATATGAATATTAACAGCCACCAGAATATCATACTTAAATCTTACGGACTATCTGCTGTTTTCCCTCTTCCTGGCTGTGTGCGAATCAGCTACACCCTCTGAATTGTAGTCACTGGGTGACTTCGAAATTTCAAATGACATGACTAGCGAAATACCCGCGATCACAGACAAATACAAAAAACTTCGTTTCTTGCAGTTAACTTGTCTCCATGATGCCATCTGGCTGTGCCACTCTGTGATGGCCATTGGTTGTCCTCATGCTGTCTCTGGTGATGTATGTGTGCTGAGCATGTTATTTGCCTGCAGACTCTGCTGACATAATGTCTGTTTGCCGCGTGTGTTGTCTGGATGCAGGCTCTACCATTGTGATGGCTGCTTACAGAGCATGTTGTCTATGTGCAGAATTCATCAACAAAGTGTCTTCATGCCGAATGCATTGTCTGCTTTGCAAGTTCTGCCGACGCGATGTTTGATGCTGAGCATGTTGGAAACATGTAAGCTCTGTCGATTCAGTGTCTGTATGATGAGCGTGTTGCTGGTATGCAAGTTCCGCTGATGAGATGTCTGTGTGCTGAGCTGATTACCTAAGTGTAGGCACTACTGACGCATTGTTCCATGCCGACTACTGACGTGCGGCCTGGCGCTGTCCACTGGTGGAGTTCTCTTTTGTGGCTGCGCCTCAGACGGTGTCCACCATTGTGCTTTCCTTTGCATGGAAGTGGTGACCCGAGATTCTCCATGCCCGGCCAATGTACCTGCTTCTGCATCTCTCTTTGTTCTGCGAACTGGCACCAATAAAACGATCTTTCTGCCACCTATGCCTGACGAGCATTTCTTTACCTGGCCACAGCTGAAACTTGGCATCTGATATTACTGCATGCAATCAGTTACCAATGAATTCAGTGTCCAACCACTGTCAACCGTCTTTAACAAACATCCTATTGATCACAGTGTCTTCCTAACTTGATATAAGTGCCATAAGTGTCCATATGACTGAATAAATAAAGTGAAAGATCGGCTAGCCCAAACAAAAGACTTGCCGTCTTTCACAACCGTCCTTTCACAGTAAATATTTGTGTGGGAGACGTCACACATAAATCATTACAGTGATGTACGTACAAACAAAAATTTGAATTTCGTAATGAATTATTCCGAACAGAAATAAAAAGGAAAGGGTGCAACTTTGCCAACCTAAGACAAAAAGGAAATATTAGCAACCAGCACCCAAGACACGAACATTCTCAGGAATCACAGCAGATATTGGAAGTTGCTGACATTTTCTATATAGGACGTTATGGTCTCTGCAAGCATCTCAGACAAACACAAATGCAACATATCCAGCATGCTAACTCCTGTTGATCCTGCTTAGTCGTCATTTACGGGGTGTCTAGGAAACTTGCTTTCTTGGATCGCCACACAACAATTCAAGCAAATCGTATGAATGAGTTTTATTACGAAAAGGAAAATAATACAATACTCAACTTTGTGTCTATACAGATGTCTCGGAAGCAAAGGGCAACAGACAAAATAATCGATGTTCTTCAGTATAACAATTCAAAGTTTGAGCTACATAGAATGTACGTGCAAAGTAATGACTTTGACGCATCTTTCTAGTTGCTAATCTTCAAGCTTTTGTAGAACTGGGCCGCACCGTAACAACTGCCTCACCTGTTTGCTGAAGCCAGAGTAGAAATATCCTAATACAATTCAAAATATGGCAAGGAACTTTTAAATTGACTGAAGGTCCATACATTCGACATCCCAGTCTCATCAACACTCATACAAGCAAGACAAATGCAATAAAATGTGTTGACAAGTGATGTGACATATACAAACAATAAACCAAAGTAAACGAACTTTCAAGTACAAACTATAAATCATAGTGTATGTGGACTAAATGAATATCCTAATAAATGTGAGCATAACTGAATGAGAGACATGTGTGGATTGTGACATGTGCCAATAATAAACCAAAGTCACCATGTGTACATGTACAAAGAGCAAATCAGTGTTTGAACAAAAAATGAACATGAATTGTAGAAATAAATGAAAACAGGCATCTGTGTGAGAGACACACGTGACTGCAGATGGTGTCACTGAATGAAAATTTGAACTGTGTAATAATTACTGTGACAAGTAATTATGTATGTGTTAGAATTGTTAGCCATAATTATTAAGTACACATGAGTACAACAAGTCTGTCATATCTGTGGATAGATGGTGAACAAAATTCACCTAAAGAAGTCATGTTTTAGATGTGGTCATCAAGTGTAACTCGAAGAAAAGTGTCTTTGCTATAAAATCAAAACATAAGAACAACATGTTACAGGGAAAATGCAAAATGATACAAATAAATAGTTCCCAAGTTCAACCTCGAAATTATATTAATGGGATGTGAGGGATACTGAGAATACATTGCAAACATAAAGATCTGGTCAGCACAGCACTGAGAAAATGTCACATGACTCCACAACGATCATCCCCACACTTCACTTGACATGTCACTTTCATTTAAATGAAGTGGTGAATCGGAAGTGGAACTGTAACAGACATATTTTTCAGGGCTTGCTGGCAGTGGCAGAGATCGCCACGTAGTGGTGTCTCTGGTTACATGACAGCAGTTCTGGACATCCTTCTTTGGCATCAATGGCAGCATGGAGTACGGTGGTTTGTTCTCGTCGACTTATTGGCAGGCAGCGTCCTGGAGTTGCAGTTACTACAGTTTGGACAGACAGGTGGACTGGCGTCACATAAGCGTTCTTTTACAGCAAATCAAATAAAGTGCTGTTGTTAAAGTTGGCTTCCTTGTTTGTGATTAGCTCACAACGTTGGCTGCATAGTGTTCTTAGCTCTACAATGAGCAAAGTGCATATAGAAAAGTGGACTACCATAACAGACCTGTCGTCCAACTAATAATTAGTTAGTCGTGATTGATTCCGTTTTCATGGCTGACAGGAGGCGGCTATTCTGCCAAGGAGAAATATAGATGTACGTTATAGATTATTTCATAGCACAGAACTGCATTTGGTTACAGTCTGGCTAAATGAATGAGTCAAAGGAATTATCTTTTCAAGAAGGTATCGGTGCATATTGTGGGTTGTCACTACAGAAAAACGACACTGTATTGGGTCTTGGTAAAGTCTGTCAAAGATGTGTTAATCCTTTTGAGAATCTTCCACACGTAGTTAGGCCCAAAGGGTAGTGCTTGGCATCTGTGCCATACCAGGCGCAACGTTGCCAGCTCCATATAGTGTTTGCCAATATCAGGTCGTTCCTGTGGGGCACCCAATGTCTTTCATGTTCTTCCTCACTGGGACTGCCACACAGGCAAGGCCTTGCGCCTTGGAAGACCCGCTGCTCACAAAGCTGCCAGCAACTGGCCAGAGTGTTGGTCACCTGTCCGTCATCAGCTGGGTCAACCCCTGACCCTAGCCGTGCGGGGTAGCCTAGGGCGTCTTGTCACGGTCCGTGCGGCTCCCCCCGCCGCGGAGGTTCGAGTCCTCCCTCAGGCATGGGTGTGTGTGTCGTCCTTAGAGCAAGTTATTTTAAGTTATATTAAGTAGTGAGTAGGCTTATGGACTGATGGACCTCAGCAGTTTGGTCCCATAACACCTTACCAAAATTTTTTCTTCCTGGTTACTGAAACGCCTCCCTGGCTGCATCAGCTTGTTCGGTGCGTTGCACGTCTGTGAAGCAATGCACCAGGTCTAAGTCTGTAAATACATCATACATGCATTCATTAGCTGGTTTGTAACAACATTTTACGTAAAAGGACAATGGGTATGTCAGTACAAAAAACATGAATTCCCTAAGATATAATAATAAAAATATACTTCGATACAAGAACTTATTCACTATTTATATAAACAATGAGTCAAAAGTATAAAACAGGGATTCATATGGGTAAGGTGTGAGGCTTGTGTAATGGTTCATGGTGCACTGTTCACATACAAACCTACCAAACCTCGTTGCTGACCATGTGGCAGCTCATGTACATGCAATTATCGTGCTTTATCCACAGACTCACCATCACTGCTAAGTTTAACAATTCTCTTCGCTACTAATATATGTTCTGTTCGTCTAACATGCACTTTAACAACAGATTGGAATACACAACAATAGAATTACAATACAGGGTGATTCAAAATGAATACCACAACTTTAGGAATTTAAAACTCTGCAACGACAAAAGGCAGAGCTAAGCACTATCTGTCGGCGAATTAAGGGAGCTATGAAGTTTCATTTAGTTGTACATTTGTTCGCCATTTCAGCCAATAAAGTTTTTGGTCCCTTTTTCTTCGAAGGTGCTACTGTAACTGGACTACAGTATCTGGAAATGTTAGAGAATTGGCTGTTCCCTCAGCTCGAACAAGAAGCACAACAATTCATATTTCAGCAGGATGGAGCGCCACCACATTGGCACTTATCTGTCCGTAACTACCTGAAAGTCAACTACCCGAGGCGATGGATCGGCCGCCAGGCAGCCCGTGACAGAACACGTCATCACTGGCCTCAAAGAAGCCCTGATCTTACCCCCTGCGATTTTTTCTTATGGGGGTATGTTAAGGATATGGTGTTTCGGCCACCTCTCCTAGCCACCATTGATGATCTGAAACGAGAAATAACAGCAGCTATCCAAACTGTTACGCCTGTTATGCTACAGAGAGTGTGGAACGAGTTGGAGTATCGGGTTGATATTGCTCGTGTGTCTGGAGGGGGCCATATTGAACATCTCTGAACTTGTTTTTGAGTGAAAAAAAACCTTTTTAAATACTCTTTGTAATGATGTATAACAGAAGGTTATATTATGTTTCTTTCATTAAATACACATTTTTAAAGTTGTGGTATTCTTTTTGAATCACCCTGTATAATTGCGAAAATACTCTACTAGACTGTTCAAAACCTATCATGATTCATATGATCCCTGTGGTGATGTGTACAGCCGGATATTAGAAGCACAACCTGTGAACACTTTCTTGCACACGAAAATAACAAGAAGACTTTAAGTCAAACATTACAAATTTACATTAAGCCTATGTGTACAGAAATACGTGCTCCTGGCCACAGCAAGTTATTGATAAGGACTAAAACGTATAATAATAAAAATGTGGCCCCATACCTAGAGATAACATACACTCAAGACATCAGTAGGACTGGATTACCTTGGTGATGCTACCCTAGGCTTGTCTGACAGATGTCCTGGCGCAATATGGTTGTGATAAAATGGCATACATATTTTTCAGTAGTATCCACCACATCTCTTGCTTCCTGAAACCCATGTTTGTGCATTATTGACACTATACAGACTTTCTCGAATACGAAAAAATTGTTAATGTGGTATGCTCAAGCCTCCACAGATAGTCAGTACAATAATAAGAAAAACCCATGTTGTTCACAGTATGTGGTCTGTAAAATATCTACTTTTTTCTACCAATTTATTTGAGGCTGCATGATGAGTCACTATCTAGAATGAATCACATTGTGCACGGTATCCTCGAAACCGACCGCCTTGCGGAAGTACTGTGCTAGGAGCATTCGCAAGAAACATTCAGCAAACGGGTCCCTATACTACACTAGCATGAACTAAGCGCAAAAGTTGGGAGCAGTAAGAACTGTTCTGGTGCAGCCAGAAGCGCCGGAACCAAGATGAACAGAAAACCAGAGAAGGCAGTGAGGAAACGTCGGCCAATGGTGCGTGGAATTGGACAGTGCCTCGCCAGGAGCGCCCCCTTCAAGACGTGAACACAAGCGACGCTCCTGCCAGCCTCAGCCGCTCAAATCGGTCCTGTCTGCAACGGACATCAGTGCTACGCTGCCAGATTGTCGTGATCCGTATCAAGTGCTTACTAGGACTTTGGGTATAGCAAGAAGGCTACTGTTTTCATGTCGTCTCTCGCTTGCGACATTTGCTGTAACTGTTGTGGATTGGCAAGAGCGCCAACCCACTATGAGAGGAAGTCGAAAGGCACGCGTTTTAGCTCACGCAGGCTGGCGTGAGGTCTGGAAAAGGTCAAGGAAATTAGACTAGCAAAAAACGCACGTAGCTGCTGGAATACTTAACTTTAATCCATAATTGGTGAACATCGCTCTTGACGGTACATGTTTTGCTATATCAATAGCAACTGATAATGGCGCCTTGCTAGGTCGTAGCAAATGACGTAGCTGAAGGCTATGCTAACTATCGTCTCGGCAAATGAGAGCGTAATTTGTCAGTGAACCGTCGCTAGCAAAGTCGGCTGTACAACTGGGCGAGTGCTAGGAAGTCTCTCTAGACCTGCCGTGTGGCGGCGCTCGGTCTGCAATCACTGATAGTGGCGACACGCGGGTCCGACGTATACTAACGGACCGCGGCCGATTTAAAGGCTACCATCTAGCAAGTGTGGTGTCTGGCGGTGACACCACAGTAACCATGATTAAGATTTGTCAACTTGCTTTCTAGAAATAAAACTACTAATGTTATTTGTTTGAATTGTTGTATAGCTTTCCGAGAACGCAACATCTTTTAGGCACCCTATAAGCAGTGAGCAAAAACTATCATGCCACTAACGGTTTATAATGGACAAGACATTCTCATTCTCGGAAAATGCATGACATGCATCGCTCACATACACGAACAGTGGCTTTTCAGTGCTTAAATCGATTGAGTGTGAGAACGTATTTGAGATTGATTCTTTTGATCTGTTTAGCTTTAACATTCAGGACAATGTGTTATCAGTGTCTGCATTCAGTTCCAAAGACAGTGTAGCCAGCTTGCTAAAAGAATTCCCAGAACTATTTTCTGAAGGCTTAGGCACAGCTGAACAGTTTTGTTGCTCATACTCGTTTTACGCTGAAAGTCAATGCTCAGCCGAAATTTTTCTGCGCCAGAACTGTTCCCATTACGTTATGTGACAAAGTTGTGCCTGAACGTGAAGAATTGCAAGAAAGTGGAGTTATTGCGCCCATATCAGCCAGTCAAGTTCTCTGGTTTCGCTCCCCAAACCTTCATGTCGCATTCACCTCTGTATTGACTTTAAGGCTACAGTCAACCCACAAACAGTCATTGATACTTATCCATTGCCACGCCCAGAAGTTCTAATGGACAAATTAGGCGCTTATCTTCAAATACTGCTCGATGAAGAATGTCAAAAACTGAGTGTAGTGAATACTCACTTGGGCTTTTTCACATATTTGGTTTTACCTTTTGGCAGTGCTTCCGCACCCGCCATTTTCCAACGTCATTTGGAACAGCTCACTGCTCAAGTGCGAAACTGTTCAAACTATTTGGGCGACATTGCAGTAGCCGGTCGTACACTTGAAGAACATATTTCAGATTTACGTGCTTTGTTTCGTGTGTTATCTCATGCAGTACTAAAGTGTAGACTGGGCAAGTGTGATTTTTAAAACCTGAGTTGCATTATCTTGGTCATGTCATAAACAGTCAAGATGTACATCCTCTGCAGTTGCATATGTTAGCCATACGAGATTTGCCAGTTGCTCGCAATATCACGGAATTGCAGTTAGTTTTAGGGAAAATGAATATTATATTCGGTTCATACTGAATTCTGCACAAAACTCGGCTCCATTGCGTTGATTGCGTCGCAAGAATGTCCCCTTTGTTTGGACAGATGAGTGCCAAGTAGCTTTTCAAAAACTTAGAGATGCTTAGTTCACTTTGATCCTCAAAAACCAGTTGCACTGCTAGTTGACGCTTCCTCTTACGGAATCGGTCCAGTGCGTTCGCACGGAATTGGTGATACAAACAGATCTCTTGCTTTTGCATCAAAAGTTCTGTCCAAAGCTCAATGTAACTATTCACAAATTGAAAAAGATGCTTTAGCTATTGTGTATTGTGTCACCAAAGTCCACCACTATCTGTATGGCAGAAAATTCTACTTAGTAACTTTGCAGTCCTTGTTTCATCCGACGAAACTGGTTTCTGTTCGAGCTGCTCAAAAATTGTGAAGATGGGCTTTGTTGTTGTCGCAATACCAGTACGAGATTGTGTATCGACCGACAGCTCAACATGGTAATAAGGACGTGCTTTCACGTCTTCCGATTGGCCCTTACACAGGCTTTGACGCTTCTGCTGCATCTTCTTGTCACATCGTTGCTCAGGATTCTGAATTGCTTCAGTCTTTTTCCGCTGAACTATAATTGCACAGGACACGGACGCTGATCCAGAATTGAACATTTTGCTCAGCTACATTCGAACGTCTTGGCATCACTCATTGAATAGGATACAGAACTCTGTATTGCGCCGATACTTTACACGTCGGCACAGCCTTGCTGTCCAGAAAGGAGTAATTCTTGTTCAAAATGACAGTGGACAGTCATTTATGTTGGTCCCTAAAGCTTTGCAAAAAGAACTGTTGCAGTTACTTCACCAAGGTCACTGGGGGATTGTTCATACGAATACAGCTAGCGCGTCGACACTGTACTCGGTAGGGTATGGACGCCCAAATAGGACAGATGACGTCACATTGTCATGCATGTGCGGAAAATCAGTCCGCTCCGCCACAAAAATTCTCTTCTTGGCCTAAGTAGCAACCACCATGGCAACGTGTGCACATAGACTTTGCGGGACCTTTTTGGAACACCCACTGGTTGATAGTGGTTGACTCTATATGAGTTCCCTTTTGCTGTACCAATGAACTCCACAACGTCACGCAGCACAATTCAGCTGTTGTCGATTTTTTGACTAGAAGGCTTACCTGAAGTAATACCGTCAGACAACTGACCTCAGTTCACGTCAAATGAATTTGAAACAAACTGTGAATGCAGTGGCATACCGCATCTAACTAGTGCACCGTCCCATCCCCAGTCAAACGGCGAAGCGGAACGTTTTGTCAGAACGTTCAAGCAAAAGATGGCCAAACTTCTATACGTCTAATTCGTATACTAACGGCCAAGAAGTGGGAATAGACCTATCAAATTGTGCAATCCAAGGCTGAGGATGGAATGTATTGTCACTGTCTCGATAGTGCTGAAAATTATGAACAGAGGTGAAACGCTTTTGGTCGGATCCCATGTCATTACTTGCGCTCGTCCTGTCCCTTGCTTCTGATATATTCTTCCATATGGTGGGTGACGTCATTATACAAGTTTCGCTACAACTTCCCGCACTATCTTCATCACTAATGTGTGATGCACATCTCCTTAGTGGCACATAGTTGAGCAATAGTTTGAACTCTGGGTCTTGGCTTTTTACTAGCAGTACGTTCACTTGTGGTGTATATGCAACAGCTGATCGACATACACTCCTGGAAATTGAAATATGAACACCGTGAATTCATTGTCCCAGGAAGGGGAAACTTTATTGACACATTCCTGGGGTCAGATACATCACATGATCACACTGACAGAACCACAGGCACATAGACACTGGCAACAGAGCATGCACAATGTCGACACTAGTACAGTGTATATCCACCTTTCGCAGCAATGCAGGCTGCTATTCTCCCATGAAGACGATCGTAGAGATGCTGGATGTAGTCCTGTGGAACGGCTTGCCATGCCATTTCCACCTGGCGCCTCAGTTGGACCAGCGTTCGTGCTGGACGTGCAGACCGCGTGAGACGGCGCTTCATCCAGTCCCAAACATGCTCAATGGGGGAGAGATCCGGAGATCTTGCTGGCCAGGGTAGTTGACTTACACCTTCTAGAGCACGTTGGGTGGCACGGGATACATGCGGACGTGCATTGTCCTGTTGGAACAGCAAGTTCCCTTGCCGGTCTAGGAATGGTAGAACGATGGGTTCGATGACGGTTTGGATGTACCGTGCACTATTCAGTGTCCCCTCGACGATCACCAGTGGTGTACGGCCAGTTTAGGAGATCGCTCCCCACACCATGATGCCGGGTGTTGGCCCTGTGTGCCTCGGTCGTATGCAGTCCTGATTGTGGCGCTCACCTGCACGGCGCCAAACACGCATACGACCATCATTGGCACCAAGGCAGAAGCGACTCTCATCGCTGAAGACGACACGTCTCCATTAGTCCCTCCATTCACGCCTGTCGCGACACCACTGGAGGCGGGCTGCACGATGTTGGGGCGTGAGCGGAAGACGGCCTAACGGTGTGCGGGACCGTAGCCCAGCTTCATGGAGACGGTTGCGAATGGTCCTCGCCGATACCCCAGGAGCAACAGTGTCCCTAATTTGCTGGGAAGTGGCGGTGCGGTCCCCTACGGCACTGCGTAGGATCCTACGGTCTTGGCGTGCATCCGTGCGTCACTGCCGTCCGGTCCCAGGTCGACGGGCACGTGCACCTTCCGCCGACCACTGGCGACAACATCGATGTACTGTGGAGACCTCACGCTCCACGTGTTGAGCAATTCGGCGGTACGTCCACCAGGCCTCCCGCATGCCCACTATACGCCCTCGCTCAAAGTCCGTCAACTGCACATACGGTTCACGTCCACGCTGTCGCGGCATGCTACCAGTGTTAAAGACTGCGATGGAGCTCCGTATGCCACGGCAAACTGGCTGACACTGACGGCGGCGTTGCACAAATGCTGCGCAGCTAGCGCCATTCGACGGCCAACACCGCGGTTCCTGGTGTGTCCGCTGTGCCGTGCGTGTGATCATTGCTTGTACAGCCCTCTCGCAGTGTCCGGAGCAAGTATGGTGGGTCTGACACAACCGGTGTCAATGTGTTCTTTTTTCCATTTCCAGGAGTGTATATGTGATTCTACTGGATGTATCTGTTTCGCTACATGCAGATGTGATGTGCACTTATTCACATCCTGTTCAGTTTGTTTTAGACGATCACTGTCCTCTTTCAGTTTCTTTGCGCTTCGACTTCCCACACACTTTACCTGAACCCATGTTTCTTAGATAGCTTTAATAATTTCTGCCTGCTGTAGCCTAAGCTGTGAGTAAAAAAGTAGCACTCCGTGGTCAGGCAACAAGTGTTCCATCGGGACCATCCTACCGCCGTGTCATCCTCAGGTGAGAATGCGGGTAGGAGGGGCGTGTGGTCATCACACCGCTCTCCCGCTCGTTATGATGGTTTTCTTTGACCGGAGCCGCTACTATTCGGTCGAGTAGCTCCTCAGTTGGCATCACGAGGCTGAGTGCACCCCGAAAAATGGCCACAGCACATGGCGGCCCGGATGGTCACCCATCCAAGTGTCGCCCACGCCCTACAGCGCTTAACTTCGGTGATCTGACGGGAACCGGTGTATCCACTGCTGCAAGGCCATTGCCTAAGCTGTGAGTGGTACTCCCACAATTCTGTCAAGTCTTCCTGCTGCTGATAGGATTGAGCTATCCCGAGAGAAATTTCTTCCAGTCTTTCTGTTATTGTTTTCTTGTCCTATTCTTGTAGACCGGCATCATCTTCTCTGCCTTACTACCGTTTTTGCTTATGTTGCATATTTCTTCGCTACTGGTGCCTCTTTCCTTGCTCCTAATGCTTCAGTCCTAGCTTCTCCTGTAGCTTTCTTCACATCAATTACTGTGTGTTATGACTCGGCTGCCATCTTCTGAATTTTCGTCACCTCGTGTTTGATTCTGCCTATGTCTTTCTTCGATTCTTTCTCGAATTATTTACTTTCCTTGTGCGTTATCTTTTCTTCCATTTGATTCCACTCTTCTTCTGTTTGCCTCATCTCTTCTGGTTGCTTTAGAAATTATTTACATTCTTTATTATTTTTCTGCTTTTTCTCTTCTATTTGTTTTAAAAACTTTTTATGTTCATTCTGCCTTTTCTCCCCTGCGTGCTTTAAAAATTCTAAGACTGCATTCATCTGTAAATTCTTCCCTTTCCCTAATTCTGGTGTAGAAGCATGTGAACTCATAATGTGACGTAGTTTTGGTGGCGAGACCAATCTATCACTTGCTGAAGAATTTCTGATTGTGACTACAGCGTCTACATGTTGTGAATTTACTCGTCCTTCATCCTTTCGATATTCAAGCTGCCCGTCTGTGTTCTGCATGATGTGATGCGCGATAATCAGTTCGTTGATTTCCTTCTTATCTTCGCCTTATCCAGCACTAACTGTACCGTCGCCGTTATTTTCTTTATCACCCAGAGTATTCTCCGCATCTCTGGTGCTGCTATCATTTCTGTCTGGATCCTTATCCTCTCTTTTGGACAATTTTTCGGGTTGTGTATTTTCTCATACGTGTGGCTACCAATACATTGATCCTTTCTATCGTTTGTGCCACTCAGACCAATTTTCTTCTGGTGCCACCTGCTGGCTGAATTTTTTTTTGAGAAAATGATATCTTACAGCTTATATGTAAATCCCACAGATGAGACACCCAGACATTAAGAGCACAAAGTACGTGGTTGGTACACCCAGAACTCGATTTAATGATGCGAAATACAACACGGAAGACAGAATAGATTTACTGTCCCCAATTCCCTGCCGTCAGATTTCCTATTATAACTTACATTTCCTTGCTTCAAGCATGAAAAATTTTGGATCTCCACTTAACTTCCATACAAGCATGGAACCGTTTGCACAAAAATTTGCAGTCCCTATTTACTTCTGCTGCTTATCACTCGTCTGTGAGCACCCTGATACCGATTCCGTACACCAAGGCAAATTTTGCTCCCGATGTGGAATTTTCCTGCAGCAAATATCACATAAAAATCATTATGATATACTTTTCATCATTTTTCTCCCTACTATTTTTTTTCAATTAATCCTGTTAAGCGACGCTCTGTCGTCTTTCAGTCCTACGCTGTCCCTCTCTCATTATCCTCCTCATTTCTTCCACCTTGTGAACAAACATGCACAACTCTCAAATTCCTGTGCGTAATGCCCTTATTCTCTGCAGGTACTATAAACTTCCTGTGTTGTTTAATAGCATGGCGCGCTATGGCTAGTCAAATTACATTTCGTACATTTCGTAGGATGTAAATTATCGATTTCCCACGCAATACCCCTTAAATGACTCACATTCGGTAGGGTATCCTCTCGAAATAGCTTGAAGTGAAATATTGGGTTTTTGTGCCATAATCGCTCCGCTACACTGACACACATGTACCACAAGAAATAACCCCTTCGAAAGTGAACAACGCTGTTATTATTCCATTAAGTTTCGGGTGTGCAGCCGCAAGAAATCTCCTTCTTCTTCTAATATTTCGGCTGTGTAACGTTCAGCCATCTTCAGAGTGAGCCGCAAGACTGCCGCTCCAGTGCTTCTTTTTTTCTTTATTGTAATTTTAATCACCTCATACAGGCGGGCTGTCAGCAGCATATTACGCTGCTCTTCAGCCTTAAGTGGTACAATAATATGACATATAGGTGACACAGACAATACAATAAAAACGGCAGGCAAAAAATGTAGATACAAAAAACAATAAACATGAAGCCGTTCACGCTGGACGAGAAAAACACTAACACTTGTTGACACGGAGCACCTAACACGGATGACTGCGACGGCACACGTGAACAGTGGAGGCGTGACGGCGAAAGAACACTAAACACAAAACGAAGGCCCACACACGAGACACTGATGGCGATGATCTCCGGCGCGCGAAAGTCCACTGAGCGTGTAAGGGTCCGGGGACCTGCCAAGAGAGGAGGAGGGGGGAGCTGGGAGAGGGAGAGGGGAGAGCAGAGATGCCATGGACAGAGGAGATAGGGGGAAGGGAGGAAGGGGGAGGGGAAGTCCGGGGGAAGAGGGGTGGAGAAAGGGGGATGGGGGGAAAAGGAAAGAGAAGGGAGGGGAAGGCAGGGAGGGTGCCCAAAAGGAAAGGACACAGGAAGTGGGGGGGGGAGGATCAAAGTTGATAGGAGGGGTAGATGGAGGGGAGGAGGACATCATCAGGGAGGGGGAGCAGGCGGAAGCAACCTTGGGAGAGGGTAAGGAGGGTGTAGAGATGGAGACTGTGTGGGACGTGGGAATACAGGCGCTGCAGTGGGCGGGGGTGAGAGAGGATGGGTGAGACAAGCATGTGAGGAGGATCGAGTTTGCAGGAGGTGTACAGGATCTGTATCCTTTCAAGGAAGAGGAGGAGGTGGGGGAAGGGGATGAGATCGCACAGGATCCGCGTGGGGGAGGGGAGATGGATGCGATAGGCGAGGTGGAGAGCATGGCGCTCATAGATTTGGAGGGATTTATAAAAGGTAGTTGGGGCGGAGATCCAGGCCGGATGGGCGTAACAAAGGATAGGGCAGATGAGGGATTTATAGGTGCGGAGGATGATGGAGGGGTCCAGACCCCACGTACGGCCAGAAAGGAGCTTGAGGAGACGGAGTCGGGAGTGTGCCTTGGCTTGGATTGTCCAGAGATGGAGAGTCCAGGAGAGGCGACGGTCGAGGGTGACGCCAAGGTACTTAAGGGTGGGGGTGAGAGCGATAGGACGGCCATAGATGGCGAGATAGAAATCAAGGAGGTGGAAGGAAGGGGTGGTTTTGCCAAGAATGATCGCCTGGATTTAGGAGGGATTGACATTGAGCAACCACTGGTTGCACCAAGTGGTGAACCGGTCATGATGGGATTGGAGAAGGTGTTTGGAGCGCTGCGGGGTGGGGGCAAGGGCAAGGAAGGCGGTGTCATCGCCACCATATACAAAAGGTACAGAAGGGGGGAGAGGACAGAGCCTTGGGGCACACTGGCGGAGGGGAAAAAGATGTAGGAATCTGTGTTATGGATGGTGACGTAGGAAGGACATTGGGAGAGAAAGGAGCCGATCAGACGGACATATTTAATGGGAAGGGCGAAGGTTTGGGGCTTGTAGATGAGACTGGAATGCCATACGCGGTCATAAGCACGTTCGAGGTCCAGGGAGAGGAAGATTGCGGAGTGACGAGAATTAAGCTGGTCGGAAAGGAGATGAGTGAGGTGAAGGAGAATGTCGTCGGAAGAGAAGGATGGCCGAAAGCCACACTGGGTAACAGGAAGGAGGTGGTGCTGGTGGAGATACTGGTGGATGCATCGGGTGAGGATGGATTCCAGGACCTTGCTGATGACCGAGGTAAGGCTGATGGGACGGTAGGAGGAGACGGGGGACTGCGGTTTGCTAGGTTTAAGGAACATCAGGATACGGGAGGTTTTCCACAGGTTGGGGTAGTAACCGGTGGACAGGACTACATTGTAGAGCCTGGCCAGAGTGGAGAGGAAAGAGACAGGAGCTTCATGAAGGCGATGGTAGGTCACACGATCGTTGCATTTGGTGCGGAGTGTAGCAATGAGATCCTGTGTAGTGATAGGGGCATTGTGTTCCATGTGTGGAATGTTGTCCAGGTACTGGAAACCAGGTGCGAGGGGAGGGACAGATGTGTCAGTTCGATCACGGTCATTCGGGAAGAGGGAGTAATCGAACTGGGGATCATCGGGGATGGAAAACACATCGGAGAGGTAGGAGGAAAAGTGATTTGCCTTACTAAGGGTGTCAGGGAAGGGGTGATCATCATGGAGAAGAGGATAGTAGGGGGAGGGTTTAGTTCCGGTAAGGCGACGGAAGGCTGACGAGAACTTGGACGAGTTTAGAGGTGGGGTAGCATGTCTGTTGCCAGTCCCGGCGTTTCTTAGCTGCGAGCAAATTACGAATGTGTCGCTGGAGTTGCACGGTAGAGATGGCGGGATTCACGGAGGAGGAGAACGGCCTGTGGGGGTAAGGTAGGACGGTGGGGATGGATGGCAACAGTATGGACGTGGGCCTCCACGGCCTCTGACAAGGTCTGCTGGAGAAAGGAGGTGGCATGGGTTACACCGTCAGGGTGGTGGTAGGTGCAGGGGTGGCTATCGACCTGGGTGGAGAGGGTTTCCCGGTAGGCATTCCAGTTGGCATGGGAATAGTCATGGATGTACTTAGGGGGAGGGTCATTACGAGGGTCGGAGTGGGGGCGACGACCGTCTGAAATGGTGAGGAGGACAGGGAGATGGTCGCTACCAATAGGCTCCAGGACATCCACCGTTATGCGACCAAGGAGGTTGGGGGAGGAAAGGATAACATCAGGAGTGGAGTTGGAATCGGGACGGGTGTCCTGGGGGTGGGGATGAGGTCGCCTTGAAGGAAGGAGAGGAACTGATGCCACCGCTGTAACTGGGCGGCGAAACGACTGTGGATGTTGAGGTCGGCGGCGATCACGTAGGAGGAGAAGGTATGGTCAATGTGGGAGAGGAAGTCGAAGGGACTAGGGGCGTTAGGGCGGACATAGATGGTGGCGCAAGTAACGGTAAGGCCGGGAACGAAGAGACTAAGGATCAGGTGTTTGGTGGGGTCGGGAAGGAGAGGTTGGAGCCGAACGGGGATCTGGCGGTGGTGACCAATGGTAACTCCACCACACGCTATCGGGAGGGGATTATCGGAGCGGTGAAGGAGGTAGGGCGAAGTGTGGACGGTGGTGAGGTTGGAGGAAGGTTTCTTTGAGGAGAAAGGCATCCATGTGGTGGGTGGCAAGGGTGTGCAGGAAGAGGTTCTTGTTGGTGGGAAGGGAGCGGATGTTGTTGAAAAGGATACAGTGCTGTCGCGCCATGACAGGGATTTAGACAAGGGTGTCAAGACGGGAGAAGGTGAAATGGGCCTGGTTGTTGGAGTAGGTGGCGTACATTTTTAGGTGGAAAACGGAACGGGAGGCGAGGGATATCTGTTGGAGGGTGTGGGGGCGCTGAAAAGGATGAACATTCTGAAGGACGATGGTGAGGAATCTGATGATGTCCTCAGCGGTAGGGGGTGGGCGAAGGGAATTGCCGGGAGGGGTGGGGGCGTCCAGAGGGCGGACAGGAACGGTGAGTTCAGGAGTGGTAGGTGGGGGTTGGGCCTTACATTTCTGGGAGTAAGTGGGATGAGGGAGGTTACAGGTATTAGAGGAGGGTGGGGACAGAAGATTGGGGCACTGCCATAAAAAGTGGGCTTGCCTACAGTGCGGGCAGGTGGGTGCCTCGCGGCACTCAGATGTAGGGTGTGCATTATACCGCACCTTTGGCAGTGGAGGGATTGAGGAGGGGAACGGGAAGGGTCAACTAGGTAGTGTTGGTGAAAGAGAAGGGCAACCTCCATCAGGAGATGGTCGATGGAGGGGGCATGTTCAGAAAAGACTGCATAAGGCGGGTGGGGCTGGCAGAGTTATGGATGCGGCAAACCGCACGCCCCTCCAGATGGGGATGCACCTTGGGCTCCGCCAACACCTCCTCCTCCGTGATTGCTGGACTAAGCCGAGTGATCACAGCAGTGAGGGTCGGTGGGCGTTGCGGGGGTTGGGGTTGATGGGAGGGAGGTGGGGAAGGAGCAGGGGTGAGGGAGGCATTAGGGCCAAAGCGGGTGACAGGGATGTGGGAAAGGAGGTCTGTGTGGAGGGTAGGGCTGGGTGTGGAGATGAGCACTGAATCATGGAGAGAAGTGAGGAGGGAGATGGGGGCACCAGGAAAAGTCTGGCGAAGGAAGAGGGTGAGGTTCCAGGCTTCAATAAGGGAGGGATCAGGACAGGAGAGGAGGTAGCGGTAGGAGGAGGGGGTGGGGGAGGAGGAGGAGGGGGCATGGACAGGCGGGGAGACATCCATGGCATCATGGGTGGGGGAAGGGGGATGAGGAGGAACCTTTTTGGGAGTAGAGGAGGCAGGGGTGCCACTGGGGTGCTTGACGGCGGCGGAGGAGGTGTGGGGGATGGGAGCGACTGGAATGTGGCGAGGAGTGGCAGGTCCCGGTGCTGGAGTCGGCGCCGGAGATGGTGAGGGCGATGGCGAAGGCGACGGTGAAGACGATGGCGATGAAGGTGAACGGGAGAGTTGAGCGTGGGCCGTAGCCCTCCGGGCGACCACCCTAACAGGGGCGCAGAAACGGAAGCAGCAGAGGGAGGGATTGGAGGGAAGGGATCAGAGGAGCCACGGGAGGGAGGAGCCAGGGATGGGGCGACAAATAGGGAGGGAGACGGGAGAGTGAGGAGTGGGGGGATGGACTGAGGGGATAGTGATGCGGCACACCACGTGATAGTGGTGGCAGTGGCGGTGTGGGAGGTGTATATGATGGTAGTGGTGGTGGCTGTGGAAGAGGTGGTGGGGGTTGACATTATGATAAGGGGAAAAACACAGGACAAGACAAAGAAGCAAACGAGAGGCGGGCAGGGCGACGAGAGACACAGAGTAGAAGCGGACGGAGAATGACGAAGGACGAAGGAGACTGGGGGCAAAGCCCCACCCTGCTGTCGCTGGCGGGGGGGCGATCCGGCTGGCTGCCTTGTGGGGACACCTCCGCTGCTGCTGCTGGTGGTGCTGGTGGTGGTGGTGGTGGTGGTGGTGGTGGTCGTGGCAGCTAGGACCACTGCTGGCTGCTGGCTGCTGGCTGCGACCGCTGGTGGCTGCGACCGCTGCTGGCTGCGACCGCTGGTGGCTGCAACCGCTGGAGGCTGCGACCACTGGTGGCTGCTGGCTGCTGGCGGGGACCGCTGCTGGCCGCTGACTGTTGGTTGCTGGCGGGGACCGGTGCTGGTGGGGACCACTGCGGGCTGCGGGCTGTGGGCTGCGGGCTGCTGGCGAGGACCGCTGCTGGCTGCTGGCGGGGACCGCTGCTGACGGGGACCGCTGCTGGCTGTGGTCTGCGGGCGAGGACCGCTGCTAGCTGCCGGGGGGGACCGCTGCCGGCTGCTGGTGGGGACCACTGCTGGCTGGACTCTTGCATGTCGACCAGCTGGCTGGCTGGCTGGCACCTGCAACACTTATCGCTTCGATTGGTACCGTAATAGCACAATCGAAGGGCGGTATTCAAACGAATTACCGCCGGAGATGGCCCTTTATACTGTTTTACCGCGTGACTGCGCATGCGGCCACAGATGCAAATGCGCCAGAGACGTTGGGCGGCAGAGACGTGCATAACGCGCGAGTTGTATGTATGACTCCGCAGTTGATCTGTGTTGGCATATCGATATATCATTGTGAGCTGCACTGTGACGACGTCTTTGCGAGTTTATTACAGCAAGTGCCGGATTCCAGGATTCTTCAAGATTGAAACCACTATCTCTATTAATTAAATTCGTCGTCAAGCGAATTTCGATTGTCTCCTTCGCTATCGAGTCCCAAAAGGATGACGTAGTTGCCAAAATTTCGACGTTGTCATACAACATACTGTGACCATTATCAATACAGTGCTCTGCCACTGCCGACTTGTTAGGTTGTAAAAGTCGTGTGTACCTCCGGTATTCTGTACATCTTTCGTGGACAGTACGAGTTGTTTGTCCGATGTAAGAAAGGCCACATTCACATGGAATTTTGTAAACTCCAGATTTTCGGAGCAGAAAATCATCTTTGACGGAGCCCACGAGTGCAACTGTCTTGGGTGGAGGACGAAAAATCACTTTTACTTTGTGTCTACCGAGAATGCGTCCTATTTTTGATGAGAGGCTACCCACATATGGCAGGAAGGCCATCGATTTAAAGGTTTCTTCATCTTCTTCCGCTTTCTTTGTGGCCTCTTTCGGTTTCATTTTCAGTGTCCTCTGTATTTGTTGTGGAGAGTACCCATTGTCTTCAAACACTCTTCGTAAGTGGGAGAGTTCATCTAGCAGACTCCTTCTGTCAGAAATAATATGCGCTCTGTGAGTCAAAGTTCGGAGAACACTCATTGTCTGGGCAGGATAGTGGAAGCTGTTTGCACGTAAATACAGATCGGTGTGCGTCGGCTTCCTATAAACTTCATGTCCCAAAGTGCCATCCTCTCCACGCAGAACGAAAATATCCAAGAATGGAAGGCATCCCTCCTTTTCAATTTCCATTGTGAAGTTTATTTGATCGTGGAGGGAGTTCAGATGTCTTAAGAAGTCTTGCAAGTTGTCTTCACCATGGGGCTAAACTACAAAGGTGTCATCAACATACCTCCAGAATACCGTGGGTTTCAAGTCAGCAGATTCAAGCGCCTTCTCCTCGAAGTCCTCCATAAACAAATTGGCCACCAGAGGGGATAAGGGACTACCCATGGCGACTCTGTCCGTCTGTTCAAAAAATTCGTTGTTAAATAAGAAATATGTGGAGTTCAGAACATGTTTAAATAAAGCTGAAATCTCTTTGTGAAAACTTCTTTCAATAGGTTGTAGGGATTCAGGAAGGGGAACCTTTGTAAATAAAGCCACCACATCAAAACTAACTAATATATCAGACGGGTTCATTTTCAATGATTTCAGTTTACTAATGAAGTCAGCCGAGTTTCTTATGTGGTGAGTAATTGTCCCACAAGAGGCCTCAACAATGATGCCAGATGTTTGGCAACGCCATAGGTCGGAGAGCCTTTGTTACTCACTATGGGGCGTAGAGGGACATCTTTCTTGTGGACCATTGGTAGTCCATAAAGTCTAGGAGGCACCGGACTACTTGGTTTCAATCTCCGAACAACTTCTGGTGGAAAGGGAGAATGATTCAGAAGCGAAACAGTTTTCTTGGCCACTCGATTAGTGGGATCCCTGCTGATCTTCCGGTACACGTCTCCGGTGCACGTCTCTGCGGCCCAACGTCTCTGGCGCATTTGCATCTGTGGCCGCATGCGCAGTCGCGCGGTAAAACAGTATAAAGGGACGAAGCGAGCACTGGAGCGGCAGTCTTGCGGCTCACTCTGAAGATGGCTGAACGTTACACAGCCGAAATATTAGAAGAAGAAGGAGATTTCTAGCGGCTGCACACCCGAAACTTAATGGAACAATCTTTGCGCCGCCAAAATCTGAAGATTCACAACGCTGTTATTGACATCCGTACACAACAACATGTAATGCAAGAACAAAAAATCAACACGCACACAAAAATATTAACCTGAGGGATAAATACATAGATTACGAAATTCGCGCCAGCAACTATAGCTATTTGAAGCCATTTTGACTATTTTCGAACCGTGGCTGTCTCAAGAAAGATGTAAAGTTTTTTTTTAAATTACCACTACCAGTCACAACTGGTAATTTAAAAAACCGTTACTTAAAAAAACCTTTACTTATAACTACAACTACCACGGATCTACATATTCACAGCTTTGTAACACGATACTCACTGGTAATTAAATTGAGAATTATCAGATTTGTAAATCAGATAACATAACAATACCCTGCCAGACGTTGACTTATACACGATATTAGTTCAACAATAGTGGCCTGATGCGTCACAAAGAATTTAAAACCCTGAATCTTGGCGTGGAACGACAATTTCATTCAAAGTGTCGCGTTTGGAGGGCAGACATTTGGGTACCTCTAATATATTTATGCGTCGGAATATTCTGCGACACAGAACCACCTCTCAGCTACACCAATGTGAAATTAAACACAACGAAATGTCTATGCGCAAATGACGTAGTTTGGCTCTGAGCAGTATAACTGAAGTCGACACTATGTACTTTAACGCAAGATAATTCCTATTATTTGCCATATAAATAAGTTAATTTAATAGGTGATCAAACGAATGCTGAAACATCAAAAGACATTCAAAATAACAACAGATATATTACCCAAAACATAAATGACATTTGACATGGAATGTCGTAAACAACACTGATTGCAGTCAACCTCCTGTAGAATGAAAATGAAGTAACACTGACGTATAGTTGTCAGAGCTGGGGAGAGGGTTGAAAATTAACTTAAATTATTAATTATGGATAATGCGGTCTGACTGCAACTACTTCGACTGATAGTGACTGTGAACTGCAGAGCTGCAAGCTACCAAAATATGCCTATACCAGAAAGAGACTGCTGCTGTGGATAGTGAAAATTCCCCTTAAAGGTGCCTAATTCGCAGGAGCATACACCTGTAGTCCTCTGCAAAGCGGTAGGCAGTGCTTCGCTTTGTCTACTCGAACACTGAGCCTTCGACTTCTGCTCTTGCCTAGGATACACGCCTGTCTTTCCAAAGAAAAAGAAAAACCTTAGCTCATAGAATAACGCCGAAGATGTTGAATACACTTTTCTCATTAAATTGAAATTGATCATTTAGTATCTTATCTGGTGCTCTGCAACAACATGTAGTGGTCTTTTGTTATTACTATACATTTGTAGATTCTTTAATAGATCGAGTTTCCTTCCTTTCGAAGCTGGGGAACACATTGTAAGTAGGCTGTTTATGTTTTCTTATTGGTAACGCCACGTAGCGCTCTATATGAAAAATCACTGGCTGTGCTGTGTGCAGTCTGTGGGTAGTTTGCATTGTTGTCTGCCATTGTAGTGTTGGGCAGCGGCAGCTGGATGTGAACAGCGCGTAGCGTTGCGCAGTTGGAGGTGAGCCGCCAGCAGTGATGGATGTGGGGAGAGAGATGGCGGAGTTTTGAAATTTATAAGACTGTCATGAACTGCTATATATAATATGACTATTAAGGTAAATACAGTGTTTGTTCTCTATTAAAATCTTTCATTTGCTAACTATGCCTATCAGTAGTTAGTGCCTTCCTTAGTTTGAATCTTTTATTTAGCTGGCAGTAGTGGCGCTTGCTGTATTGCAGTAGCTTGAGTAACGAAGATTTTTGTGAGGTAAGTGATTTGTGAAAGGTACAGGTTAATGTTAGTAAGGGCCATTCTTTTGTAGGGATTTCTGAAAGTCAGATTGCGTTGCGCTAAAAAAAATATTGTGTGTCAGTTTAAGCACAGTCATGTATAATTCTTCAAAGGGGACGTTTCAACATTATGAACCTTTTGCAGGGTACGTGGACCATTTTTTGCTGTGAATAGTTTGTACATCTCAGTGCTTCCAAACGTAAGGGTCTTTTGGTAACTGTAACAGCTAGTCGCTGACCACGTCCAATAATCTAAGTGTATTCTGTGTAAATCTGCAACACTTAGTTAGCAGTTATGAATCACATAACGATTTTTGCTGATTGTAACAGCCATTTTCTGAGTGTTTTATGTAGTATAGCACCTATCAGCCACCAGGAACCCTATCTATATTTTATCGCTATAGTTTCGAGTATTTCACAAACACTTTAAATACTTGCTCATGTTATGTTTACATGCAAGTTGATGTTTTGTCGATGATCGAGACGAACCGCCTCCTGACAGGTTCCCTGTTTCCATTGCATAGTCCACTTTTATCCTATGATTTCAATCGTTGAATTTTGTAAAATGTTTGTAGGATGTTTTGACAATGTTCTGAGTAGCTTTATGGCCCCTTCAAACTATGTACCTGCTGTAGCTAATAGGCACTGCCTCTTTCTATCTTTTACTATAAAGGAACTGTACAGATCTTGTTTATAACCATAAAGATTTTAATTGTAGGTTATCAACATTCTTTTATATATTGGTATTACACAAAACTTATTATGTTTCATTATTGCGTTTCTAAATTGTCATGTAAGAGACTGCCGCCAACTGTTGGTTTTCATACATACTACATACCCCGTCTGTCTACTTCCCGGCCGTGTGACATCGGCTGTCAGCACGGACACAGAAGAATATCGTATAAGCTAAAAGTATTTTTTGAGAAATTTTTGTGCGTGTGTGGCACAGTCATGGTTTTATTGTATGTGTATTTAATGTATAATTTTACACTGGAGCGTCTTCTTCCACAAGGTGTGTTCACCTCAGACATGTTGTATTTTATGTTTTGGCCTTTGGATTATCTATAATCATTTTTACTGACATGGCAGATGTTCCCAGACGCGCCCATGACTAAATGACCGTGCATTAGATAGAGTGGCACAGCAGTCAATGTATGTCAATGGTATGTAACGCTTGTATTACAATATCTCCTTTATAGGAAAGAACGATTATTAAACTGTAAAAATTTTCTGTAGTCCTTTTTCAGGTTTGAACATAGCAACTTAACTTGCCGAAACTAGTTGTTTATGTAAATATTTATTATGATATGGACAAATAAAATCTGGACAATTAAATTTCTTTAGTAAGAAGATTACATTATTAAAAACATTTTGTATTTGATCTAAATACGTATCTCCGATTTCTTACCTTGTCGACTTATCGATAGCCTCGCACTCGAATGCCGACCTAACCCCTGCATGGAGATGCTCAGGCGCCCCAGTACATATCCATCTCAACATTTCTGGCGGTAAACCTCTCAGAAGAGCATCATGTCCTCGTGATGGGTCTCCTGTAGTATTCTGTTCAATTCTTCAGTCTATGACAATTCATAAGTGTGAACATTCAAATTTCTAATTCTACCTGCGATTTCAGCTACTGCCTCATTATGCCTTCTGGAAAACATACCCAACTGATCACGAAAAAACCGTGCCCTGTTTTGCCTCCTATTCTCTGTTCCAACACGCATCTCTTATGGTCAAGAAATTGGTAATGCTCGTGGGGACCCTGCGAACAATTTTGCTTCTCCCGTTAAATGCTACCTCGCAGTACGTAGTAACTTTTTATCCGACGAACCCCCATGTCAGCCGATGACTTGAGATCCTCCACAAACTGTACACACTCAGTTGACCTATCATAAAGGGGAGAAACGAGATTATCAACAGCCAGATTCACTTCTAGATTATCTGACGTCAAGAATTTTGCCTCTTCATCTTCTTTGCCAGTTTATTATCAGCAACCACTCTGACTGCCCTCAGTTGAGCTACCTGACTAATTAATGACTCTACAGCCTTATCTTTGGTGACACACTGTGTCACCAATTTTTCCGTTGCTTCATTGTCACTCATCTTTACGACTCAGAAACAATAAATCAAGAATAATACAAAAACAGCAATCCAACACTACTATAGACGGCACACGTACAGCAACTTGTGTTACCAATACACTTTTTCTGCCTAGCAGTGAGCCACCTGGACACCAATCTATTTCTTCTGCCTAGGAATCAACTACAGGGACTCTTCAAATCATCTAGCTACGTGTCCAGAACCATTATATGTAAAGCAAACTACCGCTACAAATTAGGCACAAGGGGCAGAATGCTCAACAAAATACACTACTGACCATTAAAATTGCCACACCACGAAGATGACGTGCTACAGACGCGAAATTTAACCGACACGAAGAAGATGCTGTGATATGCAAATGATTAGCTTTTCAGGGCATTCACACAAGGTTGGTGCCGGTGGCGACACCTACAACGTGCTGACACGAGGAAAGTTTCCAACCGATTTCTCATACACAAACAGCAATTGACCGGCGTTGCCTGGTGAAACGTTGTTCTCATGCCTCGTGTAAGGAGAAGAAACGCGTACCATCACGTTTCCGACTTTGATAAATGTCGGATTTTAGCCTATCTCGATTGCGGTTTATCGTATCGCGACATTGCTACTCGCGTTGTTCGAGATCCACTGACTGTTATCAGAATATGGGAACGGTGGGTTCAGGAGGGTAATACGGAACGCCGTGCTGGATCCCAACGGCCTCTTATCCACATTGCTGTAACGGATCGTGCAGCCACGTCTCGATCCCTGAGTCAAGGTTTGCAAGACAACGAACATCTACACGAACAGTTCGACGACGTTTGCAGCAGCATGGACTATCAGCTCGGTGACATGGCTGCGGTTACCCTTGACGCTGCACCACAGACAGGAGCGCCTGCGATGGTGTATTCAATGACGAACCAGGGTGCACGAATGGCAAAACGTAATTTTTTTCGGATGAATCCAGGTTCTGTTTACAGCATCATGATGGTCGCATCCGCGTTTGGCGACATCGCGGTGAACGCACATTGGAAGCGTGTATTCGTCATTGCCATACTGGCGTGTCATCCGGCGTGATGGTATGGGGTGCTATTTGTTACACGTCTCGGTCACCTCTTGCTCGCATTGACGGCACTTTGACCGGTGGACGTTACATTTCAGATGTGTTACGACCCGTGGCTCTACCCTTCATTTGATCCCTGCGAAACCCTACATTTCAGCAGGATAATGCACGACCGCATGTTGCAGGTCTTGTACGGGCCTTTCTGGATACAGAAAATGTTCGACTGCTGTGCTGGGCAGCACATTCTCTAGATCTCCCACCAATTGAAACGTCTGGTCAACGGTGGCCGAGCAACTGGCTCGTCACAATACGCCAGTCACTACTCTTGATGAACTGTGGTATCGTGTTGAAGCTGCATGGGCAGCTGTACCTGTACACGCCATCCAAGCTCTGTTTGACTCAATCCGCAGGCTTTTCAAGGTCGTTATTACGGCCAGAGGTGGTTGTTCGGGGTACTGATTTTCCAGGATATATGCACCCAAATTGTGTGAAAATGTAATCACATTTCAGTTCTAGTATAATATATTTGTCCAATGAATACCCGTTTATCATTTGCATTTCTTCTTGGTGTAGCAATTTTAGTCCCCCATTCGGAGCTCCGAATGGGTACTGCCAAGGGGATTTGACAGTGAGAAAAAGACTGAATTACCAACGAAAGGATAACGTTCTATGAGCCGGGTCATGGAATGTCAGAAGTTTGAACGTGGTAGGGAAGCTAGTAAATCTGGAAAGAGAGATGCAGAGTCTCAGTCTAGATATAATAGGGATCAATGAAGTGAAACGGACAAAAGACAAGAATTTCTGGTCAGATGAATATAGGGTAACATAAGCAGCAGCATAAAATGGTAGAATGGAGTGGGATCGGTTATGAATAGGAACGTAAGGCAGAGAGTACGTTATTGCGAACATCCGGTGATAGGGTTGTTCTAATCAGAATTGTCTGCAAGCCAACACCGACAACGATAGTTCAGTTATAAAAGCCGACGTCGCAAGATGAAGATGAAGAAATAGAGAAAATATACGAAGATATTGAAAGGGTAATAAAGTACGTGAAGAGAGATCAAAATCTAATAGTCATGGGGAACTGGAACCCAATTGTAGGGGAAGGAGCAGAAGAAGAGGTTACAGGAGAATGTGGGCTTGGGACAAGGAATGAGTGAGGAGTAAGACTAATTGAGTTCTTTAATAAATTTCAGCTCGTTATAGCGAATACTCTGTTCAAAAATCAGACGAGGAAGGGGTATACTTTGACAAGGCCGGGTGGTACGGGAAGACTTCACTTAGACGACATCATGATCAGGCAGAGATTCAGAAATCAGATGCTGAATTGCAAGGCGTACCCAGGTGCAGATATAGACTCAGATCATAATGTAGTAATGATGAAGAGTAGGCTGAAGTTTAAGAGATTAGTCAGAAATATTCAATACCCAAAGAAGTGGAATACGGAAGTACTAACGAATGACGAGATACCCGTGAAGTTATTTAAAGACGTAGACAAGGCAATGAGAAATAGTCCAGTAGGCAGTAGAGTTGAAGAGAAATGAACATCTGTAAAAAGAGCAATCATAGAAGTTGGAAAAGAAAACATAGGTACAAAGAAGGTAACTGCGAAGAAACCATGGGTAACAGAAGAAATACTTCAGCTGATCGATGAAAGAAGGAAGTACAAAGATGTTCAAGGAAATTCAGGAATTCAGAAATGCAAGTCGCTGAGGAATGAAATAAATAGGAAGTGCAGGGAAGCTAAGACGAAATGGCTGCATGAAAAGTGTGAAGATATCGAAAAACAAATGATTGTTGGAAGTACTGACTCAGCGTATTGGAAAGTCGAAACAGCCCTAGGTGAAATTAAAAACATGGGTGGCAGTATTAAGTGTGCAACGGGAATTCCACTATTAAATGCAGAGGAGAGGGCGGATAGGTGGAAACAATACATTGAAGGCCTCTGTGAGGGGAACAATTTGTCTAATGTGATAGAAGGAGTAACATGAGTAGATTTAGGAGAGATAGTGGATTCACTAATAGAATAAGAATTTAAGGGAGCTTTGGAGGACTAAAGATCAAATGAGGCAGAAGGGATAGGTAACTTTCCATCAGAATTTCTAAAATCGTTGGTGGAAGTGGCAACAAAACAGCTATTCACTTTGGTGTGGAGAATGTGTGAGTCTGGCGACATACCATCTGACTTTCGGGAAAACATCGTCCACAGACTGTAAGAGCTGACAAGTGCGAGAACTATCGCACAATCAACTTAACAGCTCATGCATCCAAGTTGCTTTCAAGAATAATATACAGACGAACGGAAAAGAAAATCGAGAGTGTGTTAGATGACGATCAGTTTAGCTTTACTAAAGGTAAAGGCACCAGAGAAGCAATTGACGTTGCTGGTGATAACAGAAGAAAGACTAAAGAAAAGTCAAGATATGTTCATAGGATTTGTCGACCTGGAAAAAGCATTCGACAATGTACAATGGTGCAAGATATTTGAAATTCTGAGAAAAATAGGGATAAGCTAGAGCGAGAATGGGTATGATACAATATGTACAAGACCCAAGAGGGAATAGTAAGAGTGGACGACCAAGAAAGAAGAGCTCGAATTAAAATGGGTGTAAGATAGGGATGTAGTCTTTCGCCCCTACTCTTCAATATGAACATCAAAGAAGCGATGATGGAAATAAAAGAAAGGTTCAGGAGTGGAATCCAAATTCAGGGTGATAGGATATCAACGATACGATTCGCTGTTGACATTGCTATCCTGGGTGAAACTTGAGAACAGTTACATGGTCTAATGAGTACAAAATATTATTGAGAGTAAATCGAAGAAGGACGAAATTAATGAGAAGTACGAGAAAAGAGAAGAGCGAGATACTTAACTTCAGGACTGATGGTCACGAAGTAGATGAAGTTAAGGGTTTCTGCTACCTAGGCAGCAATATAACCAATGACGGATCAAGCAAGGAGAACATCAAAAACAGAATAGCACTGGCAAATAGGGCATTCCTGGCTAAGAAAAGTCTACTAATGTCAAACATAGGCCTTGATTTGAGAAAGAAAGTTCTAAGAATGTACGTTTGGAGCACAGCATTGTGCGGATGTGAAACATGGACTGTTGGTAAACCAGAACAGAAGAGAATCGAAAGATTTGAGATATGGTGCTCCAGACGAATGTTGAAAATTAGGTGGACTGATAAGTTAATGAACGAGGAGGTTGTGCATAGAATCGGAGAGGAAAGGAATATGTGGAAAACAGTGACAAGGAGAAGGGCGAGGATGAAAGGCATCTGTTAAGACATCAGGGAATAACTTCCATGGTAATAAAGGGAGCTGTACAGGGCAAAAATTGTAGAGGAAGACACAGATTGGAATACATCCAGGAAGTAACTGAGGACGTACGTTGGAAGAGCTACTCTGAGATGAAGAGATTGGCACAGGAGAGAAACTCGTGACAGGCCGCGTCAAACCAGTCAGATGACTTATGACTCAAAACAAAGAAAACGAAAAACCTTGTAGAACGAGGTGAAAAACGTCCTAATATCATATCGAGGGTCCTTTTGCTCAGCTTAGTGCAGAAACTCGACTAGGCATTGACTCAACAAGTCACTAAGCCTTTGCATTTCTCTTTCCAGATTCACTGGCTTCCCTACCACGTTCAGACTTCTGACTCGTAGAACGCTATCCTTTCGTTGGTAATTCAATCTTTTTCTCATGATCACCTCCCCTTGGCAGTACCCTTCCGAAGTTCCGAATGGGGGACTATTTTGTTGAGGACTCTGCCCCTTGTCCCTAATTTGTAGCGGTAGTTTGCTTTACATGTAATCGTTTTGGACACATAGCCAGATGATGTGGAGAGTCCACGTCGCTCATTCCTAGGCAGAAGAAACAGATTGGTGTCCAGGTGACTCACTGCTAGCCAGAAAAAGTATATTGGTAACACAAGTTGCTGCACGTGTTCTGTCTATAGTAATGCTGGATTATTGTTTTTATATTGTTCTTGATTTATTGTTTCTGAGTCGTAAAGGTGACTGAAAAGTCGTAGGAAAACCCCTGCAGAAATATTGAGCCATGGTGCCTCTATAGCGGTCCATAATTGCGAAAGTGTTGCCAGCGCCGGATTTTGTGCACGAACTGACCTGTCGATTATGTCCCATAAATGTTCGATTGAATTCATGTCGGGCATCTCGGTTACCAAATCATTCGCTCGAATTGTCCACAAAGTTCTTCAAACCAATCGCAAACAGTTGTGGCCCGTTGACATGGTGCATTGTCGCCTAATAAAGAATAATTTGAATTAGAAGATTATCCAGCAATTATAACAGTATAAACACTTAATCTAGTACAGCATAAAAAAAACAAAAATCCATAAGAGAAAGAATATATTTGGGAACTTGAGGTCAATGAATGGCTGTAAATGGTCTGTAAGTAGCCGTTCATAACCATTTCCAGTTAATGATTGGTTCAGTGGGACGAGAAAACCCAGCCTATTCTATGTAAACACAGCCCCACCTTGCACAATGCCTTGTTGGCAACTTGAGTGCACGGATTCGTAGGGTTTGCGCCATAATCGATTCTCACCATCACATCTCATGAACCGGGACTCGTATGACCAAGCTACGGTTTCCGTGTTGCCTAGGTTCCAACCGACATGGGCACGAATGCAGGAGTGATGCTGCAGGCGATGTCGTGCTGTTAGCAAAGGCACTCGCGTCGGTCGTCTGCTGTCATAGCCCATTAATGCCAAATTTCGCCACATTGTCCTAACGGAGACGTTCGTCGCACGTTCAACAGTGATTTCCGTGGTTATTTCTCGCACTGTTGCTTGTCTGTTAGCACTGACAATTCTACGCAAACTTCGCTGCTTTCGGTCGTTAAGCGAAGGCCGTCAGCCACTGCGTTGTTCCTTACGAGAGGTAATGCCTGAAATTTCGTATCCTTGGTGCACTGTGATACTGCGGATCTAGGAATATTGAATTCCCTAACTATTTCCGAAATGAAATGTCCTATGCATCTCACTCCCACTACCAAACTGCGATCATAATCGCGTTGGAAACGTTTTCATATGAATCGCCTGAGTACGAATGACAGCTCTGCCAATGCACTGTCCTTTTCTACCTGGTGTACACTATACCACCGCCATCTATACATGTGCATGTCACTATCCCATGACTTTTACATCTGTGTTTAAACACGCCCCAAAAACTTCGACCCCATGACTCTCAGCACACAAGATCAAAAACTGTTTCACTCACCCTAAATGACGACACTGCAGTTTGTGGCTCGGATGTTGCATTGTGGAGAGTGACACACCATCCACTGCTGATTGTACCCCTGACACCACTCTGGAGAGTGATGACCACTCTGGCAGCCTCTGTAGAGTGCAGGAGTCATGGAGGTGAGTGAGTGGTGGTGACAGGACGGTAGGCTTCGTAATAATACAGTTGACATTAAGAACGCATTTATTCAATTCCAATACATGGCGTGACGAGGCTCAAAGAGGCAAAGAGGCCTCATTCTGTTGTCCCTGGCTGTTGCCGACATACAGGCAGCGGTTTCCGCCCTATATGCTGCGTAGGCGCCTTATGAAGCTGACGGAAGGCCTACGGCAGACCGGCGATGTCTTGGACGCCATGGCTGTGTCGTCAGCGATATCCTGCATCTTTCGACAGTGTAAAGTTCTGGCCGCAGACGGCTCGTCTAGAACGTGGAGATGGTCGTGTGCAGGATTCAACTTACTGCCCTCTGGCGGGAGTCAGATGGCGGCTGGCACTGAGGCACTAAGGCCCTCTTGTGCTGGCGGCAGCAGGCATCGATGTCTGGTTCGCGGAACTGTGGCAGCAAGTTCTGTGAGGAACTTAGTGCCGGTGGCGCCAGGCGCAGCCCGTTCTCGAACCCACAGCGGTTGCTAGTGGTGCCCAGTCGTCACGGTGCCTAGCGTGGCCCGTGGCACCGCGGCGGTGCTGCTGGTCTCGACGATGGACGAATGCGCCTTCCTCAGCATTCAGCTGTATTTATATCGCTCTGAGGAGTATTTCTTTCACTCGAACCTGGCTGCTAGTCATGTCACTCATAACAAGAAACTTGCTCTGGTGTGGTAATTCGAAATGAGCGTTTGGCGTCATTGGTCGGGAGGCCCCTTGCGGGGTACAGGTCTTATTACATTCGATGCCACATTGGGCAACCTACGCGCCGGATGGGGATGAAATGATCATGAAGACAACAGAACACCCAGTCCCTGAACGGGTAAAATCCTCGACCCAGCCGTAAATCGAACCGGGGCTCGTAGGACGGCAACCACTCACGCTGACCACTCAGCGATCGGGGCGGACACCCTCGTGTGGTGACGTCGACCTACCTATTACGACCATTACTGCTGTGCGGTGTTGGTTTCGACTGATGCGGCTACCCTCTTTTCACAATCCTCTTAAATGTATGTTAATCTGACCCACATGTCGCCATACTTATGCCTACCAGCCTGCATCTTCTAATGCAATGCTCCATGACAGCTTTCTTACTACTTCTTCTTAATTTGGCTAACTGACTTATTACTTTTGCTAAAGGACTGGGTAGGGATACTACATAAGAGATTATTTTCTAGCTCTCTGTGGAAGATCTGGTATAATATACTAAATTAACAGTAGGAGTTACTGCATATATATATATATATATATATATATATATATATATATATATATATATATATATATATATAACGGGGCGTCTTGCTTTCACATTCGAGCTGCCTGCCAGGGGCGGTGTTGCCCAGCGAGCTGTTTGCTCGGATAGCTCAAGTTGAATTTGCTCGCACGATGACCTGATTGGCTTATTTCAGTGCTAAAGATCTCGAGAATGGCGTTACGTATGGATTTTTCTCAACATTTATATGTCAGTGCTATCTGCCCTGCAACATCCCTACAAACGTTTCGGACATTTTCTGAAATCCCTCTTACAGACTTCTACAACTTGTAGAGGGAAGTGAGTATATAATAGTTTGAATAGGAATCCATGTCCGGAAACGTGTTGTTACTTGCTACAGCCGTTTCAAAACATGTTTGCTAGGTAGTATGCAACAGGGTAGTCATGATCGGGAGTGATTACGTCGGATTGGTTGATGCCATTTGATGTCTGTCCTACCTATCTGACATGGTTCGAGCCTCATTAATGTGTCTGTGAGTGTTATAACAACGGGAAATTTCTTTAGCTATAAATGAGTGCAACTGTAAAACAAGTACCTAAATGCGTGGTATCTGTTCCTTCGAAAGAACAGATAGTCCGTGCAGTTGGAAAAACGCTGTGTCCCGGGTGGTGCAGTGGTTACCGCATTACCACACCTGCATGGTAAGCAGGAGATCCCGGGTTCCAATCTCGGTCTGACACGCGTTTTCGCTCGTCACCGCTCATAGCAGTCATCCCTCTGTAATTTACATAATGTAAAAAAAATGGTTCAAATGGCGCTGAGCGCTATGGGACTTAACATATGAGGTCATCAGTCCCCTAGACTTAAAACGTCTTAAACCTAACTAACCTAAGGACATCACGCACACATTCATGCTCGAGGCAGGATTAGAACCCGCGACCGCAGCAGCAGCGCGGTTCCGGACTGAAGCGTCTAGATCCGCTCGGCCACAACGGCCGGCCCATAACGTAAAACAAGTGATGTTATGGAACACGCATAATCTGTTACTTGCAACAGCGGTCGCGTTATCAACATGTTTTCAGATGATTGTAGCACGGAAACGGTACGTCTCCGGGCATGGGCTACAATTAGAAACATTTTCTACTCTCACCCCTCGACATGTCCTAGAAGTTTGTAACCGGAATTTCCGAACATATATTTGTCACAAGTAATCCAATGCACTTCGAGAAGAATAGTCATGTCCATACCTACTACACTAAAAGAAAAAAAATTACCTTTAGCACCCCTTATTAAAACTTTCAGTGGATCTACAAAAAGTTTCTATGATTTTCCCAATAACACAAAATGTCTGACAGGTAACAGAGAAAGCTGTTAATCTAACCTAAAATCATTTATTCTACAGAACGTCTTCTATACCCTAGAAAAAATTTTATTTAAAAGTTGGTTGCGCAAAACAATCTTGTTTTCAAGTCTAGTTGAATAAGCGGAACTAAAGAATGCACTGCCTGACAAAAAACCTGAAGCACCCAGAGAACACCGTAAGATGTCATTGTAACGTCGTACATGTGCATACCATAAGCGAATATTTGAATGATTAGAACCAAACTTCTCTGTGAGAGTGTATTAGTGTGCCTCGTGTTTTTTGTTGTTTCTGGACCTGGTACGTTACATAAGGGGCCAGAATGTAGTCAGATGTTGAATTATTACCGTGAAAGACACGGACATAGCTTATACTCATGTGAGATGGCGTTATCAACACCTTACACAGTTTGAAAGGGGCCTGATTGTGGGTTTCCATTTGAGCGGCTGGTCGAATCGTGCAATATCCAGATTTCTCCGACATTCGGATGTGACAGTGAGCCGTTGTGGGCCTGCATGGGAGCGTGAGAGCAGGTATACTCGTCATCAAGATTCCGGTCGACCACCTCTGACCACCACATTGGAGGACTGCCGTATGTGTACAAAGCACGTCCTGATCTCTTCACGTTTGTGTCTGTCACATGAGACTAAGTAATGGACTCCATGCAACATTCCTTGTCATCTGCACCATTCATTGGAGGCTAGCAGCAGCCGGGCTAAGGATTTCCTTACCGTCCCTTGCTTAGGCTTCCGTTACACCACAAAACAAACGACTGCGTTTGGAGTCGAACCGTGACCGGGAAACATGGACTGCTGATGAATGGTGTAGCACTGTGTTCAGAGATGAATCCTGGTTCTGCACTACCTTGGATGACTATTTTCAGCGAGAATAGCGACGACCTGAGCAGAGGTCCCATTCTTCCAGAGCTTCGGAGAAGCACAGCGGTGTTACTACTGCCATCTTGCTTCAGGTTGCCATAGGGGATGACTTCATGTCACGCATGGAACACTGACGACACGATGGAGCGTCACGGATTTCCTAAGTCTTCAAGTGCCACCCCGAAAGCGACTGTATCATGCCGCCATTTTTCAAATGAACAACGCTCATCTGCATATGGCACGTGTCACTATGAACCGTCTGCAGGATGTTGAATTATCTCCACGGCCAGTAAGATCCCCAGATCTGTCACCGATAGACCATCACGGAAAACTCCGGCCCTGTGCCAGTATCCATTACATCCAGTATAACATGGCCAGTTATAACAGCTGGGGGTCAATTGCCTCAGCAGAGGATACAAAGGCTTTACGACACCCTCCTCGGCCGAATAAGCACGCATAGAGGCCAGAGAGGAGGCCACGCCATACTGACAAGTGGGCTCACATCACCAAGTTCTTTGTAAATTTGACTTGATTTTGGAATCATAGAAATAACATAAATTATTCTCTCACCCCACGAAGTTTCACTTTGTCTCCTCTTTACCTTCTGTGTGCTCACTTTTATTGTCGGCCAGTGTCAATATGCTCATGTTACAAATAATTTTTAAAATCATATAACTGACTCTTTCCACATTATTTCGATACAAAAATCGTTTAAATAATCTACGGAACGTATAAGCAACTAACGGTAGCGACGTACACCCACTCTACACAAACATGGCTTTTGCCGCAAAGATCATGCTCTCTAACACCTCAACGGTCGTGTATCGAACGCACGCTGGGTGAGGAGGCGCTGTGTATTGAAACCGGCTGGCTTGCATTTCTCGTAGTTTTATCCAAAGAACTTCAGGGGAATGACGGGACATTTCGTTAAAGGAATTATGTAGCGTTACTTGCCTCGATAACATTTTTAGCGATGTGGAAGCACTAAGCTGTAAACTTCCCTGCGCTCTTCCTTCCACTGGAAGAGAGTTGTAAGGGAGACACACGAGCAACCATTGGAAGCCGATTACAGCTCCTTGACGAAAAGTGTCTGTAGTATCATAACACCACAGTTGCGATGAGGACGAAGTTATAATGAAAAGCTATACGGATCTAGAATCTGTTCAAAAACTAAAAAACGTATGTTACTACAAACGGGGGGAGGCGGGGCCGGGGATGGGGGAGGAAGGCTTCAACGAAATAGAATCTACTGACTCCAAACTACCTTCACATAAATCCCACAATATTGTTACTACTGTCTTTTATTTTGCTGTTACTCAAAAGCGTTTAGAGACTACCACTTGTAATGAAACTGGTCAGTTCTACGCTTGTTCCAGTGTATACCAGGATACATTGATACTTCGCATACTGTTTTTTTTGTATCTATATTTATAATTTACACATCGCTTGCTTCACATACGCTTAAGTATCAGTACTACATTCATATATAAACTGAATCTGCACCCGAGTGGTATTTGTTAGAGACTAACGTGTAGATGTTTTCTTTTATGTACGTGTAGTTTATTCTTTTGGAAATTTTCGTCATTCATATACATTTTTAATTATTATTCAAAAAATGGTTCAAATGGCTCTGAGCACTATGGGACTCAACTGCTGTGGTCATCAGTCCCCTAGAACTTAGAACTACTTAAACCTAACTAACCTAAGGACATCACACACATCCATGCCCGAGGCAGGATTCGAACCTGCGACCGTAGCAGTCGCACGGTTCCGGACTGCGCGCCTAGAACCGCGAGACCACCGCGGCCGGCAATTATTATTATTATTATTATTATTAGTCGCAAAGCTCCCACAGTGGAAGACGCTAAGTAAAGATGGTTCATTTTCCGTTCTTCTTGTACTTCTGGTTCTGGTTATTTGCCCACCAGTTTTTCATTGTTTGCGAGAATTAAGCTCTTTTTCCTTCGCTCCATTTTGTTCCGGTTCTTCGGGCTTTTGTCTCTGGCTTAACCTCCCATTTTCCTACATTTATTCTAAAATTGTTCCTCACGTCTATTTCTTCTTTGGTGATTTTCGCTAATTCCAAGTCTTTTTTAACATTTTGGATCCATTCTCCGCCATTAGCTAGGGAATCTAAGTATTTTACTTTTATTTTTGCTAGTCTGTGTTCGGCAAGCCTGATTATGTGGTCACAGAATTTGAGGTTTTTCCTCATGCCTGTCTTTGTATTAGAATATTGTTCAATTTTGGACGTTTTCTGTAGTCTGTATCCATTCTCGGTCCATCTTGGTCCTTTTATTATTTATCCTAATTATTTTTCTTTATTTAAATTTTCTGTCTCAGTTTTCCTGTTTAGTGCCAAGGTTACGCTGGCATATAACATCGATGGTTTAATTGCTGTTTTGTAATGTCTAATTTTGGCATTTAAAAATAAGCATTTTTTATTATAGAGGTTTTGCACTAATCCTAACCCTTTACGAGCTTTTTGTATCCTTTCTTTGTTGTTTCAGAGATAATTTCTCCTAGATATTTAAAGTGTGATACTCCGTTAATTTTTTCATATTTGGTTAGTAACTTAAAAATTTCTAAATTTATAGTTGTAAACAGCCTTTTCAAATGATATCTGCGGGCTGACTTTCTCTGTGCATTCTTTTAGAGTTTCCATCTGTTTTATAGCTATCTCACAAGAATCTGCCATTACTGTGAGATAGTACGCAAGGGCTAAGTAGGGCATTCGTAGGTTTTTTTTTGGTTCCTAATGAAATTGTTATCCAGAAATTTTCCTCTTCGACTTTCTTTTCCCATTCTTCCATGACTCTATCTAGAACTGCATTGAACAACAATGGTGATACCCCATCACCTTGTCTAACCCCAGTTTTAATCGAATGGGTTGGAAGTTTTCCCACAAATTTCATTTTGGAAGTTGTATTTGTTAATGTCTACTGAATGATTTTCTGTATCTTCTGATACACTCCTTTTCCTTCAAGAATGCTAAATAGTGTGGGTCTGTCGATTGAGCCTTATACCTTTTTGAAGTCGACAAGGACATATACTGTAGCTTTACCTCGCATCTTCCTTATTCTTGTGATTAACTTTAGGTTTAAAATTAGCTCTTGGCACGATCTGTTTGGCCTGAAACCAGCTTGGAAATCTGAGATTTTGGGTTCTAGCATTTGTTGTGCTCTTTCAAGAATACAAACTGATAATATATTATATGTGACAGGAAGTAGAGAAATTCCAATGTAATTATTCAGATCCTGTTTTTCCCCTTTTCTTGTAATTATTATTATTATGTAATACCTACACATTTGTGAAAACAAAGTCACCGTAAAATATGTAAATTAATTGAAAATCATTTGTTACTGTCAAAAATGTTTTCTTCGAAATATTTTTATTATAACCTTTTTTATGAAAAATTTACACTGGAATTCTATCGTCTCTACCGTGTATGAGTTGTAAGTATGGTCTCGATCCGACTGTATGAATTTTCAGAAGAACCGTGTTGTAAGTGTTGAGTAAAATGTGCAAGAAAGGAAGCAATAGTCTGTGATATTTCATCTAGTGATGTATACTGTGCAAATCTGAACATTGGAATTGTTTTTGCAAGATGAATCAACCTAGGGAAACTGTTCCAACAACGATAATTTCTGATAGTTGACATCTAACGCAAGATAAGTAACGAAGAACTTGGTTTATTACGCTGATGATTTAAAAATGGTTCAAATGGCTCTGAGGACTATGGGACTTAACTTCTGAGGTCATCAGTCCTCCAGAACTTAGAACTACTTAAATCTAATTTAAATTCTGAGGTTATCAGCACCTCCAGAACTTAGAACTACTTAAACCTAACTAACCTAAGGCTATCACACACATCCATGCCAAAGGCAGGATTCGAACCTGCGACCGTAGCGGTCACGCGGTTCCAGACTGTAGCGCCCAGAACCACTCGGCCACTCCGGCCGGCTTGACGATATAAATTCGTGGACGTTCTTACTGGTGTGACGGTGAGAAAATGTGTTGCAAAGGCATCACAGGAGACAAATGTGAAGTTCGCAAGGTAAACAAAATTAAGCATCGAAAATTCGATGTAATGTAATAAGAGGTAAGTTACAAACTGCATCTTCAAGAACTACATTAAACAATATTACATTTTTAAAGTGTAAGAGCAAACTTGGAAATTTTTTACTGACGCAGAAAATGGACATTTCGTCATCAAGTGAAGGTGATAAACTGAAGAAACTAACTTTGACTCCATACGGAACCGCTGCTCACAGCGACTGTATATTATTATAAGGAAGGATAGGAATACAGCAATCAGTCGCAATCCCATTAGTTTTTTTATTATTCTTGCATATCCAGATTTCAGGTAGAATACTGTAATAAAAAGCAAACGGATCGTGACTGATTCCTGTGTTCCTATTCTTCCTTATAAAGTGAGGAAAAGTCAATGTCACCCTACGGAATGGAAATGTAGCTCTGAAACGCGTTGGAGTGAAGTAGAGAATAAAGCATTTTGACTGAAGACTTGGCATTGTTAGCAAAAATATTTTTGATCCGTAAATTACGTGTCATCGACAGCACCTGACGAATTGTCCGTTAATAACTTATAATTACTAAGCTTGAGTTCTTACTGATCTTTATTTGTACTTTACCTTTTGACAATTCGTGCTACCTGCAACTCTTTGTAAAATCAGGCATCCGCTGTAGTGTTACTGAACGAACTGTCTTTGTGGCTGATCTGTTTATAACCTCAGAGTGAAACCTGTCTACATCGGCGGCCTTTCCTGCTTCTACGACAGTTATTGTGAGCGTCACTTACTGTCCCCTAGAGTAGTGAGTAGCTTCATAGCCTACATGTAGTTCTGGTATCCAACTTCGAAATATTGTATCTGTCCGTTGACGCCACACACGGAGAAAGTAGACAAAAATATAGTTAATGACAAAGACATACAGTCACCCAACGAAAAGATGTGGAGAGTAGTATTTGAAATCTTGTAAATGCAAAACAGAATACGAGGGTTGTTCAGAAAGTAAGTTCCGATCGGTCACGAAATGGAAACCACAGTAAAAACCAGAAACGTTTTATTTGCAGCAATTAGGGACATTTCCACCTACTTCTCTACATAGTTGCCGCTCCAACTTCGAGTGCTGTCGTAGTGTTGTCTGTGGAAAAATGTTGTCTTCATAGCCAGCGGTTCTTGTGAGCAGGGATGAGTCTCAGGGGGAGCCAATTACGGGCTATATTATGGGTGATCAAACACTTCTCGTCGGAAACGCTGCAGGAGCGTCTTGATTGCCCCTGCAGTGTGGTGCTGAGAATTGGCATGAAGTAGGAACTGCTCGACAGTTGTGTTATGTGGGCTGCATGATACAGGCGATATCTCTAAGCAGGCCCTCATACTTGGCGGTAGACGCTACTCCCGATGCATATTTACGTGCTCACTGTTCATTCGAAACTGAAAAAAGTGACGCAACACGATCGATGGGCATACTAGAGACACTGCCCAACACAGCTGTGCAAAGCTTTACCCGATTATCTTAGTGGTTTCCATTTCGCAACCGATCGGAACTTACTTTCTGGGCAACCCTCGTATAAAAAGAATTATCCACGATGCTACCGATCGACCCAAAGAATTTTACTTTTCATCACTTAGAATTACTGACAAATAATTATGCGAAATCTTCCCTGGTCCCGCAACTGCCTCCTCCCCCCGCCCCCCCCCCCTCCCGTCCCTCACCACTTCACCCCTTCACTCCATCACTCTCTCTGTGTTGATCATTTACGTAATATGTGCTAAAAACTCCGCCCATAAATACTGCAGAAACTAATGACACAACGGTGAGTCTCTGTTTAGCGGTCCATAGTAAATATTGTGTGATGAGAAACTATTTAACAACTCAACTATCTGATATTACATTATCAGTGTCTCATTTTATTACTTTTTTGTAAGTTGCAAGACCTTTATATATTAAGAATTACAAATTATTTTCTTTGCTGAAACTAGCTTTTGATATTATAGTACACAAAAAAGACGACTAACTCCTTTGGAACAGTGATACACAATTATGTGCTGTTGTACTGTGTGAACAGGAGAATATAATTATGTTGTTATTAAGAATAGTAAAAGTCGTCTTGTAGCTTAATTGGAACACATACTGGAATACACCTACTGTGTCCTGAAGCCATAATCCACTGACATTTGATTTGGTCATTTAGCATCTACTCGCAAAGACTGCCCTCTCATGATGTTAAACTACAAATTAATTAACGTAGACAAAGGGTACGTATGTAGCTATACTACTTTTCCGAAGTATGGAAGTTTGTGGTAAGTTCCTATGGGATCAAACTGCTGAGCTCATCGGTCCCTGGGCTTACACACTACTTAATCTACCTTAAACTAACTTACGCTACGGTCACCACACACATCCGTACCCGAGGGAGGACTCGAACCTCCAGCGTGGAGAGCCGCGCGAACCGTAGCAAGGCGCCCAAGACAACGCGGCTACAGAACGCGACAATTCTTTTCCCAGATACACTGAAAGACAAAGATACACGTTTTCCCTTTTCCACTTTCTTTTCTGTTCCTACAATAAATAATAATTATAATAATAAAAACATCAGACGAAAATTATTCAACGTAATGAGTCAAAAGAAAAAAGCGAGACAAAGTTTTTTTAGTGACTTTGCTCTGAAGGCAAAATTGGTGTCTCGATGTGTTCACCTTTGTCTTCTACTGAGTGACGGAGATTAATTAAGCTTTTCGAGTGAGTCTTGTGTTGCGATGCCGAAAGACTGAAGAGCAAAAGGCCGGAACCCGGCAGCGAACGACGTTGGCGAGAGGCGAAACTCGAACAATCACCGACAGAGAGAAAATGTTACTTTTGTTGCAGACCGCCGGAAAGGAGGAAGCTGTCGCAGGGGAAAGGTAGCCCTCTGTGCTTGTCGGTTTTGTGTGCGATGCCTGGCGGTGGTGGCCGCAAAGCTGGTAGTTTGTAGTGGCTAATGAGCAGACTGAAACCGAGCACTCGCAGTGCACAGCGGGAGACGTCGACAAGCGATCCAGGTAGTTAGCTTACGCTGTAATGAAACAGCTACAGACTTAATTTTTTTCTTTAATTTGCGCTAAATTTATATACGTAATATACGATATGTATTTTTCATACTTGCCGTATCTACATCTGCATCTATATGCAGGGTGGTCCACTGATCGTGACCGGGACAAATTTCTCACGAAATAAGCGTCAAACGAAGAAACTACAAAGAACGAAATTTGTCTAGCTTGAAGGGGAAAACCAGATGGCGCTATGGTTGGCTCGCTAGATGGCGCTGCCATAGGTCAAACCGATATCAACTGCGTTTTTTAAACAGGAACCCCCGTTTTGTATTACATATTTGTGTAATACGTAAGGAAATATGAATGTTTTACTTGGACCACTTTCTTCGCTTTGTGATAAATGGCGCTGTAATAGTCACAAACATATGGCTCACAATTTTAGACGAACAGTTGGTAACAGGTACGTTTTTTTAAATTAATATACAGAACTTAGGTACGTTTGAACATTTTATTTCGGTTGTTCCAATGTGATGCATATACATTTGTGAACTTATCATTTCTGAGAACGCATGCTGTTACAGTGTCATTACCTGGAAATACCATATTAATTCAATAAATGCTCAAAATGATGTCCGTCAACCTCAGTGCATTTGGCAATACGTGTAACGACATTCCTCTCAACAGCGAATAGTTCGCCTACCGTAATGTTCGCACATACATTGGCAATGCGCTGACGCATGTTGTCAGACGTTGTCGGTGGATCACGATAGCCAATATCTTTCAACTTTCCCCACAGAAAGAAATCCGGGGACGTCAGATCCGGTGAACGTGCGGACCATGGTATGTTGCTTCAACGACCAATCCATCTGTCATGAAATATGCTATTCAAATGGCTCTGAGCACTATGCGACTTAACTTCTGAGGTCATCAGTCGCCTAGAACTTAGAACTAATTAAATCTAACCCAAGGACTTCACATACATCCATGCCCGAGGCAGGATTCGAACCTGCGACCAGAGCGGTCGCTCGGCTCCAGACTGTAACGCCTAGAACCGCACGGCCACTCCGGCCGGCATATGCTATTCAATACCGCTTCAACCGCACGCGAGCTATATGCCGGACAACCATTATGTTGGAAGTACATCGCCATTCTGTCATGCAGTGAAACATCTTGTAGTAACATCGGTAAAAGATTACGTAGGAAATCAGCATACATTCCACCATTTAGATTGCCATCGATAAAATGGGGGCCAATTATCCTTCCTCATATAACGCCGCTCCATACATTAACCCGCCAAGGCAGCTGATGTCCCACTTGTAGCAGCCATCTTGGATTTTCCGTTGCCCAAAAGTGCATATTATGCCAGTTTACGTTACCGCTGTTGGTGAATGACGCTCCGTCGCTAAATAGAACACGTGCAAAAAATCTGTCATCGTCCCGTAGTTTCTCTTGTGCCCAGTGCCAGAACTGTGCATGACGTTCAAAGTCGTCGCCAGGCAATTCCTGGTGCATAGAAATATGGTACGGGTGCAGTCGATGTTGATGTAGCATTCTCTACACCGATGTTTTTGAGATTCCCGATTTTCGCTCAATTTGTCTGCTACTGATGTGCGGATTAGCCGTGACAGCAGCTAAAACACCTACTTGGGCATCATCATTTGTTGCAGGTCGTGGTTGACGTTTGACGTGTGGCTGAACACTTCCTGTTTGCTTAAATAACGCAACTATCCGGGGAACGTCCGGACACTTGGACGATGTCGTCTAGGATACCGGGCAGCATACATAGTACACGCCCGTTGGGCATTTTGATAACAATAGCCATACATCAACACGATATTGTCCGCCCCCGGTAGCTGAGTGATGTCCGCAGTTCGTGGTAGCGTTCTCGCTTCCTGCGCACGGGGTCCCGGGTTCGAATCCCGGCGGGGTCGGGGATTTTCTCTGCCCCGAGATGACGCCGGCACGGTAGCTCAGCGTGTTCGGTCAGAGGGTTAGCAGCCCTCTGTAATAAAAAAACTGAGTTAACCGATCAAAAACTAACTTAAACGAATGTCTTACGACGTCCGCCCCGTGCACATACAACGAACGAAAACGAACAAAATGAGAAATTAAAAAAAAAAAGTGGTCAGCGCGACATACTGTCAATCCTAAGGGCCCCGGTTCGATTCCCAGCTGGGTCGGAGATTTTCTCCGCTCAGGGACTGAGTGTTGTGTTGTCCTAATCATCATTATTTCATCACCATCGACGCGCAAGTCACCAAAGTGGCGTCAAATCGAAAGACTTGCGCCAGGCGAGCGGTTTACCCGACGGGAGGCCCTCGTCACACGCCGTTATTATTAACACGATATTGACCTTTTCCACAATTGGTAAACTGTCCGTTTTAACACGGTTAATGTATCACGAAGCAAATACCGTCCGCACTGGCGGAATGTTACGTGATATCACGTACTTACACGTTTGTGACTATTACAGTGCCATCTATCACAAACCGAAAAAAGTGGTCCAATTAAAACATTCATATTTCTCTACGTACTACATGAATGTGTAATACAAAATGGGGGTTCCTATTTTAAAAAAAACGCAGTTGAAATCCGTTTGATCTATGGCGGGGCCATCTAGCCGGCCAATCATAGCGCCATCTGGTTTCCCCCTTGAAGCTAGACGAGTTTCGTTGTTTGTAGTATATATATATATATATATATATATATATATATATATATATATATATATGCACACACACATATATATATATATATATATATATATATGTGTGTGTGTGTGTGTGTGTGTGTGTGTGTGTGTGGGTTTACTCATACTGTGCTTCAAAAACCATGTATCCATCTCTGGGAACAATAAGTTATTCTGTAATTTGTATTAGTTTAGTTAACTTATATTCACAATGTGACCGCTTGGTAATATATCATTGCATCCGCACCAGGAACGGAATCTATCTACACTGGGAAAAATAATCGATGTAGACCATCAAAGCACATGAAGATGAGCCCCCAGGTCTCGAAATGCATCGTAAACTAAAATAAAATCACGTTTGTGACTGTAGGCGGTTGTTCTTTATTTTACGAAATGCGCTACTGCCTCATTAAAATCGTAGAAGTACGAATGCGGCATTCCACAAACATCAAATTTACATGAAGTATACTACATACTTGTGGCTGCAAATGATTAGCAATTCAGTGCAAGCGCACAAAACAGATAGGAAAAACGCCACATACATTCCACTTATATAGAAAGGTTACCCAGCGAGTTGCTCATCCAGAATTCGATTTTCAGTGTTGTTTGTTTGCAAGAAGATCGGGATAAGCCTCGTGTGAATAGGAAAGTGTCAGAATTTGACAGTGGCAGGATCTTCGCCTACCGACACTGTGTTTTATGGTCAGGTGACACTGCTGCTCGTGATGGACAGGATGCCATGATTGTCACGCACTTGTGGAATCGAAGGGTTCGCAAATACCATGTGGTGTCTCAACGGCCTCACGCTACTAGCGCCCGAGAGGGCTGATATTTGTTTGCTCGGCCTTGTAGTAGCGTGCAGTTCTTACAAGAAACTTGAATCAAGAAATGAGTTTCCTTGCGACAATTGTGTCACGTGGTTTAAATTCTGCCAACAAGTCATCTTGAAGATGGATGTAAATTTATCACTGAAAATAACTTTATCTCCGATGTACACCCAAAAGAAGATGGATTACTCAATCCACCAGGAAAACTTCAAGCAACACGATATTCTGTATGTTTCAAACTATGTGCATTAATTCGCATCGGTGGTACAATAGTTCAGACGTTAGAAATGTGGTGTTCAAATTCCCTCAGTTCTACGTTCCAATATCTGTATCTACGAGGGCGTTCAGTAAGTAATCCAACACATTTTTCTCTGAAAGCAGGTTGGTTTTATTCAGGATTCCAGTACACTATACTACTCCCAACTCTTTGGCTACAAAATCATGTTTCTGTGTATAATCTCCGTCCAGTGCGACGATCTCACGCAACGTTACTAGAAGGACCTCTATGCCCATGTGGTACAACTCTAATGGTCGACGTCGGAGCTAATGTCTTGCTGCATCAAGAACCTCCCCCCATCATCTACGTACTGCATCCCACAGAGTGCGCTCTTGATTGGGCAAAACAGATGGAAGTTGGAAGATACGAAATCCGGGCTGTAGGAAGAATGAGGAAGAACAGTTCAAAGAAGTTTTGTGAGCTCCTCTCGAATGCGCGAACTTGTGTGAGGTCCTACGTTGTCATGGAGAAGGAGAAATTCGTTCGAATTTTTATGGTGACCAACCTGCTTATATCGTTTCTTCAGTTTCCCGAGGGTAACACAATAAATTTCAGATTTGATCGCTGCCCCATGATGAAGGACGTCAAACAGAATAAACCCTTCAGCTACGAGAAGACCCTCACCATCAATATTCTACGATGTCTCACAGCAAAATCCCCATTTTTTCAACCGAAATCAGTGGAGGAAAACATGTGTTGCATTTCTTGTTGAACATCCCTCATGCACTGATACCCTGAGAAACATTGTGAAGTGCATAAAAGCGGTAACTTACGATTTAATTACATGTTACCGTACCATTTACATAAGGAGCGCGACAAGAATGACTGCTTAAATGTCTGTGTGAGGGCTAGTCTAATGTAGTCTTCACCGTCTCAATGGAAGTAAAACATAAAGAATTGTTGTACGTTCCCAAATTCTTTACCTAATACCAGTTCTTAAATTTCTGTATCTAGTTATTTGTGATACAGTGGACATGGATCTCCAAGCGTCTCCGATTTAATATTTTTCAGAAGGCTCATGACAATCTCCTATGACACTCTAGCATTATTGTAGGAGGGGTCGCGCAAGTGTTTAGCAAGTAATCATTTTTTTAGGTAGACTGCATTTTCCCAGCGCCATACTAACGAATTGAAATCCGTCATCCGCTTTACCCCAGACAGCGCGTCACACTGACGCGCCAAAGAAACTGGTATAGGCATACGTGTTCAAATACGGAGATATGTAAACAAGCAAAATACCTATATACCACAACAAGTGTCTGGCGCGGTTGATAGATTGGTTACTGCTGCTACAAAGGCGGGTTATCAAGATTCAAGTGAGTCTGAACTTCGTGTTTAATCTACGGGAGAGCGATGGGACACAGTATCTCCGAGGTAGGAATGAAGTGGGGATTTTCCCCTATGACCATTTCACGAGTGTACCGTGAATATTAAGAATCCGATAAAACATCAAATCTCCGACATCACTGCAGCTGGGAAAAGGGCCTGCAAGAGTGGGAACAACGAAGACTGAAGAGAATCGTTCACCGTACCAGAGGTGCAACCATTCCTCAGATTGCTGCAGATTTCAGTGCTGGGCTATCGACAAATGTCAGTGTGCGAACCATTCAGCAAAATATCATCGATATGAGTATTCGGAGCCTAAGGCCCACTTGTGTACTCTTGATGACTGCACGACAAAGCTTTGCCCCTTGCCTCGGCCCGTCAGCACCGACAATGGACTGTTGATGACTGCAAACACGTTGCCTGATCGGACGAGTCTCATTTTAAATTGTATCGAGCGGATGGTCGTGTACAGGTATGGAGACAATCTCATAAATCTATGGACCCTACATGTTAGCAGGGGACTGTAAACGCTGGTGCAGGCTCTGTAATGGTGTGGGGCGTGTGCAGTTGGATTGATATGGGACCCCTGATCCGTCTAGATACGACACGGACAGGTAATACGTACGTAAGCATTTTGTATGATCACTTCGATCGCCAGCATCCGTTCATGTCCATTGTGCATTCCGATGGACTTGGACAATTCCAGCAGGACAATGAGACACCTCACACTTCCAGAAAGGCAACAGATTGACTCCAGGTACACTCTTCTGAGTTTAAATACTTCCGCTGGCCTCAGACTCAACAGACATGAACAATATTGAACTTATTTGAGATGCCTTGCAACGTGCTATTCAGATGAGATCTCCACCCCCTTGTACTCTTACGGATTTATGGACAGCCATGCCGGATTCAAGGTGTCAGTTCTCTCCAGAACCCCTTCAGACATTAGTCTAGTCCATGCCACTTCGTGTTACGGCACGTCTGCGTGCTCGCTGGGGCCCTACACGATGTTAGGCAGGTGTACCAGTTTCTTTGGCTCTTCAGTATGTATCCCTACGAAGTGTAGCACCAACGTTGTTTTGTTTGCAGCTTTTTAGATAGTATTTCAATATACTGTATACTCACGGTGCTCCATCAGAAGTTTCGGATGAGATTATCTCGAAAACTATACATCGGGTAAAAATAGTGGGTAAGACAAGTTAGTAAGCTGGAAGGTGGCCATCAAATGATACTACACGTGACCTTTAGCCCCCGCCCCCTTGGATGGACTGGGGGACAACTTTTAAATCTTAAATGGAAATCCCATTTTTTATTGCAGATTCGGATTCTCCACAAAAAAAAGTAATCAAATTTTGTCTGAAACATTTTTTAAACCATTTACAGATGGCGCAGGAGTGGAGAAAAAAGTAAAATTGGGGAAGAACTCTGATTTATTTAGAATTATCTACATCTACATCTACATGGATACTCTGCAAATCACATTTAAGTGCCTGGCAGAGGGTTGAACGAACCATCTTCAGAATTCTCAATTATTCCAATCTCGTATAGAGCGCGGAAAGAATGAACACACATATCTTTCCGTACGAGCCCTGATTTCCCTTATTTTATCGTGGTGATCGTTCCTCCCTATGTAGGTCGGTGTCAACAAAATATTTTCGCATTCAGAGAAAGACGCATCAAATCGTTAAAAAGGGTGCACCAATTCTATCGTTACCCCAAATTAAGATATTTTTGTGCAAAATGTAATGTATCCTACTTTCCTCGTTACCCATGAACAACGACATGGACGTAGTAGAATGATGTTCCCATGGAGTGCTTCATTAGTGTGTCCCCCCTTGCCTCTCACACGTTGGGGTGCATCATTGGTGTGAGTCCCCTTGCCTCTCACAATTTGGGGTGTTTAATTAATGAAATTATCCACGAACAAATTGTTCGAATTTATCCCCATTTGCTTCAATGTATAAAGTAAATCGTCTGCGAAAGTTGTCCACAGTTTTGAGCAGCACATCCCGTCGTACGGCTTCACACGCTCTTCGAACGCGTTACTCCATAGCGTTTAGGGTTGTGGGCTGCCTTTCATAAGCAATATTTTTTAAATAACCCCACAAGAAAAAGTCAGGAGATGTTAGGTCTGGTAAATGTGGAGGCCACTGAATTGGTTCGCCGCGTCCTATCCACCAACCAGAGTACAGTAAATTTAAAACGTTCCGCACATTTTTAGCGTAGTGCGGAACTGCTCCGTCCTGCTGGAACCACATTCGTTGCCTAGCTTCTAAATCAGCACCTTATATCCAACAAATCACCGTGGAGAAGTTGTAAATAAGATTCCCTAGTAACATTTCGGTAAAAAAAATACAGTCCTATCAAGTAACCGCTAAAAATTCCACATCAGACCATTAACGACCATTTGTGTTGATTGTCAACGGTCTGTGCCAGTGTGGATTGAAGGGGACCAATAATGACAATCATGATGATTTAATGCGCCATTCTGAATGTGGCTTCATCGGTGAACATAACGTATCTATAAAAATCATTGTCACCTCTCATCGTTTCCAAGGCCCTTTGGCAGAAAGTCACGCGTATTTGCATATCTTTCGGCGTTAATGTCTGTATCAGTGTGATATGATATGCATGGTATTTACGTGCCTACAAAATCCTCGAAACAGTTGTTTCGGTGTTTTAGTTTGTCTCTGAATCGCACGACTACAAATTTCGGGATCCAGTTGAACACAGGCGACAACGGTGAGGGTACGAGCGTCATTTTCATTGCATTCGCGATTCCGAGATCGTTGAGTGCAATTTCGAATAATGTTTTTGCTTGTATGTCGTCTGTTTGTGAAACGATCCGCATACAATTGCGCAACTGCAGCTTAATTGTTATGGCATTCACCCAAAATTGACATCATACCAATAATCTTTGTGGGAGGGTAGTGAGCCATATTTCGCTAAAGAATAATTTACTTTCGTCAGCTGATGTTTATGGTTCACAATCTGAAAGTGAAATGACGTCTGATCGCATTGCACCGACCTTTATACTGAGCCATAGTTCATAGTTTAGCCACGGTAGCGCACAGTCGGGTGAGTAATGCAATTGTGGTTCAAATGGTTCAAATGGCTCTGAGCACTATGGGACTTAACATCTGTGGTCATCAGTCCCCTAGAACTTAGAACTACTTAAACCTAACTAACCTAAGGACATCACACACATCCATGCCTGAGGCAGGATTCGAACCTGCGACCGTAGCAGTCGCACGGTTCCGGACTGCGCGCCTAGAACCGCGAGACCACCGCGGCTGGCTAATTGTGAAGATTTCCCTAACGAGATTTTAATACCATTCCGCCTGTCTCCATCAAAAACTGTGGCGGGTAGGATACATTTTGTAAAAAAAAATAAAAAAATAGCTTAATTTGGCGCAATGAAAGAACTGGTGCACATTTTGTATCGATTTGATGCGTCCTACTCGGTTCGTTCTAAATAAATTGGAGTTCTTCCCTAATTTTAACGTTTCTCGATTTCAGCACCATCTGTCAATGGTTTAAAAAAATTGTTGAGACAAAACTTGATTACTTTTTTTTATGGAGAATCCGAATCTGCAACAAAAAATGGGTGTTTCCATTTAAGATTTAAAAGTTGCCCCCCGCTAAACCCAAGGGGGTGGGGGCTGAAGGTCACGTGTAGTATCATTTGATGTCCCCTTTGAGCTTACGAGCTTGTCTCACCCACTATTTTTACCCGATGTATAGTTTTCGAGATAATATCATACGAAACTTCAGATGGACCACCTTATATAACAGCATAATTTGTGAAGAATTTTGGTGTGCTTTTAAAATTGTTTGACAGGCCACTAACATAGAAAATGACCAACAAGATTCCTAATATACCTACTTAGGGTACATTTAAACTTACTTCTTGTAGTGTAGCAAACTCATTAGCGGCACTCAGTTTTCCGCATACGTCGAACAATGTATGTACTCAGGACATAATGATTATTTAATGTGTTTTAATGTAGGAATATCGTCTTCATTTTTGAGTAAGGACACATAAATTATTTTCATGTTAGTGCCGAGCACCAGGAGGATCCGTGACTCATCCACCGAACGATCTGCGCCGAGTACCTGATGGCTAGCTATTTGTTCGCTGTTTCAAGGAGAAGCATGCACGCATTCTCGATAGACGTTCAAAGAATAGTAAAAGAAAAACCTGATCCTAGATTTTTCGCTGTCACCAAAGGGATTATGTTGTTCGATGGGTGTTTGTTAACATTATCAGGATTGTGCTGGAGTTATTGAATGTACAGTATAGACACTGAAGCGACAAAGAAACTGCTATAGGCATGAATATTCAAATACCAGTATATATAAACAGTCAGAATACGGCACTGTGGTCGGCAACACCCATATAAGAGACAACATCTGAGGTCATCAGTCCCCTAGAACTTAGAACCACTTAAACCTAACAAACCTTAGGACATCACACACATCCACGTCCGAGGCAGGATTCGAGGTTGCGACAACAAGTGTCTGGTGAAGTTGTTAGATAGGTTACTGATGCTACAGTGGCAGGTTATCAAGATGTAAGTGAGTTGGAATGTGATGTTATTGCCGGCGCGCGAGCGATGAGACACAGCATCTATGAGGTAGCGATGAAGTGAGGATTTTCCCGCACGACTATTTCACGAATGTACCGTGCATATCACGAATTCAGTAAAACATTAAATCTCGGACATCGCTGCGGCCTGAAAAGATTCTGCAAGAACGGGCTAACGACGACTGAAGAGAAACGTTCATCTTGATAGAAGTGCAACGCTTCCGCAAATTGCTGCAGATTTCAATGCTGGGCCATAAACAAGTGTCAGCTTGCGATCCATTCAACGAAACGTCATCGATATGAGCTTTCAGAGCCGACGGCCCACTTGTGTACCCTTGACGCTGCATGACATAAAGCTTTACGCCTCTATGTGGGCCCGTCAACACAGACATTGGACTGTTGATAACTGGAAACATGTTGTCCCATTTCAAATTGTATTGAGCGGATGGACTTGTTCGGGTATGGAGACAATCTCATGAATCTATGGACCCTTCATGTCAGCAGTGGACTGTTTGGACTGTTGAAGCTGGAGGAGACAATGTAATGGTGTAGTACTTTTGCCGTTGGAGCGATAAGACTCTGACAGGTGACACGTACGTAAGCATCCTGGCTGATCACCTGCATCCATTCATGTCCTTTGTGCATTCTGAGCGACTTCAGCAATTTCAGCAGGACAATGTGACACGCCACACATCCAGAATTGTTACTGATTGACTCCAGGAACACCCTTCTGTGTTTAAACATTTCCGCTGGCCATCATACTCCACAGACATGAACATTATTGAGCATATTTCAGATGCTGTGCAACGTGCTGTTCAGAGGAGGTCATCATCCTCTCGTACTGATACGGATTTATGGACAGCCCTGCAGGATTCATGGTGTCAGTCCCCTCCAGGACTACTCCAGTCATTAGTCGAATCCATGCCATGTCGTGTTGCAGCATTTTGGGTGCCCGCGTAGATCCTACACGTTATTAGGATGCTGTGCCAGTTTCCTTGTCTCTTCAGTATACCTATTCATTGCAAGGTAGCAGTTCTTATTTCTGAGAAGTTAAAGCGTATCTTATAATAATTTGTAATGGATTCCTCACTTATTTATGCCTGCTTCTGAGACAAACGTGTGTGTTCGGAACATTTTATCTGGAGGTGAATATATGTATTCAGTTTGTGCCGATGAGAGCGAAACTTTTCGTTTCATTTACGGCGGCGTATATGGAAGAAGGCTTCTGACGTTATTCCTGCATTTCTGCTCCTATGATCTTTTGTTTTCTTGACTGATACGGCAACGAACCTGCAGTCACCATTAACAATTATTTCCAAAAAGCGACGGGGGAAAAAATTCACATTGTATCTCATCTTATGACTTTCCATCTAAGTAAATATGTTGCGTCCTACTAACAATAAATCCTCACACAAATTCGTTCTATTATTCTATATCATCGCACTTCCGTTAATAGGGATAGGTGTGATATTCACTCGAAAGCTCTTCGGAATTCAAGAAATACTGCATCGACCTGATTGCATTGACCCATGGCTATCAGGATGAGATTTGAGAAAAGTATCATATGGCTGATATATTTAAACTTCATGCTGCATGGAGTAGGGGAGAAAATTTTACTCGAAACATTTCATTATGTCTGAGTTGAATAGGGAGAACGAGGCAAGTTGACGGAGTTACCGGTTAACCATTTCTAATAACTTCATTTTTGCACATTTTTCTCACATCTTCTTATTGTATTGCATTGTACCTAGATACGTAATTTCTTTTAATACAATCAGTCTTATTTTTCCAGATTTGAAGGTTAATCTTTCTCCGGTACTGGGGCAAAATGACTTTGATTACGGTGCAAAATGACAATACCGACAAAAGTTGAATGCATTTTATTTCTTGTAAAGTGTAATGGACTGGCCATATACCAATGGCCATCCAGCACTTATCAGCACAAGAGCTCCTTACCAACCTTGTAGCAAATAGGAGCACCTTCAGAGCATGCATTGTCATGTGCAGTGATCACATACCTTATTAACAACAATGTCACGCCTTTTGTAATGAGCAAGGGACTATAATATATCGCGGTGACTACAGTGTACTTCTTATCTTTGAATAAAGGTGTCGTTCCTTCTGTTTGTCTGATTGCCGATTTCTTTCAGTTACCTTCAGAACTCTACTGTAGCAGTTCTTTGTATATATGGTCCAAGTTTCATCGAGCTACGTTACTTCGCAGTCTCACATCATGCGAAAGCTACTTTCGTCCTTAATTTTTGCACAACTTTGTATGAACCGAGACTAAGTCATTAGTCATCTTAGTCCGTCCTTTAACTTTCCATCGTCTCCCTGTATGTTCAAAAATCCTGCAACACATGGATGTCAGGCAGCAGCGGGCGATCGAAACACAAGCAGCAACAGATAAGTATCCGATTTTGTACCATTTTAAGAGTTTATAAATAGGAAAGAATTGTATAGTCTCATCTGCGTGCTTGGGTACTCTAGTTTCCTGAGTTTGTGCATGTTAATTTGGTATTTAATAGACACAGTTCTCACGTTTTCGTTTTCTTCGGAAATTAATCCGATTTTATGACGTATTATGTGTTTTTAATCAGGAGCGAATTATTTAGTCTCACGTGAGTGCTTTGGTAGTTCAGTTTTTGAAAATCTGTATGTTAATTTAATTTATTATCACAGTTCTTCCGTTTTCTTACTTGTCTATGGTAGAGTTCCGTAGCGTGTGTCGATAGTCCTGTTTGTCTTGTGGTTAGTCTTTAGTATGGATAGGGACTGTGATTGCTGTGTGCAGATGCGAGCCGAGTTGGTGACGCTTTGCTCTCAGCTCCAGGCTGTGACGGCTTTGGTTGCACAATTTGAAGCTGCAGTGGATGGGACATCACAGTTGTGGGCTGACCGTGGGGATCCAATTGGTAGTTGGAAGCTCCAATGTTAGGCGCGTTAAGGGGCCGCCTAGTGAAATGCCTGCCAAGGGAGGCAAGAAAACCAGTGTGCTCTCCGTGTGCGTAGAAGGTGGAGTCATTCCGGACATGGAACGAGTTCTTCCAGATGCTATGAAGAGCACAGGGCGCAACCAACTGCAGGTGGTGGCTGACGTCTGTACCAAAAATGTATGAATCAGAAGAGATTCTCTCTGGTTTAGAGCCCCTATCAGAAGTGGTAAAGACTGTCAGTCTTGCCTGCAAGATGAAAACAGAGCTCAATGTTTGCAGCATAGTCGACTGCACCAATTGCAGACTTCTGGTACAAAGCCGAATGACTCAGAGGCTCAGACAGTTCTGCGACCATGTAGGTTGCAGATTCCTCGCCTTGCGGCATAGAGTGGTTGGATTTCGGGTCCGGCTGAATAGGTCATGAGTCCACTACACGCAGGAGGTGGTAACACAGGTAGCAGGAGCTGTGTGGCTTGGACTGGGTGATTTTTAACGTTACTGGGTCTCGGGGAAACACATGAAGGGCTTCAGTCTCAAAGGGTGCAGGTCGAACACAGGAAGAACATAGATACATGAACCACTGGAATAGCAGTTGTAAATTGTAGCTGCATTGAGAAAGTACCGAAGCTTCAAGCGCTAATAGAAAGCACTGATGCTCAAATAGTTATAGGCTCTAAAAGCTCGCTAAAGCCGAAGATAAGGCAGAAGTCATTCTTGGGAACCGAAATAAAATATTTACTAGATCCTTTTACCGACTTCTCAACTCTGATGATACAATTGCTGAAAGGTTCTAAGACAACTTCAGTTTAATTTACAACACGTACCTGACTCAAACAATTATAGTAGGGGCGATTTTAATTAGCCTTGATGAGTTGGCGAAAATACATGTTTAATTCCAGAGGTACACATAAAACACTATCCCAAGTTGTACTAAATGCATCCTCTGAAAATTATTTCGAGCAGTAAGTTCATGAGCCAACGCGAATAGTAAACGGTTGTGAAGACACACTGGACCTCCTAGCTCAAAATAATTCTGAGCTATAACGATCATCAGAGCGGATATAGGGATTAGTGAACACAGGGTCGTCGTAGCGACATTGAATATTGTAACCCTCAAATCCTCCAAAAATAAACGAAAAATATATCTATTAAAAAAATCAGAAAAAAGTCACTTTACACCTTTCTGAGAGAGAATCTCCACTCCTTCCAAATTAACAATGTACGTGTTGACCAGCTGTGGCTTGAATTCAAAGAAATAGTATCGACAGCAACTGATAGATTTATACCAAATAAATTAACAAACAACGGAGCTGAACGCCCTTGGAACACAAAACGGTTCAGAACATAGTTGTAGAAATAACGAAAGAAGCATGCCAAATTTAAACGTACTCAAAATCTCCCAGGATGGCGTTCTTTTACTGAAGCTCGAAATTTAGCGCGGCCTTAAATGTGAGAGGCTTACAAAAGTTTCCACAACGAAACTTTGTCTCGAAACATGGCAGAAATCCAAAGAGATGCTGGTCGTATGTAAAGTATGCTAGCACCAAGACACAGTCAATTCCTTCTCTGCGCGATAGCAACGGAAATACTGTCGACGACATTGCTGCTAAAGCAGAACTACTGAACACAGTCTTCCGAAATTCCATCACCAAAGAATTCGAATCGAGAACAGCTGCCAACTTGACTAACTTATAAGTAGATATCCTCGGAATAGTGCTGCAGCTTAAATCACTTAATAAAAGCAGATCTTCCTGTCCATGTGTATGCCAATTAGATTATTTTCAGAGTATGCTGATGCAATAGCTCCATACTTAACAATAATATACAACCGCTCGCTCGACGAAAGATCCGAATCCAAAGACAGCAAATTGCACATGCCACACTAATATTCACGACAAGTAGTAGGAATAATCCATTAAATTACAGGCCATGTCATTAACGTCTATATGTAGCCTGATTAAGGAACATATGTTGTATTCGACCATTATGAATTATCTCGAAGAGAACGGTCTATTAACACACGGTCAGCAATGATTTAGAAAACCACTTTTTTGTACAACATAAACAGCTCTTTACATACCGAAGTGCTGACTGCTACTGTCAAGATATTTCATATTGATTCCTTACTTACAGAATTATTATGTAAGTGGTTCGATGAACCCTCTGCCAGGCATTTAAGTGTGATTTGCAGAATATCCATGTAGATGGAGATGTAGATATACCATTGCAGCTTTGTGGATCGCTTCTGTTACCCTTCTTGTAGATGGTTTTTTCGAGGCATCTACGGTATATTACAGTTTAAAGGGGGGACCACCTCAGGTGTAGTCGGTATGCTGTATTGACTATATTTGTTAAATACTTCTTGGGGATAAATATACGTCGAAGCAAAACAGTTTCTTATTTTAATTTTACCCATATCTCGGAGCTTCAAACGTGACTGTATTCGATACACTGGAGGCATGAATTAAAAATCGTCTTCAGTCACAACCTTTCGTGTTTTATTAAGTACACGATGTATGTCGAACTTAATGAAGGTCGGAAACTTGATGCTAAGCATTCTCCTCTTTACACGAGGCATCATAACAACGTTTCACCAGGCAACGCCGGTCAATTGCTGTTTGTCTAGGAGAAATCAGTTGGAAACTTTCCTCATGTCACCACGTTGTAGGTGTCGCCACCGGCTCCAACCTTGTGTGAATGCTCTGAAAAGCTAATCATTTGCATAACACAGCATCTTCTTCCTGTCTGTTAAATTTCGCAGTCTGTAGCACATCATCTTCGTGGTGTAGCAATTTTAATGACCAGTAGTGGAGATAATTTTAGCAGAAGGGACATAGTATTAACAAAGGGTTTGTTAACCGCCAATATGGATATCCTTGAGGAAGAAGAATGGGACACGAGGGGTGTTAGCCATGGGCAATTGCCAAAAGCCTTTGAAACTGCATTACAAGGAAAAGTGTACCACCTAGATGGAAGCAATAGGGAATGGATGGAAGAATTAATTTTGCAATTTAAGCAATTATTTTTTTCCAAAAGGGCCGTTACCACCTACGCATATTACACAACGCTGCACACCAAAAGGAAAGCCGGCCGCCTTGGTCTAGCGGTTCAGGCGCTCAGTCCGGAACCGCGCGACTGCTACGGTCGCAGGTTCGAATCCTGCCTCGGGCATGGATGTGTGTGACGTCCTTAGGTTAGTTAGGTTTAAGTAGTTCTAAGTTCTAGGGGACTGATGGCCACAGATGTTAAGTCCCATAGTGCTCAGAGCCATTTGAACCATTTGAACCAAAAGGAAATGAATCACCAGTCTACTGCAAACCATATAGAACATCTAGATAATTCCAGCCAGTTTTGCAGGAATTTATCGATCAACAGGTGAAAGACGGAATAATGGAAGAAAGTAATAGTATATTGGGGCGAAGAATAGTCGTCGTGGCTGAAACGTCGATGGATGGAACACGAAATTATAGGTTTTGTAGTGGTTACAGACATCTGCATGTGAAAACCGTATCGGAAGTCTACGTTTTGCCAAACGTCACAGAAACTTTGGACCATTTGGGACAATGAAAATATTTATGATCACTGGATTTGAAAAGTGGTTATCGCCAGATTGAGGCTAAAAGGCAGGTTCGACGCAGGGTAGCACGCAGCGCACTACCTATTCAGAAGAATGCCATTTGATTTAGAAAATGCAGCTGCAATGTTCCAGATGTTGTTGGATGGAGTACTCATAGGTTTAAATTTAGAGCAATGCTTACTGTATGTAGATAACATTATCGATTAAGAGAGTGATATGGAACAGCATATGCAGCGATTAAGGGAAGTATTCCTAATGTTAAAAACAACGAAGTTAACATTGATTACAGAAAAATGTAATTTTGTGATAGAAGAGGTAGCATACCTGTGCCACGTCATAAATAAAGATGGGGTTAAGACACATCAAAAATTAATTAGAGATGACCGGGAATTTCCTGTACCAGAATCTGTAAATGAGTTGCAATCATTCTTAGGAGTCGCGAATTATTACCACCGGTTTTTAGAAGAATTTGAGGACATTTCCAAACCATTTACACAGCTGTTAAAAAAGGGTACTAAATTTGTGAGATCAGAAGATTACCAGCATGCTTTTGATGAGCTAAAAGAAGCTTTAACATCGAGTTCGATATTGGTATTTCCGGATTTTAATAGAGAGTTTATTTTATCAACAAATGAATCAAACCTTGCATTTGCCTGTGTCTTGTCACAAGAGATAGAACGCGTAGCTTATGCTTCAAGACAACTAAATTCTGCAGAAAGGAATTATTCCACAATGGAGAAAAATATGATAAGCCTTACCTGTACGGTAAAAAGTTTAGGGTAATAACAGATCATGCGGCAATATAATGGTTGTTGGAGTCAAAGGATGCTTCCAGTAGGTTGACGCGATGGACAATAAGGTTATGTGAGTTTGATTTATAAGTCTCGCATAAACTTGGGAAGAAGCAAGAAAATGTGGATGGCTTAAGTAGAGAAGTAGCAGTATTACATATTGGAGGTAATGAACATAAGGAATGGCAAACTACACGGAGAGTGAATGACGAATGAAAACAATATTTTAAGCAGTCACAGTTTTTTATACGGCATGGGTTGCTATGCAGAGAAACCAAGTTGGGACGACGGGTACTGGTAACAGCGAAGCTAAGAAACAGAGTGCTACAAGAAGCTTGTGATTACATATTAGCGGGTCACGGAAATTGTACGTCTACCAAGAGAAGAGTAGCAGAGAGGTACTGGTGGAGAAGTAGGCAGACGGACGTAAACCGGTGTGTACGGAATTGCAAACAAAGCAAACAGAGTACAGATTTCTGTCAAACAAGAGTATCATTGCAGAGGTTATCTGAAATATGAGTATTATTCGAATTTCTGGTTCAAAATGGCTCTGAGCACTATGGGAATTAACATCTATGGTCATCAGTCCGCTAGAACTTAGAACTACTTAAATCTAACTAACCTAACGACATCACACAACACCCAGTCATCACGAGGCAGAGAAAATCCCTGACCCCGCCGGGAATCGAACCCGGGAACCCGGGCGCGGGAAGCGACAACGCTACCGCACGACCACGAGCTGCGGACCGAATTTCTGGTGATTGATGTCTTAGGTCATTTCAATAAAACACCTGCCGTGAATAAATATGTACTTAAACTCATAGATCGCTTTTCAGTATACAGAGAAATGGTTTCGAGGCCAAACCAGCGGAAGCAGCAGTGGCACGAGCACTTGTGAATAATTGTATACCGAAGTTTGGAGGCCGGCCAGGGTGGCCGAGCGGTTCTAGGCGCTACAGTCTGGAACCGTGAGACCGCCTCGGGCATGGGTGTGTGTGATGTCCTTAGGTTAGTTAGGTTTAAGTAGTTCTAAGTTCTAGGGGACTAATGCCCTCAGAAGTTAAGTCCCATAGTGCTCAGAGCCATTTGAATCATTTGAAGTTTGGAGTGCCTGAAACAACAGTAACAGACAAGGCCACGAACTTCATGTCAGATCTGTTCAAGGAATTGTATAAGCTATTGAATATGAAAAAGTTAAGGACGAGTCTTCTCCATCCACAGGCCAATGGAAGAACTGATAGAGTACGTAGGATACTCGGGAAGATACTTGGGTATTACTTGACTTACATTACACAACTGGGATGTCCATTTATAGTATTCCGTCTCCGAATAAAACTCAAAACAGCATACAAATACAGGTTAATCGTCGTAAGAAGTAGTACAGGGTCGCAAAGTGCCATCAACGTTCGACATACTGAAAACGAAGAAAGGGAAGACTGTTGCGAAATTTGCCACAGTGATTAGGAAAATACAGAATAGAGTATGAAGGGCAAATACACGAACACTGGAGAAACATGAAGAAGCAGTAGGACGCACGGCAAGAATGCCACAGTATAAGGTTGGTCAGTGAGTGATGCTGTCAACTTCGTATATGCCGAAGGGAAGGACAAAGAAGTTTTTGCAAAGTTTCAGGGGCAATACCAAGTGGTAGAGAAGACGTCGCTGATAAATCTCATATTTCAATCGCAGACGAGAACATCAGCCCTGCAAGTCAGGCGGTTGAAACCTTTTCAAGTGAGTCCGCAGGTTATTCCAGGGATGGGAGATGCGGACCGGAAAGAGAGAGTGAGGAGAAAGGTATTAGAAGATAAACAAGAGGTTGTGAATGAAACTGTAACTAGGAATTCGTATGGATTAAGTCCTAGACGATAATCATTTAATATTTTATATTTTATATATAGATTTAATGTAATTAGTACAAGCAACTGCACAGCAGCAATGAATTTAAGGAGGGGGAATTTGACAGGCATTCCTGCCCGTAGGTGAGGTGCAGTGAAGGCGAGATGTTGCGGTTCACAGCGGGATACTGATATTCGTCGGATGGAAGCGTTACAGACCCATCACCTGGAAGGGGCAGCGCTGTTCGCCAAGCAGGAAGACGTAGTGATCACCAGTCATCGCCGGGTGATACAGGTAGTAATTAACGCATGAGAGCAGCGTAACGTGGTGTTAAGATTAGAAGAAGCATTCGAAAAACTCCGTCAGGGAATGGAAAGGCACGAGATACTCAAAGGAAGTGCTGGGGTACGTGATAGAGCACGTGGAGCATACGAGAAATTAAGGAGATGACACAAGTACTGGGGGTTATTCAACGTACGGGAAGGAAGAGGGATTGGATCGACACTGGAGGTCCACTCATGAAAACTATATTTGGCACTGCTGATGAGAAAGACATTCGAAGGGTGAACGACACAGGTTCAGTGGTGGGCAACAGGGAAGAAAGCCATGAGTGACTGGCACAATACGCGGACTGCAAGTTTAAAGAAATACGTATTAAATAAGACGCGACTGCTATGACAACGGGCTGGAAAAGTAATGCGGAATTCCAGAGCTACACACGAGGCAGTAAATCAAAATATATGGGAACTACAAGCCGAAGCAGAAGTCTTAGATATGGAAGTAGTAATGATAAAGTGGTCGCAATCAGTGGAAGATAGTGTTTGGTAAGCACAAGGGAAAGAAAAAGAACTACCGGAGGTTATGTAGCAGGCTGTAAGAAGCCAGATAGGGGTAAACTTGCTGTCTCCAGTGCAGTGTGTAGATGGTCTCAGGGAAGTGCAGAAGACACTACCTTAGGATTTAGGGTTGTATTTAGAACAAGAGCACAAAAACTTACTTTTTTATTTCAAGATATCCACAGTATTGGTGAAAACAGATGGAACCAAAGTTTACATTTCTGTTTCTATACCAGTAGCTGGGAAACAAGCACGTTACGAGTGCTACATTGTTCATGCGTATCCTGTCAAGTGGGATATATTGAGGAAATCTGTAAGACCTAAAACTCAGCGACTGTTATTAAATGCAAAAGACAAGGGAAGGTATGTACAAATGGGGGAAGTAAAGTTAGAAAAATGGTGCTGAGAGAAAATCACAGTCTGTCCGAATACGATAATAAGAGATCGGTAGGATTCCTGCGCAGTGAAATTGCTAATGGGACAGACGGAGGTAAGAGAATGTGATAAACAAGTGAACGAACCAGAATTGAATTTTCAGCAGGTCGAGGGCATTGGTTGTACTCTACCTTTGACAGCATGGCAGTAGTGGCTATTTGTTTCAAGCGGGGGAATCTTACGCCAGAAAAGAGTCTAGAATTGGAGTGGTTTGTTATTAAATGGAATAGCGTGCGAGACAGTGCGGCCTATATTCCATTTGCTCACCGCGATTCCAGGGATAAATCATCTGTATATTTAGAAGCCTAGTTGGTACTGGACAGAGGAGCTCGTGGAAGTGCTAACTGTCACAAATCTAACCAGCCTAAATCAAACTTTAGGGTCGGAATTAATAGTCTATAAACATGCTTCTGAACTAGCACGAGGGATGAGTCTCCTTGGAAACCTTTGTGTAGGATGTAAATATGTATGGGTAAAATCAGTACTTGAAAGAGACAACATTGTCTGTTGTCATACCCACCACTGCAGCGACACTTGTTCTGCTGAGCATTGTTCTTGTTTTGGTACATAGAAGACGAAGCACAAGACTGAGTTCAGACCCAGCCATCATTCAGTTTCCAGTGGTCTGAATACACCGAGCATAAAAGCAGAAGAAGGAAGAGGAACATGTAAGGGCGTAAGGTAAAGGATAAATGATTCATTTTAGCTTGTAGGTTTGGAACAGAGAGTTAGAAGTTATTATCCAAGAAGCCTAATAATGAAATAAGTCCCTGGTGTTTGAGTTAAGGAGGAGGGCAAGGGACGCTGTAGAAATATGTAAGAGGGTTAAGGAAAAAAATTGTTAGAATAATTCTTTAGAGGTAAAACAGGGCCAGAAGGGCCAGTCATCTGGAAGTGTAGTGTAAAGGATAGTCTAGTTTGGTCGAACCTAGGGACCGTCAGTTTAGCGTATTGACCGTGTTCGGCCAAAAAGTACGCCAGAGTGAAAGTGATTTGTAACAGAGAGATTGGCAGGCAGTCAAGAGAGTTATGCGCAAAGCAAAACATGGCTGACGGGTGTTGCGAATCTGAGCCGGCTGGGTGTGTTACAGCAACATCTGACACTGAAATACGCTGGCAGAAGGATGGCAGCCCTTCCTTACTTGCCACCGTGCAAGTGTTTAGAATACATGCCTTAAGCCCTAAATGAACATTGTCTGTTCTGTAATGATGATGTTTGGTTTGTGGGGCGCTAAACTGCGCGGTCATCAGTGCCTTTATAAAGTCCCAATCTTCACACAAGCCAATCTAGACACTTTCACGAATGATGATGAAATGACGATGACTATACAAACACTCAGTCCCCGAGCTGAGAAAATCCCTAACCCGGCTGGGAATCGATCCAGGGAACCCGTGATCCAGAAGCAGCAACGCTAGCCTCTAGAGTCTAGACCACTAGTTGCGGATGTCTGTTGTGTGTAAGTACTCAGCCATTTGTGTACTATTGTATTCTTGGCTCATTGTCACGAGCCTGTGACATCCGAACTGACATTCCGGAACTGAGTATGGTATCAGCTGTTTGAACACAATACGGAACAGCCTGCCCTGAGTAACAAGAGCAGCCACCGCCGGAGCAAAGAGGTGCCCGCCTGTTGGACGGAGATCACAGTCACCTCCACAGTGTTGTCAGCTGCCTTGCCGCTCTGTCATCGAGGCCGCATCCAGAGACGTCGCTGACAGCGGCATTCGAGTGATGCCACGCTCGGCCCCACTCTTTGCAATGTCAGCAATGCCGTGCGTCTATTTTTTTCACTTGAGAGGCAACTGGACGCCCCACCAAGTTGTCCCTGCTGTTCTACGGCCGAGGGCTGAAACAAAGAACTTAGTTAAACAAATCTACTGTCCCCTTACGTCTCGTTTCACTCTCCATAGGTGACAATCCACGGGTCATCTAACAGTACCAGAGAGGCAAGTCGGATGTTTCAGTTGATAATGGTAGCAAGGCTGAAGAAAAATCAAGATACATTCGTACGGTTTGTCGACCTGTAAAAAATGTTCGACAGTGCCAAATGGCGCAAGATGTTAGAAATTTCGAGAAAAATAGGGAAAGCTATAGGGAAAGATGAGTAATATACAATATGTACATGAGCCAAGATCGGAAGACCAAGAATGAAATTCTCATACTGTCTGTGAGACAGAGACATAGTCCTTCATCCCTACTGTTCAGTCTATTAAATGAAAAAGAAGTGACGAAAACAAAAGAAAAATCCAAGACTGGAATTAAAATTGAAGGTCAAAAGATATTCACAGATGACATTGCCATCCTCAGTGAAAGTGAAGAACAACTACAGGATTTGCTGAATGGAATGTACAGCATAATGACTACAGAATATGTATTGAGAGAGTAAGACGAAAGTAAATTAACAGAAATGAGAAGAACAAGAAACTTAACGTCAGGATTGATGATCACAAAGGAAATGAAGTTAAGAATCTATGCTACCTAGGCAGCAAAACGTCCCATGACAGCCTGAGCAAGAAGGACATAAAAAGCGGACGAACACTGAGAAAATGGTATTCCTGGCCAAGAGAGGTCCAATAGGGTTTTATATGAGGTCGTAATTTCTGAGTATGTCCTTTTGGAGCACAGCATTGTACGCTAGTGAAACACGGACTGTGGGAAAACCGTAAAAAAAGGAAATCAAAGCATTTGATATGTTACGGAAGAATGTTAAAAATTATGTCTACTCAGAAGGTAAGGAATGATGAGTTTCTCCAGAGAATCGGAGAGGAAGGGAATATGTGGAAAACGCCGACAAGAAGAGCGGACAGGATGATAAGACATGTGCTAGGGCGTCAGGGAATAACTTGCGTAGTACTGGAGGGGACGTAGAGGGTAGAAACTGCAGGGGGAGACGGAGATTGAAATAGAATCGACTGATGACTCAAATAAAACTTATTCACTAAGAAATGTCTTCTTCCGTTTATAGCAGATTTTGGTGTTTGTGTGTACTCACTTGACTTCCACACCGAATCTATGGTCTTCTGTAATTACGGTAATTGTAGAAAAACTTTAATAACTTAATCCTATTTCATTTCGTCCAGTTTCTTTGTAGGTGTTCTTCTCGTCTTTGGTTTCCTTACGATTAATTGTCTAAATTTTTGCAAATTTTTCGTAGCTGTTGCAAATTCAGACAGCAAATTTGGGCAATGTTACATGATAATGAATCGTAACCATGCAGTTAACAATTAAAAAAAAAATGAAAGTCCCAACTGTACACGCTCCAGCCACGTCTTGTAGAAGTCCAGCAGATGCTCACGCTCGTTTCAATGAGACCAGATATTCCGCTGCTACGGTAATCTTGCCCTTCGCCAGTTTACGCTCACTCCACATAAGATTTGTCAACGACGTGTTGTTGCTTGCGATAGGTGGATAGGAAATGTACTAATAACTGTAGCAACATGTGGGATTAGTCACTTGGGAGTGTAGTGGGTGCATAAAGGGCAGAACAGACGATGCGCTAGAGTCCCCTAGCATGTCGCCTATCTACGTCCAATATCGCTCCCTCACGGCGTTGACGCTCCCTAGAGCCGCTACGTCACACCACAACATAGCCTGAAGTACGGCTGCCGGAAAGAGGCGACCAGTTCAACTGCCAACAGTATGTTCGCTTCCGTCCCGGATCCTCCCACATGAAACGCCACTCCAATAATTTCCCAGCGGTCACACTGAGAGGCTAGTCATTAACGTTGGCAACAGTACTATTGTCGTATAAGTAACGCAATTATTTCTTAACTACGCCGCTTCGCTGGTATTTAGTACTACATCTCCATAAACGCTCCGCAACCCGCCATACGGAGTATGACAGCGAGCACCTTACGTTACTGCTAGTCATTTCTTTCCTGTTACATTCGTAAATGGAGCGAGCGAGGAACGAATATCCATATGCAACAATACGAGCCCAGGTTTCTCTTATATGTTCTTCGCTGTTCTTACGCAAAATATACAGGCGCTGGACGAAAATATGAAAACACCTAAAACACAAAACACTATCGCACATACACTCCTGGAAATGGAAAAAAGAACACATTGACACCGGTGTGTCAGACCCACCATACATGCTCCGGACACTGCGAGAGGGTTGTACAAGCAATGATCACACGCACGGCACAGCGGACACACCAGGAACCGCGGTGTTGGCCGTCGAATGGCGCTAGCTGCGCAGCATTTGTGCACCGCCGCCGTCAGTGTCAGCCAGTTTGCCGTGGCATACGGAGCTCCATCGCAGTCTTTAACACTGGTAGCTTGCCGCGACAGCGTGGACGTGAACCGTATGTGCAGTTGACGGACTTTGAGCGAGGGCGTATAGTGGGCATGCGGGAGGCCGGGTGGACGTACCGCCGAATTGCTCAACACGTGGGGCGTGAGGTCTCCACAGTACATCGATGTTGTCGCCAGTGGTCGGCGGAAGGTGCACGTGCCCGTCGACCTGGGACCGGACCGCAGCGACGCAGGGATGCACGCCAAGACCGTAGGATCCTACGCAGTGCCGTAGGGGACCGCACCGCCACTTCCCAGCAAATTAGGGACACTGTTGCTCCTGGGGTATCGGCGAGGACCATTCGCAACCGTCTCCATGAAGCTGGGCTACGGTCCCGCACACCGTTAGGCCGTCTTCCGCTCACGCCCCAACATCATGCAGTTCGCCTCCAGTGGTGTCGCGACAGGCGTGAATGGAGGGACGAATGGAGATGTGTCGTCTTCAGCGATGAGAGTCGCTTCTGCCTTGGTGCCAATGATGGTCGTATGCGTGTTTGGCGCCGTGCAGGTGAGCGCCACAATCAGGACTGCATACGACCGAGGCACACAGGGCCAACACCCGGCATCATGGAGTGGGGAGCGATCTCCTACACTGGCCGTACACCACTGGTGATCGTCGAGGGGACACTGAATATTGCACGGTACATCCAAACCGTCATCGAACCCATCGTTCTACCATTCCTAGACCGGCAAGGGAACTTGCTGTTCCAACAGGACAATGCACGTCCGCATGTATCCCGTGCCACCCAACGTGCTCTAGAAGGTGTAAGTCAACTACCCTGGCCAGCAAGATCTCCGGATCTGTCCCCCATTGAACATGTTTGGGACTGGATGAAGCGTCGTCTCACGCGGTCTGCACGTCCAGCACGAACGCTGGTCCAACTGAGGCGCCAGGTGGAAATGGCATGGCAAGCCGTTCCACAGGACTACATCCAGCATCTCTACGATCGTCTCCATGGGAGAATAGCAGCCTGCATTGTTGCGAAAGGTGGATATACACTGTACTAGTGCCGACATTGTGCATGCTCTGTTGCCTGTGTCTATGTGCCTGTGGTTCTGTCAGTGTGATCATGTGATGTATCTGACCCCAGGAATGTGTCAATAAAGTTTCCCCTTCCTGGGACAATGAATTCACGGTGTTCTTATTTCAATTTCCAGGAGTGTATATCGTTTAGAAAATGCTTTGGCCTTCAAAACAGCTTCCAGTTGTCACGGAATGGGTAAATACAGACCCTAATATGGTTTTCAAGGGATAGCGATCATGCACTCTTCTCTCCAAATTTGACCACAAAGGCTTAGTAATACTAAGACTTGGTGACTGTGCTGGCTAGAGGAGATGCCATAATTCCTCCTCGTGCTCTCTAAAGCTGTCCTGGGCAATGTGAGCTGTGTCAACAGGAGCCCTAAAGTCTTGGAACACTGCATTGCCTTTAGAGAACCAACATTGCTCTTTGGGTTGAACTGACCAGCCGAAATTGACATATAATCCTTGGTAGTAATACAGAGCACCATGGGGAAGTATCACGCTATGTCTACCCATATCATCACCGAACCTTCGCCATGGTTCACTCTTGGAATTAAAATCTGCCACAAGTGGAAGACAGTGTGAAACGAGACTCATTAGACGAAATGACTTCCTTTCATTGCTCCATAGTCCAAGTTATATGCCTTCTTACGACATTTTCCTGTTAGGGACGTTTGCATCACTATTCTGTGGTCTTAGGATTCTAGCTCGCTTAGCAACTTCTTTTGGAGCACCCTTGCTGTTGTTTTGTTGCTGCCCGGGTTCGCGCATTCGACATACAGTTCTTCAGTGACTCTTTCAGTTGCCGTCCTCTTACCTTTCGTCACAGTCCTTTTCAATAAACATTTGTCACGATCACTCAAAAGACACTTTCGTCCGCGTTGTGACTCAGCGGGTGGTGTTTTCGCGCTTTTCTGGAATTCGGTATAATTTTTTCCGCGCACGGGGTCCCGGGTTCGATTCACGGGGGTCAGGGATTTTCTCTGCCTCGTGATGACCGGGTGTTGTGTGTTCTTCATCTTCATTTCATCATCATTGACTCGCACGTAGTGGCGTCAACTAATACAAAAGGACTTGCAATACGGTGGCCGAACTTCCCCGCATGGTGCCTCCCGGCCAACAACGCCACACGATCATTTCATTTCATTTCATTTTCATTGAGGTGCCTCCTGAGACTCCTAGCATTTCGGCTACGGGTGGAACCACCATACGAGCACAGACAATTTTCCCGGGTTCGAATTCAGTTAGCTCGGACGTAATGCACTCACAGCTACACAGAACAATGTTCTGACCACGACCGACATTTGCAGCATATTGAGGACGTTGCACAGGTGCCGTTCGTGGTCAAGTACAGCAGCGCAAGCTGCAGGCTTGGCTAGACTCTGCATTTATGTTCAAGCACGCGTTTCTTGCGGTTTTTCCGTATTTTCGTCCGACCCCTGTTTGTTGGTGACAGTCAGAATGTTCTGCAGCCTATCGTAAAGGTTGGTCCTGTAAATTTTGCGAAAGACCGTGGTAAATAATGTAGAACTTGATTACACAAACAATGCGATAAATATAAAGTCAAAAGTTTTAAAAAGAACAGCTGATGACAATAAAATCGTTACTAATGAACAACTTTTAGCCGGTTCACTGTCACTAAACTCTGAAAAAAGATATAAGAATTTACCGTAAGTAGTTCAAAATGTGGACCAGTTTCCGCCTAGAAGATATAAAAAATACCGACCATGCAAATACACTGACGGAAAAAAATCACAACAGAAAAATAATTAATGTAGGGCAATGGAATTATGGAAATACTGTTGTCTCGGTAACATACTTAAGTGACCAACATTGCAAAATCACAGAATAATTTGTCTAGATAAGCCACTGCAAATTTGGAATGCTAGTACTTTGATAACCGGTGCAACCGCCAGAATGTTAAATGCAAGCATGCAAACATGCATGCATTGTGTTATACAGGTGCTAGATGTCGGTTTGTGTCATGGAGTCACATGTCTGTTACAACTTGATCGTTCAATACAGTGACGGTTAATGTTGTTTGTGGGTGACGCTGGAGTTATCCAATGATATTCCGTATGGGCTCGATTGGAGACAGATCTGGTGACCGAGCAGGCCAGATCAACCTGTCGACACTCTATAAAGCATGTTGGATTACGACATTGGTATGCGGGCGAGCGTTAACCTATTGGAAAACATCCCACTCAATGCTGTTAACGAATGGCAGCACAACAGGTCGAATCGCCAGATATACGTACAGATTTACAGTTGGAGTGCGTGGCATAACCACTACCTTGCTCCTGCTATCATACGAAACCACACCCCAGACCATAATGGCAGGTGTAGGTTCAATGTGTCTCTCGCAAAGGCAGGCTTGTTGCACGCTCTCACTTGGCCTCCTTCTAAGTAACATACGACCATCACTGGCATCTAGGCAGAACGAAAATTTATCAGAAAACACAACAGACCTCCACCCTGTCCTTCAATGATCTCTTGCTTCATACCACTGAAGTCGCAAATTGTGGTGGTTTGGAGTTAGTGGAATGCACGCAACAGAGCGTCTGGCTCGGAGCTTGCCTCGCAGTAACCGATTTGTAACAGTTCGTTCTATCGCTATGGTGGCATCTCGCTTCCCACGCCCGGGTTCCCGGGTTCGATTCCCGGCGGGGTCAGGGATTTTCTCTGCCTCGTGATGACTGGATGTTGTGTGATGTCCTTAGGTTAGTTAGGTTTAAGTAGTTCTAAGTTCTAAGGGACTCATGACCATAGATGTTAAGTCCCGTAGTGCTCAGAGACATTTGAACCGTTTTATGGTGGCATCTGCTGCTCCAGTTGGTGCTGCAGATGCAGTACGATGCACCAGAGCCACCCGCCGAACACGATGGTCTTCCCTCTCGGCAGTGCCACGTGGCCATTCGGAGCCCGGTGTTCTTGCTACCGTACATTGTCGTGACCACCGCTGCCACCAATCGCGTACTGTGGTTACCTTCTTGCCAAGTCCTTCTGTAATTTCGCAGAAGTAATATCCAGCTTCTCGTAGCTCTAATAGAAGGCCTCGTTCCAGCTCAGTGAGGTGTTGATAATTGCTTTTTTGTCGCCTCAATGACAATCTTGACTAACATCAACCCACTACGTCCATTCTCACAGGTAACTAACGCTCACGAACGTACAGCGTGTGTTTAAAGCAAACCTTATTTACATCCTCATAGTGCCGCTACTGGCGCCATTCTTATGCTACTGGCGTGAAATTGTAATAGACATCATCTTTGAGATAGACTATCGTTTGTATCGCACAACTCCTTCTTCGTGTTGCGAGTTTTTTTGTCAGTGTAGAAGAGGTTGCCAGTGTTAATTTAATACTTGATAATCAGTTCAGCTCGGAAGAGCAAATAATACCTAAGGAAATCTTATGTAAAGATAAAACAAACAAGCGCAGTTTATTTACTTTGATTCAAAAATGTCCTATGATATCATTTTTTGTGATAAGCCATCAGGGTAGCAAAAGCTGCAGTGTGTATTTAAGCCTCGCACGGCAGGCATTACAAATAAAGTGCGAGGACATACACAGATTCGAGAGGGTGAAAATGTCACATGAACATGCAGCATCTGAAATTTCGCTACATTGTACAGGTGTACGGCATACAAAATAACGCTCCGCAGTCACGAACAAACTTGAGTATATTCTTAAAGTGCTTTATCAGAATCACTCTGTTATACTTAACACTGTTCTTTATACATTATTTTACTAGTGGGCGCGGCAGACTACCGGAAGACTTCACAGAATCGCGTGATTACTGCAATCCTATTGTTACTAACGCAGATCCGATGAGCTCGAAAACAATTTTTTAAAAAATTTATCTGATCATAACCAACCACTTTCTATTCACCAAATCTCATTAGCGTTTACTGTTCCATGTAACTCACATGTCTTGACTTAATTAACAGCATTTTGAAACCACACTTTTCACCTAATAGCAACCCTATCACGGAGCTTATTATAGCGAACCGAGGCAACTAGAAACAATTAGAATCAGGTATGCCATTCCAGGGGGGAGGGAGGGAGGGGGTTGCGCTGCCGTTTGCTAACGCTTATGACGTTAGCGAGACGGTGTGGGAGAGTTTTTAACACCAGCGTCAGCGTTGTTAAGTGCTGATGCACATTATTAAACATCGCTTAAATGAAAAACTGTAGTAAATAAACATTCGTATGCCGCCTTCAAAGACTTTATATGAAGAGCTAGATAACCTTACTGCGGTCATAAGTACTCACCGTAGCTCGGGAAAATCACGATGCAGGCCACTGAAGGTTTTTCGTCGGGGCAAGTCTTTTATGTTTCCTGTTTTAGCTTGTGTGCTCAAATGACTTGTTATAATGAGGGTTCTTGGCCTTAAATACAGATAAACCACTTTGTGGTGCATTTCGCAAAATTTCGAAGTTGGCGTAAAAGTTATGTTTTGCATCGCTTCGTGACAATTAGCAACATGTAGCCTATGAAACTTATAACTCCTTTATTTTACTGAACCAGTCAGCCAAAGGAGAAATGAGCCCATCTCTGGATATGCGGATATATAGTCATTACCGGTGGTGTAATCTGAATCCAACAAAAATTTTCTCTCAAACTGGGCATTTGTCAATGTAAAATCAAATCCGGCCTGCTGTGAAACATTTTCTAATTTGTTGTTTTATTGCGGAAGAAAACTGGCAATTTACTCTAAATAATGAGCCCATCCACATGAGTAGTAAGAGGAATCTGCTAAATTTCGGTTACGCGCTAAATCAGACGGGTCTTACGGCTCTAAATTTAACTAAATACTTCGGGGTTACAATTACAAATACCTTAAACTGGAACGACCAGATAGATAATGCTGGGGAAAGCAGACCAAAACTTCACTTTATTGGCAGAACACTTTGAAAACGCCGCAGGTCTACTAAAGAGACGGATTACACTACACTTGTCTGTCCTATTCTGGAGTATTTCTGTGCTGTGTAGGACCTGTATCGGATATGATTGACAGAAGGCATCGAAAAAGTTGAAAGAAGGGCAGCTCGTTTTGTATTATCGAGAAATAGGGGAGAGAATGTCACGGATACGATACAGTATTGGGCAGGATCTACTCATGAAATTTCAATCGCCAACTTTCTTCTCTGCAAGTGAAAACATTTTGTTTGCATCCATCTACATAGGGAGAAACGGTTGTCGTAATAAAATACGAGAAATCCGAGCTCGGGCCCAAAGATTGAAGTGTTCGTTTTTCTACCGAGGTGCTTGAGGATGGAATGTTATATAAATAGCTTGAAGATGGTTCCATGAATCGTCTGCCAGAAACGTAACTGCTAAATACAGAGTAGTGATGTAGATGTAGGAGAAACACATCTATTTACTTCCAGAGCACTCACGAAATACTCGGCTTGCAGGACCTTGTTACTTCTTTTCAAAGCGTAGTTTTCTCTCCTCAGCAGCTGTACTTCAGTTTTTAATCTATCAGTTTCGTGTTTAGCACTAACGTCTAGGTCAAGAACTAACTCTGTGCTGGTCGACTGATCTAATTTAATTTTCTTCGGAGGTAAATTTTCTAAGGCAGACAGCGTACTCTTCTCGTCTCACATTGTCGATCTCTTGCCCATGTTACTTATTTATAAAAGCAAACCTATTTTCGGATATCATTATTGTCGTTGTAGAAATTAAACGTTTGTAAACGCTATAAATATAACGTGCAAATAATTCCAAAAATCCTAATACATAGAAACGTGTTTGTAAAGAGGGTCAATACCTGGAAACTATCTGAACGTTGTCCTTCCAGGTGCCTGCAACAACCTCAGATGCATCTTCATGCTAATTTGGAATTTATTGCTATGGCAAAAAGTCATCGTTTCACTATGCAAAGCAAACCGCTAAGCTCATTTTTTAAGTCCCGTTCCTATTCTTCAGGCAGGAAATGATCGCACCAAATCCTTGCAGTATTCACATTAACAGGATCAGTTCTTTTACAGCGTGAGACTAATTTGCACTATTGTTGTCCTGTCTTTCCAAAATCGATGGTAAACGACATCTGTAGTTCTGTATGGGGTATTTTTTGATTCAGCAATAGCGCAGTTATTTCTAAATTTGCTCACAGTACCACAAAACGATCAGGAAGAACATTAGCTGATAAACATCTGCATTTTATTTATTTCAACGCATGGATTTAGCAATTTGCTTACATTGACAATGCACGTGTAGTGTTCTTGCTTCCCGCTTGTAACGACGCCAGGCCGTTTCGCCAGCTGTATGCTCGGGAAGCCAATGTGGCACGCCCTGGCAGCGACCCACCACATCCACGTAGTCGGCGTCAGGGCTACAGCCGCTGGGACACTGCCCACCTAACCAGGAAAGTTCGAGGGTGTAGAAATGTTCAAAGATAAGGTTGGCACTATTCTTAAGACTGTTGGTTATCCAGTTTTTATTTATAATATTTTTACAGCAAAGCTTAAATGAAACAGAGTTATATACATTCAAGTAATCTATAACATGTTGGAGGTATATTGTATGTATTGAATGTATGTATCGTCAATTCTTCAGTTGTAGAATTTCATGCCAAGCAAAATTCCTTATATTTTTAAAACTAGCTGCATAAAAAATGTTTAAATGTATGTGAAATCTTATGGGACTTAACCGCTAAGGTCATCAGTCGCTAAGCTTACACACTACTTAACCTAAATTATCCTAAGGACAAACACACACACCCATGCCCGGGGGAGGATTCGAACCTCCGCCGGGACCAGCCGCACAGACCATGACTAGCTGCATAACGCGCGTACGGTTAAGTCATACTTCGTCGGTCGTGTAACATGCAGTACCTTGGAACAAAAGCAGTATCATTATTGTCTTAACAGTTGTCGTCTTGAAAATGTAAATTTGTGATGGTTACAATAGCTTCTATTTCGGTATGTATTTAGCTTGGAACTAGTTTCGGACGGAACTTCTGCTTCATTTCATTTAACTTACGGATTCGCGTGTAATAGAAAGATAATCCAATGGACAGACAACTAAGTACAGGATGGACAAGATTTTATCGATTGCAAGTCTCAATACGGTATTTTTTCCTGGCTACATGACCATGTTGTACTATGAGACATGTTTCCACAATTGGAAAAATCTTAATTTTCTGGAGTAATTTTCGTAAAGTAAAAAGAAAGGCAAATTATAAACAGTCAGTGCCATCATTTGAAAATGGAGTAACAAAACATATTAAACTTTTATTATAGTGAGAGTAGAAGTCATAATCACTGCTGAGTGCTATGATTCCGCTCACGACTTGTAAATACTCCGTTGTGCTACATCCTTTTGTAAAGCTTGTTCGTTTGCCCAACTAAAATCTATTGTCTTTTCTTATGTGATTGGTGGTAATGTTAGTGCCAGCAGCTCAGTGCATCCTTACAGAGATAGAAGAAAGTGTACGGCGAGTGCACCGCAATTTGTCAGCGCTGCAGTTAAATATAGCATATTCAGGTCATAAATGCTCTTATTTTTCTCAGTACTTAATGGCGTTTATCCAAGATTTTCAGGTGAGGAAATTCCACTTCTGACGTATATTATAGTCAAACAACAGCCTGATATTTCTCGGCGCAATCACAGTGCAATTGTACCCTGCTTATCAAAATTGCCGGAGAGCTCATTCATACTTAGACCACCTTTAATGTCACGCTGCAAAACATGTCTTTAGGCCTTGCACTCCATCTTCCACGCAAAAAGCTCTCTGACACTTCTTTCTCCTTAAGAACGCGCAAGACCACTCTGGCCCCCCTATCCAGCAGCGGCCACTTACCAAGTCTAAGACAGGACCCCAGGTCATCTCTTACAGGACTCCTCTTTCCTAGTTTGGACTCCCCACATGAGACTGACACTCAAACCTGCAGGTGTCAGAAACGCAGATTGGTACCAAACGTTGTATGTCGATAGAGTGTCAACCAAAACTCCGGTTTAGTTCGTACTATGAGCTGTCGGCCGGCAAAACGGGCCTAAATGTTAATTAAAAGTAACACAAGAAATACGCTGGAAAGGAAAAGCATAACTGTGAATAACAAGTACCTGTAACTTCCGTGGGGTAGAGCGTTAGCTCGTCGTACCAAGGTTCTTCGGTTCAAACCCAAACGATTACTTTTTTATTGTATTATCCGTGAAAGTATTATATGGGACTATTAATACTTTCGTACGCCTCATTCAATTCTCTCTATAGTCTACTATTCCGATTGTTTATGTTTATTATGTGAAACTACAAATTCACTGGCTACTTCATCACGAGTAGTGTCTGTTCTCTCTTACACGTCCGACAGAAAACCACATATATCTATACAAATGTACTCTGTAGGTTCGCTATTGTCAACTAACGAAGCGGAAGGGGACTGTCAGAAGAATATTGCTACAAACGCCGAAAAGACGCTTTACATGTCAGGAAAATGTCTTCCTTATAACAGTTGTAAGCGTAAACACTTAAAACAAATTGTCACCAGCGGGGTTTGAAACCAACTACATCGGTGTTTTGTTTGATGATCTATCGATTACAACGTTTGGTATAGATCTGAGTGTCTGACACCTGGAGGTTTGGGCGTGAGTGATAAGGTGCAACAGTCGAGACATTTGTATCTCTGAACGCCTTTTATCTGACTATACCTTCGCAACTGGGCGCTGGATGTGGAGTCGTTGCAGCGGGTACACATCGAAAACTAATTATTCTTCCTGAACATATCTATTTGCTAGGTATTTTTTCACAAATGGTTGAAGTACAGCCATTAACTATTGAATCATGAGGATTGATACCAAAATAAGATCATTTTATTCAAATTGAAATCAATCGAGCTTTGTATGGACAACAGGTTGGAGTACAGTGAATAAATACTGAATTACTTGGAATGACACTGATATAAGAACATTTTACACAACTTCAAACTCTGATACTTTACTGGCTGCAAGTTTGGATTTATGTGCATGGTCTAAAGCTGGGCTGTGAACCGCAGTCCTTCAGGAAACGTCTTCACCCTGAGGATGTATGTTTACCAACAGAAGCTGCCGTTTCTAACAGCCTGCAGATTTTTTCAAATAGTTATCTGTGTCACTTTCGTGGTTGCTAAACGAATCTGTGATGAAACGCACTGCTATTCTTTGGATCTTCCTTATTTCATCTGTCAGTCGCAGACTGACACCCAGTGTTCAAGTGGGTCGAACGAGGATTCTGTAAGCTGAATCCTTCATGGGTTCTATATTTACTAAGGAGTCTCTCAATTAATCTGATTGATATTTGCCTTGATAAAGTTTCCAGAATGAGATTTTCACTCTGCAGCGGAGTGTGCGCTGATATGAAACTTCCTGGCAGATTAAAACTGTGTGCCCGATCGAGACTCGAACTCAGGACCTTTGCCTTTCGCGGGCAAGTGCTCTACCATCTGAGCTACCGAAGCACGACTCACGCCCGGTACTCACAGCTTTACTCGTCTCCTACCTTCCTACCAACCTTGATAGAGGTTGTTTTTAATATCAGCACATAGCAGGTGAAAGAAATCGCTTTAATGAATCTGTCCCCCAAATCTGTGAATCGTGTATCCGCCTGACCTCCTTCCAGACAAAACTGAGAACTGGGCGTGTACATTGCATTCACTCGCAGCTATCAACACGGGAGCTGTTTCCCCTGTATTTAAGTTCACTGCCGAGTTGTCTTTTCCCTTACACTATTTTTATACTGTTACTGCAGATTTTGTAGCTCTGGTACCTATACTTTACTTCAACATAAACATCTGTTTCTGTTAATTAAATTATCCTATTGGGTGAACCGAAACGGTTTTCGACTTCAAAAGCGTGATGACTTTAAACAGAAATTTTAAGACAAAATTATACGGGATTATAGGTCTTGTGCCTAACTTTAAACTTATAATTACATTTGGGTAGCAGTTCCTGTTGTTATAACATAAAAAAATTAAAAACTGGTGGTTTTATTCACCCAACAGGAAGGGGTGAATAGAAACAGCGGTGTTAATCATATTACTTTTTATATTCATTGGCCTTTCAAATGAATGGGGAAATGTCAAAGTAGATTTTGGACCTAATAGAATAAGAAACAAATTTCAAAGTTCAAAAAAAGGTTTTGTGCAATGCAAAACCAAAAATATTACACATTTTTAAAATTCAGTTTTCCAAGTAAAAATTGTTATATCTGTAGTTAATTGTAACATAAAATTGACGAACTTGGTTTGCCCGTTAATATACTAAGTCACTGAAATCATCTTTAAAATGATGTATTTAAATCCAGAAGTCGTGTCCTCAGAAGTGGCAAAGGTTTTTTAAACATGTCCTCGACTAAAATATGAGTCGCCATTTCTTAAAATAAAGTGTTTAATCTGTCTTTTCTTTTTGAGAGGAACATAAAAGTAACCTTCGTCTTCTAAATTAACAAATTTTGCGTGCATACAATCGAAATGACTGTTTACTTTCTCCATATGCCTTAAGGGGACCTGGACATCATGGCGTGTGGTTTTTACGAGTAATATGAAATTTAATAACACAAAAACTTTAGTAGTAATTGGAACGAAACTTTAACGCAATGATTAGCATATTGTGACCTCTATGTGAAGAAACATTAACATCTGTGGAATAGTTGGTGGAGCGAATATTGATTTTTACGTTATGTACTCAATTATGTGTAATTGTTATTTTGGATAAACTGTGCTTCCACACTATTCAAAGTGTAAGGTCAAAACAAATTTTACTCTTTTAGTTGTTAGACTGTTGAAACAGTAAACGAGGAATAAATAAATTTGTCGTTTTTTGTACTTTTTATAAAAATGTTTTAGAAGTCAATTTTTTTCTCGTAATAATTTAAGAACATATGACACACTCCTGCTTAAAATATTTAATACATTGTTGAATAATGTAGCTCCCTGTGTAAACAAACACTATATTATTTTGTTTTTGTAGCTTTAATATTGGATGAGATAGTAATATCTAAATGTACAAAAATGTTGATTACGGGAAATTGAAACTAAAGATTTACGTGTCATTTTTTTCTCAATGATGTCAGCACCGAAATCTTGTTGATTCTGAGTGTCCTTTTCAACTTATTTATTTTTCTTCCTTTTCTTTGTTATTCTGGCCTTCTTTGCTATGCTTTTAGCAGCTTTTTCATCTTCTGTGACACGCTGCCTGTCCACATGTAGCAGACCGCTTTTCATGTTGTCCCCAGTTCTAATGCCTAGTCTGCTCATGGCTTTTGATCTGCTTGCTACTCTATCATTAAAGCATATTAAGGCGTCAAAATGGTTCAAATGGCTCTGAGCACTATGGGACTTAACATCTATGGTCATTAGTCCCCTAGAACTTAGAACTACTTAAACCTAACTAACCTAAGGACATCACACAACACCCAGTCATCACGAGGCAGAGAAAATCCCTGACCCCGCCGGGAATCGAACCCGGGAACCCGGATTAAGGCGTCCATCACAGCAATCCAAAGAGCTGACACACGAACCAAAAGAGTTCTTGGTAAGTTTCCGAATAGAAATATGGAATATTTCTTTCAGATACTCCAGGAATTTAGATTCTGAAAGATCTCTGTTAAGATAGAGTCAGAGAAAATACTGGGATAACTTCTGAGGCATCAAGGGATCACCAATTTAGTACTGGAGGGCAGCGTGGAGGGTAAAAATCGTAGAGGGAGACCAAGAGATGAATACACTAAGCAGATTCACAAGAATGTAGGCTGTAGTAGGTACTGGGAGATGAAGAGACTTGCACAGGATAGAGTAGCATGGAGAGCTGCATCAAACTAGTCTCAGGACTGAAGACCACTACAACAAACAACAAAGAAGTGTTTATTCTTGGGCAGAGGCCATGCTGTGGATGCTCATCAATGGACCTTCTATAAACAATGCCCAAATCGCTTTTCTCATGTCACTGATATGTGAGCTGTTTCTCCTCATGGCTAGATCATAATATTTTATGATTTTCTATTTCTTATTTGGTGAGTCTGGCTTGTCCAACAATTGTTTTGCTATCACAGAGTTTCTTTACTATCCTGTCCTTGCAGAGTGTCGTATGCCTTGCCTTCATTCTCTTCTGCACATGTCCTATAATTCCATGTCTCAGTTTCAGTATATGTTTTAGCAGCCACAGCTCTATTGAGGCCTTTAGAGTCGCCGTCACCAAGATAGCGAGTGTATCAGACACCATGGATAGCAACTGACTTACTAAAAGTGGAAACTGCCGCTTTGCTTTTCATACCACCACTGAAATCATCATAGTTTCTGTGTCATCTGTGTGCATTTACCTTATTGGCACAACTATGACATTGTTTTGTAAGATATTCATAGTCCAGCACCTTGCCTCTGTCTACAGAGATGACTGTGACAATTCAGTTCAGCTACGTATGGCCTCTCTTCTACTGGGAACCTCCCAATGCAGGGAAGATATCAGTAGATTGACAAATATCTACATATTATTTCGCTACCCTTTGCATAGGTGCTTCGCTGACTAATTTTAGGGCATCACGCAAACGTTTATAACAAGTCTCAAATTTGACTGGAGATGCTGAGAGGACCATCATAGTACAGTATATGGACTGCTATTATTTCCCTCCCCGTACACCTCATGGCATAAGCAAGGCGAATATTCACTTCGCTAAATTCTGTGCATATTACAGGAGATGTTGTTGTACAATTTTTTACTTTACACACTTGACATACTTCTACAATTTTTCTGGATAGGACTTTTCTCTTGCTTATGTCCTCACTAAATGGAAGGTATTTTTCACTAATACAGTATTTACATTTAATAACAGACAGTAGCAATTCTAAAGGCTTGCACTTACTAATTAAAACGTCAATGTTATTTTCACTATTCGCCACACCAACATCTCGTTCATTTTCGGTAAGACGTTTCAATTTGCAGTTTGAGGCACTGCCTGGCGAACTTTTAGGCCATTTCCAAAAACAAGCTTTTGTTGATTATCGCAAAATTTACGACTGCAATTAAACTTCTCTGTTTTTGAAATTTTAGTTTGTAAAATGGTTGAACTACGCAGTCTCAGTAACAAGCTTACAACAAGAAATTACGCGAAAAACATAATTAAACTCAAGTACTCTACTTGTGTCCTCAGTAGGATTGATTGCAATAAACCCCTGTTTACAGGTAATTCGGTATGTCCTTCAGGGATATTACACAAACGACTGGCTATGGAAAAAGCAGCGTCAAAATTAAATAACGAGACATTGCAGGCAAGGTTTTAGGGTTTGACAGTGGCGTGACAGCTAGGCATTCACGGGCCGCATCTGCTTTAGAAAGGCCTTTAAACAAAAAGAAGATGAGGTACTGTACATATTTTTAAATCAGAAAGAATCATAGAATTTTATTAAATAAGAATCTCAATTTCTTTGGACCTCATGACGTCCAGTTCTCCTTAATCGCTGCATAAATTCCTTGGTTGAGAACAGTGCCAGGTGGTTCTGTATTTTCAAAAAATGGCTCTGAGCACTATGGGACTCAACATCTTAGGTCATAAGTCCCCTAGAACTTAGAACTACTTAAACCTAACTAACCTAAGGACATCACACACACCCATGCCTGAGGCAGGATTCGAACCTGCGACCGTAGCAGTCCCGCGGTTCCGGACTGCAGCGCCAGAACCGCTAGACCACCGCCGCCGGCCTGTATTTTCATCAAATTCTTTATCTTCCTCTGAAGAAACACTCACTATCGCTGTTTCTGTTCACCTCATAAATTCAAAAAAACATCCCTACATCTTCAGTCAGCCGAAATACAATACGGATTAAAGTATAGGTACTCTAAGTCTGAACTTTCGGTTTAATGAAACTAGATTGCAGATTCGCTTACCGTATACTTAAATTAAAACACGACAATTTAGATAGGTGCTTACAAATAAAGTTCGAAGCAAGAAAACTCAGCATCACATCTGATGTTTATCATAGGGCTGACAAAACATCAACTGGCAGTGCCGTCATCTATGAAATTCCTAATTTGCTTGTTAAAGTAGTTCATTAGCAACCTTTGAACAGTATTTCCATTTGCCTTCCGACATAGTAGCCTAAGACCTTTTTGTAAGTTTCGTTTCTATTCACCCCATCATTTCTATTAAACCAGTTTTATGGTATCTACCAATCAAACATTGATTGCCTCCTTTTCTATATCGTTGCCTGGACCACGATGCTGGTATCTCCGTATTACAACTCTTGCTTACATGTGCAGCAATTCTCAGTGAGAACTGATTTATTTGGCTTCTTGAGACAGGTTTAAAGCTTGTATTCTTTGCATATTTAACCTGCAGTTTTTGTGTCTGTCCAACATTCGATGTGTCACATTTGCACTTGCGATGCAGAGCATCGTTTTGTGAGCCCCAATAACCTTTTACATAACGCAGTAGACTTCTTCGTTCCTCCGAAAGGATTGATACATCGTAAATGTTATTTACGAAGTACTGTTCCGACCTGTCCAGAAACCTCACCAGCTTAAGAAAAGTATGCAATCTGACTTTTTCTTCTTCATCGGTATTCACTCTCTACGCAGGCGACGTTGTACGACACATTCCATCTGTGAGAACCCTTTCTCTTAGAAAATTTCTCTTTGATGTCTCAGTTCTCCAGAGACCTTCTTCGTCCAACAGCATACATGCTCTGGCACGGAGCTTCTGTGATGCGCCATGACGTTCGTTGCATTCAAACAGCTGGTATCGGTGGTTACAGGTCCAAGGATCTGTTCGCTGTTCTCTTAATCTAAACGTCGAGTAAAGGTAACTGCTCTCTCGCTTCTTGTATTTCCGTCGCGCGAATTTTAACTTGGGTAGATCGAGTTGAGATTCTTAAGGAATTCTTAAGATTTGTCTACCCTTTGTATTCAGGCTAAAAACGTGTCGTCAAAATGCCAATAGATAGTTGCTGGCTGACGTTTGCTAGTTTGTAGCACTCTGGTCTCTAAATGCTTAATACAACCTGGCAACCACTGGCAGTATATGGCTATCAATGGCACGCAATAACTAACAAAATGATTAACTGACTGCAAACCCGAATATTTTTCGGTCATCAGTTTCGCCGAGGAAAACTTAAAGTCACAAGTAAATGTACTTACTGTGTCAGCTATCAAACCAGAAGTTGGGAAACTACGACAACAATTAAGATTTCGTCAAAACTATATTGCCTGCAATCGAAATTTAACTCTCATTTGTTATGTAAATCTAAGATTACGACACAAAACGATTGAAGTTTTCAGAAGTTAGTGGTGGACTTTGTGCATGCGATTGATTTATTCTGCATGGAAGTCAGCAGATAAATGAATTTACACCACAATGGCAGAAGCTATGGCAGATCCTTGTCGACGCGTCGTGGCTCTTACAATTTGAATACGTGAGGAGATGTCGGGTTGATGACCGGAAAGTAGGGGGAACGGACAACGGGCTGCAAGCAGTGTTGCCTGAACTGCAGGGGCTCTAATGGTTTCGGCCAGAGGTCTCATCTTGCGACCGCATATCGATTTCCGCCGAGGTCGATGGAACTCGATCGTGCACCGATCATTTGACGGCAGCTGAGGCGCGGTCAGACACTACGTGACTATAGTGGGCGTACGGTTCATGCATCGCAGCCTGGAGGAGGGGAACTGACGTCACGAGAGACCTTCACAGAGAGGAAGGTATAGTGCGCATTCTGACTGCGTATTGTTTTCCATATAGAAACTGTTGCGTGACGAGGATTATACTTTCACACCTCTCTCCTCCTTTATAAACTTTCGTAGATGCCAAGGTGTCATAGTACAGACAGTAAGTCGTGTGTTACGGAATGCATATACCTAATTTTTATTTTCTATGTTAAGAAGTTATCTGTGTAGGAGGCAATATGAGCAGCCCTCTTACATCGTTTGCAGATGATGCTTCATTTACCGACTAGTAAATTCATCAGATAATCAAAACCAAATGCAAAATGATTTAGACTAAATATTTTTATGGCGTGACAACTTTAAATCGATCCTAAAGTATGAGGTCGTTTACATGAGTTGTACAGGAATCCGTTAAGTTTCTGTAACACGATAAATGACACAAATCTAAAGGCTGTCTATTCAAGTAAATACCAAAGGATTGCTCATACGAAAAACTTAAATAGGACCGATCACATAGATGACATTGTGGGGAAGATCGCGCTTTATCGGCAGAGCTATCAGAACATGCAGGAAATCCACCAAAGAGACTGCTTGCATTTACCTTGTCTGTCCACTGCTGGAGTATTGCTGTGGGACCCTTACCGGGTAGGATTTATAGAGGATACCGAGAGGGTTCAAAGAAAGTCATCCCGTTTTGTCCTATCGCGACGTAGGGGAGAGTGTATCACGGATATTACACGCGAGTTATGGTTGCACACATTAAGAAAGATGTTTTTATTTGCGGCGAGACCTTCTCCCGAAATTTCAGCGATCAAATTTCTCCTCCGAAAGTGAAAATGTTCTTGTTTCGCATAAGACTACGCAGGGAGATATGATTATCGTGATAAAATAAGAGAAATAGGAACTGACACGGAAAGATTGAAGTGTTCGTTCTACCCGTGCATTGTCGAGAGTGGAACTGTTCAGAAAGAGTGTGAAAGTGTAGCTATTTTCAGCTTATACATAATAAACACGAAGACAAACATCTTCTGGAGCAGTGGTCATGAATGACACATTAATGTCCGAAACAGGTTTCTTATTATTCATATGTTAACCCGTTAAGAGTATGTGTTACTTTCTAGTTTGCTGACAGCGCCCACCGCAGTGCAGTAGCAGTGAAGGTAAATATAATGGGAGTGAATACAAAACTTCACTAAATTTTCACTAGGTTGATTCGACGTAGTCAGTATTTAGAGGCCGGCTGATGTGGCCGAGCGGTTGTAGGCGCTTCAGTCTGGAACCGCGTGACCACTACTGTCGCTGGTTCGAATCCTGCCTCGGTCATGGATATGTGTGATGTCCGTAGATTAGTTAGGTTTAAGAAGTTTTAAGTTCTAGGAGACTGATGACCTCCGATGTAAAGTCCCATAGTGCACAGAGCAATTTGAACTATTTAGAGGTAATTTATGGAACTTTCCTTCATAGCTGTATTTATAAAATATTCTCTTCAACCATAATTACAGGTTTATCTTAGACTGTTGTAGAATTAAGCTGATTGGATGAGAAAACATTTTGTCCTTAGAAATTTCCGTTTCGTTGTACTGAGTTTTCTGTAGCTATGGAAACTTAGAGATTCTATGACTTTGCTCCTCTAGAGATATTTAATAGGCCATTTATTCCAGCCGACTTGTTATTCCTGAATTTTGGAGCGTAATATTTCATTTTTGATCATAAACTTTAATAGTATCTTCATATAAATTGGTATAACTTGAACTATTCATTTTCTGCCTTTGGTTACCTTTGGCTCTTTTGCATTCGGTTTACTGGAAATATCAATTCTCCAGAAGTATTAATTAATAGATTTCCAAGTTTTATTCTGATACTTTGCTTAAATATTCAAAAATATCTTTCACTCGTCGTAAATAATAAAAATCTTATGCATCAGCATTATTGTATTCGAGTGGTGCAATATTCCGACGGCAGAATCTTCACAATAGCAGCTGAACACGCTGAGCCATCTATCAGCACGAAATGAATGATAGCTAGCGGTCACAAAAAGATAGTGCTGTTCACTGCTGCACTACTATGCATCCATTGTAAAACAGGAAAAATTAATAGTATATTCCGTGTTTGTGTCGTGTAATAATAATGTTATTTCGTAATGAAATTTTAAGATCTGTTCACATGCTGAAATTCATTATTACTACTCGTACGTAATGCCAAATTATGAGTTAAAAAACAGACTTGATATCCTAAATATCTATGCAAATCTTGTAAGTGACCTCATGTGGAGCAGTTACCGTGTTATATGATATATGCGTGACGAGATATGAGAATATATCGAAGTAACCTAAATGAATACCCAAACAAGAAATGACTACTTCTTCTATGTATGCTATAATTGAAAGAAATATCTAGTCAACGTTACAGTGTTTTTATTGAGGTCTTCAGTTTCGAGACTGGTTTGACGCAGCTATCCACGCTGCTCTATCGCGTGCCAGCCTTTTTATCTTTGAATAACTACTACAAACTACATCCATTTGATTACATGTGGATGCATGTTGGAGAGAACAGACGCCATCTATATATAATATATATGCGCCAGACGGCAATCCGATGCGGGTGCCCAATAGTGTCCGAACCCCTGCGGGGTGCTTTTAGGTTGTAAGCAAGTAGATTAATGGATAGGAGACGTGTTATATCCTAGCCAGTAATGCCACCCGAGCCCGCTGCCAAAAGGTTGGCAGCATCAAAGTCCGGACGCCGTCCGCATAAGCAGCGCCAGCGAGACAGGAAATCGCCGCAAGTCTGCGCGTGCCACCGCTGGCTTCTGGTTTCTTAAGCGCTGGAGTCGCGAGCGCTAGGACAGTTCTGTATTCGCCGCTCAGTTGTATACTCGCCACCGAATTGTGTACTTGCTAGCCAGTTGTGTGTTCATCGCAGCAGAGTTGTTGTTTGTCGTCAGCCGACGCTGACCTAGCCGCTCCGACTCGAACTAGACAGATCTCTGTAGACACGGAGTTCACTACTGTGTTTCTGTATCTTTGTTAATAAAGGTAAGTACCGACTTTTATTTAATCAGAGTGTTTGGGTTTTCATCTTTCTGTTCACTGTTCCAGCGGACCGGTCAGCCCGCTATTAAAAGTGTGGCGGTGACTTCGTAAGCCGTTTCTACAGCGAATTGCTTGTCGCTACGAACGCCGCCACAAAAAGACGCTACTCTGTAGCGTGCGGCTGGAGATTTGTGTCGGACGACGGAAGTGCTCGGACAGCCGAGACAGCAGCCTGCCTTCGGAGGTGTAGCGGCAGGGATATCTGTTTACGTTCTCGCCGCGGAACTTGCACCTGGAGTTGTTTGTGTGATTCAGCCATCTTAGGGCGTTACATTTTTTCTTAGAAGCAGAATGGCTTATGTCCACCGCAAATCGACACTGAAGATCAGCTTTTTGCTTGAATGCGCACGATCAAAGGCACTTGAGTTCCTACAGTTCATTGGAGATGAAGAAAAGATTAATTGATTGAGTTTTTATAAAGGTCTTGTTGGCATCCACTTGTCTGCACTGACCAGAGTGGTGTGTGGGAAACTGATTAACGACGAAGTATGTGATAGAATTCTACGAGCAACAGGAAATGGTCTCAAATTCGATTATTCAGACAGATACATCACTGACGTAACTGTGAAAAATGTGGGACGACGTGTATATTTGATTTCCCTTTTGTGGTCCCTTCCGATATAGTGGTATCTGCATTCTGCACATATGGGAATGTGATTACCCACACAGCTAAAGAGTGGGCTCAGTTTGCTACATACCTGATGGACAATTGCGTGCGACTGATCTGCATATAGCTGACCAAATATTAGCCGTCCTACTTATACGTTGAAGGGGCCTTGCCTTTACAATTGATGATGACCAGCCAAAGACGTGCTCAGGATGTGACGAAGAAAAACACGTCCTTCAAACTGTACACAGCGTAGGATCACGCTGTTACTGCCAAGGAATGTGCAAGTCGTGACCCTCCCAACGACACTCCCCTGTCGTTCGTCGAGGTTCTTCGAAACGATCTCGCGCTCCTGTCCACGCGGACTCCTGCTACTGAACCGCTACTGTCTCCAGGTGAACGTCAGGGTGTTACAGATGGAACGACGTCCACACCTTTGCTTCATCATTCACCAACCATCTTGTGCAGCGGTGCACAATCTCCAGTGGACGGGTAGGACCTCGACTCTGGCTGTGCATGCTGATGCTTTTTTGCCTGACAGTCAGGAACTCCAGGCGTCATAAGACACTGAAGATCACATGTGCAAGCAATCGTCGCCGAAAGTAAGTCAGACACGCCGGATCGCCCCATCCGACACCTGCGGGACACAACCTCAAGGCACTGAATATCCCACTTGCCAATATCACCTCCTGATGGGTGATTCCGTGTCAGATCAACAAGCCTCCCCCCCCTCCCCCTCCCTCGGTGGAGCGAAACCATCATTGCCAGAAGGCATTGTGGTTGAGGAACTGGCTAGCCTACCAGCGTCTAGGAATTTTGCTGTGGTCTTCTCTGGTGTCCAAATCATCAATGTTTACGGCCAAACGATAGGAATAGTCACGACTCTATTCGGAACAGGTCGTCCCTTCGTTTTCAGGCCGTTGCGACTGTATTATTCTTAGGGGTGACTTCAGGTGTGTGTTATCTTGGTAGTACCAACATTCCCATTTTATCACACGCCAGAAAATTTAGCTGCTACCTCACTAACGTCACCTTGGGACCGCGTGCATGGTGATCGGCCTTGCTATATTTTTTAACCAGCCATCCAGTGAATAATGTTGAGCGTGTCTATGTTTTCCAAGGATTCGTAACTACCACACTTGACGCTGAGTTATGGCCTACTGTCATCTCCGACAACATCTTCTACATTTGCACCACATATCGAGGGTCCAGACTGCAGACAGCTCGTAGAGACGACTTGGAACATCTATTTGAGATGCCTTCCAGCATATACTTCGACGTTTCACTGGTAGTTCGACTGTCCCAAGCCTACTTTACGTCTGCAGATGATAAATTTTGGTCGCGATAGAATACAGTGGCATTGACATACCATCAAATATTATTTCACAATACCCCATGAACTCGCAAGCTACTGTCCCTGTATTCAACAATAGGTTAAAGTTCAACGGTTTAAGGAGAAGACAATGCAGCTTTCGCATCACCATCCTGAGGAAGCAATGGTACAAGCGTGACGTCAAGGCCAGGTACGAGGAGAGCCCCATCCATGTGTCATACTATTCTAGACAAACAGCAGTGCCCTCGAAATGCCAGATGGTCGCCGATGGACGCCCCAGATACATAAGGAGTGTTCAAAAAGAAACGAGCCGGAGTCTCGAAAACGCAAACCAGTGACAGGAGGGTAATATCGTGGCGTGTGTAAAGAGGTGTGGTTCCGACCAGAGCGTGGAAGTTCACAGACCGTCGCTAGAGGACACACGTGCACGTCCCGTGACTATGCAGAGCCGGCACCAGCATGCATCATTGGTCCAACGCTGCCAGTTGCGTTGCAAACAGTGACATGGAGGCATCAAAAGAAGAGCAAAGAAGTGTTGTTTGTTTTCTGATAACTGAAGGAGTAGGAGGAACGGACATTACTCGACGAATGTCACAAGTGTATAGCGAACACTGCATGTCCCTTCCAAGAGTCAAGGCGTGGCACAAGCGCTTTAGGGAAGGACGGATGTCGTTAGCCTATGATGCAGGATCTGGAGCACCACACTGCATTACTAATGACATAGTCCACGTCGTGGATTCTCTCTTTACCCAGGACTGCCGAGTGACAGTGAGAGCCACAGCCGTCGTGGGCGGATTGAGTGTCAGAAGTGTTCACACCATGGTGAAGGAACGACTACACAGGAGCAAAATGTGTGCCCAGTGGGTGCCCCACAGTCTTCAACCACACCAGGAAGCATGTCGAATGGCCCAGTGTCTTGCTCATCTGCAGCGATATGTTCAGGAAGGGAATGCGTTCCTGGCACGAGTGGTGGCTAGGGTTGAGTCATGGTGTCCTCATTTTGAACCAGAATCAAAACGAAAGAGTCTCCAATCGAAGCAACCAGGGTCACCACCATCAAAAAAATTCAAGGTCATCCACACAATTTAAGGAAAGGTTATGCTGACGTTCTTCTTTGACTAAGAGGACCTCCTTCTGATTCACTTCCTGCAGCATGGGACAACAGTGAATGCCCAGCGTTACTCACCAACTTTGACCACTGTTCGCCAAGCGATCAAATCAAGACGACCAGACAAACTCATCTGTGGGGTCATTCTGCTCCACTACAATGTAAAGCCTCATTTGGCCAACACGGTCCCGAAATCTCTCCTTGTGATTACATCATTTTTGGTCCCCTTAAAAAGGCTCTGAGGGGCAAACGATTCATCTCAGACTAGGGCGTCCAGGTGTACGTGCGGAACTGGTTAACATTACAGCCCCGGAATTTTATGGGAGAGGCATTCACCACCATGGGTCACAGTGGGACAAGTGTCTCAACAGCCAGGATCAATACTTCTAACATACAGGTGCTGGTTTCTGTAATTATGCCTCTGGCTCGTTTCCTTTTGAATGCCCATTGATCAATGATATTACAGGCGCCTTTGTGGACTACTACAAACAGCTCTACGCGGCAGAGAACTAGGACACCACATCACCCCTTGATGTGGTGAATGCCTTGATGGGGTGGCTCCAGAGATTTTACAGTGATGATTACGGGTCTCAGTAAAGGAGCAGCAGGCTAATCTCCAGGCCCAAACCGCTTGCCGTTGGAGTTTTATCGTACATTCCACGACATCACGGTTGACTGCTGGTCTGTGATGTGTGAAGAATTGATGACCCCTGATCGTCCCCTCCCCCCTGAATTCGTAGAAAGTCTGCTCGTCCCAGATCCCACAGCATCTGGGGGGCAAGAAGTTGGACATTATCGGCCAATGACCTTGTCGAATTCTGGCTTCAAGATTTTTATCCAGATTGTAGTCATCAACCTTCTGCGCGTTCCCCAGTCGCCTTTATGGATCAAACGAGCTTTAGCGGTGACGGTAACATGCAGCGCCGTTCGCAGTTGTCACAATATCATAAACCTGGCAACAACCTGCAGCTTTCGGCTTTTGCAGTGCCTTGATGTCGGTAGACTTCGACCACCCCTTTGATAGAGTGAGTCATGACTTTTTCGAGGCACTGCTGTGATGGATGACCTTCGCCCACACATCCTCCTGCTACTCCTCCGAGGTGCCATATGATGGGTGCAGCAGGCCGTGTTACTATCACCTAGTCAGTCCGCCAGGACTGGATTTGGATTGTTTGGGGGAAGAGACCAAACAGCGAGGTCGTTGGTCTCATCGGATTAGGGAAGGATGGGGAAGGAAGTCGCCCGTGCCCTTTTCAAGGAACCATCCTGGCATTTGCCTGGAGCGATTTAGGGAAATCACGGAAAACCTAAATCAGGATGGCCGGACGCGGGATTGAACCGTCGTCCTCCCGAATGCGAGTCCAGTCCGCCAGGGCTGTCCACTGTCGACACTTCTTTATGCCTTAGAGCTTGAGGCATTGTTACATGATTTGTGGAGCCAGTTGTCTGGGATCACAATGAGGAGGTATGCTTTCATCTGTCCTGCATACGCAAATGACTTGCAGTTTTTGGTTTGGTCATGGGATGAAGTGTGAATGGCTCTGGAATGTACCACTAAATAAGAGACTTTTGGGGGCAGCCATGTGAATCTGACAAAGTCTGGTACTATGAACGTCGACAGAGGTCTTCCCGTTGGAACTGTGGACCCTTTCCATTGCTGACAAGATCAAAATTTTGGGCATCACCTACACATGCGACATACAACGAACGGTCTCAATTAACTATAAACGCCTCCTTCAAGTGATCCACACGAACGTTCGTGGAAACCATCTGCGATCGTTAGACATGATACATGGAGGCTAATTTTGTCAACACCCATTCGCCACAGGTTTTACCGGTGCCAAAAGCAATGGCACACAAACTTCTGGAGGAATTTTCCTACTTTGTGAGCGTGGATCCCACCGTCAAACTCCGCTACGACCCGCTAACTCCTCCTCCTCGAGACAGCGGCCTTGGTCTGCTCAGTGCTCATGCAAGAGCACCTGCCCTTGATGTGAGTACGATGATTAATCATGGACCGGCCACCAGACCGGATTAACGGGAACCATGATTGATGAACCGGTTACTCCCTCTCTCCCGAGTATCCTACGGTCGAATGGCTCATGGTCTGGCTTTCTGTACATCATGTCCTTCTCAACACGAGGGCTTGTGTGAACTGGTATCTTGTTCTTAATAAAAAAAATACCTAACACAACTTCGTCAATAAGCCATTAACATGGCAGCTGCGTCACTTTGCCCACAGTATCAGATGCTTAGCATGGCTAAAAATCGACGGGCACAAGTATCTTATACAGAGGTGTGATACCTGATTCGGAAAATGTATGCCTTTCTTCTACATACGGTTCCCCGTGCCACCGCTTCGCGATCATTTCTACTTCTGGATGTGATATATTTCCCATGTACAGAGACCGACACAGTGAATTGGAAGACGCTGAAGAAATGAATTAAAGTTTGTGCAACGTTCGCGACTTGAATCCAGGTCATCTTGCTAACAAAGCAAATGTACTAGCCATTACACCACACCAGCATTACAGGTAGCACAGCTCCACGGACTACTCTAGCCCAATGCGCTCTCTAACACAGACTTAGATTCATGTCTTCAGCTTTTCCTCCCTTCTGAAATTGTCACTATAACTGAAGCTCTCCGGTGTTGGATAAAATGCCAATTGACCTCTTATTTGTTTCATGAAGGAGCTAAGAGTAGGCTTGATTTTTGGACGTTACTGCAAGATAGTTTTACTTTTATTACGCACAATTCAGGTTACAGTCAATATTATGCTAATTTTTGTGGGTAGAATCTTCTTGGACTCGATCCAACTGGGGTGTCATAGGTATGAGAAGGTGATTTGAGTGTGAGTGTAGTACCAGGACTCGAACCAGTGTAACGGAAAAATGGAATATTCTTCGAGAAAACGTGCTCAGAACACGCCTGATAGACTCGGGATTCAGAGTGCATCTACCAAAATGTTGGTGGAATGCTGATACCATTCAATTTGCTCCGCCAGGATGGCGTTCTTGATTCTATTTCTGTTTGTTGTTATTGACGCTAATTACAGTTCGATGTAAATCTGTTATACGGTTACTCTTCTTCAAATTACCTTCCATTAGGAGAGTGGAATGCGCTCAGAGACGGTAGTATGGTTTTCAGAATGGCAGAGAGCAGCAATCAGTCGTCGTTTCCGTTCTAACTTTTTTAAAGCAGATAAAGATTTCGGATAGCGACTAAGCATTAGCAGTGCAGTATTTTAATGTTGTTACACATTCTCTAGTACGTCTAAACTTGTTGTTTGGGCAACTGTCACAGTTCATTAAAGATTACTGAGTAATCTTCAATGAACTGTGACAGGAGCCCGAAAACAACTGGTGTAGACGTATTAGGGCATGTGCATTAAAGACTACAGGCTAGTCTTTAGTGCATTGTGACAGGAGCCCAAACAACATCTGTTGACGTACTAGGGCATGCGCAACAATTCTGAAATACTGTACTGATAATGGATAATTACTAGCCGAAATCTCGACCTGCTTTAATAAAGCTAGAAAGGGAAGGCAACTAATTGCTGCTTTTGCTACTCTCTCTCTCTCTCTCTCTCTCTCTCTCTCTCTCTCTCACCCACACAGACAGTTGGGGATCGATATCATTCTACGCACCTCATGTTGCTCTTCAGTCTCCAGTGTCATTACTTTCAGTCAGGAGGGTGTCCTCTGTTGATTAAATTGTTTGTTATTCTGGTGACTATCACACATACTGTATGAATAATGTTGAATGTTTTCTCCTATTCACTCTGATTGTTGATATTGTTATCCTAAAAAGAGAGAAAAGCCCTTAAGGCGACCGTTTCCATAAACCGGGAAACCCGGATTCGATTCCCGGTCTGGAACAAATTTTCATCTGTGGTCTTTGGGTTCGCTCATTGCCCCGCTGGTGCTAATGAGCTAATGTCTGATATTTCTTTCGTCACACATACATTTCAACCTGGCTACTGTATTCACCCCTTTGTCTTCCTTCACTTTTCCCCATTACCAACTGTCCATTCTTTATGCCTCAGGACATGTCTTATCAACAAATCATTTGTTTGTCTAATTGTAGCCTAAATACCTTTTTTCTTCAATTAGCGTAGTAACTTCTCATCAGTCTTTGGAACTACCCATCTAATCTTCAGAATTATTCTAAGGCACTGAATTTCAAAAGCATCTTTTCGCTTCATATCTGATCTGCTTATCGTCCTCTTTTAACTTCCGTACAAGGCTATACTCCATATAAATGCTTCCAGAAAATACCTAGTAACACTTAAATTTATATTAGATATTAACAGACTCCTCTTTTTCAGAAACATTTGTCTTGCTAGAGCCAATCTACCTTTTTTATACCCTCTGTACTTAAGCCTTCATCAGTTACATTGTTCTTGAAGTAGTAAATCATTTGTTTTACTCTTAGTGTCTCATTTACTACTCTTCCCTTCAACATCGTCTAATTCGATTAGAGTATATTTTATAACCCTTGTGTTAATTTTGTTCAGGTTCATATCATGACTTTATTTCAAGACACTATCAATTCCATTCAAATGCTCTTCCAAGTCTATGACGGTAATTCGACCCTTGTAACTCCAGTCCGGTTTCGGTAGAAGTTGTGAATGTTTTATCCCCAATATCTTGCCGGCTGGAGTGGCCGTGCGGTTCTAGGCGCTACAGTCTGGAGCCGAGCGACCGCTACGGTCGCAGGTTCGAGTCCGGCCTCGGGCATGGATGTGTGTGATGCCCTTAGGTTAGTTAGGTTTAATTTGTTCTAAGTTCTAGGCGACTGATGACCTCAGAAGTTAAGTCGCATAGTGCTCAGAGCCATTTTTGAACCCTATACCTTCAAAAATCAAAGAACATATTCCATTCAACATTGTCAAATGCTTCCCCTAAATCTACAAATGCTAGAAGTGTTTTCAGTTGTCTTCCAAGACAAACCGTAGGGTCAACATTGTCTTACATACTCTCACATTCCTCAGGAACCGAAACCGATCTTCGCCTGGGGTTGCTTGCACTAGTTTTTCCATTCTCATGTAGTTATTCTTATTAGCCTGAAAGTTAGATAATAGTCATACCTATCAACATCTACTGTATTGGAATTGGAATTCCCACATTCTTCTTGAAGTCTCGGAGTATTTCGCCTCTCACACGTACACCTTACACTCAGGTGGAATAGTATAGCCGGCCGGTGTGGCCTGCGGTTCTAGGCGCTTCAGTCTGGAACCGCGTGACCGCTACGGTCGCAGGTTCTAATCCTGCCTCGGGCATGGATGTGTGTGATGTCCTTAGGTTAGTTAGGTTTAAGTAGTTCTAAGTTCTAGGGGACTGATGACCACAGATGTTAAGTCCCATAGTGCTCAGAGCCATTTGAACCATTTTTTTGGAATAGTGTTACGATTTCTGGAGTTCGTGAGGGTCCCAATAATTCTGAGGGAATGTCGTCTACTCCACGGACCTCGTTTCGACTTAGTTCTTTCAGTGCTTTGCAATGTCGTATCTCGTATTTTATCTCCTTTTATTTGTGGTCCCGTACTTTCGCAAAATATTATAATTTAAATTATTCAACACAGTTTTAAACAGACGAATACTCATTAATTTTGGACCAGAAGGGCAGTTGCAAGTTCGTGGAGCAGGAGAGGTGCTAAGACAAGAAATGTTGAGCACTATTAAAAACAACTTATTTACTTTACTAAATGCCCAACAGGTGATAATTTCAAATTACAATTACTGACATCTATAGAACTGTAGATAAATGTTTTTTACTTGCAGAACCATGACAGTTGAAATTTATATTTACGCAAGGCCGTGCGATAAAATCAAATCTCAAAAAATTTAAGTAACTTCACAATAGATTAAAACTTCAACTTCGAAACTTTCAAAGCATTCATCGATTTTGAAGTTTCCTTAGGCAAACTCTATAACACATTAAAAAAACAAATATCACAATTATCAACAAATTAAATCACTTGAAAGGTAACAATGTAGTTTCAAATAGGCCAGTAGTAGTTATAAGTAAACATCAAGCATTTAGTTTCCAAAAGAACTCCCTTTACTAGGAGGATTAACTTTAGGTTGGTCGGTCGGCTGATACCACTCGTACAGTCCACCTCTATGGATGTTAGTTTGGCCTTACTTTAAGACAATTTATGCACTTAGACATAATAGTTCCTGCAACACAGCAACTGTTAAGTCCTTACAGTAATCAAACAACCTGAATAAAATGTCTTGGCCCTTAATAACAACAGATCTTGGCGTAGTTAGCTGATTTAAAGACAAGGCTGTTAATTTACTCAAAAATGATACTTAAACAGAGAAGGAGCTGGACAAGTTAATTGCCAAACCAAGTGACAAATTAAAATAGTGAAAAAAAGTCACACAGCTCCTCAATTACTTGATCCAATTTAAATCAAAGAATTTAAATTAGTAAAAAATTACGTAACATGGAAAGAAGCTAGTCAAACTCAGCTGACAAATTTAAATATGAACAAACAGCAACTCAATTGCTTGGTGCACTACACTGTTTAAATTTGAGGGATTCATTGCGTAGTGTTACAAGGCGAGTACGGGAAGTAAATCTGTGTCTGATAACTACACTCCTGGAAATTGAAATAAGAACACCGTGAATTCATTGTCCCAGGAAGGGGAAACTTTATTGACACATTCCTGGGGTCAGATACATCACATGATCACACTGACAGAACCACAGGCACATAGACACAGGCAACAGAGCATGCACAATGTCGGCACTAGTACCGTGTATATCCACCTTTCGCAGCAATGCAGGCTGCTATTCTCCCATGGAGACGATCGTAGAGATGCTGGATGTAGTCCTGTCGAACGGCTTGCCATGCCATTTCCACCTGGCGCCTCAGTTGGACCAGCGTTCGTGCTGGACGTGCAGACCGCGTGAGACGACGCTTCATCCAGTCCCAAACATGCTCAATGGGGGACAGATCCGGAGATCTTGCTGGCCAGGGTAGTTGACTTACACCTTCTAGAGCACGTTGGGTGGCACGGGATACATGCGGACGTGCATTGTCCTGTTGGAACAGCAAGTTCCCTTGCCGGTCTAGGAATGGTAGAACGATGGGTTCGATGACGGTTTGGATGTACCGTGCACTATTCAGTGTCCCCTCGACGATCACCAGTGGTGTACGGCCAGTGTAGGAGATCGCTCCCCACACCATGATGCCGGGTGTTGGCCCTGTGTGCCTCGGTCGTATGCAGTCCTGATTGTGGCGCTCACCTGCACGGCGCCAAACACGCATACGACCATCATTGGCATCAAGGCAGAAGCGACTCTCATCGCTGAAGACGACACGTCTCCATTCGTCCCTCCATTCACGCCTGTCGCGACACCACTGGAGGCGGGCTGCACGATGTTGGGACGTGAGCGGAAGACGGCCTAACGGTGTGCGGGACCGTAGCCCAGCTTCATGGAGACGGTTGCGAATGGTCCTCGCCGATACCCCAGGAGCAACAGTGTCCCTAATTTGCTGGGAAGTGGCGGTGCGGTCCCCTACGGCACTGCGTAGGATCCTACGGTCTTGGCGTGCATCCGTGCGTCGCTGCGGTCCGGTCCCAGGTCGACGAGCACGTGCACCTTCCGCCGACCACTGGCGACAACATCGATGTACTGTGGAGACCTCACGCCCCACGTGTTGAGCAATTCGGCGGTACGTCCACCCGGCCTCCCGCATGCCCACTATACGCCCTCGCTCAAAGTCCGTCAACTGCACATACGGTTCACGTCCACACTGTCGTGGCATGCTACCAGTGTTAAAGACTGCGATGGAGCTCCGTATGCCACGGCAAACTGGCTGACACTGACGGCGGCGGTGCACAAATGCTGCGCAGCTAGCGCCATTCGACGGCCAAGACCGCGGTTCCTGGTGTGTCCGCTGTGCCGTGCGTGTGATCATTGCTTGTACAGCCCTCTCGCAGTGTCCGGAGCAAGTATGGTGGGTCTGACACACCGGTGTCAATGTGTTCTTTTTTCCATTTCCAGGAGTGTAGTTGGCGAACTACGCAGATGTTTGCATTAAATACAAATATTTCCTTGCTAAATGTAAAACTGTCAATGTGTTCTTCGTCCATTGGGCTGGAAGACAATTCTCTTATAAATTAGCCAAACTACAAAACTCTTCTAAAGCTGAGGGCGTTGCAAACTTTAGGACAAATAATGATTTTTCTAGACGGTGCCTTTTGCGGGGAGTAAACGGCATTTGCTTTGATGAAAGTGCGATGCACTCGTGGAACTGATTGAAGCTGACACACACCACCTGTCGACACTGTGAGCTACGTACTCAGGTTGGCAGGCCAAACCCGTAAATACAACAGCCAGTCCACAAAGGCTCTTCCTTCAGCTAGTTGCACTACGGCTCTACCTCTTATCTACGTGAGGAAGCACTCACACTGCGGTCACGCGCTACCTTCGTCCCTCCCACCACCCCACCCCACCCTCTCTCTCTCTATCTCTCTCACACACACGCACACTGTCTGTCCCTGTCTTCTTCCTCTGTCTGTCTGTCTGTCTATCTATCTATCTATCTTCTCTACCGTCACCACGAGCGCCCTTTTAAGACTAACTGCGCCAATATTTCTCTAATATCTAAGCTGCGCCACGTGGAGTGGCCGCGCGGTTCGAGGCGCCATCCCTTAGGAATTCACACACATTTGAAGATTTTTATCCGAGCTGCAGTTTAATGAGAGGTATCGAACCTCGATCAAAACTGGAGCAAGATCGACCAAGCCACATCTCAACTTCCTCATTTGTTTCTATAATATTGCTTACATTTCTCTTGTTTAACCCTTCCACACATTCCTTCCATCTTTCAGCTGTCCCTTCTTTGGTTAATACTGTCTTGTCATCTGAGCTCTCGTTATTGGTATAGCTGTTTATCTATTCTCCAAAGGAATCTTAATATGCAACAACTGTTGTTCCCCTAATTATACACGCTTCTGCAGCCTTGTAGGTACGCTCTAGTACCCTCTAGCCGTTCCTGCTTTGTCATTTTGCGCTTTCTGTCAATCTCATTTTCTATAGTTCCTTTCGCCTGCTTCAGTAGCTGTATTAGTATATATTTCGTAAATTAATTTTAATATCTCCTGTAATTTATATATGCAGTCGCTTTCCCTATTTAATATCTCAAACCGACTCATTCGTAATGTATTGCATTCATTTCATCTATTTCAGTCAACTGTTGGCTAATGCTCTCTCCGAAGTTCTGAACAACCTTTCACTCTTTCAATTTATCCAGGTTGCATCTCCTTGATTACCTACCTCATTAGCATTTCTTCTGTTTTAATCTGCAGTCTGTAACAAATAAATCATGGTTAGAGTTCACACTTGCCGTTGTACATGCCCTACAGTTTAAATCTGTTCTCGAATTCTCTGTCTCAGTTTCATGTCCTCAACAGACGCCATTATCGATCGCCGCTTATTGGGCACCACAGCTCGGGACTGAAGATCACCACCAGGAGTGGCACGTGTTACATGTATCCTCTCAAAGCAACAGAGCTAGCGAGGCAGACAAGATTCAGTGTAGAGCGTCTCACGAACTCGCTGTTCCGTTTATTAGATTTCGATCCTACCTGAACTTTTTTTGTTCTCTTTGTTGGCTTTCATTTCGATGTTTTGCTCTCTTTTAACTCGACTTTGTTCCCAGATTATGCGTTAGTATTGAGAGCTGACAGAAAATTGGCGACGAGGTCTTACCCTATCACACTTTCGGTAACACATTCGCACGCACTTCCAGTGATATAGTTCCCAACTTTATCACATTTTGACAGCAACAACTCCAACAACAAAAGCAACAATTTTCTGCTGAAGAGGGATGGCACCAGCAACAGGAACAACGGCAACAACATTAAAAAGAATATGCTGCTCTCAGTCAGTAATCAGGGCTACGCTTCCACCGCCATTCACTGCCTTCGACGAAACATTGGAGTGCTGGGGAGTCTGCCTCCGTTGCTTTGAACTGTACTGTTTTACCATAGCATTTCTGGTAGGCCAAGTGCATTGCTCTTATCCTTCAGTGATTGTTTATACGAAGTGTTGCAAAAAATTGTAACCTCTCTCGGACCCTAGTGCATGTTATTCCAGTGACCTCTGTGCTCTGTGAACCAGACGCACATCAGACGCACCGTGTTGCGACTGAGCTACGTGTTGTAATCAACATCGACGGCCCTACGTAGCATGGCCTGCCTACTTTCTGGGTCTCACATGCAAGTGAAATTTCACGTGTCAGAATCCTGATTCACTAACTCGAAACGTGTCTGTGCACCCTGCCCGCGACAAGCAGGACACAGCAAAATCTTTGGTTGCACCCGATCCTCCAATTCTGGTTTAGGCGAAGGACTTCATATTGCTGTGTCTTTCAAGGTTGCTTGTGTAGCTCAGAGCCCTTTCACAAATGAAACTCAAGTATCAAAGTTGTTCACTGGCATGGCGACTCATCATCTTCCATCTTTGCCTCAACATAAGGGAGAAAAATTGTGTCATGAAATTTTAACACTGGATGCCTTAAGGAACCATTTTTAAACTAGGGAAACTTGGCACCATGCACTCCGATTGGCCGTGGGATTGCCCTGTTGCCGTTCGTCGGTTGACGGGCAGCACTACGGTTTTCGGTTCACACATACATACGTCCCTCGTCCTGTCACTGCCCCAAAGTGATACACGTGTCGGATAGGTCTTACTGCTTGTCTCCACCTCACGTCAAAGGCATTCATACGTAAGCTTCGTTTCGGAGCACACACACGTCACCTGCGAATTAGTCATACACTCAGCATGGGGACACAGTATTCGTTTGAAGAACAACGAGATATAGTTTTTGTTTATGGACTAGCCGACGGTAATTCGCTTGAAGCTCGACGGTTGTATGAGGAACGGCACCCAGTAAGACGCCACCTACACCCGCAAAAGTTTACAGCAATTCAACAGCGACTTGGCGAAACAGGCTCGTTTCGAGCGGTTGGGCATGACATGGGTGTCACTCATCGGTTAGTCTTGGAGGTTATGAGGGATGACGGCTATCATCCATTTAGTTTCCACCCTTTCCAAGACGTTAATCCTGTGGCGCTCTATGAACAAAGGTTAGGGTTTGGCCGGTGGTTTCTGCGACGTGTTGTACGAGATCCCAGCTTCCCCGCCATTGTGTTGTTTACCGACGAGTGCACCTTCCAACGTTCATTACTGGTACAGAAGAAAGCCTCACGTCACGTACGTCTACTGACACCAGGAACGAATTTCGCTCAAAATTTGGGTAGGCATTGTGGGTGACCATCTGACTGGGCTGGTACGTCTACCTCCTCGACTTACCGGGGCTGATTACCTTCACTTTTTGCAAGATATTCTACCAGGTCTGTTGGAAGATGCTCTTCTGGACATACGGCTACGCATGTGATTGCAGCATGATGGGGCGCCCGCACATAACAGTCGTGTTGTGCGCGGATATTTAAATGAACTCTTCGACGGCCGGGTAATTGGTAGAGGTGTCCTAGGACAAGGCCCCCGCAATAAGCAGATCTCATTCCACCGGATCTGTTCCTGTGGGGATTCTTCAACATTCTGGTTCACCCACCCGGACGCAAAACACTTCGAATCGAAGAGGAATTAATGGATCGCATTCAACATAACGCCAATAACATCAGGGAAATGCCAGGAATCTTTGAAAGAGTTCGACAAAACACCGTTCGCTTTACCAAGCTTGTCGCATCAGAGGGTCGCCAGTTGGAGCACCTGCTTTAAGTAAATAATGTCCTCCTACAAATAAAGGCCCTTTGTAAAAGCCTTTCTGTAGACCAACTAAGAGCTGTTGACGTGTTTGTTCCCGGTACGTCTTATCATGAAACTACAATGGATGTGTCGGGATCCCTGCGGATTCGCCCTCAGGCCCCCAGCGTGGAAGGTTGGCGCATGCGGGCCTCCTTGGATACATCGCGATCTCCGCCAGGCAAAGCATTCGCGGCCATGCGTTGTCCAGGGCATCCGGCTACAGGCCAATCCCGTGGGCAATCGGAGGGCGTGGTGCAAGTTTCCGTAGTTTAAAAATGGTGCGTCGTCGACCTACACAAGATTACTAATTTTGAATCCTACTGGCATCATCTATCCAGGTTTAAAATTTCGTGACACAATTTTTCTCCACCCTGTATGTCCCAGCCGAGTTCATTGGCGTCCAGATCGCCGGCATCTCTAGGAAGACTTAGGTACGTATTTTACTATCTGCTGCATCCTAGTGTCGAGTGACCCTTTCTATTAAATGGGTGGGTCAGCAACGTCCCACCTCCTCAACGATGTAACATGCTTCATGCAAGTCGAAGGAACCCCAGTCCTGCCCCTATGGCAGCAGCCGAGCGAGTTGGTGCAATGTTTAGCACACAGGATACGCATTTGGGAAGACAACGGTTCGAGTCCACGTCAGGACTTCCAGATTTAGGCTTTCCATAATGTCCCCAAATCGCACTAGGCAACAGCATGCATATCCGAAGAAACATTACATCGCACTTCTTAACAACATGGGCACTGCAATACCGATACCCTTCCCTTTCGTTAACCAGTTAGAACTTGTGCTCAGTCTTTATGACATCGTTGTTGACAGAATGTTATAAACTCTGATCTTCCTTCCTTATTATGTTGATCGTGTTATGTAGTGACAAACAGCTATGTGTTGGGTAGCTGTAGAACGCTTCAAGTATTCCCTGTACGTTCATCATTTGAGAGATGTTTGTAAGGGCTGCCCGGGCAGGATGTCAAATGAAACACCTTTCAGCTGTCCAATTTCCAAGCTGTTATTTTGTTTGGCTACCAATTTCGTCTATTTACTACGCCAGCCTCAGGCCGCTGACCGGCGTGTAGAAAGATTCCAACCACTATTTTTACCGGAACAGAGGTTGGAATCTTCCTACGCGCTAGTTGGAGACCTGAAGATGGTGTAGTAAATCGCTGAAACTGGTAGCCAAATAAAATAACAGTCTGGAAAGCTGACGGCTGACAGATGTTTGATTTGACTTGAAGTGTTATCTGCATCGAATAAAAACCAGTTTATGAAGGCTATTCGGAAAGTGAGGAACGATCGGTCGCGAAGTGGAAACCACTGTGAAAATCCGACAAGGCTTTTCACAGACGTTTTGGGCAGTGTCTAGTATGCCCGTCGATCGCATCATGACGCTCTTTTCAGTTTTGAACGCACTGTGAGGGAGTAAAGGTGACTAGAACAACAATGTCTCCCCCCAAGTAGGATGGCCCGCTGAGAGGCTTCGCCTTAATGGATGCAGCCCACCAAACACAACTGCCACGCACGTCTTTCTTCATGGCAATTCTCAGCCGCACTCTGCAGGGGCAGTGAAGACGCTCCTTCAGCCTTTTTGATGAGAAGTGTTTGATCACCCACAGCACTGCCCTAATTGGCTCGTCCTGTGTATCATCTCTCTTCACATGGAACACTGGACACGAAGACAACACTTGGGCGCAGGCTGTGCACTTTAGACTAGTGTAGAGAACAATTGGAAAGCACAGGCAGTGGCCTTCTATGACGATGGTTTTGGAAAATTTGGTATAACGCTCAGACAAATGTCTAAGTCAGAGCGGCGACTATGTAGGGAAGTACCTCGAAGGTGTAGCTAAATGTGCAAATAAAACAGTTTTGATTTTCACTGTGGTTTCCATTTCGCGACCGATCGTTCCTTACTTTCCGAACAACCCTTGTATTAAATATACCTGTTTAGTCACCTTTCTGCTGTAGTGGGACTAACACTCTATTAAATCCAGTCTCCATAGATTGCACAACTGGACATCTTGATAAAGACTGCACCATATGACCACGGACGAAATAACCCATAGACTTTTTTTTTAAAGGTGAATCTGAAAATCTTCTGCTATCAACGACCAACATTGTCTGTTAAAGTGAAATGTAGCAAGGTGCTTCTAGTTTGCCTTTCCACGTTATTTAATTACCTGTTTACTACTAATCTGAAATCTCTACATGATCATAAATCGTTTGTACACCAAAGTGAACGGAGAGTTCTGTATGCTAGTCGACATGGATAAAATTATTTTGAACACTATGACCCATTTATCTGTAGCGAATTGTTCTGATACATGCAATGAGAATTATGAAATATATCATATTCCAGATAACGTGCTGGGTTATTCATCTGAGCTATTCACCTCAGTTATTTTCTGAACCGCTAAGGTATCGTAATTCTGGTTTCACCCAAATGAGTTATCAAAAAGTCACCACTAAATGACTCATATTCGCTTTCCGCAACATTATTTATTACAGATATATCGGTTCTCAACTTTGCTTTTTGTAATTAAATTAAAGTTGTTCTGCTGATATTACTACAGTTCTAAAATAGCAGAATGCAAGGGCTTTTCAAAATCTGATTAGTAGTATCAAAGAAATTACAACATTTAGAACTGTTCTGAACATGAAACTCACTGTTGCTGAAGGGCAGCAGTTTCATTAGGAGCGCTTTTTCATATGCCATGGGTCTGCAATTCGAATGGAGTTACGAGGTGGTAGCAGAAAGTCGATCCCCTTGTCCACTTGTCCGCTCACGTGATGTTTTATAGTCAGACGTGAAAATGTAGAGAGACTTAAGGCTTTGGAGTCGGCCAGTGGGAAAACAAGGTGCATATAAGGTCGGTTAATTATAGCGGGATGTTTAAACCACAAAGTATTCAGTACTTCATGTCTCGTCTTCTGCATGGACAGCAGGATGGCAGGGACTAGTAGTTCAGAATTTGGTTTTGTGTGCAAGATGGAAGCTTTTGACCAGCACACTTGTGAGACTTTTGAATTGCAATTGCTTTCGTATGGATGAACTTCATAAAACTTCTAGGTTCTGCCAAAGTCGTCACTATTTCGTGTCGGTCGTCATATGGAAATTGCACACCCTAAACTGAGTCTTTGCTCACCTTCATACTTGCTTTATAACACGTTGTGAACCTAATCTATTTCAGTGATAGGTATTTGTAAGCTCAAGCGACTTATAGGCATCTTTTTTAATTTTAAATGACATTTTACGTACTGGGGAGTGTTACTTCTTTAGCATGATTCTGAGGTAATGCAATGAAGAGATTTAAACATAGTCCATTTCCAAACTGTGTTCAAGCCATCAAGATTAAATTATAAATTTAACTTCTTTGTCTTGGGATTTAAAATTAATTTGTTTGCACAAATTCATGTCTTACACCAATTTTCCTGATTTACCGATTCTACCACGTGTAACCGCATCCGTGCTGAAATTACACAAGTTATTCCCATGTGGCCATTTTTCTATTCAACATATTTGTACGTTGCATTTTGCTAAAGGCTCACACTGCACACTCAAATATCATCCGACGGTGGAAACGAGTAATTTGCAGTTAATAACTTTCTTTGACAAGGTATTATGTACTCAGATTACTAAGTGGTGATAGGTGACTGCCAATCTGGTACATTACCGAAGGTAACGGAACCTACATGATGCACCTTATCAGTTCGTGTAGCGTGGAGTTTACAGTTTCCACTACATCTTCAATGTTCAAATGGCATAAGGAAGGAATAATTTTTCCCCATTGTTGCCCTTTGAATAAGCTTTCCCATCTCTTTATTGCTGGACAAGAGTGAGATCGCATAATTCGTAATTCGTAAATCATATTTTCTGTTTGGGGGTATATATTAGGGAACGAACAGTGCTCATGTATGAACACTTGTGGTTAGTTCAAGAGCGATAAATTTCATTGTCTTAAGCGGAAGTGGGCAGCTTAGCAGAATCTCTCTGTACATTGTCGTCTTAAAAAATGTGGAAACCTCTCCTACATAAGGTACAAACCATTTACAGACGATATTGCCTAATCCACTATTTGAATGGGTTACAATTTAGTCAATAAAAACGGTAATTTAGTTTTGTTTATAGGGGCGAAGTTCGGAAGCTACATATGGCCGGGGCATGCACCCAAAAAAAATTGATGTCGGAAGAGGTAGGCGCAAAATGTATGTGCCATAGTACAAGGGACAGCACGCCGCATTTCATTCGATAAGTAGTGCCGCGCGACCTAGCCCTCATTGCTTGGTTCACGACTGAAATTTTTCGTGTATTTTGTGGTCAACATACTTTGTCAAGACAAAGCAGCTCCATGAAATGATTGCAAGGGGTCCATTGATCGTGACCGTGCCAAATATCTCACGAAATAAGCGTCATACGAAAAAAGTAAACGAAAAAACTACAAAGAACGAAACTTGTCTAGCTTGAACGGGGGAAGCCAGATGGCACTATGGTTGGCCCGCTAGATGGCGCTGCCATGGGTCAAACGGATATCAACTGCGTTTTCTTAAATTGGAACTCCCACTTTTATTACATATTCGTGTAGTCCGTAAAGAAATATGAATGTTTTAGTTGGACCACTTTTTTCGCTTTGTGATAGAAGGCGCTGTAATAGTCGCAAACATACGGCTCACAGTTTTAGACGAACAGTTGATAACAGGTAGGTTTTTTAAACTAAAATACAGAACGTAGGTACGTTTGAGCATTTTATTTCGGTTGGTCCAATGTGATACATGTACCTTCGTGAACTTAAAATTTCTGAGAACGCATGCTATTACGCAGTGATTACCTGTAAATATCGCATTAATGCAATAAATGCTCAAAATGTTCGTCAACCTCAATGCATTTGGCAATACGTGGAACGACATTCCTCTCAACAGCGAGTATTTCGCCTTCCGTAAAGTTCGCACATGCATTGACAATGCGCTGACGCATGTTGTCAGGCGTTGTCGGTGGATCACGATAGCAAATATCCTTCAACTTTCCCCACAGAAAGAAATCCAGGGACGTCAGATCCGGTGAACGTGCGGGCCATGGTATGGTGCTTCGACGACCAATCCATCTGTCATAAAATATGCTATTCAATACCGCTTCAACAGCCCGCGAGCTATGTGCCGGACATCCATCATGTTGAAAGTACATCGCCATTTAGATTGTCTTCGATAAAATGGGGGCCAATTATCCTTCCTCCCATAATGCCGCATCATACATTAACCCGCCAAGGTCGCTGATGTTTCACTTGTCGCAGCCATCGTGGATTGTTCGTTGCCCAATAGTGCATATTATGACGGTTTACGTTACCGCTGTTGGTGGATGACAATTCGTCGCTAAATAGAGCGCGTGCAAAAAATCTGTCATAGTCCCGTAATTTTTCTTGTGCCCAGTGGCAGAACTGTACACGACTTTCAAAGTCGTCGCCATGCAATTCGTAGTGCATAGAAATATGATACGGGTACAATCGATGTTGATGTAGCACTCTCAACACCGACGTTTTTGAGATTCCCGATTCTTTCGCAATTTGTCTGCTACTGATGTGCGGATTAGCCGCGACAGCAGCTAAAACATCTACTTGGGCATCATCATTTGTTGCAGGTCGTGGTTGACGTTTCACATGTGGTTGAATACTTCAAAAAATGTTCAGATGTGTGTGAAATCTTATGGGACTTAACTTCTAAGGTCATCAGTCCCTAAGCTTACACACTACTTAACCTATATTATCCTAAGGACAAACACAAACACCCATGCCTGAGGGAGGACTCGAACCTCCGCCGGGACCAGCAGCACAGTCCATGACTGCGGCGCCTCCGACCGCTCGGCTAGGCTGAACACTTTCTGTTTCCTTAAATAACGTAACTATCCGGCGAACGGTCCGGACACTCCGATGATATCGTCCGGATACCGAGCAGCATACACAGCACACGCCAGTTGGGCATTTTGATCACGATAGCCATACATCAACACGGTATTGACCTTTTCCGCAATTGGTAAACGGTCCATTTTAACACGGGTAATGTATCACGAAGCAAATACCGTCCGCACTAGCGGAATGTTACGTGATACCACGTACTTATACGTTTGTGACTATTACAGCGCCATCTATCACAAAGCGAAAAAAGTGATCCAACTAATACATTCATAATTCTTTGCGTACTACACGAATACGTAATAAAAATGGGGGTTCCTATTTAAAAAAAAAACAGTTGATATCCGTTTGACCTAAGGCAGAGCCATCTAGCGGGGCAACCATAGCGCCATCTGGTTTCCCCCTTCAAGCTAGACTAGTTTCGTTCGTTTGATGCTTATTTCGTGAGATATTTGGCCCGGTCACTATCAGTGGACCACCGTGTACGAGATATAAATGAGCAGTGCATTGGTGGAGCCGTCATTTATACTCAGGTGATTCACGTGAAAATGTGTCCAATTTGATTATGGCCACATGACGGGAATTAACAGGCTCTGAATGCGAAATGGTAGGTGGAGCTAGACGCAAGGGACATTCCATTTCGGAAATCCACAGTGTCAAGAGTGTGCGGAGATTACCAAGTTCAGGCGTTATCTCTCACCACGGACAACGCGTTGGCCGACGGACTTTCACTTAACGACCGAGAGCAGCGACGTTGGCGTAGAGCTGTCAGTGCTAAAGAACAAGCAACACAGCGTGAAATAACCGCAGAAATCAGTGTAAGACGCATGACGAACGTATCCGTTAGGACAGTGCGGCCAAATTTGGCGTTAATGGGCTACGGCAGCAGACGATTGACGCCAAGTGCCTTTGCTAACCGCAGGACATCGCTTGTAGCACGTCTCCTGGGCTCGTGACCATATCGATAGGACCGGAGACATCTGGAAAACTGTTGCCCGGACAGGTGAGCCCGATTTCAGTTAGTAAGAGTTGATGGTGAGGTTCGTTGTGGCCATACCCCACTAAGCGATGTACCCAAGTTGTCAACAAGGCACTGTGCAAGCTACTGGTGGTTCCATAATGGTGTGTCCTGCGTTTACATGGAATGAATTGGACCTTCTGGTCCAATTGAACCGTTCATCGACTGGAAATGGTTATGTTCGGCTACTCGAAGACCACTTGCAGCCATTCTTGGACATCATATTCCCAAATAACTATGGAATTTTTACGGATGACAGTGAGCCATGTCACTAGGCATAGCTGTTCGCAATTGTTTTGACGAACATTCTGGACAATTCGATTGAACTATTTGGCTAACCAGGTGGCCCGAGATGAATCTCATCAAACATTTATGGGAAATAATCGAGAGGAGAGTTCGTGTCAAAATCCTGCACTGGCAACACTTTGGCAGTTGTAAATAGGTACAGAGGCAGCATGGCTCAGTATTTCTGCAGGTGACTTTCAACTACTTGTTGAGAACATGCAACGTCGAGTTGTTTCACTGCCCCAGGGAAAACGAGGTCCGGCATGGTTTTAGGAGGTATTCCATGACTTTTGTCATGCCAGTGTTTGTTGTTCCTAGCGGGCATTTGAGAGCTAGAGAAAATTAGGAATAATATCGTAAGTATTGGTTTGCCTAAAATGTGATCCCTAACCTTTCGATTCCTTTCACAACTAAGCCGTTTTATTTTCGATGCAGATCGAAAAATCCTGTTTACACAAGAATAGTGCGGCTCCGGAGCTGAGTGCTGAGCGTGGCTGACTGCCATGCGGAGGAAGCGCGTTCCGTTCCCGATATTATCAGGGGTTTTACCTTGTTGGGACGCCATTGGCGCGCACTGCTCCATTCGCGTCGAATGACCCCAATGGCAGAGGATGACACGGTGGTTGGTTGGTAGGGATGAGCCACCTAGGGCCTGTGGACGGAAATTACGTTTATGTACAAAAATGAATAATGTGTTTATATAGGAATTCAATATATCCTGTACAAATTTCAGCCAAACTTCGTACATGTATGACTTACTATCCGGAAAAATATATTATTGGGATAAGACAGCCCTACCCCCTTAGGGACTGCGTTGAAAATGTAAAGTGATAATATGTAAAAATAATCGGAAAAGGAAAAGAAAGTAGTTTAGAATGAATAGTTTCCGTGGTTGCCGCGCTAATTGTGATGCTTTCAATGATGTTTAAGCTCGAGGGTCGAGGGCAGACGGTAGGAACGGGTGGTACAGAAAGCATCTGAAACGCTTGGAACAATTCCAGATGAACTTGGCACATATATGATTTGCTGCCTAAAAATATAGGACGCCCATTGTACTCTGTGGTATTGATAGCAACGATGCCACGGAATAGTTTCTCAAGTTGGCACTACGAGAGACACAGACGACAGCGCCCTCTAACCGGTGCTGTCGAGGTCTACGAGCTCCACGACTGCTTCAGCCATTTTGATCAGGTGCAGCCATCCAGGACACATCGCTTCAGCATCGAACCTACGTGCAAAGTTACGTAATTGTTTATCACCAGTAAACCATTTTCTAGCATTACCGACTTGTGTTACCTTTCCTCGTTCCTACCCACGCGCCGTCGCCCAGGCGGGATACAAAATACTCATAGTGATGAGATAGGGGAAGGAAGGAGGTGACATCTAAGGATATCTCTCGAACGTACGAAGAAATTTTAGCCAGTTTTATTACATTCATGGCTTACTACCTGCAAAAAAACTGCTTGGCGGTAAGATACACCTAGCACCACTAATAGTGGGCTGGATTTGGGAAAGAGTTGACATGGGGAAATAACAAAAAGCGAGTGGTTTTTGGGTGTAGTCTACAGTTTTCGATGTAGGCAGGCTCATTAGAAATGACTGCAATAGCGGATATCAAAAGAGCGGAAAAAGAGTATGTCCTTGAACTGGCCGGCCGGAGTGGCCGAGCGGTTCTAGGCGCTACAGTCTGGAACGCAGGTTCGAATCCTGCCTCGGGCATGGATGTTTGTGATGTCCTTAGTTAGGTTTAAGTAGTTCTAAGTTCTAGGGGACTTACGGCCTCAGCAGTTGTGTCCCATAGTGCTCAGAGCCATTTGAACCATTTTTGTCCTTGAACTAAAAAAATCACATACTTGCCGTGTAACCAGGTGAAGTCTCTGTGCGTAAGTCTACCGACGCCATAGTAGATCCCGGTGGACTGTGCTTGAATTTCGCATCAGCTTTCGTAAACTGTCAATTCAGTTCAGTGACCACACATTTTCTTTTAGTTAAACTGAAATATCTAATTATTTTACTATGGAACGTCGACCCACCAAAACTTTGCACTGATACAAAAAAATGATTCAAATGGCTCTCAGCACTATGGGACTTAACATTGGAGTTCATCAGTACTCTAGAACTTAGAATTACTTAAACCTAACTAACCGTGATTTCCCTAAATCACTCCAGGCAAATGCCGGGATGGTTCCTTTGACAAGGCATGGCTAACTTCCTTTCCCGTCCTTCCCCAATCTGATGGGACTGATGACCTCGTTGTCTCGTCTCCTCCCCCAATACAACCCAACCCTAACTAACCTAAGGACATCACACACAAGAATACCCGGGGCAGGATTCGACCTTCGAACAGCGCGGTTCCGGACTGAAGCGCCTAGAACAGCTCGGCCACCCTGACCAAACTGCAGTGATACAAGACTGTTTATAAAGAAGATAATTGGAAATTAAATGTAGCGATATTATCACTTGGAAATGGTGAGGGTAAATTAACATTTAACTCACAGATACCGCTTACTGTGGCCGTCTACCACTTAACTTTAACGTATTCTTGCTGCCAGGGATACCTTTATTATTGATCGTGATCGGTGAATCACAGGGGCAGTTTATTAGGTAGTACGTGGCGAATTTATCATCGTAACGGTTCCACGAAAAGCTTCAAGTTGTTTATTCAAGAACGCGTTCTCCTGCAGATTTATTCATTTTTGCATCTGGAGAGAACTTTTGAAAAAGATTTTATTTTACAATTTATTTACTGTACTTATATTTCTAAAAAGTGCAAGTAAAGTTTGTTGTTGTTGTCGTGGTCTTCAGTCCTGCGACTGGTTTGATGCAGCTCTCCATGCAAGTAAAGTAATATTGGTTATTTTGAGGAGGCGATTATTTCAACTTTTAAGAAATATTGAACACCCATAACTGCACACAGATGTGCTTCTTGAAAAACTGGGACGAAAACTTTACTGAGTATTTCTGGGCAATCAGCTGGTTAAAAATAAATGAAATGAAGAACTCGGTCAGAAAAATCGTCTCTGTCCCCTGATGTTTGCAAAATTCATCTTATAGGGTTTCTTCTGGCTTTCCTTGGCAGTAATATATTGTTTATTTATAAAAGTCGTCTTGATCACATATGCTATACAATTCACACTGCCGGTTGCAGCTTACTGCCATCATTACGTCATTAAAAATATTTGGGTATAAATAGAATCATCTAATAATCTATACACATGGGTATATAAAAAGTGCTGTTATGTGGTCATGTGCAGGTGCCAAAAACAATCGCGAACTCGTTTACGAACTTCATGTCTTTAAGGAATATATTTTTCGAAAAGTTCTCATGATTTTACTGTGGGTTCTTCGTGAAACATCATTACGTGAGAACGTTGACACAATTTACTGTCTGTTTCAATAATTATTAATTTTTTATTCTTATGATTCAGGCTACTAGCCCACTGTCTAGCATCAACGATTGTCATTATTGGCAGAAAATGGAGTAATAGACCAAAATTTATGTTGAAAAAATAATTAGTGAAATAGATCGTAAGAAGTCTGTTTTTTCGGTATTGATTTTTAAGAATCACTCTGCAAAAGTGATTCGGTGGGTATTTGACAGTCTGCAGATTTGCGAGCAGTAGTCATAAAACTGTAAATATCACCTAAAAAATGTAAAATTACTAATTAAATTTTGGTTGTTTTCTGACGCATGTCTTCCGTCTTGGTACATACCAAATTCCTGTGGCACGGTACCGTGGCACTCTGATAGAGGAGCCAAAACAATTTACTGCAGCCCATCTCCACTTTGTCGATGGGCTGCACCATTGTTTTCTCTTCCCCTAACGGCTTGCAACGGTACTGTGGCTTGAGGATTTCAGTGTGTATCAAGGCGGAAGACGTGAGTGCAGACAATGAAAATTTATATACGGTTCTTATTCAGTATAGCTAACATATTCGTCAGGAGAGTTCAGCATCTCTTTGATAGTTAAACGGCGTAATGTGTTTAGATCTGTTTTGTGCCACAAGGATCTTTGATGGTCTATAAATGTGAAAATATTTGGTTTTAATAAATGGCCTTCACTGACTTTGTTTGCCTATTACTGAAGTACATTTTGACAAAATGGCTTGGCATCCACAGAAATAGTGCTTCTCAAGCTATTCAGGTCTTTTTAGACCCTGTGCATTTTAATTTTCATTAGTACAGCAAAGTCTGACAATATATAGTTTGCAAGAATAGAAGTGTATGGGTGCACTAAGGTGGGTATAAAAAAGTGAAACCATTGCAGTTTTGAACAATGGAATGTCTATTTCTGTGAAAAGGAGGGAAGGAGGACTGCGAGTCATTGTTGTTTCTGTAACCAAATCAGTTTGTAAAGTGATTCATTTCCATTCAGATCACTAGGTTTCTATCTTCACAGTTCATATATTTTGTAAGTTTTTTCCTCAAGATAATAGCTTCTTTGGAAGAACATGAAGTATCAGACATAATGAATAACATATCTAATACTGATAAAGTACAGGGTGACAATAATTGAACTACATGGAACAAAATCATTACAACTTCTGAATGGTTTGGTTAGGATTTTCAAACTGCAGGGTTGGCTGCAGGGCATGATGGAAACTGGTGTGCGTATATGGTTTGGTTTAGCGACGAAGCCAACTTTCATTGGGATGGGCTCGTCAATAAGCAAAATTGGCGCATTTAGGGGACTGAGAATCCCCATTTTGCGATCGAGAAATCTCTTCACCCTCAACGGGTGGCTGTGTGGTGTGCAGTGTCCAATCTCGGAATATTCGGTGCGATATTCCTTGGTGGCACGGTGACTACCGAACGGTACGTTTTGGAAGATGATTTCATCCCCAATATCCAAAGTGACTCTGATTTCGACAAGATGTGGTTCATACAAGTTGGAGCTCGACCCATCGTAGCAGGAAAATGTTTGACGTCCTGGAGGAGCGCTTTGGGGATCGTATTCAGGCTCTGGGGTACCCAGAGGCCACTGGCATAGGCCTCAATTGGCCGCCATATTCTCCGGATCTGCACACATGAGACTCCTTCTGGTGGGGCTGTATTAAAGACAAGGTGTACAGCAATAACCCTAAGACCATTGCTGAGTTGAAAACAGTCATTCAGTAGGTCATCGTCAACTGGTCATGCAGAATTTCGTTATTCGTCTGTGCCGCAACACCTCCAATGGTGACAGGCATATGGAACATGTTATAACCTTATTCCGAGTATCTGTAGTATCCTTTACATGCAGAATAAAGTGTGTGAAAGCGCAGTTTGTGACTAATTTATGTTTTTTTTGTGTAATTCAATAATTGTTTCGGAGGATGAAGATCATGTTTCGGAATTCAGATCTTCTTCATTAGAAGGCACACATGACACACCAGAACAGCAAATGGTAAGCAGTGCAATTATAAAGTCAAAGGATAAATAAAGAAATGAAATAGAGAACCTCTACCTCATCTGGGACGGCGTGTATCAAATAATATAGTTCACCTGACTTCAGGACAAACAAGGTTGCCACTTCTCGCGTTGTAAGTGAATAATAAGCTTTTAAATTGTTCCCTCTTCCATTAATTGAAAACTTTAAACTCACCCATTCAAATGCTGAAGGAATGTCTTTATATGGAATTAAGTGGGAAAAAAATTAGATGTTCTTGACCAAGTTGCTTACATAGATATCAAGTGAGGTGGAGCAGTGATTAGCACAGTGGACTCGCATTCAGGAGGACGACGGTTCAAACACACGTTCGGTCATCCTGATTTAGTTTTGGAATTCTCTAAACCGCTTCAGGCGAATGCAAGGATGGTTCCTTTGAAAGGGCACTGCCGATTTCCTTCCTCGCTCTTCCCTAACCCGAGCTTGTGCTCCTTCTCTAATGGCCTCGTTGTCGATGAAACTTTACACACTAATCTCCTGCTTGTCCGCCCCGATAGCTGAGAAGTCAGCGAGACGGTCTGTCACGCCAAGGGACCTGGGTTCGATTCCCGGCTGGGTTGGAGATTTTCTCCGCTCATGGATTGGGTGTTATGTTGTCCTCACTATCATTTCATCATCATCAGTGGAAGCCAACGGGAAACCACTACTGGAATCACTTCCCTAAATGCTCATGCTGTGGACCTCTCTGACGAGGCTTCCCTCATGACACGATCTGCCGTAAGGCAGAACACAAAGTTTCCTCCTGACTACATAGCTCTGTTGTTATTAGCAGGTGTTTGTAAGTCACATAATGAGAGTAATGAATGTTTATAGGACGATTGCAAAGGTTGCCCAGTTTCCAGAGCTACAACGTCACTAGAAACGTTCAAAAAGATATCAAGAGTTATTCGATTTGATGACTATGAGACAAGACTACAAATACGTGAAGAAGGTAAGTTTGCACGTCTAAAGGATTTATGGAAGAAATGTGTATGGTTAAATTATGGAATACCAGTACGTTTGTTACAACTTGTTGCGTTCATGAGAAACTGCCCTTTCCCCCAATAAACAAGCAAATTCTGGAATTCCGAATTCAGTCCTGGATACTGTGTGTCAATGAAACATGTCTTGTATGGAATATTCAGCCTTATAGTATGAAATGAGAAGTAATGTCCCTGTAAGAAATCAAGGTCCAACCACTATAACTGTCGTATCTTATGGCTTGAAAGGGCATAACATTACATGCTACTGCGTTTTCACCTACTATGAGCTAGGGCAAATGCTGATGAAGAGAAATATAGTAACGATAGGGAAAAGTCTTCCATTCAACCAAAATTATTGCAGACCAATAGGATTCCTAACTACACTTTAACATTTCCTTTCACAAAGTACATAACACTTGTATCGGACATCCTAAAGAAAAACAAATGTGTTATTGTGCAAAGCACTCTGCACCCCAATGCAAAAGTCATTGTTGGCACGAGGGAAAACCTCAAATGATTTTAAGTCTTAAAATTATACAACGCTACAGAAGGAGCTGTGAACATACTAGAAAAGATGGTGGTGAGTTGTACAGTAAAGAGGAAGATAAACAGATGGTCTGTTATTGTGTTCTCAGATATCATCGACATATCTGCTTATAACTCTTACGTGCTGTAAAAGGCAACTTACACCCCATGGAAAGCAAACACCCTACAGAGAAGAAGACTGTTCCTACAAACTATTGGCAAGCAGCTAATTGGTGGGCATATGAAGAGACATGTTCTAAGAGGAAATGCTGCAAGGGAAACTATAGAGCGAAGAACACCGTTTGAATGTGTACCCTCCACAACGGAAGAAAATGATGCTAGGACTAAAAAGAGACGCAGATGTCATCTACGTGGAAAAACTGGCAAAAGTTCAGTGAAATGTGTTAATTACAAATAATTCACTTGCAAGAAACATCTTACATACAAATGTAGAAATTGTTAGCGGCAGTTAGGCATTTTGTAGTAAAATCAACACACATAATTATAGCATTCAATTGTTGTATTGTACTATTCCGTTATGCAGTTTGAATGATTAATAGATTAAACTATCTAAATTATAATTTTATTTATGATTTTGGTACACAAAAGAGTGGAAGTATACCCTAAGGGAAACAGAAAAAAGCCTAAGTCATTTTGACCCGAACATCTTAAGCGTACGTGCAAAATAAACACCTTAGTAGGGGTAAAAAGATATTAAATGTTTTGTTTTTCCACCTTACTTGCACGTTTTGTATGGTATAACAAAGTTTGGATCATCTTTAGGTTGCGAAAACAAAGTAAATAACTAAAAATATGCACTTTCAATTGTCATACATGAGCCGTGGTAAAAAATGGCTGTTTTGAAGCGCGTGCCATAGCGCGTAGTGTGAAGCAGTCGCCCTCCGTTTCTGGCGGTGGCGCCGCTGTGGCAATCGCAGCTTTGGTGTCTCCCGCTGGTGGGAAAGGGGAAAGGTTGTCTATTAACGTGCAGTTACGGGGCGCTATGAGCTCGCCAGTGGGTCAGTCTCTCGTCCCCAGCTTGCTAGTCTGTCTCTCGTCCGCATTTGTTAGGCAGTTAGTGTCTGTCTGTCGTTCGGAGTGCTAATATGTCTGTCGTTCGGATCAACCTTTAAAGCGGCAAAATGAGAGTCTTTCCACTCTGCCAGTAAGAGAACTCAGCGAGTGGTCGCCCGGTCGGGGCTTAGTTCCTGCATCTGAGTCTGGGCGTTAGGCTGCCAGTCCGCTCGAGTTTGCTCAGGTATTGGTCATTGGCGGTTCGATCGATCAGTTGGTCGGTCGCGCACTGAGACACAAGATGACTTGTTCGTCTTCTTGAGCGTCGGCGCATGTGAGGGCGCCACGTGAGTCCAGTGGGCCGCGGCGTATAGCGAGGGGTAGTGACTTCGCGGTCGACACGAGAGCAACAGGAGTCAACCCACGACATCTGTCTGGCCGGTGCGAGCTGCGACGCCGTGAGACGGGAGATCGGCGCGCCTTCCTGCGTCCGTTGAAGCCACTGGCAGCGGACGGTTCGGGAGAGCGATTTGGGAGTGCTGCGCCAGGTCTTCTCGAGAAATCGCAGTTTATTGGAAGTTAAGTGATTGGTGGTATGTTGTGTGATTTACTCTTGTTAAATTCTACTTGTTTTCTTGGTGAGGTCACCAGCCGTTTTGCTTTGGGGTCGTCCCACCATTCTTCTCCGTTTGCCCACCCGCGGGAAGGTGGTTGTTTATAAATTGGGTGGTCCGTTTTTCCCTTGTGGAGTAGGGGCGGGTTAGAGCAACGTTCGGTTCGGGTTGTTCGGTAATCTCCCTATCAATCTACCGTACGTTAGTAGCTGCCTCTGACATGTTTGTCGGATTTGATGTGTTAACCAATTTATTGCTTGGAGTGTAACGGCCTAATACCTGAAATATGTTTTGATCTTTGGAAGCTTTGATATTATTGCCTATGATCTTGAGAGGCGGTATCTGTGTACTGTAGAGCATCTTAACTATTGTTTGGCGAACCTTGTAGAATTTTATATAAGACTGCATTTCATGGGCTTTTATTTAAATCATCAGTTTAGTATATAAGTTTGCCACCCTTTCACCATAAGACTTTTCTTAGAAGTTAAAATCAAGTTGCACCTTCGGTGGCAAGGTTAATACTTTAATTGTTAGTGTTTTGTACCATTCCCATCCCTCCTACTGGGGGTGCATAGTTTGTGCGCTTGTGTAAATTGTTGAAACTCTTAGTTTAAAGTTATCGGGTGTGTTGCAGATTTGCACCAGTATAGTCTTTCAGAGGCTGTTGTGAGCGGTCGTAACTACGGCCATGTCAAAAGGGAGCGACAAGGTTCTCTGCCCTAAAGCTCATACAGTCAAAACTTGTTCCTTTCTGCCTCTGAATAAATTGTTACTTTGATATTTAGAGGGGGCTTTCTGATTATAATTTTAAATCTGTTTCTTTAAAGAAAAAGTTTTAAGGCACTATTAAAGTGAATAAAATTCCCATTTGTTAAAAGGAATTTGGTTATAATTTCATCAGTTACTCCTTGGCAACTACATCCATGCTTACATAGTGTGATTAAATGTGTAAATGTTCTTGATGAATTTCTAGAAAATAAAATAAATTCTTAAGAATATTCTTTGAAAATAAATCACGGTTAAATACAATAAATAGACAAAAATTTACATAACTGTTGAAATTGCCTATGTAGTTGTGTAAGCAACCTGTCATATTTGGAAAGGAACTACACAACAGGATGCTTTGATATGCAAGCGTTGCCTGCCGCTGAAGTAGGTAAATGGTGGCGAAAGGGGAGAGTAGAGGGGAGGAAACCGGAGTTAGAGGGGGAAGGAGAGGAAAAACGGGGCGTTGGGGATTAGATAGCTGACAGAAGCCAAGAAAACAGAGTGGGAGGAATGTCATGGTTAGTGTCATGTTCCGTGGATCATTTTGTGCAATTAATCGTAATGATCTGAAAGATCCATTTTACATTCATTTTACAGATTAATATGTGAATATGGCTAAATGCTGATCATTATAATTTTTTTAATATAGTTGTGAATTGGTAATCTCTACCCATCACCTTTTATAAGTTGAAAAAATAAAAATTCTTCTACAGAATAGAATGGGTTGTCAAAGAGAGTTTCAATTTAACTCCCTATAGAACGTGCGTAAGGAAGGCTTACTTGACTGGCTCGAAGAGGGCGCTCCAGAATGCCTGCTGGCTACAGGATAGATTATGAGTCTCACTGAATATTCGAAAAACAGCGACAATAACTGTGTACCAGTATACAGAGCGTAACGGGTATAAATGTAGATATTTCTACTGGTGATTAACGACCATGTACCGAACAATATTACGCCAGTATTTGCATGTTTTGCAGACTATCAACTGTAGCTATTACAAGTAGTATGCTTTGAGGTTGGTTAGTAGCTCCAAGTAAATGTACCAAGAACAAACCCTTAATGCTTATTTTCCCCTGAGTATTGAAGTGTGAATGCATGGACCTCTAAGGTCCACTTAATGGTACACTTACAATCACACAGAAACCATCCGATAATGAAGTTTATGACTTGTTTGTGGGAAAACTATTGGACGCACAGAAAAATCAAATAACACATTGACATGTGTGCGTCTTATATATGAGGCACAAAGGCTACAAAACGTTTGAGAAAGCGCTCATAGGGGTTCACTATCTACCATTTAGGCTTAACTGTTTAAATGAAATTTCTAAAAATAACAGTCCTATTATAACTACATGTTTCTTGCTAAAATCGTGTACCTTCGTCTTTTTCAAACTGATATTATAACTTTGCGCTATTTAGAATGCAGATTAATGTCACAAAATTACCTACCACATGTGTATGGATTCATATGATCATGAAATCTCTGTATTGTGACAATTTTCTAGTGGTGTGATGATCTGCGGAGTAGAGTGGTGCTCTGGAAATCCGTAAGTTTGTAATCGTTCAACTAACGAATTCACTAAAAAGAAAACTGCAATATTTAGTACAATGTATACCTACACTACGCAATATATTGTAACGAAGTAACTGGCTGCATGGCAAATAAGTTCCACAAGGATTCGAACATTTTTCTTCTAGAGAAAATAGTGACAATTACGGTACTTTAGTCAAACTAACATAAGTATCCAACCACAAAATTTTTTTGGAGATTCCTAAAATAATAGAGAGAAGTAACTTTAAATTCTCTCCCTCCCTCTCTTCCCTCTCTCTCTCTCTCTCTCTCTGTCTCTCTCTTTTCCACTCACTCACACACATGCAGAAAAAAACACACACACTTATTTACTTACTCTTACACACACACACACACACACACACACACACACACACACACACACACACACACACACACACAAGTCGTGGGTATAAGAGAGGTTTTCGCGCCCAGAGAGACACGTGACACAGTGAAATTCAACAGGTTCAGCCTCGCGACTCCTCGAACGCCTGAAGTTTAGCAACTTATTCGACGCTCTTTACGTTGGGTTTACCTATCCTCAGGCGCTCGAGCAGCCGCAAGGCTGAACTGGTGTCGGTGTTTCTGACATGTACATTTGCCACATGCTCAACAAAGCTACGTGGGTGGCACTGAAGGTGTTCTTTGCAAATTTATTAACGTAAGTGTTAATGTTGCTATTCCCCAATATCGCGCCACAGGAAAGCGAAAAACAAGGGGGCAGAAAAACGTAAATATCTTTAGCTGCATTGATTCACTTTCAGATTTTGTCAAATGGTTCCGCATTGTCACTAGCAATTCAAACATGTACACGAGAGCAAAAACTACTGTTGTGATGCACTCCAAAAGAGTGCGAACAATTTCAATGGGTATGCAGTCTCACAATGTCCTTAGAGAAGGGTTGAAACGTCCGAGTGTGTCAGCAGTATCAAAGGTTGTCAAGAACGTCTTCCCGTTGCTCATCATCTGGGAACTGTCGTTTTCGACCGCAAACTGTGTAGATATCGACCTGCAGGGAGAGTGGTAGTTTCATTGATTCCCTTTCTGCCACCCCCTGAGGCCTTTTCGTGGCGATTCTGAGCGGTAGTGTGTCTGAAATGTTTTCTCCTCCACCCATAAGGAAACAGACTGATTTCAACGCTGGGTGTTGCTGCTCTGGCCATCACAGGGGCGTCAAAAGAAATTGAAATGTGGGTAAGAGTGGCTGTGGCGACTTTTTCATCGCGTGGCACATCCACAGTGGCGTTGGGCAGAACTGTGGTGAACTTTGGTGCCAATGTGACATCATAAACCGACCTTACATTTCACATGACCTTCTGAGTTGTGGTCTTTTTTACGCAAGTGTCTACACGTTGCTGTTTGAAGCGTTGTCGTGTCCAAGGGTAGCGTTGCAGGGCATCACGCTTGTAAACCATTATAGAGGAAGTTCGTATGCACCTTCGAGCCAAATTTCAAGCTTATGCATTGCAATGGGATTCAATCACGGGGATCGAAAAAGTGATCTCTTAATTTTATCGCGCAGTGTAGAAGGCCACCTGGTTGTGTAAATAAATAGGGGTCGGAGGCTTATTAAAAAGAAAACGTGCTAAGACATGTCGTTTCCGTGAGAACTGATATGATTAGGTTTTAGTTACTGTTTGAGGTTATTGTTATAATTTGCTTAAAATCTTGATGACGTACCATGTTCTGTTTGAGAGTCATGTGGAATGTGGTAAAGATATTATTTCCCAGTTTAGAGTCAAGATATAGGAAATTAAAGGAATGCTCTCAGATTTGCTCAGAAATGATTGTAATATACAGACTGTGAGGCTTTTATATCCTCGTTACAAGGGTCAAGGCGGGACTGTCTACCTATTTGCCAAACTTTTCAACGCCATTCAGTAGGTAACCAAATTATGTATTAAGATAAAATTCTAAATTTTGTTGGTTGAAGCAAATTCAGATATTTAATAAGTTTTTCACCTTCAAATCTAAAATATACCAAATCATTGTTATGAGAAGACTTATGTTACAGATGGTTTCTGAAGATTTCCTTGTCAGTTTTCGGTTTGGCAGATTAAAGAAGAGGAAAAACGAAGACGCTGGATACTAGTCCTAGAGCCAGACTGGAACCTGTAGTTAACACAGCCATCGTTTCAGACGGTAGTCACATTACAACTGAAGTACTGAGCCACTACCGCATTCTGTTCTGTGCCATTGCCAAAGCGATGGCTAATATAGGTAATTTTCAACATAAAAGACGAGCTTAGACGTGTTTTCTGTGTGGAACAATCTCAAAATCATAAATTTCATAGCTTGATGTCAAGCCTTATGTGAAAATAATTCAGAGTAATTCAAATACAAGCAATGATTAGAAGTGAAAATTTGGCTGAAATAAGTTGTTTTAGGTGTTCCAAAATGTGTTTTTTGCAGTTTAAAATTTGATCAATATGGGCACCCAAAATTTTTGAAGTTTCCATGTTTCTCATTTTCCCACAATGTGTTACAATTACCACTGGTGTAATGCATTTCGATGTGCAGAAGTGAACACGCTCCTTTTTTTTAAAAAACAAAAATCGAGTGTGAGACCATTCACGGAGAACATTTCAATAACACATTTAAGAAATTTATTTATCATTTCTTCTGTTGCTGTGTGCACGAGAAATGGTTCAAATGGCTCTGAGCACTATGGGACTTTACATCTGAGGTCACCAGTCCCCTAGAACTTAGAACTACTTAAACCTAACTAACCTAAGGACATCACGCACATCCTTGCCTGAGGCTGGATTCGAACCTGCGACCATAGTGGTCGTCCGGTTACAGACTGAAGCTCCTAGAACCGCTCGGCCACAACAGTCGGCTGTGTGTACGTCTGGACTGATTAAAATACGCAAAAAGAACTACTTTTTCTTGCTATATACTAGATGTAAGGTCGTTTACATAAATGAAAAACAGGAGTGGACCTAAGAATGAGCCCTGTGGGGCCTGGTAAATGATTTCTACCCAGTCAGAAGAGTCTCCCCTCCTTACATTGATTAAATTATTAAGTATAACATCCTGCTATCTCTTGTTTAGATGTGACATTAATATGACATTCTTCATTAGTTGGCTGAGTTTCATACAACCTTAGTTTACCCAGGAGAATATTTTGATTCAGACAAGGAAATGCTGTACATAGGTCACAGGAAATATCAACTGGGGCTATTTTGTTATTTAATAGATATACAATTTGGTGATGAGGTGTATAAATAGCATTCTCAGCTGAGCAACTCTTTTGAAATCCAAACTGCGATTTCTTGAAGATATTACTGTTGATCAGAATCACTCAGATGGGGTACTATTCTAGAATACACGATCTTCTCCAAAATTCTGGAATGTGGTGACAGTAGTGAAACGGGTCGGTAGTTATTGACATCAGTTCTGTCATCTTTCTTATAGAGGGTTTAACAGTGCCATATTTCAGTCCCTGTTAAAGTTCTGTGAGTGAGTGAACCATTACATATTTCAGGAAAGACAGTGATTATTATATGGGAACAAGTATTTAATACTCTATAGGGGAACACGAACAAGTCTAACTGAGCTTCTGAATATATATATATTTTTCTCTTAACTGTTCACTTCTATATTTTCTACTACATTTAAGAAAAGATTGTTAAACGTATCTGGCATCTATGAATGATAATTTATAGCCTTTTCATTTAAATTAAATAAAATAGTGATGTTATTGTGTTCTGTGGCTTGTTGTCCTGTCTCTCGCTTTACTACGTTCCATATAATCACAGTGCTGTTAGCATTACTGATTTCTGACATAATGTGCATGTTTCTTGTCTTTTCAGTACATTTTCTCAGTAATTTAGAGTAGTTTCTAGAGACTTCTGCAAAATCTAGACTTGTTCTTGCCAAACAGGCACATTTTCTTTTTCCTTTGACAAGACTGTCTAATCCCTCTACTGATCCATGCTTTTAACGTAGTTATTTAATGTCCTTTTTGGTAGGCTTATGCAGAAAGCTATTTTCAAATGTTGTTGTGGTCTTTAGTCCCAAGACTGGTTTGACACAGCTATCCCTGCAACTCTGTCATGTGCAAAGCTTCTTCGCCAAGTAACTACTGCAACCCACATCCTTCTAAGTTTCTTACTGTTTTCATCTCTTCATCGTCCTCTACAATTTTAGCCTCTCCCCCTCCAATGCTAAACTAGTGATGTCTTGATGACTCAGACTGTGTCCTATCATCCTTTCCCTTGTGTTAGTCAAGTTGTAACACAAATTTCTATTCTCCCTACTGTATTCAGTGCCTCCTCAATCGTTACGCGACCTACACACAACCTTCTCTTATTGCATTGCATTTCAAAGCCTCTATTCTCTTGCGTAAGCTGTCTATTGTAAATGTTTCACTGTCGTACCTGGCTACACCCCAGATAGATACATTCAGAAAAGCTATCCTAACACTTACATCTATATTCGATGTTAACAAATTCCTCCGGTGTCTGTTACCGACTTTCTTGCAACCTCCTTGTCGATCGGAGTTCTGGCGAAAGCCCATTCCTCTCCCCCCCCCCCCCCCCCTCCACGAAATGCCACATCAGTGTGATGTAGCAAGACTGTGAACGACAACTGGGAGGGAGGCAGGACATTGGACGTAGAGATGAGCTGGGAGCAGTGAATGTGGAGGACGGCATACCCCCGACCATATCGCGGCATCTGGCTTGCCAGGCAACAGGAGCAGCACAGCCAGGGCACACGTCCAGGCCTCAGGGCGCGTCCTGGGGCGATGACGGCGAGGGCGATGACGGGTTCAGGTCCAGGTCCATGGGGTCGGCGAGCAGGGAAGGCGGGGGCGAGGGCGCAACGTCCATCTGCTCCTCCTGGGGTGCCCCGGTGGCACGAGCGGAAGACTGCGAAGGCCGCGCCGTCCCGGGGGAAGAAAAGCAGCAGAATCACTGGGCAAATGATACACATGAATTTGGTCGGGACCTGCAATCAAATACATAGAAGAGCCAATGCCTTTCTGGATCACGCCTCTTTCCCAGGGTCCATGGTTGTCAAAAACCCTGAAAAGAAGAAGATTGCGCGGCCCAAAGCAATACTTTCGGACCATTAGTGACACTTTATGCTGCGGTCCATGTAGCAAGTGTAGTAGCCTCCGATGACCGCGGCCATGCGGAAGTTCCGCCGGTGATGATCCGTCTCGTGGTTGGTAGCTGTAGGAGGCGAGAGAGAGTTGCAGCGCCTGTTACCTTGTGTGGGTGGTGCGAAGCTTGCTCATCTGTTGCTTGAAGGTGTGTACGAAGCGTTCTGTTTCTCCGTCGGACTGCAGATGAAACGGAGCTTGTTAAATGACGAATAGAATTTCGTTCACAAAACTGTCCAAAACCAGGTGAAGTGAACTGTGGTCCGCTGTCCGACACAAGTACGAGGGTTGACTGAAAAGTAATGTCTCCACCTTCGTAACCCTTCAACGGTTTTCAGAATTCGTATGCGGCAGGTACTGGCTTGTTCTGTAGCCTCTGCTCCTCGGCTCCAATTGGCGGGAAGCCTTAGCATTGAACGGTTGTGTTGTTACAGTGTTAAGTATGGAACCCGGCGCAGACGGTCAGTCAATGCGATTTAAGCAACGTGCAATCACTGAATTCTTGACAGCAGAAGGTGTCACCCCAGAGGAAGTTCATCAGAGAATGAGATTGTAGTGATGTGAGCACTGTGCGTCGTTGGGCAAGTAAGCTTATAAATGTTGAGGGGGGAACATTGACCTGCATCACAAACAGATTTGGACGTCCTGTGACAGCAACCACCGAGTTTAACAAGCAAAATGTCGACAGATTCATTCAGGACAACTGTCGTATCACTCAGAGAGGAATTGCAAATAGAATCGGCATTTCACAAGAACGTGTGTGCCACATATTGCTTTACTTGGCTACAGGAAGATCTGTGCACGATGTGTACCCCGGATGCTGATTCCTGCAATGAAAGCGCACAGACTAGAAATTTTCCAGGAATTCCTCTCACGTTACTAGAATGAAGGTGACGCCTTTCTCCGTTCAACTGTGACAGGAGACGAAACGTCGGTAAAACATTACGACCCGGAGAGAAACGTCAGTCTATGGAATATCGACACAAAGACACACCCCAGAAAGAGAAATTCGAGACGCAGCCCTCAGCTGGAAAAATCATGGTCGCAATGTTCTGGGACGCCGATGGTGTTATCCATGTTGATTTTCTTGATCGTGGAACAACACTAAATTTAGAGCGTTGCATTACAACGGCCGGCCGAAGTGGCCGTGCGGTTAAAGGCGCTGCAGTCTGGAACCGCAAGACCGCTACGGTCGCAGGTTCGAATCCTGCCTCGGGCATGGATGTTTGTGATGTCCTTAGGTTAGTTAGGTTTAACTAGTTCTAAGTTCTAGGGGACTAATGAGCTCAGTAGTTGAGTCCCATAGTGCTCAGAGCCATTTGAACCATTTGAACATTACAACGCTGGGAACTCTTAAACGACGAGTAACAAGGGTCCGAAAGGAAAAGGGAAATGTTTTCCTGCAGCACGACAATGCCAAACCACACATTTCCCGTGCCACCACAGGAGAACTTCAGAGACTGAATTCCACCACCGTGAGGCAGTCTCCTACCAGTCCATGTTTAGCACCGTCTGACGTCCATCTGTTACCAATAATGAAAGACGATTTGCGGGGACATCATTATGCTTCTGATGAAGACCTTGCGGAAACAGAGCGTCGACCTCTTCCATGACGGCTTCAGAAAACTTGTTCATCGTTGGTAGAAATGTATCCAATTGGCTGGTGATTACGTGGAAAAGTGAATCATGGCAATTAAAGATCATATTCTAAGGATAATTTTTGCGTTTGAATTATTAAAACATTATCATCCAAACTCAGTTAACAAAGGTGGAGGCATTACTATTCATTCAACCCTCGTACTTCTGGCAAACCTTCGATGCAAAATATGGCGGACGACTCTTGAATGGTGCTACGTGATGACGTAGAAGCCATAGGCACCAAAAACGGGAACTTGCTAAAAGAGTGTTCCACTATGAGCCAACGTGTGTTCCAGAATGGTCCTGCAAAGTTAATGTGCACTCGTTGCTACGGCGATAGCGTCCTCGGCCAAGCTGCAAATGTCTGTGGCGGAGCGGATTGGTCTTCCGCTCATGAGCGACACTGTGACAACCGTTCAATGTGGGCGCCCAATCTCTGCCAAGTACAGTGCCGGCGCGCTAGCTGTTTAGTGCGAACAGTTCCCCAATGCCCTTGGTGGAGCAACTGCTACACGTACTTTTGCAGCACTTTGAGAATAAGCACACACGACTGTCCACTATTATTTTGAACTAGAATAACACCCTGGTGAACTGGAAGACTGTGCCGACGTGCAAAATATCGGCGCACGACTGAGTTCTGGATACCGTTCAATGAACGGGGCCCAGTCGTGCGAATGTGACGCAACAAAATATTGAGATCTGGGTCTGCTTCTGTTGCCTGCAATTTTATTGTACTCAAGGGAAATTATTCTAGCAATTGAGAGTCCTGCGCATCGATTTCGCAACTAAATGCGGTAGCTGCATCGGAATCAGTCTGGGCCAATCGGAAGGCGAGATACGACGTCTGCATTCCACGCTTTGCCATACTACACAGCTTCATACCGATACTACGAAAGCGAGAAAGCCCAACATTGAAATTTTTGAGTAGCGCATGTAGGAACCGCCTTTGACGGATGAAACAAGGAATGTAAAGGCTTGTGAGCTGTCATTAAATAGAACTTGCGACCATATGAATAGTGATGGAATTTGGTCACGCCATACGCAATAGCGAGAGCCTCTTTTTCTATTTGAGAACAATTGCACTGAGTTAGTGTTAGTAACTTTGTGGCAAAAGCAATAGGTCTGTCTCGTGCACCAATCCTGTGTTTACGGACAGCACCGATTACGTAGGAAGAAGCGACGTCTTGGAAAACTACTGGCTTGGCAGGGTCAAAAGCACTAACAAAATATGTCGTGTGACTAGGGCCACCCGTCGGGTAGACCGTCCGCCGGGTGCAAGACTTCCGATTTGATGCCACTTGGGCGACTTGCCCGTCGATGGAGATGAAATGATGATGTAAGGACAACACAACACCCAGTCCCCAAGCGGAGAAAATCTCCGACTCAGCCGGCAATCGAACCCAGGCCCTTAGAATTGACATTCCATCGCGCTGAACACTCAGCTACCGGGGGCTGACGTCAAAAGCACTGAACACCTGTCACTAAGTAAAGTATTTTTGAGTATATGGAATGCGTCTCGACAGTTTTTAGCCCACAGAACAGACACATTTTTGAGACGGAAGCGATGCAATGGGGCCGCGATCTGAGCGGCATTTGATATGAACCGAATGTAGTATGCCATCTTGCCTAGTTCTGACCGCACTTCTGACACATTGCGAGGAACAGGCAGGTCACGGATGGCAAGCAAATGAGATTTGAGGGGGTGCAAAACCTGACTGTTTGTCACATGACCTAAGTACTGTAGTTCAGTTTGAAAAAAGTCACGCTTTTCGAGACGATACTTCAGTCCTACTTCTGAGGACACTCGAAAAAGAGTGCGCAAGTTGGTACTTTATTCACCCAGTATATGACCTGAGATGAAAACTTCGTCAAGGTAGTTTGAACAAAATGGCACTTTTGTAGTCAGCTGTTCCAAGTAACGTTGAAAAATGGCGAATGCGGAAGCAATGCCGAAGGGCATACGAAAATACTTGAACAGTCCTAAATGTATATTTACAACGAACACTTTCTGTGATTCTTCATCCAATGCAATTTTTAAGTAGCCATCACGCAAATCTATCTTAGAAAAGTAACGTCCTGCACCAAGCCTGTCCATGAGTTCCTCAGGGAGAATGTCAATTACTATCTGTGGTTTGACTGTAGAACTGAAGTCATCACAAATGCGGATGCGACCAGAAGGCTTAGGCAAAAAACGAGAGGACTTGCCCATTGGCTAACTTGAATGGCAGCAGTTACACCATTATCTTGTAATTCTTCAATTAACAAGCTACTTCGTCTCTTAAGGCAATAGGAACGGGGCGGCCCGAGAAAACTTGGGCTGTGCATCGTCTTTCAGTATAGCATGCGCTACAAAGTTAGTAGCATTTCCCATTCCTTCTGAAAACAGTTCATGAAATTCTTTAAGCAAGCTAGCGACATTGTCTTTTAGTGCAAACGCTGTCCAAGCCCAAGAATTTCCTGTCCGTCGTAAGGAGTGAGGTGTTTGCTAGATTTAGAAAGTCGTAGTGAGCCTAACTGTTCGTACGTGGCATGATTGAGCAAAGTCATTGAGGTACCTGTGTCTAACTGAAAGTTCACACGACGGCCGGCAATTCGTAAGGAGACAGGAGACAAGTAGTTTGTTACAAAGTCGTTGCACAACACTAGCACGAGAATGAGGCACAACCTTAATTTTGTCATAAGCTGTAGTAGGTGTGGAAAACACACGTCCACTGGGTGTGCACAATCCTGTTTTCCACGAGAGCGGGCGAAATTGGCGTTTTTGTGCCATTTTAAACAAACTGCTTGGACATGGGCTTTTTTCCAGACATATAACACGCCGCGTTACGTGATGGGCAGTCTTGTCTTTTATGGCGAGAAAAACATCTATGGCAAGACGTCACTAAGTTCACTGGTCTGTTTATATGTCTAAGTGGCTGTCTTCGCAGCTGTGTACGCGCTAGTTGTTGTGGCTGCTTGGGATGGTCGCGAGCAAGGGGTGACTCGGCCCAAGAAATCGGGGCCTTGTCAAACTTTTCGGCCGCTATGGCACCCGAATCAAGTTATTCTAAGATTTGCAATACCTGGAGAAGTGATGCGTCAGAGCACTTTAGGATCTGTTTCCGTATTCCGCTATCTAGGACCTTAAACATTATTGCATCCCTAATCATTACATGATTGTAAAAGTTGCCACAACTACACTTAAATTTACACTTCCTAATTTTGCCCGTTAATTATGTTTACCACTGACGGTACGCCTGTTCCGGATTTTTCTGCAAGCGAAAAGCTGATATCTGGCTGCAGCTACTTGGACTTGCTGGTCATAGCACTTGGTAATGGAGCGATTACTTCGTCGGGAGACGCAGTTGGAAATAGTTTTGTGTTAACCTGAACTCTGGGGATTCCCCCCCCCCCCCCCAATTGAAAGAAAGTATTGTAGTTTTACAGTACTTTGAACATGATGATCTTCACAATGTGCTTGGAACTGTGGCAGGTATTGGAGTCATTCCTCTTCGGTGTCGTTAAATTGCCGGAACAGTGGTATGCTACTCGGCGGCACTTCTTGGGCTAGTCGGTCGGTCGGTTGTTGTGCGGCCTACGCGGCTTGTGCAGCCAGAAGGTGTTGTACCGTCGTCAGCAAAGCGGCAAGTTGTTGGTATTGAAACTGAAAAGTTTGTTTTAGATCCATCACATTAGCTGTCTGCAGCTGAGGCCCGATGGGCAGAGGGTGGAAGGGCAGGGTAGCCATGGTTTACACATTACGTTATAGCAAAAAGCAAGCAAGGCCTCTGGAAAGAGAAATTTGATTAGTTCTACCGCTCCCCTCCTGGAATACATGCAAGAAAACAATAAGAAATGAGCACCTCTGCAAGCCAAAACACAAGAGAAGCAAACAAAATCAGCACTGAATTATACTTGTCGCCAGTTTTTGTGCCGTCCTGTTGTTACTGTAAGCTTGTGTCATGGGAAGCAAAGAGAGGATTTTCTTTAGTGGCCGGTATCCTCTACTATAACACTAACTGCACGCATATATTAACAGGGTTTTTTTATTCATAAGAATAAGAAAGCTACTTAAGCTAGTTGTTGTGATACAATCTCTCTGTAACAGTCTACGTTAGCCTCGTGCTGGTGAAGTAGAAGCCCCGATATGTACACTAATGGTCGCTAGGTACTGACTGACACTGAGGTAGAGGTGAGCTAACTGCGACTGCGACTCCCTCTGGGCTGCGACTGATGACTCGACTCGTTGACTCACTGGATGACTGACTGGAACTGAGTAGGCCCTCCGGTTTTTTTTCTTTATTGTTATTTTCATTCCTTTACAATACAGGTAGGCTGGCAGTGGCCTATCTATGCCACTCTTCGGCCACGGTGAACACATACAAGAAACAGAAAGACAGAAAAAAAGGAGACACACATATTAAATGTAGCCGTCCATGGGCTCACTGTTTGGATAGAAAAACGTTCATCACGGTACTCAGTGGGGAAGAACGAGTTTACACACGTGAACGGAGGAGCACAAACGGAGAGACACGAAGCACTGACGCTAAGACACACACGAGCACTGGCGACAATCTCCAGCGCACGAAGATGCACTGTTCACGCACAAACACGGGGACCTGCCAAAGGAAAGAGGTGCGGGTACGAGGGAGAGCGGGAGGGAGTTGATGCCAGTGGGAGAGGAGAAGGGGGTGTGGGGAGAGGGAAGAGGGGATCATGGAAGCCTGTGGGGAGGGGAGGGAGGGAGAAGAGAGGAGAGAGAGAAGGGAAAGAGGGTGCCCTGGAGGAAAAACACAGGGGGAGGATCAATGTTGGTATGAGGGATAGGTGGACGGGATGAGGGCATCATCATGGAGGGGGAGTTGGCGGAAGCCACCTTGGGCAGGGGTATGGAGTGTGGAGAGAAAGAGAGCAGATGGAATGTGGGAGTACAGGTGCGGCAGTGAACGGGGGTGGGAAATAATGGGAGAGACAGCAGGTGAGGGGGATCAAGTGAAGGAGGTGTGAAGGATCCATATCTGTTCAAGGAAAAGGAGGAGGTGTGGGAATGGAATTAAGTCGTAGAGGATCTATATGGGAGAGGGGTGGCAGAACCGATAGGTGTGGTGGAGCATAGGCCATTCCAGGATTTGAAGGGATTTGTAGAAGGTAGGAGGGGCGGCGATCCAGGCGGGATGGGGATAACATAGGGTAGGGCGGATGAGGGATTTATAGCTGTGGAGGACAGTGGAGGGGTCCAGACGCCTGTGTGGCCAGAAAGGAGCTTGAGGAGCTGGAGTCAGGAGTGTGCCTTGGCTTGTATTGCCCAGAGATGGGGGTCCAGGAGAGGCGACGGTCAAGGGGGACGCCAAGGTACTTGAGGGTGGGGGTGAAGTTGATAGGACAGCCATAGATAGTGACATAAAAATCAAGGAGGTGGAAGGAAGGGGTGGTTTTGGCCTGCAATGATCGCCTGGGTCTTGAAAGGATTGACCTTGAGCAGCCACTGCTTACACCAAGTGGTGAACTGGTCAAGATGGGATTGGAGAAGGTGCTGGGAGCGTTGCAGGGTGGGGGCCAGGGCAAGGAAGGCGGTGTCATCGGCTTACTGGAGGAGGTGTAAGGGGGGTGAAGGCGGCGTCATGTCCACTATGTAAAGAAGGTAGAGAAGGTAGAGATGGGAGAGGACGGAACTTTGGGGCACACTGGCGGAGGGGTAGAAGGTGGAGGAATCCATGTTATGGATGGTGACATAGGAAGGACAGTGGGAAAGAAAGGGGGCGATTAGACAGATGTAGTTAATAGGAAGGGCAAAGGTTTGAAGCTTGAAGAGGAGATTGGAATGCCATACATGGTCGTAGGCACATTCAAGGTCGAGGGAGAAGGAAGATGGCAGAGTGATGGGAGTTGAGTTGCTCAGAGAGGAGTTGAGTGTGGTGAAGGAGAAGGTCATCAGCAGAGAAGGACAGCCGAAAGCCACATTGGGTAGCTGGTGGAGATGCTGGTGGATGCGGCAGGTGAGGATGGATTCCAGAACCTAGCTGAAGACCGAGCTAAGGCTGATGGGACAGTATGAGGAGACAGCAGATGGCGATTTGTCGGGTTTGAGAAACATCAGGGTGTTGGAGGTTTACCACAGTTCATGGTAGAAGCCGGTGGACAAGACCACATTATAAAGTCTGGCCAGGGTGGAGAAAAAGGAGGCGGGAGCTTCATGGGGGTGACGACAGGTAACACGGTCGTGACCGGGAGCGGTGTTGAGTTTTGTGCGGAGTGTAGATATGATATCTTGAGTAGTGATCGGTGTATTGAGTTTGGTGTATGTAATGTTGTACAAATACTGGAAGCCAGGAGCGAGTGGAGGAGTAGAGGTGTCAGTTCGATCGCGAACATCAGGGAAGAGGGAGTAGTCGAACTGGGGATCGTCAGGGAGGGTAAAGATATCAGAGAGGTAAGAAGCAAAATGGTTGGAGAGGGTAGTAAAGGGGGGGGGGTATATACCATAAGGCGGCGGAAGGCTGACCAGTACTTAGACGAGTTGATAGGTAGGGTAGCATTAAGACAGGTGCAAGTCTGTCGCCAGTCCCGGCGTTTCTTGGCCGCGAGGAAGTTTCAGACGTGTCGCTGGAGTTGCCGGTGGCGTCGTAGTGTGACCCGGTCACGTGTGTGAAGGAAGGCACTGTGTAGACGGCGGGATTCACGGAGGAGGAGGATGGCCTGTGGTGGTAAAGTGGGACAGTGCGGGTGGATTGCGAAGGTAGGGATGTGGGCCTCCACGGTCTCAGACAAGGTCAGCTTAAGAAAAGAGGTGGCACGTGTAACGTCATCAGGGTGGTGGTAGGGGAGGGGGTGGCTATCGATCCAGGTGGTGAGGGTATCGCGGTATGTGGCCCTCCGGTCCGCGGCAGCGATCTAAATACCGGCGGTCGAGAGGACGGTTGAGAGCGCGTTGTTTACAAGTCTGTCGTTGGCCTCTCTCCTGACAGGCTCGCTTGCCCCTGTGTCTATTATCGATATTCTCGCAATCTCTTTGCCGATTGGAGTGTTGGCGCCAGCTTACGCCAGCACATTATCATTTGGTTTATTCTAAATTTCATTGCATGTCATCTCTTATAAATTATTCTCAGAAATGTTTGTTTTGGAGTAATTCATTATTCTGATTTCTACTGATTATATATACTGAATGACACTATCTTATTTATTCTACTAACCGTGTATCATGATCTAAGAAAGCATTTGTTACTGAGTATACAACTATTTTTTTGGTTTGAACTTCATTAAGGACTACATTTAAAGTAAACTACTTCGCAGTATTAATTCGCAAGAAAACACTTCTGTGTATTGATCATTACAAAAATCTACTTGTTTTAATATTTTTGAACTTGTGTTTTGACTTAATATAATTGTGAAACAGCTCCTCCTTTTCCTATAACAGTTCTGCTTAAGTACGATGATAATCCTGTGTTTATGTGGCAATCTGATAGACACTAGATATATACCTTTTCAGAGCCCTCTAAATTTACAAAACAGACTAGAAGCTCTTCTGCCTTATTACTCGGCCCTCTGATATCCTGAAACAATTAACTTTTCTGTGCATTCCTAAACTTTTTATGCCGCTCTCCTTTTGTTTTAACTTCTTTCACAACATGGTTCTTGATTCCTGATTCTAACCTAAAAAAGGTACCCCTCCGACACCGGTGACCACAGAGATATAGTTTGTGTGGTGGTGACTTGCCACACATTTTCTGCAAGAATCTAAGCCAACCTGTCTTTCATTCCCTTTTTTCGGATGTAGATTGTGTCTAGCGTGTAAGTATCTCCTAACTGTAGCAACAGGCACTGAATTCGTATGACATTTCATCTCAGACAGCAGCATTCTGTTCAACAGAGTGTTCCCACGGCTCAAAGTTGTTAGCCCAGGGTTGGTGTTGGCGCTGAGAACTTCCACAAAACTGGTCCCTGTGTGTGAAGTTGCTACTCCTGTTCCATTCGAGGTTACCCCTTATGCAGCAGTTTGTTTTTAACGAGGCTGTTGTCCGCTCCACCTACTATGATCATCGCATCCTCTTAATCAAAATCCTCATCCAAATTCCGTATGTATCTGTCACTTGGCTAAGGCCAGCAGTAGGATTCGTAATACTTGTGACCTGCTACCCTATCCCTAATTTGTGCTGTGCGATCTGGCTTACATAGTTGTAGTGGCAAGTACTTCTCAGCAAGACTCTCTTCTTCCTCATCACTTTTGTTAACCGACCTACACCTCTTTGCTAGATGTCTGCTGCACCCTACCGTGACCAACAACTGGATGAAGCTCCTCCCCTCCTACATCAGATAACAAACACAACTTATTAGATACCGTAAGCTCAAATGCAGCTGATAAAGATAAAGAGCTGTTCTCTCTTCACCCAGTATTTGTTTCGTATACCCAGTTTCCATGCTCTTTTTTCCCTTCAAACTAATGTAATTCAAATTTCGTAATTCAGCGTAAATGGCAAAAATCTTTGCCTCTTGTTAAGCGAATTCATTTTATTTGATTTATTTCGGAAAGCCTACTGTTCCTTGGGAAAGCCACACTGAGTTTCCTTTTCTGTTGCCCACTACAATCGCCCCAATGGAATTCCAACCTACAATCTACACATACCACTTTTTGTCTGACCACCCTGGAAGATCGTCCGCACTTATCATGTGCGCAACACAGACTTTACAATTAAATGTAGAACCAAATTACTAAACACTAATCACTAAACGAATTTTCATTATTTATGACTTACAAAAATTAGTCCTACAAGTTACCTCTTCGGGTGTGTGATACAACGTAAAAAGTTAGGTATTTCGGCTTAAAACAAGAACTCAGCACTCACGTAACTGCACAATGTCTTAAACCATTTATTCAAAGCAATATGTAAGTCTTAATTAGTGTTTATTACTAGTATTATCTGATATAAGACAATGTTTACAATCAGCAAACTGTGGCCTGGTACACCTAACGCGGTTTTATGTGGTAATATAAATACGAAATCTCAGTTCACGAAATCTTCTGTTGCCCAAATGAAGGAGATATAAAGGAACGAACTTGCGTATAAAATATGGTTGAAACAAACACTTTGCCCTATGAAAATTGTCTGTTTTTCACTAGTAACACGGACGCAGCTACAGATGAGTACCAGCGCAGCCAGCAGTAACTTGTGTGGAAGATAAGCATTGCCTACCACAATAGAAAGCAAAAATTACGTAAAATAAAATTAACTTTAAAATAGCAAGAATATAAAACTATAAAATACGCAAAATAGTAAAATTATAAAAGTGCAGTTATGTGAAGTAATTAATAGTCTTCAACTGAAACTAAAAAGTGAAGGACATAGAAAAAATTTAAAAGAACGTCTTTCAGAGTTAGTTTTTGAGAACGTTTCTCTTGGAGAACTGTGATGAGGCAAAAAGTACTTTAAAAATAGGCACATACACACTCGACCGGAAAAACATTCATTTTGTGCTAACCGTCAACTACTGACGATCGTGGAGTTACAACATCCGCTCCATTGTCCCCTAACCGCCTAGAATCATGGTATAAGTGTCTGAGGATGGTCAAAAAATAGCTGAAACAGGTTACCACAAAATAAATGTTTTCGTGGTCGAGACTGTTTGTGGCCACTTCCAGAGTTCTTTTAGAGGTGATGAGAAAAAGGCTCTGACTATTGCTAGTAATGTGACCTGGTAGTCAAACCATACTGCTCGTTCAACCGAGCGACCTGTAGCAAGCAGGCGACGCTGTTGGTATACCTGCGTAGCTGACCTTCAGACGCTCACCCGGCGCCTCCAGCTTTAGGAAGCGGCGTGGAGCCGGCCACGTGGTGGGTGGGTACAGACGCTGCCGCGCCACTTGACCCGGAAAATCAATTATCGACGTGAGCCAAACCGGGCCTCTACTCGGCCGCGCTTTTTCTGTCACCAGCCAGTGTCGCAGAACGTTCGATTGCGGCACAAGGTACGCATTAGACCCATACATCGAATTATACTCCCAATCTGACAGCAGTTACATGTCCATTTCGTCGAGACATTTTTCCTTGGAGAACGAAAATCCCCTGCGTAGTAATTAATAACAGGGTTTCATAACGAAGGGTCTCGTGAAACTGAGCACTTGCTGTACGTGCATGATATCCAGAAGGTAGCCGATGTAGGTTCCCAGGTTACTTCTGTGCTCTCATAGAGTCATTTGCTACATTTCCACACTGCTGCCTAGTTAAATAAAACTGTGACTTACACGTCATCAAACCTACTCTGTGGCTGGTTTCAGCACTGCTAGAAAATTCAACTCAATACGTCGTTCTTAACAGTGAAAAAGTACGGTACCATCAGACGGCGAGATATTTGACATTGTTTATTAATTTAAATGGCAAAGTTATCGATCCGCCACGACATAGGGTATGCATTACAGCTACCACTGGTTTATCCGAGGTCAGAGGTACGAAATAGTCGGTGATCGCACACAGTGCTTTCAGGGTCGCTTGACATGGGTACCAGTGTTGTACGTGTAGTGGAGCGGTCTGGAGTTGAGTCGAAGCAGTACACTAGCCGGCACTGTTAGGCTGTTTTTGCTAACGAGTTCTTAAAATGTTTATTCACACCGCACTTGGTTACCGTACAAGTTTCCATGAGAACGCAATCGGTAACATATGGTGGCTTAGCTATAAGTAATTAAAAGTATACTTAATTCTCGAGTATCCATTATAAAACATTCATTTCATGATCTCTTAACAATCGTTGTTCTAAGTCGATTTCCGTTATCATCCATGCCCCTAAATGATCAACACTTTCAGTAAGCTAATTATCAAATACATGAAGAAAGGTGAACAAGATATCATCGTAATGTAACTGGCCCATATATGTTGGAAGCTGTCACTTATAAATGGAGAACCCCAAGGAAGTACCGGTATTACCGCTATCAGTCATAAACGGATCAGCCGGAGAACTCCAAGGAGGTATCGGTACTGAAGGACCGTCACTCTTCGAGATGTCCACAGCTTACGCCAAAATATTTCCAAGGCTGATTTTATTCCTGGTACATAAGAGACTTCAGCTCAGTAATTACGATGACGACTTGAACTAACTACTGTAATCACAGATGTGCATTCGACCAGTTAGTTCTGAGTATGCAGCGTTAAGTAAAGCAAGTGTATCCGTAGTGTGACAACGTTGTTGTGTCACAATCACAATGGAGCAACATCTTCAAATCAAGCGCTCAAGACATTCTCCAGAATGTTTTGACGAAGAGAAAAGTGGGTGCAAAGTTTGTTCCGCACATCTTGAGTCGCGAATAAAAACAACAACGTTTCGTCGCCTGCTGTGATTTGACTGAAATGGAAAGCGCGGACATTTCTTCTCCGGAAAAAAATCATCATAGGTGATGAGACTTGGCATTATCAACACGAATCTCCCACAACACGACAACCAACAAAAATTCACATCAATGGGGGACACATTCACGGCGTAACCGACACTCCAGCCAATGTGACGCACGAGATGCACAATATATCAAAGAAGAAGTTTTCTGAGAGTTTCGCTTGGTTGTGTGAACGTTCTGTGCGTTGTACTCAACTGGGAGGAGAGTATGTAAAACACCTAATAACATAATCAGAAGTGCGTATGACGCCATAGCCGGATGTGCAACACAAGAAGACAAAAAGTATATAAAAAGTAAGATGAAAGTTGAATCTGATGAAGGGACCGAATGAAATATGTTTAATAGAAACAGGTGCTTACATGTCAGCTTATACGTAAAGTACTAAAATTAAATTCGTATACTAATTTCAACATGGCACCATATTTAAGGGTGTGTGCCCTGAAATGTACGTATGAAGATGCTGAAACGCTTCTTTGCTACGTCTGAAACACCTTCTGATTTATGACGACATATGTAGTGACGATGATGAGGTCCCATACTTCGAGGAGCGTAGGGGACTATGCGGGAGACCCGCACCGCTGACTAGGCAAGTTCCTAGCGGAAGTGGTTTGTCGTTGCCTTCCACCGACCGTAATGGGGATGAATGACGATGATGAAGACGACACAACTCCCAGTCACCTCGAGGCAGGGAAAACCTCTGACCCTGCCAGGAATCCACCCGGGACCCCCTTAGCGGGAAGCAAGAACGCTACCCCAATACCACGAGCTGCGGACACATATATACTAGAATCCAGTAATAAAGAAATCAATCAAAAATACAGGAAAGCTTTAATAGCACATAATTAGTGAGACGTTCGGGAAGAACAAAGAGTGCAGGGACTGGCAGTTGACAATTAACAAAAATTAATGTAACGTATTATGCACAATAAGGCGAAAAAACCCATTACTTACTTAACTGGCGGTCAGTGACTAGGAACAGTAACGACAATAAGATACCTGGGTTAACCGCCCAAAGCGACCTAACGCGAAACGACCACCCAAAATCAGTCGTAAGAGAAGCAGTTGGTAGGCTCGGATTCATTGGAAGAAGCTTAAGATTACAAAACATTCGTTTGGCAGTTTCTTGACCCAGCAGTTTCGAATCGTATACACATAAGAGTAATAGATTCAGTAGTACATGGCACAAAAGAAGCATCATGGATCACGGAGAAAGCTACTGTTAAAATTCAGAGTGTATCCGTTCCAAGTAGAGAAAAATTTTGCTTTCCCCCTTATTTATCTACAAAAGTAGTTCCCAACGTTTCTTTCAGCACTACACTTGACGATAACAAAGTTTAGGACCTAATCAAACACCAGACTGTAAAAAATTAACATTTCTGTCTTCAAAGGGATAAATTATTTATAATACTTGGTTACTGTTTAACTAACTGAAACCTCTCCGTTTTCTATGTTTTCCGTTAAACTCAAAAATAATGAGTCAATTGGGTATTTTGTTCTACTTGTTTCTAACGGTTCTTTTCTATATTTGGTTTCTTTACACGTGGGAAGTCATATACCAAGCTCATTCAGCCTTTCACTTATGTTTTCATTGCTAACATAGTTGAAAGTCTACTTTCACACCTGTAAGTTACGGCGAAAGGAATCGGTACTCTTACATCTACATGTACATACATACCCCGCAATCCACCATACGGTGGATGGCGGAGGGTACCTCGTACCACAACTAGCATCTTCTCTCCCTGTTCCACTCTCAAACAGAACGAGGGAAAAATGACTGCCTATATGCCTCTGTACGAGCCCTAATCTCTCTTATCTTATCTTTATGGTCTTTCCTCGAAATATAAGTTGGTGGCAGTAAAATTGTACTGCAGTCAGCCTCAAATGCTGGTTCTCTAAATTTCCTCGGTAGCAATTCACGAAAATAACGCCTCCTTTACTCCAGAGACTCCCACCCGAGTTCCTGAAGCATTTCCGTAACACTCGCGTGATGATCAAACCTAACAGTAACAAATCTAGCAGCCCGCCTCTGAATTGCTTCTATGTCCTCCCTCAATCCGACCTGATAGGGATCCCAAACGCTCGAGCAGTACTCAAGAATAGGTAGCATTAGTGTTTTATAAGCGGTCTCCTTTACAGATGAACCACATTTTCCCAAAATTCTACCAATGAACCGAAGACGACTATCCGCCTTCCCCACAACTGCCGTTACATGCTTGTCCCACTTCATATCGCTCAGCAATGTTACGCCCAAATATTTAATCGACGTGACTGTGTCAAGCCCTAGGCTTCTAATGGAGTATTCAAACGTTACGGGATTCTTTTCCCTATTCATCTACATTAATTTACATTTATCTATATCTAGAGTTAGCTGCCATTCTTTACACCAATTGCAAATCCTGTCCAAGTCATCTTGTATCCTCCTACAGTCACTCAACGACGACACCTTCCCGTACTCCACAGCATCATCAGCAAACAGCCGCACATTGCTATCCACCCTATCCAAAAGGTCATTTATGTAGATAGAAAACCACAGCGAACCTACCACACTTCCCTGGGTTACTCCAGATGATACCCTCACCTCCGATGAACACTCACCACCTTCGAGCCACTCACATATTTGGGAACCAATCCCATATGCTCGTACCTTAGTTAGCACTCTGCAGTGGGGCACAGAGTCAAACGCTTTCCGGAAGTCAAGTAATATGGCATCCGTCTGATACTCTTCATCCATGGTTCGCAAGATATTATGTGAAAAAAGGGCGAGTTGCGTTTCGCAGGAGCGATGCTTTCTAAAGCCGTGCTGATGCATGGACAGCAACTTCTCTGCTCAAGGAAATTCATTATATTCGAACTGAGAGTATGTTCGAGAATACTGCAACAAACCGATATTCCAGTAATAATAGCTACTAAAGACAAGACGTTCCATAGAAAAAAAAAACAGTACGTTGTATGAAAATCTATCTATAGCCTGTTGCCTTTGCAAGATCTAAGAAATTGTACTTTGGTTTGAATATCACCACCTGAACGCAGGTCAAGTATCCAAACCTAGAAAAAATAGTTATTGCAATTTTGTCATATGATGACATGTTGGAGACCGTGGCTATTGTTTGAGGACAAATGTTGATGGTGTTAGGACAGCAACCAGCCACAAATTATAGTTACTATTGGAAGTTTTTACTGATGGGAAGTGAGTGTATCACTGGATGGCCAGAAGAAGCGATAAATATTAAATCTGATCATAAGTGCTATTTGTTAACTAAATAAATTTTCAAAATGAAGCTTTTAGTGTGCGTGAACTAGAACGTTAACAAACAGTTCGTACTACTAGTTTTGACTCATGACAGAGAGGCTTAATCCTTTAATACGTAGACCATTCAAAATTCGAAGATCGCTCATCGACCAATCGAGAGAGACATGTTTCAATTAACTAGGAGCCGGAGGAGACGTAATAAGTCACCACACACCGTTTGATGGCTTGTGGAGTACTTATGTGGTAGACGCTGGTCATTTCTAATATTTTAGGTACAAATCCTCAGTTGATACTTCAATAGGAATGCGAGTTGTTTCAATAACTGAGGACGGACTTGAAAAGGGGATGACCTCTTTGAATCATACGTTGAGAAATATAGCTGATTACTACTTTATTAAAATCATTGTGTCTGAGTGTAATCTGGGCCGTTGTTACTGAAAACTGTTCAAACCGTACATAAGAATTGTTTCTTTGTACATCGCGTCCTCATTTGTGAGGAAATAATGCTATCGTGTCTAGAGACATCTGATATGATGAGTACTAATTCTTCACATGTGTTAATATAAAATAACAATGCAAGGAGAACAATGTCATGAAAAAACTGTAGAATCATAGAATCTTCGAAGCAGAAATTTGAAAATGAGATCCACCGCTGAAGTGAGCCATTGACTACGTTACTGAATTTTCAAGAGCCAAATCGGGCAATGTCTAATGGATATCGTTCCTTATCTCGTTAAAAGATTTATTATTCAGGAAATTACTATTGATTTGTGAACTTACTATAGTTTTCTAAACTTCGCTATCGAAGCACGTATTAAAACTAAACCACAGTTAATGAAAATGCAATAATTAAAGAAGGAATCATGTCAGTCCTATAACGAACATAAAACTTCCGAGAAGCACGTAAGACGATTTGTACACAATTTCCAAACGTCATTTCTTACTTGAATACTTCAATGAAAAGCTCGGAAAAAGAAAGGAAAGTCAGGATTATTATTGGAGAGTGCTGTAAATTTCTCAAACGAACGGCAGTACAACATCGGCGTTCCTTGTCGCATATTCAATTTCTTCCAGCGTCAGCAGGGACCAGGACATCAGAAACTGTGGGGTGTAATGAAAGGCCATTTTGCTGTTTCGTCATCTGTGTTCCAGCTGATGCCTGAAAGGATACTGAACGCAGACATTGTTCACTTCATGAGAATGCATGTGACACTTAGGAACCGATGAAAATTGCACAGGTGAAAAATAACTCTGCAGATGCAAGAGAAGTGATGCTAAACTGGAAGTAAAAATTTTGAAAGAGAAATTACAGATTCTATCACTGACAAAATAACGTATTGCTTCTGACCTACGGCTTAAATAGTACAAAAACTGGTCTCCTAAAAGTTTCAGAAGAGGGAAGACTGAAGAAATATAAATAACTGCACAAGAAAGACGAAAGGTCAGTATTTATCTGATTTTGTTCATCGAAGATGGCTGGATCGATCGCCGCCTATTGACAGAGATTTTCCAGCTGAATGGTGCCATGCACCATGGACGCAATTTTTATTGAGACACCGAGTAGCAAACAATACACTGCTTAATAACTTTATGATGTCATGGATGGTACCAGGAAATTAGAGAAAGGAGGAAGTCTACCTGCCGTCACTACATCCAGGGACCTCTCGTTTTTCAGTAGGGACCAAACCTCGTTCAGCTGCTTCATTTTCACTGTAAATGCATCACAAAACTACAAACACAGGGCCACATATGGTAATTAATGTACAATAAATCTTCATTTCAGGTCAAGTGCTCTGAGATGTTTCGAGAAATCTTTTAATATTCGTGTTTCATTTAAAAAACAAATTGGTTATACCTTTTCTGGTTCCCTATTAGATGCATTCCATTCATATTACTTCTGAACAATAGCACAAAACTGTATGAGTACTGTGGTCCCCGAAGTCACAGAAGATGGGAGACAGCACAATGAAAAAGAGATGAACACATAAAAAGGGAGATTAAAATCTATCTGATGGTGCTTCTCGCTGGCTTTCACAGTCAGAAATTATAGCCACGTACATCATCGCTCATTGATGGCATTTTGCTGGATGACTGGCTGGCGGACACTTTCCAAAACGAGGCACCGAGTGGTGTGAGGTTTATGATGTTTTGGGCCATCCAGGCGATGTGAATACTGAAGGAAGGCTCAGGGTCACTCTCATTCATCTACCAGATGAACCTTGCAATTATATCCCGCAAATATCTGGACCGTAAATGAGTCATGTAACTTGCATATTCAGAGTCCCGCAAAGAACACCATATGAGTCCAAAAAGTTTCATGAATGGATTAATAAAAAGGAGAGAAACGTTAAGATGATTGTTATAATGCTCCAGGTGTTTTACATAGCCTCCCCCCTCCTCCCCCCCCCCCCCACACACAAATACACACATTTGAGTACAACGCACAGAACACTTACACAGCAACGTTTTGTTGAGCTCGCGAGCCACATTGGTTGGAATCTCAGTTATGTCGTCAAAGCCTTGACCCTTTATGTGAATTGCGGCACTTTGTCGTTTTGTGGTAGGTTCGTATTCAAAGCATCAAGTCTCTTCACCTGTGATGATTTTTTTCGAGACAAGAACTGTCTGGGTTTTCCTTTTCAGTCAAGTCGCAGCAGGCATCTGTGCGTCGTTATTTATGTTCGAGAGTCAACATATGCGGGACAAACTTTGTACACACTTGGTTAAAACACTCTGGAGAATGTCTTGAACACTTGATTTAGGGATGTTGCCCCATTGTGACTTGTGACACGACAGCGTGGACACACTATGGCTGCGCGTCTGCTACTTAACAATGTCAGCTCACAACTGACAGGTCGAACGCACATCGGGTTTTTTACACTTGTTAATTGTTGCCACCATAATAACTGCTCTGACGTCGCGTGTAGGCCAGGAATGAAATCTGTCTCGGGACATTTTGGACGGACGGTGTAGGTAATATAAAATGAATCTTCCAACCAGGTCAAGCACTGTGAGATACACTGGTCGTTGTTCGATTTTCATGTTTAATTGAAAATACAAATTGATAATGTATTTTTAATTTATGTGGTTCCATACTAGCTATTCTCTAAAACGTTACGACCTCTGTGAAGGTCCGCATATAACGTCCTTCCTGATTTATTCTCATTCTCTTGTGCACGTGTAAATAACCACGATGGCTACAACTACTGCTGAGACCTGGAAGAGCTACTGGTGTCGGGAAATTTCGTGAGCGCTTATGTGCTGGTAAACATGTTGCAGAAGTATCTTTTGTGAGAACTACGCTGTCTGTGGTGACCAGTGGATAGAGAAGCTGACCCCCTAAGGTGCGAGGAGTCCAGAACAAAACGTTGCTATAAAAATTAATATGAAAAACATAACATTATGTTAATCTTGTCCTTCGTTTTCATGCTGGAGTCATGTTAATCGTGTAGGTGCAAGGACAGATTCTGTAATTGAAACATAGTTAAACTGAACAATCATTCAAGGCTAGTTAGGGAGAAGTTGCACATTGGATGTATTATGCATGAAATACAATCGAAGTTCTGTTTCAGCAGATACTGGTGTTTATCAGTGTATCTAGTTTGCCGCCAATTACTTTGAAGAATTTTACCTAAGAAATATTGAAGAAAAGTTTTCAGTACGAGCTACATGTTTTTTACTCCTTGGAATTTATGCACGCCCCTTGGAGTTTGTTAATTTTTTTAGTATTCGCGGGATCAGGAACATTTCCCTAGCTGAACGAAGGCAGATTCTGATGGTAATTCACGCGATTATTCACTGATAAATAGTGATCTTCCTTAGGGGATTTAATTCACGTCTCTTTCTGTGCGGGATTTCCCTGAAGTGAATTTACGTCGAGAAACTTCTTGAAGCCAAGTATGGCTGTGGGTAGACCGAAAGACGTTCCCCAGATATATGCGAGAGGCCATTGCTAGGTGATCCGCCACACCTCTGTCAGTTTGATCATACTAAATATACCATCAGCAGTCATTCATTCACTAGTCATTAAAGCACGCGATAGAAGACGAGGATTGCTACACAGCTGACTCCGAACGGGGATCTTGAAAATTAACGACTAGAATGTGCTGGTACTGCAGTTAACCACCTTCCTTCTTTTCACAGCACATCCAGCCACAACAAACCACAACACTGCAGAGCAGAGTTGTACGTATTCCCTTTATCCTGTCCTTGCTTGCCTGTTAGCCAGGCAGGCAAGCTGCCACATGTGATATGCATAACCGGCAGGCTGCTTTACTCCCATCCAAGCCAAGCTATGCCCAAAACCAAGCAGGCTAAATGAGTCTTGCTTGCCTGCCCGTCTTACCGCTGTACTATGCTGCGCAGCAGTTTATTCTGTACGCTTTCACTGTAGCGTTAGAGGTAGGGCTTGGAAGCTGATGAAAAGTCCTTTCTGACCGACTATGACACGACGAGTACAATGAAATATGTTTTCATTTTGGGTCAGTGTAGACCAGAAAATAGTGGATTTTATATGTCTTTTATTTCCTTTTAGGCGTATTTCGTACTTATTTATTTTGTTCAAAATGTTTCAAATGGCTCTGAGCTCTATGCGACTTAACTTCTGAGGTCATCAGTCGCCTAGAACTTAGAACTACTTAAACCTAACTAACCTAAGGACATCACACACATCCATGCCCGAGGCAGGATTCGAACCTGCGACCGTAGTGGTCGCTCGGCTCCAGACTGTAGCGCCTAGAACCGCACGGCCACTCCGGCCGGCTATATTTATTTTCTTATTCATATATTAATTTAACATGTACATGTATGAAAGAAGAAGCTTTTCTTTCCTCCTAAGGTTTCTTCGCATTACGTTGCATACCACCAGAATCTAGTTTTTCATATCCAGTAATCCACATGTTTTTCCTGTGTCAGTCAATGTTTACCCTAAATTTAGAAAATGGCCTCTAATACTAGGCATACTTTTCCATACACTTGTCAGCCATTAAGCCTTTGTCCTCTTTGAAAATATTTATGGAGTAAGGAAACTGTAGAACAATTTACAAACACGTCGTAACATATTTTAGGTAACCGAATGAGTGCAACTGTTTATACAGTTTCCATTGCGAGACACCTACCGATTTTTTTGAAGCTGCCTCATAAACACTCGTCAACTTTTCGCCTCCAGGACTTATTTCCCGTTTCGTGACTGATGTATGTTCCCCAACTGTTAATTTTTCCTCAGTCACCTGTAAGTTCGGTTTGGTCATTTTGGTGCTCCCACCGTTATCATAAATGATCTGCAGTGAAACTACCTACGCAAGCACATGCCTGGCTAGCCACGCTGGATTGACAGCGCAACCTGTTGCCGGGTGCCGCAGGCTGAATTTGTCCCGTGGAGCTCCCCAGGCTAGCGGAAACGCAAGCTGGCCCGCTTGAACCACTGTGCTTCAGTACACACATACTCTTGCGTGCCTCCGTTGCGATAGATTGAGCTGCTTTAATAGTTGCGTCGGAGACAGGGGCAGGCGGGATGGAAGAAGAATTTTTCTACCGCTGCTGCAGAGGCACTCAGTACAGGTTACAAATAAGCACTTTCTTTCGCAACACATCTGAAGAAGGCAGAGGCGTTCGGCTTTCCCTAGGATTTGGCCAGTGCTCTATCCCTACAATCTCAGCTCACGCGTCGGCCTGACCTCGCCTTGTCCTGGGAGAGACTCAGTCGGCAAGTGTCGCGCGCCCCTGCCTCTGCCTACGTCGCCGCGTCGCCGCGCAGCGAGAGCGGCGGTGGGCGTGTCGGCCGCCGCCACCCGCCGACGCCGCCTCCAACCCCAGTGCTGTGTCGGCGGCCGGGCAGCGCGGGCCGAACTCAACTGCGCGCAGCCACAGCGACGGCACGTGACCGCAGTGAGGTGAGTACCTGCTGCTCCTACCTGTTGCTCCTCACTCGCCTGCAGGGGCGTCCGCTGTGACGACCCCCACCCCCGCACCTCTCCCACCGCCTAGCCACCTGTTACGGTTCCGCGAAACTAGTGTAGTGAGCCTTATACAGGGTGGTCAGAAACAGTCTGGAAAGCTTGTAAGGATGACGTAGGGGAGGTTGCACTGAGAAATAATTACTGAGAGTAGAATTCGATACGTTGTGCCATTTCCGAGTTATTTAGCATAGATGTTAGCTAGTTTGCAAGCGCAAATTCATGAACTTGCTCGCGCTAAAATGCGATCATGGACAGACACCTATGGTTTCGCGACTTACCATTTGTTTAAATGCCTATTACCAGTTGACATGTGACTTTTTCGGAAACGGTAAATTGAAGCTAGGCGAGCAAAAGCTTCGTTTGTTCGGTTTACACTCGCAATTGCCCATCGGGCAGTGCGGCACTATGCTTTGTTAATTTTTTCAAATGTTGCATCCTTGAGCCCCCGATTACCGGATGTACATCTAGCGGTTCTCGGCTGACGCCCCCGGTTACAGGAGTCAAGGATAACATTTTATTAATAATTATAATACAAAGTAATATCACCAGTTACAGTTACATCTCGGTCAGCAAAAGATTCTAGTCCAGGTAGCGATGGGTTTTCACAGCAGACAATTGCGAGTGTAAACCGGACGAAGAACGAGTTTGGTGATACTGTATTTCGCACGATGCTTGAATCTGCGCGCGCCACGAAATGCCTGGCTAACTACAGTGCTAAATGAAGGTGCATTCACACTTGGCGCCCCCGGTTACAGGAGTCAAGGATAACACTTTACTAATAATTATAGTACAAAATAATATCACCAGTTACAGTAAGGGATAACTCTCACTCGCTGGTGCCTGCAGAGACTAAGTCCGTTATCAGCAGATTACGTACTCAAGGTCACCCGTTTTCTATGTAAGCGGCCAGTGCACTCCTGCGGAATCATTCCTCTGTGAGCTGTATCTGCAACAGCATTCAAGCACTATGCCTCGTCGACGTGTGTATCCTCACCGCCGCCACCGCATGCCAGTTTACAAACACATAATCAGCGTGGAAAATAATCTTGGAGGAAATGGCACTGCACAATCTGTTATTCTTAATGGACCTATCTTTTTCCGTGTATGTCGAGTTAATTTTTCACTCGACGTTGCAAGTGGAGCAGCTGGCAGTGGCTGGTTTACACTCGCAATTGTCCGCTGTGAGAACGCGGCGCTACCTGGACTAGAAACTTTTGCTGACCCAGATGTCATCGCCTACAAGACGTGGCACTGTGGAATCGACCCGAAGACGCAGAGTAGACCTAGTTTTGTTTATAGTAATATGCCTTTTACTCTGTACACCAGCTCATGTAGAAAAGTTTCTAATGATGAGAAAATACATGTATGGATGAAAGGACTTGGTGTCCTTGCTGAGAATGTAACTGTCACGTTTTTGAACGTCGACAGTCAGAGGAATTCCTGAGCATTCACACTACACGGCACGTCAACGTCGAAAGAACATCGCGACGCTGCAACTGGTTCATGATATACTGACCAGAGGCGCTATTTCGTAGTTCGTGCTAGATCGTCATAAAATGTCAAAATTTAGTTTAAAGCTGTTTGCAATGATTGCTGTTTCACTTGGTGATGAGGAACAGAGAGCAAGGGCAGTCTGGGTTGGAAAAAATGTCAAACATTGATACTGTGAAGGAGAGTTCCACACTCTTTACAGGGAGCTGGAGACGAAGGATTCATCATTCTATAAATATTTCAGAATGTCTAATGAACCGTTTGTTTTTACCTGTGAAGCAAGATACAAATAAAAATTACGAAGAGAAATTCAAAATTTAGGCGGTCATAAAGGTTGAAAGGGCTCTGAGCACTATAGCACTTAACATCTGAGGTCATCAGCCCCCTAGAACTTAGAACTACTTAAACCTAACCAACCTAAGGACATCTCACACATCCATCCCCGAGGCAGGATTCGAACCTGCGACAGTAGAGGTCGCGCTGTTCCGGACTGAAGCGCCTAGAGCAGCTCGGGCATAGCGGCCGGCTTAGGCGTTCAATATAGCTTTGCCTACGATATGTCTAGATAGCCCTTTTAGTGTTTTTGAATTATGTATACATATATTTCTACTACCTGCTGTTGGTCGTTAATTTATTACGAATCCTAAACTTCTGCATGCCGCATCAGCTTTACTCCCTGGTTTTCTTTTCGCTATTCCACTGGAAAAATCGTGAGTAAATTATACTGAACAAGATATGTGTCGTTTATTTTGCAATGGATTACTTCAGTGTATAAAATAAAATACTTTAACTTGGTATTGTATTCCAGTACATATTATTAGGATCTCTTCGCAATAGCAGTCACTGGGGAATACTTCCACAGTTCACACTGTGGTCTTAATGTAACAGTTTCTCTCCAAACAAGCTAACCTACGGCCCATCGAAACATTCTTCCCGAGTATCCTTGGCGACGCTGATGTGACGTGACGTCTCGATGACGTTCCAGTGACGGCCTGTGTGAATGCCACCATTTGAATTACAGAGGAGAATCTTTTGACGTGACTGTTGTCACGGTGACCTTCCGGCAAGTGTGAATCCATCTGTACTCGGAAACGGCGCAACGTACCGATTTTTTTTTCTGAACAGTTACATCACAGCACAACCTCCCATGCAACATCCTTACTGTTTATGACCTCATTGTATAGAAGCCGTTTCCCAGATTCGTCAGCGCACTAGTTGTCCCTTGGATTACACCCTTCTCGTTTCCGAAAAAGTCTTGGGAACACACATTTAAACACATTGTTTGTATTCTTCATGTTTACATTACTCTCACCTGGAAATTTATGAGTGTAAATCGATTCAAATTGTTAATGTTAACCTTAAAATATGGAGTAGAAGTTCTAGTGTAAGTGAAGAAGCAGGAGCTTTCATTTTTTTACTTTTTTCCAAACTAGCAGCTGTTTACTAGTTCAGCTGATGAATGGCATAAGCATGAACAGCACTAAGCAGTACAATAATAGTTAATGCTGTATACAGATTAAGTGTCTTTTCTATCCCTGAAGATTATCCATCATGGGTCCCACACAAGACTATATGAATATGTTTAAAAATACGAAGTGCTACATGTGACGTACGTGATATAACACACACGCATGATAAGGCAGAGCATACTATACTAATGGCAGCTTCACAGTAATCATTCAGTTTCAGGTAATGTGACAACGTGTAGTGGCGCAGTGGCAAGATAACTTGATTGTATGCGGGAGGACAATTGTTCAATTTCCAGCCGAGTAAGCAGTTTTTCATTTACGGTGATTTATTCAAATCGCTTAAGGTGGGTGTCGGGATGGATCCTTTGAAAGGACACTATCGATTTCCTTCCCACCTTCCCCTCTCCCCGTCCTCTTCCGAGCTTTTATTCCTCCGCTAATGACTTCGACGTCGACGGGACGTTAGTCTCTGAACTTCCTTTCTCCTATACACAGTGTCCGTATATCAGTAGATTATACAGAATAAAATGAGAGGATTACACATTATGTATAAAGTTGGTAGTGTTTTCTTCTATGTGTGTTACTTGAAAATGACAGATTAACAGTTACAAAGGCGAAATGACGGACAGCTTGCAAAAGTTGCAGTTACAGTAAAAAAGAATCTTCCAATTCACATCTCCAATATAGTGTTTGTTAATGTAATTGTAACTTGTATGATGTTGATAATTTTCCCTTCATAGCTCTTACGTCTTAGAAATGAAGACTTGGTCACCTCGTTTTGCCACAGACAGAGAGCTACATTCGACATTTTTTCATAATGTGTACTACTCCTCTCTGTTACAAACCGTCCCATTTCATTCTGTGTATATTTTTGACTTGCGAACACTATTCATACCACTTCATACCGACTGATTCCGTTGCAGCCGTTAGTGATATCATACATGGTTTTTTATCAAATGTGTGTGGAAATTAGTTCGGCACGATGACACTTAGCATTCTCACTATTTATTTCTATAAAATCTGAATGCTCCGTAGTTGATGCATACCGGCTTTCGTTGTAAATGTGTGACAGAAGGTGCAAACTATTTTGTAATAATTAAGTTGTCACATTTTTCTCCGTTTGTCAATGTATGCCTAACTTTATGTACTTCACGAGTTGCCGCTATAATCATCTCAAGAAGTGGGCCTGTATATAGCTTCAAATTTGAATAGTAAAACTCAGTGAGCTACTAATTGCAACGAATGTGAAGATGAAATATTGGCGTCACTAGACCGCCAAACTGTACATTATTGTTTGATCTACATATTGAAGTTTTCTTTCTTTCTCTTTCAAAAGGTGGAATTGTGCTACATAAAATTAAGTGGACTGATCAGATAAGAAATGAGGAGGTCTTCTGAAGAGCGGGTGAGGAGAGGAACATGTGGAAAAGAAGAAGGAACAGGGTGACAGGTCATATGTTAAGACACCAAGGAATAACATGCATGGTACTAGGAGGAGGAGTAGAAGATAAAAACAGTAGAAAAGACAGAGACTGGAATATCGTATGTCCAGCAAAAAACTGAGGACGGTTAGTGCAATTCCTGATCTGAGATAAAGAGTTTAGCACAGCACAAGAATTAGTGGCGGACCGCATCTAACTAGCCAGAGAACTGACGTTAAGAAAAATCCCATAGCTGAGTGTGACGTTGACACTTATTACAGACTGTGAATCAAAGCAGAACGACAGTCGTTTAAAGCCATAGCCGATAGAAAATCAACATAATTTTTTGACGTATTTAACAGCGTGTGTGGTAATAGAGCGTTTCAGTTAACTAATTTATAATAGCAAATCGTTGCCGAAAATAAGGGATACAAATGGATAGTACGGACGATCATATCAATGTGCAATGATATCTGTGTTGAATTACAAACACACGTTACCACTAGACCTGCGGACAGCAACAGGCACAAAATTAGTAGGTGCTTCTCGATTCTGGAATGAAGCGTTTCCTGTTAGATTATAACTTAGATATTGTCGATTGTAAACGTAAAATGCGAAATGATTACTGTATGTGAAATATTATTTTAATGAATGAATTTTTCTGTTCTTCAGAAATTGTGTAAAATACAGCGCGCATTTCAGCTACAAAGCCACGTACATACCCGCACCACATTGCTGGCAGGCGGTGATTTTGCCAGTAGTCGCTGAGTGTGAGGTGATAAAGCTCTGAGAAATGGAGTAGTGACTTTCACAGGCTTGAGGTGACACGATACCGTATATTTATGTAGTAGTTCCCTCTTCTCTGAGTTTCTCTGAAACTAGGATAAGCCAGCAGACGATTTATTTGTTTAGAACGCCATTAAAAACGGATGAAGTGAAGTGCACGATACTACTTGTCAGCATTACGAATTTATAAGGAGATTATAGAGTCGTAAAAGGTATTCCAACTATCAAAGTGACGATACTCCCACGGGAATATGGGGGTTGGTACGTTATGGTTATTAATGCCTCCAAACTTGTTAAAACATGAAAATATGAATTTATAATGCGAATATGAGTTTTTAGCAAGATTGTAACTATAACTACAAGCGGAATGCAAAGAAAAAAACAAAAAAAAGAGGTTCGTGACACATTCGTTGCTTTCACCATCTAACAGCCAAACTAAACCTGAGGCTACACAACAGTTCAACCTGTCATCGTAAACTTTAAAATGCAAAAAGAGAAGCCAACAGTGACATCATTGGTCAACCCAAAATAGCAATTTGCGAACTTCAGTACATAATCTGACATTGTAGTTCTTGAGACTTTTCTTATCTTGTTTTGTCGTTGTAGTTCTGAAAGTTGTTCTCAAATACATGACTGACAGAATAATTCTTAAAGGTGATGTAACTGCCTCCAACTGTTTCCTTCTTTAGAATATAGTAGTGGATATTATAAACGATAAATAGCCTTGGCAGGAGACAAAGTAAAATAACAATTTGAATCTTGACGAGAAAAAGTATTACGTTCGTATTTTTTTTAATAAATGAAGTGTAACTGAAAACTTTATTTAATGTTATTTATAGTTTCTCCAAAAACAAGTAAGCCTGAAATAACTGTCATTGTGACACGTTTCAATTGGACATTTTCTTATGCGTACTGCAGATTTTGTTACTTCGTGAATATTCGGTTCTTGTTGAAAATTGAGTGCTTGATACCACAACAGATTATTTAGATGACTATTGTATGAATGGTTTTACTTCAATTACTAAACAGCAGTTTACATGTCTCGAGCGAATGACTGCGGCGAGGAGGCATGGCGTATTTTGTGTTCCATTTCTTGAATTGCTGAAGAATCAGTTCTGAATAAACCACTGAATTCAATGCTGCTATTCGTGGTACTCTTCGTAAAAGCATTTGGCGGAAGCCATATAGATAATTACAACAATTTGGGGAACCTGTTGCTACATGTTATGTAAAAAAAGAAAAAAATCAACGCTTCTGTGGAAGATAATGTGCCATTCGGACAGTCTAGACATAACGTTTGGTCGATGGTCATAATTTATGGTGGAAATGAATGGAAATAAGCGATTCGGCTGTGGCTTTTTTAAGTAAACTTCAACTGTCTAAAGATTATTTAATACCTCTTTTGTGATCATATTTACTCTGGGTGATGTACTGCAAGGTGCATAAGCATCGTACTAATTGAAGCATTAGTATCTTTCCTTTTCAGTCACCAAAGATAACCATGAAAGTAACACTTCGAGCACAGAATACATAGTGTTACAGTGCTGACACCATTCCTTCTTCTGAGCATAATCGTCGGAATATGTTTGTTGATCAGGACTGTGTGTTAAGTACTTATCCTGTATTTTCAAAAAATTTAGACATTCGTGTTTGAGCGATATCTTACAGAAAAATGTTGTTAAGTGACGTGGAATAATAGGTGAGTGGAAATACAGCAGGCGTGCTTCTCCATCACGCAGTCCGTTTGTATTACTCTTTTACGTAATTAAATTATTTTGAGTTATTTATTTGCATGTTTCGTGGATCATCATTGCAGTCTGTTGCTATGATATATAAATTGTTAGTTAGTTCACAAATCTAACACAGTTTTACAAATGGATTGCATGTTCAGTCGCTCTCTCTCTCACTCTCTCTACCCTCTGCTTAAAATTCACAGACATCCATCCATATTACTACACATTCAGAAATTACTCTACGGAGAAGAAATTGTTTTAAAGAAGAAATGATTTCAGTTAAGCTTACATATACTTTTACTATCTACTACATTGTTCACGTTATTGTGTAAATGATCAAAAAATATCATAGGGGAACTTGGTCTATAGCTTTCTGGAGACCAAACGGTAGGGGCCTAAGCAAGAAAACACAAAAAATCGTTACAAGATTGTGTACTGACGCTTGCATGCCTGGATTATCCTGGTCACTGACCAACATGAAATAGGGAAGAGAACTGTATTGTTTATTAACAGGGCGGAGTTGCTTAGTGTCAACAAAATACAAATACCTTTCAGTAATTTAATTTAGAAACAACTTACTTGAAAACAAGGTAACCAGTTGCAGTAGTACACTTTTACTTTAAGACCTATACTTTGAATATCACTACCTTTCTGTATTAGTACATCCCACATATTTAGGTTCTGTGTGCTATGTGGTTTTATAGTCATCTGGTAACCTTGGTATAGTAGTGTTGAAAGTGGTATGAACGTGTTTTCCTGCATTCAGTGAACTAACTTACTCTGTCAGTTGTAAGGTGACCTATTATTTGACGTGGATTAACGAACCGCGGCGCAACTAGGTGTTTCTAACATGAGTAAAGGTTGTCAGAAGTGAAAGAAGAGATAAATGACAGACAAAAAAATACAAGGAGTGACCTGGTATCGAAACCGAAGCATCTAGATTTGAGCAATTTTTTTTCATTTTGAATACTCAAGAATATAATTTTTAAAGAGAAAAAGAGAAATTTGTTAACATCCAGTATTGATTTAAGTGTCAGGAAGTCATTTCTGAAAGTATTCGTATGGAGTGTAGCCATGTATGGAAGTGAAACATGGACGATAAATAGTTTGGACAAGAAGAGAATAGAAGCTTTCGAAATGTGGTGCTACAGAAGAATGCTGAAGATTAGATGGGTAGATCACGTAACTAATGAGGAAGTATTGAATAGGATTGGGGAGAAGAGAAGTTTGTAGCACAACTTGACCAGAAGAAGGGATCGGTTGGTAGGACATGTTCTGAGGCATCAAGGGATCACCAATTTAGTATTGGAGGGCAGCGTGGAGGGTAAAAATCGTAGAGGGAGACCAAGAGATGAATACACTAAGCAGATTCAGAAGGATGTAGGTTGCAGTAGGTACTGGGAGATGAAAAAGCTTGCACAGGATAGAGTAGCATGGAGAGCTGCATCAAACCAGTCTCAGGACTGAAGACCACAACAACAACAACATAATTTTTAAACACCATAAGTTGATGTTAATGTCTTCTGGCAAAACATTTTCTGTGTGATATGTTCGTATTGTGCTTGAATTGCTTTGAGATGTAAATTAGAGCCAAAACTGTTTAAATATCGTTACTTTTGCTACAGAGAGTTTTGCTGGACTTCTGTTTAACACTACGACGGAACCGTTCTTAAGCTGCAGGGAATATTTTTCCGAGAGACGCTGACTCTTTTATATAAAAGAGATCCTTTATAATGCGTCCTTCAGAGGGACCCGCCGTCAAGGAAACAAATAGGCTTCCGGATTTGTGGTTCCCCGCCGTCAAGGAAACAAATACGTAGCCGCAGTGTGCGAACAATACAAACAACGTTCAGGAAGCCGCCTCTGTGGACAATAATGTTTCTCAGATACATCCCGTCTCTCTTGCTATACCCGTTTCGCTTATATTCAATGATGGTGGACCACTAACAACAGCAAGAAGAATTTTAACGAATAACTCTTCTCCACCATAAGTGCAGAAAATTCCTTTTCTGTACAACGACGATGGGGCACAAACGGTAGCCACGCGAATTCTACGAAATGATCCCATTTCACCAGCATAAACTTAGATAAGCTCCTCGTTTATAAGACAACGCGATAGTGGTCTCTGACAGTGTAACCATGCACACCACAAGATTTGGTTCTAAAATGGGTCAAATGGCTCTGCGCACTAGGCGACTTAACATCTGAGGTCATCAGTCGCCTAGAACTTAGAACTAATTAAACATAACTAACCTAAGGACATCACACACAGCCATGCCCGAGGCAGGATTCGAACCTGCGACCGTAGCGGTCGCTCGGTTCCAGACTGTAGCGCCTAGAACCGCAGGGCCACTCCAGCCGGCACACACAAGATTTGAAGAAGATCCCAGTAGAGAGGCCAAAACGTCGATCATTTGAAAGAAATATGACGCGGCCTAACAACGCAAAATATTTTAACTTCAATAACAACAGTCACGAAAGCCTGCAGACGTACATACTGTTTAACATTCTCAAGCAGTCTGGCCACGTCAGTCTGGAAGATATGCGCTTCTTTCGTTGGATCAGAGAAATAAAGGAAAATTAGCAACGAAGAAGCTTTGTTATAATAGACCAACCATAGCGGAAAGATACTCTCGAATTGAAATAAAACTAAAACGACGTAAGTTTTATTTATTGTAACATCACAGTTCTGCGACTGGTCGTTAAAAGTAGACCAGCACATGAAAGGGAAATTCTGGCTAAAAGATGTCTGTACGTATCAAATATAGGCCTTAATCTGATAAAGAAATTCCTGTTTTAAGCACAACGTTGTGCGGAAGTGAATCATAAGCTGTGCAAAACCCGGAGGAGAAAAAAATCGAAGCTTTTGAGCTGTGGTGCTGTAGAAAGATGTAAGATAAAGAAAGGGGAGTTCAACTTCAGAATCGGAGAAGCAAAGAACTTATGGAGTACACTGACAAGGAGAAGGAGATGATGATAGAACATTTGTTAGTAAATGTGAGGATAACTTTCATTGTACTATAGGGAGTTGAAGAGGGAATAATCAGTTTGTGGGGCGCTTACGAACGCCACCTCAACTCTGGAAACTTATTTAAGTTTTAGAGCGTCCCCCTAATCATTTGTCTCTTACTGCACCCCAACCTATTCGAGAACGCCTAAGTATTTCTCCACCGAACCACATCCATCTCACGCAGCTGCAGTGGTTAACATTTAACTGAAATCTGTGAGGTGGTTGCTTGCTGCACAGTCTTGCTAAATGAGGTGGTAGGGTGCTTGTTGGGGAGCGGAATGGTGTTGGGAACGCAACATAAAGTGCACTGGAACAGTAATTTAATAACACAAAAACTATTCCTTTAACAATGGGAAAACACATAATTAAATATTAACAGTTTATTGAAGCACATCAACTGATAATACTTACAAATTTCACCAACGGCTTAAGGCCCAATGATAGACCTAATACATTGGGGCCAAAATAATTTAAAAGTACCTAGCAGTTGCAGCAATAATATAAACAGACAATTGCAGGTGAAGAAAATCAACTGATGAAACTTATAATTACACTTACCATTTCAACAAACTGCTTAGGGCTCAATGAAAAAACGTTAATCGTGATGAAGCCAAACCACAGCTTTAAAGTACTGAAATTTTACATACAAGAAACTTCATTAGTACTTAAAAAGGAAATATGTACATAATAACAGGGCCGGTGTTCATGCAATAAGTTTTACAATTGGTGAAGATACGTTAGGATTTGCCTGAATTTGGTTAACACACAAGAAGCCAGTAAGTAACTAAGTAACTTTACAGTGAGCTTTACGGCACAACGGCCAAGCAAAGCAGTAGCGAAAATTTATACTAAAGGTCACCTCTAGTCAGTGTGGCTTTGTGGCTTGTATTTGCTAGAAGCGGAAGGGGTGAATTTAAAAGAAACCATTTACATCAGTCAGACCACGTACAATTTATAGAATTGAAAAAAGGTGACGCAAACGCTTAGCTTCACGGATAACAGTTAAGCAAATAATAGCAGTAGCCGGTGAAATTAAAAGACAAAATATGCAGTCTCGGCGAACAGCATGATAACGAAACAAATAACTAAATGATTATCACACAGACAGCTGGTTCGAAAAGCAGCAAATGACGAGTGATACGGACTCGATGTAATCATCTCGCCTGCTGCCTTACCACATTGTATACGTTTTCCACACACGGATTACAAAATTTGTTTGGTGAACGTCACTGGATCACCGGATTAACTTAGGGCATACATGGAGGAAGATGAAAATTGAATAAACAATATTTTCATAAAACGCCAAACACTATATACCCTACTGGCTACTAAAATTGCTACACCAAGAAGAAATGCAGATGATAAACGGGTATTCATTGGACAAATATAATATACTAGAACTGACATGTGATTACATTTTCACGCAATTTGGGTGCATAGATCCTGAGAAATCAGTATCCAGAACAACCACCTCTGGCCGTAATAACGGCCTTGATACGCCAGGGCATTGAGTCAAACAGACCTTGGATGGCGTGTACAGGTACAGCTGCCCATGCAGCTTCAACACGATACCACAGTGTGACGAGCCAGTTGCTCGGCCACCATTGACCGGACGATTTCAATTGGTGAGAGATCTGGAGAATGTGCTGGCCAGGGCAGCAGTAGAACATTTTCTGTATCCAGAAAAGCGCGTACAGGACCTGCAACATGCGGTCGTGCATTATCCTGCTGAAATGTAGGGTTTCGCAGGGATCGAATGAAGGATGGAGCCACGGGTCGTAACATATCTGAAATGTATCGTCCACTGTTCAAAGTGCCGTCAATGCGAACAAGAGGTGACCGAGACGTGTAACCAATGGCACCCCATACCATCACGCCGGGTGATACGCCAGTATGGTGATGACGAATACACGCTTCCAATGTGCGTCCACCGCGATGTCGCCAAAGACGGTTGCGACCATCATGATGCTGTAAACAGAACCTGTATTCATCCGAAAAACTGACGTTTTGCCATTCTTGCACCTAGGTTCGACATTGAGAACACCATCGCAGGCGCTCCTGTCTGTGATGCAGCGTCAAGGTTAACCGCAGCCATGGTCTCCGGGCTGATAGTAAATGCTGCTGCAAACGTCGTCGAACTGTTCGTGCACATGGTTGTCTTGCAGACGTCCCCATCTGTTGACTCAGGGAACGAGACGTGGCTGCACGATCCGTTACAGCCATGCGGATAAGGTGGCTGTCATCTCGACAGCTGGTGATACGAGGCCGGGGCAGCACGGCGTTTTATATTACCCTCCTGAACTCACTGATTCCGTATTCTGCTAACAGTCATTGGATCTCGACCAACGCGAGCAGCAATGTCGCGATACGATAAACCGCAATAGCGATATGCTACAATCCGACCTTTATCAAAGTCGGAAACGTGATGGTACGCTTTTCTCCTCCTTACACGGGACATCACAACAACGTTTCACCAGGGAACGCCGGTCAACTGCTATTTGTGTATGAGAAATCGTCTGGAAACTTTGCTCATGTCAACAGGTTGTAGGTGTCACCACTGGCGCCAACCTTGTGTGAATGCTTTGAAAAGCTAATCATTTGCATATCACAGCATTTTCTTCCTGTCGGTTAAATTTCGCTTCTGTAGCACGTCATCTTCGTGGTGTAGCAATTTTAATGGCCAGTAGTGCAATACATAAGACAAATAAATTAATATTGGTCGTAACGGTAAGTGACTTGAATACTGTTTTGGCGGCAGGAGTGGCCGAGCGGTTCTAGGCGCTACAGTCTGGAACCGATGGGCCGCTACGGTCGCAGGTTCGAATCCTGCGTCGAGCATGGGTGTGTGTGATGTCCTTAGGTTGGTTAGGTTTAATTAGTTCTAAGTTCTAGGGGACTGATGACTTCAGAAGTTAAGTCCCATAGTGCTCAGATCCATTTGAGCCAATACTGTTTTAATAAAATACAAAATACCTCAAAGAAAACTGACAACTATGACACAAAATGAACAGGGCAGGAAAACTACATGACCATTTCACGGAAAGCACCTCTTGTGCACAATGCAAGCCAGCCACGCTCCCCTGTAACGTGGCATTTTCACAAGATGCACATTCGCGACAAATCGCAAATACGTGTCCGAAAAACAAACCAAAGCCTTACGCTCACAACAGTGGACTGGAGTAATGATCCAAATATCAAATAGCCGGAAATGAACCAGGCTACAGTTATTCACGCTTAGCTTGAGACCAAAATTAATGCCTTGCATGGGTCGCCCATTGCCAGTTTTTTTGGTTGCAGACCGTCGTTATAAGCAATAAAACAGTATTCGACATTATTTCATTTATTACTCAGAATACGAGTCGGCTATATGATTCGGAGAGGAAACCATTGAATCCAACAGCGGACTCAAGGCTGCTGAAAACGCTGCATCCACTCGGAGTGGAAGCCGATGACACCCTGGTGGGCAGCTTGCCGCCCGCCGGCGAGATTAACCTCCCCTCCACCCCCCACCCCGCCGCATCGGTAGCGTTGCTCAGCGAGACGCTTCGCTTTATGACATCCGTCGCAATCACTGAATCAGTTCTGCTCTTCGGCAGTCGTTAGCAGTATTCAGTTCCACTACATTTGCTTAACGACCATGATTTTACTGCTTAATCAAACCATTGCTAGGCGATGTTGCGTCGTACCAAATGTCTCTTGCACAACATTACGTGATGGTGTTGAAACTCTTACGCTTCCTAGCTCGCGACTGCTGATACTTCCCTGTCACTGAGTAATGCTGGCTGTTGGAACTTAGAAAATTTAATTTTCCCCTTTCCTGTAACAAAAGCCTCATTATAATTCACAATATGGACAGACAACAGTTCCGCGAGCAGCCTCAATTCCTTCAACGCTCTAGCAGCTGACAGTTAACTCCAACAGGCGAGATAGCGAAACAGAGTACTCACGTCCTTGGGGAGGACTGCTGCCAGCAAGACACCCTTCATCGCTAGCCGAGCATGGCCCTGTTTCCACGTTCACTGTTGCTACGCATGTCCTCTCTGGGCCAAGCGTCCTCTGGTCTTCCAGCAACCGGCAGCGCCAAACAGAACAAAAAAGCAACAGATACGAGAATGCCAAAGATATCGCACGTGCATGGCACACTATCGTCTACCACTTGCCCAGCGCCATTTATTGACCTGTCTCTGCTACTTTCCGTCTCTTGTCCAACTCAATCTCTCATTTCTGGATACTTTCACCTTCGAGAAATCACCTGCTTCCCACAGTGTACCATAAACTCATGTGACTGGCTGCCACGGTTTAGGTAAAAAGGAGTTTTTCGATTCATTCTCCATGTGAAACTGTGAAGACAACATTCATGGGTCCCACAATATACACTCCCTACCTTATGGATTTATGACCATGCGATTTTTGCGATGGCGGGGAAATTCACAATCTAAGGTAGCGTGACGTCCCAACTTCCAGGAGTCACTAAACTGTTACACTACTAATTCTAGAATCTACAGTTCTATAACAAATAACCAAGTACACCCTAAATACAGCAGTGATAGACCATAAGAGTGTACACACACACACACACACACACACACACACACACACACAACACACACACACACACGAACAGGAAGAACTTTGATAACAGCCCAGAGAATGGCCTGTAAGAAGCACAGTTCGTCGTAATATCATGGAACAGCCGTGATCGGCCAGTGGAACATTTACAGGCTGCGAACAGTGCAAAATAGAGAGATAGGGAGAGAGAGAGAGAGAGAGAGAGAGAGAGAGAGCAGCGCTGCTGGCGTGGTGTCGCATCCACTCGGCCAGCAGTGGCGCTGGCAGCCAGCCAGTGCTCTTACTATCGGCGCCAAATGTGAGAACTGTGGTTATGATGGTGGCGGAAAAAGGCGGGAGGTCAAGTGGTCAGGTCTGTCGTTGGATACTGAAGGATGTGCCGGAGAAAGTAATGGGCTCTGCCCTGGTGACTCTGCGGCAGTGGCAAAAGTAGCGTTGATGCCGCGACGGCAGCTGCAAAAATGGTTCAAATGGCACTGAGCACTATGGGATTTAACTTCTGAGGTCATCAGTACCCTAGAACTTAGAACTAATTAAACCTAACCAACCTAAGGACATCACACACACCCAAGCCCGAAGCAGGATTCGAACCTGCGACCGTAGCGGCCCATCGGTTCCAGACTGTAGCGCCTAGAACCGTTCGGGCACACTGGCCGGCGTCCCTTAGGAATTCACACACATTTGACCGTTTTTGGACACCGATATGCATCGTTTCTTCAGCACACACTGGCGCACCTCATGGAGGATCTACGATTGGAAACTCCTCTATTAATATGGTTCCAACATGATGGATGCCCACACACTGTGCATGCGACATTTCCAAGTATGTGGATGGGGCGGGAGGTATTGTGCGATGGCCAGCACGGTCCCCCGACTTGACGCCATTAGACTTCTTCTCTGGAGCGCAGTGAGAGACAGAGTGTATCAAGAACCCCCCAACGACAGTAGAGGATACGCAACATCGTATTACTGCGACGTGTGGGGCAATATCTGTAGAAACTCTACAATCCGAGAAACACTCTCTCGTTACCCGCGTGAAAACGTGTATTTATGCAAATGGAGGGCACCTCTAACATATGTCAACGTGATACAGTTTCATTGTTCAAGATGTGGGTGTGTTTTCTATGCTGGAAGTAATGCACAAGAATTCAGTTTCTGTGGGCGACAAGGCACTAGTAAATGTGCTTAGCAAAGTGAATTCAAGTGCGTTATCTCTAATTGTTGCTCTAGTTGTTATTTCACTAGAATAAACATACATTTACAGTTTGAAAAACGTAACGTTGCGTTGGACGTGTTACTTGTTCATTTTTGTGGATTGTGCATACCTTTCCATTGTGTGAGCCCCTGACGCAGGTAGCGTGAGGTGCACGCTTGGGCCTCAGGGCGTGCGCTAGCTGTGTGCTTCATTTACTTCAATCGTCAACTACACTTCGCAATTTCTCGAGATGTAATTGACGTATTGCGATGCAAGCAATGCCATTATTTTTGTGATTTCTCGTGCTATTGATTGCCTACGAAGGAACAGTGGGTCTCCTTTTAAAAATACACAAGTTTGTGTTGAAAATAGTATTTGTTTACGTTTTAAAATTTCGCATAGTATTTGGTTACCTAGGCCGCTGCCGTAGATTCATGCCGGTGAAAACTGTTTTTGAATATCTGGTGTTGTTACAGATATATTTGAGGTGGCAGAGTTAGGTGAGACACCCTACATATAATTTTGGTATTATATACAAAATACCAAAATAGTACATTTATATATAAATGTGAATATGCTCTGTACTGGCATCAGAGAACATTACAGTTCTATCTCTGTTATTGTAATAACTTTTTAGTTTATAATTAGTCACTATTCGTTTTTTCAATTGTTCCTGTGTGTGTATGATTGGAAACAGCCTAGGAAGAACATGGGTACTGTCATACTTTAGGTGTATATACCTCCCTATGTTGCGCATCTCCTCGTCTCCGTCGCCGATGTGGAACTGGAGGCTGCGCCGGCGTGGGGCTGATGTGGTACTGTGCATCCTACCTCCAATGTCGCTGTTAGATTAGTTTCATACGCACACGGAATGATGCAACACTCGCATTCGCATCTTTCGCAATACTAGATGCATTGCTAGCACTTCGTTACTCATGTTGAAACTCCTATGGTGATGCTGTGTAGGGTGGGAAGGGTTCTGTAATTGCCGTACCCTGAGAGATTTGTCTTTGTCGAGAAATGCTCTTAGCGACAGTGTCTGTTATTATCTACCATTCGCTATTTCTTTTAAGTTCGTATAGTGGTTCGATAGTATTAGTTCTCTCCCTAATTAATTATAGGCGTCACAGTAGATGATAAGGTGGTCTAGTGTTCTCGTTAACCAATATGACAGACGCCATTGGCTTTCCCATGGAACGTGTACAAGTAAACTGGGATATGGGCCGTATCTCATGAGGTAACTTACCGTGTCCATACTGGGTCCACATAGCCAAGCGGTAGGCGTCCTCGAATGCATGGGAATAATTGGTACACTGACCTGTTTCACTGTTGTCCCAATCACTCTGCCATGTACTCACTTTCCAGTTGAGACGTTGGGCCTTGTGTGTTACCTTCTGGTCTAATATTTAATGGACTTTCATTAAGACTCTTTTACGTAAGCAATATGAGGCTGCACGACATCTTACCGTAATATCTACAGGATAGCTTCCGGAGCTTCCGAGGATCACCAATAAAGTATAGATTGGTGTAGTGTCAATGGGTACTGTGAGTCTAAGGAGTACACCCCTCTGTACACGTCGCAAGATTTGTCTGTTCGACGCCCACCGAAGTCTGTGTAACACTTGCTGCAAAGTGTGTCATGAGCGTGAGAACGGCATCATGGTTGGTTCTCACTCCATGCAGTGCCAGCTTCTAGTTCGCTGCTGAGACACTTGGAATTTAGTGCACAATGTTATGTGAAGTCATGCTTTTCGTGCAGTTGGACCACAGGATATCTCATGACTGTTTGTCTGGTGACAAATTTAACTGTAAGATTTATGCATGTTGAAAGTTGACATTAAGGAGTTGTATACGGTTTTCTGTTGGGCTATTTTTAGTTCGTTGTTTACACACGAACGCTGCAACCACCTCCTGCAGCTGAGCTCTTGAGTCCTCCGACAACACAGCCAAGATATCGTTATCATATGCCACCAGTCCTTGGACTTGGTCATCTTCAAATTGCCACAAAAGTTGCTCAGTGGCCAACTCCCAAAATACTGGCGTACAGATCGACCCCTGTGGGCACTCTTTGGTAGTTCTTGCTATACAAAAGCAAAACAGTCCTAATGGGTGAATAGAACCATCACGGAGCGCGAACGAAGCAAGACAGAACGTCACATCTTCTATCACAACCGATATACAATTTCTTGTGGACACACACTGTCGGCAACATGCAGAATATACCGACACCACCTAGTTCTGATTGCTTGTCGATTCCAAACTCACAAGGCATTGGGAGCTCCCTCTCATTACACTTGGTCTTCTAGGAAACAGTGTATTTCATAAACGCTTTCATCTGAAGAGCGACATTGTACTGCTGCCAACGTGCTCTCTCCCCCCACATTAGGGTTCCCCTACTACTCCCTCTCAACGTTCCCATCTCACATTAATCTTCATACCATAGTTAAGCCTACTGTAGTTCAATTTCTGCATCCTGCAACCAGCTCTTATGTTGACAATGCAACTCACCTGACCAGCTTTTTACATCCACGCCCCATAATACCTCAGAACCTGTAATCTTCCCCCTCGGAACTCTAAACTTCAAAGCGTAGGTTCTTCCAATTTTAATTGATGTATAGTACTGCTTTTCAAGTGAGAATGCAGATTTTCTCGGTGAGTCTCGATGATAAAATCTTCTCAGGATAGCGACTTCCAGCTGAGCACCGCGTGGAACACAACATTAGCGACAATAAGACGAGAGCCCACCGATGTGGGCAGGTTGCTGGCGGCGCATGGAATAAACAGGCCGCACCAAGACCCGGTGTCCACGTCTGCTCCCAACCACGCGCCGCCTCGCCCATTCCACTCGCGCCTGATTGGCCCGACCGGCGCCGAGAGTGCGGAGAAACCTGTGGTCCAGCTGTTATAATGATCCGGACGAGACGTGAACCCGAAACTTCGCCTGAAGATGGCAAGTAAGAAACTTGTTGAAACGTTGCCGGAGAACGACGCATTGATTCGGCTGTCAACCCGAGAAGCTTTTATCATGCTTTTCAAGATCTCACCTGTGTCACTCGTAATTTTAAATGGAGAAAAATTATTTACGTTTTTGATGTTATCAGTGAACATTATTCTAAAATTCTTGTAAATGTTTTCACATTGTTAATTCTTTGCACCAGTTTTGCGTATTTTAAAACTATTAATCAGAAGAGCGGAATATTTGTATCACTGACAGTCTACCCCGCCCCCTGGCCATGTGGCGGGGAGGGGGATGAAGTAAGAACGAAGGAAAAAATATACGGTTGGCCACTGGCGAGCGGTGAATGGTTTTTTCAAACCAGCAACCCTATCGCAGTGTAGACTGGGGCTGCCAGAGAAACTGAGACTTGTTTTGATGATAAGTAGTGAGCAAGTAAATGTTGGCTTAGGCTGCTGGTTGGGCTGCATTAGATACGCTTGATACACGCAGCCAAATGCGGGGTACGCAACCTCTGTACACCATCTCCTTCCCACGCCGCAACCACCTTCGTATGCTGTGGGCAATAGCTAGTAATGATAGATTCAAATGAATTTGTACAATTTACTTGCCGTCTCAGAATTACAGGGAGGAAAGTTTCTTCCTCATGAGTAAAATTGGAATCTCTTCTTTTGATTATCAAGAGGTCACAAGAGAACGCCAATCGAAGGTCACAAGCTATGCAGATGCCTGCCAGATGTGAGCATTAGCAGAAATGTTCACCACAGCCATCTGATTCCCGTAAACGTCACAGCACCTCAGTCGTTGTCCCAACAGACTAACGGAACAGAAAACAGGAAGAAGCCGAGGCGGTCCACAATTTCCTCTTTACGATCCACAGGTTCCTGATAAATCTGATGCGGTCACCCCAGTTCTAAAGCACGTACAAATATCTTCATCTCAGAGAAGTATTTGCACTCAACATCCTCTTTCTTATGTGTGGGTTTTTTTTTTACCCTTCACAGCCCTCTCTAGTACAATGCAAGCAAGTTATTCCTCCAACACATGTCCTATCATCTTATTCCTTCTCCTAATTAGCGTTTACACACAATCCATTTCTCGGCGATTCTGGATAGAACCTCCTCACTTCTTATCTTATCGCTCTATTTAATATTCAGCAACCTTCGATAAATAACACACTTGAAACGCTTTGATTCTCTTCATTTCCGCCCGTCTCTGATGACCTCGTTGGCAACGGTACGATACACTCCATTCATTTCCGTTCTCTTTTGCTCACCGTCAATAATAACGCAGTTTTGTTATCTATTTTTCGAGAGGCTAGTCTCGTCTGCTAAGTTTCATTGTGCTATAAGAGGACGCAGAAAATTAGGCGAATTGATAAGATAAGGAATGAGGAGTTCCTGCACAGATTCGGCGTAAAGTGTGCCTCTAAAAATGTAATAAAAGTTACATTTTGACACCTCTGAGAAATGCATTTACTGAAGCTAAATTTTAAAGGCTATCATTACTTTTCTGAGAGTTTTAGTCAAATGTGGGGAGTAATTTCTCACAGAAACCAAAATTTATCACTCCACTTAACTCTTACCTTAGTTATCATTTTGGTAAGAAAGCAGTTTATCACTAAACCACAGTACCAGTATTTACAAATAAATAAGGAACCGGTACAAACTCACTTTCAGTATTTTCCATCGGCAAATAAATAATGCTACCCATAGAAATTGATTACCACTGAGACAAGTTTTTTAATTGAACTTGTACTCGTTAGTGAAATTGGACTTGAAAGAAAGCAACCTTTTCTTAGGAAAAGAATGAGATTTACAAAACGTTAGTCTGGTACCGCGCGCCGCGGAATTTGAATCCGCGCCAGACGTCATGGACGTGGAAGACCCCTAGAGGTCTCTGCATCATCGCGCCGTATGCCGTGGCGGCGGGCGCCTCCTGGCCTGCATTTAGTGTGAGGGCGCCTCAGTGGAACACGTGGTTCCAACGGCCAATAGCGGCGCCCCCGATCATGTAAAGCGCCTGCCTCATGCTCAGCCAGCGAGTCCAATCGTTGCGTGAGTCTTGAAATATCGCCTCGACAACATACAGCGTGTTTACCGTTCTTTGTTTTCATTACTTGTGGATGTCTTGGATTCATATGGTTGTCTCTGTCACTTCACTGCTTCTTGCGTGTTGTCGTCGTAAGGTCTCTCTTCATCGTCCGTCACCGGCTTGTGTGGCTGAGCGGTTCTAGGCACTTCAGTCTGGAACTGCGCGACCGCTACGTTCGCAGGTTCGAATCTTGCCTCGGGCATGGGTGTGTGGTCCTTAGGTTAGTTAGGTTTAAGTAGTTCTAACTTCTACGAGACTGATGACCTCAGATGTTAAGTCCCATAGTGCTCAGAGCCATTTGAACCATCGTCCGTCGTTTCGTTTTCGTCCTTTCCGCTCGTTTGTTTGTTCGCGGACCGTTCACCGTTTGGTCCCGCCGCCTTTTCTCGGCCACCCCTTGACCGTTCCGGTCGCGGTTACGACAGGTTACAACAGTCACCATAAATGAAGTTTTTAAAACAGAAAAAAAGTTATTTCTTTGTTTTATGAAATTTACTTTTGGCTTCAGAAACTATGTTAGTCAAATTAACGATGAATATTTCATTGAGACCTCTCACACTTGCACTGAATCGCTTTCTTATTGTATTGACAACACAACATTTTACACAGAAAGAGATACCTTTTTGATAATAAACTGTGTCTTAATAGATTTAGAAAATTGGCGAGCAGATGGTGATACAGGTTATTGTAAATTATCAGTAATGTTTCCAGAAAGAAAGATGGCTACACTGTCGGTTCTAGGTATGAAACTAAAAATTAAAAGCCAAAAGCTTGCCTTTGAGCCATAATGCAGTTGTGAATACTTTGCAGATTGGCTCTCACAGACAAAGAACACCAAATTATCTACTTCTTTGAAAAATTTTTGATGTACCTGCAGAGCAGTAATTGAAACACCGAATTTTGCCTGGAAACATCTTGCATTCGAAGCTACGATTTATATGAGACTACATACTACTGTAGTAGCTGTTAAATTGCCGCCTCTTCCCAAAAATTACACCATACTTATGAGCAAATATCAACTTCACGCACAGCACTACCTTACGTGAGCTGTAGTCAAATACGGTACTGCATATTAGGCACTGTGTCCGACGCTGACTGTCTGCTGATCATCTTACCCAAAAAAGGTGTCCAAATAAGGAAAAAACAACAGAAATGATGTAGCAATTAAAAAGTGTGGCAGTCCCTCTAGTTCGATAGCTGAAAACCATAAAGTTTCCTTTATTGAAAATTGTTCTTACCTCAGAAGGAGAACAGACAGTTACAATTCGGATTTATAAAAATACACATGCAACAAAGCTGTTCTCCAGTAGGCCACTGTATACATAGTACCTACACAAAAATATTATTTCATCGGTTTCTCAGAACCAAAGTATCGATACTGTATTTATTAAAAACCACTCGGTACAGAAAACTAGATGTAACGCCGTTCCGGTACAATGTTGGGTCCCGGTTTCGATTCCAGCCTCTGTTTAAATTTAGAGCAAAAATCATTAGCAGTGGCGGTCGAAGACGTAGTGTAGGGGTTTACCTGTGTTGTTTACCTGAGTTCTGCCAAAAGCCTTATCAACGTGGGTGGAGGAATGGACAACGCTACGCTTGAGGTGGGAAACTGGTCATAAAATGCGAAAAAATCGAGAAAGATCAACGACCTGAGGATGCAGAAACCAACGCCTTAAAATACACACGAGTCGTATCTTGATGACCTCTCCATGGGCAATATTTTCCAGTTCAGTTCCCGACACACATCTTCATGAGGCGCTGCCAACATAGAGGTGAACACTAGAAAAAGATTGAATGACCAGCGAAAGGGCAACATTCTACGAGTGTAAAGTGACCATATATTCGAGAACCTTCACTGCCACCTTACATTTTATAAACTGGAAATAATTAAAACCTTTCTGTGGCTAAACGAGTGGTTAGTCACCCTGAACTCAGTCTGAGTTTTATGTAGAATTTTGATAAGAATAACCACGAACAATAAAAGGAAACTTCTTGGATGAATATTGGAACCATCAGCAAATCACCTGAAGCCATGTGATGCAACCGGTGAAAAGCATAGCCTGCGACGCAGGAGGGATAATCCGCAAGAGGGTGCGCCAAAGTAGTTAAAATGCAACAGAGATTCCTAGGTAGAACATTGGGAGTGGCGGAAGTAAAAGTGAACGATGGAGAATGGTGTGGGAGTGCTGCAGAACTTTTGAGATAATTAATATCTTTAGAGAGAATACCGAGCCAACGGCCTCGCCACAGTGGTAACGCCAGTTCCCGTCAGATCACCGAAGTTAAGCGCTGTCTGGCTCGGCTAGCAATTCGATGGGTGACCATCCGGTCTACGGAGCGCTGTTGGCCAGCGGGGTGCACTCAGCCCTTTTGAGGCAATCAAGTAGCTCCGACTTGATTGAGAAGTAGCGGTTCCAGTCTCAAAAACTGACATACGGCTGAGAGAGCTGTGTGCTGATCACATGCCCCTCCATATCCGCATCTGGGGATGCCTGTGGGCTGAGAATGACACGACGGCCGTCGGTACCGTTAGGCCTTCATGGAGTTTTTTTTCTTTTTTTTAGACAATGCTGAGGTCATAACATCGGCATGAGCACTGAATAACAAATTTTGAAGAAGTTTTATTTCAACGAAGTGATGAACGTAGAGAAATATATGACGAAATCAGTGTCAGTGTTGCGTGACATCAACTAGTAAACGAACTGGGAACGTTGTGTACAACTGCGTCCACAATGGTGAGCAGAGGTGGGCTACAAAGTGCTGTGGCAACTGTCGTGGTAGGAAAGCTGGACAGGAGTAGAAAGGATTAGCAGCAAGTTAACACTACAAGCAGACGCTTTATTCAACTTGTATTTCTCCAAGCGTACGAAGAGTCATTACAAACAATGTACCAAGAACCAAAGGCCAGCTATTTCAGCATCAACAGAGGTGAATCTTCCTGATATAAGCACAAGCGATGGAGTCGCAGCCACAACTGGGCGGCAGCGTTCCATAGCGAAGTAGTTTCGCGCACAAGTGGGCAGTGTTGCTGCCACCGGATATTCTGTATCGTGGCCGCAGAGGGCGCTCATGGTACAGAGTCACTGGAGGTGTGCTTCTGCTTGCGCATCACTGGGTCTGCCTGATCCTGCAAGGCAGCTATCAGCGTCTAACGGAAACTTGCAGTTCTGTTACCAGCACTGGCGCCTGTGGGATTGTATCGATACCTGATAACAAAGAGCAGATAATACGTGTGTGTAACAGGATACTTCCTGAAAGTACTAGATACAGAGTTTCAAACTTTCAATGACGAAGATTAAACTTAGCAAGTCACTCATTGTCTCCTAACATTTCATTGCAGAAGTTTTACACCATATGAATAGATATCAAAAACAGTTGTGCAAATGATCACTTAAAAGTTCATAACAAACACGTGTACAAGATCCAACGCGTTATACCTGGTTTTCACTGTGAGAATTTTAACAGGCAGAAACACCGTAAATAGTTATAACAGAACTACGTGATATACTTGTCTGAACATGTAATGTCAGACGTTTGAAACTTGGTAAGGAATCTGAGAAGGGACATCCGTAAGCTAAGTCTAGTTGTAGTGGAGGTTCAGTGAAGTGAAATGGCAAGAACATAAGGATTTCAGAATAGTGGAATATAGTATAATATTAACAGTAGCAGGAAATGGTATTCGCTGTAAACAGGAAGTAGGGCAGAGAATGTGTTACTATAGGTAGTTGAGTGATAGTTTCATCATCATCAGAATCGACAGCAAACCAACACCAGCAACAATAGTTCAGACACATCTGCCACTGAGGGTACTGAACGGATAACTCAGTATGTAAGTCGAAAAGACAATATAACAATCATGAGGGACTGGAACGCAGCATTAAGGGAGGGAATGGGAAGCACAGTTACAAGAGAACAGGGGTTCGTAGTAGAAATGATAGAGAAGAAAGAGTAACTGAGTTCTGCAATAATAGCGACAATAATAGCGAATACATTGTTCAAAAGTCGCAAGATAAAGTGGTACAGCCGGCCGAAGTGGCCGCGCGGTTCTGGCGCTGCAGTCTGGAACCGCGAGACCGCTACGGTCGCGGGTTCGAATCCTGCCTCGGGCATGGATGTGTGTGATGTCCGTAGGTTAGTTAGGTTTAACTAGTTCTAAGTTCTAGGGGACTAATGACCTCAGCAGTTGAGTCCCATAGTGCTCAGAGCCATTTGAGCCATATAAAGTGGTACATTTTGAAAAGAGACGAAGGCACTGAGAAGTTCCAACCATATCACTTCATGGTTAGAGAGATAGTGCGAAATCATATTGTTGTTGTTGTTGTTGTTGTTGTGGTCTTCAGTCCTGAGACATATTTTGAAAAGAGACGAAGGCACTGAGAAGTTCCAACCATATTACTTCATGGTTAGAGTGATAGTGCGAAATCAGATTGTTGTTGTTGTTGTTGTTGTTGTGGTCTTCAGTCCTGAGACTGGTTTGATGCAGCTCTCCATAATACTCTATCCTGTACAAGCTTCTTCATCTCCCAGTACTTACTGCAACCTACATCCTTCTGAATCTGCTCAGTGTAATCATCTCTTGGTCTCCCTCTACGATTTTTACCCTCCACGCTGCTCTCCAATGCTAAATTTGCGATCCCTTGATGCCTCAGAACATGACCTACCAACCGGTCCCTTCTTCTTGTCAAATTGTTCCACAAACTCCTCTTCTCACCAATTCTATTCAATACCTCCTCATTAGTTACGTGATCTACCCATCTTATCTTCAACATTCTTCTGTAGCGCCACATTTCGAAATCTTCTATTCTCTTCTTGTCCAAACTATTTATCGTCCATGTTTCGCTTCCAAACATGGCTACACTCCATACAAATACTTTCAGAAACGACTTCCTGACACTTAAATCTATACTCGTTATTAACAAATTCCTCTTCTTCAGAAACTCTTTCCATGCCATTGCCAATCTGCATTTTATATCCTCTCTACTTCGACCATCATCAGTTATTTTGCTCTCCAAGTAGCAAAACTCTTTTATTACTTTAAGTGTCTCATTTCCTAATCTAATTCTCTCAGCATCACCCGACTTAATTCGACTGCATTCCATGATCCTCGTCTTGCTTTTGTTGATGTTCATCTTATACCCTCCTTTTAAGACACTGTCCATTCCGTTCAACTGCTCTTCCAAGTCCTTTGCTGTCTCTGGCAGAATTACAATGTCATCGGCGAATCTCAAGGTTTTTATTTCTTCTCCATGGATTTTAATACCTACTCCGAATTTCCTTTTGTTTCCTCAATATACAGATTGAATAACATCGGGGAGAGGCTACAACCCTGTCTCACTCCCTTCCTAACCACTGCTTCCCTTTCATGTCCCTCGACTCTTATAACTGCCATCTGGTTTCTGTACAAATTGTAAATAGCCTTTCGCTCCCTGTATTTTATCCCTGCCACCTTTAGAATTTGAAAGAGAGTATTCCAGTCAACATTGTCAAAAGCTTTCTCTAAGTCTACAAATTCTAGAAACGTAGGTTTGGATTTCCTTAATCTCTCTTCTAAGATAAGGCGTAAGGTCAGTATTGCCCCACGTGTTCCAACATTTCTGCGGAATCCAAACTGACCTTCCCCGATGGTGACTTCTACCAGTTTTTCCATTCGTCTGTAAATAATTGGCATCAGTATTTTGCAGCTGTGACGTATTAAACTGATAGTTCGGTAATTTTCAAATCTGTCAACACCTGCTTTCTTTGGGATTGGAATTATTATATTCCTCCTGAAGTCTGAGGGTATTTCGCCTGTCTCATACATCTTGCTCACCAGATGGTAGAGTTTTGTCAGGACTGGCTCTCCCAACGCCGTCAGTAGTTCTAATGGAATGTTGTCTACTCCTGGGGTCTTGTTTCGACTCAGGTCTTTCAGTGTTCTGTCAGACTCTTCACGCAGTATCGTATCTCCCATTTCATCTTCATCTACATCCTCTTCCATTTCCAGAATATTGTCCTCAAATACATCGCCCTTATATAGACCCTCTATATACACCTTCCACCTTTCTGCTTTCCCTTCTTTGCTTAGAACTGGGTTTCCAACTGAGCTCTTGATATTCATTCAAGTGGTTCTCTTTTCTCCAAGGATCTCTTTAAATTTCCTGTAGGCGGTATTTATCTTACCGCTCTTCATATAAGCCTCTACGTCCTTACATTAGTCCTCTAGCCATCCCTGTTTAGCAGTTTTGTACTTCCTCTCGATCTCATTTTTGAGACGTTTGTATTCATTTTTGCCTTCTTCATTTACTGCATTTTTATATTTTCTCCTTTCATCAATTCAATATTTCTTCTGATACCCAAGGATTTCTACCAACCCTTGTCTTTTTACATAATTGATCGTCTGCTGCCTTCACTACTTCATCCCTCAGAGCTACCCATTCTTCTTCTACTGTATTTCTTTTCCTCATTCCTGTCAATTATTCCCTTATGCTCTCCCTGAAACTCTCTACAACCTCTGGTTTAGTCAGTTTATCAATGTCCCATCTCTTTAAATTCCCACCTTTGTGCAGTTTCTTCAGTTTTAACCTACAGTTCATTACCAATAGATTGTGGTCAGAGTCCATATCTGCCCCTGGAAATGTCTTACAATTTAAAACCTGGTTCCTAAGCCACTGTCTTACCATTATATAATCTATCTGATACCTTTTAGTATCTCCAGGGTCTTCCGTGTATACAACCTTCTTTCATGATTCTTGAACCAAGTGTTAGCTATGATTAATTTATGCTCTGTGCAAAATTCTACCAGACAGCTTCCTCTTTTATTTCTTACCCCCAATCCATATTCACCTTTTCCCTTTTCCTACTCTCGAATTCCAGTCACCCATGACTATTAAATTTTCGTCTCCCTTCACTACCTGAATAATTTCTTTTATCTCATCTACATCTACATCTATACTCCGCGAGCCACCTTACGGTGTGTGGCGGAGGGTACTTATTGTACCACTATCTGATCCCCCCTTCCCTGTTCCATTCACGAATTGTGCGTGGGAAGAACGACTGCTTGTAAGTCTCCGTATTTGCTCTAATTTCTCGGATCTTTTCGTTGTGATCATTACGCGAGATATATGTGGGCGGTAGTAGTATGTTGCCCATCTCATCCCGGAATGTGCTCTCTCGTAATTTCGATAATAAACCTCTCCGTATTGCGTAACGCCTTTCTTGAAGTGTCCGCCACTGGAGCTTGTTCAGCATCTCCGTAACGCTCTCGCGCTGACTAAATGTCCCCATGACGAATCGCGCTGCTTTTCGCTGGATCATGTCTATCTCTTCTATTAATCCAACCTGGTAAGGGTCCCATACTGATGAGCAATACTCAAGAATCGGACGAACAAGCGTTTTGTAAGCTACTTCTTTCGTCGATGAGTCACATTTTCTTAGAATTCTTCCTATGAATCTCAACCTGGCGCCTGCTTTTCCCACTATTTGTTTTATGTGATCATTCCACTTCAGATCGCTCCGGATAGTAACTCCTAAGTATTTTACGGTCGTTACCGCTTCCAGTGATTTACCACCTATGGCATAATCGTACTGGAATGGATTTCTGCCCCTATGTATGCGCATTATATTACATTTATCTACGTTTAGGGAAAGCTGCCAGCTGTCGCACCATGCATTAATCCTCTGCAGGTCCTCCTGGAGTACGTACGAGTCTTCTGATGTTGCTACTTTCTTGTAGACAACCGTGTCATCTGCAAATAGCCTCACGGAGCTACCGATGTTGTCAACTAAGTCATTTATGTATATTGTAAACAATAAAGGTCCTATCACGCTTCCCTGCGGTACTCCCGAAATTACCTCTACATCTGCAGATTTTGAACCGTTAAGAATGACATCAATTTCTTCATCATCTGCAGAGCTAGTTGGCATATAAACTTGTACTACTGTAGTAGGCGTTCAGATATTGGCTTGTAAATCGTACCGGCTAACAGATATAGACTGAAATCGTAATTCAGTATTGCTGAAAAATGGCTGTAATAGTAGACACATCCAGAGGAATCAGTGTGGAAAGAAGTGGAATACTAAAATATTGAGGAATGATAAGATGGGCTGAAAGCCTTTAAGGATGTACATACTGCAGTAGTGGATACAGCAGGTAATTCAGCCGAAGACGAATTGAAATCTCTAAAATGCCAAACATAGGTAGAAGGGAAATAACTGCGAAGAAATATTGGGTAACATAAGAAATATTGAAACACTTCAAGTGAGTCGACAAAAGAAAGAGATAGAAAAATGTTCTGGAAAAGACAGGAATACAGAAATACATTGGAGTATTTTGATTTAAAGAGGAAACTGTGTTTGTTGTTCTCTTTTCTACTCCGAATCAACGTAACTACTTTCCTAGAGCTCTAAATTCAAAGAAAACGAGGGTCGTATCCCACGTTAACTAACGTGTAAATTCCCATAAAACCACGTAAATAGTTCAACGTTCATCGGCTTATGTTTTAAAATTGAAGATCGGTTTTAGCTAACCAATCAAATTCCAAGGTTCAAGTCAGTCACAAAACAATCACGGAAATGCTTTTAGAACCCTGTTCTGTTCTTAAAGCGTGACTTACTCTGAGTTCACAGGGTAGCTATCTCACCGAACTACTTGTACACGAAAAACACAAGTCTCGATATCTATAATATTTATTTATAAATTTACAAATCTTCCGGACACTACTAAGACGTGACCTAATCCCCACTCATAAGTACGTATTTTATGCTCCAGTTCACACAGACGATTGACCATAAGTAAGATGGCCACCAGCTACTTAAGCCTTCATCAGTAGAATTCACACCCTTCTGTTTACGAACACAAACTTATGTATCATGAAAATTTACTCATATTTTCACTGCTGTCCTTGGATCTATGGTAAATTCATTAGTTTGTCCAATATTTATTATTTTGCGCGTGTAAACACTACATTAAGCAGTTTCGTTGTTAGTAACATAAAACAAAACTAAATACATTTATACATCAATATGTAAGTCTTATTTGATATTCCGCAGCTACTTTCATTGTTTTATTAATTACTTTACTGAAAACTGAAGTCTTATTGCATGGAATGCATATTTTGGAATGTATTTTAAAATACGTAACGTTTATAAAAACCTACTACTATGTACTAATGTAGCCGCAGTAGGTCTGTCCGTGGGCATTTAGTTTCCAAAAATTGCACAAGGCATTAGGCTCGTGTTTATTTTTAAAGTCCCCTTTCAGTCTGAAGCTTTTGACACCGAACAACTTGAAGACTATTTGCTTGATCGAAGGCACGTCTTCACATATGCACCCATTTTAATTTTCTCTTTTTAAACGTGTAACTGATTTTCTGTAACTGTCTTTCAGTGGTTTTTATTAAATTTATATCTATTTATTGGTAATTACAGCTATTCAGTTCTGCCATGGCGCATATCGCTTTCATGCTCCTCTTCAACAGCTAAGTGCACTAGGTTTTTCCAGCCACCGCGCCAAAGCACAGGTTTACCTGTTGCTCCCTTGCCAATCACAGAGTCTGAATACTACAGAAGTCAGCCGAACCCTGCTGCCACCTCCTGACGAATGCTATGTCCCTGGCGTCATTTGGTATCTGTTGCTTCCCTGCAGCTGTGGGACTTCTCATACTCTTAGTGCCTGCCAATCATCGAGTCTTAATACTATAGTTGTCTGCTGGCCATTTCTGCCACCTCGTGACAAATGATGTTGTATCGCTGCCATCACCCGCCGCTAAGCTAGCCGAATGCAGCCGGTACTGCCGCTCAACCATCAAACACAAGCACACACAGCTGCACCTTGCTCTCCTGTCACAACAGAATTCATGTGCACAGCCGTAACTGCAGTTTAAAAGTTCCTGCGTTCAGCCATAGAGCTAATGGATAATATGAAGTATGTACAAAAAATATATAGCAAAAATAAGAAGGGGAGACCGAGAATGGCGCACTCAAATTAAGAAGGGTGTGAGAAGCCGGATTTGGCCTCAACTTTTCAGTCCATAATCTAAGAAGCAATAACGGAAGTAAAAGAAAGGTCGAAGACTGGGATCAAATTCTGGGTGAAAGGGCATCAATGATAAGATTCACTGATAATGTTGCTATCATAAGTAAAATGGAAGAAGAATGACAGGACCTACGAAAGGAATGAATAGTCTAATATGTACAGAGTATAGAATAAGGGTAGACTGAAGAAAAGAGGAAATAATGAGGAGTAGCAGTAATAAGATTAGAGATAAACTTCAAACACACCAGCCGAACAGAACATACTTTCTTGGAGTGGTAATGATCTGCCTCAGTTGGAACTCCCGAGAGGTAGATCGCTCCGCATGGGCTCAGATGAGGTAAGAAAAGCTGTCGCATAATGGAGTAGCGAGATGTAAATGGAGAGCATGACAAATGAGTCATCGACGTTCGTTCTTCCAAAAAGTACTATTAGTCTCAATAAAAATTGGTTCATCAGTCCACTGAAATAAAATATTGGTCCAAATTGGTCTCATTTATTACAAAATCGCTGAGTCTAGTACGTAAGACGAATCTCAGACAAATTGGTAGCCAGGGTGATAATACAAAGAGCAAATAGAAGAACTAACCTTTATGGATGATGAGCAAACAAAAGTAATGACTGATTCACTTGACCAGAACTACTGGGAATAAGGGAGAAGGGAATGGTCGTCATCTCACCAGTCTATATAAATAAAATGTAAATTTTCATTTCTTCAAAATTGTGTATCCTTGAAAGTTCTTGACCGATTGCCTTGAAATTTGGACACAATGTTGCATTCTATTTCAGGTGTGCATTACATAACTTTTTAAAACTTTTTACAACGCAACCATAATTTTAAATTAAAAAAGTAATCCATAACATATACGAAAAAATTCGGTCAAGAACTTTCGGAGATATGCGATTAGGAACATCTAAATTTTGCATACAAGTACAAATGTAGACGTTCGTTTCTTCGAAATATAAAATATCCGAAAATTCTCTATGTATTGCTTTGAAATTTTGTACCAACGTTACATTCGAATACTTCCTGCTGGAAGGTCATTTGGTATATATTTAATAAAAGGGAAAACGTTATAATAACGTAAACGATGGTTTGCTGAAAATCATTAATCTCCGAAAGTTGTAGACCGATGGCTTTGAAATTTTGTCGCAACTTTAAATTCTAATATGGGCCTGTTTTTAGGTACGCAATTATTTAATTAATGTATTTTTTTAATACGTATAATATATAAATACATTTGTAATATATAAAGAGAAAACATTGTTACCAAAAATCTCAAAATATATCCTCCGATTTACTTAAGATTTTTACACGTTATAATAATAAACATGTAATATATATATATATATATATATATATATATAGGAGATATACAATTGTGAATCGTTATCAGCAAACAGGAAAATTGTATTTATGGCTTAGTGGTTTATAATTAGAATACTAGTACAGAGTCTGAATTTGCAATAACAATAAACAAGGCTCAAGGTCAGAGAAAGGTAGGAAGAGTAGAAGGACACAGGGATGGAAGCAGATGGACATAGAAACCAGGAAAGAGGAGATGGCCAGAGAGAGGGGGCATGAGGAGACAGAGAGAGAGAGGGAGGGAGGGAGGGAGGGAGGGAGGGAGGGAGGGAGGAGACGGTGGAAAGAGAAAAGGGGAGGAGGTGATGGACAGAGAGAGGGGCAAGGAGGAGGAGACAACGAAAGGGGGATGGGGAGATGGACAAAACTGTGGAGGGAAGGAGATTGGACGTATATCGACTCCCCATACATTTTAGAAACGTTTTCTCTCTCTTTTCTTTCTTTTCCATTAAAGCAGACTGAGCCACAGCAAAGCATGGCCAGGTACACCTTCTCACTGAAAAATAGAAACGACCACAGTGTTCATACAGTGACTGTTCTAACTCTGCCAGAAGGCATAGGTCGTTACGCGTAACTACCACAAGTAACTGTGTCATCAACGAGTCCTGGAAGATCTAAACAGAAATATCGACATTTCTGAATCTAGCTTATTAAAAACACCTACCTAGCGAATGAGTGTTAACTCCCATTCCCGATAGTGTATTCTGCAGACTGTCACCATGATTTAAGGTGTTGTACGGTGTAGTGCGAACGACTGGTAACAGACTACGAAATTCATTCTTTCAGTTATAGAGTGTGGTGAAAGACTGGCCACTGGATACTATCTCCTCCTTCAGGCGTAGCCCCGTCTCCAATCTGAGTGACAAAAGAAGAGGTGTAGAAACGACTGCCCTCACAGAGTTGTCTCCTCTGCGCACTACCCGAAGTTCACATGGAATATCGTTCTCCAATAGCAAGAATTTGTTAAAATTTGGCTACCAAAAATGATGGTAACAAAGCTGCCAAACTCCGCTCTTAGGAAAAGTTGCATCAAATAGTCAGTGGCTTGTGTTCGTGCCACAATAAAGTTCCTAAAAGCGTGGGGCAAAATTCCCACTCTTCAAAGGTATTTTAATTTCAGCCCATCCACTGTTCTCCCCTGTCAGCAATTTTTAGAAAGCGACCTCCCGTCTTCCAGTCTGTAGTAGTTCTTTTGGAAGCAGCCAGTGGAGCTCTTTCCCGTGTTTTCTATGACCCTAGAGCTTTTCACCCCGCGTGGAGAAGGCATACCGGTGATGGCACCTCGCCTCCACGAAGAGAGAAATAAATTATAAAGTGAACCCTACTGTTCCTCTTCCCATGAAAAAGACAGCGATCGTTATATATGAATATCATCCCATCCTTTTGCTTTCTAGGAAGGCTGCCGATCACAGCAAACAGAGTTCTATAGAGCGGTGCTCTCTCTGACTAAATAACTTTAGCTTGCAGACATGAGCAGTAATCTGCAAAGGACCAAGATTTCAACATGGTTCTTTCTACCAGAGTTTTACGATGGAATAAATGGACAATCGTGCTGTGCTGTTAACCGTTTTCAGCAAAAAAGTTTCTGACCGCTGGCGGTGAAGCTCCCGGCCACGTAAAACAAACGATGGGCTGTCTATCCTGCACACACCACAATGACCATTGGTAGCACTTCTCTTAGAAACTGAACAATCTGAATGGAACGACCCCTTTCCCCCCCCCCCCTGGAGACTCGATTCAGTCACCGAAACATACCTGTCTATTCTCTGTCCCCCAGTACAAATTTTGCGACCGAGAGATGCAGGTACAGAATAATTCTGCATCCAGTAGCAACCCAGTGAGGACAGAATTTTGAAACAGGAGTTGATTGTTTAACCGTTGCAAACACGTAGGCTACTCACAATAAACATAGATACATGTAACTGCTAGAATAGTGTCTCAGATGCGAAAACTGAATTTAGGAAATTTAGGAAATGAAATCGAATGAGACCTATCAGTCTAGACTGGACAGATGCATTTCGTCGCATCCAAAAGGGTGGAAGAAACTACAGTTCGTGTCACAATGAGACGAAATAGTCCGACAAAAGTAAGAAAGTTTTTGATTATAAGAGTCTTTTTAATTACCACGGGGAAATGATGAGGAAAAAATTGGTTAGCTGTTCTTTGTCAAAGCAGCATTTTAGCTTCAGGATACTTGACTCACTCAAACACAGCAATTACACACGCTGATACCAATCTCTGTTGCATATTGAATGGTTTGCTTCAGGTTACAAAAATTAAATAAGGGGGATAACCAGCTCACATTTTCCACTCACTCCTTGTAAGCATTCACAGACTTGAATTTCCTATTAAGTCACAAACACTCTCTCTTACACGTTAGCGACGGCTAACTTACTTTTAAGTCAGTTCAATCTTTTCATGATAAACAAAAATTTCTCCTAGTCTACTGATTAAGAAATTGAAATTTCTTACTAAAATTCACTCATCATCCCTGTGAAACAACATACTTTACGTGACTTTGATTCAAGGCGCGTAGCTGACGAACTATTGGGCAAAGAAAAATAAAATAATTGGTGTGAACCAGCGTAAAAAGAAAAACCGTAGTGACCAAGTTTCAGCACTCTAAAGAAGTAGTTACTATCCATCAACAAAATAAACACAGAGTTAACCCTCATTAAGTGAGAAATGAGTACTGTTTGTGGACATGTAAGAATAACAAAAGCAGTATGTACAAGTTTTTGACTAAGAACCTTCCCCCTTCTTTTAATCATTTAAAATAGTTTATTGAGGTGTTTTACGTGCGTGTAAAAATGTGTTAATATGGGTCCTCCTATTATGACAATAAAATAATGGGAGTATTAAACTACTGTAAGTTAAACTTATGTACATTCAAATTTAATATCCAAATACACACAAATAATAATAAAAGTATAAACATATGCTTCTTTTCCTTTTCTTATACCATTGAACTCACGTTTCTATAAGAGCCGTGCTGAAAAGGAGCAGATAAACAACAAAAATGACCGTATTATAATCCTAAATTCGCCCAACAATGGCTTCGAAACACCTTGTCTCTTTTGACGCTTCTAACGTTAATCTACACAAGCGCTGACACAAGATATTAAGCATCATGCAGTTCAGTTTGTAAGAATGTGTTGATTGTCGGTGTCATCTGCTGCCGGCTGCTTTCGTTAGATCTGGAGACTGCTGTCATCAGATTCTTGATTAGGGCAGGACTTTCACAGGGGATCACTGTCCAAAACGATTCGTAGCTGCATTTTCCTGATGAGGTGGATTGGCTAGCATCACAGGTGAGGCAAGTCTTTCTTGAGCTGCGTTCTTTTCATCAGTCGGAGTCCCGCGGTTTCTCAAGGAGCGATAAAATATGTGTTTGACAGGTAAGGATCTGCTTCTCAACGGTTTGGTCATTGGTGAGGTGCTACTGTGCCTCACTGAGAGAAAAAGGGAATTCATTCGTAGCGCCGCCAGCACCAGATATAGCAGATCACCGAAGACTGTCAGTTCTTCAGAAACATCGTAGTGACGTTCCAGCCTGGGATTGTCCTCTATGAATAATCGCGCGGAGAGGGACCGAACTTCCAAACCCATGGGGCTGAAGGATGGCAGGACGAAATGAAATTTGCTTTGTCGTCACATCCTGTCAAAGCGCGTGGTCAACGGTCGCCTACGCCATGGGCGTGCCTCCATTTCACGTAGCACCAATTTTTTCGGCTCGGGTGACTTCCCATAATTGGTTGGCCTTAGCGTCTCCATGTTGCTGTCGTCAAGGTAGCAACAGGACGACTGCTCTGTCCTTTGGACCGTCCTCCCAGAAAGTGCGGCGTTGCGTCGCTTAACCTATGTATGGGAAAACCTTCTTGGGATGGCGCCTACTGTGTCTTTCCGACCGACTGATGCCTACTGCTGACGGTTGTCCCAGTAACTCCAGTGTCTGCGTCCGTCTGCCTATCTCTGCACTAAACTCACGCCACAATTAATACACTCTTTAATTACGGTACGTTTTATATAGCACAATGGATATCACCCATTAAACACATTAAAAAGGCAGATAAGAAATGCTTCCTTGATGCTTCTTCGAAATTGAAACTGAGCTATTACTCCTTTTTTACAACAGAAAAATGAATAAATTTTCTTTACAATTAACAACAGTGTTAAAAATGAAAGAAAAAAAGACTAACCTCGTCCTTATACAAAGAATTTGTACATTATGCTATTCATAGAACATTGTACAGACCGAGCGAGGTGGCGCAGTGGTTAGCACACTGGAGTCGCATTCGGGAGGACGACGGTTCAATCTCGTCTCCGGCCATCCTGATTTAGGTTTTCCGTGATTTCCCTAAATCGCTTCAGGCAAATGTCGGGATGGTTCCTTTGAAAGGGCACGGCCGATTTCCTTCCCCATCCTTCCCTTACCCGAGCTTGCGCTCCGTCTCTAATGACCTCGTTGTCGACGGGATGTTAAACACTAATCTCCTCCTCCTCCATTGTACAGAAAGAGTTGTTAGAATCCTCATCAGTAGTTCGAGAAATTCTTTAATCATATGACAGTTCCTTTGAAAGAGAATTAATCTCCAGAATCCCCGTACTTAGATTTGTTAGTAGAAAAATGTTGGTTATTTACAGTATGAGTCTTCGTGTCCTTCACCGTATTCTACCTGATTTTAGCGCATGCAGAAATCCAAACAGCAATCTAAATACCAAACGAACTCTGAAGACATTGTTACCATACTCCTTTGACTTCTTCTCCCACAACATCCTCTGCTTCTGGCTCTAAACTCCCTGTTCCATTTCTTCCTTTCTCTGGTCACTTCTCTCCTTTAGACTCAACTCTCTTAATGGCATCAGTGGTAGCTCAACTAGAACAAGGCTTCAGTGAAATCGACAACAGCAATAAACAAACTGTGGAAGCCAAATAAACTTATAAAATATTCTTGACTTGGTTTTTTGATTACGCTTAGGATAACAATAAATGTGAATTAAAACGGATCCCTTACACAATCTTTACTACATCTTCCCACTGTCTTACGACGAATTTATTTACGCTTGTTCTTCGTAGTTAATTTTCTTTCCCGTTGTTCTTCGTTTTTATGTTTTCAATTTATTTTATTTTATTTTGTTTATTTATATATCTATTTTTGCAGTTAATGGATGATTTGTTTTCATCTCACCTTCTCATACACCGTTAACTAAAGAAAAATAGAACACAAAAAATCATCGGTAATCCTTATCAGTAGTTGACTTCTACTAAGGTTTCATCACGAACTGTTGGTCGCCTTCCATTAAGAAACAGTTCCCACAGTCTTGATCGTCCTTTATAATCCTGATAAGGTAAGAGACTTGCTTCCGTCACTACACTGACTGCCACTCAACCAGAGATCCCAATTTACAACAAAAATTCCCTCTAATCACAATATGTGCCCTACACGTACATTTGATTTTGGAGTCTAATACTTACCATTCATTCAACGACACAGTCCTAACACTCGATAGGCATGGATATTAACAGGAACTTCACTCTGACTGCCGGCAGCAGAGCCGCCTTCTCTGGCCGCCACTGGCCAAACGGCAGTCAAAGTGTTAAAACAACGTCAACGAAACTCATGTCAATGAATCATGTAGAGGACATCATAAACCAGAGAATCTAGGGGCCTATCTCCTACTACATCAAGATGGAAGAGAAAAACCTAGTGGCTTTCATCACGATCTGACTCAAGCGAAAACCTACATCTCTGTTCTATTAGTTAGTTAACGTGACAAAGTTGTTGCGAATCTTTAGTCCTCTCGTGAAGTCTGTTGATTAAACAGTTACACAATTGGCATCAAAGAAACCATACTGAAACACAACGCCACCTAAATCTTCCACTCTTTCATGATCTCTGTATCACATACAGTCTTCCCGAAAACCATAGGAAAAAATGTACTCCTCGCCATTCCATAATAATAATTTCCAAATTGTTAAATACAAGATTCACAAAATCCACCAAAGAAACCATATGAAACACAGTTGTTACAGGAAATGCAATTATGAAAATCAGTTCACCCTTTTTTATTATTTATTTTATTTCAACCTTCCAGAAAGGCACATAAAAGAAAACATCCAAACAGTTTTCACCTAATCAGACCTGAAAACCTCGATAAGTGGAGACTGATCACATCTCACTTCTTTCAAAGCAAGCAAGATCATTACTCAATACTAACACACTGAAATTTGGTCGTCATACATCCTATTAATTTTAATCCTATTCTCTTATTCGTTCAGTAGTTCTGATTACCCAAAACATAATTTGACACTGCTGATATGGTTTATTCCGCACAGCTTTATCGTCTTAACCCTAGAATGCCTAAGGCAGGGAAGGTTTCTTGAAGCTACAACAGTTTATATTTCTTAGTTCATGCCCAAGTAAATGTTCCCTTTATGTTGTTGTTTACTGAATACTCTATGGAACTTTAGTATCTGTAATCTTGATAGAAAACTTTTATTTTGAAACACAATATTAAACTTTTAAGATGGGTACAACCCCCCTCCCCCTTAGGATTCCGTGCTATAGAAAACGTTTCTATGTGTGGTTTTCTGTTTACCACCACGAGAACAATGCAAGTCTGTCTTTATTATTGGTTGGCATTTTTGACAGTCTCAAAAATTATTTTATTTGCAGTGGAAGTGGTTGTTGATGACATTCAGCTCTTATTTATCTTGTATACATCCAGTGAGTTAGTTCAGTTCCCTGCTGTTTACATCAAGACTCATAAATGTCTAAAAGAATACGTGAATCATTTTTAGAAAGAGATATGAATGAAACTTTAGATTAAGGTTGTAACTGAGGAAGCGAAAGTGAAGATGAGGATGGTGCTGTGGAGTATAATTCAGTTCAGGAAAGTGATGTGGACATTACACACGATAAAGATGATGAGGATAATTTAGCTTCAGGAAATGACCTTCTGGATGTGACTGTATCAGAGTCTGGAGAAAGGTATGTAATCACACAGTTCAGGATACCAGGTCTCTTGAAAATATAATAAGGAAGCAGGATGAAGTAACTCCAGCCGGTGTTTGCCATTCTCCTGCAGAAACCTTGATGATACTTTTTATTCCTAACAAATGGATGCTACTGTAAAATAATCAAAAGAGGAAATAGATAGGCTAAATGTTACTTCTACTAATGACAAAGCAGTGTGTGCATTTATAGGAATACCGATGCTTATCGGTGCAAATAAGGACATTTCTATCAATGTACAAATCTCTAGTCAAACCTAATGTGCCCCCCCCCCCCCTATTTATAGGGGTATTATGGCAAGAGAACGTTTCACTAAACTTATTAGGATCATTAGGTTTGATGACAAAACTACCTGCCCCCAATGAGTGGAAGCAGACAAGTTCATAGCAATCCGTGAAGTTTTCAATAAAGTGAACAGTAGGTTCCAACTACTGTATAAACCAGGAGGCATCTCACCACTGATGAGGTCCTCAGTTTGTTTAGAGGACATTGCCCCTTGATATTATTTATGAAGGAGAACCCAGGCAAATATGGAATCATCATATGCACGATGCCAGAGGCAATAGAAAGATACATCATGTATATGGAAACTTATGTAGGTAAAGAATAGAGTTCGTCCAAGGGAGAGCAAGGTTCAGCAGCTGTTGTTAAACGTCTGGGAGTGCCTGTGATATATATTGGTCGAAATACTACTACAGACTAATACTAAACATTGGTAGATTTAGCGGAAGAGTTATACCGTGTCTAAAAAGTTACTGTAGTGGAACTCTCCAGTCAAACAGGAGGTATATTTCAGATATAAGAAAACATCAGATCGAAAGCTATATTCTTCAATGTCCTTGTTCACAGACCCATCAACAGGTATGTCACTGGTTACTTTGGTATCCAACATAGCTGAAACAAAACCAAGTGAAAACTTGCTGATGCTATCATCAATGCTCCAAGCTGAAGGTAGTGAAGAAGGAGAGAAGAATAGAATCCATATAAATATATATTATATTTCCGCTAAAGGTGGAACTGATACCATTAATAACTTGACTCATATGTGCACTTACAGCAAGGCAACACGGTCTCTATCAGTATTTTACTCCATCATCAATATATATGCTATCAATGCAGTTACCATATTCATCGAGCAACTTGGAATGAGAAGAGGCAGACGCAGATGAGAACCGAGATGATGAAACTTTGCTATCAGCTCCAGGCAGTGATGGCTTCTGTTACTCAGCTTGAAAATGCAGTGGACAGTCATCACTCTTGTGAACTGGCAGTAGGGATCGAAAGGACGACCAGCACGTCTGAGACTGCACTGGTGGCCAGTCCAGATGCTGCTCACACTGAAGTTGACCCCTCACCTGTGGTCAAGGGGGAGGTCGCATAAGGTCGTGGCAGGTGGCTAAAGATTCCCCAGGGGGCTGCACCTAAGGCCTCTGCAGTTAGTCTGACAAATATGGCAGCTAACTCAAAATACAGATAAACGTAAATTAATGTAAATGAATAGGAAAAAGAATCCCCTAATGTTTGAATACTCCATTAGTAGTGTAGCGCTCGACACAGTCACGTCAATTAAATATTTGGGCGTAAGATTGCAGAGCGATATAAAGTGGGACAAGAATGTAATGGCAGTTGTGGGGAAGGCGGATAGTCGTCTTCGGTTCATTGGTAGAATTTTGGGAAGATGTAGTTCATCTGTAAAGGAGACCTCTTATAAAACACTAATACGACCTATTCTTGAGTACTGCTCGAGCGTTTTGGGACTCCTATCAGGTCGGATTGAGGGAGGACATAGAAGCAATTCAGAGGCTGGTTGCTAAATTTGTTACTGGTAGATTTGATCATCACGCGAGTGTTAAGGAAATGCTTCAGGAACTCCGGTGGGAATCTCTGGAGCAAAGGAGGCGTTCTTTTCGTGAATCGCTACTAAGGAAATAAAGAGAACTAGTATTTGAGTCTGCAGTATAATTTTACTGCCGCCAACTTATATTACGCGGAAAGACCACAAAGATAAGATAAGAGAGATTCGGGGTAGTACAGAGGCATATAGGCAGTCATTTTTCCCTCGTTCTGTTTTGGAGAGGAATAGGGAGAGAAGATGCTAGTTGTGGTACGAGGTACCCTTCGCCACACACCGTATAGTGGATTGCGGAGAATGAATGTAGATGTAGATATAGATGTTCCAAGTGCACTCTGTGGCTGACACTGTCCCTCACCCAGATCCAGGTCCCTTGACCTGTTTCAGAGGACACCTATCAGCCTACAAGATCCACGCAGTCACAGAGGGTGGGATTATTGGTAGTTGTGAGCTCCAATGTTAGGCGCACTATGAGGCGCGCACTATGAGGCCCCCTAGGGAAATGACTGCCAAGGAGGGGGAGAAAGCCAACGTGCACTCCATGGGCACACAGGGTGCAGCCAAGTGCTGGTGGTGGCTCACGTAGGTACCAATGCCGTGTCACTTGGCATTAGAAGAGATTATCTTCGGTTTCGAGATGCTATCAGAAGTAGTAGAGGCTGGCAGCCTCGTTTGCAAGATGAAAGCAGAGCTTACCATTTGCAGCGTAGTTTGCTTGGCCGATTGCGGACCTCGGGTGCAGAGCTAAGTGGAAGGTCTGAATCAGATGCTCAGACGGTTCTGCGATCGTGTAAGCAGCAGAATCCTCGACTTGCGCCATAAGATGGTCGGGTGTCGGATGCTGCTGAATAGGCCAGGAGTTCACTACACGCAGGAGGCGGCTACTCGGGTAGCAGGGGCAGTGTGGTGGGAAGTGGGCGTCGTTTAGAGGGTCTTGGGGAAATACAAGGAGTGCAGGTCAAACACACGAAGAACGTAGTTCCAGGAATCATCGGTGTAACTGTTGTAAATTGTCGTAGCTGTGTCGGCAAGGTGCCAGAGACTCAAGCGCTAACAGACAGCACTGATGCTCAAATCGTTATAGGCACTGAAAGCTCGCCAAAGCCTTAGATAAGGCTAAACACAGTTGGCGATGGCATGTTTGTTACTGTTGCAAGCAGTTCACCTTGTAGTGAAATTGAAGTACATAGGTTCTGTGTGCTCGTGTAGGTAGATGTCATTCTCGGTAGCCGGAATAAAATAATAATTGGATCCATTTACCGACCACCCAACTCAGTTGATACAATTGCTGAAAGGTTCGATGGAAGCTTGAGTTTAATTTCAAACACGTATCCAGTTCATACAATTATAATTGGTGGTAACTTTAATTTACCCTCAATGTGTTGGCGGAAATGCATGTGTAAATCGAGAGATACGAATGAAACATCATCCGAAATTGTGTTAATGAATTCTCTGAAAACAATTTCGAGCCGTTAGTTAATGAGCCCACACGAATGGTAAACCGTTGTGAAAACACAGTTGACATCTTAACTACAAAAATCCTGAGCTAGTAACGAGCATCAAAAAGAATACAGCAACTAGTGAACACAGGGTTGTGGTAGCGAGCTTGCATATTATAGTCCTCAAATCCTCCTAAAATAAACGAAAGGTATAACAATTCAAAAAGCAAATACAAATTCACCTGATGCCTTCCTGAGAGAGAGTTTCCACTCCTTCCAGATTAGCAATGCTTGAATTTAAAGCAATAATATCGACAGCAATTGAAACATTTATACCAAATAAAGTAACAAACGACAGAGCTGATCAGCCTTGGAACACAAATCGGGGCAGAACACTGTTGCAGATACATCGAAAAAAGCTTGCCCAAATTACAAGAAAGCAGTCTCCAACATTGGTGATCTTTTAGAGCAGCTCGAAGTTTTGCACGGACTTCAATGCGAGATGCTTATAATAATTTCCACAGCGGAACTTTGTCTCAAACCTGGCAGAAAATCCAAAGAGATACCGGTCGTATGTAAAGTATGATAGCGGCGAGACACAGTCAATGCCTCCTCTGCGCCATAGCGATCGAAATAATATCGACTACAGTGCTGCCAAAATAGCGTTACTAAACACAGCCTTCCGAAATTTCTTTACGAAAGAAGACGAATTAAATATTCCATAATTCGAATCTAGACCAGTTGCCAACTTGAGTAACTTACGTGGAGTTATCCTCGGAATAGTGATGCAGCTTTAATCACTTAATATAAGCACATCTTCAGGTACGGACTGTATACAAATTAGGTTCCTTTCAGAGTATGCTGATGCAATAGCTGGATACTTGACAATCATGTACAACCGCTCGCTTGACGAAAGGTAGGTACCGAAACGCTGGAAAGTTGCACAGGTCACACCAATATTCAAGAAAGGTAGTAGGAGTAATCCACTAAATTGCAGGCCCATATCATTAACGTCGATATGCAGCAAGATTTTCGAACATATATTGTGTTTGAACATTATGAATTACCTCGAAGAGAGCGGTCTATTGACACACACTCAACACTGATTTAGAAAACATCGGTCTTGTGAAACACAATTAGTTCTCCACTCATACGACGTGTTGAGTGCTATTGACACGGTATTTCAAATTGATTCCGTATCTCGAGATTTCCAGAAGGCCTTTGACACTGTACCACACAAGCGGCTTGTAGTGAAATAGCCTTCTTACGGAATATCTTCTCAGGTATGTGATTGAATTCGTGATTTCCTGTTACAGAGGTCACAGTTTGTAGTAATTGACGGAAAGTCATCGAGTAAAAGAGAAGTGATATCTGGCGTTCCCAAAACTAGTGTTAGATGCCCTCTGCTGTTCCTCATCTGTATAAACGATTTTGGAAACAATCTAAGCAGCCGTCTTAGGTCGTTTATTGCCTAGTAAAGTTATCAAAAAATAAAAACAAATTGCAAAACGATTTAGAAAAAGATATCTGTATAGTGCCAAAATTGGCAGTTGACCCAAAAAAATGAAAAAAAACTGAGATCATCCACATGAGCGCTAAAAAGTGTCCGTTAAATTTCGGTCACAAGATATATCAGTGAAATCTAAATGTCGTAAGTTCAACTAAATAACTAAGAATTACAATTTCGAACAACTTAAATTTGAAAGAACACGTAGAAAATGTTGTGGGGAAGGCAAACCAAAGACTGAATTTCATTAGAAGAACACTTAGAAAATATAACAGACCTGCTAAATAGACCGCCTACACTACGCTTGTCCGTCCTCTTTTGGAGTGCTGCTGCGCAGTCTGCGACCCTTACCAGACAGGATTAAAGGAGTACTTCGATAAAGTTCAAAGAAGAGCAGCACGTTTTTTATTATCATGAAAAAGGGATGACATTAACATGATACAGGATTTGGGATGGACTTCACTAAAACAAAGGCGTTTTAAGTTGCGGTGGAATTTCCTCACGAAATTTCAATCATCGAATTTCTCTTCCGAATGTGAAAATATTTTGTTAACGCCGACCTACATAGGGAGAAACGATCTTTATAATAAAGTAAGGGAAATCAGAGCTCGCACGAAAAGATATAGGTATTCGCTTTTTTCCACTCGCTGTTAGAGGTTGGAATAACAGAGGAGTATTGTAAGGTTGTTTGATGAAGCCTCTCCCGGGAACTTAAGTGCAATTTGCACTGTAGAACATGCGGAAACTTTTTCTTCTGCAAGTTGCATTGGAACTACTGAAAGTGCAGGTAGGAGAATGGAGAGAATTATCAAACCAAATTGTACAGTCAATGTAAAGTAATCTGCAAAAGGAAAGTAAAGAAGTGACAATACATGAATCATCTTTCTGCAGGGAAAGGTTGGAGCCATGTTTATGCAAAAAATGCATAAACAAAAGAGCAGAGGAACAAAAATATAAGTAAACCAAAACAGCCTTGTGGACCGTGTCATGATGACATATGTAACAAACACTCAAAAATAATTATGAAGCGTGTCTGCTAACCCGAAGTTGAGGACTCAACACATCTATATTTTCTATTGTAATATGCCAACTTTTAATGACACAATTTACTGTTTATAACCTATTAACAACATATATCGGATATTGCCTAGTTAAAATACGGGAAACCCGTTTTGAAACAACGAGATTTTCACTCTGCAGCAGAGTGTGCGCTGATATGAAACTTCCTGGCAGATTAAAACTGTGTGCCGAACCAAGACTCGAACTCGGGACCTTTGCCTTTCGCGGGCAAGTACTCTACCAACTGAGCTACCCAAGCATGACTCACGCCCAGTCCTCACAGCTTTACTTCTGCCAGTACCTCGTCTCCTACCTTCCAAACTTTACAGAAGCTCTCCTGCGAACCTTGCAGAACTAGCACTCCCGAAAGAAAGGATATTGCGGAGACATGGCTTAGCCACAACCTGGGGGATGTTTTCAGAATGAGATTTTCACTCTACAGCGGAGTGTGCGCTGATATGAAACTTCCTGGCAGCTTAAAACTGTGTGCCGGAGCGAGACTCGAGGTCTGGACCTTTGCCTTTCGCGGGCAAGTGCTAGAGCACTCGAGGTAGAAATGATTAACTGAAGGAGACGTATTTATTTTTTAACATGGATATCAAAGGCTTGTTTGGTGAGCCCACTGGTATTAAAATAGTCTACAGGCAAAAAGTTATAACTCTCAAAAGGGTTGAAACTTCCTGGCAGATTAAAACTGTGTGCCAGACCGAGACTCGAACTAGTGCTAGAGCACTTGCCCGCGAAAGGCAAAGATCCCGAGTTCGAGTCTCGGTCCGGCACACAGTTTTAATCTGCCAGGAATTTTCAACCCGTTTGAAAGTTATAACTTTTTGTCAGTAGACTATTTTAATACCAGTCGGCTCACCAAACAAGCCTTTGGTATCCATGTTAAAAAAGAAATTCGTGTCCTACAGTTAATCATTTCTACCTCGAATGCATTTGGGGAAAAATTCTTCAGACCCATAATGAATCATTGTATCATGAAAGAAATGTTGTGTCCACAGGGAAGCTGCTTGCATTGAAAGCAACGGCCAAACGCGAGCGAACCAGTACACTGTCTGCATGAAGGATTCTACTCAATCAACCAATAGTTCGAGCATAAATCAACTGGTGAGGAAACTTGGACACCATGAAATTTTTGTCACAATTTTTCCAAAGTTTCAAATATATCGGTTTCTAGCTCTACGAATGTGTTATTCTGGTAAGAAGCAAGTACTAAGGGAAACTTACAGTCTCACTTACGCATTACTGTAGGATGTGATTGTGCATTCGATCATGTCTCATACGAGCATTGCCCGGATTTCCTCGAATACCTTTTGTTTGTATGCCAAAGGAATCGTGTAAGGATACACAAAAAAACTACATATGTTCCTTTATCTGAAGTTTGTACTGAAGGTTCATTATCGCAGGCCACTTTGGGGAGAAGACTGAGCCATTGTTACGGCAGAAATTTGGACGACTTCTCCTTCTCCAGTTTTCGATCAGCTCCATCTTTTCTCTAATTTTTAACTTCATTTCTTCTCCAAGCATGGCTCGTCACCTGCAATACATGCCTACTAACTCACTTCGATCCCCTTGGTTTTACATAATTCTCTTCAAAATGCTAAACACAACTTTAGACAGGTCGCTGATAGCTGTTGGGTCAGGATACAGGATTTCAATAATCTCAGTCTGAAACTCTGTTCTCTCTCGCTAGTTCATTTATCGCTTAAATCCGTGGATCTTATTACGCTGGTACGTATTCCAGCTATCTCAGTTTCGTGGATGTGGCAGAAATGGTCTAAAGTCTTGTGAGCGGAAATGATTATTCCAGCATTCAGTGTGATTGCGCTACGGTTCAATGAAGTTAACCTTTGGTTGATGTTGCATTCCCCGAACTCTGTCCTTGCCTTGAGCTAATTCTGATCCTTCAAGCAAACTTGTAAAGTCTTCAGCATCCTGTCCACAGTGACCGGCCAGGGTCTGTTTGTAGCTCAAAGATAATTTTAGGTAACAAAATAATATATATTACGAGGAACTGTACGGAGTTTCAAGGAACAGGTTCTTCTTCAGCACGGCCGCAAAAAAATTTACCAGGCTACAAAAGCTAGATAATTCCAGATTGTGACTCATCATAATCTCTTGCTTGATTATTTCCTGGGCGGCAAGAGACCAATAATTCGCCAGGAAATCGTCCTGGGATTCTTCATACGAGATACATGGCAGCGCTTTGGCACTGTCCCTTACGACCTAGAGCATACGTATGGAAAAAAAAGTGCTTATTGTCGAAAGGTTCGTCCTTGGATGACCTTATTTGACTGCTAGATGCCAGATGCTGCTCCTCTTTATATGAGGGAGAGACAGTTGACCCCTCTCGTTCACTACTTGATTCTGGAACACGCCATCCTATTTCTCGTACATAATTGCACAACAGGGGTGTGCATTTATGTGTCTCACTGATGTCATTCTGTCAGCCTAAAATTTTCGCAACCTTCGCATTAAACGCTCTAAAACGAGTGATCAAACGTACATTCTTCTGCCTCTGCTGATGATTTAGTTGTCCTTGTCGCTCCTTAAACTCGAGATTTGGTCGTACTTCGGCTGGTAGCACGACCGCTACAAGACGTGCTGTTCGACCCTTGAAGAAAATTTCCAACCTTCTGTTCGAGTATTTCTCTGCGGCTAGTCTTGAGCTGCTCTGTTGCTTCGTGCAACCGATGTTCAGTCTCATCTGCTGCCTTATTTACGCACACCTCTACCTCTTTCATCCTCTTTTCCATGCCATCGCATCGCCCTCCTGCTCTGTTTGCCGAGCTTCTATCCCGCTGGTCTGCTGCTGCATTATTGGAATCTGCTCCAGTTGGAGCCCAAATCGACTAGTCACGCCTCCTGTCGAGCCGACAGTTTTTTTGTCTTTCTACTCTGTTTTCTCTCTTTTTTTTTCTTACATCTTAGCTCATTTTCTCAACCGCCTCGATTTCTATATTGAATTTAATTAGTCAAGCAACAGCCAACTCATTTTGTTGATGAGGCACTGGATCAATGTAACACCTTCAGATGGCCAAAAATTGGACCAAACGTTGCCTACCATTTACGACACTTCAGTCTTATGCCTTCATTGTTTCTGCGGTCTACAGTTTCCTCCGTTATCTCTACACTAGACTCGCCGTCTCGCTCACTCATCTCTGTACGCCCTATTGAACATATTGCCTGTTCTCCTGCGACTCCAGTTTCCTCTCCACTGTGCGCCTCTTCCATAACTATTAATGTACCTTCGTTAATCGACCTTTTCTCCTACTGTGACACATACTTCGCATTCGCTTCTAATTTAATTTAGAAAGAATATCAAAATTTTTTTCTAGGTTGTTCTAATTTACACCCATCCTAACAATACTGCAGGAAACATATCAACTAGAAAACATCCCTCCAAAATATTGCAACTCTAGTAGAACGCCATTGTCAACATCAAAAGTGGACCAAAGGAACAAACACTAAATCAGGAGAAAATCTGCAAGAGAAGTGCATAGGTTAAATTAAATGCATCTTAAATAAAATATTGATATTTAATAAAAACATTGAGGAAAATCTACTAAAACCCTCAGCCAAGTGAAACCTAATAAGTGTCACTCATTGTTATGAATTATACGATAATTTATCGCAAAAGTTTTCGGTACCTCAAACGCACAAGATTCTCTATTTTACTGCAAGAGATCTGACTGCATATCAAAAGAACCGAATTGATCTAATCCTGGCAGGATAACCCAATTAATGAAAGATGCCAACCGAGCTGGACATGCCTTCCGACAGTCACAATATTCAGCAACGATTGGACTACCTGAGAAGCAGATTACTCCCACGGACTCATATGCTTTAGTGAAAACTGTCTCCCACCGGTATGACGAGATGAAAGGGTGGTCCTGACAAATGAATCCTGAGTGTCGGTCCCTTCAAAAAGCATTAATAATCTCAATAAAAAAGGGGCCTACTAACATAAAATATCGGGACAAATTGAATCGAAGGTATTATAAAATCTCTGTGCCCAACATATAATTTGATTTTTCAGACAAAATGATATCGAGAATGGTAATAATCAGAGAAAATAAAAGATCTAATTTCTGTTGTACTGAGTAGTCTAAATTATCGATTGATTCACATGGTTAAGACTGTAGGAAATAGGGAAGAAGGGAATAATCGTCATCATAATCATTGACTGAAAGAAATAATCGCGGTGCCTGGACAGTAGTGATCGCTCCAACTTACATTAAGACATAACACGTCGCATGAAACCATCATAATTAACCGTGTCATTTGTGATCCCTCGAATACCTAATCCAAAGTGTTGAGGCTCCCCAGTCTAATCAGTCAAAGCCACAAGTCTATTGAATGACTGACAACTCTAATTTCTTGTCGCTTTTGCTGCTGATTCCCACCTTGATTAATCTGTAGGATGGATTAGTCTAGATAACTATTGACAGATTTGCTGGATATCGTCTCCTCGTCAAAAGAGCCCCGTCTCTAACCAGAGTCACAAAAGCACCTGGACAACAATATGCTCTCGCTGAGGTGTAGAATCCAGGTGTTCCCGCAGAACTGTCCTGAGTGCTCTGCCAGGGATGTCGAACCATAGTGCCTTCATGGAGCTGTCTCCTCTTTGCATCACCCAAGTTCACATAAACTGTCCTTCATCACTGACAATCTGATCGACGGAAATGTTCGTAAAATAACTGCCGAAGTCTCTTCTTAGGAAAAGCTTTATCAACAAGCCAATGGCTTCTCTTTCCCCGAAAACAATTCCTAAAAGCTTAGCACAGAATTCCCACTCTTAAAAGGAATTTTTGTTTCACTCAATCCACGTTTCTCCCTCGTCTGTAATACTTAGAAAGCGGGCTGCTAACTCCCACTCTCTTTTATTCCTCCACATTTATTTATTTATTTTTTAAGAATTACCCAATGGAGGTATATTGTGACTGGAGAAGGCGTCTCGCTGGCGGTACCTTACCTCCACAAAGCGAGAAAAGATATTCTAAAACGAACTCAACTACCTCTCTTCTTGGCGGCACTTTTCTTAGAAACGGAACGACCTGAACAGAACAACCTCCCGGACTAGCCTGGACTCACCGAAACTCGCCTGTCCGCTCCTTAGCTCATTGTGTGACGCAAGAAAGCAGCTACAGAAAGATTCAACATGCAATAACTACAAAGTGCGCTGAGAACATTCAAATGGCAATTGAAGACCTCGTTGTTACAATCACTAGAGCTGCTTAAAATCAGGAGTGATATATTGATTCTGCAGAAGAATGTTTTAGATGCAAAAAATGATTTAAAGAAATCAAAAATGATGTGAGTCGTTCCAGAACGGAGTGACGTGTTTCAAAATTAACATCAAAGTTGGTGGCCATGAAGTAAACGAGGTTAAGATATTCTGCTTCATTGGAAACTAAATAACACGACCGACGATACAAGAAGGATAGAAAAAGCAGGCTATTACACCTAGAGATGGCATTCGTGAAACAAAGAAGTCTACTAGTATCAAAAAATAAGGCTAATTTGAAGCAGAAATTGATGATATTGACGTTCGGTGCACCATAGTCTGTGGAAGTGAACCATGGTGTGGAAGAAAACCAGAAACCAAAAGAATCAAAGTGTTTGTAAACTGGTGTTATACATACACTGACGGAAAAAATCGCAACATCAAAAAATAATTAATGTAGGGTAACATATTTAAATGATTAGTGCTGTAAGATCACACGTTAATGTAAGCGCGTAGTAAGCCATTGCGAATGTGAAATGCTGGTACATTAATAACGGGTGTAACCGCCAGAATATTGAATGCAAACATTCAAGCGTGGATGCATTGTATCGTACAGGATGTCAGTTTGTGGGATGGATGTCTATTATAATTGGTCGGTCAGTACGGGGCGGTTACTGTTGTTCATGGACGACGCTGAAGTCGTCTTCCGGTGATGTCACATATGTGCTCGACTGGAGACAGATCTGGCGATCGAGGAGGCCACGGCACCATGCGACATTCTGTAGAGCACGTTGGACAAACAATAATAGCAGTATGCTAGCGAGCGTTATCTTGTTGAAGAACACCCCCTGGAATGCTGTTCATGAACGCAGCATAACAGGTCGAATCTTCCGACTGATGTACAGTTTTGCAGTCATGGTGCGTGGAATAACAACGGGAGTGCTCCTGCTGTCATACGAGACCGCACCACAGACCACAAACAATAAGCTCAGGTGTAGTTCCAGTGTGTCTAGCACACAGACAGGTTGGTTATAAGCCCTCAGTTCGCTTCCTTCTTACGACCACACGGCCGTCACTGGCATCGAAGCAGAACCAAAACTCATCAGTAAACATGACAGTTCTCCATCTTGCCCTCCCATGAACTCTCCCTTCACACCACTGTAGTTGCAAATGGTGTGTCCGTTTGGGGTCTGGATCGGAGCTTCTTTTGAAGTGACCGATTTGTAACAGTTCATTGGGTCACTGTGGTGCCAACTGGTGCCCAAATTTGTGCTGCAGATGCAGTACGATGTGACAGAGCCATACACCGAACACGATGGTTTTCCATCTCGGTCATGGCACGTGGCCGTTCGGAGCCCCTCCTTCTTGTGACCGTACATTCTCTTAACCACTGCTGCCAGCAACCATGTACCGTGGCTACATTTGTGCCACATCTTTCTGCAATATCGGAGAAGGAATACCCAACTTCTCGTAGCCCTATTAGACGTCTTCGTTCAAACTCCATGAGGAGTTGGTGACGTCGTCGTTGTCGCATTAAAGGCATTCGTGACTCAACTGAGCACGTCCAGTTTAAAAGATAACTAATGCTCACGACCATTATAGCGTGTATTTAAAGCAAACATGATTTGATCTTCACAATGGCGTTTCTGGCGCCACTCTTATGCAACTGGAGCGAAATTTGAACAGACATCATCTTTCAGGTATAGAAGGACGCCTAGCAAATTCTTCTTGGTGTTGCAATTTTTTCCGTCAGTGTCTTTAAAATTATGTGAACTGATAAGGTAATGAATGAGGAGGTTCTCTGTAGAATCAGCGAGGCAACGAACATCTTCAAAACACTTACAAGAAGAAGGGACAAGATGATAGGACATTTATTAAAATATCAAGTGCTACTCTGAGATGAGGAGGTTGGCAGAAGAGAGGAATACAGCATACCAGTCAGAAGACTAATAACTCGAAGAAAAATAAAATGAGAATAACGTGCTCGAGTTGCATCCTCTCGGAAATATCTTGCTCAAATGAAATCCTATGTTTGATACTAGTAGATTTCTCTTGTCGAGAACTGTTTTCTTTGGATGTGGCAGTCTACTAGTTACGTCTTTGTTCCTTCTGCCACCAAGTGTTATTCTTCTTCCTTTACTTTGTCTACTCTGTGGTCCCCAATTTTTTGTACTAAATTTACCTCTAATCTTATTCCTGCTATTCCTCATTACTTTCGTCCTACCTCAGTTTACACTTAAGTCATACTGTCTGCTCATTATAACGATTGTTCTATTCAAAAGGTCGTGGAATTCGTCCATTCTATTCAAAAGGTCCTGCAAGTCGTCCTTTCTCCGAGGACAGACACGTCATCAGCGAATGTTATTGATATCTTTTCATCCTGAATTTCTTTCTCATGTCCGAATTTTCCTTTCTTCCATTCTTTACTATACAGGTTATCAGTAGAAGTGACAGACTCAATCCCTGTAGTACACCCTTTGTAAGCGGAGCATTTCCATCTTGTTTTTCCATTATTGTTGCTCGCTTTTGATTTTTTTACATACTGTGTGTTACACTGTGTGCCTAAAACGCATATTTCCGTCTTTACATGAGGCTTTATCCACGAAGCTTTACTAAGAGCGTCTGACTGATCTGTTTGTGAGGTTGGGGAAACTCAGAAATGTAGGCCATAAAAGATCCTGCCCTGCTGACGTTTACCCGAGGACAATGAACTGGACTCTCACGTTCTTGGCTAAAGAGCACCTCTTCCCCCCCTTCCCCGGAGTTACTGATTTTGGAAGGACATTGTAAGTACGTCTGTGCAACTGTGAACGCCACACATATTAGAGGAGAGATTGGTGATGAAGCCATAGTATTCGTGCGTGGCTGTCACATATCTGTATGGCATGAATGCGTAACTAATCAAAATGGAGTGTATATGTAAGTGTGTGATGTGAACGCCACACATATTAGAGGAGAGATTGGTGATGAAGCCATAGTATTCGTGCGTGGCTGTCACATATCTGTATGGCATGAATGCGTAACTAATCAAAATGGAGTGTATATGTAAGTGTGTGATTTTGGGACTACTAGAGGATCTACGTGCCGAAGGTGTTGTTATTTCTCAATATTCTTCTTTCTTCTCCTAGATGGGGGCGGGGCGAATAGTACAAAATAGTTTCTATTCCCCAGCTTCTCCTGCTGTCCTCTGAAGCACAGGTCGTCATAGCATACACTGAATACACTGTTGAGCCTAGATATGACCACTGCCCAAGCGGAAGAGAGATGAATGGGATATCATTCAAGGTTTGATATAACCCACAAATAAGGGAAACCGCTCACGTTAGTGAATTTGGGAATGAGCAGATTGCTATGGGTCTACAACTGGGAACCACTATCTCAGAAACAGCGAAGCTGGGGACTGTCGACTTGCTACTGTCATGATCACATATGCAAAACTGGTTGAAACACGGTGAAACCACGAGTAGGCGACTAGCTGTTGGTCGTCTTCTCCTCATCAGGGAACGTGGAAGTCGGAGTCTTTTCCGCTCTGGGAATAAGAATTTGCACCGATCTGTGGAAAATCTGACGACAGAGTATAATGCTCGGGCAGGCACAAATGTTTCTGAGCAAAACGTTCGGCACGGATTGTGGAACATGGGGCTAAGCGGCAAAAGACCCCTACAGGCTAGATTTTGACTCAACAACATCGTCAGTCGCGACTGCAACGGGAACGAGATAATCGAGTCTGGATCGTGGATCAATGGGAAAGTGTCACCAGGTCAGATGAATCACATGTCTGTCTACACCTGGTCGATGGTCGTGTCTGATTACGCCGTCATCCACTTGAACTCCTGCTCAGAACAAGCTCCGCGCCATGCAGGCAGGCCAGTGATGCCTGTGCTGTACTGTGGGAGACATTTGCCTGGGGTTCCACGGGACAAGTGACCGTAATCGAAGGCACCATGACCACTGAGGACTGTAACATTATTGTGAACCGCCTGCATTCTTTCGTGCTACAGTCGTTTGAGGAGCTCACATTGATGTTTTGATCCGATGGAACAAATCCTGGGCGCTACTGCGCTTCAGATCCGTATCCACGAACACCGGACCGTAATGTACGGGAATGGGTAAATTATGCTTAGGGATCGGATGCCGCAGACCTCTCGCCCTACCGAGAACTAGTGGAATCATTGTAACGCAGAATCGCTGCTGCATTAAGTTTCAAATGTGTTCCAGCGTGCTATTAATCAACGGACAACAGCGTTTTTATAGCATCTGCTATATTTGATCTTTTAGCCGATGCTGTCTCTAACACTACCTTTAACTCAAAACCGGTCAGTTAGGTTAGAGTTGTGATTCTTTTCTAAACTGGATTTCGGAATTCAACTGTCTAAGAGGACTGGCTGAAGATACTCATACTACATATGTAGTCGACTGTGTGAGAAGCAACTGCTCTTAATCCAAAAATGGCTCGCAGCACCATGGGACTTAACATCTGAGGTCATCAATCCCCTACACTTAGAACTACTTAAACCTAACTAACCTAAGGACAATACACATTCATGCCCGAGGCAGCATTCGAACCTGCGACCGTAGCCGCAGGGCGGTTCCGAACTGAAGCGCCTAGAACTGCTCGGCCACAACGGCTGCTCTTAACTGAGCAGAGAGTTACACTGATTGAGCCACGTGGCGTAGAACAATGACTACTATTAGTTAAATATAGAAAGTATATGAAAAAATCACCTTATGATGAAGATATATTTTAAGACATAAGACGCTGCATTACCATTCATCATAGAAAGGCAATGCAATATAGTATCAAACAATACAAGGTCGTTAAGGGTGTAACAACTATTCAGACTAATATAACCTATCGAATTTTTACATATTTCAATAAGAAAATCTTATTGCTAATTCTTATATATGTGTATATAAACACTACATACACATTTAAGCATTGACTAACAATGAAAATACAATGCTAGCTCGAGGTCTGTGCTGCAACAAGATACAACATGACGAGTACGATACGTCGCCTGAGGTCTGAACTATAATCAAAGCATTTGTAGATAATGCCTTTGTGATGTTACTGATTCAATGTGTTGTGCACACGGAATACCCTAGTGGTACAAGGGCACCACGAATATGGTTAATGAAGAATACAGTAATGTAGAAACATGTCTATGTTGCGGTCAGAATCACTGATCATAGGTAACTTTCTTACATGTCAAAGTAATAACTGATAACTGTACAAGGCAAAGGAGCTAAAGTTTATGTTGTTAACCCAAGTATTCTGTGTGCATAATCACATTATATAGGTATTATGAAATAGGCATTAGCTACACATGTTCTGGTCCAAACGTAGACCTTGGGCTATCTGTCGTACTCTTCATATTATACTATGTTTAAAACCTAGACTTCGAGCTACGTATAGTGTTTCACTGACAGGCAGTGCTTAAGTGTTTAATCTATGTTTTTATTGCACTGTCTTATGTCTTATATCGTTTATTGCCGCACTTATTTCCGCCAGTTTTACTTACCTTTAGTATTGCTCACGAGACCGGTTTACAGTCGCAGTCAATATGTAAGGGGTCGGTTTAGCATTTACTTTCTATATTTAATTAATGCACAGACATAGCTCTACGCCACATGCATTACTCATTGCCGGCCGGAGTGGCCGTGCGGTTCTAGGCGCTACAGTCTGGAGTCGAGCGACCACTACAGTCGCTGGTTCGAATCCTGCCTCGGGCATGGATATGTGTGATGTCCTTAGGTTAGTTAGGTTTAATTAGTTCTAAGTTATAGGGGACTGATGACCTCACATGTTAAGTTCCATAGTGCTCAGAGCCATTTGAACCATTACTCATTATAACTCTCCGCTCAATTTAGAACAATTACTGCTCACATGATCGACTGTTGCGAATTGTCCTCATATGGTTTTAAGGCATACCGTGATTACAACGCCTGTTGTATGTTACATGAAATCCTAACAGGTTTCAAGTTCGGCCCATTTCTCATTATGATTTTGTGCATGTTGACACTTGTAGCTTTCAATACTGTTCGTAGCCTTTCTCAGTTGGGATGCTTAAGCCGGGGTATGGATCTTTTTCACTGTTCCAGTCTGGTGACAATGGTCACAATCTCTAGTAGTGTATTACATGAAGTTAGTTACGGACATATGCTTGAGTGTAATTTCCTAAGCTTAATGTACGTGCATAGGCTTGAAGGCCACTTTGTCCAGAACCCTGAACGTAAAGTATACCTTTCCGACGTCAAGTGAAAATGTTTGAACATCATTCGTTATGTTAGCAATATTTTTAAACGTTAAGTTATGTGTATTGGGCTTCATCCTTTATCTTATTTCACATGTTCAGACATACTATTAGCATATGTAGCTGACATTGTATTTTATATATTATTCGACGTACTGTTCCAGTGGTGTTGCTGCAGTATTATACAAATTGTAATACAGTCTTCACGGAAAAATGTTGTAATATTGCAATAGTATGTAATGTGGTCGATCAACTTTTACCTCTTGTACCATTTGTGGTCCACTACGTGCAGCTCTCTCCCAAAGTTATTTTATGTTTTTTATACAACGAGAGTCAGGAGGAAAAATACATGCCTTTAGGGCTGATAGTATTAGTGATCATATGCACATACGTCCTGTTATTAACAGTTTCCGGGGAAACCAATGAAAGAAGAAATGGATAACAGGACAGATGCAGATGATAGTAAATGAAACATCGTGAACTAATGAAACTTCCTGGCAGATTAAAACTGTGTGCCCGACCGAGACTCGAACTCGGGACCTTTGCCTTTCGCGGGCAAGTGCTCTTTAATCTGCCAGGAAGTTTCATATCAGCGCACACTCCGCTGCAGAGTGAAAATCTCATTCGTGAACTAATGTTTTGTTAAATTGTGTGCATTCCTCACAAAAGATGTTGAAAATGTTGACCATCAACTGCAGTGCGTCTTCCAGCTCTTGTGGACAGCTGCTGTGTTACTGGTCTCAGCTCATTCGTTCGATCCTTAATTTGAGCAAAGGCACGAAAAATACAAGCGAAAAGTTCCTCCTTTTTGTTCACTCTGCATTCGTAGATTTCGCTCTGAAGTCAACCCTACCAACAGTAATCTAATGGACTAAGATCTGGTGACGTCGGCGGTCAATAAACGTCTCCACGGAGACCGATCCAACGCCCAGCATACGTTTCAGTGAGGTACTGTGTCGCTGGCCGTACGGAATGTGCAGGAGCTACGTCGTGCTGGAAGTACACACGTCTTGTTCCCATAGGAATATCCTCCATCTATTCTGGTAACACAATTTGAAGGAAATAAAGATACCGTACTCCATTAAGGCTGTTATCTAAAACAACTGGACCGACGAACTGGTCATAAATAATACCCCACCACAAGTTTACTGAGGGACATCGTTCTAAATTTGTTTCCACATTAGCGTGCAAATTTTCATGCGTCCACATGCGAGAGTTGCGCGTGTTATTGAAGCCGTTGCTGGTAAATGTTGACTCATCAGTGAACAGAGAACGTGGAATACAGCGTTCATTGCCAAAGATCAATTGGCAGAATTCGTTTCACTTAGCGTCATCTCTTACAAGCAGATGTTACACCCTCTGCCGATATACGGATGCAGAGTCTGCTCAAGTGTCGTGCGTATCATTAGTGTCTGTTGAATACCAAGCCACAATGTAGTTCTTCTAGAGTTGATAACTGGGCTGCGTTCTACCATTTAAAGAACGGTCTTATTTTCATAAATATCTTGTTGGACGGGACGTTCCGATACAACATATGGGCTGGGAAGTGTATCACGCTCACGCAATCTGTTTAACACCCTGAAACACACCTTGCTATCCGGAACTCTGCGATTACAAAAATCGTTTGTACTCGCGGGCAGTGATTTTGGAACTGCGACTGCAAAACCCGTAAACTAACCATATCATCAAAATTCGTATGTGTGAAGGCCTGTGGCGTTTTCACTACTGTGGCCCGTACTGTTTGGACTGTACGCGTAACAACACGGTAGTACACTGGTGCAACTTCCACATGGCAATGCCACAATTTTCGTAGATATCATCTGTGATATTGATCGTAAAAGTTTTAATTAAAACAACTTAAATGCAATAAAATCTGATAACAATCAACACACATCAAACCCCGTAGCATACACGATGACAAGAAAGCAACCTAATAAAAACGTGGGAAAATGGAGGAACTGATATTGATACCGGCTCTCCACTGGGTACCGATAAGCGGTTTACGGGGTGTAAATGTAGATGCAGATTGCAGTAAGCCCAGTACGTCTGAGGACAGGAGATCTGGAGCACTACACAAAAGTCCCCACTACCAGGCAAAAGAAAGATTAATGCATCGCTCATCAGTGATATTCTAGGTAAACATCTTCCCCGTAAGAATACCCACATCCAGTCAGTGTGTAACTCGATTCCTTAGCCAATGCGACCTCTCCATGCTTCGAGCGTTCAACAGTGGCGTTGCTCTATGCCTAGTTAAGCTAAAGAAGGAAAGAAAAAAAAACCTTAAAATGTTCGAATGTAACCATATGTCCAAATTAATTTGCGATGTGATTGTAAAATGACTCATTCATATCATTACGAGCTGTCGTGCAAAATTATCCATGGAACATGAAACTAACTGTTGTATGCGGTGATGCTTTTGTGTGGCGAAACGTTTCTTTGCCATACAAGTAAGAGATAGTTGTGGTGACATTGCTCCTCATTAGACGTTGTTGATCAAAACTGAAACGCTGCGTGATTTGCTACACTGCAGTTGTGTATCCTCTGCTATAATATACAAAGTCTTTGGCGATTTTTGTTCTCAAGATAGTGTTGAGCACGACTTAGCTCGCTCCCTTAATGGCTTGGTACGTAGAAAAAGTTAAACCGCACAGCGGTGTGAACGATGTAATGTGTAATGAGTTTGACATCTAAGATCTGACCACGGTCATGATCTCGGATATCGTGCGTTTTGCCCCTCACATCGTAGAATAACACACTGGTCGGCTACTAAAATGTGTGACGACATCACAATTATGTGTCATTTTAACTGAATTATTCGACGTGGCAATAGGATTGCCCTTCCTGCAGCACAGTGGATATTTCTAATTATTTGCTCAGACTGCAAAGGGAAAGTATCTGTTGTGACTTCTCCGTACAGACGAAAATCACTGGTGATTGCTTGAACAAGAAAGCGAAACAGAAACGGTCCAGAGCGATAGTCACGAAGTTTTATTTTAATTTTTGATCCGTATGTTACCGTGAAACGTTTGACTGCCATCTAGAGTTACGCTCCTACCACGGAAGCATCATAAAGCGACGTTGCGTCAGCTGCAAAGACTAAAAAGGCGAATTAAGGAGGAACGTAAACGTAATTGTTGTGCTGCAGCCTTTCATGAGAAGTTAATAACTTTCCTTAACCTTTACTGAGAATTTCTGTGGCGTCACTAGGTCATCGTACCGCTAGAAACCTCTTAAAATGACATAGTATGGGCGGCATTATCTGTGCATTTCAAATGAAAATGATCTGCCATTACACACCGGAAAGAACATACAAACTGGTCTCTTCTTGTAGTGGTTTTGCGTTTCTGACTTTATATCATGGAACAGAAGGAGTTCATATAGACAAATAAGAGTTCTAACCTCTTAAATTTTATACTGCACATGTTTCTCATTCATAGCGATGGATCTACGATTCTAAAAAAGAAACTTGAAATACGGTACATGTGTAACTTCTTAATCATAAGTAATTGAAAAAGTACCGTTATTCATGATCTGGGTAACTGGATGCTGCTTTAGTCTTGCAGCTGGTGCACCAAATATTTCAGGACTGTAGATTCTCTATCTGAAAGGACCACTCCGTAACCAGTCATTGATGTCTCGGGCTTTCTGCATTTCGAAGAATAATTTCCATTTTCATATAATACTTCTAACTCACTTTATTCACTTGCACAATTCCCATGAAAACATTTAACGCTCCAAATATAACACTGACACTCCTCCATGGGCATTACGAAAGAAAGAATATTTCAAACTTTTGCACATTTCTTTGGCATTTTCCTATTTAGTACGCTGAGGCGACACATAATACACCACTACTGTAGATAAAACAGTGACTTCATTTAGCTTGGAGAATGTCAATATAAGAAAAAATAAATATCCTAGATTTAGTGAAGTGTTTCAAGAAAGAGTGTTTGTCTATAGTTTTCATATAAACGGAAAGGGGAAATCAGACGATGATTTGTTTTTGGGAAGCGCTACAAGATGGCCACACACACACACACACACACACACACACACACACACACACACATGCGCTCGTGCTCGCGCATACAAGGGAGACTGAAAAAGGCTTGTCTTCTTACACTAAATACTTGAAAATAGGACGACAATTCTTCTGTTAGAATATCACGCCCTGTTGATACAGTTGATAACTGCAAACTGAATCTCACAGCTTGATGCACTGGTGATTAAGATAAAAAGTAGAGAGACATCACTATCACAAGCAGCTGAGATAATTAATAACTCTGAACGAAAGATTTTCAAAATAGCTTAGAGAAGATGGACTGGGAGTATGTACGGACAAATGCCAAGAAAAATTTGTAATCTGCCTAACAAAGAAAGAGAAGCACCCAGGAGGGGGGGGGGGGGGGGGGGGGCAGGCAGGAACCGAAATGGAACCTCACGAGTAGAGGGGCTATGTGTTACTACTTCAATGATTACAAAATCCAAATAGTTTTGCAAAGAATTTGGCTCTATAATATTATTACGACGTTGCACCCTCTCTGGCCTGGAAGCCTGCACCGATTCCGTTGTAAAGGTGTCATAAAGCCTCTGTATCATCCCCGTGGCAAGTTGGTGCCCAACTGATTTAGCCTGTCCTGGACATCCTCATTACTGACACTGGGACAGACTGGCACTGGGACTGAACTAGTCCCACACGTCTTCAATTGCGAAATCTGGGGTCTTGCTGATTGTTGGATCACCTCATACTCGTGCAGACGGTTCATAGGGACACGTGTCATGTGTAAATGTCCACTGTCCTGTTGAAATATAGTACTTACTTTACTTTCCCACTCCGGGTGGGAACATGAAAACTCTCTTCCTCCAAAACTTGGTAGCTTTAATGGCCTTGTCATAGGACAAAAAGCGATCTCCCGCTGTGAAAACTCTTTCCTCGGGCACATGAGTAAATGTTCAGTCTTCTATGTATCTCCACATTCACACTGGTCATCTTCAGAGCTGCCCAACTTAACCACGTTTACTTTGCCTCTTGCGACTCCTGTTCTTAATTGGTTCAGTGCTGTCCATGTACTATACTGTAGTTACTGCCCTTGTATGATTTCCTCTTTGAGGTGCATGTTTGTATTTTGTAGAGAATCCAACCAGAAAGATGGACGGCGGGTCTCAGATCGATACTGTTTGTTGGACAGAGCTGTTCCTTGACTTAAGGCGAGTTGGAAGTGTTTGGTGGCTATACATTAAATGGCGTGGGTCGATTTGATGCCTTTTCCTCTCTGTTTCACTGGCTACTTTGCGTCTGATATCTGGTGGCGCGATGGCCGCAAATGGGTTAATTTTGTGGAAAGATGTAGGCCTGAGGCATCCAGTGACACACCTGATAGTCTCATTTAAAGTGACGTCCACATATTTGGAATGGCTAGGCGCCTCCCATAGTGGTGCCGCATATTGTATGGCCACAAAACGGAGTCCCATTGCTCATGATGGAAGAACGTCAGGCTGTGTTCCCCATGCTGAACCAGTCAGTTTACGTATGATGTTTCTTACACATCATTTTCCTTTTATATCAGTGCAGTGCTTTTTCAGTGACAATCTAGGGCTAGGGTGTGACTCCCAAGTATTATGTTTTGGTGCTGTGTTGTCGTCTAACCCGTCTCCATTCGACTTCAAACGGTCTTGAGCAGGTTTGTCCTACCTTTTAGCTTACCTAGTTGACACTGGAAGGAGACGAATATGTTTGGGCCGGAAATAATGTACTCTAACGTACTTAACGCAAACAACAACCGCTGAGTAAAAGAAAGGGGTGTGGGGCGTAACGGGACGGACCAATGAGAAAGAAGAGAATAACGTCCTGTGGTGAGAATCCGAAATTGAAAATATTCAATTTTGAACCGACCATGTGATAGTTGCTCACTTCTTCGTCCGCATTGATACTTGCTTGGGCCGCATGCGTCCGCGGTTTGGACACTATCGATGGGCTTACCCAGTTAGGCCGTTCACCGCTCCGTGTTATTCTTGCAATGACAAAATGTCCATTGAATATTGTTTGCACATGTCTGATAGAAGGATTTGTTTCTCTCTTGACGGTCCTTCAATATTTAGGGGACGCAGGATGTCGGTGATGTGTCGTTGTGCCATCAGAGTTCCATCCATCACGACCAGCCGTGACCCGAAGTCATAGACAATTGCCTCCCACACCACGCTGTCAGGAGTAAGACCACTGTATCTCTTAAAGCGTTGGAAGATTGGGACTTCTCCCCAGGTGGCAACTATACTCACAAACGATAGTCATAGGGTGTAGCGCAGCACTGCGATTCATCCCTGGACGCAATGTGACACCATCCATCAGATCAGTAGCCTATGATTCCTGATCACTGCACCACTCCAAACGCAGCCATCTGTGTTGTGGTATTAACGGCAGCCTGGTGATGGATAGTAACTCCTCAGTTTGGCTGGTGCTAGTCTCCGACCAATGGTGTAAGATTACGTAGAATGTTGCAAGGAGCAGATAGTAGCCGCAATTGAATGGGTTAAGATGTGCTTGTTGCACTATAAGGCGATCATCCCTTGTGGTGATCAGACATGGTCAACTGGAATCTTGACGTGTATGACTGACCTCACATTCCCAAGCAGTCCAACAAATTTGGGCCACTGTCACATCCGAATGCTCAAAAAATCCTGATACTGCACGATTCCACCAGCCACCCAGATGGAGACACATAAGGAGGCGCCTTGAAACTCTGTCAGGTACTGGAAAACTGTCTCACACATGTACGTGGCATCATCGTGTCCTCCTCAGCGACCACTCAATGTCTGACGCTGTTTACGCCCTTCATATACCCTACCAGGCCTGGTAACAACACTAAACACAAACAACTCAAATGCTCTGGTGGCTGTTCTACCTGCCGCAGAGAATCACAGTTCTAATCAATGACGTACTCTCCGATGGTTTTTCCATGTCTTCTCGGTGCTTCACTTTTTTGTCAGGCTTATACGAGTATATTAACAAGAACAACTAAAGACCCTGCTTTGGACGGAAACCGTAAAATTTATCTAGAGAATTAGTAGACTCATGTTGGCTAGGGAGGCTATAGTCAAGTCATCAGCATTATTTAAACAGTACCTTCAGGTACTTCCAAAAGTACCAGCCATCAGTAGCACAGACACTTTAGTTCTTAAGCTCCTTACAAAAGGCTCACACTGTGCGAGTGTTCTTAAATTTCTAACAAACAATATTCGATATTTATAGAATCGTATTGATAGCTTCTGATTTTTTTTAGTAAAGGGAGGGGGGAATGGTGGTAGTGGTGGTGGTGGGCGGGAGGAGGGGGGGGGGGCGAAATCAGTTTTCTAACTGGTTTGAAGTGGCCTACTACATACATCCTGTTGGGTGCTGTGACGTCCCTTCCCTCCTTCTTCACTCGCCAGGAGGAGACGCGACTGGTAACGATGTTCGTTCCCGTAGGTATGACGTGGAACAGCATCTGTGACTCTCGTAAAAACACCTCGCGTGGTTTAGAAATATTCTGTTATCTGTCCACAACAGTCTTCTCAGCTTGTGCGAACTGGTAAACTGCAATTGTTTTTCTTTATTTTTATGCCCGGTTGATTCTTGATTTCATCATTACGGTCATTTTTCACATTATACAGAGCGAGGACGAATTTTTGCTGTCTACTTTTCCGTTGCCATCCCGTTGCTACGTCCAGTAATTAACAACGGTCCGACGTAACTCCAGAGATAACTTATGTTGGAGTAAATGTTTTTTAATAGGCCGTAATACTGGTTTAAACTAATAAACTTAAAATGTTTAGTCAATCAACTTGCGTTAATAAACACTGTATTGTCCATTTAATGAGTTAGGCGACACGTAAGATTTATCTTTTGACTTAGATTTCATTTTTCTTTCTGAAATTAATTGTTTGCCCCTACAACACACGCACACCAATATGTCATTCAAGAATGACTTCTGTTCAGTTCAGTAATCGTGACGCTGACGACAACTTTTGACTAATCGGGGTACTTGTCTTTCTTCGTGCCTTCGTTTTATTGTGTCCTACTCAAGTCTACGAGTTGTTTTTCTGTCGTTGATCCATTTCTCTCAAGGTTTGTAACTGTTCATCAGTCCGATAAACCAGTATCACTCCATTGAAGGCTAACACTCATCTTACTATACCGTCGCGTTGAGAACGGTATAGATTAACTTTCGTCAGCCGAATGACTGAGCAATACTTCAGTCTCTACCTCACGAATTATCAAACTTTCAAAACTGAAACAATCTAATAGCGTTTGCGTCCAGACAACTATCGCAAAAGTGCTCTAGAGCAACTCAAGAGCAACTAACTAACTGAACATTTCCATATCCGAGTTGCACTGGAGTCGCATTGAATTTCCTTTTCGATGCGGCTACAACTCTCTTCCATGGTAAATGTTATCTTTGACCGAATTACTTACTTGGATTTAACCTTCGTTCATATGATTTTGAATTTATTCTATAGATGTTTGATAAAGAACCTCTGATATTCCTTTCCTTTTTTCTCCCCTCTTTGTTTGCTATTCTCAGTATGTGAATGATATAGGTGTTAGTCAAACTATTACCAGTGTAGATTGTATCGTCAATAATTGCCGTCACTGTCAAAATATCTCACTTCCATACCTTACGTTTCCACAAAGTTTGTTAATTGGGGTTTTCTGTCTTTGGGGCGTTACAGTGCTGAATTTAGCCCCTAGTACCACGAAGTTATTCCCTGATATCTTAACGCATGGTCTATCGTCCTGTCGTTTCTTCCAGTCAATGTTTTCCACATACTTTTTCCTCGCCGATTCAGCGGCGAATTTCCTCATTTGTTGTCTCATCAGTCCATCAAATTTTCAGCATCTTTCTGTTACACCGCATCTGAAACGCTTCTATTGTCAACTTTTCCAGTTTTTACGACACCTACCTTTACTTCACACTTGTACTCCAGGCGCACGTTCTCAGATATTTCTTTCACAGATTAAGGCAAATATCTTGTCTGAAGAGATTCCTTGTGGCTCTCTTTGCCTTCGCTAGTCTGCCTTTTACACTGAGATGACGAAATTCACGGAATAGCGATCTGCACATACATTGACCAGCCAGAACGTTATGACCACCGACCTTCTATCTATGTAAACCTGTCCAGGCGTTAGCACCCTCACCTTGCGAGGAATGATTGCTGGTCAGAAACACGAACATTGTGTATAGTATCAGTGAGTGTACTGTCCGTTTGTAGAATGGGGAAAGCGCGGGATCTATCTGTGTTTGATCGAGGGTGCGAGAATTTCGGAAACTGCACGATTTGCTGGATATTCGAGGAGTACTGTGGTGAATGCCTTCAAAAAGTGGCGAAACCAAGGTGAAATCACGTCCAGTCGTCGTAGAGTTGGTCGGCCACCCCTAGATACAAATGTCGGACGTCGTAGGCTGGGCAGATTGTAAAACAGTGGCAGAACTAGCATCAAACTTTAATACTGAGCAGAGTAAAAGTGTGTCTGAACAAACTCAGTACACCGGACATTCCTAACGATGGGCCTCCGCAGCCGACGACCCATGCATGTGCCAATGTTAACAACACGACATCGTCAACTAAGTCTGAAACGGGCACGTGACCATAGACACCATTTTCAGCATGCCAATGGCAGGGCGCGAATCCGACGTCTTCCAGGGACGACTGGAAAACCATGGCCTGGTCAGATGAGCCGCAGTTTCAGTTTCTGAGAACATATGGTAGGGTTCGAGTGTGACGCAGTCCCCATGAAGCTATGGACGCAAGTTGTCAACAAGGCTCTGTGCAAACTGCTGTTGGCATCATAATGAGGTGAGCTGTGTTTACATTGAATTGGCTGAGTCCTCTGATTCACTTCAATCTATCATTGATTGAAAATGGTTATTTCCGGCTATTTGGAGACCATCTGCAGCCGCCCATGAATTTCATGTTCCCAAATATGTCACTGTGCCACAGTTGTGCTTTGAAGAGCATTCTGGACAATTCGAGCGAATGATTTGGCCACCCAGATCGACTGACATAATCCCATAGATAGAACATTTATGGGACGTAATCGAGACATCATTCCGGGCACAGAATGCAGCACTGGTAGCACTTTACTATGGACGACTGTAGAGGCCTGTTTGAGTGGAGTTCCTATTTGTAGAAGCAGCATGGCTCAGTATTTCTGCACGGAACTTCCTACGACTTGTTGAGTCCATTCCACGTCTAGTTGCTTCACTTGCCGGAACAAGGAGATCCGACACGATGTTAGGAGGTATCCCATGGCATTTTTCACCTCAGTGTACGCCCACCTTGCTTCGTGCATCGTATGTTAATTTGTTTGCAAGGTAACAGAATTTCTTCGCTCCATCCATTTCTTGGGTCCAAATTGTAGTGGTAGGTATCTAACTAATCTCATTACTGCTACTCTTCATTACTCTCATCTTTTTTATTACTCTCAATTATATTCTGCGATCAGTCTACTATTCATTTTATTCGGTTCTTCGATTTGACAGAGGACAGCGACATCTAATGACAAATTAATATACAGTGCAGTGAATAAAACCTAAGCAATCTGAGACATCATGAAGCAGGAAACGAGCATATAAAAAAAGACAAAAACAAATTAAGGTACAGATAAGAGATAGTGATTAAGTAACAAGTTGTCCAATGCGGTTAGGAAATTTTGCAACAAGTCATTTTTCTGGTGATAAGTGCCGAAAAATGAACACAAAAACTGTCAAAATCACATAACCCATGTAAAGAATTGTTTACTTACTCCATTTATGATATTACCAACCACATGAAGTCATTTACCAACCACATGAAGTCACTAACACTTTACGAAACTAACAAATATAAAATTTGCATGCACGCATGCATGCATATATGCAGGCATGAATTATCAATCTGTGCTCTGAAACAATGCTTGCAGTGCACACAGAATATAAAAGCTCTTTGAAAAAGCTTTGTAAATGAGTTATACTCATCATAAAATTTACCAGAGATTTAAACCAGACAGGCGTTGTGTCTTTGCTGAAGAAAGGTAATGCAGAGGACACAGGAAACTTCAATAGCTTTTTCTGCAATCATCGACTAAAAATAATGAAGTAAACTATGAAAGAGATTAATTAACCACTTCAATAATTTCTATAATCCAAACGCACTAGAGTTTGGGTACCATCGTGGAAAATTAAGAGAAGTAGCCGCAGTATATTTCACAAAAGTGGTAACAGAATTTCTTGACAAGAATGAGTCTTTCAAAAGCATAGATTTCAGTGTGTCCCAGACATTTGATAGTATTGTTAATAATATTCTACTAAATGAACTAGAATCATAAGGAACAATAGATGTCACTAGTTCCTATTATACAAAGCAGATAGGGTGCCAAGACAGAAATAACGAAAACCTAAAATAAGGCTTATCTTTTAATGGAATGAAATAAAAATATATAAAGGGGTTCCAGAGAGGTTGAAATCATTAAGATTTCTGGTTTTTTTTTCATTCTTAATCTCCGGAATTTTACCTTTTCCACCATCTAGCGGGCCAACCATAGCGCCATCTGGTTTCCTCCTTTCCCCCTTCTAGCTAGACAAGTTTCTTTCTTTGTAGTTTTTTCGTTTGACGCTTATTTCGTGAGATATGTGGTACATGTCTCGTGTTGTCTGCAGGTCAACCATGCCAAGATGGTCCATACTGCGGTTCGATCGCGTCCGCATTGTTACTTTGTGCCAGGAAGGGCTCTCTACAAGGGAAGTGTACAGGCCTCTCGGAGTGAACCAATGTGATGATGTTGTTCGGACATGGAGGAGATATAGAAAGACAGGAACTTTCGATGACTTGCCTCACTCAGGCCCCCCCAAGGGCTACTACTGCAGTGGATGACCGCTACCTACGGATTATGGCTAGGAGGAACACTGAAACACTGACAGCAAAGCCACCATGTTCAATAATGATTTTCGTGCAGCCACAGAACGTCGTGTCGCGACTCAAACTGTGCGCAATAGGCTGCATGATGCGCAACTTCACTCCCGACGTCCATGGCGAGGTCAATAATTGCAACCACGACACCATGCAGCGAGCTACAGAAGGGCCCAGCAACACGCCGAATGAACCGCTCAGGATTGGCATCACGTTCTCTTTACCGATGAGTGTCGCATATACCTTCAACCAGACAATCGTTGGAGACGTGTTTGAAGGCAACCTGACCATGCTGAAGCCGTAGACACACTGTTCAGAGACTGCAGCAAGGTGAAAGTTCCCCACTGTTCTGGGGTGGCATTATGTGGGGCAGACGTACGCCGCTGGTGGTCACGGAAGGGGCCGTACCGGTTGTATTATACGTGAATGTCATCATCCTACCGATAGGGAAACCATATCGGAACCACATTGGCGGGGCCTTCGTCTTCATGGACGACAATTTGCGCCCCCATCTTGCACATCTTGTGAATGACTTCCTTCTGGATAACGACATCGCTCGACTAGAGTGGTCAGCATGTTCTCCACACATGAACCCTATCGAAAATGCCTGGAATAGATTGAAAAGGGCTGTTTATGTGCGACGTGACCAACCAACCGCTCTGAGGGATCTACGCCGAATCGCCGTTGAGGATCTGAATAATATGGACCAACAGTGCCTTGATGAACATGTGGGTAGTATGTCACGACGAATACAGACATGCTTCAATGCAAGAGGACGTGCTACTGGGTATTCGAGGTACCGGTGTACCATATCTGAAGGTCTCGTTGTATGGTGGTACAACATGCAATGTGTGGTTTTCATGAGCAATAAAAAGGGCGGACATGATTTTTATGTTGATCTCCACTCCAATTTTCTGTACAGGTTCCGGAACTCTCGGAACCGAGGTGATGCAAACCTTATTTTGGTGTGTGTATGTGCTTCATTTCTGGTTTATTCATTAATTTAAACAAAACACTGCGTGGGAGTGAATATTTAAATTTGACAGGTCTCCGATCGGAATAAGATTTTTTGAATCACTCGCCTCTGAGGGTTATTATTTGGGAGATGAGGATTCAAAAGCTTTCAAAGCAGTTGAGGAAGAGGAAGCATGTGGAGAAAATGTAGCTAATACTAAACTGGACTGCACAGTTCATGTATGAATGTGAACTGGTTCGCAGTTTTGTTTGCCCCCTCTTCAACAGACGAGGAAGTGATTCACGACGCAAATTCAACAGAGCACTGAAAAGTGGTGAGAAAGTTATTCACAAACCAGCTATACCTTTTTCCACAGTGGAAGTGCTGTACAACTATTGAAGAACAGGCTTCGTAGCCACAGTCAGAATCTTAAGTCCATCAGCAGCATAATCTGGATCAGGAAACCCAGGACAGTGTGTTTGTCAATTAATATACTGAATTTTGGTGTATTTGGTACATTCTACAGTCAATGAAGGAAATGTAAGGTGTCAAGTCTTGAAAAGACTGCTACAAACTCTTGGTTGGTTCACAGTGAAACAATTGTTGAATTTATATAAAGAAAGACGTAGGCCATGACAGAGAGCTGGTAGAGACCTTGAAACAAGACCGAGACAGCGCAGATCAGAAGGAAAAAGGAAATGGCAAGATAAGATGGAAGGGCAGGGGACAACCCACAATGTACACCCGGGATGCATTGACAACTTTTATGGCTGCTCCCTGTAAGTTTTATTCTTAAGAATGAAAACACTTTTTCTCAGCTCATAATTGTTACAATTTGTTCAGTATTATAACGTATACTCACTGGAGAGATGTGCATACTTTAACATATGGTTTTCTTATTTTGTAAATCGTAAAGAAGCTAGAGCCTTATATACATAGACAAGTGTATACAATTTCTTCTGTCCACTTTGTGCAAAAATAATTATTATCTTTAAACTAATAAATACTTTCAGAAATCCATGTGTCATAGTGGTTAAAAATGTGCAACCTGCAAGTCATATGTTTTTCAGATTCTTCTTCCCCACAGTTTTTGAGAAAAGTAACCCTTTATATGAATAAATTTTACATGTTTGAAATAGGGGTTTTCCTGCTTTTCCACAGTCCCTTGATATAGGAATTCCTGCAGTTAGCGAATTATGAACAATAACGTTCCTGATATATATCTGATGACTGTAATGCCAGAATGAATGTGAAAACCAGAGAACTCCTTTTAGATAAAGTAGATGAAACCTTAATGGAAGTATACTATAGATCAGTCACACCGGACATAAAATAAACGAATGTATGAATCCCACTTTGAAGAGCGCATGTAACAAAGTTAAATTTAATATAGATGATATCTCTGTATTCTTTGCAATGAACACACGTTTTCTAGAAATGAAGACTGATTCACGATTGATGTCAGGTGAACACAGACATAATGTCATCAGAATACCATGTCTGTCATCAGCGTCTATTAGTTATGTGCTGTTCGTATGTGCACTCACTTCTTAGTATGGAATTCTCCTGTGTGGAACACACGCATGAAATATGATCAAAATGTTAAAATAAATGATCTTAAGAATAATAACGAAAAGTAGAAATGCATTCATTGCAAAGATCTGCTCCAAACATTTCAGATATTAAAACTGCACCGTGTGGGTACTTTTACTAGTCAGTTACATACATCGAAAATAACCTCGACAGTTACTGCTCTGAAAGATATTTCCTTGAGTATGGAACAATTTCTGGTCTAACTACATTTTTAGCAAGAAAGAATAAACAAAAAATCAAAACACCGTTTTCTACCAAGGAAAAAAATTGTACAGTGAACTGACTAAGGAGATAAAACAACCGACTAAAGGAAACTTCATCTTCGACAAGGATTGAAGCTGAAGCAATGATTTAAAATTTGTGGTACAGCCAGAACGTGTATCCAGGTCTCTAGGTTTGCAGGAAAATATGCTAATCACAACATAGCCGTAGCATTGTGCTTATTACATCTGCACAGACTACTCTAGTTCAGTGCCCTAACACAAACTTCATCTCACACCTTCAGCCAATTTTATGTCACCAGTACTGCTGAGGCTCTCCGACAATGGAGTAGCACCCCAGCTTTGTACATAATGGGGAATTTCTGCCTGTACCTCACAGTTCAAGGCCCACCCGTGCACAAATTTCATCTCATTGCTTCAGTTTCTTTCCTTCTTGAAGGAAAAGTTGAGACTCATATGTCTCCAGTAAAATGTGATTCCATCACATTGAAAGAAAATTGTTTGAAAAGTCAGTTAAAAAGTTCCCATCAAACAATACATCTAGTATAGTAAATGATTACTAGATAACACAGTGTATCATTCAAATTCACATATGGAATACGTAACTAACATAGCCATGTTTCTCTGTCACTTGATGTTGCAGATAATTTACTGTAATTCACTACGTACAAATAGCGTCATAATCCATGAAATCTTCCACAAAGGTAGTTTTTACATTTGTGTCGACAGTGTCCTTTGTCTTAAGTAAATACTGTATTATGTGTGGTATAGCCGCAACTCGGAGCACTGCAATAACTGCATGGTGTCGTTTCTTACCCAGTGCCGAGTACGGAATTAAACGCTCTCGGTCGGATTACGGTGTACCGCGTTTAATTAAAAAAGTAATTTACATCTTTATTTGAAACGAACCGGCAAATAACACTGATAGCCACTCGGAGCGCCTGCCAGAGTGGAGTGACGCGGGGTGGGGTTTGCCATGCAACTGATCGAGCGCCTGATTGCAGCAACATTTGCCGGATGCTGATGACAGCTACCTGGAAAACACAAAAAAAAAAAAAAAAAATCCGAAGCAATTGCACCGTGGTACAAAAAGCTCCATACAAAGGAAAATTAAAGTAGTTATCTGTTCAGATAATGATACTATTGATCTCGGTATTGCGTGGAAGCTCCAACTAGCGTGCTGTATTGAAGCTAAACGAAAAGAGCAGAAACAAAATTTATGGTTGCAATGTCCATACTATATGATGCATGTTAGCTGTTCTTTCAGACAGGCATTCATATAACTGATTCAGCTCGATGGGCCACAAATCCACCACCTTCAGTGCTGATACGCAATGACGTTCGACCTCCTACGGATGTCTGAAAGTAGCGAGTGTGGAGGACATGGACTGAGACACTGGATAGGTGGCTCACGGCGGGAGTGTGGGTCGGGCCTCAGGTTGCTATAAATACTGCGTCCAGACGGTGCAGCGGTTAATGCAAGTGCCTACTAAGCAGGAGACTCTGCGTTTCGAGTTCTGATGCTGCATAAAGTTCCGATGCACCTTACATTAATAATTCGCCTCCTTTCCTTTTCTTCCTCCCGTCTCCACCTTCAATTCACAAAACATATTTATATTTACTTCATAAACTTTTCACTATTAGGCGCAGATCGCAGGATACTATCAATCGTTTAAGTATTTTTTCCATATAACAGTAGGTAAAACGGAAGTTTTGGATTACGATGCTTCGAGGGAAAAAGAGACAACGATAGACTTCTACGACCTTGATAAGGGTTATTTTGATCGTCTTCAATTCGCTTAAGATTAATTTATTGACTGGTGGTCAACTGCATTTCAGTTCAGCAGTTTAAAAATTCAGTTAATTATTAAATGCTCCCATTTTCAGTTAAGTTAGAACTTTTATTGTTCCATCCGTGTTGATCGACTTTGTTGGTCGATTCGTTTAAGGGGAGTTAGGACGGAAATTTTTTCTTCACATTCTCGGATTTTTCTCTCATCAAAAAATTTGCAATTTTCCGAATAAAATGATATATAATAAAATCGGTAATTTTTTATGTAGAAGGCTGTGGATTGCTGTGTCATAAAGGTTAAATTACGTGTCTGTATTGGTAGCGCTGTCAAAAACAGTATCGTATCGTTTCATAGTATAAACACGTGTTGTATGTCGAACTGCTAACGTTTTTCTGAGGAAAAGTGACGAATAGATTGGTAAATCTCTCAAAAGGTAAAGAATGACGCCAAAACGAAGCGTTTTTAAGAAAAGTGAGTTTCATGGTAACAGATTTTCGAATAAAGGGAAACATTGTGTTGAACATGCGGCGTGTGAAGTTACAGACAGTGAAATGCAGGCAAACTCGTCAGTATATAGAGAAACACTCATCAGTGCTTCGAAGATTAAAATAAAACGTTGTGATACACTGTTTTCTCAAAACGAAAGTGATGTGGATGGTAGATTAGGTTATATACTGATAGTTTTACACATCCTAACAAGGGTGTTAGATGAACGTGTGTGTTGTTGTAGATGGTAGGGTAGATTATATACTGATAGATTTACACATCCTAACAAGGGTGTTAGGTGAATCTGTGTGTTGTAAAATATGCCGAAGGCCAGTTAGTTTACATGAAGACAGTGAGGTATCAAATGAACTTGTGAGGAAACATATCACTAACGATGCCAGTTGTAAATATACTCATCCATTTTGAAATTCTGATCAGTGAAAAGATAATTATTTTGAAGTAGATGTTAATTCACCTTGTAAAAATCGAATGTGCTGGATATATTGGAGCTGCTGTGGAATCTCTTGCATGTGTGTGAATGAAGGTTGCTGCAAACGAAGCTGCTGAAATAAATGATGGTATGATTGACATACCAGTAGCTTTTGATGGCACTTGGCTGAAGTACGGCGACCGTTCTAAGAATTCTGTTTCTACAGTGACCAGTGTGGATACTGGGAAGGCAACAGATTTCCAGATTTTAACCAAATATTGTTATAAGTGTAAATCAGGGAATGAAGAAGGGCATATCTGTGACAGAAATTATGAAGGAACAAGTGGTTGCATGAAGACGTCTGCGGCTACTGAAATTTTTAGTCGATCTGTGAACCAAAGGGGAATGAGTTATACTAAGTTCTTAGGCGATGGAGACTCAAAAGTGTAATAGCCGCTCACCCTTATGATGAGAAGATTATCACAAAACTGGGATGGGTTGGTCATGTCCAGAAGAGGATGGGCACCAGGTTGAAGAAGTTGAAACAAAGTTTCAGAGACAAGAAACTTTCTGATGGTAAAACCATAAGAGGCAGACTGACAGACAAAATGATTGACGAACCACAGCAGTATTATGGTGTGGCCATTGGAAGTAATACTGAGGATTTGTTGAAAATGAAGCAGGCAGTATGGGCTACCTTCCTCTACAGACTGTCAACTGATGAAAAACCAGTACACACCTTTCCCCTCCTGGTCCTGATTCCAGGTGCAATTACTGCAATGCTCGGTACTCCAACAGTTCATACAGCCATAAAGATTCCATACCAGTAGCAGTCACGGATACCATAAAATATATTTACAGAGACCTGGAAAGTCCTGAATTACTGAAGAAGTGTCTGCATGGTCAGACTCAAAAACCCAATAAGTCGTTCAATAACCCTATATGGACTCGCTTACCAAAAAATGTTTTTGCTGTAATCAAGACACTAAACTCGGAGGCCAGTGTTGCTGTTATTGCTTTTAATTATGGCAACATTGGTAGAGTGAGAGTGCTACAGCATATGGGAATTAATCATGGAACAAACTGCATCAGAGAACGGATGGACAAGGTTCGCATTGATAAAACAGAGTATGCAGCGCAGTTGGCCACTAACGAGTCCAGAAAGAAGAAAAGAAGAAAAACTTGGAAAAAGATCAAGATAGTGATATACGATACGGTGCAGGGTGCTTCTGAGTGGCTGAAAATAAAAAAATAAGCATATATCAAATGAGTTACAGTCTTTTGAAACCTTAGAAGCTGTTGCTGAAAATTTACATTTTCTGTTGCATTTTTTCCTAAATCTCAGAAACCACTTCAAGTGGAATATTCAAAGTCTCAGGGAGTAATAACGTAAATATTCTGAGCCTATGGAACTAAAAGAAGAAGATAATGTTATGTATAATTAAAATGATAATTAAAAATTGCATTTCCAAAAGCAATGGCTGAAATGCAAGTATTGTAGTTCAGTAGACTTAGAACATACAGTTTAATGTCCTGTAAAAGTTTCATGTCAATGACTACAGTGGTTGCTGAAATACAGGGAAGCCAAGTCACTAAAGTTAACGTTGTCGGGATAGGGCGTTCCAACTCCCCTTAAGAGTTAGTTAAATAAGAACAACTGGATAATAAATTAATAGTTAAATACGCACACATATCAACACATAGGGCACACATCAATATAAAGTGGTTTGTTGAGCGCAGATGTAGATGCAGATATAGCTGTTGATCACACAGATCTGAAGCATGCCAAGAATGAGCTCAGAGCAACTTAGAACTGATATCAGAAGTTGCTCATTAGAGAGTATCGATACACATCCAATGCTAAGTTTTAACTTGTAAATTATTGCACTTGGAGTAGAACAAAGTAATTAAAACAGAATAAAAGAACGACCGTGCATCACGGAAATGCTTGTAAAAATATTCGTGTGTGAACAGTCATTAGAATATCGTTGTTGTTGTTGTTGTTTTTGTGGTCTTCAGTCAAAAGACTGGTCTGATGCAGCTCTCCATGCTACTCTGCCTTGTGCAAGCCTCTTCATCTCCGAGCAACTACTGCAACCTACATCCTTTTAAATATGGTTAGCGTATTCATCTCTTGGTCTCACTATACGAATTTTACCTTCCAGGCTTCCCTCCAATACTACATTGGTGATCCCCTGATGACCTAGAACTTGTCCCACCAACCGATCCCTTCCTCTAGTCAAGCTGTGCCACAAATTCCTTTGTTCCCCAATTCCTCATTAGTTACGTGATCTACCAATCCAATCTTCAGCATTCTTCCGTAGCGCCCCATTTCTAAAGCTTCTATTCTCTTCTTGTCTAAATTATTTATCGTCCATGTTTCACTTCCATACACGGCTACAGTCCATACAAATACTTTCGGAAAAGACTTCCTGACACTTAAATCTATACTCGATTTTAACAGATTTCTCTTCTTCAGGAACGCTTTCCTTGCTATAACCAGTCTGTACTTTATGTCCTCTTTACTTCGACTGTCATCAGATATTTTCTTCCCAAACAGTAAAACCCATTTACCACTTTAAGTGTCTCATTTCCCTTAGCATCACCTGGTTTAATTCGACTATACTCTATTATCCTCAAAAATTTTGTTTGATGAGGTTTCGGGATTGCAGCCGGATCAATTTGACTTCTTGCCACAATATTTCGGCTGGCAACCGTCGACCTATCTTTTGGTGAGTGGGCGCGAACACTCACCTGAAGTTAGGTGGATTGTTGCCAACCGAAATATTGTGCCAAGAAGTCAACATGATCCGGATGCAATCCCGAAACCTCATCGAATATTCAGTAAGCCGGGAAAACTTCAAGAATCACATCCTCGTTTTACTTTTGTTGATGTTCATCTCATATCCTCCTTTCAAGACACTGTCCATTCCGTTCAACTGCTCTTCCAAGTCGTTTGCTGTCTCTGACAGAAGTACAACGTTGTCGGTAAACCTCAGATTTCTTATTTTTTCTTCGTGGATTTTAGTTCCTGCTTTATTTTTTTCTTTTGTTTCCTTTACTGCTTGCTCAATGTACAGATTGAACAATATCGGGAATAGGCTAAAGTTCTGCCTCACTCCCTTCTCAACCACTGCTTCCCTTCCGTGCCACTCGACATTTATAGCTGCCATTTGGTTTCTGTACAATTTGTAAATAGCCTTTCCCTCCCTGTATTTTACCCCTGCCACCTTCAGAATTTGAAAGAGAGTATTCCAGTCAACATTGTCAAAAGCCTTCTCCAAGTCTACAAATGCTAGAAATGTATGTCTGCCTTTCCTCTACCTATCTTCTAAGATAAGTCTTAGGGTCAATATTGCCTCGCGTGTTCCAACATTTCTTCAGAATCCAAACTTATCTTCCCCGAGGACGTCTTCTACCAGTTGTTCCATTCGCCTGTAAAGAACTCATTTTAGTATTTTTCAACCGTGACTTATTAAACTGATAGTTCGGTAATTTTCACACCTGTCAGCACCTGCTTTCTTTGTAATTGGAATTATTATATTCTTCTTGAAGTCTGAGGGTCTTTCGGTCTCATACACATCCTACTCATCAGATGGAAGAGTTGTGTCATGGCTAGCTCTCCCAAGGCTGTCAGTAGTTCCAACAGAATGTTGTCTACTCTTGGGACCTTGTTTTGATTTAGGTCTTTCTGTGATTGGCCAAATTTTTCACGCAGTATCATATCTCCCATTTCATCTTCATCTATGTCTTTCATTTTCATAGTATTGCCCTCAAGTACATCGTCCTCGTATGCCCCTCTATATACTCTTTCCACCTTTCTACTTACTCTTTTTTGCTTAGCACTGGTTTTCCATCTGTGCACTTGATATTCGTACAGGTGGTTCTCTTTACTCCAAAGGTCTCTTTAATTTTCCGTATGTATCTTACACCTAGTGATATATGCTTCTACATCCTTATATTTGTCCATTGGTCATCCCTGCTTACCCATTTTGCGGTTCCTGCCGATCTCATTCTTGAGCCGTTTGTATTACTTTTGCCTGCTTCATTTAGTGCATTTTTATATTTTCTCGTTTCATGAATTAAATTTAACATCTCTTCTGTTATCCAAGGATTTCTACTAGCCCTCGTCTTTTTACCTACTTGATTATCTGCTGCCTTCACTATTTCATCTCTCAAAACTATCCATTCTTCTTCCACTGTATTTCTTTCCCCTGTTCTTCTCAATCATTTCCTAACATTGTCTTTGAAACTCTCTAAATCCTCTGGTTCTTACAGTCTATCCAGATCCCATCTCATTAAATTCCTACCTTTTTGCAGTTTCTTCAGTTGTAATCCACAATTCATAACCAATAAATTGTGGTCAGAGTCCACATCTTCCTCTGGAAAGGTCTTACAATTTAGAACCTGGTTCCTAAATCTCTGCCTTACCATTACGTAAGCTGTCTGAAACCTTCCAGCGTTCGCAGCCTTCGTTCATGATTCTTAAACGAAGTCTTAGCTATGATTAAATTGCGGTCTGTGCATAATTCTGCCAGGCGGCTTCGTCTTTCGTTCCTTACCCCCAGTCCATATTGACCTACTACTTTTCCTTGTCTTCCTCTTACTACTATCGACTTCCTGACCGCCATGACTATTAAATTTTCGTCTGCCTTAACTATCTGAGTAATTTCTTTTCTCGCATCACACATTTCTTCAACATCTTCACCATCTGCGGAACTAGTTGCCATATAAACTTGTACTACTATGTTAGGCGTGGGCTTTGTGTCGATCTTGGCTACAAAAATGCGTTCGCTGTGCTGCTCGCAGTAGTTTATCCGCGTTCCCATCCTTTTATTTATTACTAAGTCTCCTGCATTACCATTACTTGATTTTGTATTTATAACCCAGTATTCAACTGACTAGTAGTCTTGTTCCTTCTGCCACCGATCTTTACTAATTCCCACTATATCTAACTGTAACAGATACATTTCCCTTTTTAGGTTTTATAACCTACCCGCCAGATTAAGGGATCTGACATTCCACGCTCTCATCCGTAGAACGCCAGTTTTGTTTCTCCTGATAACGACACCTTTCAGAGTAGTCCCCGCCCGGAGATCCGAATGGAGGCTATTGTACCTCCGGAATATTTTACCCAATAGGACGCCATCATCATACAGTAAAGCTGCATTCCCTCGGGCAAAATTACGGCTTAGTTTCCCTTTGCTTTCAGCCGTTCGCAATGCCAGCGCCGCAATGCCATTTTTTCGATGTTAAAAGTCAGATCAGTAAATCATCCAAACTGTTCACCCGGCAACTACTGAAAAGGCTGCTGCACCTATTCGTGAGTCACAAGTTTGTCTGGCCACTCAACAGATATCCCCCCGTTACGGTTGCACCTACGGCACGATATGAGAACTCACTTCAAGCAGTTTTCCCGAGAACAGTAGTGCAATTTAATTACCTGTATAAGATAAATGCGTCGTTGTCCGCTGAAACAAAATTTTTACTCTGGTTTAGGAAGTTTGAACAAAAGGAAATTTATACCACATGACGGGAAGTGGTAGGGAAACTAATGGTTATGAAGAGGCTAGAATTGTGGGATTGTCAACTTCTGAATGTAAATATAAATCTGAAAAATGTCATTAACAAGCAGAATCATACATTAATAGAGCTTTCACTGGGAAACCGATAAAAGCTACGAATGAATCCTTAACTTACAACCGTAGGTGCAGTAAATATAGATGATGAGAATGATTTATGATGTCAGTTTCGTCGTTGGGACTGATGATATAAAAACTCCACACTAACATTTCAGCCAATGTAAATAAATAATGAAGTTACATGTACCTTATTATTTACTTCTTGATATACTGTATACACTGTCTGATCAAAGGCGTCCGAAAAGATGTTATTGGTCATTAATACGGAACGCTGTGGGCAGCGGATTTTCTGACTCTAAAAATGATAATTCAACTACGTCACGAGAACCTGTAAACTAACTGGATGAGCAACCAACGTATGGTGCAAAACGTGGTACCAATAGTCTGCAACCCCTTTGCTCACATTTCAGATCTCTGGGACTGAAAAATGAGCTTTTATTCATTACTTTGACGGGAGTGAAGAAGTAACGTCGAAAAATTGAAAACAGAATATAAGTCTATTCAATGCGTCATGATCTATAAATTCCTGTTCTACGATAAACTGTTCTAATAATTCAAAGTATAGTTTTGTTTACTAAAAATGATAGTTTTTAATACTTCATTCATCACACGGATTTTGCATACGGGCGACGCGAAATCACGCTAGACCGAAACGAGAGAGGGTTTCAGCTGTTTGCCGTTTACACAAAATTTCAGTTTCACAGTTCTATAAAGGGCAATCGAAAAGTTTCTCATTATCCACACGCAACCACCGGTAGCTCACGTTTCCAGCTGCAGTTCACATCACAACGCACTCAATCGTGCAACTCAGCACTGACTTGTTTGACGGTGACAGAGATTGTTGAAAAGAACTGTGAGCGAATGAACCCAGGGGGCAGCTCTATACTCTCTGTTGCGTCGGGAACGGACGTCTAAACGGAACAGTCGCTTCGAAAACTCCAGCGGCTGTGGCTCCATGCTCAGAAAGCGCTCTCTCGTCACACTAAATACTAATAACTTTCCCAGTTAAGACTGTATCGTCTCTTTAACTTTTCCTATCGTCGATCCATACCTAGGGAATATTTCACTTAAGCTAAATTTTATCTCTTGATATAGTTGGTGTCATTTTTAGATGTAACTTAAAGTGGTCTTTACACTCTGAACTTTGCATTCTATCACCGTAGTACTCTTGTTAACTCAATTAAATGTTCTGGAAGTTGATACCTCGAAACTATTTTCTACACAGATTACTGTGCAGCTTTCTCTACACTCGAGCTTAAGCTTAAATAGCGAATAATCTACTAAGGTTTTCTTACTTCAAGACCAAAATTTGCATTCCCTTTAAAAACTGGAAATTATAAGAGATGTCTTTAAGAAATCTTCCACGTTATGATTTCAGGTCGAAATGCGCACATTCTCAAAATCCGACATATGTAAAGTTTCGTAATATAGCGGTTGTTAGGGAAACCATTTACCTGATCATACTCAAATTCAGTATTCCTTACTCATACATACTTCTACACCATTTACCATTCTTACATAATTACAGAAGTAACAAAATTTTGATTTACATCGTTGAATAACTTTTTGTCTGACAGGAGAAAACGTAGAAGCGTCCTTGGATTGACACTGGGGGCTGGTTAATAAATAGGAAGTTGTTATCTCCTATTTAAAAATGGTTCAAATGGCTCTGAGCACTATGGGACTCAACTGCTGTGGTCATAAGTCCCCTAGAACTTAGATCTACTTAAACCTAACTAACCTAAGGACAGCACACAACACCCAGCCATCACGAGGCAGAGAAAATCCCTGACCCCGCCGGGAATCGAACCCGGGACCCCGGGCGTGGGAAGCGAGAACGCTACCGCGCGACCACGAGATGCGGGCTATCTCCTATTTACTCGCCACTATTACTAGGCAGCACGATGACGGCTTGAATTCTCCTAGGGCAGTTGCAATGATATGTCTAGATGTCTGTGGAGGAATGACGGCCCGTGTCAAGAGTAGAAACCAGAGAAGATAGTGATATTGTACACTGGGCTATGGAGCATCTCGAGTTTCCAACTTATCCCAAAGATGTTCCATTGGGTACAGGTCGGGACTCTGGGCAGGCCAGACCAATTCAAGAATGTTAAACTAGATTCCATCCGAATAGGCCTTGGAAGGCCTAACGGCACCAACCGACCGCCGTGTCATCCTCAGACGAAGGGCGTCACAGGATGCGGATATGAAGGGGCATGAGGTAAGCACCCAGCTCTCCCGGTCACGAAAACTTCCTTGATTGGAGGCGTTAATTCTCATTCAACTAGCCCCTCAATTGTCCTTACAATGGATCAGTGCGCCCCTCTTGCCAATAGCGCCGGGTACGCGTGGGCGATGACCCATCCTATAGCTCGCAAAGCCCAACAGCATTTAACGTCGGCGATATGACGGGAACCGGTGCTACCGCTGTGGCAAGGCTGTTGACATGTCAGGAATGTTATATCCACACAACATTGTCATGACGATACAATCATCGTCTTCAAACTTCTCCTCTACTGTAGCCTGCACACAGTGCTGTAAAATGTCTTCTTGCCCTTCCACATTTAGTGTTTTCTAGACTCAATAAGAGGACCACATCCTACTCTGATACCTCCTTGTTGGCACTAAACATAACGGCAGGGAACGTTTTCCAGGTATTCGCCAGTCCCATACCCTTCCAGCAGATTGCCACTGGCTATAGCCTAAAGAATCACTCCAAATCACTCGTTTCCAGTCATTCACTGTCCACTGGCATCACTGTTTACGTCATCACAGTTATAACTCACCGTTGTTGAATAACCATTGTGCTCCGTTCTTTTCAATTCCCAATGCACCTGGAGCGCTAGTAGCGCTTTGGAACTCAAAGTCCTTCCCTCCGGTTTTTTCATGCGATTTTTTACAATCATCCTTCGCGGTGCTCCATGGTTCCTGACCGTCAGTATATGGTGTCTGCCTGGACTTGGTTTGTCTGTGGTTATTCCTTTTCATTTCCACTTCACAATCACATTACGTACAGTCGTCTTTGGTATCTTTAGAAGCGTTGAAATGTCCCAGATGGATTTGGTACTCAGGTGACATCCACGACTAGTCCAAGTTCGAAGTCACACTGTCCTGACCGACCTATTCTGCTGTTAAAGACTTCTCCATTGACAACACAGTACGCCCCGATTCCTTTTATACCGGTGGGAGCGCTTCTCATGACAGCTGGTGGTCAATTCCACCTCACATAGGGGGCATGGATACTTTTCATTCAGTCTATATTCTGTTAAGTATACTTTTATTTTGAAAGTGTTCTCTTGATTGATGTGTAAATCATCCGAGCAACGACGTATGTAATATCACAAACAGAGCAATAACAAAAATGAATTTTCACTCTGCAGCGGAGTCCTCGCTGCTATGAACCCTCCTGACAGATTAAAACTGTCAGGGACCTTTACCTTTACCTCTCGCAGGCAAGTGTTCTGCCGTTTGAGCTACCTAAGCACAACTCACATGACCTGTCCTCAAAACTTCAGTTCAACCGTATCTGTTCTCCTACGTTCCAAACTTCAAAGAGTTCTCTTGTAGAAATTACAGAATCCAACATATGGTTGAAACGGCCCAGAACGCTTTTGTACACCGAACTGTCTGACAGCTTCCATTTTGTCCGAATCAGGATAGCCCCTCGTGCTGTAATTACATATCCTAAAATCTTGCTCTGGTATTCTGTAAATTTTATCATCTCAAAGTTAACATTTACTCCGCGTTTTCAGAAAGCACGAAGAATTTCATTAACGACTTCCAAGTGTTCTTCCCATGACTCGGGACCAATTAATGAACCCTCGACGTAGACGACGACCGTATTTAACATCTTGTCTTCTAAAACTTCATCCGAGAGCACATGAAAACAGCCGGAGACTCACTCACTATGTATTGCATGGTTTTAAACTTTTGCTTCCTTCCTCTAACTCCACTTTTCAAACACTACTCGCGAGATCCAAGCTGGAAAGATCCTGGACGTCTTCAAAACGTTGGAATTATTCCTTTGAACTTTCTGTTTGGTGTCTTGGTTTCTTTGCAGTAAGATAATTTTGTTAACTGCTCTTTGTGATTCCATGAGTAATAAAGAGATATACTTTTTTCCTTACTTCTACCACCTTCAACTTCATAGATATACTTCTGATGACATAGAATATTTTTCTAGAATGAAATTTTCCCTCTACAGCGGAGTGTGCGCTGATGTGAAACTTCCTGGCAGATTAAAACTGTGTGCTGCGAAAGGCAAAGGTCCCGAGTTCGAGTCTCGGTCCGGCACACAGTTTTAATCTGCCAGGAAGTTCTAGAATATTTATCGTTTGGTTCTGTAGTGCAGAACATGAAGTGTATGACTATGTTTACTGTGCTATTTTCTATACGAGTTCCTTGAGTAAAGACTTGGATTTTTTCTGATGTTCTTTCAGATAGTTTTAATAAATGTATTGTGTGAAACAGAATGCAATAGGCAGAAGAATTGTAAGAACTGTGGTGCGAGAGAGGTATCGATAGTTGCCGGATCGAGCATTGAAGCAGTCAGTAGCAGATGGCGCGTAAGCATAGAGGTACGGAAGCAAGTAATGTGTGTAGCATTGGTGTGCGTGTAACGTGATATTAATACCTTACTTTTTTGTGTTAGACCGGTTGACTTTATGATGGATATTCTGAACGGACTTTATACTTCACAAACGCTGATGGGTTCTGCAGAACGATGCTTGTGGCAGTGACAATGCACTTGTGAACAGACAGTATTGTCGTCGGTTTAGAATTGAGCTGCATTACATAAACTGTGAATTTAATATTGCTCATTGTCTTGACTCCGATATACGACGTATACTAAAACAATAAGTACCAATGTGGAAACTGTGAACTGTGTAGTTACGTAAATGACTGTTTTCGAGGAACAGTGTTATTATGAACCATGAATATTATCAGTAGATGGACTGTCTAACTTCGGAATTGGCAGCTTATAGAAACTGGAGTATTAATTTAAACACGGTATGTGGACTTTGCCAAACTATCATGTGTGATAGTTGCAGTTGAACCATTATGACCTACAGGTGCTGCATAAGCAGTTACTTTGTTCCGACCTATGACAAACAGATGTCACGCAACTTATTACCACCGCCAGCCGATACAGGATGTAAGAAAAGAGGCTATTTTAAAGCCAAGGACACGACGGGATGAACTTATAGTATTTATATCAGCAACTCCAAACTGCTTCTACCGCGGACGCCTCATCACGCCGACACAGAACAGATAAGAATCAGAAACATTCCTCTCTTCGAGAAATACATTCGTAACCAATTTCATTGCTTTATGCCTTGTAATAGACTATCTCTTAATGGTTCTCTCTGTAAATAAAAGTAGTGTATTGTAAAGACTGTTCACCTTCAGTGATTGTTGACCCCACCTCTAACAGCAGTTATTGCCATCATTTATTTGTTTTTGATTTTCAGTGTATTTGAACTAGTCGTTGCATGCGTTGTATGTGTCATTTGGAAGGATGTGCTTCGATGTGTATATACAGTATTTTTAGACAGGAGAATTTATTCGTTGCATTGCGAAATGTGGCCAAATGTGTAAGTTATTTACACCGACCAATTACAAAGAAGTAGTTTATTCGCCATTGGTTCAAGTGAGCGTATTAGAGGGAACTATGAATCTGACTGTTGTCAAAGTAGGTGATCGTTGTTTACATGTCACTTAATGTCATATTCCCATTCATTCACGTATAGATGCAAATTTATCTGGGTTTAACTGTTACTGGTAAGCAAAGTTACAGTATACTGTGTCATTATTTATCAAATTAGCTTCAGAGTGTTTTACTGTTTTCCACTATCAAAGAGTTTTATTATCTGGATTTTAACAGGATTGGGAAACTTCTCATATAGAGTGACTACGAATATAACTACGAAGTCTTTCGCGACGGAGTCCTTGCATAAAAAGTTCTCGGTTTACTTGCCGCGTCAAATTTGGATAAAATCCCAAGCTTTCGATGACTACCTCCATCATCTTCGTCAGGGGTAAAACTGACTGTCGTGGACCGGTGAGGCTTCCGCTTTTATAAGCAGTGGATGGCGTCTCATTGGCTGGATGACGTCACGGTGAAACCGATGCGTACTGAGGTGGCGGCCTCTATATCCATAGATTTTGTTTGCGCGCTTTATCCAGCGTTGCTTGCAGCGCCATCCATCGCAACAGGCGGAGAACTACGAGGAATGTAAGAAGTCTCCCTCTGCGCTCTTTCTATATCAATTGCGCGCTTCCATGCATTGCTGAGTGCATAACCGGAATGTCTGTTGAAATTATTTTCACAGAGTCTAATTTCAACTGCTTCCCTGATGACAGAGTCCCAATAGTTTGAAGCGTGAGCAAGTAGTCTTGTTTCATCGAATAAAATCTTATGTTTATTTAACAAACTGTGCTCAGCCACCGCTGATTTTTCTAGATACCTGTATTTCAGGTGACGCTGATGTTCCACACTGCGATCGGCGACAGTTCTTATAGACTGGCCCACATAACTTTTGCCACACTCGCAAGGAATGCTGTAAATTCCCGGTACTCTCAGGCCAAGATTATCTTTCACGGGTCGCAGAATTTCCTTAATCTTCCTGGGTGGTCGGAAGACTGGTCTGATTCCTTGCCGGCTCAGGACTCTGCCGATCTTGCTGGTCGTTGCACCGCAGAATGGTAACCGCGCGATGTTTTGGTCCTCTTGATCTGTTCGAACAGCGTCCTTTCTTGGTTTCTTCGCCAGAGTAGATCTGATATCACGATCAGAATAATCATTTTTTATGAACACCGTCGTCAGATGGTTAATCTCGGAGCCGAGATGATCCTTGTCCGAAATAGTCCTTGCTCTGTGTACCAAGGTGTTCAGCATAGCTCTCTTCTGAGCTGGGTGGTGAAAACTACGCGCGTTTAGACATAAATCTGTATGCGTCGGTTTTCTGTGCACAGAATGTCCGAGACGTCCATCTGATTTTCGCTGCACCAATACATCTAAGAAGGGTAACTTTCCATCCTTCTCCACCTCCACTGTAAATCTTATGTTCTGATGTATACCATTCAAATGTTCATATAGAGGTTTGCCTTTGATGTTTCTGGAAGTAAAACGGTTTCGTGCGGTTTACACAATATTAATTTTATTCATGCTGGTTTTCTTTAAACGTCTTCTGATTAAAAATTCACAGTCATAGTAAATCTCCAGAAATCATTTTCTTCACATCTTGTATCCAGCACTAATCTTTATTAGCCACATGTATTGTGTAAGAGTACTGACTGTCAGACCTTCGCAGCATTCATTTAATTTCAACATCTATGGCTACTCGTTTTGCAGATGGTAATGGATAACTTTTGATGTGGAAAACCTAATGCTCTTTTAGTTTCAGTTTACATTTACAACCTTTAATTAATCCTGACTTCTCGGGAAATATCATTCAATGAGGAAGAATTACTTCAATTGATTATTCTATCTTCTCTTTCCCTGATGCATTTATCTTATGATAGGTTTCAGCTGGAGGTTCTCCATAGTGTCCTGGTCTGTGCATCTTCCTCAATTTGTTGATATGTTCGTGGTCTTCTTCTGATGTAATTCATCATTCCATTCCTCTCACTTCTTTCACATTTCTCTCTATTATTAGCTGTTGCAGATAATTTCGATGCATTACATCTCCCAGTCAAGATTTTTTCATCTTTCTGATCGCTTCCAAGAACCATCTTGCTTCCCTCGTTTTTTATTTACTTCTTCACCTTTAGCAATCTTCCCTACAGCCACATTTAGGAATTTTCTAAACATCTTTCTCCTTTGTTTTTAACTGTCCAGGATTCACCGCTTTGTAACACTACACTCGAGACATAACGTTTAACTAATCTTTTCCTCGAAACTTTTGAAATTCTTTTAGGTGTTAGTAACTGCTATACCTTTTCAAACGCTCTCCTTTCCATAGCTATAATCTCCCCTATTTCTTCTGTGCAGCATCCATTCCATGTTGTTAAACACTCCAGGTGCAGAAAGGATCTTACTTATACTGTCTTTTGTCGTCTAGGAATATGGTATTTGGAGCTTCTTTCTTGCCTCTTCTCATCACTTTCTCTTCCCTTTGATTTATCGTCATCCCATGTTATTTTCCTCTTCTTGCAATACTTTTCAAGATCTTCCTTAGCACTTCTTCCGATTCCACCAGCACTGCTACATCATCCGCGTGTTTTACAGTATTTCTCCTTTCTCCTCCAATGACAATGTCTCTTGCATCGTCTATGGCCTTACCTGTGACGGTATGCTAACAGTGAGCATTCTTACGTTACACCCCTTCCAGTGCTAATCTCTTCCGTTTCCTATTCGGTCATTATTTGCTTTGTATATATCTCCTATATTAACCTTTTATTTTATCAGTCTATACTCACAGCTTTTAAAATTTTCAGAAGTATAATCCAGTTGACTTTACCGGAAGACTTCTCCCGGACGAAAAAGCAAATATACACCTCGTTGTTGATATCCATCGTTCTTCTTCCATTCACCCACAGACAACGTAAAGTATCTCCTGTTCCTTTACCACTTACGAACCCGAGCTAGTCTTTCCCACCATTTTTCTCAATTTTCTTTCCGGTTCTCCTTAGTATGACTTCTATACACCCTTTGTAACATGACTGATAAAACTAGTTGTCTTATAGTCTTTCCATTGCACTTTTTAGATAGCTGTACTAGAATGATCTTAACTAGATCTTGAGACCAAATTCCTGTGTCGTAAATTATGTTTATCACCTCAGTCAATCTAGCTATTGAATTTGGACCCAGGACTTTCATTTCCCCAGATGGTATGCTATCACAAACCAGTGCTTTCTCTTCCTGGAGCTCCTGAATTCTCCAATTCCCATTTCATTATCGTAGGACCACTGTCTTCTTCATTTTGTTCCCCTTCATCTTCAAAACCAGTATAGTGATATCAGCCTGTACATCGTATAGCTCTTCCCCACGATCCATCTAAACTTCCCTCTCTTCTTCTACACAAATTGTTTTCTATGCATCTCTATTTAACATTCCTTGTTTTCTTATATTTCTTAATTTTCTTTTTGCTAAGTATTTTACTGGTTTGTACATTTTTTCTGTTCTTCCTATCTTTCCCATTTATTCTGTTTCCTCGCATTGTTTTCTCTTCTAGTCCTCTCTAGCCTGGTCAGTTAACTTTTTGTTCATTCTTCAGAATTGTCATTTTTACGTTAGCTGAGCTCGTACATTTTACACAACATGGTTTCTGTTATCCACTCTTTATTAATATTTGCTCTTTTCTCCTCTCCAGTTTCTATCTCTAGCCCTTCCAACATTGTTTAGTAATGGTATCTCACTCTTCGGTGACTTCTGCGCTGCTCCTTACGTGTTGCAGTTTATTTCTTAAGTTCTCATTTCTCAATTTCTGAACTTCCAAATTTGTTATCTGCTTTCTTACCTCAGTTTATTTAATGTTGTTCTAATATCTGCGAAGAGTACCTTCTGAAAAATCAGGCACCTCTCGAATTTTCTTGTCCACAATTAAAATACAGCGTAAATTCACTCGTTCGGCGCTCATCTTTTTCTTAGTGACACGTTTTCTAAACGCTACTTCTCTGTCTTCATTCCCCTTCTGAATATATAAGTTGTAGGCAGCAAAATTAATCGCTGTCTTCCAGTTTATCCCTAAAATAGACCCAACAGATAATGAAAGAAATAGCAGGAATCATGACTCGTATGCTTTGCCACCAAAGTAAAATTTCAGTAATATTTGAGTCTTCAGCTCTTCTTTTTCCCACAGCTCTAATAATACTTACACTACTCACAGGTACAGATGGGATCTGTGCAATCTCACTACAGCTACAACTTATTCGATACTGCGCAGAAGTGACGACTGCTTTCTAGAAACACATTAAATAGTAATACCACAATATTAATGTCCATAATTGGGATCAACAGATCATTAATAACCAGTTTCCGCGCTCGCAACTAGTCACCTATTACGTCATAAACCATATTATACTGACTGCTATTAATGGCAAGTGGCGGCTCGTTAACTGCAGTTACGGTTTCGAGCCGAGTTCCATACAAAAATTTAGTTTCATTGTGAGGAAGAACTGAACGTACGTTCATCAGTTCTTCCTCATTCCCGCGACCTGTCTTGAGTTCGTCTGTTATTGTACAACTGAGAATCCTCTACTGTCTGTAGTCCATGTTTCTGTGAAGTTTATTTTCCTTTCTACTAAAGTGATTTTGTGGTCAGTAACTTCTGTGAAAAATGTGATTTCTTCTGTTAAACATCTCTCCATCGCATTGTCTTTTCTTCATCAGTATTTTCAATTGTATCTGATATGACATAGACTTCTTTAATTCTCTCTTGCAAAGACAAGGCAAAGTTTTCTCATTACACAAAAGATAACATTTGAATTAAAATTTCAATTACGTCATGAGCTTTTTTGGATAATGTAGATATATGTTACTATCACAATGTTGTTGTAATTATTCTCGTATGGTTTCCCCATGACGTGTGTGATTTTACGGTGAAAACCATTATGCTTTGATAGACCACTGACCGTTTTGTGACCGATATTTGATAAAAAAAGCAGTTTGAGATTCCAAATTTCAAATTCTGTAATTGTCTGAGATTTTTCCGATCCTTTACTGTCCAACACGCGAGCTTCACCTTCTCAGTAGTTAAAACATGTGTCAGTTGTCTGTCTCTTTGGACACGTTTTAGGGGAAGCATTTTGTAACTGTCTGATGAAAATCACTGGATGTCAGGAATTGATTTGAATTCTTGAACTCTTTTCAAATGTAAGTTGTGATCCATAATAAGTGTACATGTAGAAACAATAAGTGCACTGCTTCGTTCACTGGATACTGTATCAGTTTTATTCTTCAAAATTTCACTATGAATTTTTGCAGAATTGTCGATGCTACTACTCTACTACTTCTCTAAAGCCATTAAAGTTCATTTCAGATTCTGCACAATGAGCTTGTACATCACAAGGCGTTTTCTGTACAACACTCGCATTCTCAGTGCACTTTTGGTTTACAGTGGGAATTTCGTGGTTCTGCAGTCTGACCAGATCAGAAGTTTCTGCTGCAGAGGTGACACTGTAGCTTCTTTTCTTCGAGCTGCGGTGATTTCACACTCAAGATAATTGCATTTACTCTGAAATTCTGATTTGAGCAGGACATATTTTTGTGAAATTAAATCAACCTTGACAACCTTTTAGTACGTCTTAATTCATCCTAGAGTCTGTGTTAGAGATTATTTCCCATATTTATTTTCTAATTTGAACTTAGAAGGAATTCAACTAATGACTGAAACTATGTCCCTCCTAACATGCCATCGCGTGCAGTTTTGGGTTGCGTAACCTGCTATTTTGTGGCAAAATTCACTTTACCTTCACTAATTTGCATTCTCTATGTATTTAGTCTGATTGCTCTCCTTGCCATTAGCCATTGTCTGTCCAGTTCACTTCAGGCCAACATAGTTAAAAATATTTCGTCCCTACCTACAATGAAATTTAAAATTCACAGTTTATTCTTCCTATTTCGATATTCAACCACCATTTAGAGTTTCTTACGGGGATCTCCTGGGCCTTACGTGGACAGATCATCGTATTAATACTGTGACCTGCGTTAGCTTCTTCCAAAGGTTGCACATCGTACGACTTCCAGGCACCCTTCGCCATGTTGTAAGCGTCTAACCTATTATTTTCTGTTAAGAAGCAAGCTCAAACCGTTTATTTGGTAGAATGCATGTTAAAAAATATATCGATGATTGTGGAACCCAATGCATGCAGTGTGACAGTTATTGCACCTTCTGTAACCTGGTGCCACCATCACACATACAAAATATAAAACTCATTACTTGATACACGCTTGATCGGTCCATGCTCCCGTAAACCGCGCATGTTACCGTACCGGTGCTGCTGACTCTCCAAAACGAAATAAGTTAAATGTGTTTATAATAAACGGCCAGGAAAGAGATATAAAACAAAATGTATACTTGTGCTCCTTAATTTTTGCTACAATTTAACTGTGTAAGGTATTTAATGGGGAGGGGCGAAGTTGTACACGAAAATGCAGGAAGGTGGATATTGTTATACAGCAACTGTATGGAGAGCAATTTGATCAAATTTTAGATACAGATATGACAAAATGTAATCAACACCGATATTATTTAGATGGAATTTTTTAGAATGATTTCTTTTTTGCTTTGGAATAAAGTTCTTAAAACATAATTTACGCAGATTTACTTATATCAGGTACGTAATTTAGTTTAAAACAACTTCAGGAAATATTTGCTCCACAAGATTTGGCATCATATATTCAATGCGTGTACGACGTTCATTATAACATCTTTAATAGATGTAGAAAAAATGTGTAGATATACAGGATTGTAAATACTTCTGGAAAGCATTTAGATGCGTCTCTCGGGCACCTCGGTAGACGAATGATTTCTGGATGCATTTGTCCTTCGAACGCAGAAGTAAGAATTTAAAATTTTATTGGTAAGATTTGCATGCAAAATGTCAGTCCATATTTGGAACCTCGATATTTTGACGCAAAAGTGGGTTTAAACAAACATCTTCATATCAGTTTCTTTCATACAACTTTCGTTCCTCACAATAAATATAAAAATCATATTTCTGCTAGGTATGTATCGTGTATTGAACTGGGGACCCAGAAACGATGGAGAGTATTTGTTTCTGCCGTAGCCCTCAGTGGGTCACAAACCCACAACAGGCTACAGCAGTCCACTCACCCCTCCACCGCCCCACACCGATACACCAGATCGAGGGTTATTGTGTGGTACCAGACGAGTGTAGCCCCAAATGTTTGGGTGGTACTATGCATATTTAGAGCAATCGCTGACATAGTGTAACAGGCGGAATAAGGGGAACCAGCCTGCATTCTCCGAGGCTGATGGGAAACAGCCTTAAAGACCAACCACAAGCTGGCTGGCACACCAGACCTCAACACTAATCCGCTGGGTGGAATCGTGCCAGGGACCAGTACGCCTTCCCGCTCGGGAAGCAGCACCTTAGACCATCGTTTGCTAAGTTTTTTATTTTATAGAAGTCATCAGGTAATTTCATTAAAACGGAATGCAAACTATCATTAAACTTTCGGAATGTTACCTTTTTCTTCGTGTTCTCCTATGGGAACGGTTACGCTCAACTTTGTATTCACAACAGTACTTTAACTTATCTAGTTAAACGGTTATTGCGTATGGAACGACTTAATTCGCAAGAATATATTAATCGGTTTTAAATAAGGAAAATAAGAAGAAGTATATTTGTACTTTGGCATACCCCCTGTGATATCTTCACATGCCCACAGGGATAAGGGTATTCTCTGGGTATTTATAATACGTTTGTACACTCTTATGACAAAAGTCGCAGGATACAAGCTAATATCGTATCGGCCCTCCTCATGCACGGCCTAGGAAGCAATCCGGTGTAGAATGGACTCAACAAGTCGTTGGAAATTCCCTGCAGAAATGTTTAGCCACGCTGCCTCTATAGCCATTCATAACAGCGAAAGTATTGCCGGTGCAGGGTTTTGTGCACGAACTGAGCTCTCGGTTATGTTCCATAAATGTTCTATGAGATTCATGACTGGCGACCTGAATGATCAAATCATTTGCTCGATTAGTCCAGAATGTTCTACAAAGCAATCGCGAGCACATGTGGCCTGGTAACACAGCGCATTGTCATCCATAAGAATGCCATCGTTGTTTAGGAACACGAAATCCATGAATGGCTAAAAATGGTCTCCAAGTAGTCGAACGCAAATATTTTCAGCTGGGCCAAACAATCCAGTCCATTCCATTATGGAGACACCACCAGCTTGCACAATGCGTTGTTGATAACTCGGGTTTTGGCTTCTTGGCATCTGTGTTACACTCGAACTCTATCATCAGCTCGGGACTCATCTGGCCAGGCCACGGTTTTCCAGTCGTCTAGGGTCCAACCGTTATGGTCACGAGTCCAGGTGAGTCGCTGTAGAAGTGCTATTTCAGTTGGAAGAAAGAATATTTGGTTCAACCGATAGGATAACAGGCTCTTTTCAAGTGAAAAGATACAATGAATAATTCAGTCAACAAGTAAAACTACAGCGTACTGTACCGATTTTTTCCCCATTTGTTCTGAGAAACTGATTTGACCCGAAAGAAATGAATGAATAATAAATCATCTGAATCGAAAAACTGCAACTGGCTGTATCGATTGATTTCATTTGATGTTCCCATTGACTAGTTTCACTCAAAAAAATTGATGAGTAATTCAAAGTATACGAAAAACTACAGCCGAGTGAGTGGATTGTTTCCCGACAACCGACTGAATCGATTGTTTTCGTTCGGTTGTTCGTATCTGTATCTATTGTGCGGTACTCCCGTTGTGGTGCAAGAGACTTGTGTGTGTCAAGATTTGATGATGTTAGTAGTAAGATTGACAACGCAACTAATTTCAGACATAACTTCTGAACATATACGAGACTTGCAATATTAATTCAGTAGAAGTTTCTGGTACAAACCAGCGAGCAAGTCTGCCACATGGAGAATGTTTTCATGTCCACCGTCAGCTGACAACTTCAGTTGCCAACTAGTAATGCACAAGACCACTTGCAACTGGCAGAGCGTGACCGCTACGGTCGCAGGTTCGAATCCTGCCTCGGGCATGGATGTGTGTGATGTCCTTAGGTTAGTTAGGTTTAAGTAGTTGTAAGTTCTAGGGGACTGATGACCTCAGAAGTTAAGTCCCATAGTGCTCAGAGCCATTTGAACTATTTTTTTTTAGCGATCTTAGTTTGTGAATATTTTTCAGCTACCAGAACATGATAGAGATAAATACCATCAATAAAAAAGAAAAATGGATTATCCCTAAGGTTCTATCCATTCAGCTGAATCACGGCGCAATAAACAAAGAGACAGACGAGTTCTTTGTTTTGTACTGAATGTGTGTTTAGTCTAAAGTGCCTTGTATATACGAGGGCAGTTCAATAAGTAATGCAACACATTTTTTTTCTCGGCCAATTTTGGTTAAAAAAACCGGAAATTTCTTATGGAATATTTTCAAACATTCCCGCTTCGTCTCGTATAGTTTCATTGACTTCCCACAGGTGGCAGCGCTGTACGGAGCTGTTAAAATGGCGTCTGTAACGGATGTGCGTTGCAAACAACGGGCAGTGATCGAATTTCTTTTGGCGGAAAACCAGGGCATCTCAGATATTCATAGGCGCTTGCAGAATGTCTACGGTGATCTGGCAGTGGACAAAAGCACGGTGAGTCGTTGGGCAAAGCGTGTGTCATCATCGCCGCAAGGTCAAGCAAGACTGTCTGATCTCCCGCGTGCGGGCCGCCCATGCACAGCTGTGACTCCTGCAATGGCGGAGCGTGCGAACACACTCGTTCGAGATGATCGACGGATCACAACTCAGTGCTCAACTTGACATCTCTGTTGGTAGTGCTGTCACAATTGTTCACCAGTTGGGATATTCAAAGGTTTGTTCCCGCTGAGTCCCTCGTTGTCTAACCGAACACCATAAAGAGCAAAGGAGAACCATCTGTGCGGAATTGCTTGCTCGTCATGTGGCTGAGGGTGACAATTTCTTGTCAAAGATTGTTACAGGCGATGAAACATGGGTTCATCACTTCGAACCTGAAACAAAACGGCAATCAATGGAGTGGCGCCACACCCACTCCCCTACCAAGAAAAAGTTTAAAGCCATACCCTCAGCTGGTAAAGTCATGGTTACAGTCTTCTGGGACGCTGAAGGGGTTATTCTGTTCGATGTCCTTCCCCATGGTCAAACGATCAACTCTGAAGTGTATTGTGCTACTCTTCAGAAATTGAAGAAACGACTTCAGCATGTTCGTTGGCACAAAAATCTGAACGAACTTCTCCTTCTTCATGACAACGCAAGACCTCACACAAGTCTTCGCACCCGAGAGGAGCTCACAAAACTTCAGTGGACTGTTCTTCCTCATGCACCCTACAGCCCCGATCTCGCACCGTCGGATTTCCATACGTTTCGCCCAATGAAGGACGCAATCCGTGGGAGGCACTACGTGGATGATGAAGAAGTTATTGATGCAGTACGACGTTGGCTCCGACATCGACCAGTGGAATGGTACCGTGCAGGCATACAGGCCCTCATTTCAAGGTGGCGTAAGGCCGTAGCATTGAATGGAGATTACGTTGAAAAATAGTGTTGTGTAGCTAAAAGATTGGGGAATAACCTGGTGTATTTCAATGCTGAATAAAACAACCCCTGTTTCAGAAAAAAAATGTGTTGCATTATTTATTGAACTGCCCTCGTATCTTATTGTAATGCTTAGCAAAAAGGGAAGAAATTTAACCTAACAGCATTGTGAGTATTAATGTACAGTATTAATTTAGATTCTGTATTCTTTTATCTTGATAATTCTTTTAAAATTCTATTAACTGTGATCCAAATGTTTGAATTCAGTTTTCTCAGAAAGCTATTTTTGAATTTAAAGCTATTTACAGTGAGGTGATAAGAGTCATGGGACATCTCTTAATACCGTGTCAGATCTCCTTTTCCCGGCGTAGTGCAGCAGCTCCACGTGACGTAGACTCTTACAAGTCGTTGGAAGGTTCCTACAGAGATAATGAGCCATGCTGTCTCGGTAGAGGTCCGTAGTTGCGAAAGTGTTGCCGGCATAGGATTTTGTGCACGAACTGACCTCTCGGTTGTGTCTAATGAACGATCGATGGGCTTTATATCAGGTGCTACTGGTGACTAAATCAATCGATCGAATTGACTAGAACCTGTTTCAAACCAATTGCGGACAGTTGTCACCCAGTTTTTTTTATTTTACGATTTTTTTGTTTTACACGTTTAGTTCTGTAAGAACAAACTGAGCAGCAAATCTTCATTGTCATGGAACGTGTCAGTACATGGAATTACATAGCACATTGTAATTGACAAAAGTTCCATCATTGTTTGGAAACAGGAAGTCCACGAAAGGCTACAAATGGTATCCACGTAGCCTACGGTAAAAAATTTCTAGCCAATGATCGGTTCAGAGGACCAAAGGACCCACTCCGTTCAATTATTGAGACACTACCAGCTTGGAATGTAAAATTTTGGGAAAGCGTTATCCTATTGTAACAAAGCAGCTCTCCTTATTAAATGCTAAAAGCAGAATAAAAACAGTGTCGATCGGGTTTTCAGATTTTTATTCGTTACTAACCGGTTTCGGCTTTTTCCTTAGACTATCTTCAGGCTTTTCCCCGCCGTTAGGGGTGCTGGTGGCGGCAGACGGATGTTAGTAAAGGCACTCGCATCGATCGTTTGATACCATAGTTCATTAATGCCAGGTTTCACCGCACTGTCCTAGCGGACAAATTGATTTCTGCGGTAATTTCACGCAATGTTGCTTGTCCTTTAGCACTGAAAGCCCTATTGTACCCCCGCTGCTCTCGCTCGTTCAGTGACGGCTATCGGCCACTGCGAGGTTCGTGGTGAGAGATAACACCTGAAATTTGGTATTCTAGAGGCACTCTTGACATAGTGGATCCCGAAATGTTGAATTCCCACCAGGTCGGGTTAAAGGAAGACATTGAAGCAGTTCAGAGGTGGGCTGCTAGATTTGTTACCAGTAGGTTCGATCAGCACGTATTACGAAGGCGCTTCGTGAACTTCTGGGGGAATTCCTGGAGGGAAGGTGAAATCACTTCGCGAAAGACAATTCAGAAAATTCAGAGAACCGTAATTTGATATTTACTGTTGAACGATTCTACAGCAACCAAAGTAGAGTTACGGCTCGTATGGCATATAGATAGTCGCTTTTCCGTCGCTCTATTGGCGAGTGGAACGGGAAAGGGAAGTGTCTGTAGTGGTCCAAGGAACCCGGTGCGAAGCACCACACGGTGACTTACGCAGCCTGTACGCACGAGACGTAGATGTAAAAAATGGTTCAAATGGCTCTGAGCACTATGGGAGTTAACATCTGAGGTCATTAGTCCCCTAGAACCTAGAACTACTTAAACCTAACTAACCTAAGGACATCACACACATCCATGCCCGAGGCACAGGATTCGAACCCACGACCGTAGCAGTCGCTCGGTTCCGGACTGAAGCGCCTAGAACCGCTCGGCCACCACAAGGATGTAGATGTAGATCTCTATGCAAGAATAACACTTGTGAGGAGGAAACTATGTGATTCCCTAAACTATACAACAGAAGTAAAGGAGGCGAATAGACACTAATAAAGAAGAGAGGTGAATAATACTGTTGCATTGTTTCTCGTCAAAGTGACGTATCTCTCGCCATAGCCTGGAGCAGTGGACTGTTTCTTCCGCCATTGATTCTCCTTGAACTGCAGCACGGATAGTGCGGCTAACTGGGGGCGATGGTGATTTTGGTTTTTTTTATCAGTTGTTGGAAAAAATATTGTTGGGGGGAATTCTTGCGAAACGGAAACCTTTCGGAAATTTTTTGGGAAGAAAATTTCCATCCTGGGGAAGTCGGGGAAGTAGTTTATTTGCCTAGCCGTACTACCAATGCCATCAACGATTTTTTACTTCAAACAACACACAATTACTTTTCTAAGTACCCACTAGATTTCATTCTCACTTCAAATCAAAGACATACACCTTTCCTTTTGTGGGAGACGTTAGGGTCACCGCATTGATACCTCTCAATGATATGTACATGCCTACTTTCGACCGTTTAGGATGTCTATCGATTTTCGTGGTCCTGTTGGGTTCTGGGAAGACGACATTTGGATACCGTCGTTTTATTTGAAGCTTGTAATTGAAGGGTTTGGTATAATAATGTATTTCCTATGATTATATGCCTCCCCTATGAACCATGGACCTAGCCGTTGGTGGGGAGGCTTGCGTGCCTCAGCGATACAGATGGCCGTACCGTAGGTGCAACCACAACGGAGGGGTATCTGTTGAGAGGCCAGACAAACGTGTGGTTCCTGAAGAGGGGCAGCAGCCTTTTCAGTAGTTGCAGGGGCAACAGTCTGGATGATCTGGCCTTGTAACACTGACCAAAACGGCCTTGCTGTGCTGGTACTGCGAACGGCTGAAACAAAGGGGAAACTACAGACGTAATTTTTCCCGAGGGAATGCAGCTTTACTGTATGGTCAAATGACGATGGCGTCCTCTTGGGTAAAATATTCCGGAGGTAAAATAGTCCCCCATTCGGAAGTCTGAGCGGGGACTACTCAAGAGGACGTTGTTATCAGGAGAAAGAATACTGGCGTTCTACGGATCGGATTGTGGAATGTCAGATCCCTTAATCGGCCAGGTAGGTTAGAACATTTAAAAAGGGAGATGGATAGGTTAAAGTTAGATATAGTGGGAATTAGTGAAGTTCGGTGGCAGGAGGAACAAGACTCTTGGTCAGGTGAATACAGGGTTATAAATACAAAATCAAACAGGGGTAATGCAGGAGTAGGTTTAATAATGAATAAAAAAATAGGAGTGCGGGTAAGCTACTACAAACTGCATAGTGAACGCATTATTGTGACCAAGATAGACACGAAGCCCATGCCTACTACAGTAGTACAAGTTTATATGCCAACTAGCTCTGCAGATGACGATGAAATCGATGTAATGTATGATGAGATAAAAGAAATTATTCAGGTAGTGAAGGGAGACTAAAATTTAATAGTCATGGGTGACTGGAATTCGGTAGTAGGAAAAGGGAGAGAAAGAAACATAGTATGTGAATATGGATTGGGGGTAAGAAATGAAAGAGGAAGCCGTCTGGTAGAATTTTGTACAGAGCATAACTCAATCATAATACTTGGTTCAAGAATCATAAAAGAAGGTTGTATACATGGAAGACTGCTGTGTTTCATGAACTTTAATGTTGTAGAAAAAGGTAATAAAATACAATTTTTGAGTAAAGATAGTTATAAACAGTTTCGTATAACAGCAAAACATTGTAGGTCAGTAGAACAAGTACACAACATGTCATATACAGTAAAAATTAGAAATCCCAGTCTTTTACAGTGTCAGAGTAACACATTACGAAACTTGAGCGAGATAGGACACCACGTCTACCGTCAACTGATGTTAGATATGAATTACTACTGCGCTGTAGGTCTACAATAGCGATTCATCTCTAATGACGCCGTCATCGAAGAGAGGTTAAATTTGGAATTTGCTTCTATTATAGCAGTGTGCTGCCGCGTAGCCTACAGTGTTGAGTCCGCTCGTGTTGTACCTCATACGGCTCGCGCGTCGCTGAGATTGATGGATTTCACATATCGTTACCTCGAAACTGTTATTTTAACTTCGCGTTCACGTTCTTATGATCAGTTTTATGGCAAGAACAGAATGTGAACACTGCTCAACAAATAGAAGCTAACTAGACAGCAGTGCAGTGGAGGTGTGAATGAATCACGCCATATGAAGAGCCCAAACAGGAAAGTCTGTCTTTGAACACTAATTATTCGTAGGACTAGCATGTCTTTGGAAGATCCAGTTAGTATCCGCGATTTTGTGGACGGTTGCACCAATGCCTATTTTCTCAGATTGCTTAAAAATTTCAGTGGGCGGCTGCCAATCTATGAACTATTACATCCGAATCACCTTTCCACAGGATATATTACGTATTATCATACCTTAAATATCAACATTATGTAGGTAAACGTTTGAAGGTGCTGACTTTGTTGTACTTTTCAATACCGAATACATTGACTTGGAAGTCAAAAAGAATATATCACGGAGATTACCACAAAACTGTTCCGTATGGAAGTCTTAGTGAAGGTAAGGCACGTGATCATTTTAGAGGAAGGACGGGTTTTACGAGAAATACAAAAGTATTCTCTAAATATGGCACAAAATTCTTCTAGCTTACAGACGTCAAACAGTCACATGCATTCGACGGTATCGTATATAATGAAAGGAAGAAGGTGGAATAATCCCAGAAAGATCTGGTCAAGAAGGTTAATCCGCAGATTTCTAAATGTGTCCAAAACTCTTGAAGAAAAGTGGCCTTAGAAAATTACTTTACCGCTGTACCACTAGCAGAAGAACTATTACAAAGAATAACTTATATTCCCGCCATAATGAAGTCTGACAAGTTTAGAGAAAAGTGCTGCAGCGAATTTGAATTCTGTGATGAAACCAGACTGATCAGCTATGTAACAGAACCAAATTAGCTGGTGGTCTTACCATCGTCCACAGAGATAAAAATGTAATTTATAAGGTGAAGAACAAGCCAGAAATATCACTAAATGTAACAAATAGAGACACTCTTCATCAGCTGATTAGTAAATATAGTAACCAAAACCAACTAAAGCAATGACCATTATCTGCATTCTTCAAAATGTTGGCTGTGGTTTAATTGAACATCTTCAGTATGTTTGGATTTGAACACCCTGATGTCAACACACACTTGAATTGTGATGCAGTGATGTTTCAAACAGTATGATCAATCAAGTTATTGCCTGATACTATGATTAATCTGCAAGAAGTGACACAGGTGTCAACGATCCTGTGTGGTTAACAGTCTACTGAGGACAAGTTTACGAAGATGTCAGATGAAGGTAAGAGTTACAAAAAGTGTTTCAAATCCCAAACAGGTAGAGGTTAGAACGTCTACTGAGGCCTATGCTCAATGCCAAAAACAAAATTGTAAAAGAATTAATAACTTTTTTAACAACGAGCGTGTACACTGAGGTGACAAAGTCGTGGTATGCCTCCTAATACCGTGTCGGTCCTGCTTTTGCCCGGCGTACTGCAGCAACTCGATGGGATCATGGACTCAACAAGTCGTTGGGTGAGTCTTGCAGATACTGTATGTTAAGCCGTGCTTCCTCTAAAGCCGTCCATAACTGCGGACGTGTTGACGGTGCAGGATTTCGTGCACGAACTGACTTCTCGGTTATGTCCCTTAAATGTTAGATGGAATTCACGTCGCGCATCTGGTGGTGAAATCATTCACTCGAATTGTCGAGAATGTGCTTCAAACCAATCGCAAACAATTGTGGCATGCTGACATGGCGCGTAGTCATCCATAAAAATGAAGTCCTTGAATGGCTGAAAATAATCTCCAAGTAGCCGAACGTATTCATTTTCAGTCAACAATCGGCCCAGTTGGACCAGAGGACCCAGTCCATTCCGTTTAAACACAGCGCACACCATTATGGAGCCATTACCAACTTGACCAGTACCTTTGTGATAAATTGGGTCCATGGTTTCGTGGGGTCTGCGCCATACTCGAACCCTACTATCAGCTCTTACGAACTGAAATCGGGACTCATCTGACTAGGCCAACGTTTTGCATTCATCTAAGATCCAACGAATATGATAATGAGACCAGCAGAAGCATCGCACACGATGTCGTGTTGTTAACAAAGATAGTAGCCTCGGTCTGTTGCCATAGCGTATTAGCATTAAATTTAACCGTACTGTTCTAACGGATACGGTCGACGTACGTCCCACATTGATTTCTGTGGTTGAATAATTGTCAACCAATGCTGTACAATCACAATAAAGTCATGACATGTTCAGGTGACTATTTTGTTAGAACATCGGACACTTTCATCGAGTACGCCTGGTTGGTTAGGAGGAGTTGAAGCTTGTGATGTCTGAAGATGGGTGTAATCTCGAAGAGCGTAACATGTTCTAATAAAAGAGTCAACTGAACATCTCATGACTTTATTGCAATTGTACAGAATTGGTTGCCAATTATTAACATAAAAATGATCGCAGGCCTCATCCAATATTTTATGTCCTGTATATCATTTCTGTGGTTACTTCACGCAGTGTTGTTTCTCTGTTAGCACTGATGACTTTACGAAAACGCCGCTGCGATTTTCGTGGTGGAGGTAACGCCTGAAATCTGGCATTGTAGATAGAGACACTCTTGGCACTGTGGATCTCGGAATATTGAATTACGTAAAGATCTCCTAAATGTAATGTCCATCCGTCTAGCTCCAACTACGATGCCGCGTTCAGAGTCTGTTAATTACTGTCGTACGGCCATAACAACGTGGGAAACCTTTTCATCAGACCGTCGGAGTACAAATGAAGCTCCTCCGATGCACCTGCCTTTTATACCTCGTGTTCGCCATTCGACCGCATTCTGTGTATGTGCATATAGTTATCCGATGAATTTTGTCACCTTAGTGTATAAGTGCCTCCCCTCAATTTTGCTTTCACTACCGCTTTGGCTGGCCATTATGCTGTGTGGTGGTGATGGCTTGGTCGAGGACATGATGACTACTGCGTGGATGAGTGGTATTGCGGGGAGTGGATGTTTGTCAGACGCTTGATGAGTCAACAGTGAATTGACGATTCGTATATTTCTTATTTGGTATACAGAAGTAGTTTTGACGACGTTGCAGGCATCCAGCGCTCATAGGGCAGTGCTGCGCTGAGGTAGCGCTGACCAACATGTAGCCCGTAGACCAGGGAGACGAAGGCGAGGGCAGTAGTGGCGTCAGCACGAACGACACCATAAAGTTGCCGACCTCACTGGGATGATTCTCTACGACACCTACGCTACGCAGAAGCCAGCAGCAGGCTCGGAAATAGGCAGGCAGGGTGGGCTTCATTACGATATCGACTACGTGCAGTAGGGACAACCACCAGCAGTGGAGAATACCCATGCAAACAAAGCAGGCACCTAGCAGTTTGTCCACATATCTCAGAGTGGACGCGAACTTGTACGCCCCACGGTCACCACGAACAAATAATCCTGAGTTAGCAACGAGAATCAAAACGACTACAAGGATTAGTGAACAAAGCATTGTCGTAGCGAGCTTGAATATTGTAACACCCAAATCCTCTAAAAATAAACGGAAAATATACCTATTCCAAAAAGTAGATAAAAATTCACTTGACGCCTTCCTGAGAGACAATCTCCACTCCTTCCAAATTAATAATATAAATATAGACTAGATGTGGCTTGAATTCAAAGAAATAGTTCGGCAGCGATTGAGAGATATATACCAAATAAATTAACAAACGACGGAGCTGTTCCTTGTTGGTACACAAAACGCGTCAGAAAACTGTTGCAGAAACAACGAAACAAACGTGCCACTTTTAAACAGACGCAAAATCCCCCAGATTGGCGATCTTTTACAGAAGCTCGAAATTTAGCGCGATCTTCAATGCGAGATGATTATAACAGTTTCCACAACGAAGCTTTGTCTCGAAACCTGTTAGAAAATCCAAAGAGATTCTGGTCGTATGTGAAGTATGTTAGCGACAAGAAACACTCAATGCCCTCTCTGCGCAATGGCAGTGGAGATGCTATTGAAGACAATGCTGCCAAAGCAGAGTTACTAAACACAGCCTTCCGAAATGCCTTCACAAAACAAGACGAAGTAAATACTCCAGAATTCGAATCGATAACAGCTGCCAACATGAGTCACGTAGAACTAAATATCCTCGGAATGGTGAAACAACTTAAATCACTTAATAAAAGCAAGTCTTGTTGTCCAGTCTGTATACCAATTAGGTTCCTTTCAGAGTATGCTGATGCATTAGCTCTATACTTAACAATCATATACAACAGTTCGCTCAACGAAAGATCTGTACCCAAAGGTTGGGAGGTTGCACAGGTCATACCAATATTCAAGAACGGTACTAGGTGTAATTCACCTAATAACAGGCCCGTATCAATAACGTCGATATGCAGCAGGATTTTGGAACATATATTGTGTTCGAACATTATGAATTACCTCGAAGAAAACGGTCAATTGAACACAGTCAACATGAGCTTAGAAAACATCATTCTTGCCAAACACAACTAGCTCTTTATTCGCATAAAGTTTTGAGCGCTATTGACAAGGGACTTCAGATCGATTCCATATTTCTGGATTTCCGGAAGGCTTTTGACACTGTACCACACAAGCGGCTCGTAGTGAAATTGCGTGCTTATAGAATATCGTCTCAGTTATGTGACTGGATGTGTTATTTCCCATCAGACACGTCACTGTTAGTAGTAACTGAAGGAAAGTCATCGAGTAAAATATAAGTGATTTCTGTCGTTCCCAAAGGTAGTGTTATAGGCACTTTGCTGTTCCTTACCTATATAAACGATTTGGGAGACAATCTGAGCAGCCGTCTTCGGTTGTTTGCAGATGACGCTGTCGTTTATCGGCTAATAAAGTCGTCAGAAGATCAAAACAAATTGCAAAATTATTTAGAAAAAATATCGGAATGGTGAGAAAATTGGCAGTTGACCTTAAATAACGAGAAGTGTGAGGTCATCCACATGAGTGCTAAAAGGAATCCGTTAAACTTCGGTTACACGATAAATCAGCCAAATATAAAGGCCGTAAATTCTACTAAATACCTATGACTTACAGTTACGAACAACTTAAATTGTAACGAACTCATAGAAAATGTTGTGGGGAAGGCTAACCAAAGACTGTGTTATATTGGCAGGGCACTTAGAAAATGTAACAGATCCACTAACTAGACTGACTACACTAAGTTTGTCCGCCCTCTTTTAGAATACTGCTGCAAAGAAAGGCAGCACGGCTTGTACTATCGCGAAATAGGGGAACAGTACTTAGTCTGGACGTCATTAAAAGAAAGGCGTTTTTCGTTGCGACGGAATCTTCTCACGAAATTCCAATCATTAACGTTCTCCTCCGAAAACGGAAATATTTTATTGACACAGGCCTACATAGGAAGAAACGACCTCCCCGATAAAATAGGAAAATCAGAGCTCGTGCGGAAAGATATAGTGCGTAGGTGTTCTTTCCGCACGCTATACGAGATTGGAATAATAGAGAATTATGAAGGTGGTTCAATGAACCCTCTGCCAGGTACTTAAATGTGATTTGCAGAGTATCCATGTAGATGTAGATGAACTAGAGCCCACCAAGAGGTCCACCATCAAAGCGGACAGCGTTCGACTCTGCATGTGCACGGCGTCGCGGCTAGCAGCAACCAAGTACTCAGGAGGAGACGTGAAGGTCCATGGAACGTATCAGTTAGTATATGAGAATACTGCAGACCATGGTAAGTACCACCTCGTAAGTGGATACTGGCGGACTGAGATACCTTTAACTGGAAGTAAGGAGTATTTACATGGGCCTGACTCACCCTTGTTTTGGACCCGCTAGTGCAGCCCGATTCGGTAGCTACGGATGTGCCAAGTACACAGTTTCGAGGCATAAGATTTTGTTTACATGAAAACAAAAAATACGTTTCATAGGATTATAGGGAAAAATTTTATTAAAAATCACTATCGATTGATAATATTTCCTCTGAAATATCAAGAGAGATCTTGGAGGCTTGACTCATGTAAATATATATTAAAACAATTAAATACTCAACGGTTAAAATTCACTATCCATACACGCTCCTCAACACTAATGGCCCAAGTATTTTAAGGCAAATTTGTCTATGATTTGTGATTTAAGTTCTATCAAATTAATAAATAGCATAAGCCTATTTAAAAAATACAGGAGAATTGTGCGACTAGTGGCAATAAAAATACATCATCTTTACAGCAGGTATATTTAATAATCAGTGGAACCATCTTCCATCAATAAATACACTTGATTATTATTCTCTCCTTGTTAGTTAAGCAGTACAGGCGACATAACATGTATTTATGGTGTGACAATTCCTGCTTGTAAATTACAGAGATCCAGTCTGGGTGAAAACTCAGACACTGTTTACCAACACATACGAACTCTTCCGACTATTTATTAACTTTTACCAACTCTTCCTCATACAATACTTCAAAATATACATTGTTTGCTAATACTGTGTTCCCTTACATAAATCGGCAAACGTAAAACTGTCTAACTTCTTAATTCGTCCGTGATTCACTGAAGTATTTTGCGAGCTGACTTCTGCAGACTGTGCTTGCTAGTAAGCATTATTGGCACCAATGATTACATTACACTCATTACATGCAAGGGCACTGTTCCTAACTTATCGCCTTCAAAATTAAAACATTCATACAAATTTATTTGTGAAAAGGAAGAAAATTAAAATTCAAAACGTGCAGCACAGTACTTATGTTAATTAGTCATTAGCCTAAATTAATTGACAGTAATCATCAAACAACAAATGTGAATAATTGACACGCTGATATCTATCAAATATCATAACCATAAGTGTGACTGAGTAACTATACACTAACTGCACAACAAACACAACGCATAAATATTAACTGTTGGCACAGATATCACTGTAACATTTACAAGAAAGATCTACAACCTTAGTGACGCAAGATTTTGAATCATCTGGCAAAGATCAATATAACTGCTGTACAAACAGCATCACTATAATCATTACTTTACATTTATAAAACTGTGAATGCACAGCATATTCTCCATAATCATCGTAAATGCTATACCACAGCTTGATTCAGTACGCAAGAATGTATATAACTCTACTGTATAAAACTTCCATCGAAAAAATATGGACAAAACATATATTTTACAGTTAAGCATTTGTTTTATACTAAAGTAGAAAAAGACAGCAAATAAACTGCAAGTAGCAAATTACACCTTCCATGTTGTACTGCTTTGCTAAAAGTTAAAAACTTGACAAAACATGTAAACATGAAAATGAATATAAGAAATACAAATACTTACACAAATGAGGTTAGGTACAATGTAAACTAATTCAGTTATGTTCATGTCTACAGTTAGACAGGCAAGGGAAAATAGTTTAATGATAGGACACACTCAAACTGACGTCTGTATACTAAAAAAAGTGTTGTTACCGTAAGCAAATAAAAACCCCATGCTGCGTGGTAATTAGACAAATAATTTTTAGTTATTTAAGCAAATTAAGTCAAATACAAACAGATAACATATACAATTTTGCTGTTGTGTGACTAATACAAAAAGTGTCAGTGGGAAGCACATTTACGTCAATATATATGCATATATGTCTCTTTACCGAAAAAAAAATTATCGTGTACAAAACAGATAAGAGATTATTTCTAAATTATCATTTAATGAAATTAGCTAACTTGACACACAGTTTACGTTCTACTTCTGCAATAATATTTCTATATCTTTACATACGTCTCACTGATCCGTTCAAACGTGCCTATCCCAACACAAACCTTACACAAGCGCTATTCTCATGACAAGTCTGGACCTTCAACTTTCTCATTACACCAGTAGGAAGTTATTTTTTAGTATTCTTACCAAACCAACTACATTACATCGAAATTCGTGAAAATGAGCAAACTGAATCTTCGATCGAAATGTTACCCCTAACATGGCTTTTATGATATTAGGTATTCCAGCAGTAACGAGTGCTATTGTAGTTTATTGCGTGAAATAAACTTGTTTATAACACAAGACGTTATTCTGAAAGGAGTTTTCATTAAGGGGGGAAGTTGATGAAATTGACTAAAAATGTCAATTTTCGATTTATTTTTTATTTGTTAGTACAACTCGTGGACCATATGTTCCCAAAGTTTCGATGTTGAAATCGCGTCCGAAGTGCTTGAAAGTTAATTAGAAGTGTGACGCGGCCTCCCTGCCACGCCCACGATTCTAAGCAGCATTTCAATACCAGCTCAGTGAACAACGATTCTCTGTATTTCTTTCAACCAAACGTGCGCGGGATGCATCTAGAAGGCTGTGGTACATACTCTTTGGTTTTAGAGGTCATCTTTGGCCGATCCTGCACTTCTCAAAAAGTGTGTTCATGGCAAATCCCAAAATCCAGATTAGTCTCTAAATTCACTCAAATGGAAACGATGCCCTGAAAACACGTTTGCATCTGCTAGAGTTGTCAGACTTGCAACGTATGATGCAGTTATTGTGTTTAATGATGGGAACTTCGGGAGAATGAAGGTATTGGAAGGAATGGGCTTCAGGATAGGAAATTTTACTCAAGACATCATGAGATAAATAGATTTACAGCGCGTCTCTGCAACTGAAAAGTCAGTTGAAGACCTGGTAAAGAAAGAAGACAGACAACAAGAAACCAGAAGAGAAGCCTTGACGCGAAAGACGACCCAGAGTAAAAATGTGGTGCCTTCTGAAGAAGTGACATAAGGAAAAAGGATAGCTTGAACTTTAAATTGCGTTTCCTGAAAAGTTTGTTTTTTAAATTTTATGTACCTTTTCCTCAGATTCTATGAACGCTCGAATTATGAAATTTTGTACACATGTTTCTGTGAACCTAATAAACGTTGTCTCAAGAATAAATTTTGAAATTCTGATTGCAAGCTGAGATATGGGGCACAGTGCTTGGAATTTTGCATGAATTTAAAGTTGTACTTGTGGAACTACGTATAATTAAAAAAATTATGAAAATTCTCCTATTTGACCTAGTCCAAAAACCTCATGAGAGAAGCTTACGAAATAAAAAGTGATGAAACAGAAAAGTTTATTACTAGTAGGTGCTATAATTATCGTATGCTGTTACGTGTTTTATTTTCTCTATTCTTCATTACTTGTGATACAATGACTAAAGTTCATTAGCAGTGTTCTGCGTGGGATGGTATATCACAAAGATCTCCACGCTACCCGACAGTGCTCGAGAAGCATGATCTGTTGCTACTTTGTTAATCACTGTATCAAGTTTTGTTTGTCAGATATTAATTTCTTAGCAAATTACATAACTGTATATTATAAAACAAAAAATATCCCCTAAAATTTTTCTCAGATCAGTTAGCATTTCATGTCACAAAACTCCTGCTTGATATGTCAGTGTTCCAATCGCATTTTCTGTTTCAATGCAGCTCAATTCGTACTGTTAGTGGTTATCCATAGAAATCCTAACTGCTCCCGATTTCCACCCTTCTCGATGTCGCAGACGCCGACTCAATGGAACCTGAGGGGGCCCGAGCACCCTCAAAAATTTATCTGGGGGGGGGGGGGGGGGATGGAGCCACTCAATAATTTAAGAAAATTATTAGTTATATTATTGTTGGAATATTTTATTTTCCTTGTTTGATGATAGTTATCTTTTGAAATACATTCAATAATGAGTGAAAACAAATAATTAATATGGCAGTAAGCGGGTTAACTGAAAACGAGTGGTGGGCACACTTACAATTTGACCCAGTGCGCGAACCTTTGGGTGAAGTCTGGCGCCGGCGGACCGGCATTGCAGACATCGTGACATCAAAAGGACTGGAGCAGAAGCGCCTGGAACCCTCCGCCTAAGGTCGCCTTGACGCTTCAAGAAATTACGAAGCTGCGGATATATAAAGCCCATTCAGCTGTCGCAGTCATTCAGTGTGGATAGTTTCGTTGAGTGCATGTTGGGGATGTTTCTAATGTTCCGACTTTAGTGTCTAGTGGGCTGTTTTATACGACTATATTTTATTCATTTACTTTAGTCTCTTATTGTATTGTGAATTAAGTTTGCAATGGTAAATATGTTACCATAAAGGTGCGCTTGGAAGTTGATGATACTGCAATTCAACCGCCAACAATTATTGTGTCATCAATTGCTTCATCGTCTTCGGGCGAGAACAATTCACAACTGAAACCTAGACAGTCCGGTAATGGAAGATCATTTCAGAAGTCTTGGTTGATCAAATATATATCTCTAGAATATGAAGCATCTACCGAATTTTTTTTTTGCAAAACCTGCAAAGAAGCAGATGCTAAAAATCTGTTACAATTTTCTTCAAAAGAAGAAGATGTCTTTACTTCCGTAGGGTTTCCCAACAGGAAAAAGGCTTTGAAAAAATTCCGTCTTCATGAAAATACGTTTACGCGTAAAGAAAGTGTCTGAAACTAAACTCTGTCACTAACCAATGTGTGGCCTCCCAATTGAATGAACAGTTGAATAGTGATATGAAGAAAGGCCGTTTAGCTCTTGAGACAATTTTTATACCGTACAATTTATATGCTTACGAGGACTAGCAATTAGAGGTCAGGAAACGCAAATTTTTTTCAATTGTTGGAACTCCGAAAGAATGACATACCTGAGTTTAAGGATTGGTTAGGGTGTTTGGGGCATAAGTGGACGTGTCACGAATTTCAAAATGAGATCATTTATGTACTAGGAAAGTCTGTGTTGAGAAAGGTATTGGCTTCAGTCAAGAAGACTGAACATACTTCTATTATGGTTGACGAAACAAGTGATTCTTTGATTCGCAAACAGATGTCATTTTGTATTCATACTGTCGATGATTCCTTAATCATCAACGAAGACTTTATTGGCTTATACGAGACCCCCAACACTGAATCACAATCTTTGTTATGTATTTCAAAAGACATTTTTGCCCATCTTGATTTGTCAATAGATAATTTAAGAGGACAGTGCTATGATGGTGCCTGGAATATGAGATGTAAGTTGAAAGGATTAAAAAAGTTAGTTTTGGATATACCACCAAAAGCACATTATGTGCATTGCACTGCTCACATTTTAGACCTATTTCTTTTTACGTCTTTATTCCCATGCAATGAACTCAGTAGAGTATGTCACTGAAAAAATTCAATGCCCACATCTCAGTGTTGCTGATGTAGAAAAAATATATGAGGGCTTGATTTGCATATTGAATGAAAGGCGTGATAGTTTTGAACACTTTCGGGAATTGTGTGTAAAAGAAAAACCTTCACAAGTTGATGATCCTTCCCTTCCTCCGAATCGACGTATACCAAAGAAGTATGAAAACAACGCAGCCAGCTCACTGAACACTTTCAAAACTCCAAAAGAGTACTACAAAGCTATTTACATTGAAGTTTGGGGAAAGGTGCAATCTTGCGTTACTGAGCGGTTTGTTTCAACTGGACTCACACAGGTCATGGCTCTTGAACAAGAGTGCTTGCCTTTTAGTAAACGGCGGTGAAACAAATTTGGAAAAATCTACTGAGTTTTTCAAACATGACCTAGACATTGAGATACTGCGCTTACACTTGAATATGTTAGCCGGTATCGTTAATAAAAAACAACTGGTCTTTAAAAACTTGCGTGGTGTAAGAAAGTACATTACACAAGAGCCTGCAATTGGAGAAATGTTATGTGACAGCAACAGCAGAACGGTCATATAGCGCCCTTAGACGTCTGAAGTCAAATCTCCAATTAACAATGGGACAGAGGCGATTGAACAACTTGGCTGTTCTTCATGCCCACCGAGATGTTTTGGATGATATGGATATCCGACCAGTCATCAACGACTTCATATCCAGTAATCTAGTCAGACAGTCGATGCTTGCACTTTTCTAAGGACACTTTAATAATGGCTTTTAGACCAATATTAAATATCCTTATAAAACAGAGAATTAAATACATACATAACGTTAAATTTTCAGTTTCAAAATATGAGTACTAGTTTAGTAGTGTATTACTATTTTACAATTTACTGTATTAGTTATTTTGAAGTACTTGTATATTTCTAGGATTAAGACCCAATTAAAATCCGCTATATAAAGACTTGTTTACTGAAAGTGTTAGACATTCTGTATTAATTTTATTAACTGTATTAAAGCATTCATTTCGAGATTTATCTATTTGATGGCCCCTGACTTTGTCTTGTGGGAATACTTGATGAGTCAAATGTATGCTACACGTCCTCATATCACGACCGAACTCGTGGGAAAGATATGTACAACTGTGGAGAAGATCCCATTCAACATGCTGAATTTGGTGATGGAAGCTTTCGTTTGCCGCCGGAGAAATTCACCGAACGTGGCAGCAACCATCTGTTAGGTGTAAACTTCAAAACCAGGTAAAGGGCGTATATGATCTGTAATGACATATGTTTTCTTTGTTTACGGTGTGTGTTTCAGTATATCTGTTGGTTTGTTTCGTGGTTCTGTCATTTTTTATGTGGATAACATCTATGATGCTTTCCACGAGTGATTCTGTTGTATACAGGATATTGCTACACTAGCAAATTATAACTAAATTCAACACGACCCTGCATGGACCAAATTCTTGGTGCAGGGGCTGACAGTTCAAGATGGCTGTATATGGGGCGATTCAGCTGCCCAAACCTATGGGTTTTATGCAACCTTCAAAGCCTTCAAATAGCGCATGCATGATTTTTCCTATTCTCTTGCTCAATATGCGCAGACTACTAATCCTACAGAAAAATTGACCGCTATATTTTTGAACAAAATTTAATGTAGTTAAATTATTTACTGGGATATGTTTTCGCTACAAGCCGTAGTTTTCGAATTATTCAAGAAAAACAATCAAAAGTGATTTTCAGAGCAGTTTTTAATAACCTGTATCCTTCAGCGAAAACGTCTCTCAGTACAAATCACATTAAATTTTCTACGAGAGGTGCTGTTAATTTTAGCCTTCCGGAATAAGAGTTTGTGTGTATCGGACGAGAGAATATGAAAAAAATGCACGTGCTCTGTGGAGGTGTTGCAGATTGCATAAAACCCATAGTTAGGGACAGCTGAATCACCCAGTAGAAATGTAACCTATACTCCACCACGTAAAGCCCCACTGCACTTCAGTTTCACTTTACGCTATAAATTACTGGAACAAGTAAAATAAATGGATATATGCGGCTGGGGTGACATAAAGAGCAACAACGAAATAAAACTAGCCATAGGAAGGGTGGATGCCAGTTTGAGGTTCATTGGCAGAATCCTAAGAAAAAAAAAACTGCCCACAATAAAGTGACTTACGAAACATTTCTCTGATTAATTATTGAATATGACATCCTAACAAGTAGAACTGACAGGAGAGATTGAAAAGAACTAACAAGGAGCGTTGCGTTTCTTCACACTTTCGTTTAGCAGGCGATAGGTAGCTGCGAAGATGCCCGTGAAACCCCACTGGCAGCCGCTGCAAGGCAATCGTCTAAATCACGGAGAGGTTTACTGTTGAAATCCGAAGCCCAGCGTTCCAAGAACGGCCGAAAGACGGGACGTATGTATCATAAAATCACAAAGAGGGGAAAAATAAGAGAAATTTGAGCTCAAATGGACATTTAACGACATTTTATCTTACTATGCAAACAAAAAGCAAAGAAGTTAAATGATAGTGGTATCAGATGTGTCCACTACCACAAGTAATGGGCTCTGCGGCGTAGATGTGAACCCATTATCCAATGACAGAAAACACCTATCAGCGGGAAGAGATACATTCTGTGGGGCTCACAGCCGAGAAGCTCTTCACAGGTAAAGTTGTTAGTCAATTGTACCTTGTACGGATGATTTTGAGCGCTAAAGGTGCAAAGATACTGTCCAAGGCTGGTAATACGTCCTCACACGCGAGAAAGGTGGTGCAGATAGACCTCCATTAGCAAGCAAGGAAACAAACTTTCATATTTAACTGCGTTCATAAAATTAATAATTTTAAAGCCATAATACAGTTATCGATGAGAAAGCCATGTGTGACATTACAAACATTTGTTTAGACCTGTATGTTAAAAAGGAAAAAAACCAGAGGACAGCGCGGCTTGTAGAAGTGGGTTGTTAACAACGAAAACGGTCTATAGTCAAACGAAAATCATTCCACTTCGTGCTGGGCTCGTAGTAAAACAACCGGTTATTTGTTTCTTGAAATAAGACAATCACGATTTCAAACTGTTTCATCTTTTCACTGGCAATGACACATTTCCATAGACGTTTAAAACAGCATTGTGATGCACAGCTACATTAAACGCGAGGGATAGGGGTAGTGGGGGCCAAAGTTCCAGGCTACGTAGCCGTCCCTGTAGCTAAAAATAACTGTGAACTTACGTAATAAGTAATGCCGTGAGCCAACATCCACGCTTTAATACCAGCATATGAAATGAAGATAATTATAAACAGACATCGTGCTTTCATCATAAGGTAAATAAAAGTATAAAGGACGTGAAACGAGGAATAAAAAGTCAAGTACAGCTACAATATCTACTGGAACTACTGGAAAGGAGAACTATGGCAAACCAATAAATTAGTTTAAGAGATTTTACATAAAACGAAACCAGACGCTTCCTTGCGAACACAGCATGGAGCACCGCGTACAGCGGACGAAATGTAAATACGTGTACAGCGTGAAGCGAAATTCGCACACTCGGGCTTGGCAGCGTGAATCCTCACATGCTATCGATAAAAAATTTCTGTCACAAAATTTCGTCCGGCGAGTACATCCGACAGAAAAAGGACTTTAAAGAGTAGCAGTCTGGCAACACTGTAACCACATGTATGGTAATTACATCTATCAGCATAACTTGTTTGTGCTGTAAAGTTAGTGCAGTGGACAGAGTTTTGGGTTAGCTTGCAGGAGGTCAAGGGTTCGATCCTGGCTTAGCGCGCATTTTTTTTTTCTAATTTCATTTTGACATATCATACTGTAATAGACACCGTTTCTTAGGGCACATGTATCCTAAATTTACATCATTTTGTAACGCTGAACGTAACTAATACGTGGTGAGACAAATAAGAAATAGACAGTTGAAACAAAAGACCTGTCACAGGACAGAATAACTACAAAAACAATATCAATTTCGAGATGCTAAAGATGATAGCACAGTACTTGTCATTTGTACTACATGTAGTATGGTCACTAAGATGTCGCAGATTAGCAACTAGTGACAATAAAAATGTCAATGTTAAGGACCGCATGACCTTCAAAACAGAATACGTTGTAATCAGAAAAACAGATGCTCAAAGCAGCCTCCCTATACATCCAAACATTGCGTAACCCGCCAGGTCATACAGCATTTGCCGGCCGCGGTGGTCTCGCGGTTCTAGGCGCTCAGTCCGGAGCCGCGCGACTGCTACGGTCGCAGGTTCGAATCCTGCCTCGGGCATGGATGTGTGTGATGTCGTTAGGTTAGTTAGGTTTAAGTAGTTCTAAGTTCTAGGGGACTGATGACCACAGATGTTAAGTCCCATAGTGCTCAGAGCCATTTGAACCATTTTGAACCATACAGCATTTGACCCTTCGCAACAAAGCTGCGTCCACATTAACAAGAGTAGCATGAACACGTGCAACCAATTCTTTCAAATTCGTCGGCGTAGTAGAATACACGTGCTCCTTCAGGTGTCCCCACAGGAACAAATCCAGGGATTTACTTCAGATGAAAGCGGTGGCCGTACAAGTGGACATCCACGTCCATGTCATTTCCCTGGAAATGTTTTGTCCAAATACTGATGCACATTGATTCTAGAGACTGGAGGTGTACTATCATGATGGAACAATATCTTCTGCCGAACATGTAGTGGAAAATCTTCCAGCACATAAGGGAGATAGTTTGAGAGGACACAACATACGTGGGACCTCACAGCCGGCCACACAAATACAGAACCGTTATGACAAGATTATACAACCGTAGTAACAGACATTAAGGGTAGATTGCGTTGTTAACCAACGTACTCAAGAAAAGCGGTTGCAAAGCTAAATTACATAAGCTCGTTTAAATATTTTTATTCGTGTTCCATAGTTAACAATCATATACAACCGTTCGCTCGACGCAAGATCCGTACCCAAAGACTGGAAACTTGGACAGGTCACACCAATATTCAAGAAAGGTAGTAGGAGTTGTCCACCTAATTAAAGGCCCATATCGTTAACGTCGATATGCAACAGGATTTTAGAACATATATTGTGTTCGAATGTAATGAATTACCTGGAAGAAAACAGTCTATTGACACACAGTCAAAATGGGTTTGGAAAGCATCGTTCTTGTGAAACACAACTAGCTCTTTATTCACATGAAGTGCTGAGAGCCTTTGACAGGGGATTTCAGATTGATTCCGTATTTCTGGATTTCCGGAAGGCTTTTGACACTGTACCAGACAAGCGGCTCGTAGTGAAATAGCGTGCTTATGGAATATCGTCTCAGTTATGTGAGTGGATCTGTGATTTCCTGTCAGAGACGTCACAGTTCGTTGTAATTGACAGAAAATCATCGAGTAAAACAGAAGTGATTTCTGATGTTCCCCAAGGTAGTGTTATAGGCCCTTTGCTGTTCCTTAGCTGTATAAACGATTTGGGAGACAATCTGAGCAGCCGTCTTCGGTTGTTTGCAGATGACGCTGTCGTTTATCGACTAATAAAGTCATCAGAAGATAAAAACAAACTGCAAAACGATGAAGAAGAAATATCTAAATGGTGCGAAAAGTGGCAGTTGACCTTAAATAACGAAAAGTGTGAGGCCATCCACATGAGTGCTAAAAAGAACGCGGTAAACTTCGGTTACACGATAAATCAGTCTAATATAAAAGCCATAAATTCAACTAAATACCTAGTAATTACAATGACAAACAATTTAAATTCGAAGGTTGGGGGGGATTAAAGGGACCAGACTGCTACGGTCATCGGTCTAAATTCGAAGGAACACATAGAAAATGTTGTGGGGAAGGCTAACCAAAGACTGCGTTTCATTGACAGAACACTTAGAAAATGTAATAGACCTACTAAGGAGACTGCCCACACTACGCTTGTCCGTCCCCTTTTAAAATACTGTTGTGTGGTGTGGGATCCTTACCGGATAGGACTGACTGAGTACAACGAAAAAGTTCAAAGAAAGGCAGCACGTTTTGTATTATCGTGAAATATGGGAGACAGCGTCACAGAAATGACACAGTATTTGGGATGGACATCATTAAAAGAAAGGCGTTTTTCGTTGCGACGGAATGTTCTCACGAAATTCCATTCACCAACTTTCTCCTCCGAATGCGAAAATATTTTGTTGACACCGACTTACATAGGGAGAAACGATCACAAAGATAAGGGAAATCGGAGCTCGTACGGCAAGATATAGGTGATCATTCTTCCCGCGCGCTATACGAGATTGGAATAATAGAGAATTGTGAAGGTGGTTCAATGCACCCTCTGCCAGGCACTTAAATGTGATTTGCAGACTATCCATGTAGATGTATATGTAGATGTTGTTCTTTCCTGTATATATTGTAGTTACGATTGGCATTTTATTCCCGGTTTCGGGTCCCTTATGCTTTTATTTGTTTTATGACGATAGGACAATGTTTCTTTATCATCTTGATCTTACTGGCATTAAAGGACGGATGTTGGCTCACCACTTTACTTGTTACGTGAGTTCACAGTTACTGTTTGTTGTAGAGACGGCTACATAGCCTTCAACTTTGCTTTATACTGCCCCCAGCCCCGGTTTTTAATGTGACTATGCCTCAATATTATTTTACACCTCTACGTTAATTTGAAGGCGCCGCAAAATGGCGAGTCTTGTCATTGCCAAAAAATAGATAGAAAGTTACAACAAGTATTGTCTAATTTCTAGAAACCCGTTGCTGTACCAGAAGCCCAGCATGGAGTGGAATTATTTTTACTTCAGTTTGCCTTGTCTAGCATCCAGACGGCTGTGTCAGCATCACGGACATACAAGTTAAAAATAATGAATACTTCTGTGAATTTATAATAGAGCAAACGGTTCATCTAAGGTAATTAACTACGTGTATATATTCGTGAACATTTTAACATACGCAAGAACCAGCGATCCAGTAGGCTTAGTGAAATGCAGTAAGATCCTTATTCCCGGTGAAATCAAGAGACTTTACAAAGAGAATCACGAACTTAGTCTTTCATCTTTCAAGACCTATTTGACCCCTGTAAAGTTGTTAACGTGATTTTTAGATAATTTGCTTAATATCATTAATTATTTTCTGTGGGAAGCTAGCCATTCGAATGCTCAAACACATGCTCAGAAGTTGCATCAGCTAAAAGAAGCTGGGCACCGCCAAACCAAGCAGTAATGTACTAGTGCAACAGAGCATTTTCCCCTTTGCCGAACGAGTGGTAAACCTAACTGAGATAGAGTTCAGTACCAAAGAAATGCAGCTGCTAAATAAAGGTTTACTGTATTGGATTCAACCAACACTTAATGAAAAGGCCAGTACAGCCCTAGTTGCGGATTTGAAAATTGCGCTTGACGGCACCTTATGCAGTAAAGCCGGCAAAGTAAAAGTAACGTGTAGAGCAAGCGAATGAATGCAAAAGGCTACCTACAATATTTCTAACAATAAAGAATGTCTTGCTCTGACTGTCATCAGTAATAAGCTAAGATCGGACGAGGCAATGATAATTCGTGCTGACAAAGGAAATACTGCAGTTGTTCTTTATAAAGAAGACTTCATAACTAAAACTCTGTTTTTTTAAAGAAAATAACATTAAAGAAGCAGACGTTGATCCAACTGAGGTATATGGTAAACGGTCAAAAACTGTTCTAGAGGTCTGTGTTGTAATATATGCCCTGATGTCACGGCAAGGATGAAAGTCATGAACCCTAAAGCACCTAAGCTACTTGCGCAACGAAAGTCTCGTAAACAAGGCTACCAGATTCGCCCAATTTCCAGTCGGGTAGGAATTCCTAAATATTTACTGCAGTTCTTGCAACAAGACTACTTTTGGAGAAAATTTTACATTTCGTAACAGGGAAGAGGTGGTTAATTTATTGTGTGACAAAACCTGTTCTGTTGTCTTCAGAAATCAATAATCTGTATGCGAATATGTCCATTTATTTATTGAAAACGCTCTCTGTAGACAGCATCGGCTCACTGTTGAAGAGGCCATTCAAACTATTTCACTTCGTAAATTAATCACTTCATACAATCATTTTTCATTCAGTATCAGTTTTATAAGCAACACGAGTAGCTGTCTAGCCGGTTCGTTGCCGATGTTTTTGTTAATTACTTAGAATGTAGTTACTTTAAGAAGCAGATCCTTTTCTATAGATAACAGTTTTACTGTCTTTGACAGCACTGTACCTGTAGATGAGATCCCGAGGCTAGCTGAAGATTTTAATTCGCTACACCCACAGATAGCTTTCACTCACGAGATAATGGATGGCAACAAGATTCTCAATTATTTAGATCTGTAATTACGACTAGAAGGAGGAGTACCACATTTGTCATCTTTCGCAAACCGCGATCACATCATTTATTCTTCTTCTTATCAATCATATCGCTACACAAAATAAACTTCTCCAAATCAATGATTCATCGTATTACAGAGTTTCCTCTAAGTCTTCCATCGAGAAAGAATTAGCTAACCTTAGATATGTTGCAATCTCCAACGAATACAACCCTGATATTATAGATGATTTTATCAACAAAAAACCAATCCTGATGAATCTAAATTTCCACTAGGTCTGTTTACTCTATCGTACGATCTCGCAAAGCTATTTAGAAAATATGGTGTGAAGTTACTTATTCATTGACAAATGAAGTCCAGCATTGGTACACTCATACCGGACTAACTACCAAAGACAAACAGGAGGACTTCGGGGTTTCTAGAATCGAGCCAGACCGATAGAAAATTTTATACAAGACTTAGTGAGCGTTTACTTAACAGGAAAGGGCAGATAAAAACAGCATTTAAAATCTAGCGGTCACCGGTTCCCGATGTTGAAGGATTTACATGTAATCTATACCGCCCGCAAGGTGAAAAGCTAAATGCTTTAGAGAAAGCGGAAATTCTTAAGCACTACAGTGCACTAAAAGGTAGATTACTGAATGACGAATAGGTTAGTAGAAACCAGTTTTATTTTCGTCTACATCGATACTCGGCAAATCACACTAAAGTGCCTGGCAGAGGGTTCCTCACTGATATTATGATACCCACTATACTGACACATCAATAGTTCTTTAGAGTGAATGTGAAGCTACCTTATTCATTTCATTATATTTTAACTGTTTTTTTATATTCTGACTTGTTACGTTTTACTAATTTAAGTTCAATTGATCGGCAGGTTTTGACAAAAAATGGTTCAAATGGCTCTGAGCACTATGGGACTTAACATCTATGGTCATCAGTCCCCTAGAACCTAGAACTACTTAAACCTAACTAACCTAAGGACAGCACACAACACCCAGCCATCACGAGGCAGAGAAAATCCCTGACCCCGCCGGGAATCGAACCCGGGAACCCGGGCGTGGGACAGGTTTTGACAATGTCATACTTTATAGAGGACATTTTACGTGTATATAGCCTGTGTCTTTGCACTAATTTTATCACAATGCCTGTACTAATTTAATTTTGTGTTAACTTAATTTACTTTTTTCCGCATTTGTAATTTCCTTTAGTAGTTGGTTAACCAACGCCATCTACCCTTAATGTCCGTTTCTACGGTTGTGTAATCTTGTCTTTACGGCTTTATGTTTGTGAGGCCGGCAGCCAGGTCTGACGTACCTTGTGTCCTCGACCGCCTTATATTTACGTTTCGGCCGCTGTGGACAACACTCCATGCTGTGTACGGCAGAACGAGGTTGGCTCTGTTTTATGTAAACTCTTTAAAAATATTTTTCTTGCTTTGCCGTAGTTCTTTCCAGCAGATATTCTAATTATATATGACATTTTATTTCCGGTTTCAGGCCACTTATGCTTTAATTTTGCCTTAAAACGGTAGAACGACGTTTCCCTACAATTTTTTTTTATTGTGTTATACTGGCATTAAAGGCTGGATATTGGCTAACCACATGACTTCTTACGTAAGTTCACAGATATTGTTAGTAGCAGAGACGGCTAAACATCGTGAAATTTTGCTTTATGCTACCCCTATGCCTGCTTTTCAATGTACCTATGGCTCACAATGTTTCGTTAGATCTGTATGTTAATGTGAATGTGCTCCAAAAGCGCGAAACGCGTCATTGCTAACGAATAGATAAAAAACAGTTTGCAACGAGGATTGTCTTATTTCCAAACAATCTATAACCAAGAGACAGATGTAAAATGTACTCTACGTTTGTTATTTTTCTTAATCACTTTCACTATGAAATTACGCAAATTTACGTAATATGTTTCCACCTTTCCATAAATGTCCACGAAGGAACTTTTTTTCAGTGTATGAAACAGATATCAGTTGACATCTACATTATGCACGCAGAGTTTATAAATTTTTCGTCAAACTAATATCCAGGTTTGGCAAAGAATTAGTAATCGGTTGAGGAACTTCATCAATGATTGGTTTAAATCGCGAATATAATATGACGTCCTGGTTCCCACATTTTAAGATCGGTTTGCGCAGTCTTTAATGAAAAATACATATCAATTGCTCTACTAACCTCATTTAGAAATTATTCTTCGGATTATTACGAATTTTGTGGATATCGTTCGCAGTAAAGGGGTTGAGAGCGTTTTCATTTTTTCACGTATGTGATGACACGTAAGCTATCTCTCTTATATGCTCCAGTGACCAAAGTTTTGTTAAATTTTAACTACTTGTAAGTGTACAAAACGTGGAAAGTCCCTTGCGTAATTAGAATCATTCACTGGACTTCATTTACTTTGCTATTTCCAGAGCTAGTCAGACTATATGGTTTTTATTAGCTTTTGCAAGATCTGTGTTCAATTTATATGGATAAATAAAGTCCTAGGTTGTGTACCAGCAATTTAGGATTTTAGCACATTTTAAACCCTTATTTATAACTGAAGCTTGTTATTATCACAATGTTACTGCAGTTATTAAGTGGATCATAAAATCTGTCACTTTGTCCAGAAAGATTACTTCTGTGCAAAATCAGAGAGGAAATGAATACATGAAAAATACTGACAAGAAGGACGGATGATAGGACATCTGTTACAACATCGGGGACTGACTCCCATGGTATTAGAGTAAGCTGTAGAGGGAAAAACTATAGAGGAAGACGTTTATTGGAATACATCTAACAGATAATTGAGGACGTAGGTTGCAAGTGCTACTCAGAGATGAAGAGGTTGGCACAGGAGAGAAATTCGTCGCCGGCCGCATCAATCCAGACAGAAGATTGATGACTCAAAACAAAAAAAAGTCGTAATAGAAACTTCCACGCGTTGTAGTAATTTAGTCAAACATACCATCGGGTTGCATTTCGTGAGTCGCTATTATTGTGTCATGAGTCGCTATTATTATCATCACTATAATAATAATTATTATTATTTTAATTGTTATTGTGAGTGACACAGTTTCTAATGAAACGTCTTGTATGTGTTACTATTGTGAAGATACTTGTAACAGACATTCACGTAAAAATAATACAATCCAGTGTTAGCTGCTTCTTCAATATGGTTCTTCAGTTGATATGTTAGTCAGATCTTAATAAAAATGCTGTAATAATTTGAATCTGATCCGAATTATATAAGCGGTAGCTGTTATGCATCGCTTAAATATAATTCTCGTGATTCAGTAGAGCGTCAGTGTTATGGTGCATGTTGGGCAAGATGAGATAATATTTAAGACGCACATCTTAGTATGTCATAGGAAGTAGCGGGATCGTAATTTTCAGACAGGGCACCAAAGTGAGACTTCGTAATGAGCGAGGCAACTGTCGCCACATCAAATTCCCTTCGTTTGCTAACCATTTCCAAGGCACAGTTTAACTGTCATGGGCACGTTTTCGTTGTACTTCAGTTATTTGTGGCATGCTGTGGATCCATTCAGAGGACCGATGTAGCTAAATTCCATCCACTTTCCCCTGTGTATATTGTGGATAATATCGAATACGAGAAGTGTTCATTAATACGTTGAAATCTGCACCGGTAGACTCTCTGTCGGGATCTGTGTGAAGGTTCTTCGAGTTTAAAGTGTTACACGTTTCCAGGAAACTCGCCAACATCAAAGAAATTACTCTTTTATTTAAGAGATGACAGGTTTTCTGCACAGGATGTCGGAAGGGTCATTGAACTAGGTATACGTTACTCATTAGGTATTGTATTTTTCACTTTATGGGTGTAAATACACGTAAAAACTACGTATATAGTGCAGACAGGTGTAGACCATTACAGCTTGTATTTTATGCTGTCAACAGCAACGATTTATTTAATAGAGACCCGATACGTACAAGGGGGCCAGATATTGTGTAACCAACATACTTTGAGTGCTTGTTAATGTAACCGCCGAATAAATACTTGCGTATGCATAGAGATGCTGTAAGCACTGTTGTGTGTCGAAGTGGCGTCAACTCGTCATGATTCAATATCGTTTTTGGAATTTGAGTGTAAATGCAATCAACGCTCTTATTTTGCTTCATTAAATTCTGTAAGAAATTGTATGTATTCATGAAGTGAATCTAATTGTGCGGCCAAGAACAATTCAAATCAACTAATTCCACTTACAAAGCCATACAGTTTCGTTTTTTTTCTCTAATAGTTTCTCTGCCTCAGATGTTTGTGTTTCTCAGTCACCAACCAAAATCACTTATGTATCTTTATTACTTGCTACGAGTTTTCCGTACCCAAGACGCTTAGAACAAAATCAGAGGAGTGGCTACTGCATTTCTACTTCACTATGCTTCAAAAACAAAAATTAAGGCTGTAAACCTATTAGACCTATTAGAGCGTAACCTACTAAAATAGGTTTAGATATTCATCTTACTATAGAGGTTGAACAATACCTATAAAGTAACTGCAAAATAATATCCTTCGCATACGTTATAATCTCCTCGACAATCTCATCACTACAGTGCAGTAACTCTCAGTATACACGGACAATTACGCAACTATTTTCGCGTTAAAACAAAACGAAATAATGCGACCTCTTTATTTTACACCTATAAAAATTACACAGGAAATACCAGATAAATTATTAATTTTAAGAATGCGATATCTATTATTTCGCTCATTTCCCGTAACAGTTAATTTCACTACGCCTCATTAGATGTCAGCTTTCGTGGTACACAGTTCTCAGTCTCTTTTCCTTCCGCCCCTGGTAGCTGAGTGCTCAGTCCGCTTTCGGCTGTGGTGGGGCGAGGACGTTCGCTGAGCACCGCCGCGCGCGACCGTGAGCGCTTGCTTGTGTTTACCTTCTCGCGGCGCGAGTTGTATTTGTTCCAAGTTCAGTGCGACTATGGCACACACATGGCGCCACGATACGATCAAAATTACCTTCCAACCAAATCACGCGCGTCCTTGAGCCTATGAAATAAAACAGTTCATACGCGACGATCTACCTTTAGATCCGGCGACTGTCGTCGGAATACATTTTTCTATAACGGCGAGCGTGGTTTATGTTAAAATGACCAGTGCAGAGGTCTGCGCGACAATGGTGTCTAGATACAGGAACTACTCAGATTCAAACATTCTGATGGGCATATCGGTAGAGTGACGGTAGATCATGCAGGCATGGGCTTGAGGACTGTAAGGGTTTTTGAGCTCCCCTTCGAGGTCCCAGAGGAAGCTGTCAAGGACGTCTTCCGACCATATGGCAATGTCATCAGCCACGTTGCTGAAAAGTGGCAAACTTTTTCGACGTATAAGGTCTACAATGGTGTGCGCCAAATTAAACTTGAGCTCAAGAAACATGTGCCGTCCCATTTGAACATCGGTGGCTGTCGTGCAATCATAATGCACGACGGTCAACCGCGTACCTGTTCCGGATGTGGGCACGAAGGCCATGTTCGATCGAGCTGCTTACAACGTAGAACTACGCAGATACCAGTGGGAGACTCCGTTTCCCCGAAAGGGACGACAATCCTGCCCCTCGTGTACGCTCAGACGACGATGCGCACCATAGATGAGGACGAAACGGGCCACCGGGGACAACAATCGACGTCAGAAGGACCAAGGGAGGAAGAGGAAGGATCCCTGGTGCCAATCCAGATGTCGCCCCCTCCAAACCAAAAACAGCAGTAACAGTGCCACGGAATCCAGACTTAACATAACATTCAGGACGAGATGGATGTGGACGCGAACATTGTCCCGACCGCGGCTTTCCTAGCGGATGGTGATACGACTCTGGATTGCCTCGCACATTCGGATACGGATGTCCACGTTCGAAAGCAAGGTTCGTCTCGACGACGCAAGCGACGTCGGCGGACCCCTTCTGACGATTGCCTCCTACACACGGCCGGTCAAGAAGGTGACATCTCGTCAGACGGCATGGATGCTGCGCCTGCTGAGGATCTAAGTGGTGTAGACGGTTCGCTTGCCTATAGTACGAGTACCCAGTTGCTTCGTGCACCACAGATGCATCAGGTCGCGTCGATGGATGGTGCTCCGTCCACCTCTTCCAAAGTGCGACGTGGGTGAGAGAGACTTAGGTGCCGATCAACTACACAGCATCGTGTTGCACCCACTGTGGTCGGACGATGTGGAACATCCTGGAGAGGGCACGAGTGACAGGAGACGGGGTGGCAACTCCTAGCGTGAAAGACTCATAATCTGTAACAGGTTCGGTGGGTCCGGCATCTCTTGCGGTTATCTTAGATTGCCTTGGCGTCTACCCTAGGTGAAGAGGCTAGGCAGTACACCTTTCGTCTTGCCACAATCAATATCAATGCGATAAGGGTGCCGGCTGGTGTGGCCGAGCGGTTCTAGGCGCTGCAGTCGGGAACCGCGAGACCGCTACGGTCGCAGGTTCGAATCCTGCCTCGGGCATGGATGTTTGTGATGTCCTCAGGTTAGTTAGGGTTAACTAGTTCTAAGTTCTAGGAGACTAATGACCTCAGAAGTTGAGTCCCATAGTGCTCAGAGCCATTTGAACCATTTTTGAACCGCAGATGTTAAGTCCCACAGTGCTCAGAGCCATTTGAGCGGTAAGGGCACCACACAAACTGAAAATGCTACAACGCATGCTCGATGAGCCGGAAATAGACGTGGCCCTCTTACAGGAAGTATGTGTCTCTAGTGTCCCGGACTTCGACGGATATAACGCCCACACCTCCCACGCCTCTTCTACCGATTGTGATGTGGCTGTCCTGCTACGGGAAGGCTTGGGGCTACGGACGTACTGTACCTGCCGAGGTCAAGAGTCATGGCCGTAACTGTCAACGGTGTTCGACTCATCAATGTATATGCCCCTTCAGGATCAGGCAGACGGAGATATCGGGCCCGCTTTTTTTCGGAAGATATTACGCGTCTCTGTATGGGCCGCATAGACGATATGGTGATCGGAGGAGATTTTAACTGTATTTTATCTCCGTCTGATCAGCAGGCACATCAGGTCCAGTGTGCGGAATTGGAAATGCTAGTGCGTGATCTTCGCCTGCTCGACACGTGGCGCCACATCCATGGCCCAGCTCCTGGTTACACCCATTACACAAGTCATTCGTCAAGTCGATTAGACAGGATTTACGTAAGAAGCACCCTCTCGACGGCGAGGAGAGGAGCAGAGTTCTGGCCCACTGCATTCACCGACCACATAGCTTATGTTTGCACCATTGACCTCCAACCTGCACGTGTGGCGCAGTAGGCTCACCTGGAAACTGAACGTCGCCCATTTGGACGAGCCGGCATGCAAAGATGCTATCAAAGAGTCGTGGAACGCTTCCTTACAACGTCGTGGTCGTTACTGATCGACCCTCAGTTCGTGGATTGAATGTGTGAAGCCTGTTCTAAGGCGCATCTTCATGGCTTACGGCAGGGAAGCGGCGCCATGGAGGAGCAGCACGGAAAACTTTTATTACACCGTCCTTCGGGAATGTCTTGCTATGGAGCCCTCACCTGACAGGCAGATCATAGTCAATCGCGCGAAACTGCAGCTCGTCTCCTTAGCACGCCATCATTGACAGGGCGCTGTCATACGGTCGCGTGCTCCAGACAGGATACAATCAGAAAGGCCATCTATGTACCACGTGATCCTACAGCCCAGGAGGCGCCGTAGGGCGCTGGTAACCGACATGATAACGGACGACGGTCGACACGTGGTAGAACAAGCAGATATACAAGAAGCCTTCTATGGGCGTTACGTTCACCTTTATTCAGCAGTGCTCCCTGATATGGCGACGGTAGACACCGTTTCAGCACATGACTACGGTACAGTTCCATCAGACATGGTACCGACTTTACTGGGATAAGTGACAGAAGAGGAAGTGCAAATGGTTCAAATGGCTCTGAGCACTATGGGACTCAACTGCTGAGGTCATTAGTCCCCTAGAACTTAGAACTAGTTAAACCTAAGGACATCACAAACACCCATGCCCGAGGCAGGATTCGAACCTGCGACCGTAGCGGTCTTGCGGTTCCAGACTGCAGCGCCTTTAACCGCACGGCCACTTCGGCCGGCCAGAAGAGGAAGTGCTCGATGCCACTGGTAAAGGTGCTCCCCATAAATCACCAGGAATCGACGGATTACCATTAGAGTTCTTTCGAGTCTTTAAAGAACTGTTGGTACTCTGTTGGGTTTAAAATGGTGAGGAAATAATGTCCCCGGGTATACCGTTGCCTGTACCGTTCTTGGAAGAACTGATTGTACCCATCCATAAACCGAAGTGACGGAATCATGTCCGCGATTATCGCCCCTTAAAGTTATTGAACAGTGACTTCAAGATCTTTTCGAGGCTGCTATCAGAACGTATTCGCAGTACACTATTGCACGTCCTGTCCAGCGATGAGACGTCATTGGGGGGATCCAACAATATCAGAACTGCGTTATGTTGTTACAGAGAGCTCATCTCCCTTGCACGGGTGAGACGTTTGCCATCAGCCCTGGCGTCTATCGACTTCAGCCAGGCTTTTGACCGTGTGGGCCACACTTTCCTCACGGCCGTACTACGGCGCATGGAATACTCCGACCCCTTTATCACAGTGTTGACACGCCGTCTGCATGGTGCTACTTCTCGAGTTCTTGTTAATGGAAGACTGACGGCACCCATGCCGATCCGCCGATCAGTACGACAGGGATGTCCATTATCTACATTGTCATTTGCATTGGCCTTAGAGACAGGCTCACTGGGATACAGTTTGGCGGCTCCATCTATCGCTGCATTCCATATGCGGATGGCTTGATGATCGTCATACGTGGAGCTGACGATACGGCGGCGGCTTTGGACTAGATTGCAACCTACGGTACAGCTTCTGGTAGCCAAATCAACGTGGACAAGTCCGTCACCTTGAGCATCGGGATTGAGCTACCGCAGGAACACATTGCTTACGCTTCAGTGATATTGTCCACTGCTTGGGCTTAGCTTTCATGAACGACATGCGACGAGCGACGACGCTCAATTATTGACACCTTCTTAGCCAAATTCGGGCCGGAATTGCAAATCAGCGCTTGCGATCCCTCAACATCGTTCAACGGGAGCATTATGCCAATGTATACCTTGCGTCCCGCATGCCGCATGTCGCCCAAACGCTACCCATGCCGAAACACTTGGCGCGTAGCATTATGGCAGCGCTGGAATACTTCGTCAGCGCTGTTACGTTACTGAAGATCAGATATGTATCTCTTACCCACCCCAAGGAAAAAGGTGGAATCGGCCTAGTTAACGTCCATGACAGGGCCATTGCCCTCTGTTAGCTCACATTTATGTCTGCTGCGCAGTTGTCCTCCAAGCCTCACGAGTTTGCTTCTGACGGCGCTACGACCTGCTTCACTAAGAACGCCGGTGCCGCTACAAAACATCCCAGCACCCCTCTTTTATATAGGACGTTTCTATTTAGAACAAAGTCATTCCAGTGTAGCGCTCACGACACCACGACTGGCCACAACTCGACTCCTATATAACTACATGCTGCAACGCCGCCCCCTAAATGTGATCGAACTAAAATATCCTGATGTACGGTGGCGCGTGGTGTGGAAGGCTGTACACCATGCCATGCTTGATTCCTATGTTCTTTCCCAATGGCACGTAGTAGTTAATGGTAAGCTGGTGGCACAAGAACGTCTCTACAATATCCACATGACAGAATCTCCCAATTGTATGGGGTGTAATACAGAAGATTCTGACGAGCACCGCCTCAGCTGTGGAGAGGAGGAACCAGTTTGGCACCTAGTGCGGCAGATGCTAGCTTACCTCTTGCGAGTTACGCTGGAGCATATATCTGCACGCACATTATTGTTTCCGGATGAGACATTTTACCCCAGGACTCGGACCAACTCCGTCACCTGGATACGTGGACATGCGGTCCATTACCTGCATCGTGACGGAGACAAGAATTTAGTTGACTTCTGGCTCTATTTGCAAGAAAGACATCATGCTATTTCCGGGCATACCAGATATCGACAATCATTCACAAACTACCTATGGAGTGCCCTTCACAACCCGCCGTGTAGCTGGAATGTTCCAGGCAGTGGTAGATGAGGTCAGAACGAACTGAAAACGATCATACATTGAACTATTAAATCAGTGGGCGCAGTCGCTGGGAAGCCTGACTACGAAGTGGTAGCTTTATTTTCATGTTATTTATCAACGATGGTGTCTTCATTCTGTTTTAGTTTTCCAGGCTTGATCAACTATGACTGTTCGCACATTGATATCTATATAAATAAGAAATATAAAAAACAAAAAACAATAAAAATAATTATATATATATATATATATATATATATATATATATATATATATATATATATATATATATATATGTAAAGTGGTATACAAAATAAAAAATGTGGTCAGCGAGACGGAATGTTATACTTAACGGCCCGGGTTCCATTCCCGGCTCTGTCTGAGATTTTTTTTTCCTCTCAGGACAATAAATAAATAAAATGGCCGTTTTGATAAAGATAATTTGTTTGATGCACCTTGTTTACTCCACTTGTTGAGGAAGAATATCTCTTGGGTTTGGACTAAAGAGTGCCACTCCGCTTTTGAAGAATTAAGAAACTGTTTGATGATAGTCCGCTTTTACACCATCCATATTTTTCGAACCCCTTTTACATGTCAGTTGATGTAAGTGGTTATGGAATTGCAGAAGAGGTGTTTTAGATAGATATAGAAAGCGACCAAGAGATGCATAAAACAATCGCGTTTGCGAGTCACTCACTGCAACCTGCTGCGCGAAATTATGGAATTTCGAAATTAGAGACACTGGCCATCGTGTTTGGTATGCCAAAGTTTGAGTATTATTTGTTAGAGCACAAAGTGATAATCTATAGTGATCACAAGGAACTTACGTTTTTAGAAACTTGCAAAGTGAGACACAAAAGACTAACCACGTGGTGGTATGCACCTTCTGCAGTTTGAAGCGTGTAACACCCCAGGCGTTATATGCTTCACCCACTGTCCCTGCTGTCTAGACATCTTCGCGGGTACCGGGCGCGGTTGGGCCACCCTCTCCCCAAGGGGATTGGCGGGTTCAGCGGCGGTCGCGTCGCAGGAGGCGGAGGGTCAATGTGGAGGCTGGCCGTGTGGCGTCGCCCACTCTGCCTGTGAGTGGACATGTGGCCGCTCCTTCAGCAAGGTCCGAGCAGACACGGGGGGGGGGGGGGGGGGGGAGGGGTTTATTAGTGATTGGGAGCTCCAATGTTAGGCAGGTGATGGAGCCCCTTAGGGAAATAGTGGAAAGGTCGGGGAAGAAGGCCAGTGTTCACTCTGTCTGCTTGCCGGGGCGTCTTATCCGAGATGTGGAGGAGGCCCTGCCGACGGCGATAGAGAGCACTGAGTGCACCAGACTGCAAATTGTTGCTCATGTCGGCACCAACGACTCCTGCCGTCTGGGTTCATCCTCAGTTCGTACAGGCGGTTGGTGGAATTGGTGAAGGCGAAAAGCCTCGCTCGCGGGGTGGAATCTGAGCTAACTATTTGTAGTATCGTTCCCAGAACCGATCGCGGTCCTCTGGTTTGGAGCCGAGTGGAAGTCTTAAACCAGAGGCTCAGACGATTCTGCGGAGATCTGAGGTGCAAATTTCTCGACCTCCGCTATCGGGTGGAGAAATGTAGGGTTCCCCTGAATAGGTCAGGCATACACTACACGCAGGAAGCGGCTACAAGTGTAGAGGAGTACATGCAGAGTGCACATGTGGTTTTTCTAGGTTAGAGAATTCCCGCCCTAGGCCCGACAAGACGTCTCCTGAGACGCGACAAGGTGGTGGTAGTAGTAGGCAAAACGTAACAGGGAATAACAATATTAATGTGGTAACAGTAAACTGCAGGAGCGTCTATAGAAAGGTCCCAGAACTGCACTCATTTATAAACAGTCACAATGCCCACATAGTACTAGGGATGGAAAGTTGGCTGAAACCAGATGTAAATAGTAATGAAATTCTAAACTCAGACTGGAATGGATACCATAGAGACAGGCTAGATAGTGAAGGGGGAGGCGTGTTTATAGCGACAAAATGAGCAATAGTATCGAAGGAAATTGACGGAGATCAGAAATGTGAAATAATTTGGGTGAAGGTCACGGTTAAAGGAGGCTCAAACATGGTAATTGGATGTCTTTATAGGCCCCCTGGCTCAACAGCTGTTGTGGCAGAGCACTTGAAGGAAAATCTGGAAAATATTTAGAGGATATTTCCCGACCATTTTATAGTTCTGGGTGGAGATTTTAATTTACCAGATATTGACCGGGTGACTCAAACGTTTATAACGGGTGGCAGGGACAAAGAATCTAGTGAAATGTTTTTTAAGTGCATTATGTGAAATCTACCTTGAGCAGTTAAACAGAGAACCGACTCGTGGCGATGACATATTAGACCTTCTGGTGACAAATAGACCCGAACTATCTGAAAAAGTTAACGCAGAACAGGGAATGAGCGATTATAAAGCGGTTACTGCATCGATGATTTCAGCCAAAAAAAATAAATATTAAAAAAGGTAGGAAGATTTTTCTGTTTAGCAAAAGTGACATAAAGCATATTTCAGAGTACTTGACGGCTCAACACAAAAGTGTTATCTCAAGTACAGATAGTGTTGAGGATCAGTGGGCAAAGTTCAAAACCATCGTACAATATGGATTAGATGAGTATGTGCCAAGCAAGATCGTAAGAGATGGAAAAGAGCCACCGTGGTACAACAACCGAGTTATAAAACGGCTACGAAAGCAAAGGGAACTTCACAGAAAACATAAACAATACCAAAGCCTAGCAGAAAAACTAAAATTACACGAAGCGAAATGTAGTGTGAGGAGGCCTATGCGAAAGGCGTTCAGTAAATTCGAACGTAAAGTCCTATTTACTGACTTCGCAGAAAATCCTAAGAAATTTTGGTCTTACGTCATAGCGGTAGGTGGATTAAAACAAAATGTCCAGACACTCTGTGACCAAAATGCTACTGAAACAGAGGGTGACAGACTAAAGGCCAGAATACTAAATGTCTTTTTCCAAAGCTGTTTCACAGAAGACTGCACTGTAGTTCCTTCTCTAGATTGTCGCATAGATGACAAAATGGTAGATATCGAAATAGATGACAGAGGGATAGAAAAGCAATTAAAATCGCTCAAAACAGGAAAGGCCGCTTGACCTGATGGGATACCAGTTCGATTTTACACAGAGTGCGCGAAGGAACTTACGCCCCTTCTTGTAGCGGTACCGTAGGTCTCTAGAAGAGCGTAGCGTTCCAAAAGATTGGAAAAGGGCACAGGTCATCCCGTTTTCAAGAGGGGACGTCGAACAGATATGCAGAACTATAGACCTATACCTATAAAATCAATCAGTTGTAGAATTTTGGAACACGTATTATGTTCGAGTATAATGACTTTTCTGGAGACTAAATATCTACTTTTTAGGAATCAGCATGGGTTTCGAAAAAGACGATCGTGTGAAACCCAGCTCACGCTATTCGTCCACGAGACACAGAAGGCCACAGACACGGGTTCCCAGGTGGGTGCCGTGTTTCTTGACTTCCGCAAGGCGTTTGACACTGTTCCCCACAGTCGTTTAATGAACAAAGTAAGAGCATAAGGGCAGTCAGAAGAATTGTGTGAATGGATTGAGGAGTTCCTAGATAACATAACGCAGAATGTCATTCTCAATGGAGAGAAGTCTCCCGAAGTAAGAGTGATTTCAAGTGTGCCGCAGGGGAGTGTCATAGGGCCGTTGCTATTCACAGTGTATATAAATGACCTTGTGGATGACATCGGAAGTTCACTGAGCCTTTTTACGGATGATGCTGTGGTATATCGAGAGGTTGTAAAAATGGAAAATTGTTCTGAAATGCAGGAGGATCTGCAACGAATTGATTAATGGTGCAGGGATTGGCAATTGAATCTCAATGTAGACAAGTGTAATGTGCTGCGAATACACAGAAAAAAAGATCCTTTATAATTTAGCTGCAATATAGTACGTCAGCAACTGGAAGCAGTTACTTCCATAAATTATCTGGGAGTAGACATTAGGAGTGATTTAAAATGGTATGACCAAATAAAATTAATCATCGGTAAAGCAGATGCCAGACTGAGATTCACTGGAAGATTCGTAAGGAAATGCGGTCCGAAAACAAAGGAAGTAGGTTACAGCACACTTGTTCGCCCACTGCTTGAATACTGCTCACCGGTATGGGATCCGTACCAGATAGGGTTGATAGAAGAGATGGAGAAGATCCAACGTAGAGCAATGCGCTTCGGTACAGGATCATTTGGTAATCGCGTAAGCGTTACGGAGATGACAGATAAACTCCAGTGGAAAACTCTGCAAGAGAGACGCTCAGTAGCTCGGTACGGGCATTGTTGAAATTTCGAGAACATACCTTCACCGACGAGTCAAGCGGTATATTTCTCCCTCCTGCGTATATCTCGCGAAGAGACCATGAGGATAAAATCAAAGAGATTAGAGCCCACACAGAGGCATACCGTCAACCTTTCTTTCCACGAACAATACGAGACTGGAGTAGAAGGGAGAACCGATAGAGGTACTAAAGGTACCCTCCGCCACGCACCGCCAGGTGGCTTGCGGAGTATGGATGTAGATGTAGACCTTGAGATTAAATACATAGGAGAGAAGAACAATCTGGTAGCTGATGGGCTATCAAGAAGTGCTGAGTTATGCAGGGAATCAGAAATTCCGTTATCAGATAGAAATGAAGTCAGCATGTTGGCCATGCATGAGCTCGTGGAGGAAAGTACTTTGAAGAAAATATGTAAAAAACTTAAGAAGGGAGCAAAATGATGATCAGTGGAGGTTAGTCAAAAAGCCACTTAGGAGTCCCAAATTATCTTAAAGTAGCGGAGCGCTGTTGCTTACATAAAGGAAATGTATTCCGAAGAAGAAGAAGAATTCAGCTAAATAGAAAATATGTTTTCCACCACAACATGTGGATCTGGTGATAGATTACGTGTATCCACGAAATGAACATTAAGGTGCCAAAAATTTAATTTCTAAGTTGACAGTCATTTTTGATAACATATATCGTAGAGTAGCAATAAGGCTAGCATCCTGTGTTGTTGGTCAGAAGGTACGTGCATTAAATAAGGAGACATGCACAATGCAGAACCAAGTGAAACTCTGGAATTACGTGCAGCCCATCTTTTTGCCCCTCTATAGCAGGATGTATCCATGATTTTCTGGTGAATGATAGTTTTAGAAGTATGTCAAACTATATCCGATAATGGGAGCTAATATGAAAACGCTGGTAGACAAGCTAGAAGAGGACTATTTTGTAAAGGTTGGTTAGACTAAGAGTCCCTTATCGGATAATGGTTCTCAATTTATATCAGAAAAATTTAAGGATGTCTATAAAACGACGGAATTCGCCGTATAAAGACTTCGGCGTATTTTCCACAGGGAAATATGAGCGAGAGATTATGAGTGAGCTAAATGGATTGTATACAACTCAATGTACCAGAAAGCATTCGACCTGGGCCGATCATATCAAAAACTTTGAAGAAATCATCAACAATCTTAAACGTGATGCCACAGACTTAGATCCTTGTGAACTAATGTTTAATCAGGAACCCCATGACATCTTTAAAAATGACTGATTCACCAGCCGTCTCTCAGAGTTCCATAAATGAGAAGACGGCACAGGCTAGGGCAAACACACGTAAAAGAGCTTTTGATAGAAAACTCTGTGGCAGATACACGGTTCGGCATACTGTGCGGTCGCACATTTCAAGTTTCATTTTCTTCTTCTGTCCTATTATAGTAAGGAGGAATATATGCCACCATGTTGTACATATTCTATTAGTTTGTAATGTCTCCCTAGTGAATAAGAATTAGTCCTGAAAATGCCTATAACCGAATGATGACATACAGGATAATTTCATATTTTTATGTAACTTATGTACATGATTTATAAAAATCCATTACGTCATGTTTTTCTATGAATATCTTTAATTTTGTGAGAGTAGTATGAAAGGAGCCTACTGAGGTGCGCTTATATGTGGCACCCGAATATGGTAATGATACTGAGGTAAACTAAAATGAAACTATTATATTGTAAACTATGCATGTCTCTGATGTCTCTATAAAGCGCATCGCTGGCTTTTCATGACCGCAGAGCCAAAGATACTGCTTCTGGTTTGAGATTGTAGTGTTGAAGTAAGAGAGCGCTTCGCGTACAGCGGTGAGTGTGTAGAAAGAAAACGCAGTAGGCAGTTTTTGTGGTATGCTCTGTAAAGCCACCAAGTGTTAGTTTATTATGTGGGAATTTTCTCATACCAGTATTTTGTTACACCGCACATAAATTAGGTAGTTAAAAATGATGAGTGATTTTATAATGGAATGTAAAGTGAAATGATGAAGTGTAAACTAAATTGTGACAATCAAGATTACTGGATTGATATTACAAAGAAACTTTAGGAGGACATGTATTACTGGAAATATAAATGTGGAAGCAGAAGTCTTCCCGCATTTAAGGTAAGAAAGTTAATTTTTATTAGTTTCTTTTTGCCAGCGCGTTAGTGTAAATGAGTTGGCTGGTAATTGGTAACAGTGAGTTCTATGTTGAGTAAGCCCAGAATGTACGTAAACAGATTTGATGGACAGGCTAGTTAGATATTTCTCTTTCGTAATGTTTCTAAGATTTGTTAAGACAAGAACACGTAATTTGATGATTTGTCTTCATGCTTTTTAGTGATGTTAGATAATACTTGCTGTACAAATCTCATTGTACGTCAGAAAAGAAAGGTTTTAGCTTAGTAAAAAGGATGTAATTTTTTCTGAGTAATGTATTTTCAATTGTCAGATGTTTTGAAAAGCCAAACTCAATTTCGAATACAACTTCAATATTAAACATTCAGTGTTAGTAATTCACCCAAATCAAAAACTCCTCCCTGGCCAGGTCATATTTTTATTAAAGAAATTTAACTTTTAAAAATGTTTTCACTTATCAGCCTAAGGAAATTCATGTATATTTCAAAGCAGTAAGGCCAGAATACCAGCCTGTTGAGCCTGTAGATAGTTCATTTCATTCTTCTTCATGAGAGAGCAGAATATAACGAGATCCACCGTGGCCCTTTAGATGTAAGACAATTTTTTTTATTTGTTATGTGCACAGGGACCAAAGTTATCAGTTTTGAACAGGGCCTAAGGATTCAAGTGACCGTATTTCTTTATTGCTATTGGGAGTTGCATGCCCAGTCAGTTCGTATAAAGTTTTGCTAACAATAACACAAAGTAAGCACACCACTTGCAGTTACAACACTCTACACGATAACTCCAGATTTGTATGCATTCCCAATTCAGACATTCATTTCACTATTTCAATAAACTTTTTACAGAATGTTACAAGTATTAAGGAATTTTGCTAAAATCAATTTCATTTAAAGAGGTCAGCTATAGTAACACCCCTTATTTTTTAACACATAATTTTGTTCCAAAATAAATTTGATCACAAAAATAAATAGGGGGCTGATGTGGCGAAACAAGTGCTGTGCCATTTAGAGATACAGAGGCGACCGAATGTACCGGGACTTACTCCCTTTCATTGCTACTAGCACCACGCCATCATAAGGCAACTGTGCGAACTATACAGAATATTGCGCCATAATTAAGAATGAAATTAAAAATTAAAGTAGCTTTTTCAAATTCAGTCAACGTATGCTTCAGTATATTAATGTTAAAACTGATAAATCTCAAGATCATTTGATGAATATGTTTCATTAAATACATTGTTTTAAGTAAACAACAAGTGGTGCTAAGTAATAAAGGTAGAAATCTTAAAATTATTCTGAATGTGCAATTGTACGTCGCAATCAACTGTTAAGTCTCAACTTGAAAAATGTAATACGCTAAATATGCAACTCAGACGAAAATTGGTATGAAGTTTCAGTTTCATATAAAAACATTAACTATGTGACCCAATTAAAATACCCGGCACGAATGCGCCCGGTGGATTTGTGTCGAGGTCTGGTGAGCGGGCCAGTCTGTGGATGGTTTTTAGGCGGTTTTCCATCTGCCTCGGCAAATGCGGACTGGTTCCCCTTATTACGCCTCAGCTACACCATATCGGCGATTGCTGCGCAAAGAAGTTCTCCACGTACGCATACACCACCATTACTCTACCACGTAAACATAGGGGCTACACTCGTTTGGTGTGAGACGTTCCCTGCGGGATCCACCGGGGGCCCAACCGCACAATAGCCCTGGGTTCGGTGTGGGGCGGTGGAGGGATGAAGTGGACTGCGGTAGTCGTCGTGGGATTGCGGATCACTGCGGCTGAGGCGGGGACAGAGCCTCTCCGTCGTTTCTGGGTCCCTATTAACATAACATCATTTATATTAATGATAGGAATGTCTTATTTTAGCATCTGATTACATCCATTAAATAATAAAGCTTTAATAAGTTTCAAGACTTTAATGTAAATAACAATTAATACAAGGTATCTTAAATATGTAGCCCAGAGTTAATGTTCTACTGTCAGTTGCGTTTTAAAACTTCTAGTCGGCAAAGTGTAACTGCAGTCGAGCTAATTCTTTTTTCTGTAATTAAAGCCAACTTAACACCATTCATACAAAAATTGTGAAGACTGTAAATTGATTCATCACAAAGTTATTAAATAATACGTGTGTGAGAAAGCGGCCATTTAGAAGCTACTACCTCGGAATAGAACGTATGATGCCAGATGACCCGTTCGGCCGTCCGCTGCGCCCATATATAAATACGCCCTGAGAGACAGTAAGACTCACTTCATATCCAGCTATCAATCGGTCCGCGTCAGTCGAACGCCAGCTTACGAACTGCCTTCGATGATGTCACAGCCAGCCTGTGCTATACGCATGTTTTCAGTACAAATAGGAAGTGAATGCGCGAGGACTGTACACCGTCCTGGATCGCTTACATTTCACGAAAGTAACTTTGTGTGCAGCACGTGATGTTAACAAAACAGCGTGGCAAGTGGTGAGATTATTTTCCACTTTTGTGGGAAGCAATTAACTTCGCGATTAGAAGCCAGGGCGAAAGATAATTTAATCGAAATTTACCGAAGAGGTCGCCTCTGAACTGCTCATTGTGCCGTTTATGACAGAGAAATTATTATTATTATTGTTATTATTATTAGTTGTAGTAGTAGTAGTAGTAGTAGTAGTAGTAGTAGTAGTATCAGGAATGTAACTGTTTGTGCATGTGAACTTTTACTGGATGTATGAGTTGTTAGAATTCAAAACTTTTATTTATAATCAAAGTTGCAGATCCAGCTGAGTATTTAGAGAGTAGGACATTTTATTTCAGTGAGCATAAGAAGAAAGTGGACTTTCAGACTGGAAACTATGATCAGTATGTTCTCCAGAGTGTTCTGGCTGACCGCAAAAATAGTTTTCAGGCTCCTGCAAAAGACTGCAAAGATTTATAGTTAATCCCACGCCCCAGAATGTATTCAAAGAATTTCTCTGATGATCTCCGTAGCTGAGGATTGTAAGGGGTCCGTAGGCCCTTACTATAAATTTGCACTCGGCACAGGTCGATAGGGCGAACGATCGAATGTGTCGTGTTGCGAGAGCGAGTGTGGAGTTGAGCCAGTGCCATGTTGCGGGTAGAGGTGTGTGGAGGCTAGTTGTTGAAATGTAAGGCTTTAACGGTGAAGGGAGTCGCCATCGCCGTGGTTAGACCCCTTTGTACTAGAATAATACCGGGAAAGTGAAGAAGTATTATTACGAAAGTGATCAGTGATATTTCTGGGCCGATATCTGGTTTCGCGTCTACCGCGCCGGCATCTCCTTGGATTGCAGTGTTGGATTGCAGTGTTGGATTGCAGTGTTGGATTGCAGTGTTGGATTGCAGTGTTGGATTGCAGTGATGAATTAGCGTGTGACGATAATGGAAAATGAAGAAGCCTGTGCTGAGATTAGCCGTAATTAGATATGTATGACGAAGGCAGTGGCTGTCTCCTTTTTGTGCTTTTGAGACGAATATAGGTTCGTAATTAGTGAAACTGTGTTGGTGTTTTTCTTGTTACCAGACATTTCATTATTACAGTATTGAGAAGGACGAACTGGAAAGTAACAACTTCCGTAGCAGTCAATTCCGATTGGCAGCCCCATTAGGTACACGGTCACATTAATAATAATTATTGGGCTATTATTCGATCAGATCAGGTTGGGATAAATAAACGGAAGTGTTACAGGATATAAATTATGTGATTCTGCATGAAGATTCCTCTTTGTAAATTTCACCCACAGGGCTGCTTTATTGCCTTATTTTCCTAAGTACAACTAATTGTGTTGCCTTACTCTCGAGCTACATCAATCCACTTTATATGGACGCCCTTTTATAAAACAATTGGTCTGTTCTAGTAACCATTTTATAGCCGAAGATCGTCGCCCGCACGCAGGACACCCGAGCTCATCGCTCGATGCTACTGTTTGGTGCTGGGGTGTCGCGTATTCAGCGGTCGCGTGCTGTCCTTCCCTTTTGACGCCTAAGTAGGACGCGGGCTTCGCAGATCTGTCAGCCGCTCCCCACTACGACCTTTCGCTAGCTCCCACAGGTTGTGGCCGATGCCATTCTGGTCGCGCAACTCGTCTCCACCGAACTGCGCTCAGTGCTGTGAAACTATGGGCCTTCCACGCCAATGCAAAACCAGTTCAGAAAGCGTGCCATACAAGTCATCCGGCGCAACATCGAGCCATATCAACCTCTGCCTACAGCATCTCGCAGCAAGCTTCACATCCAAGTTGCCACTCCAGTGGTTCAAATGGTTCAAGTGGCTCTGAGCACTATGGGACTTAACATCTGAGGTCATCAGTCCCCTAGAACTTAGAACTACTTAAACCTAACTAACCTAAGGACATCACACGCATCCATGCCCGAGACAGGATTCGAACCTGCGACCGTAACGGTCGCGCGGTTCCAGACTGAAGCGCCTAGAACCGCTCGGCCACAATGGACGGCCCCCACTCCAGTGCCATGCTCCCACCGACGCCTGCTATACTGTACTGCCACAGCTAAAACCGGCTTGCGCTGTGTGCAGCGGCTCACTGGCACCCACGCCCTCCAGCCCAACTGGAGGCACGGCCCATGCTGGCATGAACTGCTAGGTGAGGCGGGAATTCAGGCATTCGGTGAAAAAGGCTTTTTCACTGCACAATGTGTTAAGCCTTAGTTTCAGAAATACCTTTCTACAAAGTACGACGGGGCGTTCAGTAAGTGATGCATTAGACTTCCCTCTGCTTTATTCAGGATTCCAGTACACTATATTATTCCTCACTCTGTTGGCTACAAAACCCAGTTTGTCAATTTCATCTCCTTTCAATGCTACGGCCTTGCGGCAACTTACTGCGAGGACCTGTGCACCCGCATGCTACGATTATATTGGTCGACTTCGGAGCCAACGTCTTACTGCTTCACGTGTTAATGCTTCCCGCTCAATGCATCCTTCATTAGGCCAAGTAGGCTGACGTCCGAAAGTGCGAGACGCGGACTGTAGGGTGGGTGGAAAAGAACATTCCAGTAAAGTTTCGTGAGCTCCTCTCAGACTTGTGTGAGCCACGTATTATCACGCAGAAGAAAAAAACAGTTTGTGTTTTTAGAATGAAATTTTCACTCTACAGCGGAGTGGACGCTTCCACGAGTGCTAGTTCTGCAGGGTTCGCAGGAGAGCTTCTGTAAAGTTTGGAAGGTAGGAGGCGAGGTACTGGGGGAATTAAAGCTGTGAAGACGGGGCGTCAGTCATGCTTGGGTAGTTCAGTCGGTGGAGCACTTGCCCGCGAAAGGCAAAGGTCCTGAGTTCGAGTCTCGGTCCGGCACACAGTTTTAATCTGCCAGGAAGTTTCAGTTTGTGTTTTAATGGCGTGGAACACGCTGCAGTAGTTCGTTCAGTTTCCTGAGGGTATCCAAGTACAACATGTACCATGAGGGAGGACATCATTCCTTTCAGAGCACCAGAAGACCGTCGCTATGACTTTACCGGTTGAGGGTGCGGCTTTGAACTACTTCTTAACAGGAGAATTGGTGAGGTGCCACTCCATGGACTGCCGTTTCGCTACCGGTTCGAAGTCATGAGCCCATGAGTCATTACCTGTGACGACGTTAGACAAAACGCTCAGCATCGTAACGGGCAAGAAATTCCGCACAGTTGGTACTTCGCCGCTCTTTATGGTCTTCTGCCAGGCGGCGAGGAACCCACCGGGCCCACATCTTTCAGTATCCCAACTGGTGGAAGTGTGTCAGCGCTACCAAGAGAGACGTCTAATTGAGCAGTGAGATGTTTGCCATCCGTCGATAACCACGAATGAGAGTGTCCAAGATATCAGCAGTAACTGAGTGGCTGGCCGGCCGGCATGCACGCGGGAGATCGGACAGGTTTGAGCGACCTTGTTGCAACAGTGACTGACGCTTCACCCAACGACTCGCCGTGCTTTTGATCACTGCCAGATCACCGTAGAGATCCCGCAAGCGCCTATGAATATCTGCGATGCGCTAGTTTTACACCAAAATAATGTCAATGACAGCACTCTCCTTCGAATACACCTCCGTTACAGACGCCATTTAGAAGCCTATGTACAGCGCGCTCACTTATCGCAACATCATGAAACTATGGTGGCTGAAGCGGGAATATTTCATGATACCCGAAAACATTCCGCATTTTTTCAATCGAAATTGGCCGAGAAAAAGTGTGTTGCCTTAGTAATTCAACGTCCCCCACGCTTTTGACGAAAGTATCTGTAGCAAAACCAGCTTCGCTCCATCAGTTTGTTGTGTTTGGGGCAGTGATACGTACCTGAAAATCTGTTGTGTGCTGCCCTATTCACCATCCAAACATATACTCAGCTAACCACTGTGAAGTTCATGTACCACCTTTTGTGTTGGCAGAAGAGCCAACACCGTGTTACGAGTGGAGGCCGAAATGCACGCGTTTTAGCTCAGGCTGGCGTGAAGAGGGAAGAACTATACTGACGTGAGGTCTGGAACATCACAAGGAACGAGAATTCAGGAAGCGGACATAATAGTTAAACTTTAATCCATTAATGATGAACGTCGCTCTTGACGGTACATGGTTCACAAAATTATCAGTTCAGAATACATTCTTGAAGAATATGGCGCCTTGCTAGGTCGTAGGAAATGACGTAGCTGAAGGCTATGCTAAACTGTCGCCTCGGCAAATGAGAGCGTATGTAGACAGTGAACCATCGCTAACAAAGTCGGCTGTAGAACTGGGGCGAGTGCTAGGGAGTCTAGACTAGACCTGCCGTGTGGCGGCGCTCGGTCTGCAATCACCGATAGTAGCAACACGCGGGTCCGACGTATACTAACGGACCGCGGCCGATTTAAAGGCTACCACCTAGCAAGTGTGGTGTCCGGCGGTGACACCACATTCCTCCCCCGCAAATCGGCGGACGGTTGTGGTATAAGGCCTCCGTCCGCCGTGGGGAGGACCCCATGTTGACGTATGCGACGAGGTGGGGAGCCTAACAGGCGAGGCTGTGCCACCCGCACCTTGCCATTCGGACCACGGGGAGCTAGGGAACGCCTGAAAAACCTACTCCAGGGTGCACGCCAACATGCGGTGTATGCGCTCGTAGAGAGACAGGAGGGGCCAAAGGGTCGACCTCCATCGGGTCGGGGCACCCGACGGGCGAAGACGACATTTGGTCCGGAGCGGGCAAGAGTTCCATGTCTGAGGACAACTGGGCACGGGGAGCGATCGGCAGCGCGTGACATAGGGAGGCGCCCGGCGGCTGCAGCGACGCGTCCACTGCCGGAGTCGCTAGCGAGAGAACAGGCGGCAGCGGCGGTGGCGGCGGCGCGTCGCCATGGGGCAAAATTGGAGGCAGCATCGGTAACGCCTGGGGCTGAGGCGAGCCAGTAGATGGGTCCCCGGTGCGCTGACAGGACGACACCGTCGCTGAAAGCAGACGGCGAGCGGCAGATCCCGTGCGACGACAGAGGCGCAGCTGATTGAGATGCCGGCGCACCTCACCAGAGGCCCCCAAAACCAGATACATAGCGCTTCCGAGGCAGCGAAGAACGCGCCCTCCGAGCCAACGCCGTGAACCTCGATAGTAGCGGTAGTAGACAAAGTCGCCTGGGGCAAAAGCAGGAACCTGATGCGGCGGATGTAGCAAAGACATCAAGGTTCGATGAGGGCGACCGTAGAGCAACTCATCCGGCGAGTGACCATCTCGGGGCTGAGAGCGATACGAGGACAAAAAGAGCAATAACGCGTCCTCCAGAGAATGCGGCTCTTTCAACTTCTACATGGTGACTTGGAAGTCCTGACCAATCGTTCAGCGGCACCGCTTGACTCTGGCGAAAATGGCGCGGACGTCAGATGTTGAATACCATTGGCCTTACAGAATGACTGAAATTCTGCGGACATGAATTGTGGGCTATTGTCGGAAACAGTTTTCTGTGGAAGACCTTCAATGCAAAAGATAGCAGATAACGCTTGGATGGTGGCAGATGATGTCGTGGAAGACTCCGAACAACAAAAGGAAAATCATTGAGTGAATCTATCACAACCAACCATCAAGCATTCCAGAATGAACCAGCAAAATCGATGTGTAAACGTTGCCAAAGGAAAGTGGCTTTTGGCCTTGCAAAGAATTTCCGCAGTGGTGCAGATTGTTGTTCGGCACACAACATGCAAGAAGAGCACATCTTCGTAATCGCGGCATCGATTCCGAACCAAGTACAGTGCTGACGAGCAAGTTGTTTCGTTCTCACTATACCCCAATGTCCTTGGTGGAGAAGCTGTAAGACAGAGGACTGTAACGAACGTGGTACCACGACCCTGGACTGATCATTATCAGAACGCACCAGCAAAACACTACGTCGAACAAAAAGTTTCTCCTTGTGAGCAAAAAATCGGCGAACCAACGAGTTCCCGATCCGTGACTTTGACAAGGGGCATTGCGTAGCAACAAAACGCAGAACGGTAGCAAGGACAGGGTCGGCAATTGTGGCTGTAGCTACACGACGAAAAGCAATCGGAAACGATTCGACCACGTCATCGGTTTCCGAATCAATGAACATGCAAGCAAGTTCGGAGGAATCTAATGCCCTATCCTCAGCAACTGACAAAAGGGACAACGCATCGGCGTTTCCCTGCTTAGCAGTAGACCGATACAAGATATCGTAGCGGTACTGCGAGAGGAAAATAGGCCAACGAATGAATTTCTGCGGTGTACGTGGACGTACAGGCGTGTTCGGATGAAAAAGCGATGTCAAAGGTTTGTGGTCTGTGATTATGGTAAAGTGACGACCATACAAGAAGTCATGAAACTTTGTAACTCCAAATACGAAAGCGAATGCTTCTTTCTCGATCTGTGAATAATTTCTTTGCGCAGAAGAGAGCAATTTGGACGCAAAGGCAATAGGACGATCGTGCGAGCCATCTTTGTGCGCAAGCACAGCACCGATCCCGAAATCCGATGCATCCACCATCAACAAAAGGGGCTTCTGGGGATCGAATGGCGTAAGGCAAGTATTGGAATGCATCACCGATTTCAACCGGCGAAAGGCGCGTTCGCATTCCGTCGACGAGACGAACGGTACACCTTTACGGCGTAAGCGATGAAGCGGAGCAGAAATGGAAGAGGCGTGCGGCACATATCGGTGATAATAGGTGATTTTTCCCAGCATACTCTGTAGCTGCTTCAAATTATGCGGCGAAGGCGAGTATTGTATGGCATGGAGGTGCTTGGGACTGGGATGTATGCCTTGGGCATTGATTACATGTCCCAGGTATGGCAAGTCACTAGCAAAAAACACACATTTGTCCTTCTGTAGGCGAATACCATTTTGTCGCAAGACCTGAAATAATGTTCTGAGATTGGCTAAATATTCTTCTTCCGTCTTTCCGGAGATCACAATATCGTCGAGATAGTTTGCTGCAGTAGGAACCGACGCACAAACAGTTTGTAGATATTGCTGAAGCAATGCAGGGGTGGATGCACACCCGAATGGCAGTCATTTGACTTGATACAAACCAAGATGCGTGTTAACCACCAAAACGCGCTGGGATTCTTCGTCCACCGGTATTTGCAAGTACGCATCTGCTAGGTCCAACTTCGAAAAATATTTGCCCGGGCATAGATTGTCAAAAAGATCTTCTTGGCGGGTTAAAGGAAGAGTTGCAAACACTCGTTGTGGATTCAGTGTTGCCTTGAAGTCCACACAAATTCAATTTTCCCGAAGGTTTTGGCAAAGTTACTAAGGCTGGTGCCCAGAGAGAAGCTTGCACACGTTCAATTACACCTTGTGGTTCCAAATCGTGTAATGTTCTTACAACCTCATCACGCAATGCATGGGGAACATTGCGCGCTCTGAAAAATTTCAGTTGCGCGTTTACTTTCAGTTCCAAATGTGCTTTATAGTTCTTAGCGCAATCTTGGCTCTGTGCAAAAATGGCTGCAAATTCTTCACAGAGACGAGAAACACTGTCTGAAGGCACAGTCTAGTTCACTGTTAGGACCAGATTTACTATAGACAAGTTAAACAACTGAAATAAATCGAATCCAAACAAGTTCACTGCAGAAGAAGAACGAAGGATGTAAAATGACACAAGTTTTGTTTGTCCTTTGTATGTTGCAAGAAGGCTGCACTGTCCTAACACAGGGATCTCTTGACCTGAATAGAATGTTAACTGAACATATATGGCACACAACGGAGGTGTGCCCACCATTTTTTAAATGTCTTGATTGATCAGTGAAACTGCAGCTCCAGTATCGAGCTGGAATGGTATCACTTTGTCGTTAATGTCCAAGTCTACAAAAAGTTTATTTTCCTGCTGGCGACAAGAGCAACTGTCTCTTGTAACATGAACTGACATTGGTACAAAATCACTTGCGACTAGACGGGAGTTCCGGCGATGTCGATGCACACTATTTTTGGGATGAACACAGTCACTTTTAGAGAGACTGGCACTGGGCGGAGTAGAATGAACGACATGAATTTCCATGGGCGAAGTTTCGCTAGCCTGAGTATCCTTGGTTCGATTCCGATTCTGGCATGAAGCAAAGGGCCTGGAATGGTTTTGGGTTTCCGATCTGAGCTCTTTCTGGCAAACGCACTGAACATGTCCTTTTATATTACAGTAAAAGCAAATAGCTTGGCGTGACGGGCAATTCTCACGCGAATGTTTATTAGCGCACCGCGGGCATGATTTGCGCACTGCATTTGCTTGCCGGTGCGGCGCACATGGCTGAGAGCCTAGTGGCAGTGGCGCGGCCGGGCGCGAGGGCTGTTTACTGCTCCGTGCAGCTCGCCCGGCGGGCCGGTTAACCTGACATATGGCTGGCGAAGTATCAAATGACTACTGAGCAAAATCAAGCGTGTCCTCCTGATCCAATATGTCCATCACTTGTTGAAGGGAGGGACTGACTAGTTTCAAAGTTTGTTCCCTTATACGAACATCAGAAACGTTCTGTGCAATTGCATCACGTACCATAGTATCTGAATAAGGGAGTCCACATTGACACTCAAAAGCACAATCCCTAGTAAGGCCTTGCAAGGTTGCAACCCACTCCCGATTAGTCTGACCTGCCGTACGTTTTGTATGAAAGAAGGTATACCGTTTCGCAACTACATTGACTGATTCTTTGAAATATGCATCTAAGGCAGACAAAATTCTTCGTAGGACAGTTGCTACGTCGCGTCGGGGAAATAATTTGACTACCACACGGTAGGTGTGGACGCCGACGGACGACAAAAGAAAACGCTGCCGCTTGTTACCTTGAAGTCTGTAGGCAGTGAGGTGGAATCCAAATTGCGTGACAACTCCGTCCAGCTTTCCAGTGCAGCATCAAAAGGTCTGAAAGTCGGTGCAACTGTGTGTTGTGGCTACGTTAGCGGTGGCTGCTGCATCGTTTCGCATTGCACGTTGACCCTGGACGAGCTGTCCAAGGACATCCAGTAATGCCTGCGTCTGCTGAATCTGTAAGTGATAAAATTCGGACAGTACATCTGGAGATTGTGGCGAAGCCATTACACAAGTAAATCAGGGCAGTATATATAAGAACACCGTTTTGACTCGTCGCCAATTTTGTGTTGTCAGAAGAGCCAACACCGTGTTACGAGGGGAGGCCGAAATGCACGCGTTTTAGCTCATGCAGGCTGGCGTGAAGAGGGAGGAACTACACTGACGTGAGGTCTGGAACATGACAAGGAATGAGAATTCAGAAAGCAGACATAACTAGTTAGATACTTTAATCCATAAATGATGGAACGTCCCTCTTGATGGTATATGATTCACAATATTATCTGTTCAGGATACACAGTAACTGAATATGGTGCCTTGCTAGGTTGTAGCAAATGACGTAGCTGAAGGCTATGCTAAACTGTCGTCTCGGCAAATGAGAGCGTATGCAGACAGTGAACCATCGCTAGCAAAGTCGGCTGTAGAACTGGGGCGAGTGCTAGGGAGTCTAGACTAGACCTGCCGTGTGGCGGTGCTAGGTCTGCAGTCACTGATAGTGGCGACACGCGGGTCCGACATATACTAACGGACCGCGGCCGATTTAAAGGCTACCACCTAGCAAGTGTGGTGTCTGGAGGTGACACCACACCACCTACCAGAGCTCCTTCCCATTTCATTTGTTTGAGACATGCGAAAAACGATTGCTGGAATGTCACTGTGAGTGCTGTCATTAGTCTATTCTTGTAGTGACAGTGTATACCGGAGCGACACACAGGTGGTTACACCTAACTGAAAGAAAGAAAGAAATAAAAACAAGAAACCAAAAGAAAGATACACCACGAAGTATTTATCCGAATGTGACATAAATCAGTAGATGTGGTGTAAATGTATAGACAAACAATTGATAATAATTTCAGAAAAATTGGGTAATTTATTAAAGAGTAAGAGCTTCACAAACTGAGGAAGTCAATAATGCGTTGGTTCATCTCTGGCCCTCTGGCCATTATGAAAGCAGTTATTCGGCCTTGGATTGATTAACACAGTTACTGGCTGTCCTCCTGCGGGATACCGTACAACATTCTGTCCAATTGACGCGTTAGATCGTCAAAATAGCGTGCTAATTGGACGACCCTGCCTGTTACGTTCCAAACGCTGTAAATTGGGAAGAGATCCGGTGACCTAGTTGGCCAAGGTAGGGTTTGCCAAGCATGACGGCAAGCAATAGAACACTAGCTGTGCGTGGCGGGCATTATCTATGTGAAATGTAAACCCATGATGACTTGGCATGAAGGCCAAAAAAACGCGACGTAGAATGTCATCGATATACCGTTGTGTTATAACGGTGCCTTGGATAACAACCAAAGGGATCCAGCTGTGAAAAGAAATGACACTCCTCGTTGTCGGCTGTATGGTTGGCGACAGTCAGGTTTGTATCCCATCGCTATCTGGGGCGTCTCCAGACACGTCTTAGGCGTACAGTCTCATTGAGTAGAATAGAATTATCATCGGTGATGTGTCCAACTTCGAGTTGAGCTGCGATCATCAGCGAATGCCAAGTTGAATAACCGCTAGCACGAGAGCCAGAGATAGAGCAATGCGTTATTGACTTGTTCGATTTGTGAATCTCTTTCTCGTGAATAAATGGCTCTGAGCAGTATGCGACTTCTGAGGTCATCAGTCGCCTAGAACTTAGAACTAATTAAACCTATCTAACCTAAGGACACCACACACATCCATGCCCGAGGCAGGATTCGAACCTGCGTCCGCAGCGGTCGCTCGGTTCCAGACTGTAGCGCCCAGAACCGTACGGCCACTCCGGCCGGCTCTCGTTAATAACTCATCCAGTTTTTCGGTAATTGCAATCTTTTGTTTGTCTGTACACCTGCCGATTTCCGTCCCATCCGTGTAATTCTTTGGTGGTGTGTTGCTCTTCTCGTGAATACGCTGCTCGCCATTCCCGAGACGACAACATCCAAAGTGCTTACAGCACAAACCTCATCTCCACTACTGGGTGAGAGAGTCATCTCATGCCGGTATTCTTAATAATCGCTGCAGCCTTTTCCAGTGCTAGGGCCTGTCTGGTGGGTCCATGACGAGCTGACTACACGACCTCCGACACCGCGGTACGACCTGATGGGTCACCGCGTGTCACCACCTTAAGAAAGGGATCGAGGACGCTCTGACACATTGTGGGGGCGTGGCCTCACGCTACCGTTTCGCTGCAGACTGCAGGCGTCGGCCCGGAAAACTGCAACCAAATTGTTAGACCAGAGGTTTAGCCAGACAGCGAGCCGGTAAAGGAGTAAGCGGAATTTCTCCATGTCACTGGCATAAGGCGTTAGTCATTGCTAACGACAAAGCACAGAATGTGAATCAGTCAGTATTAACTTACTAATCATGCTTTATTAGCACCCAAAGACCCTCTGCACGTTCTACAATGCCTTCTTGCCAATGTAACGGTGGGTGCACTACGCTCCCTTCAATTTGCGCCAGAAGTGGTTCTTCGGCAAGATCAATACGACACTAACGTCTTGGAGTGATTGGCAAACCAGGAGAATCAGCAACAGCCTTCTGGCGTCTGAAATGGTGTCCACAAGCCTCAGTTATGACCACGACGCGGTGAGTCCACAGAACATTTTATACTGGCCTACTTTGTTGTTCTGTTACGGCCTGAATTGGAAGTAAAGATTGGAGTATTACGTGGACAGAGACTTTGGTCAAACCCGAAGAACCTGTAGGTCTGTCACAGTTTATTTATTTGTTACCCGTGATGTTAAGAGCTGTAGCTTAACTGGACGTATTGTACCATGTTGTAGAATGGTACCAGTAACATGCACCACTTGTTGGCAGCACAGGATTGTACTGAGTGTCGCTGAGCAGTGGTCTGACACAAGTATTACTTGAGATTACTTGGTGCGATTATGTCTGTTGAGTTTTGCTCTTGCATTTGAAAGAGGATGGGTTTCGTTCGTATGAGTCTTGTGAGTGTAAAAGATGTATCAAATTGAGCAAAGATGGCAGAAACAGGACCAGCTAATACAAGAGATGTTGTAGCTGCTCTGATGGATCAGGTATCGAAATTGTTAGAGGATAATGCTCAGCAGAAGTTGCACAATGACCATTCAGGTAAGGAACTAGCTCTGCAACTTTGCAATAGTCACAGTCTACTTCAGATGAGATTAACGCCTTTGTGAGTGTACCCCCCCTCCGCCATACATCCTTCAGCAGCTAACCTAACAACATTGTCCGGTGAAACCACAGAGGACGTTTGAGGATGTTTGAGCCACTGCCGAACTGAGTAATTTGTCAAATGAAACGAGTCTGCTGGCCGGTGTGGCCGAGTGCTTCTAGGCGCTTCAGTCTGGAACCGCGCGACCGCTACGGCCGCAGGTTCGAATCCTGCCTCGGGCATGGACGTGTGTGATGTCCTTATGTTAGTTAGGTTTGTGTAGTTCTAAGTTCTAGGGGACTGATGACCTCAGATGTTAAGTCCCATAGTGCTCAGAGCCATTTGAACCACTTATTTTTTGAAACGAGTCTGTGGGTGGCCGACCAACATCTGACTGGTGAGGCTAAAACGTATATGATGAAATCACAAGATGCTTAACAAAGCTCGTTGACTGAGGTTTACGACAGATATACCGTAAACAGAACAGTGCTAGCTTTTTTTTAGAGGGAAATTGAGCGGATTAGAGCCGAAACCCAATGAAATTGTCAATGCATTTTTTATAGACTTCGAAAAGTCAATGCGCAGACATATGACTTGACACAAAATTTAGAAGCGGATCAAATCATGCTCAGAGAAAAGGAGAACAGGGCTCTAGACCTCTTTCTACGGTAAATTCCTGTTGAATTCCCACGTAGAGTCCCTATGAAGAATACTGATCGGAATGATTCCGCTGCAGGGCTTCGCATTTCCACGCACTTGCAGGACATTCTTACGAAAGTACGCAATAATCGCCGAATATGTGCCTCCGAGGCTTCGACAAGCCATCCATCACACTTGTACGTAACACCTTCCAGTCGTTTGACATCAGTCAGGGTGATTTCCACTTGCTAATATCAACCACTATCTCCTAACTTAACAGAGAAAAGCATTTACATTGTGGCTGCATTGTGGTTCGTGTAGTTATCCGTTTAAACAAAGTTTGCCGATGCTCTCTAAGTTTTCGGATCTATTATGTTACAAAGATTACAAATCTCCTATAAGAGCAGACTCTATTTACACCGAAGAAAGTGATTCTTTGATAAAAAGAGAAAAATCTGGAATAAAATTTTCTGGAACTGCTTTTGGATCTCAAGCATTTGTTTTGTCGAGATTACAACCAAAACAAATACGAAAATAGCGGAAATTTACGACAAATGCAAACAATTCACACTGGGAAATTAAATGGAAATTTACAATACGTGCATAACAAACTATTATCCCACACCAATCGATTTTGAAGTTTATGATTGTGACTTAAAAACAGCTCTTACAATTACATCCTTAGGGAAAACTGGACAGCGAACGGGAAAAAGAGTTATTGGTACTTTTGCGCTAATTACGAAAGAACATCTGCTGGGATTAAGAGAAAAAGATTTCCGAACTAAGTATTGAAGCTGCAATTTGTAGAATGCTCAACTGAAACTAGCAACATCAATTTTATACGTAATACATTTGTGGACGCCACTATTAAAGTTTGGAAATTGTTTAAAAAATTTTAGATACATACACTTGCAACTTACAAATGCATTATGATTTTTGTTTAAATGCACCATTTTATTGTAATCCTTACAAATGCTGCAAGCTATGCGAATTATACATATGCAGGGTGGTCCATTGATCGTGACCGGGCCAAATATCTCGCGAAATAAGCGTCAAACGAAAAACTACAAAGACGAAACTTGTATAGCTTGAAGGGGGAAACCAGATGGCGCTATGGTTGGCTGGCTAGATGGCGCTGCCATAGGTCAAACGGATTTTTTTTAATAGGAACCTCCATTTTTTATTACATATTCGTGTAGTACGTAAATAAATATGAATGTTTTAGTTGGACCTTTTCTTCGCTTTGTGAGAGATGGCGCTGTAATAGTCACAAACATATGGCTCACAATTTTAGACGAACAGTTGGTAACAGGTGGGTTTTTTAAGTGAAAATACAGAACGTAGGTACGTTTGAACATTTTATTTCGGTTGTTCCAATGTGATACATGTATGCAATAAATGCTCAAAATGATGTCCGTCAGCCTCAATGCATTTGGCACACCGTGTAACGACATTCCTCTCAACAGGGAGTAGTTCACCTTCCGTAATGTTCGCACATCCATTGACAATGCGATGATGCATGTTGTCAGACGTTGTCGGGGGATCACGATAACAAATATCCTTCATCTTTCCCCACAGAAAGAAATCCAGGGACGTCAGATCCAGTGAACGTGAGGGCCATTGTATGGTGCTTCGACTACCAATCCATCTGTCATGAAATATGCTATTCAATACCGCTTCAACCGCACGCGAGCTATGTGCCGGCCATCCATCATTTTGGAAGTACATCACCATTCTGTCATGCAGTGATACATCTTGTAGTAACATCGGAAGAACATTACGTAGGAAAACAGCATACATTGCACCATTTAATCTGTCATCGTCCCGTAATTTCTCTTGTGCCCAGTGGCAGAACTGTACACGACATTCAAAGTCGTCGCCATGCATTTCATGGTGCATAGAAATATGGTAGGGGTGCAATGATGTTGATGTAGCATTCTCAACAGCGACGTTTTTGAGATTCCTGATTGTCGCGCAATTTGTCTGCTACTGATGTGCGGATTAGCCACAACAGCAGCTAAAACACCTACTTTGGTATCATCATTTGTTGCAGGTCGTGGTTGACGTTTCACGTGTGGTTGAACACTTCCTGTTTCCTTAAATAACGTAACTATCCGGAGAACGGTCAGGACACTTGGATGATGTCGTGTAGGATACCGAGCAGCATACATAGCACACGCCCGTTGGGCATTTTGGTCACGATAGCCAATAACACAATATCGACCTTTTCCGCAATCGGTAAACGGTCCATTTTAACGTGGGTAATGTACCACGAAGCAAATATCGTCAACACTGTCGGAATGTTACGTGATACTACGTACTTATACGTTTGTGACTATTACAGCGCCATCTATCACAAAGCGAAAAAGTGGTCCAACTAAGACATTCATATTTCTTTACGTACTACACGAATATGTATTAAAAATGGGGGTTCCTATTTGAAAAACGCAGTTGATATCCGTTTGAACTGTGGCAGCGCCATCTAGCGGGCCAACCATAGTGCCATCTGGTTTCCCCCTTAAAGGTAGACGAGTTCGTTCGTTGTAGTTTTTCCGTTTGATGCTTATTTCGTGAGATATTTGGCCCGGTCACGATCGATGGACCACCCTGTATATGAACTGCTTGTAGTGTTTTGTTATTTGTGTATAAAATTGTTTACAGTGTTTAGTTATTCACGACACAAAACTAGGGCGCTTCGCTGTAGTTGGTCAGTATGGTATCACGCTCTGCGATACGTGATCAGCTGCATCAAATTACGAAATCATTTATATTACGATACGTTTATTAATCGAAGTGTCATTACAGTGATGGTGGGTTTGAAATTAGAATACCTGGATCTTGGTGACTTATCGCGTAGCTTACCGAAGCTGTAAAGTTGCAACTAGAATCGTTCCACTACCTCTTTGTCGACGGACGGCTCGTCTAAATCTGTGATACTGCAGCCACCGTGGAGCCGGAGCTGGAGGGTAATACGCCTACCGTGCGCACTGCGGCGGTGCCAGCCGTGTTATTACGCAGACACGAGAAGCGGCGCATCGCTGCCGGCTGATCCGGATAATTCAGAGGCCTGCAGGCCGCGTGGGCGGTAGCCGACTAGATCGCTACGCCGACGCTACGTCACTTTATGGGGCTTCGCAGCCTCCGGGTCCATTACGACGATTACACGCTGAGCGCGAAACTGAGGACGCGTTTGTTCTGCTCTGCTCTAAAAAGTTTGTTCTCAAGCCGCCTTCTTCAAAACATTCTATTGCTCTCCAACTACAATGTGAAACGATCGTGTCTATTACTCAGAATATTTTGTTCAGTCCAAACTGCTCAAAACCGTTTCGCATAGTTTGTATAATCCTGGTCGGAAATCTCTTTCTCAATAATCCTTACACAACAGAATGACGCCAGGTTTAGTCAGCTTGTGGCACTAATACTATAAACTTTGATACTTTACGAACTATGCTTGCTTTATTGGCTGTGCGTATACACTACTGCTGTCAATTGGCCACTGAAATACTTAAGTCTACGGTTTTGTAAATTATGATGTATAAAGCTTTTCTTACTCTTAAAGACTTTTGTTATGGAAATTTAATAAGGTACTGCAAACGCTTACACTGGAACATGCAGGGTAGCTATACCGAAAAGCACTATTTTCAGTTTGCTCCCGAAACAAAGTAAAATGAAATAAATTTCTCACTCAAAAATAAGTTGCATGTCAAGTTTTTTGAAAAAAAATTACAATGTCGAATCGAAACTCTTTCACGTCAGCCCCTGCGCTGACGCAGATAATGTCTAGTGTGTACTCAGTTTCCATACAGGTCCGCTGCAATATTTCCGGGGGAATGATACTGATGACCTCCAAAATCCAAGTGCGGAGCCCTTGAAGGTTATACACCGCAGTGGCGAATACCCTGTCCTCCACATAACCTCAGAAGGGGAAAAAAAAACAATGGGGTGTTTTCAAGAGAACGTGGAGGCTATTTCGCGGATCGATCAAGTTCAATCCAGTGCCCCAGAAATGATCGATTTAGAGTTGTCCGAACATCCAATGACCAGCGAGGTGAAGCGCCATCTCGTTGAAAGTCTTCAACCTGGTGAAAAGTAAACATCTCGAATATATCTACGTGTGTCGTTCTTGTGACAGTCTCCACAGCAAAGAAGAGCGAGCCAATTGACTTGTCGCACATGGTCCTCACCAAAAGTTCGCTTTCGGGATATCTTTCACATCTTTCACATTTTTCTTGATACCTTGTGGATTCTGTGACCCCCAAACGCGAACATTATGCTTACTCACAGATTCAGAGAAATGGAATGTGGCCTCATCAGAAAACTTTCTTGTTTGACAAGGAAGCAGGACTGCTGTCTATTCAGTTAAGCATTACACACTGAAATCCATATTGTATATGCTTGCCTTCGGGCTTCGTCGCCTGCAGAGTCTGCACTTTGTATGGGTACAGACGCAACCGTTTTTTGAGGACCTCAGGAATAGTTGCACATGGCTTCTGCAGTTCCCAGAAAGCTTGACGAATTTCCTAGCGTGAACTTTGTTGGAACACTTGGCGGACAACTTGTTCGTCAGAGACACGCTAATCCCCTGTATACAACTTCAGAGTGCTGCCAGTGTTCAGAAACTGCCTATACCTGGTTTTTATCCTCTTGGCGCATGATGCAACCTTATTGTAAACAGACCGAACTTGCCTTTGCGCTGTAACAGTGGATTGAAACTCTGCGTACCAAGACACAGTTTGTGCCTTCTGAACTGACACCATTCTCGCTTGCACGCACAACAATAAAACAATGAAAACAATGCCGTTGTTGACAAAAATTTGGGAGAAGCTTTAGGTCCTTCTGCACCCAGCAGACAAGTCAGAACTCAAACAGAAAAATGATTTACTATTATTAAACCGCATCAAAAAGTAGTATATTTCGATGTATACACATTGTATTTTAGACAACAATAATTTTGTGAGTGGCCAGTTGGTCTTTGTACTGCTCTTCAATGAAATGATCTTGACTGACGAACAGGTGGCAGCAGGAATGCGCCTAGTGAGCAATGAGAGCGGCAATGTGACAGAGTGCTGGCCATGGGTAGTATCAAGCGGTTTCATGTGTGGAGGAGATTCCCATATCATTACTCGAGGAAATGCGTTACTATTAAATAAGTGGGTGATGAATTTTTCCGTATGCAATACCTTACACCAGGCCAGATAGTTTTCCTATGTCCTGATTTATGAGCCGTCGTTACTTCTGTAATTCGTAGTCCGGAGAATTAATTAGAATCCACTTAAACTATGAATATGAAGATGGTATCTGTTCTTTCGGACAGATACCATTGGTGACGATGCAGCTCTCTTAGAATGAAATGATAACTAAATGAAGACCCTAAGCTGTCAACAGACGTTGATATACATCATCGGGGGCAGTTTGAAATGTGTGCCCCGACCAGTACTCGAACCCGGGATCTCCTGCTTACATGGCAGATGCTCTATCCATCTGAGCCACCGAGAGCACAGAGGATAGTGCGACTGCAGGGATTTATCCCTTACACGATCGCCGTGAGACCCACATTCTCAACCTAATGTCCACACACTACATTCGTAGTGCCCCTGCCCATTACACTCATTACTCGCGGCAGACAATCTTACAGAGTTCCGTAAGAGTTCGGGCAATGCGTGTACATCCAGCACAGGAGGAGGACGTCAATGGCCCGTTAGCCTTAACTATCTCAAGATGGTATATGTTCTTTCGGACATGTTTATCTAGCGTTACTTCTAGGTGGTCATTCTTGTGTTACGTTAACTGTACTTTCCAATGGGAATCCCAAAATTAATTCGTAAAATAATTTATGCAGGGTGTCTTTCACTTTTCGGGTAAAATTGAAACACGTGATAGAGGGGCCACAATCGATTATTTTGAGATAGGGAACTAAAGGTCAGAGACGCATATTTATTGTGTTATGGACATGCACAGCGTACACCGCCTAATAACAAAGTAGCTCATAGTAACTGTTCAGATTGACGACCATCATTCTCAGTGCATGTATGGCAACGGCTCACGAAGTTCATCCGCAGTCTCTCGTAGATCCCTGGTGTCAGACAACTTCAACTCTAGCAAGCAGGTCTTCATCCGTGTCTACGTGGGTTTCATACACCAACGTTTTGATGTAACTCCACAGAAAAAACTCCAGAGGTGTGAGATCCGACGATTGCGCTGGCCATGGGGCAGAACATCTCTCCAGTCGAACGATGAGAGTACCTATTGTTCAGGTGCTCGCAGTCGTTAACGTCGAAGTGGGATGGTGTGCCGTCGTGCTGAAACGATATACTTTCGCGGACCGCAACGGGTTGAGTCTCCAAAAACTATGTCAACATGTTTTGCGGAAACACCAGATAACGTGGACCAATCAAACGGGGAAGCAGCAGACAAGTTCCTAGACGATTTTCGACAATGCCCGCTCTTACACTGACAGAGCACACCGTTGCTGGTGGTCACCGATGTGGGTGGCGTGGGGAATGTTCTTACTCACCGTTGCAACACATGCATTGAGACAAGTGTTCGTCACTGTGAACAACTGCAGTGAGCTACGTCGGTGTTCTGCGATGTATGCTGTGTGTGCACGTAACAAAATAAATATGCATTTCCTATCATTGTTTCCTTATATCAGTATAGTAGGTTGTGGCCCCACTAAGATATGTTTCAGTTTGATGCAAAAGATTTGAAACTCTATGTACATTGCCTGAGAGATGTTTCAAAACAAACCGTGTAATAGAGATAAATCTGCATTCTCAGTGCAGTTCAGTAGTGACTGATATCTTTTCCTTCGTTAACTTAACTATGGAGTTTACGTTCATCGTTCACACGGTCAATATGCCTGGAAGGATCATTTCAAGCTTAGGCTGTGGACGTATTCTCGTTTAACCATAGGAAGGATTATCTGCACGGTAAATTGCCTGAGGAACTGGAGTGTATCACAGCTGCGTCGTTATTTTTTACCACAATTACGGCTCTCGATCAACAGCTCTAGTCACAAAAACAATAGCTGAAGACCGCTCTCTATGAAATATGGATTTCAGAAATCCGAGGAGAAGGAAACGGAACTGCGCAGTTACTTTTTGGGGGCAACTGGAACAGGAGATCGACGCCATAAAACGGCAGTTAATGGCAGTGGGCGGCAGCAGAAAGACTAGCCCGCCACAAGTGGCTGTTCAGTCTGCGTGGATCGACAGAGCATAAAAATATGTACAGTACCAGCATACAAACAAAAATAAAACATAATGAAGCGGTTCATCCCTAATTACGCAGTATCGCAGTTAGCAATCTGGGCGAGGATTGTGTTAAAACTGCAGAATTTGTAAAAACTGAACTACGAGTGTGATGCAATTATGCACATTGCAGGTAGCAGTCAACATACTCCATTGCCCTCGAATGCTAAAAGCCATCTCTATAGTGTTAAAGTTTCAAGTAAAAGTCTAAGAAAATGAAGTTTCAAAATCCATATATTTAAAATACAAGGGGCGTCCAATTAGTAAGTTTCTCTATATTGAGAAAAACATTACACACGATTTACTACATTAAAATAATTTTATTGGCGTGTACGATGCTTCTATTTTTTCCTACATAGTCATAATGATTTTCCAAGCAGTTTCGGTGACGAGGCAAGTTTTACCAAACAAGTGTTGTACCACATGGAACGCTGAATTTGTGTTGGGGAATCTATGAACTGCCTTCAAAAGAAAAGTCTGCATGTTTGTCTCGCAAATTTGTTTTCCTTCATAACAGTGATCGGATTCATACAGCTGGAACGACCCTTGGACCCAGGCTGAGATCGGAAGGTTCCCACATCCTCCATATTCACCAGATGTTGCTCGGAGTGATTTCCAAGTGTTCACCCAATAAAAGGGTCATCTTGGGGGTAAGCACTTCATCACCGACGGAGAATTGATATCAAGAGTGAACAGCTGGTTACGAGCACAGGACACGACTTGGTACAAAATTGCTTTGGAAAAACTTGTCACGTTTCCAAAAATGTTTGGGAAACATGGCGACTATGGATAGAAATATCGGAAGTATTCTGCATTCTTAATAAAACTATTTCAACGTGATAAATTGTTTGTAATATTTGTTTATAAATTAGGGCAATGACTGTGTCTCGTATCACAATTATACATGTTAATTATTGCATGAAAAGTTAAGTGTAGGCGCTTACAGAACAATAAATGAAGGTAGTCACATGATGATGATGATGATGATGATGATGATGATGATGATTGGATTGTTGGGCGCTCAACTGCGCAGTTATCAGCGCCCGTACAAATTCCCAAACTTTGCTCAAGTCAATCTCGCGACTTTCAGGAATGATGAAATAATAAGGACAACACAAACACCCAGTCATCCCGAGGCAGGTGCAGTCATAATAGGTCACTCTCTACAGTAGGTAGAGCATAGAGCGTAGAGCGTGAAAATGGTGTTAGTTAATAGTGTACACGCCGCAGCTTGCCGACCGCTCAGAGCGCACAACAGATAGGACATCGACGATTATGGAAAAGACATCAAGCACTCTACATTTAGCAAAGCACGTTTAAAACATGTTTCAAGAAACGCTGTTATGAAAAAAGTAAAATCGCTTGGGCTGCTTATTTTAACATATACGTCAATGTATATGTTAAAATAGACAATGTATGTGGTTTCGCTTTATGCATTAGAGTGCCCCTTGAAACACGTTTAAATTGTTCTACCAGTATGCCCAATATATCGTCTTTGGCATTCTCCCACGTAGTCCTGTAGATACCTGATTATTTCCGCATTTTTTTTCCAACTCAATGCGACAAGATATTTTCTGTTTTGAAGGTAAGTTACTTTCGGTTTACATGAAGTATGTCATGAGGCCTACTTATGTTTGTCTTAGTTTAAACACTCCTTCGTTTTAATGAATTGAATATACTTGTGGCTATGGAGATGACGTACTCATTTTTTGTGCCAATGTGCTTCAGCATATCAAGTTCTTTCTTGAATCTTATTGGATGCCATGATTTGCGATCATTATAATAGTATTCGTAGGTTTTGTATAGATCCTGAAGATATGACAGCCATTGCATTTCGATATGGTTAAACGAAGATGTTGAGGACGTCGTTGTTTTTCATTTCGAGAGTAAATTGTATTTTGTGAAGCAGGATACACCTTTAGAAAGCGACGTGCGTGATATATTCCTGATTCCAGTGAAACAAAATCAACACGTCATGGATATAGTTTACACAGACGTTAGCTGTAAACAAACTATGCGTCCAATTTCTGGGCTACCATTGTTTTAATAACTAAGAACAATAAATTTTAAAAAGTAATAACGCCACGTCTCATAGCATCATCTAGTGACCACTGTAACCTTAGTGGAACTACACTGTTCCTGTTTACTGGAAGCTAGGTTTTAAGTTCCCAGCGCTTTGCGAGGTTACTCTTTGCTTCGATCATTTCGAAGTACGCTGTCTATCAATGTCACTGATATACCAACTCTCCAACGACTCCGACAAAGTGAACAACTGGGAAAATTTCCTTATTTCACGTACCTGCAGATACTCTGCGCTGCTTCTTGTCAGCTGCCATGCTGCATCTGTCTCCTGGGTCCATGACCTGTTCCGACTTTCAAACCATGTAGAGAAGGGAGTCTTCTACCACACTTGGTATCCAACGTTTACTTTTATATTGAACTTTTATTCAGCCTGCCATCTAGAGGTGCAGGCAGTTCAGTATTTACGAACAGTCATAGTGAAGACGGAATTGGCTTCATCACTTCACTGAAACGCCGTACAGTACAACTTGCCTGATTGTTGAAACGTTTGAGGCAGAAGTGCCGGCCGAAGTGGCCGAGTGGTTCTAGGTGCTTCAGTCTGGAACCGCGCGACCGCTACAGTCGCGGGTTCGAATCCTGCCTCGGACATGGATGTGTGTGATGTCCTTACGTTAGATAGGTTTAAGTAGTTCTACGTTCTAGAGGACTGATGACCTAAGATGTTAAGTACCATAGTGCTCAGGGCTACGTAACATACGGAAACTCACATTTTACTCGAGAGTGGCCGATTTGTAAAGTGAAACAGAGGGATGCTGCAGTAAAAATAAATAAAACAATACACATTTATTATATAGAGCTTTTTTTGAGTCATTTGTCCTCTGACTGACTTGGTGCCATCCGCCAAAAACTCTCATGTGCCAACCTCTTCATCTCACAGTAGCACTTGCAACCTACGACCTCAATTATTTCTTATTTGTATTCCTATCTCTTGTCTTCCTCTACAGTCTTTACCCTCTACAGGTCCCTCTAATACCATCGAAGCTATTCCCTGATTTTGTATCCCACCTGGAAGGAGGCGAGTGGCTCTGCTGCTGAAAACAGAAAGGTTGGACGAATGCAGGAAGTGAGTAGGAGCAGGAAAAGGTGAAAATCTCTCGGTAGTGCTCTTAGAATTGGTTTTACTATATCAGAATATTAACTGATTACATAACTTTGCACTTAGGCGCGAAGCCTTAGACCCGTCATAAGTAATACATAGTCTCAATAGCAAGCGAAGTGCCCTGGCTGTCTGCTCTTGATCAAATGTTCAGAATCTGGAGCGGAGCTCGTAGAGCTCTTCCACTCTGGCTAGAGTGCGCTGTCGTCGGTGTCTGTCGTAGTGCCAACCTTCGAACTTGTACCTTTGCCGTGGCATCGTTGCACTCGATACCACATCCGTCCCACCTGAAATGACGCACCGTCATTGAGTATGGTTTCCGACGGGGGGTGGAGGGACCCAGGGGCGGCGCAGCTGAGAGGCCAGACAGCGGAACTGCCAGGGGGCGCTGCCCACCCGCGACCCAGAATTGCTCGCGAGGGGGCGAGGAAAACGCCCCGTGGAAAACCTGCCCAGGCCACGCACAGCCACTGGATATGCTCAGATGAGGAGGCGGAGCAACCATCTCCATGGGCGGCGGCGGCAAGAGGCTCCTGTCCGGTACAGGTGACCGGACTGGCACCGGCGAAGACGGCAGGGGCGCCCGCGGAGGCGCGTGCGGCCGAGGCGCCGTCGGTGGCGTCGTGAGCTGAGGCGGCGGAAGCCTCGAAGCCTCCAATTCTGCCGGAAAACAATCAGCGGCAGAAAACCGTGGACGGCACAAACGAATCTGGTTACTGCGTCGCTTGGCAGTGCCGGAGGGACCAGAAATGACAAATAAGGCGCGGCCAAGACGGCGAAGAATACGCCCCTGCTCCCAGTGCTGCCTGCCAGTGAAAACGCGATAGAACACTAAATCATGCGGCGCCAAGCCACAACGAAGGTGGGAGCGCGCGGCAGCGGGTGCAATAACTGCAGGAGCGGCCGATGGGAGCGGCCATGTAGCAATTCCGCTGGGGAACGAGTGCCGCGCGGCTGGGAGCGATGTGAAGCAAGGAAATTCAAGAGCACACGCTCTGGAGATTGTGTGGCGTGCAACTAGCTCATCTGCGACTTAAGCGTACGCACAAAACGTTCAACCTCGCCGATCGACTGGAAGTGGAACGGGGCTGAGGTCAGATGGCGAATGCCATTAGCAGCGCAGAACGCTTCAAACTGAGGAAACGAATTGGGGGCCGTTGGCGGAGACAATAACTTCATGAAGGCCCTCAATGCAAAAAATAGACGTCAAAGCCCGAATAGTACTCGCAGATGTAGTAGAAGACATAGCTACCACAAAAGGAAAGTTGCTGTGCCCATCAATAACTATCAACCAACGGGTGTCCCAGAAAGGACCCGCAAATCAATACGAATGCACTGGCAAGGTGCAGTAGGAGTCGGCCACGCAAAGAAGCGCTGGCAGGGAGCAGATTGATGCTCCGAGCAAGAGCGACAGTTAGCAAGCAAAGTCTCAATATGTTTCCAATGCCCACCCACGTGCAGTGACGATGAGGTAATTGTTTCGTCCGCACTATACCCAAATGACCAGCGTGCAGCAATCAGAGGATTTCCGACTGCAACGTATGAGGTACAACCACACGAGACTGATCATTGTCAGTTCGTAACAAGATAACACCGTGGTGTACAGACAAGTTGTGACGTGGCGCAAAGTAACGTCGAACAAGTGGATCACGAATTTGAGTAGCAGATGGAGGCCATTGAGTGCGAATATACTGCAAAACAATCTGCAAAGAAGCATCGGCGGCTGTCGTGGAAGCAATGAGACGAAAATCCACCGGAAAACCATCGGCTAATTACTTATCTTGTGAATCAATAAACATACAGGACAGTTCAGAAGAATCAGACACTTCGTCAGGACCAATAGGCAGACGAGACAAAGCATCAGCATTGCCATGTTTGGCCGTACGCCGAAACAAAATTTCGTAATCGTAGTTAGACAAGAACAAAGACCAACGATGCAACTTTAGGGCAGTACGGACCGGAGCTGGATTTGACGGGTGAAACGACGACGTCAAAGACGTATGGTCGGTGACCAAATAGAACTTGTGACAGTACAAAAATATCATGAAACTTTGTCACACCATAGACAATAGCTTCTTTCTCGATTTGTGAATAGTTTTGCTGGGCAGAATTGAGCAACTTAGATGCAAAAGCGATCGGGCTATCGACTGAATTAATGCGGTGCGACAGAACCGCTCCGATGCAGTGACAAGATGCATCGACAGCCAAAACAACTGGCTTGGAAGGATCGAAAGGAATCAAAAAGCGATCACTCAACAAAGCAAAGTTGAGCTTGTGGAAAGCAGCGTTACATTACGAAGACGAAACAAAAGGAACGTTCTTACACTGAAGGCGATGCAAAGGCGCTGCAATCTGCGCTGCATTTGGTATGAACTAAGACTGAAGTTCTTTGAAGTTCCAGGGTGCTGGCAAATCTCTAATCGCACTGAGATGTGCCGGCGAGGGGTGGACCCTGTCCGTTAATCATATGTCCTAAGTACGGAATCTCAGTGTGAAAAAATTTGCACTTGTCTCTGTTACACTTTAGTCCTGCCTGCAAAAGTACAGTAAATAAAGCACGCAATTCTGCAAATGTTCGTCAGGGGTGCGACCTGATACAACTATATCGTCCACTTAATTGGAACAACCAGAGACAGTGGCTCACATCTACTGCAAGTAAGACTGAAAAATAGCAGGAGCCGAAGCACAACCGAACGAAAGGCGGCGAAACTTCAACAATCCGAGGTGGGTGTCGATCACAAAATAGCGCTGCGACTGTTCTTCGAGCGGAGTCTTAAAGTATGCGTCCCGCAAGTCAATCGTAGAAAAGAATTTTCCTCCACCAAGCTTATCAAACATGTCTTCAGGACGCGGTAAGGGAAACGTAGCTACGACTGTCTGGGATTTACTGTAAGTCAGCGCAAATACGGAGACGACCGTTTTGTTTCTTCACACACACTATAGGCGAAGCCCATGGTGAAGCAGAAACAGGGTCAGTGACACCACTGTCTTGCAAATGCTTAATTTCAGCAGCTACGCCGTCGGTACCGGGCGTGCGCGCCGGAAAACAGGCATGGCATTGTCTTTAACTACAACATGCGCTGCAAAGTCTGTGGCGCAACCAAGGCCATCAGAAAAGAGTTCAGCACAATCATCGCTTAGTGCGGCAACACTGTCTGCAAGGTCACTAGCGTTGATGCAAAGTACATTGTCCTGAATTACGAGGCCAAAAAGTTCAAATGCGTCCAAGCCAAAAATGTTCGTAGCATCACTAGAGCGGAGCACATGGAAAGACACTGTACGGGTCGTTGCACCATACGTGGCTTGCAAACTAGACACACCGAGCACTGAGATTTCCTGTCCAGTAAATGTAGTCAGCGTGGAATGCGAAAGGCGAAGCGGGGGCGAACAATGCAAGGCATACGTTGATTTGTTCAGTAGAGAAATTGACGCACCATTGTCCAGCTGCAGGCGAACAGAACGTCCACAAATGTTGAAAGTCGCAAAAAGTTTCCTCGCATCGCGCTGAATGCGAGAGGAAGTGTCTGGCAAAACGTGATTTACACAACGAGCTGTTAACGCACGTGAAGCAGAAGGCTTTGAATATATGTCATTAACGTCCATAGGTTGATGTAAATCATGATCACGGAGGTTTCCGTTGCGGTGACGCCCACGCGAGTCACGAAAACGGGAGACAAGTTCGGAATTATTGTTTCTCTTACTGCACACAGCTTGCACATATCCTTTCTTATTACAAAAATAAGACTGTGCTTCACGGGATGGGCAACTGTCCCGTGGGTGGGCATGAAAGGAGTTCAGACATGACTTCAGTTTCTTAGTGGGTGCCTGGTCCGAAACGTGTTTACTTGCGCGCGAGCGGCACGGTGTGGCTGGCCGTGCTGCGACCGGGCGGAATGGCACGTATTGTGACGTGCTATCAGTACACACACCCGGGGTCACGTAGAACGCGGAAGTAGCCATGTCTAATGTATCTTGTCTGTCTAGCAAGTCCATTACTTCCTGCAAAGACGGGTTTTTAAATTTGAGGATTTGCTCGTGGATGCAGTGATCTACCACATTCTGCGAAATAGCGTCTCTAATCATTATATCCGCATATGAGCGTCCACACGAGCAATTAAAGTCACAATGAGAAGTTATTCCCTGAAGGTCCGCTAACCACGATTTATTCGACTGAGTAGGGCAACGCCGGAGGCGACAAGATTTGTAGCGTGCAGCTACCACATTCACACTGTCACGGAAGTGGAAATTCAGAGCATCAATCACTTCGTCATAAGTTTTAGTTTCTGGGCGGGTGGTGGGAAACAATTTCACGAGCACACGGTATAACACAACACCCGCGTTGGCAATGAAAAGGCAAGCCGTTCTGTACATGGTATGTTGTATGCTGCGAAGTGTACCTCGAGCTGGACGATGTATTCTGGCCAGCGTTCAACGTCAGGATTGAAGGCACGAAATGGCGGCGTCTTCGGCGACGGCGTCGGTACAGGCGGTGCGTCGGCGGCGCCGAAGGAGCTGCAGTTTTTTGTGTGACCAGTCCATTTATGGCAGCAAGCAGCCGCGTCATTTGCTGACCCTTAAAACGTACAAAATCGGACAGCGAAGCCTGTTCCTGTGGCGAAGCCATGGTTTACACAAATGAGTCTTACAGCAGCTGGGGGAAGCAGTCGTACACCCACACGGTCACACGGGGAAATCATAAAAAAGCTAAAGCAGTACCGAACAAAAAAGGAAATGATAGGGAAAAAAATTTCCTCGTCGCCAACTTTTGTATCCCGCCTGGAAGGCGGCGCGTGGGTCTGCTCCTGAAAACTACTTAAACGTAACTAACCTAAGGACATCACACACATCCATGCCCGAGGCAGGATTCGAACCTGCGACCGTAGCAGTCTCGCGGTTCCAGACTGTAATTCCTAGAACCGCTCGGCCACTCCGGTCGGCTCAACTTGTGGCATGGCCTAGTATACCTGAACTATCATTGTCTGTGTTAGTTTGCTGTCTATTCTGATGAGAACAACCCTATCAGTAAATTGTTAACAGTAGCTCAGTTCTGCCCTATCGTCCTATTCATAACGAATCCTATCAGTTTCGGTTGCTGTTGATATTACCCTATACGCATCCGACCAGAAATCTTTATCTTGCTTCCATTTCACTTCAATGACCCCCATTACATCCAGGTTGGGACTTAACATTTTCCTATTCAGATTTTTTAGATTTCCTACCACGTTAAAACGTCTGACATGCCACGCTCCGACTCGTAGAAAGCCGACCGCTGTGGCTGGCGGTTCTAGGCGCTTCAGTCCGGAAACGCGCGACTACTACGGTCGCAGGTTCGAATCCTGCCTCGGGCATGGATGTGTGTGATGTCCTTCGGTTAGTTAGGTTTAAGTAGTTCTAAGTTCTAGGGGACTGATGACCTCAGATGTTAAGTCCCATAGTGCTCAGAGCCATTTGCACTCGTAGAAAATTATCCTTCCGTTGGTTATTCAGTCATCTTCTCATGCCGCTACCCCCTTGGCAGTCTTGCCCCCTAATACCCCCCCCCCCCCTCCCCCGGGATCCAAATTGGGAACTAATAACTATTGTTCCGGAATCTATTGCCAATGGAGAGACAATCATGACACTTTTTCAATTACGGGCCGTATATTCTCTTAATACACATTGTCTCTTTTTAATGCAACTATTTAGATTGCCCTCTGCATCCTAATGGCGTTGATCATCGGTAAATCCTCCTCGAGGAATTATGTGCAATTGTGGGCAGTTTCGTACCCCCAATTGAAGATAGTGCTTTGAACCGTTGTCAGAATCAGAGCGACTTCTTATACCGGAAGTCTTCGGCCGCCATTGCTGATGATTTTTTCCAAATGTAAGCGGTGGCAGGGTTCAAACCCGGGCCCGAAGACGTTTTCATTATTAATCAATAATGCTACCTCTAAACATACTAGAAAACGCAGTTCCCTGAATAAAAAGGTAAAATAAAAAATTCCGCAGAACGAAAATATGTCAGACATAGCTTCAATATTACGTCCAACTTATATCAAAAATATTTCCTTTATTCATGAATAACTTTCGCATTTATCAATAATCACAGAACCTCTTGATTTTTCCATGACAAAGAACGTTCTAATGAGTACAAAATAACGACGTAGTCATGTGTAATAGCTGTTACCTGCTCCTTCTATCCCATATTAGTAATTTTGTTACGGTAAGCGATGTTGAGTAAGTATGCTAGTAATTTTACGATGTGTCTGTATATAGTAATGTAGAGAGCAGCCACTATATAAAGAAAATGTATGGTGGGACGGTATGTAGATTCATAACGAATGTGTTTCTACTATTTTCCAGTATGTAGAATCTGAAACCGTGTGTAATTTTTTCCAACTATATTTTTAAAAATGCCTCAATTCATTACATTCATGTAGAAGTACAGCGTTTAGAGGTTTCTGTGGCTCGCCTAGTACTGGATGTGATACTTCACCACCAGAGCAACACACACCAATCATTTCCCCCTTCCATTTTAATATGTTATGGTGCCTACATTTGTGAACCACCCCCTTTGATGACTATGATTAACATAGTCAACTGAGCGAAGATAATGAAATGCAATCTCACGAACAGCCTCCCACCTCCCACCTCACACCTTCCACACGTAAAGCAGGGACTCTCCATCGTACAACCCTTAAATGATGCCATTGTTGTTAGTCTTCAAGCGTCTTGGAAGGTGTAAGAGACGTGTGATGCTCAGCGTCTAAAATGCGGCGGGATTGTGACTGTTCTAAAGTCTCTGTAGCTCTTTATTCCACCTGATGGCTCAAATGGCTCTGAGCACTATGGGACTTAACTTCTGTGGTCATCAGTCCACTAGAACTTAGAACTACTTAAACCTAACTAACCTAAGGGCATCACACACATCCATGCCCGAGGCAGGATTCGAACCTGCGACCGTAGCAGTCGCGCGGTTCCGGACTGAGTGCCTTAACCGCGAGACCACCGCGGCCGGCTATTCCACCTGATAACCCGCGTTCAAGTTCCGGCGGACATGAGATTGCTTTGAGGTTTCTTGGGTTCGAGTAATTTTCGTAGCTTTGAGCTCTTGCATCTAGGCGCTAAATCAGACCTACGTTTGCGAGGATTATAGTAGAAATTTTAAATATCATTTTCGGGCTTGCAGTCCCATTTTACTGTTGTATCTTCACAGAAATTCTCCAGCTATGTCAGGTGGTGTAGGAACACATCATCATAACCCATGCGCACAATAATAGTGGATTTGCATTGTCACGAAATACTCTACAGACACAGAATCGCCGATCATCGCGCCAGCGTTGTCTCCTTGTCACTCATATGTCTCATTTGAGAGCGTTAAAAATACTCAGAAACGGTTCAAGCTATCTCAGTACCAAATAGCATCGGAATTTGCCCAACGGTAACGTCGTGAAAACGTAACAAAGTGAATTGCTTTCGCAGTTAATAATACTGAGATTCGTATGGAAGTATGGATTAAAAACATTGAGAGTTAAATAAGCATTGTATTGATTACGTCGAATCATATTAGTTAGAACGTATCAACCAACAAAAAAATTTCCCCAAATATGATAAAGTTCAAAAGTGAAAGAGTAAACAGTTTTTTCAAAGAGTAAATATTTTTCCTTAATTTGCGTAATATTGTTCAAATCAATAAATATCTCTTACTACACAAACCTAGTAAAGTAGCTTGTCTTCATCAGGGTTCGATCTCTCACGTCATATTTCATGGATATCGGTTCAGTGATTTAGTCGTGAAAACGTAACAAAAATTGGTTCAAATGGCTCTGAGCACTATGGGATTTAACATCTGAGGTCATCAGTCCCCTAGAACTTAGAACTACTTAAACCTAACTAACCTAAGGACATCACACACATCCATGCCCGAGGCAGGATTCGAACCTGCGACCGTAGCGGTCGCGCGGTTCCGGACTGAAGCGCCTAGAACCTCTCGTCCACACTGGCCGGCAAAACGTAACAGAGTTGCTTTCTCATTTATAATATTAGTATGGAATCGTGGATTGGCATCGATCAAACACGTTGAGGTTTGTATCAACACTGTATTCTGTTATCTACTGTTACGCTCGCTATTCATTAAAATGAAATGAAATGTGTGCATAGTGGGAAACACTTGGTACAAGTATTCTTGGTGCAGGCATTCTTGGTGCAAGCATTCTTATTTGATGTCATTTCGGTGACTTGCTCGTCGATGATGATAAAATGGTGATTATGATTATGACGATGATGATGGTGACAATAAACTATCCAAACGTGAGCAGAGAAAGAAAAAAAAAAAATAACGGTCAGAGTGGGAATCGAATTAGGGAACCCATGATAGTGAAACACAAATGCTAACCGCATGACCATGAGCTGTTCACGGAAATTTTAATGCAACAAAATAGTTTTAAGGGACATACAGCGCTCAGCGGATAAACTGTGGCCGGCCGAAGTGGCCGTGCGGTTAAAGGCGCTGCAGTCTGGAACCGCAAGACCGCTACGTCGCAGGTTCGAATCCTGCCTCGGGCATGGATGTTTGTGATGTCCTTAGGTTAGTTAGGTTTAACTAGTTCTAAGTTCTAGGGGACTAATGACCTCAGCAGTTGAGTCCCATAATGCTCAGAGCCATAAACTGTGACAGGGTTTCGGCTGATACTAGTATGTAAGTATGGATTAAAAATACAACGGTTTGCATAAACGTTGTATTCATTACCTTGAACCGTTATATGTAGAACACATTATTTAATAAAAGCATTTTCACACATATGATAAAATTCAAAAGTCAAAGAGTAAATGGCTTTTACAAAGAATAAATATATTCCTTAATTCGCATTGCATTCTTCAAATAAATACGTTCTACACACTTTCTGAAGTAGCCTTTGCTCTTCCTTAGCGTTCAAGCTATATCCATATCAGATTTCAGCAAAATCGGTTCAGCGGCTTGGTGGTGAAAATGTGACGGACAGTTACTTTCGCATTTAGAATATTAGTATGGATTTTTATGTTTCTGCATGTAAACTGTACTTGTATAAAAAGTAATTGCTTTGGTTACATGGAAGTCCAGAAATTAAGCGACCTCTGTCTCCTCCGTCCTAATAAGCCTCCGAAGGCTCAACTGTACCGACCTATAGCTATGTCATCCTCAGTGGATAGGTGTCACTGAATGTGGATACGGAGGGGCATGTCGTCAGCAGACCGCTCTAACCGCCGTCCTCAGTTTTCGTGACCGTGGCAGTTATTTCTCGGTCAAGTATCTCCTCAACTGGCACACAAGGGCAGAGTGCACATCACTTGCAAACAGCACTCAGCTGCCCGGACGGTCAATCATCCACGTGCTAGTTGAGCCGGACAGTGCGTAACTTCGGTGACCATACGGGAACCGGTGTTACCACTGCAGTAAGGCAGTAACATGCAATTTATATCCTGTAATGATACATAATACACAGTGGAGTAACACTGTATAATATGCGGTTCTCATTATGTGCAGAACAAACATCAGAATAAACAAAACAGCGAAGAGAAATCGTCGGCTCCCAGTTTCTCTCTTGCATATTAATTTACGTCTCTTTCCTTACCAATGCTACTAACACTATCCATAATCCTACCATTTAGTGCAGGGGCGGGCAAACGTTGCACGTGGCTCGTCAGCGCACTGCGCTGCACGTGTGCTGCTCGCGTGCAATCGTCGACTCCGGCAGTGGCGACAGCCGCCAGGTTGCGGCAGTGTAGTACCAGGCTAAGCTGCGGACGTTGATGCGAAGCGCCCACTAAGTAGTGAACGTTGTATTTCAAGAACTGGAAAATGCAGAATGAATCAAGGAAACGGAGACGTGGAGATTTGCTTTCTTTTAAAAAGGAATGAGAGCATCATTTTTTCTTCGCGCAAAAACGTGAAAATTCGAAATATTTAATATGAGGCAGTATTCTCGCCGGTCAGCGGAAGTTTAGTATTGAGCGCCATTATAAAAAAATTCACAAGGACGAGTACAATTTGTCGGATTCTGAGCGGATGAGGAAATTGATTGAGCTTAAGAAGTGCGATCTGACGATACTAGATGAGTCAAACGTAAGTTGCTGCTGTCACGAGAGATCTGCGACTTTCTTTCGTCATGTCTCTCATCTAACTGATTTAACATTTTATGGAGCACTGTTTTCAATTTTTCAGGACGACAACAATGATAGCCCAGTGGTAAATTGCAAGTTATAAGATTGCGCTTAATATAGTGATAGCTGAAAAACCATTTGCTGAAGGCGAATTTATAAAGGAGTGCATCAGTGACGCTGCTGATTTGCTTTTCCATTGAATGCAAATCAGTTTCGAGCTATCACTCTTTCTCGGTTGACTGTAAGTCGTTGAATAAGTGCCATGGCAGGTGACGTTTACTGTCAATCAAGGAGTGCAGTGCAGGAGTTTATTGCATTTTCCATCGCACTTGATGAATCCACAGATATTTCAGACACCGCGTAGTTAGTGATTTATGTCCGCGGCGTGGACACTGTTCGGCACATAACAGAGGATTTTTTAGATATGATATCTTTAAAAAGCACGACCTCCTGCGCGGACATCCTAAAAGCCGTTGAAGAAGCTGTCGATTCAGCTGGCTTAAACTCGGAACGTTTGGCGTCATTGACAACAGACGGAGCACCTGCAATGAAAGGGGAACAAATGGGATTTGTTGGATTACTAAGAAAAAAACTACAGCGTACAGAAGAATCATGCTCGTATAGCATCCACTGCATTTTGCACCAAGAAGTACTCTGTGCAAAAGCGGGAAAACTAGGGGACGTCATGCAAGTGGTTATTCTGGCAGTTAATTATTTGTGATCCCACGGGCTTACACATAGGCAGTTTCACACACATTTAGCTGAAACTGGGGAAGAGTGCGGTGACATACCGTACCACAGCGAAGTCCGCTGGCTTAGTCGCGGTAATGTACTCAGAAGATGTTTTGAGCTGAGAATACCAATAAATCAGTTTTTAAAGGACAAAGGAATGTAATTCTCGTCTGAGAGACAAGTTCCTTTTGGCAAGACGTGTAACAGACTTTTATCAAGACTTTCCATAGCAAGAGTTTCCTCGTCTCCATCGTGAAGCCGCTAAGATATTGTCAACATACGTTTGTGAGAGATTTTTTTCTGTTATGAAAATTAATAAGTCTCGGTTAAGAGCATACATCTGTGATGAAAATTTACGTAACTGTTTGCGTTTGTCTGTATGTAGAAATTTCGTTCCAGACATTAAACGTATTGTAAACCCCACCTGTGATAATGAAATGAAACGTATCGTAGTTGTGAGTGGCCAAGTGGTTGTAGGCACTGCAGTATGGAACCGCGCGACCGCTACGTTCGCAGGTTCAAATCCTACCTCCTGCATGGATGTGTGTGTTGTCCATAGGTAAGTTAGGTTTAAGTAGTTCTAAGTTCTAGGGGATTGATGACCTCAGAAGTTAAGACCCATAGTGCTCAGAGACATTTGAGCCGTTTTTGAAACCATGATTTCTTTCAAGCGCTCCTACTACCCTTCCTTCATTCAATAAAGCAAGCCAGGTAATAAAACGCATTACAGAGGAAGGAGCGGAGAGACGATATGGTGGGGAGGGGAGAGAAGCGGGTGGTCACCTTGCCCCTGTGTGCACGCAGAACACCTATTAACTGCACACGAGCAACTGCACCGCACACGTGCAAGATTCCTGCCCGCCCCTGATTTAGTGCGTCATTTATGTAGTGTACCAAAGCTACTGAACCCTAGTTTTCGTTGAGCACATCTCTGATTCTGAGTGACACGCTTATTTGCGCTGAAGACGACTTCCAATAAAAATTTTAGGAAAGTATAGTGTAATTTCTGATAAAATGACATATCGTAGGCCTCCCGTCGGGTAGACCGGTCGCCTAGTACGAGTATTTTGAATTGATGCCAGTGTGACGACTTGTGTGTCACTGAGGACATGATAATGAAGACAACACCCTGTCACCGAGCACAGACAATCTTCAACCCTGCCGGGAATCGAACCCGCGCCCTCGCATACCATTCTGCCCCGCTGACGACTCGGCTATCGAGGCGGACAATTCCTGATAAAAACATTACATCTCTTCTAAAAATTAAAAACAAAATGCGGACGACGTGCTTTGTCAAATAATGGAAACATTTCAGAAGAGGCAGCATCGGATGGCAGCAGAGAAAACGTACGCCACAGGTGGCTGTGCCGTAGAGACGTGCTACGGGCGTCGGCCGGAGGAGGGCGAGTCTCGCCTCGCCGTGCGCCGTACCTTCCGGCGGCGCGCCTGCCGCGTAGGCAGCCCCCCTTACGCCCGAGGATGCATAATGCAGCAGGCGCTGTCGGACGCGGCGGACAAATGTTTTTCAGCGCCCATAGCACACGGGCCAGTCACCCCGGCGGCGTGCCGCGCATCCGCAAAACACGGGAAGGCGGCCCGGCCGGCGCGGTCGATGGCTCTGCCGTCACCTGTCCGCCCTCCGGAGCCCGGCAATTAAGGCCGTGCCCTCAGCCAGTGGTTTCTGGGGCAGCCAGGCGCCCCAGCAAGAATGTCACCGCGTCTCTTCCAGGAGCTGTGGCACTTACTGTCGTGTGCGGCACGGCATTCCAGGCCACTGCCACTTCTTGTCTGCGGACGTCTAATTCAGAAACGAGAATAAAGGGAAACCGGAGCTCCGAAGGTCCGTATTAACGTCCAGCACTGTTTAGTGGTAACCAGCAAACTCACCACCGCCGATTCTTTAAATAATCCGACTCCTGCTTACATACCACCTTCAGAGGCCTGTTACTTAACAAATAATTTAATGTCTTAAGCTGTTCACCTTCAGCACACGACCAAGAAAAACCTTATTATTAATTTCAGATTATGATTAAAGCTTGTTGGAAGTCGCTAAGTGCTCTGATTATCAAACATTGGGTGCATATAGTCCTGATAATTTGCGCTTCGTTTCAAGCAAATATTTCTTTTTCACCTATCTGAACGTTTATGACATATCTCCTGAACTATGTTCAGTATTGCCACACCAACCAGTGTGAATGAGACCCACAGATACTGGCGAGATCTCGCTGAATTCAGCGACGACTTATCGCAGGCGCTCCTATAGAAAAATGTTTCAAAATGGCTCTGAGCACTATGGGACTTAACTTCTGACGTCATCAGTCCCTAGAACTTAGAACTACTTAAGCCTAACTAAGGACATCACACACATCCATGCCCGAGGCAGGATTCGAACCTGCGACGTAGCGGTCACGCGGTTCCAGACTGTAGCGCCTAGAACCGCTCGGCCAGCTCCTGAAGAGCACCGCGCCCCTCTCAGCATAGCAGCGCTCTCGCTTAGGTCAATATAGTGTTGGACTAGCAAGAGCTGAGCCCCAGTTAGAGACCTCAGCTACAGCAGTCAACTTCATCCAGTAGGACAGAGGCAGTTATAGTTTCTGATTAAATGTATTTCATTAACGTTGAATATTGTACCTCAAGAAAAGTTTCTTAATTACCGAATCAAGTCATGCCTTGCTAACCCATGGCAGTCGTAAATTATCCAGTATTCCTGTGGCAAACACTCTTTACTCATTTACATAATAAAGAGAACTAATATTTCACGTGTTCTAGAGTGATGAGCCTTCTCCCAGAGAAATCAAACAACCCACAGCTGCTGACAGACAACTGTAGTTTCGTCTAGTCACAACAGTGTGTGCCACATAATATAATTTTCCAGATATGTTCTGTGGTATACGTGGACACTGTTTGCAAAATGTGTTGCGAATAGAGCTAGTGGTAAAGAAGTAAGATATTAAAATATCATTCCTGAGGTTCTATTACGTTAACAGCGGACATGTAATAAACAATAATAATTTTCCCTTCATCGTTTAATGCGGGTTGTTAGAGAGAAAAAGTTTCGCACAAATTTGAAATTTTGAGTAAAGTTTGTTGCAAGTCGCTATGTGCTCACATTCTCAAATACTGGGTTGATATAACCTGAGTAAAATGAGCGGCGTGATCTGCACTGCCTCAAGAAACTGATGCAGTTTATAACGGTTATAGATTGACTCACAATTTACAATGTTGCTATAATCTACTCACTGAGATATGTAATCCTCTATTGAAGATTTAAACCTTTAATGGAAGATAATATCTCTTAGTGAGAATAGACTCCGAAAGAAGAGATTCTGTCTTGATATCGTTTAAGGCTAACCAGCTGATGACCTCCTCCAGTGCGGATGCACACGATTTGCCTGCACTCTTACGGAACTCGGAGGATTGTCTTCCGCGAGTAATGGGTATAATGGCAGGGGCACTACGAATGTAGTGCGTGGACTATAAGTTGAGAATGCGAGTCTCACGGGGAGCATGGCGGTGATAAGTCCCTGCAGTCGCACTATCGTTTGTGCCCTCGGTAGCTCAGATGGACAGAGCGTCTGCCATGTAAGCAGGAGATACCGGGTTCGAGTCCTGGTAGGGGCACACATTTTCAACTGTCTCCGTTGATGTATATCAACGCCCGTCAGCAGCTACAGGTACTGATTTAATTGTAATTTCATTCTAGAGAGCTGTAGGGTCACCAATGACATCTGCTCTTTCGGACATGTCCGAAAGAACAGATGCTATCTTCGTATCATCTTCATATCATGTTTATCAGGATTTCCAATCGTATATTAGACAAATGTGGCTTGGTGTCTCAGTGTCCCAACACGGTACCTCAGCACATTCCATCAGGGTTGGTCGCGCTCAACAATTAAAACAAAAAAATAACTGAGTGAAGTTCTCATCGATACACTTTGATAGATGTCATGTATTGTCCACGAGTACTGATCCACCGGAAAAGAAAGACGACGAAGAAACAGTTATGAAAAAAGAAAAAAGAATAGTATAGCGACACACTTCAAATCTAATCGATATGGATTCGATCACGAATGAATCCTAGGATTTTGTTTAGACACTCACCACTACCTCCACATCAGGCAACGTTTGTTCATATGGAAATTCTCGAGCTAAATCGTGGCTCGGAATCCATATTAAAGAGTAGCTACCACTATAGCTGAGAGTAAGTCAGTTTCAACGTCGGAGGAAGGTGACGGCATTCCACCTAAAACTCAACCTTGGCTAACCATCGACTGTAGTGTTCAAACATTAATCAGATTTATGACTGCTTTCATTACTTTCGAGCAGCTTTACTCACTTATGAAAGAGATTGCAGGTGTTGTTTTCACAGTCGTCCGTCTGAAGACAGCATTGTACAGCTCTCTACTTTATTCTGTACAAGGTTCCTGAACTCAACTAAGCTACTGCAACCTGCATTCATTATAAAGACGCTTACTCTATTCAAGCCTGTAACGCGTTTTCCGTCCCTCCCCCCCCCCCCCCCCCCCGCCCCCCTCCCTGCCCCACTAATTTTCTCCGTTATCAAACTGTCAATTTGATGTCCCCGAATATGTCCTCCCAAGTGGTCCATTCTTTCACTCAAGTCGTGCCATAAAGTTATGTTCTATCCTATTCGATTCAATAATACTTCATTACGTACTTCAAAACATCTCGACGGCACTGTCAGTCATCCATGTTTCACATCCATACAGACCACAGTCCATACGCTTGGCCGCGCAGGGTAGCCGCGCGGACTAGAGCGTCCTGCCACGATTCGCGCGGCTCCCCAGTCGGAGGTTCGACTCCTCCCTCGGGCACGGATGTGTGTGTTGTCCTTAGCGTAAGTTAGTTTAAGTTAGATTAAGTAGTGTGTAAGCCTAGGGACCGATGACCTTAGCAGTTTGGCCCCATAGTAACGTACCACAGTCCATAAAAACTTACCACAAATTTCCAAATTTTTCCATACGCTTTCACATAAGACTTCTTAACATTTAAATTCGATTAATGTTATACAGGCCACAATCGAAATGCTTTCAGATACGACTTTTTGTCATTTAAATTCGATTACATTCAACAACTCTTATCGCAGTATTCATATCCGTCACTATATATCGCCAACGTACTGTTATCTCTAAGGTTCACAGCTTTTCGCCACAGAATATATCACAAAGTGCTCCTGATTTTATGAATAATCCAGCTGATTACATGGTTACTTATAACAACATTGCGTTAGATAAGTCAAGGAATGATACAACTGTGTATTGTAAAAATTGAGGTATACGTTAACATTTAGTTTTCTACCTGTAAAGGGTGATAAAGCTTTCCATATGCATGGGTGTTATGCAACCGGCAACACCTTCAAATACCACGTATAAGATTTTCATACTCACCCGTTCGCTACACACAAACATTTATTCCTACACGACCTTTTTGTAGGAAATGTACTGGGATACGTTTTCGCTAGGGGCCGTAGTTTCCGAGTTGTTTAAGAAAAACATGCAAAATTCACCAAACGCGTTTTTCTTGAATAACTGGAAAACTGTGGCCTCCAGTGAAAACGTATCTCAGTACAGCAATTAAATATATTTCCTACAAAAAGTTCACGTTTATTTTTACTGTAGCATTAATAGTTTTCGTGTAGTGAGCGAGTGGTTATGAAAATCTTGCGTGGGACTTTTGAAGGCACTGTGGGTTGCCCAAAACCCATAGGTAGTGGCAGCTGAATCACCTTGGACACTATGTGATCAAAAGTATACGGACACGTAGCTGAAAATGACTTACAAGTTCGTGGGACCCTCCATTGGTAATATTGGAGTTCAGTATGGCGTTGGCCCACCCTCAACCTTGATGACAGCTTCTAGTCTCGCAGGCATACGTTCAGGCAGGTGCTGGAAGGTTTCTTGGGGAATGTCAGCCCATTCTTCACGGAGTGCAGCACTGAGGAGAGGTATCGATGTCGGTCGGTGAGGATTCAGGTCAGGACTCGGTGCAGGACAGTCCATTACAGTCCATTATTGTCGTGTAACCACTCCGCCACAGGCCATGCATAATGAATAGTTGCTCAATCGTGATGAAAGATGCAGTCACCATCCCCGAATTGCTCTTCAACAATGGGACACAAGGAGGTAATTAAGGTGCAAGCCCCTCCACGAAAATCACAACCACAACGTAACACCACCGCCTCTGATTTTTACTGTTGGCACCACACACACTGGCAGATGACTTTCACCGGGCATTCGCCATATCCACACCCTGCCATCGGATCGCCACATTGTGTACCCTTATTTGCCACTCCACACAATGTTTTTTCACAGTTCAATCGTTCAATGTTTACGCTCCTTAAACCATGCGAGGCGTCGTTTGGCATTTACCGGCGTGACTTGTGGCTTATCTGCAGCCGCTCGATCATGAATTCCAAGTTTTCGCACCTCCCGCATAACTGTCATAGTACTTGCAGTGGATCCTGATGCAGTCTGGAATTCCTGGGTGATGGTCTTCAATTGTCGGCCGTCTGTATCAGTCAACAGACGAGGTCGGCCTGTACGCTTTTGTGCCGTACGTATCCCTTCACGTTTCCACTTCGCTGTCACTTCGGAAACAGTGGACCTAGGGATGGTTAGGAGTGTGGAAATAACGCATACAGACGTATGACACAAGTGACACCCAATCACCTGAGCACGTTCGAAGTCCGTGAGTTCCGCGGAGCGCCCCATTCTGCTCTCTCACGATGTCTAATGACTACTGAGGTCGCCGATATGACGTACCTGGGAGCTGATGGCAGCACAATGCACCTAATATGAAAAACGTATGTTTTTGGGGCTGTCCAGATACTTCTGATCACACAGTGTATATTTCTTTATCTATTGAGAATAAGACTAAATAAATAAGCAACTTGGGATGTCAGGTAAAAACTATGGATTCGAAACACATACATGCACCTACACACACACACACACACACCCACACCCACACACACACACACACACACACACACACACACACACAAATCCACAAATGCAAGAGACGCATGATGGAAATCACTTGAACAGACAGAAAACAAAGCAAATAGATTAGACAACATGGCTGACGTAATTGTGGTTGTAGATCATAAACTTCTATTATTCTTAGTTTTCGTACAGCGGTGCTCCAATTCCACACCCACTGGACAGAGTGAGCGTGGCATCCACACATCGGTGCGCTGTCAGTCGTAGCCAGGGTCTTAAATAGCTTAGCGTTGTTCGGTGCGTAGTTTTCTTGCTTGGCAGACACCAAGCCCGGCTGACGCTAAGTCGGTAGTCAGTGACGCAGTCCGGCCTGACGGCCACACAGCGGCCGAGTGATGTTGCTGCCCGGCCCATCAGCGGCCGGTGCCATAGGCGCTGTCGTCAAGGAAGCGAACTCAGGATAGTGACGCCCCAGCTGTCGGAAGCCCTTGACGGTAAATGCTAAGCAGGCGGTGGATAGCTACGGCCCTAGTTCGACTGTCGGGCGTGTCAGTGCTCACTGTATGACCCATATCCTAAGCGATGCTACTGAATAATGCCGACTGGCATTGGTGGCTGAACCAGCAGACAGTAAGCGATGATACTTCCTGCAGATGTCATGGTGGTCGCCCATCAAACAGCGGTCGCCGACTGGATACCCTTTGTCAGGTGGGCGGAGGCTACGTACACGAACCCGGACCGGTTGTATTGTCGTGTAGGCACCCCTGGTGTCATGTAGTCCCTCTGTCGAAACTCTGAAGTGGTGATCTGGATTTTAGTAATGCAGCTTGTTGCAGATTGGTGGTCATTTTGGTCTGCTGAGGTGCAATGGATGACCAAAAGCGGCTTTCATCCATGAGTGGTTGTTAGGCTGTCATTAGATTAAAGGTTATAAAAGCCGGCTGGTGGTTTTGCAGTTGAAGATAGGGAAAGACTGATGCGACGGCCTAGTAGCGGATGGATAGATGACATATGTAAGAGAGTATAGAAGTGTAGAGCTGAAGGCTGTGGTGCTAGGGAAATTCTGGCCGAGAGAAAAATACTGGTATTAAATATTGGCCTCAATTTGAGGACGAAATTTCTGAGAATGTGCGTTTGGATCACATCACTGTATGGCAGTGAAACATGGACTGTGCGAAAACAGGAACAGAGGAGATTCGAAACATCTGAGATGTGGTGCTACAGAAGAATCTTACAAATTAAGTGGACTAACAAGGTAAAGAATCAGGAGGTTCTTCGCAGAATTATCAGGAATAGGAATATATGGACAGAGCTGACAAGAGGAAGGGGAAAGATGATTGCATATCTGTAAAGATATCAGGGAATAATTTACATGCATGGAACTAGCGGGAACTATGTAAAAAATATAGAGAAGACAGATCAGAATACATGCAAAAAGAAAAAAGAGAAAAGGAAGACGCGGCGGTATGCTGGAATGAGACTGACACAGACTGCAGAAGTCTATATTTAAAGTATGTCTACTGCTTGCGCAAAATAGGGAATTACGGTCGTAGTTATTGTCCGGTTTCTAGAAGCACGAAGGGGGGGGGGGAGGGATTGAGGGCTTTGTGTAAGTTGGAAATGATCCATTGGGCTATTGGGCTTTCCTTTTAGGAGTCATCATTCGTCATGAAGTTATCTCTTGTGCCAACCTTTTCATCTGAGAGGTATCTCTTGCAGCCTACATCCTTAATTGTTTGCGGGATGCATTCCAATCTATGTCTTACTCTATAGATTTTGCCCTCTACAGCTCCCTCTAGTACCATGGAAGCTTTTCCGTGATGTTGTAACATATGTCCTATCAAACTGTGCCTTCATCTTGTCGGTTTTTTCCGTATGTTTCTTTCTTTACTGATTCTACGAAGAACTTCCTTAGTCTCTTCTTTTCCGGATTTCCGAGAGACTATGATTTACACAATGCAATGCTGCACTCTATACGTACAGTCTCAGAAATTTCTTCCTGAGATTAAGGCCGATACCATCAGACTTCTATTGGCCAGGAGTGCTCCTTGCCTGTGATAATCGGCTTTTATGTCATCCTTGCTTCGTCAGCATCAGTTACTTTGCTTCCAAGGTCGCAGAATTCCTTCTCTACATGCAGATATGTGATTCGTTTCTTTCATTTTGTTTTAAAATTTCAAATGTGGCCCTACTGTAATTTTTTCTTCTCAAATGATGTCTGCTGGTGGCTAAATTAAATGCTGAAAACGTCTGCCATTAGCTCTAACACAGCCTTCCAAACTCTGCATCGTTGATTATCTCATTCGCTTCCGAATTCCACGTGTCTTGTACACGCTGGCGAAGAATAACAACATCCACAGTAAGTCTTGAATAACTATTCTTTAAACGCCGCGAAAAATAAAAATCCAATCCAGTAATAATTGGTAGCATTCAATAGTACTTCTGTCCTACTCGCTGTTGAATGCTACCAGTTATTAAAGTAAAAACGTAACAACCGTTATCCCACATCCGAAATGGATAATATTAAAAATACAGTGGACTGAGATCAGGAGATCGAGCAGGTCAAGCTGTTCCTATAACAAGACCTATCCATTTACTTAGGAAACGCATATTTAAATGAAGTGTTACCCCATCGTGAATGAAATATACGTACTGACGTAATTGTACTGAACATCTTCGACGAAAATATTTAAGTGTTTCATTAAATATTTCATTAAAATTTCATTAAATTTCATCAAAAATTGACTCGAATTAGCGTTCTATGGAAAACGAATGGTCCAGTTAACATGTACCCAATTATGCAAGCCCATAGAATAACGATAAACTGTTGCTGTCTAATTTCTAACACTTCAAAGCGATTCTCATTCGCCTACACATGAGTGTTATGAAAATTTTGGAACTCCATTCCTTGTAAACTTTGCTTCATCAGTGAATAGCATGGATGGCAGAAATTTGTAGTATCGAGCACACATCCCAAGTACTGGGCAGAAGATCAGTTTCAACAGGACCTTACACTACCTGAGGGTGGTATGGATGAAGATGATGCCCTCGTAACACTTTCCACACTGTCACGTGACTCACATTTTCTGTTTGAGCTGTTTCTCTGGTACTGCTGCCATTACTGTCATCAAAATGATGAAGCACTCGACCATCTAAAACAGGTGTTCCAACACTATGTGGTCTTCCACAGTGAAATGACGTTTTCTCACAAAGTGCTTCCACAAGACGTTTCTGTAGTCTTTTAACTTCTTTTTGAGTCATCAGTCTTCTGACTGCTTTGATTCGGCCCGCCACCAGTTCCTCTCCTGTCTGAACCTCTTCATCTCAGAGTAGCACTTGCAACCCACGTCCTCACTTATTTTCTGGATGTAATCCAATCTCGGTCTTCCTCTACAGTTTTCGCCCTTTTCTGTATATTATATTCGTCAGCAACATGGATTCATCAGCTGTCAAGATGACAGTGCGATAATTCTCGCATTTCAGGTCTCTAGTAATTTTCGCAGTTGTGTGGAAGATGTCTTCTCGAAAGTCAGGTGGTATATCTCCGGACTCAGAATTTCTGCACACCAACGTCGATAGTAGTTTTGCAGCCATTTTCCCCAAAGATTTTTGAAATTCTGATGGAATATTATTTATTTCCGTTTTAGCCGATCTTCAGTATTCTGAAGTTCTTTTAAATTCTGATTCTAATACTGGATCTCCTACCTCCTGTATCGACTCGTCCTTCTGCTTGTATCACATCAGACAAGTCATCCCGTCACAGAGGCCTACAATGTAACCATTCCACATGTCCACTGTGTCCTCTGCATTTAACAGTGGAATTCTTATTGCACTCTTGATGTTACCATCATTGCTTTTAATTTCACCGGAAATACTTTTGATTTTTCTTTATGCTCAGTCACTCCTTCCGACGACAATTTCTTTTTCCCTTTTTTGTCCAGTGACTTCGCCTTAGCTGATCTGCATTTCCTTTTCATTTTTTCTGAATGGCCTTATGGTTGTCTTTTCCTGAAATTCCCTGAAAATATTTTACTTCCTCTTTTCATCACTCACCTCAAGTATTTCTTCTGTTACCCAACCTTTCTCAGCAGTTACTTTCTTGTACCTATGTTTTTCTTCTCAACTTTTGTGATTGCTCTTTTTAGAGGTATATGTTCTTCTTCAATTTTACCGACTACTGAGCTATTCCTTATTGCCGTGTGTATAGCTTTAGATGACTTCATTCTTACCTCGTCATTTCTTAGTACTTCCGTATACCGTTCCTTTATGAATTGATTCTTACTAATTAGTCTCTTAAACTTCAGCCTACGTTTCATCACTGCTAAATTGGAGTCCATATCTGCTCCTATCCGATAACTGATTTCGGAATCACTGCCTGATCATGATGTAACAAACTCGAATTTCCTCGTATCTCCCGGCCTTTTCCAAGTATACCCTCTTCTCTTGTGGTTCTTGAACAGAGTATTCACTATTACTAGCTCTCTCATTCCTTTTCCCAAGCCCATATTCTCCAGCAACCCGTTCTTCTACTTCTTACCTTACAACCGTATTCCAATTCATCACGACTATGAGATTTTCATACCCTTTACGTACTGAATTACCCGTTCAGTATCCTCATATGCTTCCTCAGTGTCTTCATCTTTGGCTTGCGAAGTCGACATGTATACCTGAACTATCGTTGCAGTGTCGTTTTGCTGTCGATTCTTATGAGAAATACCCTATCAATGAACTGTTGACAGTAATTCTCTGCCCTGCCAACATTTACATAACTAATCCTACACCTGTTACACCATTTGTTGCTGTTCTTGACATTACCATACACCCATCTGATCAGAAATCTGTCTTCTTTCCATTTCACTTGGCTGACCCCAACTATATCTAGATAGTTTTAGCATTTCGCTTTTCCGAATTTTAGCTTCCTTACCATCTTCAAACTTCTGACATTCCTTGCTTCCACTCGTAGAACGGTATCCTTTAGTTGATCATTGAATCTTTCACTCATGGTCACTTCCCCATTGGCAGTCCCCTTCCGGAGAACCGAATGGGGGGACTAGATAGGCATCTTCTCCCAACGGAGATATCCTCATGACACTTTTGCGATTACCGGCCACATATCCTGTGGCTACATATTGTGTGTCCCCAAAGCAGTGATTTCCATTGCCTTCTACTACCTCATACCATGGATCATTGCTGATTCTTCCGCCTGTAGGGGCAGTTTCCCATTCCAAGAACGAAACAGGACCCTAAGCGTCTATCCGCTCCTCCTCTCTCCTTGAAAAGGCCGTTGACAGAATGTGGGTGGCTTACTATTCGGTCAATATTTGTGCGGGAATTTTTCGGCATATAAACGTCTGGTTTCAGTCCACGTCAGTTTTAAAACTCATAAATCAGGTGCATGTCTGCCATGTGCTGGTTAGAATGCATTTCAGCCGGAAGTGTACAGTACGAATACGACCGAGCAGCCGTCACACCCAGGAATGGAAGTCATATACAACACATCTATCTCCAACTGAAAGAGCTAGCGAAATTTTGCTCGGGAGCATCTGTCTCGAAAATAGCTGATTCGATTCCTGATAGAGTAAAAAGTTCAGTACATATTAAACACTAGTCCAGTGACAGTTGTAGAACAATATTGTTAATATCTGCATTTATTTCTCTCAGCTGCTAACTTTGTGTTTTATCCGAAAAATAAGACTTGCTTGTTGCAACTGAAGTTTATTCATGATTACTAAACATGTTTCGCCTATTCATGTCACGCATCTCCAGTGGTCTATAATACATATAAATGTAATTAATAATACATATTTTGGTTTGAGATCTGTAGTGATTTTGTGGCAGATTGTTTAAATCTAGATGTTTCTATTTACAATTGCAAGGTTACGTTTTTTACTTACATTCATTTTAGTGTGCTGTTCAAGCAACCGTCTGTTCTTTATATGCTAAATGCACACAGTATAAGTTTCTTCAGTAAATATTTCTTTGCACATAACCTATTATGTAGTAAACTGCACATGCTCGCATTGCTCCTACTCACATGCTTTAAAGCTGAGTGAACGATCGTGGGAGCTGACTGAGGCAACATGGGAGAGTGGAATGAAGTGTTGGGGTGGGAATAGAGGAAGGGTGGGAGGTGTATATGTGTGTGTGTGTAATTTTTATCATTGTTACTCGTATTTTTAAATTTATTTGCTTGAGTAAACTATGTTCTAGATTGAATAATAGTCTCCTGTTACTCTGTCATTATTGTGAATATTTTCTGTCTGAAATATGGTGGTGACAAAATTGTGAAACTAATAACACAGCTCTTCAACAAAATGATACAAGGAGATTCAATACCCAATGAGATGAAGCTAGGTTACATTAATACAATATTTAAGAAAGGGGATCGGAAAATTTGTTCAAACTATCGAGGAATTTGTGTTACAAACACATTAATGAGAAATTTTTGCGAAAGTAATTAAAAACAAACTGGAAAAATATTTTAGAACCCAAGAAGAACAATGTGGATTCATGGCTGGGAGATCATGTGCAGACCATATTTTCACATTACGAGAGATTTTGGAGAAACATAGGGAAAAATAAAAAAATATAGGATTAATTTTCATAGATCTAGAAAAAAGCGTATGATACTGTTCCAAGAAAATTGCTTTGGAGACCACTACATACGGCAAACACAAACCCTTCCTTGACTAAAATAATTCAACAGATGTATAAAGATAACATTTGCCAAGTGAAAGTTGGTAATAAACTTTCACAGAAATTTAGACCAAGCAAAGGCTTTTTACAGGGCTGTCCAATGTCACCATCATTATTTAAAATCTATATAGATATTAGCCTTAGAACATGGTCTCGTAAATGTAATAGTATGGGATTAGAAATAAGAGATGGAGTTTACCTCCAACATTTATTGTTTGCTGATGATCAAGTAGTCGTAGCACAAGATGGGGAAGATGCTAACTATATGTGCAATCAACTAGCAGTAGCATACAAAACTTGGGGTTTGAAGATTAATTACCAAAAAACAGAATACTTGACTAATGATTCAGATGAGCTATACACTGAAGGAAAGAAAATCAAAAAGATAAACACTTTCTGTTATTTGGGATCCATTTTATAAATCGAGGGAAAATCAGAATCAGAAATCAATAAAAGAATTAGTAGCGGACGGAGGGTCATCGGGATGCTTAACTCAGTCTTATGGAGCAGGAATGTAATGAGCAGAACTAAAAAATTAATATACAAAACAATATTAGAGAGTGTGGTTCTGTATGGAACGGAGACCTGGACAATCAACATGAAGTACATTAAAAAATTACAAGCTCTAGAGATGGACTTCTGGAGAAGATCGGCAAGAATCTCCAGGAAAGAAAAGATAAGGAACACCGAAATAATAAGGAGAATGGAAATAAAAGAAATAATATATGACGTAATGGATAGGAAGAAATTACAGAGGTATGGGCATGTACGACGAATGGAGAAAACCAGAATACCAAAATTGATATTGGAGTGGGAACCGGAGGGGAGAAGAAGAAGACGACGACCTATGACCACCTGGCTCCAAAGTGTACAGCACACAATGTGGAGAATGGGCGCAGAGGAAGAGGACACACAAGATCGAAACACCTGGAGGAATATTTTGAAAATATAGTTTAAGAACGTTTATTGTTTTTATTGTAATTTCCAAGTAAATTATTTTGTTGGAGATAAGCCTCTGTAATGAGGAAAAGCTCAAAATAATAAATAATAAAAAACTTTCATTTTTAGTTATGGCCTTACATTGAGTGAGCATTCCAATGAGACCATTTATAAACTCCAACAATGTCCCCAAATATTACATTGCAAAGTTTGTGGTAGGAAGGAGGGAGGGGGGGGGGGGGGGGGTCAGGACTGAGAATTGGTGAAGGTAGATGGAATGACTTTGAAACTAACGACCTTCAGAGCGGAATAACTTGGATATAGTAATCCTTGAGTGGATAGCCTATGGACGATAGATTTACAAAACATTTATTAGCATAATTTGAGGAATACCCACTGGCACTTACAGCACTCAACAGGATTACTTTTATCGTGATCCAAATCATGACCCTCTTTTAGCGCAATAATAAACAACACTTAACTTTACTGATTGATGAAACTAAGCCACTTGGCAGTTTTTTTAACATAACCAGTAACATTTCTTTAATTACTCCGAGGCACTAGCCACACATATTTTTTAAAAAAGGTAATAACAACAAACAATGACATCTTAACTAAAGCCAACGGGCACAGCTTCAAATTTGCGAAGTGGCCAAGCTAAGACAACGCCATCAACCATTAGTGCACGCGACTAGATAAGAAGTGTGTAATACAATGGTTGCACAGCGCCAAACAGTAGCCCCTTTAAAATATATTATTTAACTAAGCAAAATGTGTGAACTAGAAACACGGTCAGTAGCTTCTTCAGCAAAGCACAGGGCGTGTAAAGACAATTTGCTTACGATAAACAAATTTTTAGACAAAAAGTTGCATGAACACGAACACTAATCTTTGTGAATTAAGGATCTAAAATTAAAATCTCAAATTTAACAAATTTTTCATAAATGACACATGTCCAATACTGAACCAAGACGAATTACACACACATTTTTAGATACAGACTGTAAATGACTTACTACAGGTTAATAGACCAATATTCCTTAATCGCTATTACTTAAGTAACAAGACTGAGATAATTTCGGTTTGAAATCAACAATCACATTGAGCAGCACAGCTGTTGGTTCCCTTAACATTTAACACTTAAATTGGTGCTTTGAGTTATGTCATTAAAGGGAATCAACTGTTTGTTCCTTTTAAAACATAAGTAGTTAAGTTTGAGCTTTACGTACTTGTCATTCAAGAGAATAACCCACAGATTTATTCCTGGAACTCATAAACAAGGATACGTGATCACTCACAATACCTTGAGCCGAAAGCCGCTCACACTATTACAGAGTCTCCTCCAGCTTGAACAATCCCCTGCCGACAAGTAGGGTCCATAGATTCATGAGGTTGTCTTCATACCAGTACACGTCCATCCGCTCGATATAATTTGAAACGAGAGTCGTCCGACCAGGCAACATGTTTACAATCATCAACAGCCCAATGTCGGTGTTGACTGGCCCAGGAAAGGCGTAAAGCTTTGTGTCGTGCAGTCATCAAAGGTACACGAGTGGACCTTCGGCTCTGAAAGCCCATATAGACGATGTTTCGTTGAACAGTTCGCACCCTGACACTTGTTGATGGTCCAGCACTGAAATCTGCAGCAATATCAGGAAGGGTTGCACTTCAGTGACGTTGAACGATTCTCTTCATCCGTTGTTGGCCTCATTCTTGCAGGATCTTTTTCCAGTCGCAGCTATGTCTGAAATTAGGTGTTTTACCGGATTCCTGACAACTGCGATACACTCGTTAAATGGTCGTACTTTATCCCTACCTCGAAGATGGTGTCTCCCATCGCTTGTGCGCCGACTATAACACCACGTTTAAACTCGCTTAAAGCTTGATAACCTGCCATTGTAAAAGCAGTAACCGATCTAACAACTGCGCCAGACACTTCTTATCTTGTATAGGCGATGCCGACCACAGCGCCGTATTCCGCCTGTTTACGTATCTCTGTATTGGAATACTCATGCATGTACTAGTTTGTTTGGCACTTCTGTGTGAAATCAGTTTACACAGACGGATATCTGATGCACACACACACACACACACACACACATCACACACACACACACACACACACACACACACACACACACACACACACACACACACACACACACCACAGAATTCAGTTCACCACTGAAAAATAAACAGAAGGTTGAATACACTGCAATGCCTTAAAATCGTAAAATCTAAACACACATCTTTCACATTTTCAGTAATAAAACAGCAACAAACATGATAATTCACCAGGAATCAAACGACTCACATTCTCAAAAACTTTTAGCCATTATAAATACGGCGTACGTAATATGCAGAATGACTCTAAGAAAGAATTATTAAGGAAGAATTAAACATCATCATTAACATAGCACATGACAACAAATACAGCAGAACATTGTACACAAACTACATGATACCATTAAAAGAAGATACAGGCAGAAGACACTGGAATTAAAACCAATCTAAATATTTCAACAAATAACAATACCACACAATGCACACTCACACCAGAAGACACATCACTCAACAAAAAATGGCACACCATGACGTATCATAACCAGCTCACACTCCAACTAGGGCATGGATGTGTGTGAAGTCCTTAGGTTAGTTAGGTTTAATTAGTTCTAGGTTCTAGGCTACTGATGACTTCAGAAGTTAAGTCGCATAGTGCTCAGAGCCATTTGAACCATATATCAAGACAGAAGGGAAAGATAAAAACTACATTTGAAGAAAAACTGAATTAACATGCAATAACTGCAACACTAAACATGTCGGGGTGAGTGCAAGAAATTCTAATATAAGGAATAAATAACACCTAAATGCACCGAAGAATGAATGTACACATTCCACATCTGCTAAACATCTATTAAAAGAAAATCACTATCACACTGGGATAAAGACGGACGTGACAGTCTTAGGCCACAATATCAAAAGACTGGAAATAATCACACTACAGGAAGAATATTTGACACAGAAGCCATAAATAAACATTAAAATATTCTCAATGTCAAAAACAGCAACAAAAGAAGACAATACTCAAACTACTATAATAAAAATAAAATAAACTGAAATAACTAATTGTAAGTAATAATTATGAAAATCACACACACACACACACACACACACACACACACACACACACACACACACACACACACACACACACACCACCACCACCACCACCACCACCACCACCATCACCATTACCACTACCAACACCCACTTCCTACATTCCCACCCCATTCTCCCACGATCCCTCAGTCAGGTCTAGAGCATCTCACTAAGTGCAGCGAAAGCATGTGCAGCTTACTACACTACAATATATGTGGAAACAAATACTTACAGCGGAAAACTCTACTATGATTTTGAACGTATAGTACAAAAAATGACTGCATTAACAGAACACAAAAATGAATGTAAGTAAAAAAAACTAACATTATAATGTAAAATAGAAATAGCTAGATTTGAACAAACTTCCAAGGAATTACAACAAATTTCATATCAGCATATGCATGATTAAATAATTTTATATTTATTATAGACCATTGAAAGCTCCAGATATGAATAGGTCAGACATGTCTGGTACTCAAGTATAAATTACAGTTGCAAAGCCGGGTATGGTAGCCGCGAAGTCTAGGGGCCTTGCCACGGTTCGTGGGGCTCCTCCCCCCTTCCCCCCTTCCCCCCATCCCCTCCCCCCACCACCATCGGAGGCTCGAGTCCTCCCTCGTGCATGGGTGTGTGTATATTTTCGTTAGCGTAAGGTAGTTTGTTAGATTAAGTAGTGTGTAAGCCTAGGGATCAAAGACCTCGTCCCATAAGAACTTACCACAAATTTCAATTTACGGTTGCAGATTACGAAAGTTTTCATATCGTTATGATAAGACATAACTGCCGAAAAAGCTTCCATACTAGTTTTGTTCTCAGTACTAAAAGAAATTTTTTATTTACTAGTACCATGCCAACAAAGATAATCATAAGAAGGCTTTGACTTAACACTTCCCAAAAGAAACAAGATTTGAAGAGAAAAAAATACAGAAAGATAGAAACGAAGCAAGTATGTAACAGAAAAGAGTCTATAATTAAGAAAATTAAGGAAATTGACCATTTGTATACGTTAACTTTTTTATCCATTCCCCAGAACTTTCCCACATATTAGTTAACACGATGTATATGAGGTGCATCTGAGTAAAGGGCTTGCGGCCCAGAAGTCGAACATGGCACATTAAAAAGAAACTGAAGATCATTTTTGCAGGAGGGGTAAATTTATTTCAACTTATAATACACATAATTTCCCGCAACGTAGACCTAGGTGTCATCTAATGTGACAGACGGTCTCTGAAGATAAAGTTACAAATTAAACCACTGTGAGGTCGAGTTTCAGCATCAGTCAATGCAATTCAAAACAGTCTGCTCAGAAGGGAGTCTGCACGCTCGTTCTTTCAGACCATAGTGTCACTTTGTTGTCAAAGCGGAATAAGATAGAACACTGCGCAAAGGTAACGGAGCACAGATGGGCAGAACAGATTCTAGGCGAGAACAAACAGGCCGAGACGGAAGCGGCGTAATGAAAGACGACGGGAGCAGGGGACTTGTTAGCAGACGGGGCGAGCAAAGTGGCGGAGTGGTCATAAAGGGGCGCTGGGCAGAGCAAAGGGCGCAGGGCACTGCAGTGCAAGGTAATTAGGGCGCGCGCTTTGGGACCGGAGTCTAGCGAGCTAGCTGCGCCGTGTGGGCCAGTGGGGTCGTACTGGGAAGCAGACTGCTTAAACTGGGCTGCTGAGTCGGGTACCTAGCGCGACAACAGCTGCATTCTCGAGAGCTCTGAGGCACACACTGTGAGGGTGCTGTTAGCAGGTAACTCCAGTGCGTGGTTGACAAGAGGCTGAAACACTCATGTTAGTGTTATTATTAATAGTAATAGCACAAAGATACACCGATGACCACATGGGAAGAAAATTACTCCCGTTGCCGTTACGGGCACTTGAAGTTTTTAGTAGAGTATGGACTGAAGTGCCGGAAGTCATGGAATAGCGATATGCACATATAGAGAGGGTAATAGCATCGCGTACACAAAGTATAAAATTGCAGTGCATTGGTGGAGCTGTCATTTGTACTCTGGCGATTCATGTGGTAAGGTGTCCGACGTGATTATGGTCACACGACTAGAATTGACGTACTCTGAATGCGGAATGGTGGTTGGAGGTTGATGCTTGGAACATTCCATTTCGTAAATCATTAGGGAATTCAATGCTCCGAGATCCACAGTGTCAAGAGTGTGCCGAGAATACCACATTTCAGGTGTTACTCCTCACTAAGGACGACGCAGTGCCCGATGGCCTTCACTTGACGACCGAGAGCAGCGGCTTCTGCGTAGATTTGTCAGTGCTAACAGCCTAGCAAAACTGGGTAAAATAACTGCAGAAAACATTGTGGGACGTACTACGAACGTATCCTTCAAGACAATGAGGCTAAATTTGGTGTTAATGCGATTTGGACATTAGGAAAAGCACTCGCGTCGGTCGTCTGCTGAGACGACCAACCCGAGTGCCTTTGCTAACAGCACGATGTCGCCTGCAGTGTCTCACCTAGGCTCAGGACCATACCGGTTGTACCCTAGACGAATGGAAAACTGTGGCCCGGTCAGCTGAGTCCCGATTTCAGGTGTTAATAGCTGATGATAGTGTTCGAGTTCGGTGCAGACCCCATGAAGCCTTGGACCCAAGTTGTCAACCAAGCAATTTGCAAACCGGTGGTGGCTTACAATACTGTGGCCTATGTTTATGTGGAATGGACTGGGTCCTCTGGTCCAACTTAACTGGTGATTGACTGTTATTTTTTTGACTATTTAAAGACAATTTGCAGCCATTCATGGACTTCAAGTTCTTGAACAACGATGGAATTTTTATGGATGACAGTGCGCCATGTCATCGGGCTACAGTAGTCCGCGATTGGTCCGAAGAACGTTCTGGCCAATTCGAGCGAATGATCTGGTCACACAGATCGCCCAGCATGGATCTTATCGCATATTTATGGGAGATAATCGAGAGCCCAGTTGGTGCACAGAATCCTGCACCGACAACACTTTCCCAGTTATGGGCAACTATAGAGGCAGCATGACTCAATATTTCTGCAGAAAACGACTCGAGTCTATACTACGTCGAGCTACTGCACTACAACGTTGGAAAGGAGGTCCAACACGATATTAGGAGGTATCCCATCAGTTTCGTCACCTCAGTGTGGAAGTTCAATAGTGACGAATAGGAAAGTTCTAGCGACCATAAAGACCGCAAATGGTGAAATTCACTTACATAAGCGATACTGACAGGGGGTAGATTACCACAGCCGGTCGTCTGAGAACTAACATTTTGCAAACGGTGAAGCTAGTCAGCTGCTCGCGTGAAAATTTATGAAAAATGGTTGAAAACGATGAACCTATGAGCAGGCAACAAAGTACTGGATATCCACGCTTTATCACTGAAAGTGGAAACTGCATACTTGTTCGCTCCATGGAATAGTATAGGCGGCGAACTGGCAGATATGACAATCAGAACACAACGGTGGTGCTGGTATAGGTGTTGCGGAGTACACCGTTCAGCGTACCTTGCTGAACATCGGGCACCATAACAGACGTCCATTACGTTTCCCAATTTGACAACTACATCATTTAATTACAGTTACAGTAAACAAGAACCTGAACCGCGCGTCAATGGAAACGTGTCACGCTGTCGCATGAAACACGTTTCTTGTTACACCTTGTCAATGATCATGTTCGGACACGCCGTCATCGAGGTGAACGGCTGTTCGAAGTATGCACCGTGTCACATGCCAGCGGGGAGGGTATAGTGGATTTTTATTTTGATTTCCATGAAACCTGTGGTATTTATCGAATGCGCCATGACTACTAAGTGAACATTACTGATGATTACCTGCATCCCTTCATGTATGAAGTCTTCCCGGCGGTGATAGGATCTTCCAGCGGTATATTGTCAGTGTCACAACGCCAGAATCGTGTTACGATGGTTTAAGGGGCGGCGTACCGACCTTACGTTGATGTCTTGGCCACGAGATACGCGTGATCTGAACCTAGATTATTGGGTAAAAACAGTCTTGGTTGCAATTTTAGTTTTTTTATTTTTCAACGACGCGTTTCGCCTTATTTAGGCATCTTCAGGTTATCTAAATAGAAAACAAATACATCTATTTAAGAATCGCGATCGCGTTGTGCAGACTTTGACAACCTATAAGCATGTATAAACAGATCACCTATTGAAAATATAAACAGATCACCTATTGAAAGAGCAAATTCCTTAATTTGGTATTTCTTAAGAGTCCTTTAGTCAGTGTAGCCAAAGGGAATCGTCGAATATATCAGGCCACCATGGCCTTAGTTAAACTCAGTAAAAACTAGAATTATAAAATAGTAAAATCATTACCTTTTCTGGATGGACGCGAGAGGCACCAAGATCTGCATAACGCGTTCCCGTTCACAGGAGCGAGTAACAGTAAGATGGGGTCTCAGGTAGTAAGCATAATGCGCCACAGCGTCGTGTGCCAGTACTGAAGCCTAATACAGAATCACCTGAAGAGGTGGCGCTGCGACGCAGCAGTGATTAAAAATGAGAGATCGTAAACTGGATACACATATCCACCAAAACTTTATAAATGTAATGCACATAAAACATTGATAAGATGGAATTACTAGGGGCAACACCTGTGCTTAACTTATCCTAAAATGTTGACGAAGTAAAATATAAATGAAGGCGGTAAATTTAAAATGAGAAAACAACGTGTATAGTACAACACACAGATGCAGTACATACACAGTTTTTTCATATCACATACCACTAGAACGAGAACATTAAAAACACAAGACTGTAATTTCAAATAAAGAGGCCGTCGCAGCGCCACCTCTTGAGGTGATTCTGTATTAGGCTTCAGTACTGGCACACGACGCTGTGGCGCATTATGCTTACTGCCTGAGACCCCATCTTACTGTTACTCGCTCCTGTGAACGGGAACGCGTTATGCAGATCTTGGTGCCTCTCGCGTCCATCTAGAAAAGGTAATGATTTTACTATTTTATAATTCTAGTTTTTACTGAGTTTGACGAAGGCGATGTTGGCCTGATATATTCGACGACGCCCTTTGGCTACACTGACCAAAGGATTCTTAAGAAATACCAAATTAAGGAATTTGCTCTTTCAATGGGTGTTCTGTTTATATTTTCAATAGGTGATCTGTTTATACATGCTTATAGGTTGTCAAAGTCTGCACAACGCGATCGCGATTCTTAAATAGATGTATTTGTTTTCTATTTAGATAACCTGAAGATGCCTAAATAAGGCGAAACGCGTCGTTGAAAATTTAAAAAAACTAAAATTGCAACCATGACTATTTTTTAACCAATACTGTTAAGCACTGGTTTGCTGTTATGCCACATATGAACCTAGATGTTCATGCCGAAGTGGGTTACTGTGCCGGTGTACCGAAATGACGACGTCTCACAGACAGCAATAACCAAGTCTCCCTAGCAGTGAGTACCGAACGAACAGCAGATAACGAACATCATTCAAATGAGGTGACAGAAAATCTGATCCTGTTGGATGATCGTGTACAATCTTAGTCCGCAGCTTGATATGAAATCGTTGCTGGTAGTGTGAGTCGAGTATGGCGTACAGATTTTCTTCGCTCCAGACATAGCTACTGCGGCAGTTGGAAACACCATCACGATTGGAGCGCGCTTCATTCGCTAACAGTACAAACTGTAGGAAGTTACGTATGCAGTTCTGTACTGGATATCCAGAATTAACCTCTGGAACCATAACTGTTTCACTACACTGCTTACAACACGCTGTTTATCATACATGTGTAATAAGTGCCCCACCAGTATTGTCCACACTTCTGACTCCGAAGTGTGCCTTTCGCGGTCATATTGACGGGTGCTTACTGATATGTGTTCTTCCACAAGATCCTAAGCCACTTATTCTACTATGAGAAGAATTCTGTATTGTGAACACTGGCCACGTCTGTATTTCCAGTGACCCAGTTTCTCGGAAGTTTCTGTCTACGGCGAAAAATTATTTCTTAACATGCCGATGGCGCTGTTGCACGACTTTTCTATCTACACTCCTGGAAATGGAAAAAAGAACACATTGACATCGGTGTGTCAGACCCACCATACTTGCTCTGGACACTGCGAGAGGGCTGTACAAGCAATGATCACGCGCACGGCACAGCGGACACACCAGGAACCGCGGTGTTGGCCGTCGAATGGCGCTAGCTGCGCAGCATTTGTGCACCGCCGCCGTCAGTGTCAGCCAGTTTGCCGTGGCATACGGAGCTCCATCGCAGTCTTTAACACTGGTAGCATGCCGCGACAGCGTGGACGTGAACCGTATGTGCAGTTGATGGACTTTGAGCGAGGGCTTATAGTGGGCATGCAGGAGGCCGGGTGGACGTACCGCCGAATTGCTCAACACGTGGGGCGTGAGGTCTCCACAGTACATCGATGTTGTCGCCAGTGGTCGGCGGAAGGTGCACGTGCCTGTCGACCTGGGACCGGACCGCAGCGACGCACGGATGCACGCCAAGACCGTAGGATCCTACGCAGTGCCGTAGGGGACCGCACCGCCACTTCCCAGCAAATTAGGGACATGTTGCTCCTGGGGTATCGGCGAGGACCATTCGCAACCGTCTCCATGAAGCTGGGCTACGGTCCCGCACACCGTTAGGCCGTCTTCCGCTCACGCCCCAACATCGTGCAGCCCGCTTCCAGTGGTGTCGCGACAGGCGTGAATGGAGGGACGAATGGAGACGTGTCGTCTTCAGCGATGAGAGTCGCTTCTGCCTTGGTGCCAATGATGGTCGTATGCGTGTTTGGCGCCGTGCAGGTGAGCGCCACAATCCGGACTGTATACGACCGAGGCACACAGGGCCAACACCCGGCATCATGGTGTGGGGAGCGATCTCCTACACTGGCCGTACACCACTGGTGATCGTCGAGGGGACACTGAATAGTGCACGGTACATCCAAACCGTCATCGAACCCATCGTTCTACCATTCCTAGACCGGCAAGGGAACTTACTGTTCCAACAGGACAATGCACGTCCGCATGTATCCCGTGCCACCCAACGTGCTCTAGAAGGTGTAAGTCAACTACCCTCTCCAGCAAGATCTCCGGATCTGTCCCCCATTGAGCATGTTTGGGACTGGATGAAGCGTCGTCTCACGCGGTCTGCACGTCCAGCACGAACGCTGGTCCAACTGAGGCGCCAGGTGGAAATGGCATGGCAAGCCGTTCCACAGGACTACATCCAGCATCTCTACGATCGTCTCCATGGGAGAATACAGCCTGCATTGCTGCGAAAGGTGGATATACACTGTACTAGTGCCGACATTGTGCATGCTCTGTTGCCTGTGTCTATGTGACTGTGGTTCTGTCAGTGTGATCATGTGATGTATCTGACCCCAGGAATGTGTCAATAAAGTTTCCCCTTCCTGGGACAATGAATTCACGGTGTTCTTATTTCAATTTCCAGGAGTGTATTTATCTTTCATTGTCCTGGGCACTATATCTTGCTGCAGCATACACTGAAAGCATGTATGCAAGTTCCTATCATGAACAATGATCCGTCTTTGTTAACCAGTCACGAACAGTGGTAAACACCATCACTGAAACATCACAGGTGTTTCTATAGTTCTTTTTCGGGGTAGCACTATGAACATCGATGAATGCTTTTTCTGTGGTTATAACTTAAGCTGAAATAACGTGCTAGCATCGGGAGTTCATTTGAAGATGAATGTGGCAGAAATTTTAAAAACTCTACTGATATAGAACCTTCAGTAAACAACACTCGAACTCCCATAGCGTTACTCTCGACTCTGTCGAAATTGCTGTCCACAGACTTTGATTTAAAATTCTAATAATCAGATTAGTGTGTAACACAATAGCGGTGGTGTGGCTGGCAGCTGTCTTGAGTAGCGTCCAGTGTTTGTCCTATATTGGCTATGCCATATTCAGGACATGTACAGAAACAATTTTTATTACTTTCCACTTTTGAATTACAGGTTTTTCCATTATTTGCAGTGCAGCATACCAGTCTATTCAGCCAAAGCAGACAGTCCTGCGAAAGGGAAACTCTATAAATACGTTTCCTAATTAGTTTCGCTCTCCAGGCACGGGCACCAAATGAGTAATATGAGAATAGTACTCGGGAGCGCTGCTCCCATCGCTCCACGATTCCCGGAAGGCGCGGGCAAAGCGGTCGCCACGGGAGATAACCCCCGCCCCCGGCTCTGGTGGGAAACTCGACCCCACAGCCAAGAGCCAAGTCACGACGAGAGGTCGCAGGCTGTGCTGTTCTTCTCGCAGCACATGCAAAATATTTTCTGACGCTTGCCATTGTGGTCTGATCAAAGCTGATGATACGAATTTCTATCACTGGTTTCTGTTGCACGCAGAAATACAAACGGAACTCGATAAAAGGTTTGAAGAGCAGATGATGACGAACGTTTTGCAAAGGTCAAATCACTATTTTATGCCATACCTCTTTGCCTGTTTCAATGACCAACTCCTTGTAATTACTCAGATTCTCGTTTCCTGCTTTCCTTATATCGCTATAGAAGATTTAGCAACAGCAAAAGCAGGGAAGTAGAAGTGAGTGTCGGTTGTGAGGAATATACGTTTTTTATCAGAATACACCAATGGCTCTCCGACTGACCGTGTTGACGGGTGTGCCTTCGTCATCGGTGCTACCGTTTTTCGGTATCGGCTTCCGGCACACTGCTCAGTATTTACAGGCGAGCTCTTCACCCTGTATCAGGCCACGGAGTACATCCGGCGACACGGACTTTCCAAATGTGTTTTCTGCTCAGACTCTCTCAGCGCCCTTCAAAGTCTCTGTAAGCTGTACACCGCTCATCCCTTAATGCAAAGGGTCCACGAAAACTATCACTTGCTCATTCTTGATGGAGCCACTGTGCTGTGTATGTTGATTATGGGTCATGTTGGTCTGCCAGTAAACGAGGCTGCTGCTACTGCTGTCAAGGCTGCAATCTTCGTACCTCAGCCCACTAGTTTCTGTATTCCCTCCGATGACCTCTGTGTTGCCGTCTGTCAAGAGGTGGTGTCACTTTGGCATAGCCATTGGTCCTCCCATCATGGGAATAAGTTCCGGATTATTAAGCCTCTCCCAGGTGCATGGGCGAAATTCTCCTGGCCGTCCCGCCGGGAGGATGTCATTTTAACTAGGTTGCAAACAGGACACAGCCTTTTTAGCCACCGCCATTTGTCAAGTGGCGCTCCCCCACCACTTTTTGCACACTATGTCGAAGTTTTAACTGTAGTGATGGAATGTCCATTTTTTAACCTTTTACGTTCCCGCTGGGCATTGCCGTCTGAGTTATCGGCCGTTTTAGCAAACGGCGGGCGGGCTGTCGACAGCGCTTGACTATCTATCCGTCTTCACGATATGGCGATGACCATTTAATTTTAAATTCTGAACCTCCGTTTCTCTACGGTGTATTTTATAGCCCTTTCTCAACGTCTTTGTTTTTAGATGCCTTACCTTACGTCGATCGGGACTGACGTGTATCGGTTTTTTAACTCCTCTCTGTCTCCGTGTTGTATATCTTTGACTTGGGCGAGTATGGCCCCTTGTGATTTTTGCGCCCTAAAAATAAACAATCACCAAGAAAATTTCCAGCAAGTCACAAAACTTTCCATCAAAATGTCGACAGAAATCATGGAACCTGAATTGAAAGTATTTTAAAAAATCCATGATGAATGTAGCAGAGTCCTTAACCAGAGAAGAGCCTACTGCTAATATTGGACGACAATACACAAAGGCTTGGTAAATAAAGGCATAATAAACAGAACAGTTTGTATGAGTAAGAAACGTCAATAGCTATTATTCACGATTTGGTTGAAATAAGTCTAGATCGCAATGTATTCAGATAATCTGAAGATGACTTTAACGTAAAGTAGAGACCGGTTATAATAAATAAATATCGTTGCGATCTGTTGATTTAATCAAATTATAGCATCAGATCACTGTTCTCCTATGGGAAATGTGATCTAAATTTGTTATTTACGAAACTACGATTACAATAAACACTGAACAAAAAATGGTTCAAATGGCTCTGAGCACTATGGGACTTAACATCTGAGGTCGTCAGTCCCTTGGAACTTAGAACTACTTAAACCTAACTAACCTAAGGACATCACTCACATCCATGCCCGAGGCAGGATTCGAACCTGCGACCATAGCGGTCGCGTGGTTTCAGACTGTAGCGCCTAGAACCACTCGGCCACTTCGGCCGGGCAACAGTGAACAGAACAAGTTCTTATGACTGAAAGGACAATACTTGTGATCCCAAACGATACCTAAAACAGCGGAATGAACTTATACTAGGCTGTAAGAATGCATGTGATTCACATAATTGTCACTAAAAATCACAGTAAAGCGAAGAATATTCAGGAATAAAATGTTCCAATTTGAGAATCAAATGTTCCATTTAATGATACCCAAAACAGATGAATAATAAATGCTGGATCCTATACCGCAGAACCCACAGAAATCGTGCTGAAGTTGATCCTCTAAAAATCTATCAGAGACAACATGAAACAGATAACAATTTGACTCAGTTGTAGATTCATCATATGCGGCTAACCAGGCGGAACCAACTACACATAGGTCAGTTAAAGGCAGTATCAGTATGTGGTCAATAGATACAGAATCGATACTTGCATAAACTTCATAGCACTAGTGCGTGTTCTATTCCCAATATGTACACAGTAAGTCGTGTAGCAGGCAGACTTAAAAACAAACTAGCACTGGCCCTTGGGAAGCAATTATGCCAGACACCACATTTGCACAGCCATTGTGGCATTGGAGCCAGGAGATTCCATCCCATGACTCACTCCGTAGTTTGGGTAAGGTTGTAGCAGCCGACGTTAGAAGAGGGGTGAGAGGCAAACAACAGATGGTACTGTGATAAACAGTTCTGTCAGAAATTACTCGGTTTAGTAGGGGGTTAAATTGACTGCTTCTTAAAAACTTTCAGAAATAAGGGAATATTTTACATGGGGACACTAAACAAGAACACACTTCTGAAACCAGTAAAGTGAAACAACTGACCTGGAAATATTCAGTATCAAAATTCTGGCAACATAAGAAACACGATTCTCAGATGTGAATCTCTTTGACTCGGAAAACTACTCAGTATACAAGGGGAAACCAGGAAGAAACTTCAAACTCTTCTGAACAGGATTTGTAGTCCACAAATCGTTAATGGAGTCTGTAATAGATTTCACTTCAAATTCTGAAAAAATTCAACACTCACCATACGAGCTGGAAACAAAGCCTATGCAATAGTCAGTACACATGCCCCCACAAACAACTACAACAAGGAAAATCCACACATGAATTCTGTTTCTGGGAAGATCTGGAAGAAACGATCAACAAAATCCCCTCGAACCAGGTGAAAGTTTATTTTAATGTACAATTAGGCAGGGAAAGAAAATTCAAAGAGACGACAGGAAAACACACGGCCCACAAACGGACAAACAAGAATGGAGATAACCTGATAAAACTTTTGCAGGAATTTGGATTTCAAATTGGCGTCTACGCAATTCCATAAACCACACAAGTGACAAAGAAATTCTAAATCCAGCAACAACGTTCTAGGAGCATTTCAGATAGACCACATTGCAATATTTATGAAAAACACCAGAGAAATTATGAATGTAAGAATAAGAAAAGGATTTTCCAAATCAGATCACCACCTATTCCAAACTGATGCAAAGTTTATACTAGGTAGACAAATCACGAGAACCAACAGAAATTTCCGAACGGACCCAGAGTACCGACAATTAAACCAGAAAGAAAACAAAGAAAAAAATGAAGAAAATCGACTGTAGCGACTGGACAGAATTGTCATAAGAAAAATTGAGGAACTCGTAAAATTTGCGCAACTAACGAGAAGAAGGAAACACAAATGGTGGAACATGAGATGTGACAGAGGCATAGAGGTAGAATAGCAGCCTGGAAGAAGTTTAACAGACATAGAACTTCGGAGAAATGGGAGAAATTCAGTTCGATACAGAAGACCACTTGGCAAATAATCCGTAGAGGAAAAAGGAGGTTATGAAAAATAACTGATTGAAAGAGATAGAGGACTTCAACCAAACCAACGCAGGACATTTTTACAGAATATCCAGAGAAAATATGACAGGATACCTACCACTGAGCTTATGCTGCAAAAGACCCGACAGAACACTGGAGGCAAACCCGAAAAAGAATTGTGGAATATTAGCGCAATACTTTGACATACTACTAAGCTGTGATAAACCGATGCAGATCCTACTGTTTGAGAAGGCAGATTCCAAACTGCCGACAAACGTGGAGATCGTGAATATAACAAAATGACTGAAAAAGAAGATGAACTGATTGCGGAATCTGGAAATAAGGCCACGAGCACATCATACCCAAAATACAAAGAATCATCAAAAACATCTAAAAAGTAGAGAAGCTGCCAGAACGAAGGAAATCAGCGATAATACACCCCATTTACAAGAAAGGAGACAAAATAGATCCTAATAACTGCAGAGGTATTTCACTGTTGACTGTGACATATAAAATTCTATCGAAAGCCTTGTTAAATCGGCTAGAGCCTCAAATAGATTCACAGATAGGAGAGTACCAAGGAGTGCTCAGAAAGGGTAGATCATGCAGTGATCAGATCTGGTGCCTGAGAACAATGTTAACAGCAAAGCCCAGGAATACTACAATAATATTCGTTGACTTCAAGAACGCCTACGACTCCATAACAAACACTCTGCAACACACACGAAGAAATTAAGGTAAACAGCAAAACCAGAAAGGTAATCCAGGAAACATTGATAAATACAACAGCCAAACTGATATTTATGGGAGAGATCTCGGAACCATTCGTTATTAAGACAGGAGTGGGGCACGGAGATAGCCTGTCACCCATTCTATTTAGCTCAGTTTTGGAGAAAATAATCAGGAATTGGAACAAGAGAGTCAATGGGGTAGAGGTGGGAAGACACAGGGAGAACTGTCAACATAAAATGTCTGGCCTTTGGTGATGATATAACAGTGGTAACAAATAAAAGAAAAGAAGCCAAGGGAGCCGTAGAGACACTACACGAAGTATCAACCAAAACAGGACGACAAATCTCAAATGAAAAAAATCAATACCCAAATACATAATTCAGACAGATACACACTGGTAACAAACAATGGAAAGATACGTAGAAGGTTTAAAATATCTGGGAGAGATTATACAGAAAACAGGACTGAACGCGATATCCAATGAGGAAAGGATCACAAAACTACAAAAAGCGTATAAACGTACATGGAACAAAAGCAGCATTTCCATTAATGCCAAATTAAAACACCACAGTAAAGTAGTCTTACCAGGGGCCTTACTTTCCTCAGAAACAATAATAATCAAGGGAAGAAAGAAAATCATGAAGTTGGAAAAAGGAGAGGAAAATACTGAAAAAGATCTGCTAGGCAGTTGAGAAAGAGGGGATCTGGATGAAGAAACCGACAAAAGAACTATACGAACAGACTGGGACAATTACAGACAACATCAGGAAAAGAAGCGCAAAGTTCTACAGACACACACAAACAATGAACGAAAATAAATTGACAAAGAAACTTTTTTAACATAGTGATAAGTAAGGCAGTGAAAACCAACAGGTAAAGGAAGCCATGGAACGCCTCAAGAAACAGAACATCTCCACAAAAGATAAGACAGACAGGGAACAATACAGAGAAATATCAGAAAAAATAAATTTCAGAAAACGCCCAAAGGGAAGCAAACAGGAAAAAAGTGGACAGATGGCAGGAAGAAGAAACACAATGAATATATGCTAGGTTTTTGGGGAAAAAGAGAGAAAAAAATTCCATGAAAACTGTGTTTCAACGCTCTCCTTAACGGGGAATTAACGTTAGCAATAGTAATAACAGTAATAATAACAATAATAATAATTTAGATATAACTGCCTATCATGTCGAATACATTCTTAATTGGAAGCATTAATCCACTTATTTCAAATCTCATCAATCACAATTTTCATCAACATTACAACAACGATATTTAGACGAAGCACTTCGTGCATCTTGGGCTACCGCCGTTGCAAAGCAGAGAGATTCGGGCTGTCTAATGGGTTGGGTTAGTCCGCCCTGGTAGCTGAGTGGTCAGCGTGACAGACTGTCAATCCAAAGGCCCCGGGTTCGATTCCCGGCTGGGTCGGAAATTTTCTCCACTCAGGGACTGGGTGTTGTGTTGTCCTAATCATCATCATTTCATCCGCATCGACGCGCAAGTCGCCGAAGTGGCGTCACATCGAAAGATTTGCACCCGTTGAACGGACTACCTGACGGGAGGCCCTAGTCACACGACATCGCAAATGATGGCAGGCATGTCGAACATGTCATAACCTAAATCCGAATATCTGTAGCGACGTTTAAATGTTGAATAAAGTAGTAGTTGGAATGTTGAATAAAGTAGTTTGCAATTAATTTACGTTTTTTCCACATAGTTCAATAATTGTCACCCTGCATATTAATGTCCATTAATAGGCGTACTGCTGCATTTGATCAGAGAGTGGTTTAAACAACAACAAATCTTACTGCATAGTCAATAAATCAGCTGAATGGTTTGTGGTGATACAGATGCCTGCTTTCGGTGCTGCTTGGAGTCGTAAAGGCGTAGCATGCACGAAGGATGTTTCTTGCATCGGTACGGGGCGAGACGCGAATAGCGCGCGCGCCTCGGGCCGTGACTTGCGCCTCCGAGGCGTTCAGTGGCGCCTTTGTGAAAATACGGGGCACGCTCGTTTTGGCTGCGAGTCTGCCTTTTGTTGTGCCGCTCCGCCCGCACACGCGAATGTATTGTGCGGCGACAAAAACTGTCGTAGCCGCGGAGACTCTCTGCGCTGGCTTCCCGCGAGATGAAAACGCAGATGAAAGCTCGGCGGCGCGGCCGTTGAGGAGGCAGCTCGCTTCACACAGTGTGCTCCCAGGTCGCAGGGAAGCGGCGGGCGCAGAAAGCAGAACGGGGCGAGGCGCGCCTGCGGGCTGCAGGGAGCAGGTTCGCTTTCTCCGCTCCTCGAGTGTCTTCCGCGAAAATGCCGGCCCCTCTGTCACGTCTTCGTGCTGCTCAATCTCTGTACGATAACGAAGAGGATTCGCTAGAAATAACTCGAGCGAGGATGGTGCCGTTGTAGGTATAGGCTTCACGCTTTCGGAAGGAGAGGAACGCAGTAGAAAATATCGCCATACCACCCCGCTACGTTAGACTTCATGTGGTTCTCAAAGGTTCATAACTCAAATTCATCGGTGCCTCCATCGACAATGACTCGGCTGGTTTCCTTCACTGTGATTTCTTGTAAGATTCCTGCTAGGCTTGAGAAACGAATTACTTCTGGAAGCAAGTCAGACACAATGTTTAGACCTATGAAACAAACCAGTAACGTGATCTGACTGCACAAATGTTGTACGAGGGTCACTCTAAACGAAATGTACACTATTTTTGTAAAAATACAGTTTTCATTATGCATGTGTGAAAGTTTTACAGTGTGTAGATACATACTTCCCGCTTGTTTTCAAACTTAGTTCAACCTGTTCCCGTGAGTCGCGCCGTCACAGCATGTCTTCAAGATGGCTGCTACACTTGACGTTAGTCAGAAGCAACATGCTGTCGTAGAATTCTTGTGCTGTGAAAACGAGACATGGGAAACATTCACAAGAGGCTGAAAAAGGTGTATGGAAATGCTGCTGTCGATCGCAGTACAGTGGGCAAGCAGGTTAAGTGATGAAAGCGGGCACGGCAGTATCCAGGATTGTCCTCGCAATGGCAGGCCTCGTACTGCACACACTCCAGACAATGTGCAGAGAATTAACTAATTGGTGACTGCTGACAGAAGCATGGCAGTGAACGAATTGTCACATTACGCTGGCATAGGGGAAGGAAGTGTTTGCAGAATACTGAAAGTGTTGACGTTAAAAAAGGTTTGTGCCAGGTGGGTACCCAGGATGTTGACAGTGGCTCACAAAGAAACAAGAAAAACGGTATGCAGCGAACTTTTGGAACAGTACGAGAATGGTGGGGATGAATTTCTTGACCGGTGATGAATTGTGACAGGTGATGAAACATGGCTCTATCATTTTTGACCAGACACGAAGAGGCAATCAATGGAGTGGCATCATGCAAATTCACCCAAGGAAAAAAAAATTCAAAACCGCACATTCTGCTGGAAAAGTTATGGCTATCGTGTTTTTCGATTCCGAAGGACTCTTACTTGTCGACATCATGCCAAGTGGAACCACCATAAATTCTGATGTATATGTGACGACACTGAAGAAACTTGAAGCTCGACTGAGTCGTGTTCTACCACAGGATGTTTTGCTGTTGCACGACAATGCACGGCCACATGTCAGTCAAAAAACCACGGAAGCGATCACAAAACTCGGATGGACAACACTGAAAGACACGCCTTACAGTCCTGACCTGGCTCCATGTGACTATCATCTCTTTGGGAAACTGAAAGACTCTCTTCGTGGAACAAGGTTTGTGGATGATGACTCCCTTTTGCATGCTGCCAAACAGTGGCTCCAACAGGTTGGGCCAGAATTTTACCGTGCGGGTATAGTGGCGCTGGTTCCAAGATGGCGTAAGGCACTTGAGAGGGATGGAAATTATGTGGAGTAATGAAAATACGGATGTATCTACACGCTGTAAAAGTTTCAAACATTTAGAATAAAAGATGCATTTTTAAAAAATTAGTGTGCATATCTTTTGGAGTGACCGTCGTAGGACATTACCTGGACAAAGAACTGTGCTTCGCACAACGGTTTTTTTAATGGCATAGAAAAAGAAAACTGAATTTACGTTAGTATGAATAATCGCAGCAAATACCACACCAAGCATGAAAGAATGTAATGGAACCTAGCTGCTGTATGCAGTGATATGGGAATGTGGATCCAGTGCTTCAACAGATCACAGACAGAATTCATTGAATAAACACTTTTTCTGTAGAATAAAAAGCTGCAGCATTGACATCTGCGTCAAACCCTAACCTTTCATACTGAAAAATCGTGCTCAGAACGTGAAGTACACTATTTGCAGAAATTGATGGTAGTCTTGTTGTAAATTGCAAAAAGATGTGAAGTACTTCCTCTAACTTCATCTGTCTATCTGAGGTAGTTGTTGTGGTCTTCAGTCCTGAGACTGGTTTGATGCAGCTCTCCATGCTACTCTATCATGTGCAAGTTTCTTCATCTCCCAGTACCTACTGCAACCTACATCCTTCTGAATCTGGTTAGTGTATTCATCTCTTGGTCTCCCTCTACGATTTTTACTCTCCACGCTGCCCTCCAATACTAAATTGGTGATCCCTTGATGCCTCAGAACATGTCCTACCAACCGATCCCTTCTTCTGGTCAAGTTGTGCCACAAACTTCTCTTCTCCCCAATCCTATTCAATACTTCCTCATTAGTTATGTGATCTACCCATCTAATCTTGAACATTCTTCTGTAACACCACATTTCAAAAGCTTCTATTCTCTTCTTGTCCAAACTACTTATCGTCCATGTTTCACTTCCATACATGGCTACCCTCCATACAAATACTTTCAGAAATGACTTCCTGACACTTAAATCTGTACTCGATGTAAACAAATTTCTCTTCTTCAGAAACGCATTCCTTGGCATTGCCAGTCTACATTTTATATCCTCTCTACTTCGACCATCATCAGTTATTTTGCTCCCCAAATAGCAAAACTCCTTTACATCTTTAAGTGTCTCATTTCCTAATCTAATTCCCTCAGCATCACCCGACTTAATTCGGCTACATTCCATTATCCTCATTTTGCTTTTGTTGATGTTCATCTTATATCCTCCTTTCAAGACACTGTCCATTCCATTCAACTGCTCTTCCAAGTCCTTTGTTGTCTCTGACATAATTACAATGTCATCGGCGAACCACAAAGTTTTTATTTCCTATCCGTGGATTTTAAAACCTACTCCGAGTTTTTCTTTTGTTTCCTTTACTGCTTGCTCAATATACAGATTGAATAACATCGGGTAGAGGCTACAACCCTGTCTTACTCCCTTCCCAACGACTGCTTCCCTTTCATGTCCCTCGACTCTTATAACTGCCTTCTGGTTTTTGTACAAATAAAAATAGCCTTTCGCTCCCTGTATTTTACCCCTGCCACCTTTAGAATTTGAATGAGAGTATTCCAGTCAACATTGTCAAAAGCTTTCTCTAAGCCTACAAATGCTAGAAACGTAGGTTTGCCTTTCCTTAATCTTTCTTCTAAGATAAGTCGTAAGGTCAGTATTGCCTCACGTGTTCCAGTATTTCTACGGAATCCAAACTGATCTTCCCCGAGGTCGGCTTCTCCCAGTATTTCCATTCGTCTGTAAAGAATTCGTGTTAGTATTTTGCAGCTGTGGCTTATTAAACTGATTGTTCGGTAATTTTCACATCTGTCAACACCTGCTTTCTTTGGGATTGGAATTATTATATTCTTCTTGAAGTCTGATGGTATTTCGCCTGTTTCATACATCTTGCTCACCAGATGGTAGAGTTTTGTCAGGACTGGCTCTCCCCAAGGCCGTCAGTAGTTCCAATGGAATGTTGTCTACTCCGGGGGCCTTGTTTCGACTCAGATCCTTCAGTGCTCTGTCAAACTCTTCACGCAGTAGCGTATCTCCCATTTCATCTTCATCTACATCCTCTTCCATTTCCATAATATTGTCCTCAAGTACATCGCCCTTGTATAGACCCTCTATATATTCCTTCCACCATTCTGCCTTCCCTTCTTTGCTTAGAACTGGGTTTCCATCTGAGCTCTTGATGTTCATGCAAGTGGTTCTCTTATCTCCAAAGGTCTCTTTAATTATCCTGTACGCAGTATCTATCTTACCCCTAGTGTGATAAGCCTCTACATCCTTACATTTGTCCTCTAGCCATCCCTGCTTAGCCATTTTGCACTTCCTGTCGATCTCATTTTTGAGACGTTTGTATTCCTTTTTGCGTACTTCATTTACTGGATTTTTATATTTTCTCCTTTCATCAATTAAATTCAATATTTCTTCTGTTACCCAAGGATTTCTACTAGCCCTCGTCTTTTTACCTACTTGATCGTCTGCTGCCTTCACTACTTCATCCCTCAAAGCTACCCATTCTTCTTCTACTGTATTTCTTTCCCCCATTCCAGTCAATTGTTTCCTTATGCTCTCCCCGAAGCTCTGTACAACCTCTGGTTCTTTCAGTTTATCCAGGTCCCATCTCCTTAAATTCCCATCTTTTTGCAGTTTCTTCAGTTTTAATCTACAGTTCATAACTAATAGATTGTGGTCAGAGTCCACATCCACCCCTGGAAATGTCTTACAATTTAAAACCTGGTTCCTAAATCTCTGTCTTACAATTATATAATCTATCTGATATCTTCTAGTATCTCCAGGATTCTTCCACGTACACAACCTTCTTTCATGATTCTTAAAGCAAGTATTAGCTATGATTAAGTTGTGCTCTGTGCAAAATTCTACCAGGCGGCTTCCTCTTTCATTTCTTAGCCCCAATCCATATTCACCTACTACGTTTCCTTCTCTCCCTTTTCCTACTGCCGAATTCCAGTCACCCATGACTATTAAATTTTCATCACTCTTCTCTATCTGAATAATTTCTTTTATTTCATCGTACATTTCTTCAATTTCTTCTTCATCTGCAGAGCTAGTTGCCATATATACTTGTACTACTGTAGTAGGTGTGGGCTTCGTATCTATCTTGGCCACAATAATGCGTTCACTATGCTGTTTGTAGTAGCTTACCCGCATTCCTATTTTCCTATTCATTATTAAACCTACTCCTGCATGACCCCTATTTGATTTTGTGTTTGTAACCCTGTAGTCACCTAACCAGAAGTCTTGTTCCTCCTGCCACCGAACTTCACTAATTTCCACTATATCTAACTTTAACCTATCCATTTCCCTTTTTAAATTTTCTAACCTACCTGACCGATAAAGGGATCTGACATTCCACGCTCCGTCCCGTAGAACGCCAGTTTTATTTCTTCTGATAACGACGTCCTCCTGAGTAGTCCCCGCCCGGAGATCCGAATGGGGGAATATTTTACCTCCGGAATATTTTACCCAAGAGGACGCCATCATCATTTAATCATAAAGCTGCATGCCCTCGTGAAAAATGGCAAGGTCCATGGTTCATGGGGGGGGGGGGGGGGGGTGTAAGTATAACAATACTATAAGTATAACAATACTATCGTTACCTCAATTATTCGTAGCAACGTGGAGGTAAGTATAATCAGCTACACAGTTGATCTTAGCACTGTCTGAAAATTTAATGTATACGAACAACGGAAATTTTTATAACTGAGACTGTTGTACAGCCTCACTGTGTTTTAGCTGAAATTTGATTACTTTTATGAAACTGAATTTAGTGGCCCATGAGTTTTAAGTATCATTCATGCTCCACCCAAAGAACTTTGCTATATTGGAATTACCATGAAGCGCCAACCTCTTCGTGTACGTTGGAAATCCTGTAAAGAAATTAATTTGCTCTTTTGTTACTTATGACTTGTGATGAATCGCATCGTTTCTATGAGTTTGTTAATTATTTGTCTAAGGATTCGGTTGAAAAATATAAGAAATATCTATAATCAAGTACTGTTATTATTCTCTTTATGCTTTCATTTTAGATCTGACGCCAGCTATAATCAGATCCTTTGTTACCTGTTTGCATTATGTTTTTGTTTTACGTCTACATCACACTCCGCAAGCCACCTATGTGGCGGAGGGTAGTTCTGGTATCACTAGCTGACCCCCCCCCCCCCTTCTCCGCTATCCTGTTCCACTCGCAAATTGTGCGTGGGAAGAATGATCGTCATTAAGCGTCCGTATTGGCTCAAATTTTTCGAATTTTCTCGTCGTGGTCATTAGGCGACATGTACGAGGGCAGTTCAATAAGTAATGCAACACATTTTTTTTTTCTGAAAAAGGGGTTGTTTTATTCAGCATTGAAATACACCAGGTTATTCCCCAATCTTTTAGCTACACAACACTATTTTTCAACTTAATCTCCATTCAATGCTACGGCCTTACGCCACCTTGAAATGAGGGCCTGTATGCCTGCACGGTACCATTCCACTGGTCGATGTCGGAGCCAACGTCGTACTGCATCAATAACTTCTTCATCATCCGCGTAGTGCCTCCCACGGATTGCGTCCTTCATTGGGCCAAACATATGGAAATCCGACGGTGCGAGATCGGGGCTGTAGGGTGCATGAGGAAGAACAGTCCACTAAAGTTTTGTGAGCGCCTCTCGGCTGCGAAGACTTGTGTGAGGTCTTGCGTTGTCATGAAGAAGGAGAAGTTCGTTCAGATTTTTGTGCCTACGAACACGCTGAAGTCGTTTCTTCAATTTCTGAAGAGTAGCACAATACACTTCAGAGTTGATCGTTTGACCATGGGGAAGGACATCGAACAGAATAACCCCTTCAGCGTCCCAGAAGACTGTAACCATGACTTTACCGGCTGAGGGTATGGCTTTAAACTTTTTCTTGGTAGGGGAGTGGGTGTGGCGCCACTCCATTGATTGCCGTTTTGTTTCAGGTTCGAAGTGATGAACCCATGTTTCATCGCCTGTAACAATCTTTGACAAGAGATTGTCACCCTCAGCCACATCACGAGCAAGCAATTCCGCGCAGATGGTTCTCCTTTGCTCTTTATGGTGTTCGGTTAGACAACGAGGGACCCAGCGGGAACAAACCTTTGAATATTCCAACTGGGGAACAATTGTGACAGCACTACCAACAGAGATGTCAAGTTGAGCACTGAGTTGTTTGATGGTGATCCGTCGATCATCTCGAACGAGTGTGTTCGCACGCTCCGCCATTGCAGGAGTCACAGCTGTGCACGGCCGGCCCGCACGCGGGGGATCAGACAGTCTTGCTCGACCTTACGGCGATGATGACACACGCTTTGCCCAACGACTCACCGTGCTTTTGTCCACTGCCAGATCACCGTAGACATTCTGCAAGCGCCTATGAATATCTGAGATGCCCTGGTTTTCCGCCAAAAGAAACTCGATCACTGCACGTTGTTTGCAACGCACATCCGTTACAGACGCCATTTTAACAGCTCCGTACAGCGCTGCCACCTGTCGGAAGTCAATGAAACTATACGAGACGAAGCGGGAATGTTTGAAAATATTCCACAAGAAATTTCCGGTTTTTTCAACCAAAATTGGCCGAGAAAAATAATGTGTTGCATTACTTATTGAACTGCCCTCGTATATAGGAGGAAGTAATATGTTGTGGCAGCCCCCCCCCCCCCCCCAAAGTGCTCTCTCGAAATGTCAACAATAAACCTTTCCGTGATGCACAACGACTGTGTTGCGACGTCTGCCAGTGGAATTTATAGAACATCCCCGTAACCCTCTCGCTCCGACTAAACGATCTCGTGACGAAAAGCGTACCTCTTCAATGGATCTTCTCTCTCTCTCTCTCTCTCTCTCTCTCTCTCTCTCTTTCTCTCTCTCTCTTCTACCAGTCTTATCTGGTTGTTGAGCACTACTCAAAAGTTGGTCGAAAACAGCCTTGTAAGTAACGTCCTTCATGGATAAGTTAAATTTTCTTAAGATTCTTCCGATGAATGTGTGTAGCATCCACTCCAATATCTGCGCAGTAAATTACATCTATTTACATTCACAGCCAACTGTCAGACTTTGCACCAGTCATGAATCCTCTGTAGGTGCAAATCTGTCCTCTGTCGTTGCTACTTTGTTATAGACAACCCCATCGTCTGCGAAAAGTCTTAACGGTATCGGATGCTTTCTGCTACATCATTTATGTTCACCGTAAACAATAACGCTCTTAACACATTTCCTTGGGGTACTCCGGAAATTACCATCGCATCTATCAATTTTTTTCCGTTAAGAGCGACGTGTTGAGTAAGAAAGTCTTGAATCAAGTCGCAAATCTGGCCCGATACTCGATAAGCTCGTATTTTTTCACTAAACAGCAGTGCGGTGTATTGTTAAATGCCAATTGCGGAGAACGACGAGACTGAGGAAGTAAAAAGCATAAAGCCGTTTTAGCTTTTAGGTTTTTACAAATGCAGTAACGCTCAGCCCCGATGCTCAGCTACGTGGACTGAACTTTAATCAATACTACGAAGCAAGCAAAATCAATTGGACACCAACTAACCTTGTTGTTAGTCGGTCCTTACTTTAATACACAACAGCAACAGCACAGCCAGATTATCCTCCACAGCGGTGTGCCATCCGTTGCTGATCTTCGTATAAGTGAATCTGAATGGTGACTGTGTCGTAACTTAGCAAATTAAAAGCGCCATTAACAGTTTCGCCGACAACGGTGTAAGCCATGCGGAGTGGGCGCGCGGTTTGAGGCGACATGTCACGGATCGCGTGGCCCCTCCCACTGGAGGTTAGAGTCCTCCCTCGGGTACACGTGTGTGTGTTGTTCTTAGCATAAGATAGTTTGAGTAATGTGTAAGTCTAGGGACCGATGACCTCAGTTGTTTGGGCCCTTAGGAATTCACACACAATTGAACATTTTTGACAACAGTGTAACGATCTCCAAACACCCCAGCGAACACTCGGAAACACCACCACCACTCAACGACCAATTGCACTGTACTGTGCCTTCGCTGTGGCCAAGTAAATAAACATATCAGACAGCAGTGGATAAGCTATGCAAACAATGAAACCTTTTACCAACTCGAAAATCTTAAAACGTGTGTGTATCCTTAGGGACCAAACTGCTAAGCTCTTCGGTTCCTACACTTACACACTACTTAAACTAACTTATGCTAAGAACAACACGCGCACCTATGCCCAAGGGAGGACTCGAACCTCCAGCAGGAGGGGCCGCGCAATCCGTGACATGGAGCCTCAAACCGCACGACCACTCACCGCGGCTATCAACTGCAGTCTCCCGAATGAAGAGCACGCCCAGCGGAATCAAACAGAATACCGGGACTACGGCAAGCACGAACACTTGACGTAGTCACCTAGAGCCCTAGACAACGTTGTTATCGTAATCACCGACGGCATGCCACTGAGAACAACCCACACATCACTCCTGGCCTCATGACCCCTCAGCGCACCCTCAGTGCCAACGGATAGCAGGGCACGGATCACAACTGACGAACCGATCTGCTAAACAGACACAGAGACTACACAACAGGTAGCTACAGCGTTAACTCAAACCCGCCACAAAGTAGTAATCGCTAATTTTCGACTGATTGGAAATAATTACACGATAAAATAGAGATAAAATTTCCGTGTTAGATGTTCATCATATTTATACTGTAGTCCTTTGAAACTTAAACTTTAGGATCGTAGCTGCAGATTTTCATGAAATAAATAATTACTGTAAATAATACTACCCAATACAATTTGCTTCACACTACATTTCACTTCTTTTAGTACGGTTTTTGCACGTGACATGATTCTTTATTGACTTCATTTCGTAAACAACGCTTTTATGCATTATACCACGTGTTGAAGTGAAAACATGAGCTGCTGTTTCTAATATTGTTCCACAGCAGAACGGTTCAATTCAGGACGCTAGGAAGTTTCTAAGCTCACCATCTGCGACATAAGTCGTAATCGAGTACGCCTGGTAAGCAAGCCGACAGAACAGCAGGTTCAGTAATGCTGTGTATGACTGCGAACAATTCAGCAGAAGTGTGTGACAGGCATAGATGAACAATAATCAAAATGTTAACTTCGTTAATTTGTAATCCGTTACTAAAAAAAGTTCGTTAAATGTTAGTGTTACTTTAGAGGAGATTTATCGGAGTCCAAAGTTAATCGTTAACAGTTAACTCGTATAGTGAACTTTGTGATGTGGGTGTAGTGAAATGATCAAGTGGATCAAACACAATACCGTTGATTAAATAAAAATTTTGTAGTTGGGGAACTTAAGACAGACGATCGAAGATAACAAACTGACTAATGGTTTAATAATTCAGTTCTATAATTGTTTAGTTATCAATAATAAATAACACGAGAATCAAAATACAGCAGCATAAGGTAGTAACTGACTCTTGGCGCACATTTACCTCATCAACGATGCGTCTGTCCACTGTTCTACTAGAAACTGAACTTTCGGTGGGTTTTAAAGTTTTTATCAACTTTCCAAATGACTTCGATTCAACGACCTGTAAAGGAATCACGTTCGTAACAACAGAGTTTACTCTGAACTGGTCCAAACTAACCTAGTCCTTGGTTAGCCTTCCCCACAACATTTTCTGTGTGTTCCTTCCAATTTAAGTTGTTCGTAATTTTAAATCCTAGATATTTAGTTGAATTTGCGGCCTGTAGATTTAACTGACTTATCGTGTAACCGAAGATTAACGGAGTCCTTTTAGCACTCATGTGGATGACCTCACACTTTTCATTTTTAGGGTCTACTGCCAGTTTTCACACCATAGAAATATTTTTTCTAAACCGTTTTGTAATTTGTTTTGATCTTCTGATGACTTTATTAGTCTATAAACGATAGCGTCATCTGCGAACGACCTAAGAGGGCTCCTCAGATTGTCTCCCAAATAGCTTGTGTAGATAAGGAACAGCAAAGGGCCTATTACACAACCGTGGGGAACGCCAGAAATCACCTACGAACTGTTACCTCTCTGACAGGAAATCACGAATATAGTCACGTAAGTGAGACCACATTCCATAAGCTCGCAATGTGATAAGAAGCTGCTTGTATGTTACAGTGTCAAAAGCCTTCCGGAAATCCAGAAATACGGATCAATCTGAAATCCCTTGTCAATAGCACTCAACGCTTCACGCGAGTAAAGAGCTAGTTGTGTTTCACAAGTACGATTTTTCTAAAATGATATTGACTGTGTATCAATAGACCGTTTTTTTTTCGAAGTAAATGTTAGAACTCAATATATGTTCCAAAATCCTGCTGCATATCGACGTTAATGATATGGGCCTGTAATTTAGTGGATTACTCCTACTACCTCTTTGAATATTGGCATGACCTGTGCAACTTTCCAGTCTTTGGGTACTGCTCTTTCGTCGAGCGAACTGTTGTATGTGATTGTTAAGTACGGAGCTGCTGCATCAGCATAATTTGAAAGCAACCTAATTGATATAGAGTTTGGACCAGTAGACTAGCTTTTATTAAGTGATTTAAGTTGCTTCAGTATTTCGAGGATATTTACTTGTACGTTACTTATGTTGGCAACTGTTCTTGAATCAGATTCTGGAATATTTACTTCGTCTTCTTTTGTGAAGGCATTTCGGAAGGCTGTGTTTAGTAGCTCTGCTTTGGCAGCACTGTCTTCGGTAGTATCTCCATTGCCATCGCGCAGAGGCATTGACTGTGGCTTGCCGCTAGGGTACTTCACATACGACCAGAATCACTTTGGATTTTCTCCAAGGTTTCGAGACAGTTTGGTTGTGGGAACTATTATAAGCACCTCGCATTGAAGTCCGCGCTAAATGTCGAGCTTCTGTAAAATATCGCCAATCTTGGGGATTTTACGTCTGTTTAAATTTGGCATGTTTGTTTCGTAGTTTCTACAACAGTGTCCTGACCCGTTTTATATACTAAGGGGGTTAGCGCCATTGTTTGTTAATTTATTTGGTATAAGTTTCTCAATTGTTGCCGATACTATTTCTTACAATTCAAGCCCCATCTGGTCTACACTTGTATTGTGAATTGGGAAGTAGTGGAGATTGTCTCTCAGGAAGGCGTCAAGTCAATTTTGATATGCTTTTTTGAAAAGACATACTTCGGTTTATTTTTGGATGATTTGGGAATTACAATATTCAATCTCGCTACGACAACCTGTGTTCTCTCATCCCTGTAACCCGTTTTGACGCTCATTAGAAACCCAGGATTATTTGTTGTTAAGAGGACAAGTGTGTTCCCACAACGGTTTACTGTTCGCGTGGGCACATGAAATAGCTGCTCGATATAATTTTCAGAGAATGCGTTTAGCACAATTTCGGACGATGTTTTATGCGTACCTCCGGAATTAAACATTTATTTTCACCCACATGTCGAAGGTAAGTTAAAGTCGCCACCAACAATAGTCTTTTGAGTCGGGTACGTGTTTGAAATCAACCTCACGTTTTCTTTGAACCTTTCAGCAATTGTATCATAAGAACTGTGAGGTCGGTAACAGGCTCAAATCATTATTTTATCCCGGTTGCTAACATGACCTCTGGCCATATTAACTCACAGGAGCAATCTACTTCAATTTCGACAAGATGAACTACTTCTAACAGCAACAAACACGCCACCGCCAACCGTGTCTAGCCTATCCTTTCGGAACACCGTTTGGTTCTTCGCAAAAATTTCTGCTGAGCTTACCTCGGGTTCAGCCAGCTTTCAGTAACTATAACGATTTTAGCATCAGTGCTTTCTGATAGCGCTTGGAGCTCTGGTACTTTCCCAACGCAGCTATTGACAATTTACAACTGTTATACCGATGGTTCCTGTATCCACGTTCTTCCTGTGTTCGGTCTCACCCCTTGTGACTGAGCCCTTTTTGTGTTTTCCGAGACCTTCTAACGTAAGAAACCACCCAGTTCACCGCACACAGTCCCTGCTATCGCTGTGGCCGCCTCCTGCGTCTAGTGGACTCCTGACCTATTCAGCGTAACTCGAAACCCAACTATCCTTTGGTGCAAGTCGAGGAATCTTGTAGCCTACACGGTCGCAGAACCATCTGAGCCTCTGATTCAGACCCCCCCCCCCATCCCCCCCCCCCCCCCCCCACTCGGCCCTATACCAGAGGTCCGCAATCGGTCCTGCCGACTGAGCTGCAAGTGGTCAGCTCTGCTTTCATCTTTCAAGCAAGACTGGCAGCCTTTACCACTTCGGTTAGCCGCACGAAACCACAGAGAATCTCTTCTGACCCAAAGTGACACACACCATTGGTACCGACGTGTTGGCTGCACTCTGTGCTGTTCGCGGCATCTGGGAGGACCCGTTCCGCATCTGGAATGACCCCACCCAGTATGCACAGGGAGTGCACATTGGCTTTCTTCCCCTTCTTGTCAGCCATGTCCCTAAGGGGCCTTATAACGCGCGTAACGTTTGCGCTCCCAACTATCAATAATCTTACCCTCTGCGATTGCCCGGATCTTGCTGGCTGAGAGGTTTCCTCTGAAATATTTTTAACTATATATGACGGTAGTATCTGTTCCCGAAAGAACAGTTACCGTCAATGACTATGCAGCTTTGCTAGAAATGAAATGATAATTAAATGGACACCCTAGCTGCAAGCAGGCGTTGATACACTTCATTGGGGACATGTTGAAAATGTGTGCCCCGACCGGGACTCGAACCCGGGATCTCCTGCTTACATGGCAGACGCTATATCCATCTGAGCCACCGCGGGCACAGAGGATAGTGCGTCTGTAGGGACTTATCCCTTGCACGCTCCCCGTGAGATCCACATTCCCAACATGTCCACAACACTACATTCGTAGTGCGCCTAATAGATGTTTGCCCATCATCTATTAGGTGCACTACGAATGTAGTGTTGTGGACATGTTGGGAATGTGGATCTCACGGGGAGCGTGCAAGGGATAAGTCCCTACAGACGCACTATCCTCTGTGCCCGCGGTGGCTCAGATGGATAGAGCGTCTGCCATGTAAGCAGGAGATCCCGGGTTCGAGTCCCGGTCGGGGCACACAATTTCAGCATGTCCCCAATGAAGTGTATCAACGCCTGCTTGCAGCTAGGGTGTCCATTTAATTATCATTTCACCTCTGAAATATGACAGGCGACGACATCTGGCTCAGCGACAGAGACAGCCGCAGACAGCCCGTGGAACCTGTTTGTCAAACTAACCAGGTAGGCCTTACGTGCGGTCCCCTGGGAAGTATTACGCTGCTTGCTACGCCCCAGTGTGACCTCTGACGCGACAACAGGTAAGGAGTCAACCTCAATGCGAGCAGTAACTGTGTTGGCAACCGGTGAGGACCAATAGGAGGACTCGGACGTGCTGGACGTCTGTTGGATCCCCGTACTGGCCCACAACAGTGGTGCCCATCCACTGCTGCCTCAAGCTGTGTAACCGAAGCCATCACAGCCTGAAGCTGAGAGCGAAGTATCACCATCTCGGCTCGCATCCATACATGACAATCACAGTCCGTATCCAGACTAAAGACATGGAAAACTAAACTACCCAGATAAACGGACTATCGGCATGTGCTGCAGAACTCTACCGTAGACATTGACGAAAACGCTGAAACTGTGTCTAATAAATTAGATTAATATGTAGAGATTCAAAAACCTAACTACCGAAACACTCAGGTGAAACTAAATAATTCGCTCCTCATTAGGAACTTGTAATAAGTCACAAAATCGGTTTGCTTTCTGACGCAAAGGAAAACGCGTGAGCTGTGTCTGTTAGGTATTAAATTAAAATGCAGAAACTCAACAAACTATTAAAGCACACAGATATTAAAAAATTGGTTTCTGGTTAGGAACTAGTAAAAGTCACAAAATCGGCTACTTTCCTGCCTCTGCCTCTGTGTCGCAAAACTGCTGCTACCTAATAGCAAAACCTCTACCCCACCCATAATAAATACGCCAGCCAATAGTCGATAGAGTACACCCCGTTGGCACTCGATTCTCTGATTGTTGTGGGTTAACAGTTTGGGCAAGATTATTCCAGTTGTCTGGTACATCTCCGCCACACCGTTGGGTGAGGATGACTGCACCTTCGTGAGCTGCGAAGAGCCATCTTCGAGACCGGAACGACCAGTCTCGCTGATGAGCCGCTCAGGATACTGTCACCACGACACCGAGCTTGGGTGAGAGTTGCTATAATCTCGTAGGCTCAGATCCACCACTGGAAGGGTGGGTCAAGCTCAGAGACCAGCACCGGAATGTGACAATTACGTCACATGATGAGCAGTAGCGTCGCTCATACGACAAACGAGGAAACGGCAACATGCAGTGGCTGGTAGGACAATAGCATTGGGCACCTCGGCGTCCGACAGGTGTAGTCAGGGGATCACAGCAACAGACGGACGCGAGGGTCCGCCACCACAATCCAACACTGGACGGACAACGCTTCTACTTTGTAAAATTATTGAATAAACTTGTTTCACAAATAATTGTTCTTTTACAGCATTCGCCGTCGCTCCAGGAACTTTCCATACCCATCCTGAATGCAGAAGTGGTGTCAGTCGGGCGTGCTGGTACCTACAGTGTACACTAGGGTGGCCTTAAGCTATTTATAATTTTTGGAAAGCTAGAATTTTTTTTCTCCCACACCCCACTTTTGTTCCAAATGACAAAAAAATTCTGTGAAAAATTTGATCTCAATCTGACAAATTCTACGCGACCCTCAAACGCCCTAAAGCACGACATACCGTCCACAAGGAATATTTCCGTTAAAACACGTTGTATTCTTCCACATCTCCACTGTACACTTGTCTTTCGTGACAGCAATATATGTGACACATTCAAGTAAATCCAGCAAATTTCTAAAATTATTTTCACTCTTATTACTGAGAAGTTCATTAGGGGAATACAAAAAACAACATGAAAAATTTTGGAAACCTATAGTTTACTTGCGATAAAGCACACGTTTTCAACTTGTGTTTATTTACACTTATCATTTTACAACATTCATTTCTGTAGAATCGGAAGATAGTTTGACTGATTTAATACTGAACAATATTCATTCCTAATAGAAGATTTAATGACAGCTGGATACTTTTTACGGTCTCCAACAAAAAACTGTAAAATACATGCTTACTCAGTTTCGTCTTTTATGAGAATGTTATTGTAGCCGTGAATGAGTTTTGTAACCCTTTTTGCATCATTCACAACTGCACCTTTATAACTGGAGTCATGCCAACGACCTTACCGAAATGCTAACGCCCATTATCGTCAGATCATCGAAGTTAAGCCCTATTGGGGTTGGCCAGCACTTGGATGGGTCGCTCTCCGTTCTGACGAACACTGTTGGCAATCGGGGTGCACTCAGCGCTCGTCATTGAAATTGAGGTGCAACTAGATTGAGAAGCAGAGGCTCTGGCCACGAAAAGAGATAGCTCCGGGAAAGTGGAGTGCTGACCACTTGCTCCTCCATATCCTCATCCTATGATGCCAATAGGCTGAGGATGACGCGGCGTTAGTATCGTCAGTACGGTAGAGCTTTCTGAAACCTGTTCAGATGGAGTTCAGTTCTTTAAGCGGAGTTATCGTTTCCAAGTCGAGGAGTCTTTGGGCAAGAAATCGGTACTGATAGGAAACGTTGTGAAGAAAGTTTTTGTAACACGTCTTACAAAAGAAAAAACTGAACATTCACAACAGAAGAAAGATCATTTTTGCGTATAATGTACCTTTTCACTCGAGGTTTTTCCTTCTTCCTCTTCTTCACCTTATTCCAAGCTAACTTTAGCTATATTTGCTTTGACCTTTGTTGGAACATTATCACTAAACAAAGCTAACCCACAGTTTCCGGAGCTAAGTACCAGAGGTTATTTGAAATATTTCTTCAGCTGCCTTACTGATTACTGCATCAATATCCTGAGAGTTTATTAGTCGACTCATGAATAAGAATTCGTGGTAAGCTCCGTTAACTACTCATTTTAACAGAAACCAGTCTCAGACGTACACTCTTGCACGAAAAAATGAGTATTGTTTTAGATGAGCTTTTCTTCGTATCAAATAAATGAAACTGATCTTGAAACACGTATGACTTGAATGGATTCATGGCCTTTGTCATCAACGTAGAATGAGTTACAGCTTCTGGGATGCGATACGACATGCCAGTCATCGTAATGCCGCCAAGAAAGATTATTGTTAACACCAGCAACTCTCAATGATCATATCGTGCTTGTTTCTGCATAATGTTGGTTTTCAAGAAATCCGAGAATAACAGTGATAGGTCGTACTTAACAAAATGTTCACCGATACTGATTGAGTAAGCGTTGTTGTGGAGTTTCGACCAGGGTGCTCTAAATTGTTTTAAAAGTTAATGTCTGGGCTAGAAATTTTCCCGCTTCCCTCCCGTCGCCACCCCTCCCCCCCCCCCTCCCCCTCAGTGGATCGTAACAGGTCCACAACACCACCAATTCTAAAATGTGATGGCAGTGGAGGTATAACAAATCAAGACTGAACAGTTTTTCTAGATTCTTACCGCCGCCGTTTACTCGACCTATACCACAGCAGTGATTCTTCGATTCTTTTCCGTTCAGGTTTTCCCACAGTCCATGCTTCACTACCATACAATGCTGTGTTCCAAACGTACATCCTCAGTAAATTCTTCTTCAAATTAAGGCTTACGTTATACTAGTAGACTTCTCTTGGACAGAAATTCGCATTTCTCTAATGCCTGGTATGCACCCATAATTTGATGTTCTCCAGCAGATTCTGGAATTTCAGGGATTCCGCCACTGTTTCTTGCTTTGAAATGTTAATAATAGCGCCAGTATATCTACCTATTCAACAGAATTTTTAACATGTTGCAGCCCTGTCAGCAACTGTGATAAATTAATATGTCAAAAATCCGCCTCAGTTGCGAAATGTTACTGGTCTTTACCCAGGTTTCAGCTAGAGTAATCTAGCCTTCTTCAGAAGGAGGCTAGATTACTCTAGCTGAAACCTGGGTAAAGACCAGTAACATTTCGCAACTGAGGCGGATTTTTGACATATTAATATACCTATTCAACACCTTTGAGCACTGGGAGCAACTTTCCACCTCAGAACAACACTAATTCTTCGCAATCATTTGTGTTAAATTTTTGTTGAAATTCTGCATGTCTCGCTTCTCTAAATTTTTTGTGACATCGAAAAGAAGTTCCATTCGTAGCCAGGTTTGCAGCTTCATGCTCGAAACCTTCTGCAGCACCTATTAATATGTAAACCCCATTTCTATCACTGATTTTGTTTCGTATCAAATACGTCAGAAAGATAGGGAGTAAAAAACTGCAGTGTACCTCGAGTTTTTTTAGTGTTGTGGTTTTACTCTGTGATATTTGTTGGATGACAGCAGAGAAATTTGCGTTGTTGTTACTGGTATCATCTCCTTGCTTTTGATGTTGAATGATATTTATTATGTATTATTATTAAATATTCTTATATATAAGGATTAAATGTCTTAAAACATGTTCATTGAAATAAGTTTTTCTAATAATAAGGCTTTACTCAGTAGTATTGGTAATGAGAAATTGTTACAAAATTCACAAAGCAAAAATTCCAAACTTCGTGATCGATAGGGTTGCCTTGTAGGTGCCCGATTGAGCTAAAATTTTGCACATATCGTTTTTTTTGATTGGTTGAAAGAAAATAGGGAGGAGGGGATAGGATGGGAGCTAAACTTACATGAAGTTGAAAAATAAGGACCACCCTAGTCAACAATTCGCCTCAGTTGCGAAATGTTACTGGTCTCTATACAATTACATAAAAAGTTACTACCGTCTGTTATGAAACTTAAATGAGTCGCTTCACAGATTCTGTTTGTTATAGTCAACTAATCAGCTCTATGGAAATCTTCTTCCACTGTTCCACCGTCAGCTATTTCAGTTAATGAGTTCTGCACTCTGACTCTCATACGCTATAATCCGGCTAACAATGACAGCTGATGAAATATAGTAGTGGAAGGTTGACGTCATGATCAGCAATGGGTTGTTGTCTCTTCCAACTCCAGAACCGTCTGCTCATCTGTGACGTTGCATTGAACTTCAACAATTCTCATACGAATATTGTGATATTCTAGATGTGTCGTTTTTATGAAACCAAATAGGAACTAAAGTAACAAAACTATGCGCCGACTAAGAAGTGCTGCGTAGAAAAATCACCACTCTTACATTGGTGAAGCTTTGATTATTTCGGGTTGTCTCCATCATAGGCGTACTGCAAGTTGAAAAGTTCAACTACATAGGTAGTTTTTGTTTCTGTTGACAAAGCATTAGTATTAGATATATTGTAATTATTATCAGGAGATGATGCTCGTTGTTCTTGAGGTATTTATGGACGCAATAACCATTTTGAAGGATAAATTATACTACACATTACTGTCAGCATATTGTGTTCCTTGTTCCACGTTTCAATGACCACTGCTTCTCCTTTCGTGTTAACAGAAGCTGAAAACAAATTTTCACTGCACACGTTCTCTGGTTTCATTTCCTTCACAGTTTTTTGATGAAGATTTTTCTATCATTGGTGTGGTTTCATGGCACAGTAGTCGTTCATGATTTGGAACTTTATTTGTGTCTTACATATCTCTCTGCGGATGTTCACATTTTGCAATAAGTGCCATGTTATTTCTTTCTTTGAGTTCCTCTATTTTGGGAACAGCGCCTATGACAACATTAGTAGGAAAAAAATTTTCGGTGTCCTTAATGATCAAAAGATGTGTTGAATAATCGTAAGGTGTAACCACCGGAGATGCCCCAAAAATATGAATCACATCTGGTCAAAGAGCTTTTCAGTTTCCAGAATGCTTAAGTCGAAAAACCAGAAACAATTTTGACCCTTAATGATTTAAGATGTGTGGTTTGCAATCGGTTCATGTGTGTATTATTAGTAGTTATGCTTTAGTTCCTAAACCAAATTACCAAAATGGGAATAAAAGTGTTTGGCGTTTACTTTCCGTAGTTTGGTCCTCAGCGGCTGTGTCTTTGAGATGAAATCTGCGCTCACTTTTGAGCTTGTTCGAGGAACACTTCGACTGGATAACGTATTCTGCAGCTGGTAGTTTTACTGAAACACCAAAAGAATGCAGAGTATGTGTGATCGTCGAGTTACTTCCGGATGTCACAGGATTATCGTGCTAAATTTAGTGACGTATTCATGTCATCTCCACTGAGTAATCTGAATGGTTTTCACATAAGGTGAGACGTTCGGTTGTTCATTTGTGGTTTCGATAGCTCTTAGGTACCAGAATTATCACTATAAATTGAAGGCTACATTGCTGTCAGTTCAAATCTCACTGGAAGCCAGCTTTTTATCTATTCAGTGACAGCTAAAATCAGTCAGATCGAAAATTAATCTTACGAAAACTTCCCCATCGTCTTCTTGCTACTTCCAGTACCAAATAGTGTAAGGGCGGAAAACATATGAGACTATATCTTGATAGTGCCTTTTACTCCTCCTGTGACAATTTCTGATTTTTCGTGAATAAATAATGTTATTTATGAAACTGTGTCACTGAAAAATTTATTAACTGGTTTTCTTTATATAATCACTAGAGTTGTTTCATTTCCCTACTGCTTGAGTGTGACACAGGATAACATGTAAAGATAGACCATTTTGAACTACAGAGTAATATTTTACCAGTTCGATCGTGTTTCAGATGCTTTATGTGTGGGTAACATTGAATTTTCGTAACGTTATCATGGTTAGTTGTCATTCATTTGTTTCAGTGCAGTGCATAATTTGATATCATTTCTCCTTTATTTTATAGAAGGCAACAGTAGACATAAGAAGGATATTCCCGAAAAACTGTGGGAAACAGTCTGACAATGGTCAGGTCGTTTACCAATCCAGCGTCCGTAGAAACGCACTCTTTGGAGTTAAAGATGTTGTCAAGCCAGATTTGAAGTACATTTTCGTCAGCAGAGATATTTTTTAGATGGTTGTTCGATAAGGTACGGGAAAGGTGAACATTTGGTGGCACAAGGTCTTACGAATAATCCGTGAATGACAACTTCCCTTCATAGTTTTGTTTGTGAAATCAGCAGAGCGCGTCATTGCGTACTGGCAGCACTAGGTGTAGTTTTGGTGTCGTTTTGCTTACACTTTGACGGAAAGGTGTTTAAGTTGTTGACAACAAGTACTATTACAGACACTCCTCTGGGGCGGCCGGTGTGGCCGAGCGGTTCGAGGCGCTACAGTCTGGAACCGCGAATCCTGCCTCTGGCATGATGTATGTGACGTCCTTAGGTTAGTTAGGTTTAAGTAGATCTAAGTTCTAGAGGACTGATGACCTCATCAGTTAAGTACCATAGTGCTCAGAGCCATTTGAACACTCTCTGGGGAGGAGTTCGTCGTGCACGATACGCTTTTTGTGCCACCTGATGCAACAGATTATCTTTTCACGTTACCCAGATGGCGTATTTTCTCCTAAAGAAGTTGCCATAAAAGCATCATAACTCATCACCAGTAGCAATAATGCAAAGAAATGCTCAGTCAGCAAATAGATAATATTCAAATAAAAAATGTGGTACTACTAACCCCTTTTTATTCTTGTTGCTTCTAAAATGAATATGCAGTACTTCTACACCTCAATTCTGAATCACGCATATTGTACGCAAATTCCGCATGGACGTCAAATGGTTCCAGTACATCACATTTGTGATTTGTTGGGACTTCATCAACCTGGAAAATCATTTATACCGGAACGATCTCTCGTGGAACAATAAAACCCTTTGCAGCCGTCATTTGTCCGACAGCATTCTCCCAACCACAACACAAATGTTTCAAGCTGCCTCCGCTCCATTCCTTATAAAACCCAAATTACACAGGATGTCGCAAATGTTAGGTCTTTACACTTTTGACTATTTTATAATGCTTAAACAATATTCAAGAGACTCACGAATGCAAAATCCATTTAATAACTGCACGAAAAACTCTACACCCTCAAATAAACAAATTACGATTGATAAATATACTCATAGTAATTTAAAATTTTCCTGGTGAATTACACTGAAGCGCCAAAGAAACTGGTATAGGAGTGCGTATTCAATTACAGAGATATGTAAAGAGGCAGAACAGGACGGTGCGGTCGGCTATGCCTACATAAGACAATAGGCGTCTGGCGCAGTTGTTAGATCCGTTAGAGATGCTACAGTGGCAGATTATCAAGATTTAAGTGAATTTGAACGTGGTGTTATAGTAGGATCACGAGCGATGGGACACAGCATCTCCGAGGTAGCTATGAAGTGGGGATTTTCCCGTACGACCCTTTCACGAGTGTACCTTGAATATCAGGAATCCGGTAAAACATCAAATCTCCGACATCGCTGCGGCTGGAAAAAGATTCTGAAAGAACTGGAGCAACGACTACTGAAGGGAATCGTTCCACGGGACAGAGGTGTGACCCTTCCACAAACTGCTGTGGATTTGAATGCTGGACCATCAGCAAGTATCAGCATGTGAAATGGTCAACGAAATATCATCGATATGGACTTTCGGAGCCTAAGATCCACGCGTGTACACTTGATGACTGCACGACACAAAGCTTTACGCCTCGTCTGAACCCGTCAGCAACGACATTGGGCTGTTGATGATTGGAAACATGTCTCAAATTGTATCTAGGGATGGACGTATACGGGTATAGAGACAGCCTCACGAATTAATGGACCGTGCATTTCAGCAGATGACTGTTCACGCTGGTGGAGGCTCTTTAATGATATGGGCATGTACAGCTGAAGTGATATGGGATCCCTGATACTCTGACAGATGACACGTACGTAAGCATCCTTTCTGATCACCTGCATCCATTCATGTCCATTGTACTTTCCGGCGGACTTGCGCAATGTCAGCAGGACAATTTGACAACCAACACGTTCAGAGCTGCTAAAGAGTGGTTTAAGAAACACTCTTCTGAGTTTAAAAACTGCCGCCGGCAACAAAACTCCCCAGAAATGAACATTATTGAGCGTATCTGGAATGCCCTGCAACGTGCTGTTCAGAAGAGATCTCCACCCCTTCGTACTCTTGCGGATTTATGGACAGTCCTGCAGGATTCATGGTGTTAATTTCCTCCAGCACTACTTCAGACATTAGTCGAGCCGATGCCACGTCGAATTGCGGCACTTCTGCGTACTTGCGGGGGCAGCGTAAATGTTCGAAGAGGTTTCGGGATTGCAGTTCACTGCACGATATTTCGTCTGGACACCTGCCAGTCATCTTCAGGTGAGCCATCGTAGACTGAAGAAGTTCTACGCTCCGCCTTCTATAATGCGCTGAGGGTATTGCCGTGCATGCGTCAGAGTCACGGGGACAGATGGACCACGCCGCCCGGTGGCAGCTCCCTCGCTAGTTGAACTGCGGAGATGATCTGTCTTCGGCGTTGCATGTCGCCGCACCATCGAGTATTCTGCTTGTTCGTCAGGAGCAAATCTCGGAGATGAAGGGATTCCACGCATTATCCACCTGGTAGCCGCTGTAACTGTTCATTAGATTTTCCACGTTGCGTATTTCAACGGATACCTTTATATAAAGTCCCAAAAAGGTTCACTGTCACCAAAATTAAGGTTTTGTCATACTCCATTGAATGTTCGTTGGAGATACAATGGTCCGCAACTGCAGACTTGCTGGGATGCAAAAGGCGAGTGCAAAGTCTGTATCTTGTGCAGTTCTCTTCCACTGTGTGTCTTGTTTTTCCTATATAGGCTGTACCACACTGGCAAGCTATTTTATAAATTCCCGTCTTCCGCAATAACAAATCATCCTTCACTGATCCCAGAAGGTCCGAAATCTTAGATGGTGGGCAGAAAATAACTTTCACCTGATAATTAGTATGCATTCTTGATGTTGTGCAGGAAATGTTTCCAACGAAGGGAAGAAAAGCTAGGGACTTTCCTGCCGCGTTCTCCTCTTTACCCATTGTTTTTGTTTTAACTGAGAATACCCAGTTAATTTCCTGGGTAGAATATGCATTGTCTCTGAACACTGTTGTTAAATATGCAAAATCTTTAGGCAGCCTATCGGCATTCGACTCTGTATGGGCTCTGTGTACAAGGATGCTAAGCACACTCATAGTTTGGGGTGGGTATAGCAACTTAAAGAGCGTGATTAAAATTCAGTGTGAGTGGGCTTACGATAAACGTGTCACAGAGAGCTGTCAGTAACCAAAATGGTTCAAATGGCTCTGAGCACTACGGGACTTAATTTCTGAGCTCATCAGTCCCCTAGAATTTACAACTACTTAAACCTAACTAACCTAAGGACGTCACACACATCCATGCCCGAGGCAGGATTCGAATCTGCGACCGTAGCGGTGGCACGGTTCCAGATTGTAGCACCCAGAACCGCTCGGCCACAAGGCCGGCCTCAGTAACCAAAACACCCAGGAATAGCAGACAACCAACTTTCTATAATTCCGTAGTAAATCGAATATTTTTGTCAATAGTGTGTATAGAGAAAGGAAAACTGAGGGTGGTCGTCTGATTTGTATGAAACCAATCTCCGTTCTCGACGCCATATTGAAACCCAGTTAACGAAAAACCGTAGCTACCCACTACTACGGCTCGTAATTGACCTTCTTAGGAAACAGAACTAACGTGACCAACTAAAGGAAAACTTTTACGAAAGGAGGAGCTAATGAAACAATTCGTGATAAATCCTTAGTTAAAATTATAATTAATTGAAACCCTCAGCTGCAGACAGGTGTTGTTGATATACCACGCTGGGGACAGATAAAATACTTCCATCGATGTACTCGAACTCCAACCTTGGCTTACTATCTCACAATATTTTCACTATGCCACCCACTGTTTACAAGCTGCTTTACCGTAGTTGGGTCATCTCTCGCATGAGCAACACCAGTTATACTATTTTCTATTAAACGCTTAGACACCTGGAGTTTCCGCTTCTGGCCCGTTCGCTTCTGGCCCTGCACATACTAGACATATGGACGAAATCAGTGATGATGAGTAACCGCGGTCCCCTTGTGAGCTGCTGGCCACTTGCGCGGGATGCATTCAGGCAGCGCGCTCCAAGAAAACTGTTTAACTTGCATTTCCCCCATAGTGAGTGAGATTGGCTTTCCTTATTTAACTTCAAAAACAATTACCATATAATAACTACAAATAGTATACAGTAACGTGCACCTAAAATGAATAAAACGTAAGTGGCCAGCAACGACATTTTTCACTGCAAACCCTTCAAGTTTTAAGTTACAAAGTTCCTGGGAATTTTAAGTATCACAGTAGCTGTGATCCATAACGAAAAAAACCGACACTACAGCATCAAGCTGTGATATGAAAGTGCACGACACGAAAGAAATCAATTTCATATGTCAATATTTTCCTTAGCATCGAATGAGACACAAATGTGAAAAAAGTGGTTTTTTGTTTTTTATAGGAAAAGGAGACCGTCTACCCGAAAACTAACCACAGGACTTTCTGCAGCTTCCTTTCATTCCCATACAATAATTTTTAACGGTTTAATGAGCTTTTACTGTTTGCAGCAAGGAAATCGGAAAACTCATTTTCCTCATGTGCTGCTATCCGCCGCTTCGTGGGAACACTTTATTTTCGTGTGTGGTCTTTCTCTTACTACTGCTCGTTATGTGCTCTAACGTTTACAGTACATCAGACAGCTGTATACTTGTAGGTAATACCAGCAGCTAAGATGCACAGTTAATAAGTAAACACGACGTATACGCCTTTGGCTTCAAATACAGCTTTTTACTCGGTTTCAATATGGCAGACTTCGCGCATACGCAATGAATTTCAGGTGACTTTGCATCCTGTATACTTTCTGTCCTGTGATATGGCTTTGCCAACGGACCGTTGTGTGAGACGTTGTGGCTAGCCATGACAACGCTCGTTACATCAGCAGCGTCGTACGTAGGGAAAGCATAGTTATTCTGACGAGAAGCAAGGAGGCCCTAATTTCACTTAATAAATATTTGCTACTAAAAGTCGCTTTTTCCAATACAGGCATTAAGAGGAGCCTTCAGGTCATAACTACTTTCTTACAACAATTTTACAACGCCAGAAATCGATCAGCTCAATACATAAATGAAGAATATTTAAGCTAACGAAAATGTACGAACGGCTACGAAATATCACGAGAATAAGCACGAGGTACAGGCCGATACGATGCCTTCCGATCTAGGTCTGCCGTAAGACCATGATGCTCTCAGGAAATCGTTACTTCTCAATTAATCATTATTAACTCTTTTGATGTTATCAGTTTATGGTGTTTGGGTAATGACTACATCAAAGTACTTCGCATTAAGATTGACAAGAACACGATGCATGCTTAACAGTGAAGATAAGTGTTGAGAGATTGAATAGTGAATCATCATTTGGGACTATGCAGATGCCGATATCTCGATTGCAGAATAATTAAATTCAGTGATAGTTCATACGAAAATTTTTTTTGAAAAAGCTATAGATAAACATTACACATCCTGAAGGGGAGATTTCAGTCTCCAAAAGATCACAGTATTCGACGGGCTCGATCCCTGATCGATTGATATCTATAACTTTTCGCTTCTTTCGTCTGCGGCGTTGTCTATTAATGTGATAGTTATGAACCCCACCACGGTTACGGGCGGCTGGGCTTATCAGTTGAAGCATCTGGTGTAGGAAAAACTACCTGACGTAGAGCCATGCCTAATAAATCACTGTGATGCTGAAACCAATTATAAATAATAGTTATACAGTATATGTGTTGCATTAGGTGCGTAAATTCGACTTTCTTATACGAATGTGGTTCCAGCGAATCGAAATTGGTCAGTTTTAATTCAGCACTTGCGATCTCGTTTTTAATTAAATTTATTGGAATATTAATATTCCACCAAGACGGTTACTGCTTCGACACCGGTAGCGAACATACAAGCAGCTTGCATGACATGACTGCTTGAGTTGCAATTACGTCCGCCTTTTTACACTCTAATGACAAGACAACGTCGTTAGTGCAGAGATCGTGAAATGTTGGGATTCTTTGGAAGTTGGAGGCTCACGTTCTATTGAGGGTAAGGATTCTGGATGAGTAAACGGAGTACACTGCCTGACGAAGGGAGCTGGCGTTTGTTGTCGGTGTCAATACATTGCTTCGGAAGACACTGTTGACAAGGTTTTCTTCTCTGTACTTCTGAAGGACAATTGCTTATTAATTTTGACACCTAATTTCCTCGAATTTTTGACTCTTCCTGTCACAGTACAAATACAGTTATGTAATTAAAGTACAATCACTATCCTCGCACGTTGTACGATTACATTTAGATAAACAACCTTCGCAGGGCAGAACGGGACAAATACCAAGCAACCAATCCCTTTTTAAAGAGAAACGTGTATCTCACCATACGATGTAGCCAGTAGCAAATGAGGTGAAATGAATAAGAAAGAGTCGCATTGAATACTGCTCGTGTGTTAACAAAAAAAAGTGTTTGGAATTTTTGTTAAAGGCTACACAATATATTGTTGAAACCTGAGACGTCATGAACAAAACTTTCTTCATAAAACTGTGAAATGTGATCAAATTGGCACTATGCTGCTAGAAATAGCTTCTCATCTCGACGCATACTACTGTCTGGAGAACGAAAGTAGGAATATGAATTGTGGAGTAGCTGTAAATACATATATCGTATATTACCACGATAAAAATGTATTTCGCTTCTTTCCATTGGTTAGTAAATTGGATGAATAGGCACGCCATTGAGAAAGGGAGTAGAGATATGCAACGTTACACATTGTCCGTGTACTGGAAGGTCACCCTTAAACTCAGAACGTTAACTTTTTGTAATAGCATCAAACAATTCTAGTCACTGAGTTCAAATACGTGCTTCGCTTATTTTCCAATTGACTCTATAGTTCGTTATTTGTAGGAAGAAATTTGCCACAAACAGGGGCAATGGGGATACCTTCTCGCAGCCAGAGTATTTTGCTTATACCATAGTTTTCCTCTTCCCACGACTTCGTTTTCTATTATCTCTCAAAGTATTCTTCTTCAGATATTAAGTAGCGCGATTGTTTTAAAACGTTAATTGTATCTATTTGTCTGAAAACAATTCCAACAACGGGCTTAAATTAGTATATCTCAATTTGTAACTCCGTAAGTTCACACACTACGGAAGATTTCGAAAAACTTCTTTCGTATCTACAAATCTGTTCTCATGTAATTCAATACTACCTGTTTCTGAATGTTGCGGCAATTCCTGACTATTATTGCAAAATTTTAGGTATCTGTGCACAATCAGACCTATCAGTCCTGCCAACAGTTCGCTGATCTACGCCATTTTACGAAACATTTTCTGATTCGAAGACACAGCAATCTTGAAAAACATTCGTATGAAATGCAGGTTGTTCGCTTGGCCGTTAAATGCTCACACGGCAATGAGAGTTGTAAGACTTCCATGGGCTACCGTAAGTAAGCCTTGACTACGGTAGTTTTACTAATAGTTTTTGGTCTGTTAAGATCGTACTTGCCTCACCTCTACATTAGGTGTGCTGCATAGCTGTAGGACGTTACTTCATAACGACCAGTTTCTTTACGTATGTGCTCTGTGTTATTAGATTCCCCTAAAAACCGGAGGCGGTGTTCCATGTAGAAACTGAGTGAGGATATGTAAATGGCCAGGTAATCTGCGGAACATTATTCTACATAGCTATCTTCCTGTCTGTTACTTGAGAAAAATGAGTATTTGTAGCAAAACGGAAACTGACATTGTTTAATTCTAATTTTATTCGAAAACTGTTTGTGTCGTGAAATGGAGGGATGTTGCGGTAAATGCAAATAAAATTATATAGCGCAAGAAAACGCAATTTACTCAAGAAGAAGGTAAAATAAGAAAAAGAAAGGAACAAAAATCACTTCAATATTTCGTCGAGCTTGTATATGTTTCTGTTATTCATAAACAAATTTAGCATTTATCAGTAATAACAGGAAACGTTTGCCTTTGACAATGATAAGGAATGTTCTATTCATTCAAAATAACAACGATAATTACATACGTTTTTTATGTTTGGGCATGTAACTCCACTTGCATCAAAAGTAATTGCTTTGGTTGCATAAAAGCGCAGAAGTTATGCGATCAACTAATTATTATTGCTTACAAAATGCAATTTGTATTCTGTAAGGATATAAAATACAGAGTAAACTAACAATGAAAGATGTGCGGTTCTAATCACGTACAAAGAAGGAGAAGAAGAAGAAGAAGAAGAAGAAAAGGAGACGTCATCGGTTTCCGTTTTTTCTTTCACATTCATATATGTTTTTTTCTGCACAAATGCTACCTGTAATCCTACAACATACTGAGACATTAATGCAGTGTGCCAGGCGCGCGGGGTAGCCGTGCGGTCAGAGGAGTCTTATCACGATTCGCGTTGCTTCCCTCGTCGGAGGTTCGAGTCCTCCCTCGGGCGTGCGTGTGTCTGTGTGTGTGTGCGTGTGTGTGTGTGTGTGTGTGTGCGCGCGTGTGTGCGTTTTGTCCTTAGCGTAAGGTAGATTAAGTAATGCGAAACCCTAGAGGCCGATGACCACAGCAGTTTGGACCCACAGTCCTTACCACAAATTTCCAATTTTCCACAATCACCCTACTGAAGTTTTAGTAGAGCTGAACTAAATGTACAACCATAGCGGACAGTGTTAGGTCTCGTAATGACAAGGACTTGATGACGTCACGCGAGCTACCTGTCATTCGTCACAGGATGCATTCGGATGGCTACGAATGAAGTGAGGAGTGTGTCGGCCTTCTGGCCCGACCCTACCGTCAGCGGGTTAACTGGACGGCGCTCTGCGCCGTGAATCGATCCAGAGAGACAAGCGGCCGCTGACTTGGGTTTCGCTCCGGCCGAATGTCCTCAGGTTTCCGTTGGTGGTCGTTCTTTGTTCCGGTGTGCCTTGCCCCTGGGAAGCGGCAGGTAACAGCTACGAGGATGAATAGAAGGATCTCCTTTCGTTTCTCCAGCGCAGCATCTGGCAGCTGGGCGCTAGGAGTCCTTGCTTGCCCAAGAAAAGACGGTGCATTCTCACTATCACTACCTGATGAAAAACATTCAGCGGTCTATTAGTAGACATTAATATGTTGTGTGTCCACCCTTCGCCTTGATAACGGCTTTATCTCTGCTGGAAACACTATCTCTGATTTTCATCTGCTTCCATTTCTACGAATATGACATTATCTTCTTCAATATTTCGCAAAGATGAAAAGTCAGTGGTCAGCTGCACTAGCAAATCTTTATTTGGTTCACTTTAACTGTTTCGGCTGTTTAAACTGTCATTTTCAGAAGTGAAATAGGTTCAAATCATTGGTAAGCTACGTCCTAACAAAGAATCGGACAGTCGTATCCCTTGTTTCAGTACCAATAAAATAGAGGAACATCACTAAAAATATGATATGTGTGACTATTAGCAAACAATTACTCATCGCACATATTATATATTTATAGCGGTGGTCTCCTATTTTACTGATTCTGTACCAAAGAACAATGCTTTCAGGTACTTATTGTCGAGTTGGCTATATCTCTTCTGAAAATGGCAGTTTAAACAGCCGAAACCGGTAAAGTAAACTAAATAAAGCTTTTTTTTCTGCAGCTGACGATTGACTTTTTAAATTTGTTGAAATATTCTGCAGCTGCTGAACTATATCTACGAACAAAAGCATCTTTGTTGATATACATGGTGAATATTAATAAAACTGACATACAGCACGGACGGAGTCCTGGCCGGAAATATAGGAAAAAAGTCCTGTGAACATGTGTCTGAAAATGGACGGTGTGCTTGCAACGACAACAAATCGTCCCGGGACACAATACAGGGCTGCATCGCAACCACATCAGAACAGATGTTCAAAGTGACCTTCATGGAATTGCAGGTGATAGGGTTAATAGCGCTTGTCATGCAGGATACATATATTCGTACTTTGGTTCACACCACGTTGGCGGGCCACTTGCCTGGAGCTTGTACTGCGGTTCATCTCAAAATATCGTAGAACCTAGTCCTCTAATTGTGGTGTACGCAGTCCGCGGCCTCCGTGCACGTTCATCCGTCGAAAAGCATCCAGCCCCCATAAAGGGCTTGACATGTTGTGTGATGTGATTGGTGCCTATGAGGGTACTTGTTTTGATATAGCCGTGCTGCACCTCGACAGCTTACATCTGCTTGGCCGTACACAAACACAATCTAGACGTGTTCTCTACATGAATACCGAACCATTCCGCTGCTTACAGTATGCTACGTCACTCACACAACCAGTAACATGCAAGGAACACACGGTACGTGTTCAGAGGAACTGTCATTCGTCAGTGCCATCTCCCATAACAATGACGCATTTCCGGACACATGTTCATAGGACTTCTTGTTCCTCCATTTTCGGCCAGGAACCTGTTCCTGTAGTTTGTCGATTTTATTAATGTTCACCCTGTGTTCTTTCCATCTTTGTTTCCCTTCATTCTTTAGTACTGGCCCACTCATCTGAGGTCTTCTAACTAAACGTTTCTATCTATCTGTCTGTCTATCTATCTATCTAAACGTTTCTTTAATTTTCTTGCAGGTGCCATCTGTCGTTTTCATAGCCATATTTGTTTCTACACCTTTACCTTCAAGCTATCCTGACTTTAATTATTTCGTCATCGTGGGGACTGAGTCTCATAACTTAGAGGAATTTTTTATTTTTTCTATTTTTGTTACTTTTTTGTTTGCTGACACTTTAAGATGGTTCACACCGGAATCTTCTGGTGGCGAATTATGTAGTTACATTCTTTGTATTAGTGCAGAGCACAGACGCCTTTTCACAACAGTAGACAAAGTGCGAGACAGTTCACGTTTTGACTTTTCAGGTAAATTAAAATAAAAAAGATGCTGATTACCGTTATCTGTTACTTTCCATAAAGATTAGGTGGGCAGACCAGCAGCAACGTACTTGTCGTTCTGTGCCCGCAGGTCCTGCAGAGCGTTGCAACTACCGCGGTCGCCTCACATGCGTGAGGTACTGGTTCCGCGCCGAAAGGGTATTACATCTGTCCGAGAAAAAGTTTTTCTCTGACTCGCTGTCGTGACAGATAAACTGCGACAGTTCCTTTACATCAGTTTCTTTTATTCTCTCCACGAATAATCAGCTTAGAATGTTGAACTAGGGCAATGTATTAAAAGGTCTGCTGAATTTTTTATTAATATCGTTTGAAAAATTAATTACGTATTGTAATAAAAAAAAACTTCGCCAACATTTCTTCACCGATTTCGATCAGATTTATCGTACATGCAGTGTTTGGATAGAAATTAAGATGGCGGAAGTGGGAGCTGCAGACGGCGCCCGAGCCCTTAACACGTTGACCACCAACGAGTCATATGTTTCGTACGACATGTTATGAGAGAACCAGTAGGAATTTGTTGCATGTTCTTGTTATGTATCAATGTTCCACTGGTAAAGGGAAGCCTACTGCCGGTTAGCAGAATCCTTGTAGTTACAGACTGCACCTATACGACGTGCTGTCCTCAAGTTTCATTGTTAAATCACTTCGTGGCACTCGCTTCGGAACTGTTCCAGAGATTCGACAGGCAGTAGACCGCTCCATTCGCACCATCAACAGAACAGGCTGTGCTAACGATATACTACGCCTTACACAACGGGTTCTACAAAACGCTGGTGACTACTTTGAAGGACAGGTAAAAACATGTAACACTTTTGTATCGGTTGTGAATAAACAGTTGCCACTATTTAAACTCCAACCCTCGTAAATGGTGGAAAAATATAATTTTTTTAATGATTTTATCAAATTCTATAGTCTTTGCGGATTACATTGATATATATATTATAGGGTTTCAAGTGAAAAATGAGCTATATATACCAAATATTAAAGTTACAGTCATGTATGCCGTCGCGCCCCCTTTGTGTCTGTTAGAGAAACCAGTATTATTTCGAAAAGATCTGAGAGCTTCATGTTTCAGGCGATTATACGAATGATACCTAGGATATGTTGGTAACATTCCAGGTTTCTAGTGTCTGAAAGCAGTTTGTTCACGTGTTACTAAATGTTTGTTGCCCAAGTGTTACATATATTTGTGGAAGTACATATCCTTTAGTATACAATAAATAGGAACTATGGTATCCATCAAGAAATTCAATAAAAGGAAATTCTGTGGTAACCAGTTCAGAAACAAAGCAGGCAACACTGTAGAAAGTAAACTATGTATCAGTTCTTCAGGGAAGAAACTCCCACATGGCACGCCTCCTGGTGATTCCAATTTTTGTGTTAACGATGACGCTGTTTGTAGTGGATTTGCTGTTGTTGATGTGGGCATCTCATCATCTTTGATAAAGGGCGGAATATAAACAATGTGGTGCTGTAGGCTCTCGGGAAATAACTGAACAACAAAGCAGCAGGAAGGGTTTGGCGTCAGCATTAGTTGTTCTGTGTCGATCCTGCAATAAATCTAACTCGATAATTACTTCTAACATTGTGCATAATTCAAATGATGTGTATTTGAAGTTAATCTATGCAATGCATGTAACAGGAAAACGAAAAAGTCTGCTCAACCTTTTTGTGGTTCGATGGACCTTCCTCCTCTTCCCGGTAGGTTCAGCACGTACATCAAAATACTTTTAGGTGCCTTGACGGTTGTGTCTAAGGTATCTACAAATGAAACTTTCAACCATTGCATATCAGAAAGATTCCGAATAATGTTTTTGTAGGACTAAATACATTAAAAGTAGGTGTACTACATGCCATGATATGTTTCAATAATGGAGCAATAGGAAGCCTGGAAGTCCTGACAAATTTAGGCGTAAAATGTGACTCTAATATGGAAGATCAATTGTTTGCATGTAAAAGACACCATCTGCATGAAGCTGAAGCTGAAAGATCCGCTCATCAAGTTACCAAAGAAGCAAGAATTGCTAAAAGGAATGTCAAGAGGAAGCTTGAAGACGAAGAAATGTTGCAGGATAAAGACTATGCTTCAGGAATGTTCTGAGGCTAGTTTAATTGGACTAATATCTTCATTCATAATTTTCCTGCAAATTGTATTTTTCAGAATTCTGGTACAAATGTTTCTAAACTTTATAAAGCATTGTACTAATTTTTTTCTATAACTTGCAATAGTCCATACTTACATAGTAGAACTAAGCTTTATTGTAGAATCAACTAAATTATAGCAAAATAACATTTTTACTAGGAATAAATTATAAAAATTAAAATGTAAGATGTGATACATTTTTATCCATGTAATATACATAATAGGTGGAGGAAACCTCAAATAAAATCCCTACTCATCACGTGAAAATTATGTTAGGAGATTTCAATGGACAACTCGGCAAAGAGAAATAATTCAGGAAAACAACAGCAATTCATACAGCTCACAAGATAACAAATACAAACGGCGAGAGACTGATAAACTTCTGCGAAAATTTTGATCTTAAAATCATGTCTACACAATTCCTTAAACCTGTAAAAAAAATTACGACATGGTAATCACCAAATTCAACTTTTGGTGAATTTCAGATAGACCATGTTCCTATATCTAATAAGAATACTAAAGAAATACTGAAGGTACGAATAAGAGAGTTTTTCTTTTTCTTTTTTTTTTAGTCAGACCACCCTCTGCTGCAAATAAAGATTATATTCCAATCTAACAGAAAGAAACCACCAATGAACAAACGGTTATAACTGATCCAGAATACCTTAAACTTAACAAATTCTCCAGGAAATTGGGCAATCAAACGCAATGAACCGAAATGAACTTTCAGAAGTACTGAAAAACACAATGAAATTCGGCAAACCCCCAAGAAAGAGAAAACACAGATGGTGGAACAGTGCATGTGATCAAGTAATGGAAGAAAGCATACAAGCTTGGAAAACTTTCAGTAGCAACAAAACTACAGAAAAATGGCAAGAATTTTTGAGATTACAGAAGAGTTCATCCAGAACAATATGAAGAGAAAACCGTAGATATGATACAAGCCGGCTTAAAGAAATTGATCAAGAATTTATCAAGAACAACAGCAGAAATTCTTACAAAATTTTCAAAGAAAAGCGAACAGGGTATCAAGCACCTAATCTGTGCTTTCTCCGGTCCTATGGATCACTGGAAACCAACCCTAAATAGAACGGTCAAATTTTAGCTAAAAATTTTCACTCACTTCTCAACTGCGAGCCTCCGACAGAACAACTAGATTTCGAAAAACCAACATCCAATTCCGATTCCAATCCACCACCACTTAAAGGGGTAAAGGAAATAATCAATTCTTTGAAGTACAACAAGCCTCCAGGGGAAGACGGAATCATGGCAGAAGTACGGAAATTAAGTGACACTAATCTCACACAAGCAACCCACAGAACTACATCAAATATTTGGGAAAGTGAACAAATACCTACAGAGTGGAAATGTGAATTCACCCTCTCCACAAAAAAGGTGCATAAACCGATCCAAATAATTACAGGGGAATTTCACTGCTCCCTGTAAAATACAAAATTCTTTGAAAAGCTCTGTGAACAGACTAGAGAAACAAGCGGACCAGTTAACAGGGGAGTATCAGGCAGGGTTTCGCAATGGTCGATCTTGCATCGAACAGATATGGAACTTAAAAACAATTTTGCAAATGAGTAGGTGTAGAAATACTGTGGTAACTTTTGTCGATGTTAAAAAGGCTTATGATTCAATATATAGACAAACGTTATTTCACACTTTAAAGGAGTTCAGGATTGACAGGAAAACAAGGCCAATTATTCAACAGGCATTAACAGATACAATCTCCAAAGTTAAATTCATGGGAGAAACATCAGAAGCATTTCATATCCATACTGGTGTTCGCCAGGGAGATGGAATGTCCCCCCTTCTGTTTAACATGGTTCTGGAAATAATTGTGAGGACATGGGAAAATGAAATAAAAGGAATTCAGCTTGGGATTAAAAAAGAGCAGAGAATTAGGGTAAAGTGTCTGGCTTTCGCGGACAATCTCGCCATTCTCACGAACAATAGAGAGGAAGCCAAACTTGCATTTGAAAAACTACTCGAAACCTTACAGAAAACTGGGCTACAAATCTCCTACGAGAAAACACATTATATGGAAAACAAACTTGTAGATAATCTCCACATAACTACTCAGTACGGGAAAGTGGCACAAGTTGCCCACTTCAGATATCTGGGAGAGATAATCCAACCATCAGGACTGAACTCAATAGCCAACAAAGAAAGAATCTCCAGATTACAAAAAGCATATAAGCTCACTTGGAATCACTATAATAAGAAATATATTTCCGTCAATGCGAAACTAAGGCATTACAACACAGTAGTCCTACCAGAAGCACTTTGTGCTGCAGAAACTACAGTGATTCATGGTCATACGAAGATGAGAGAGACTGAAAAGCAGGAAGAAAAATTCTGAGGAAGATATATGGACCAGTGTTTTGGGAAGGAATTTGGAGGAAGAGGCCAACTAGAGAGATTTCCAAAGACATAGAAAAAATAAGACACCATTAGAAAGCAAAGGATGAAATTTTAGAGACATATCAGCAGGATAAATAAAAGCAGGCTCACAAGACAAATCTTTGATATAGTAAACAAGAGCAAAAACAAGACAAAATGGATCACTGAAGCAGAAGAAGACATTAAAAAACTGAGGATCACACAAGACAACATAAACAATAGAGAACAATTTAGAAACATCATACAGAAACACACACTTGAACAAGAACATATGGAGAACAGAAGGCGAAAAAGATGGTCGGAAGAACGCAAGAAAGAACACAGTGAACGTGTGAAGAGAATTTGGGAAGAACGAAGAAGAAGAAATCATGACTACTAAATTTCAATCGCTCTCTCAAAAGGGAATAATCGAAAATAAGAATAACTATAATACACTCCTGCAAATGGAAAAAAGAACACATTGACACCGGTGTGTCAGACCCACCATACTTGCTCCGGACACTGCGAGAGGGCTGTACAAGCAATGATCACACTCACGGCACAGCGGACACACCAGGAACCGCGGTGTTGGCCGTCGAATGGCGCTAGCTGCGCAGCATTTGTGCACCGCCGCCGTCAGTGTCAGCCAGTTTGCCGTGGCATACGGAGCTCCATCGCAGTCTTTAACACTGGTAGCATGCCGCGACAGCGTGGACGTGAACCGTATGTGCAGTTGACGGACTTTGAGCGAGGGCGTATAGTGGGCATGCGGGAGGTCGGGTGGACGTACCGCCGAATTGCTCAACACGTGGGGCGTGAGGTCTCCACAGTACATCGATGTTGTCGCCAGTGGTCGGCGGAAGGTGCACGTGCCCGTCGACGTGGGACCGGACCGCAGCGACGCACGGATGCACGCCAAGACCGTAGGATCCTACGCAGTGCCGTAGGCGCCGCACCGCCACTTCCCAGCAAATTAGGGACACTGTTGCTCCTGGGGTATCGGCGAGGACCATTCGCAACCGTCTCCATGAAGCTGGGCTACGGTCCCGCACACCGTTAGGCCGTCTTCCGCTCACGCCCCAACATCGTGCAGCTCGCCTCCAGTGGTGTCCCGACAGGCGTGAATGGAGGGACGAATGGAGACGTGTCGTCTTCAGCGATGAGAGTCGCTTCTGCCTTGGTGCCAATGATGGTCGTATGCGTGTTTGGCGCCGTGCAGGTGAGCGCCACAATCAGGACTGCATACGACCAAGGCACACAGGGCCAACACCCGGCATCATGGTGTGGGGAGCGATCTCCTACACTGGCCGTACACCACTGGTGATCGTCGAGGGGACACTGAATAGTGCACGGTACATCCAAACCGTCATCGAACCCATCGTTCTACCATTCCTAGACCGTCAAGGGAACTTGCTGTTCCTACAGGACAATGCACATCCGCGTGTATCCCGTGCCACCCAACGTGCTCTAGAAGGTGTAAGTCAACTACCCTGGCCAGCAAGATCTCCGGATCTGTCCCCCATTGAGCATGTTTGGGACTGGATGAAGCGTCGTCTCACGCGGTCTGCACGTCCAGCACGAACGCTGGTCCAACTGAGGCGCCAGGTGGAAATGGCATGGCAAGCCGTTCCTCAGGACTACATCCAGCATCTCTACGATCGTCTCCATGGGAGAATAGCAGCCTGCATTGCTGCGAAAGGTGGATATACACTGTACTAGTGCCGACATTGTGCATGCTCTGTTGCCTGTGTCTATGTGCCTGTGGTTCTGTCAGTGTGATCATGTGATGTATCTGACCCCAGGAATGTGTCAATAAAGTTTCCCCTTCCTGGGACAATGAATTCACGGTGTTCTTATTTCAATTTCCAGGAGTGTATAATTATAATAATAGTAATAATAATAATAATAATAATCCCGTGGAGGCCCGGGAAAAGAATAGGCCTCCGGTATGTTCTGCCAGTCGTAAAAGGCGACGAAAAGAACAAACCACTAATAGGGATAACCCCCCTTTTAGTGTGATTAGTTGGTTCAGGACAGAACTAAAGAAGCCTTGGACAAGCGCTGTCATGGTCGGGGATGACGCTTGAACCCTATGCCCGCCCACAATGGTAACGACACTGCTAGCCAACTGGAAAATGATTTAAATCCAAATAGAGGTATTTTGCAGGATATGCTTCCTGCAACCACCCTAGAAGGAAAACAAAGACAGAGGATGAGATGGTCAGATGAAGTTAATCGACACCTCATGTTCTGTTATTATCAAGCAACAAACTTAGGAACCAACACAACTGGATACAGATCACAAGTATACACAACATTTATTACCAGATACCCAGAATTGAAATTTTTAACAGAACACCGACTAGCTGATCACATCCGTGTAATATTCAAAAATAACAGGATACCCCAGTCAGAATTAGAAAACATCAAACAACAAGTACAACAAATACTGGAACAAAATAATGTGCAATCAGAAGAAGAAGAAAATACAGTAATGGACTCAAACATCCCAGAGCAAGCAAACAAAGAACAACACACACCAATTAAACAATCAGAGGAAAACGAAATCTTAAGACAGCCACCAGAACAAGTACACATAGAACACAAAGTGACACACATGTTAGATACAGAAGAAAAATTTCAGCTGACATATATAGAATACAAAAACATAAATACAGACATTAGACCATTCTTGCATAGACCGCCAAATAACCCAAAAGTCGAAACAACAATAAAAACTATCAACACAATAATACACAACAAGATAAATGAAAACACAACTATGGAAGAGTTAAAACTACTGTTTTATATAGGAGCACTCACTACACTAAATATACACACTAGGCAGAGATCAGAACCAACCAACACACAGAAGTAGGAGACGAGATACTGGCAGAAGTAAAACTGTGAGTACTGGGCGGGAGCCATGCTTCGGTAGCTCAGATGGTAGAGCACTTGCCCGCGAAAGGCAAGGGTCCCGATTTCGAGTCTCGGTCGGGCACACAATTTTAATCTGCCAGGAAGTTTTACACAGAAGAAATCCACAAAACCAGCATGGCAACACAGACTACAGATCAGAATAGAAAAACTGAGAAAAGACATCGGACAGCTAACACAGTTTATAAGAAATGAAATATGAGACAAAAAAAGAAAAAGGTTAGGTAAACTCTCACAACAAGAAGCGATAAAGCAATGAGATGAAAAGAAGCAGAAACTACAAGCATTGGCCAAACGACTTAGAAGATACAAAAAAAGTGAAATTAGAAGGAAACAAAACCAAACATTCAACACAAACCAAAAGAAATTTTACCAGACAATAGATAACACACACATTAAAATAGACAATCCACCAAACATAACAGACATGGGACACTTCTGGAGCAACATATGGTCAAACCCAGTACAACATAACAGGCACGCACGGTGGATACAAGCAGGAACAGACACATACAAGATGATACCACAAATGCCTGAAGTGATAATTTTGCAACATGAAGCCACCCAAGCAATTAATTCTACTCACAATTGGAAAGCCCCTGGAAAAGATAAAATAGCAAATTTGTGGCTAAAGAAGTTCACCTCAACACATTCACATCTGACTAAATTATTTAACAGTTACATTGCAGACCCATACACATTCCCTAATACACTTACACATGGAACAACTTACCTGAAACCTAAAGATCAAGCAGACACAGCAAACCCATCTAAATATCGCCTCATAACGTGCCTACCAACATTATACAAAACATTAACTTCAGTCATTACACAGATATTAATGACACATACAACACAGACCAAAATTATAAATGAAGAACAAAAAGTCTGTTGCAAAGGAGCACAAGGATGTAAAGAGCAACTGATAATAGATGCAGAGGTGACATATCAAGCTAAAACTAAACAGAGGTCGTTACACTACGCATACATTGATTACCAAACTGCTTTTGATAGTGTACCCCACTCATAGTTACTACAAATATTGGAAATATACAAAGTAGATCCTAAATTGATACAGTTGCTAAACATAGTAATGAAAAATTGGAAGACTACACTTAATATCCAAACAAATTCAAATAATATCACATCACAGCCAATACAGATTAAGCGTGGAATATCCCAAGGAGACTCATTAAGTCCTTTCTGGTTCTGCCTTGCTCTGAACCCACTATCCAACATGCTAAATAATACAAATTATGGATACAATAATACTGGAATATACCAACACAAAATCAGACATTTGGTATACATGGATGATCTAAAACTACTGGCAGCAACAAATCAACAACTCAACCACTCAACCAATCACTAAAGATAACAGAAGAAATAATACATCAACAACTTGCCATACAACATGAACTAATACAACACGTTCCCACATACAAGTATGTACCACAAAATGTACTGGAGAATGATGAATACAAATTATACTGGAACAGAACCATTATAGCAGATAAAACACAACCACATAACAAACCTGACATCATACTCACCAATAAAAAGAAGAAATTAACACAACTAATCGAAATATCCACACCCCAATACAACAAATATACAGAAAATAACAGAAGAAAAAATTGAAAAATACATCCAACTGGCTGAGGAAGTCAAGTACATGTGGCATCATGATAAAGTTGACATTATACCAAATATACTATCAACTACAGGATTCATACCACACAATATCCACCAGTACATCAACGCAATACAGCTACATCCAAACGTATATATACAACTACAGAAATCTGTAATTATTGATACATGTTCAATTACCCGAAAATTCCTAAATGCAGTGTAACATATACCGTACAGTTAAAAGGAAGTCAAGCTTGATCAATGTCCGTGTCACTTTCCATTGTTAATCAGACATAACGTCTGAGAAAGGAAAGAAATAATAATAATAATAATAATAATAATTAATAATAATAGGTGGAATTAAATAGGTCTAGTACCTCAGCCATCATGTCATGCATATCTGGTAAAAATTTGGCCTACTTCAAATGTATAACACTGGATTGAATGGTACCTCAATCTGAGGATGCATTTTGGAAAAAAAATTGCCTCAACATCTTTGTAATTTTTTAATAACCCTAAGTAGGTTCAAAAGTATTCAAAATACTTCTAATTTGGTTAGGAAGTGTGCTGCATTACCTGATATCAACAAAATATCTGTAAAACGTATACATTGTAACCAGTGCCTGAAAGAAACAGCTTTTGATTTTTACATAATATTTTACCGGAAAAGTACCCGGTATCCTTAAGGTGATGACTTCCGCATTTAATCCCATGCTTCACAGAGACAAGCATCAGATATCCAGTGTTCCGTCAAGGTTCCCTCCATCTCAGCAGAGTGGTGTCAGTCAATCATTAAGTGGTAATCAACAACATACTCCGTGGGCGGTCGGGACTGGAAAGACGTCGTTGATATGGAACATTGTACGTAATACACGCCGCAGTTCATAGTGAGATCAGTTTCAGCAACTTTACTCAGAAGTCGGAGAGAGCAATATCCACTACATTCTGCAACCTGTGTAGAAACAGAGTGAGCTGAGTTAATGCTATAGGAGCGTGTTTTGACCACTCGGTGAAAGTACCCATGTACGATGTGTACGATCAGCAGCCAAAGAAGTCTGCTCCTGCAACACGACGATAGTAAGAACAGTTATGGTGGTGTCCTTACTTGGAAAATTAGGAAGACTCAACATCGAAGCAGATCCACGTCCCTCAGGATCCATTCACCCTAACATTCTATTATCGTTATTCTGTACCATCTAGCAGAGAAAAATTACGCACTATAAAAGCTGCGTTAATTTCATCCAATAGATTTTTACCGCATCTGTCTCTAACGATAAGTCGAAAACGAATGCCGTCTATGTGCCGGCATCGAGCATATGTGGCGATCCTATTAAATATACAGGTATTTATTGGAGGAGGTGGCCAGTGATCGACGTCGCTTGCACAGACCGGTGTAAGGTTCCATCGCCTGTACTATACGAGAAACTTTTCCCACATGTTATCAGTCCGAAGACAGGGACATTGTTTCATTGTTTGATACACCGCTTTTTCTGATATAACACGCTTTGTACACTGCCATACAACTTTTTTCCGCCACGACTTCGACGTCTGTGTCATATTCTAAACTGACATTAACACGTCTGGTCCATTGACTCCCGCAGAAAACAAGAAATCGCATGGTGTAAATCACATTTTGTGGTAATCAATAGCGTACATGGAGTGTTGGGATGTAAAAGAGACCGTTGATGTACTGTAATAATAAGTATCATAGTGGATAGTGCGATTAATTTTAGCAATTTTAGTGTAATTTCAGCACCGGCCAATCACGCGGCAGCAGGCTCACCAATTTCTGCCCCTCCACTACTTTGCGAGTACCATTGCGAATGTAAGTAGATGACTGTGCAGTATATACATTCATTGTTAACTCTCGAACATATACACGAAAGTATACCAGACAGCGACCTACATGTGTCTGGCACTTCGATCAAAATGCGTAACAAAAGATCTTTCTCTGTGTGGATGGGAGTCACAGGGCATTCATGCATTCTTAGGATAAAGTTAGAGACCGAAAGATCTCCTCGCATTGTCTTTGCTCAACGCTCTCTGCAGCTGATCAGAAGTAGACCGCTACATTCCACGTTTCGTGTAGGAACAGTGCGAACCGAGGCTGTAACTGCTGTCCCGCAACCATCCAAGAGTACAAGATTTCTCCAGATGGGCGAATGTCGAGGAGGTTAGCACCTCATATCAGTGTACATCTACATACATACTCCACAATCCACCATACGGTGCGTGGTGGAGGGTACCTCATACCACAACTAGCATCTTCTCTCCCTCTTCCACTCCCAAACATAACGAGGGAAAAATGCCTGCCTATATGCCTCCGTACGAGCCCTGATCTCTCTTCTCTTATCTTTGTGGTCTTTCCGCGAAATGTAAGTTGGCGGCAGTAAAATTGTACTGCAGTCATCGTCAAATGCTGGTTCTCTAAATTTCCTCAGTAGCGATTCACGAAAAGAACGCCTCCTTTCCTCTAGAGACTCCCAACCGAGTTCCTGAAGCATTTCCGTAACACTCGCGTGATGATCAAACCTACCAGTAACAAATCTAGCAGCCCGTCTCAGGATTGCTTCTATGTCCTACCTCAATCCGACCTGATAGGGATCCCAAACGCTCGAGCAGTACTCAAGAATAGGTCGTAGTAGTGTTTTGTAAGCGGTCTCCTTTACAGAAGAACCACATCTTCCCAAAATTCTACCAATGAACCGAAGACGACTATCCGCCTTCCCCACAACTGCCATTACATGCTTGTCCCATTTCATATCGCTCTGCAATGTTACGCCCAAATATTTAATCGACGTGACTGTTGTATCCTCCTACAGTCACTCAACGACGACACCTTCCCGTACACGACAGCATAATCAGCAAACAGCCGCACATTGCTATCCACCCTATCCAAAAGATCATTTATGTAGATAGAAAAGAACAGCGGACCTACCACACTTCCGTGGGGCACCCCAGATTATACCCTCACCTCCGATGAACACTCACCATCGAGGACAACGTACTGGGTTCTATTACTTAAGAAATCTTCGAGCCATTCACATACTTGGGAACCAATCCCATATGCTTGCATCTTAGTTAGGAGTCTGCAGTGGGGCACCGAGTCAAACGCTTTCCGGAAGTGAAGAAATATGGCATCCGTCTGATACCCTTCATACATGATTCGCAAGATATCATGTGAAAACAGGGAGAGCTGCGTTTCGCAGGAGCAGTGCTTCCTAAAGCCATGCTGATGCATGGACAGCAACTTCTCTGTCTCAAAGAAATTCATTAGATTCGAACTGAGAATATGTTCGAGAATCCTGCAACAAACCGATTTTAGGGATATTGGTCTGTAATTTTGAGGATCCGTATATATACAGGCGTCACCTGCGGTTTTTTCCAGTCGCTCGGGGCTTTACGTTGGGCAAGAGATTCGCGATAAATGCAAGCTAAGTGAGGAGCCAATGCAGTAGAGTACTCTCTGTAAAACGGGAATTGCAATCCCATCAGGACCTGGCGATTTATTTATTTTCAAACCATACAGCTGCTTTACAAACCGAGGATGTCTATCAATATGTCCTCCATACGGGCATCCGTACGAGACTTAAACGGTGATATGTTTGTACAGTGTACAGTAGATACGAAAGTTTTGTGATGATATAACAGACGGTTAAGATCAAGAAACGGGTAATTTTTGTGCGTGATGGAACTCCACACGGATGGGGTTTGCTGCTTTTTATGTAAATCAACTGCACTAACAATTGTAAAGTATTGTTCTAGTGCCTGGGGTCATTCCCGAGAATGTATTGGTAAGAGAGAACATAAACACATGCGCTCCTAAGGCTGCAGTGTTCTGTGCTTAAAATAGGCTACAATGTTAGATTGTTGCTGCTTCCAACTTACTGTCGTATGGAAGGCAACGCTGTTACTGTCCCAATGTAAGAAATATATTTACAGCGCATGACATACATTCTCTACGATAAACTATGGTGACAAACTGTAAAATGAAAAACTACTTCATTAAAACATCGTTTCCTTCTGATACATGTACAATATATCTTTCCTGAGGTGTATAGCGCACACTATTCCCATCCAATCACGGTTTAGAAATTATACTATGATCGCATCAGTCCTATATAAAATGATCGGTAGTAACGGGGAATGCCTCTTACAAGAAAGGGACAAACGCCTAGCAGCGGTGTTTGATATGTGAAATTACACGTCATTCGGCCACTAACTCCGTAAACAGGAACCTGTAAAGCAGATGTATACAGGGCTATTGTAGTACCTAACAAAGGCCTGTTGCTAACTTAGAATCACCGTAGTTATGAAACTGAAGACTCAATTTTATGCCCAAGATTTGGCAGTGGAATGGAGTACGTCGCATACATCTTCGTTCGTCTAGAGGAATGTGTCGAAACAGGAAGGAAGTCCACTGACATCAGTGTACCATTAAATCCTACCTTGTTATACCTCCACCTCACCCTGCACTCCATCCACTACCTGTCATCCTTTAACGCATATGCAAGTAAGTTTAGAGGCAGATGGTTCTCTTTCTTCCATGAAAGCTTCACAGACAGCAGTCATCTCGCGTGTGTCACTATTACATCAGTAGGCATAGAGTAGAATGTTGCCTCGACGAAAAATAAAAGATTGTAGCCCCGTTTCCCGGTGCTTCCATCTCGCCGTTTTCCCGCATTCCTCATGCTGTCGTATACTAGTTCCCATGTACAAGAATTGTTCTGAACCCATCAGAAGACATGCAAGTGCTCCCTCAATTTTCCCTAAATTTGTAAGTATTTCTGACTTGTGTGCCGTTGGTGTGAAAGATTGTTTGAAATGTTTGTAATTCACACGTGCATGACCGTTTATTTACAGACGCTGAACGCGAGAAATGCTCTCATGTCGCGTAATTTATTCAACAAGCTGGAAGAAATTGCTTAATATAGTGTTTTTCTTTTGAATTTAAATTCTAGCTTTTTCTCTAGTCTGATGACCGCTTCGAAATGACGAGGACATTCTTCGGTATCCGGTAGTTCTCGTATTAAGAGTCTAAGCCTTTTTTTTTCCTGATTTTACGCTGGTTGGGAGTGTCTTTGCTGATCATTTGTGATCGGTGGTTGTACACTTCGCTGGACGTCACAAAATAATGAGATGCAACTGCAGTTGAACGTAAAAACTATACCGATTTTGCTCATAAAACTAAATGAGCTTCAATATTTTCGTGGAAAGAGGACTTTATTATGGTCGCAAATGTGTTTCGCTTTTTTTTTTTTTAATACATGCTTCAATATAGATGCGTTGACGTCAAATACAATTGTTCTCCATCACAGAACGGTGGGCTGCTGTGGGCGAGGGGGCAGGGGGAGTGTCTGCTGTGGTGGTCGCCAGACACATCCTCTCTCTGTACAGGGGGTTGGTGTGTGTGGGATCTGTCGCTATATTTCAGACGAACAAGTTGCACTTGAGAGGGCCATCCTCTTATCTCCTATTGTTTAGTTGTGTCGCATTAAGGTGACAGCCTGATCGTGGAAAGTTGAGTTTTGCGATCCAACTGGTCCACTCTCTGGATGGGTGGGGTTATGCTACTTAATTTCCCTTTTGTGTTGCCTAGGACTGTGAGTTCATGCCGCGAAGTGCAAAGGCAGTGGCAGTGGTGGCCCAACTGCGGTGATTGGGGGCTCTCTCGCTGTATTTTAGATGAACAAGTTCCGCTTGAGTTGGTCGTCCTTTTATCTCCTATTGTTCAGTTGTGTTCCCTAAAGGCGGCGGCCAGATGGTGGCAGCAGAGGGTGGACAGTGGCCTGCCGGCACTGCAAGGTGGTCAGCAGAGAAGCTGGCTGTTCGCAGGAGCATGTGTCCTCACCGTAGGTGGATGGAGGGAAGGTGGGGTGAGTTGGTCGTCCTTTTATCTCCTATTGTTCAGTTGTGTCCCCTAAAGGCGGCGGCCAGATGGTGGCAGCAGAGGGCGGACAGTGGCCTGCCGGCACTGCAAGGTGGTCAGCAGAGAAGCTGGCTGTTCGAAGGAGCATGTGTCCTCACCGTAGGTGGATGGAGGGAAGGTGGGGTGGAGGGAGGGAGGAAGGGGGCCTCGATTCTCGGCAGTTTGTTGATGCCTATCGAGGAGAAAGCACATTCAACTACCGCCTCCTCTGCAGTCTTTTAGGACGACGATTTTCCCCAGTACATGTGCTGCATTATGACCCGTTCATTATGAGTGCTGTTTTTTTTACGACAATTTCGAAGTGGAATTAGAACTGTGACTCATTTTTTTTCCATCAGCTGTGGTAGCGCGTATTGGCTTCGATTACCTGGTGTGCACGATGGTTTTTGAGCAGACATCTGTAGCGAACTGACGTCAAACGACAGATACTGTATGCTTACAGTTACTACACTTTTTAAACTCCTCTCTGTCCAACACCAGCATCTCGTCAGTTCAATGTATTTCCCACCAAAAACAATAAAGATGGTACCTTACACCACAGCGCTTTTCCCGCCAGCTTGTAGAAGAAGGGTAGGGTTTGAGTATGTCTGTCGTTAGTTTCGAGGGATATTGCGAAATTTTTTTCCCAGCATGGTATCATCAATTCTTGAGTTGTGTTGCGATTTTATGCCGTCCTTGTGTAGCACTATGCATTTGGTTGTTTAATGAGGCCCAACCTTTGCAATTAATTACACAATTACGTTAGATCTTTGCGTCAGTTTCCCGACCAAAATAAATGAAGCATACTAACCTAACTTTCCTCTATCGCATCTGGTTAGTTCCCATGTGTTACGGGGTGCACTCGGGCTTTCTATCCAGTAGAATCTGGGTTCGAGTCCCAGAAAGGGCACAGCCATTTTTGATTACCTGTCGATTCCAATCGCCTCTGGTGGTTTAATTGTGTAATGGGGTACATTTGGGATTTTCATCCAAGAGTACCAGTGCTCGAAAAACGGAAACGGCACCGCCATTTTTAATTTACCGTCAATTCCAAGCGCCTCTGGTGATATAATTGTGTTGGTGGGGGGTGCAATTAGGATTTCCATCCACGAGCACCTGAGTTTCAGCCCCAGAAAAGGTACCACAATTTTTAATTGCCCGTCAATCACCGGGTGGGGGTGGGGTGGCCTGTCAGCACAGTCCTGGGACAAAGAAATTCCCACCAAATTCGAAATTCCCACCAAAATTTCAAATATCCCCCAGTAGGGTACGTTGTGGCAGGGGGCGAGGGTTGGAGGGGGTGGAGGCGGAGGAGGGGGCTGGGGCACACGTGCAGCTGAGAAAACAGATCACGTCATCCTGAGGTTGGGGTTGGCGTGGTCGGAGCCGGGGCTGGGCGGAGGTGGTTGACGGCGGAGGGGATTAATTGATCGATTTAATTAATTTGCATGTTGCTGTTGTTGTTGTTGTTGTCTTCAGTCCTGAGACTGGTTTGATGCAGCTCTCCATGCTACTCTATCCTGTGCTAGCTTCTTCACCTCCCAGTACTTACTGCAACCTACATCCTTCTGAATCTGCTTAGTGTATTCATCTCTTGGTGTCCCTCTACGATTTTTACCCTCCACGCTATCTCCAACGCTAAATTTGTGATCCCTTGATGCGTCAGAACATGTCCTACAAACCGGTCCCTTCTTCTTGTCAAGTTGTGCCACAAACTCCTCTTCTCCCCAATTCTATTCAATTCCTCCTCATTAGTTATGTGATCTACCCATCTAATCTTCAGCACTCTTCTGTAGCACCACATTTCGAAAGCTTCTATTCTCTTCTTGTCCAAACTATTTCTCGTCCATGTTTCACTTCCATACATGGCTATACTCCATACAAATACTTTCAGAAACGACTTCCTGACACTTAAATCAATACTCGATGTTAACAAATTCCTGTTCTTCATAAACGCGTTCTTTGCCATTGCCAGTCTACATTTTATATCCTCTCTACTTCGACCATCATCAGTTATTTTACTCCCTAAATAGCGAAACTCCTTTACTACTTTAAGTGTCTCATTTCCTAATCTAATTCCCTCAGCATCACCCGACTTAATTCGACTACATTCCATTATCCTCATCTTGCTTTTGTTGATGTTCATCTTATATCCTCCTTTCAAGACACTGTCCATTCCGTTCAACTGCTCTTCGAAGTCCTTTGCTGTCTTTGACAATTCCAATGTCATCGGCGAACGTTAAAGTTTTTATTTCTCCTCCATGGATTTTAATACCTACTCCGAATTTTTCTTTTGTTTCCATTATTGCTTGCTCAATATACAGATTGAACAACATCGGGAAGAGGCTACAACCCTGTCTTACTCCCTTCCCAACCACTGCTTCCCTTTCATGTCCCTCGACTCTTATAACTGCCATCTGGTTTCTGTACAAATTGTAAATAGCCTTTCGCTCCCTGTATTTTATCCCCACCCCCTTTAGAATTTGAAAGAGAGTATTCCAGTCAACATTGTCAAAAGCCTTCACTAATACTAGAAACGTCGGTTTCCCTTTCCTTGGTCTTTCTTCTAAGATAAGTGGTGAGGTCAGTATTGCCTCACGTGTTCCATCATTTCCACGGAATCCAAACTGATCTTCCCCGAGGTCGGCTTCTACCAGTTCTTCCATTCGTCTGTAAAGAATTCGCGTTGGTATTTTGTAGCTGTTACTTATTAAACTGATAGTTCGGTAATTTTCACAAATGTCAATACCTGCCCTCTTTGGGATTGGGATTATTATATTCTACTTGAAGTCTGAGGGTATTTCGCGTGTCTCATATATCTTGCTCACCAGATGGTAGAGTTTTGTCATGACTGGCTCTCCCAAGGCCGTCAGTAGTTCCAATGGAATGTTGTCTACCCCTGGGTCTTGTTTCGACTCAGGTCTTTCAGTGCTCTGCCAAACTCTTCACGCTGTATTGTATCTCCTATTTCATCTTCATCTACATCTTCTTTCATTTCCATAATATTGTCTTCAAGTACATTTCCCTTGTGTAGACCCTCTACATACTCCTTCCACCTATCTGCTTTCCCTTCTTTGCTTAGAACTGGGTTTCCATCTGAGCTCTTGATATTCATGCAAGTGATTCTCCTTTGTCCAAAGGGGTTGGGTTGGGTTGTTTGGGGGAAGAGACCAAACTGCGAGGTCATCGGCCGTGCCCTTTCAAAGGAACCATACCGGCATTTGCCTGGAGTGATTGAGAGAAAGCACGGAAAACCTAAATCAGGATGGCCGGACGCGGGATTGAACCGTCGTCCTCCCGAATGCGAGACCAGTGTGCTAACCACTACGCCACCTAGCTCGGTTTCTCCAAAGGTCTCTTTAATTTTCCTGTAGGCAGTATCTATCTTACCCCCTAGTGAGCTAAGCCTCTACATCCTTACATTTGTCCTCTAGCCATTCCTGCTTAGTTATTTTGCACTTCCTGTCAATTTCATGTTTGAGATGTTTGTATTCCTTTTTGCCTGCTTCATTTATTGAATTTTTATATTTTCTCCTTTCATCAATTAAATTCAATATTTCTTCTGTTACCCAAGGATTTCTACTAGCCCTCGTCTTTTTACCTACTTGATCCTCTGCTGCCTTCACTACTTCATCCCTCAGAGCTACCCATTCTTCTTCTACTGTATGTCTTTCACCCATTCCTGTTAATTGTTCCCTTATTCTCTCCCTCAAACTCTCTGCAACCTCTGGTTTAGTCAGTGTATCAAGGTCCCATCTCCTTAATTTCCCACCTTTTTGCGGTTTCTTCAGTTTTAATCTACAGTTCATAACCAATAGATTGTGGTCAGAGTCCACCTCTGCCGCTGGAAATGTCTTACAATTTAAAAACTGGTTCCTAAATCTCTGTCTTACCATTATATAATCTATCTGATACCTTTTAGTATCTCCAGGGTTCTTCCATGTATACAACAAACCAATTTGATATCCAAATTGCACTGACGCCTCCAACTCCCTACTGCTGGCGTTATAAATGCAGCAAGGTGGTTCGCGTTACAAGCAGCACCAAAGTGAAATCAGATCTTTAGATTCTGATAAATGCATAAGAATTTAACAAAGATCTTAGCATCAGTGCCAGTAATAATCAGTAACATGCAGCCAACAGTTGAAGCGCTATACACGTCTGTGAGGCAGACGGTGGAATCGTTAATCCGAAGTGTTTGAAAGAGTAATTTTTTGCACACGTCTGTGAAGCCAACAAACCATCAGTGCAACAAATACACTCCTGGAAATGGAAAAAAGAACACATTGACACCGGTGTGTCAGACCCACCATACTTGCTCCGGACACTGCGAGAGGGCTGTACAAGCAATGATCACACGCACGGCACAGCGGACACACCAGGAACCGCGGTGTTGGCCGTCGAATGGCGCTAGCTGCGCAGCATTTGTGCACCGCCGCCGTCAGTGTCAGCCAGTTTGCCGTGGCATACGGAGCTCCATCGCAGTCTTTAACACTGGTAGCATGCCGCGACAGCGTGGACGTGAACCGTATGTGCAGTTGACGGACTTTGAGCGAGGGCGTATAGTGGGCATGCGGGAGGTCGGGTGGACGTACCGCCGAATTGCTCAACACGTGGGGCGTGAGGTCTCCACAGTACATCGATGTTGTCGCCAGTGGTCGGCGGAAGGTGCACGTGCCCGTCGACCTGGGACCGGACCGCAGCAACGCACGGATGCACGCCAAGACCGTAGGATCCTACGCAGTGCCGTAGGGGACCGCACCGCCACTTCCCAGCAAATTAGGGACACTGTTGCTCCTGGGGTATCGGCGAGGACCATTCGCAACCGTCTCCATGAAGCTGGGCTACGGTCCCGCACACCGTTAGGCCGTCTTCCGCTCACGCCCCAACATCGTGCAGCCCGCCTCCAGTGGTGTCGTGACAGGCGTGAATGGAGGGACGAATGGAGACGTGTCGTCTTCAGCGATGAGAGTCGCTTCTGCCTTGGTGCCAATGATGTCGTATGCGTGTTTGGCGCCGTGCAGGTGAGCGCCACAATCAGGACTGCATACGACCGAGGCACACAGGGCCAACACCCGGCATCATGGTGTGGGGAGCGATGTCCTACACTGGCCGTACACCACTGGTGATCGTCGAGGGGACACTGAATAGTGCACGGTACATCGAAACCGTCATCGAACCCATCGTTCTACCATTCCTAGACCAGCAAGGGAACTTGCTGTTCCAACAGGACAATGCACGTCCGCATGTATCCCGTGCTACCCAACGTGCTCTAGAAGGTGTAAGTCAACTACCCTGGCCAGCAAGATCTCCGGATCTGTCCCCCATTGAGCATGTTTGGGACTGGATGAAGCGTCGTCTCACGCGGTCTGCACGTCCAGCACGAACGCTGGTCCAACTGAGGCGCCAGGTGGAAATGGCATGGCAAGCCGTTCCACAGGACTACATCCAGCATCTCTACGATCGTCTCCATGGGAGAATAGCAGTCTGCATTGCTGCGAAAGGTGGATATACACTGTACTAGTGCCGACATTGTGCATGCTCTGTTGCCTGTGTCTAGGTGCCTGTGGTTCTGTCAGTGTGATCATGTGATGTATCTGACCCCAGGAATGTGTCAATAAAGTTTCCCCTTCCTGGGACAATGAATTCACGGTGTTCTTATTTCAATTTCCAGGAGTGTAGATAAAACAAGCAAACCTTTGAAAAGGAAAAAAAAACTCTACACATCTGTTAACGAGACACAACAGAATCTTAATACAGGACTTAAAAACAGGCAGAATGCTGTAATAGAACATGAACATTTCAAAAATTAATAAAGGCTTCTCTTTTAGGATTCCAGACAGTTGCTCAACTCAGAAAAAATTCTGGAACGTATAGAATATGAATTAGATTTACATAGCAAGCGAATGACAAAACGAATACCGGACTCTTAAACACAAAAGAGACGTCATATGAAGTGCATGGGCTAGGACCTCCAGTCGGGTAACCAGTCGCCTGGTGCAAGCCTTTTTAGTTGACGCCACTTAGGCGGCTCCGGTGTCTATCAGGATGAAACGATGACGAAGACCACACAACACTCAGTCCCCGAGTGGAGAAATCTCCGACCCGGCCTTAAATAGAACCCGGGCCCCTCGCATAGCATTCTACCGCGCTGGCTACTCAGCTATGGAGTCAGAGTAATAGGGACATATGATCATGTAACAGAAGTCGTTTTTGGTCCACAAATACTAAAGCAAAAGAAATATTTAAATTCCGTAAAGTTGACTTTCAGATTGGCAAACACATTCGCCAGTAACGCAAATTATGATTAAATAAAATTCTAATTTGCTATACATAGACAGAAGAGGCAGCTACAGTTGACTTCAAACATGCAGATTACGAAAAGACGTTAGTTCCGGTTTTCGTAAAGTACGCAAATCAGATAGCAAGTGTAAGAACCCCAAAACACAAGGGAAATAGAGCACCAGTGCTATACCCCAACGGAGTGTTTAGCTTCTGCAGTACAAAATACTTCAATACACAAATCCTCGCACCAACAGTGAAAACGAGATATGCAACAAAATAATCGTCTGGCTTAATGACGTTGACGATGCTGATGTACCTTTAAGGCATCGGACAAACTACAGCCAGTAGGATGGCTGGGCAACAACAACAAACGACAGTTCTTGGGGAAGTATTAGAAGCTGGCCTCGCGAACTGTCACATTAACGAAACTTCCTGGAAGAGTAAAACGGCGTGCGACTCGAACTCGGGACCTGTCTTTCGCGGGAAAGTGCTCTACCAACTGAGCTACCCCAGCACGACTCACGAGCCGTCCTCACAGCTTTACTTCCGCCAGTACCTCGTCTCCTACCTTCCAACTTCACAGAAGCTCTCCTGCGAAATTTGCAGACCTAGTACTCCTGGAAGAAAGGATATTGGGGAGACATGGCTTTGCCACAGCTTGGGGGATGTTTCGAGAATAAAACTTTCACTCTGCATCAGAGTGTGGGATGATATTAAACTTCCTCTGAGATTAAAACTGTGTGCCGTATCGAGACTCCCGAGTTCGAGTAGCGTTCCGGCACACAGTTTTAATGTCAGGAAGTTTCGTATCAGCCCATAGTGAAAATTTCATTCTGCTACATTAACGCCCGCCAAATTCAGAGCTCGCCATGGTTCCTGCATAAGGCCGAAATCCATCATGGACGATGTAGGTTGCTATATTCTTCTACCAAGGCAGCAGGGAGCTCGCTAAAACGAACAGCTTCGTATGGCCTGGTCACCTTGCAGGTAGAGTAAGGCCTCAACTCTTCAATAGGCGAACGCGTGGTCCATGAAGTAAACAGCAGCGGTCTAAACACAGGGAGATGCCCAACAACCCACTCCAAAGGCCAACTCCCCGCCGACGTCCAGCCAAAGGCCTCCAGGGCAGACAGCCCAGCTGCCAGCTGTGCCCGCGCTTAAACCGTCCTCGCGTTGCAACAAAAGGGTCACCACAGAGGACGGCCGATAACAGCAGCTCAGCAACGCAACCCAAGAAGTTCAAAGTTGAACGACTACCAGAATCGGTGTCAGGGCATGAGCACGGTTCAATAAGTGGTTCATGCCTCGCCCGACCCACATTTAAAATGCCACTTTATGAAAATGCGCGGCCATCTGGAGATCCCACTCCCGTCAGTTTCATTTCTGGCCAAACCCTGCAGGTATCATAAACATGGACGAAATGAGTGATGACAATTAGGTGCAAACACCTTTTAAAATATACCGAACAGCCTTCCTAACGTACGCACATGAGAAAGAATTTCCTGGATGATGGATGCGAAAGAGGTGGACCGCAGAGGAAAGGACAGCAGCAATACAAAATACTTCAATACACAAATCCTCGCACCAACAGTGAAAACTAGATATGCAATAAAACAATCGTCTGGCAGTACGTTGTCCTCGATGGTGAGTGTTCATCGGAGGTGAGGGTATCATCTGGAGTGTCCCAGGGAAGTGTGGTAGGTCCGCTGTTGTTTTCTATCTACATAAATGATCTTTTGGATAGGGTGGATACCAATGTGCGGATGTTTGCTGGTGATGCTGTGGTGTACGGGGAGGTGTCGTCGTTGAGTGACTGTAGGGGATACAAGATGACTTGAACAGGATTTGTGATTGGTGTACAGAATGGCAGCTAACTCTAAATATAGATAAATGTAAATTAACGCAGATGAGTAGGAAAAACCATCCTGTAATATTTGAATGCTCCATTAGTAGTGTAGCGCTTGACACAGTCACGTCGATTAAATATTTGGGCGTAACATTGCAGAGCGATATGAAATGGGACAAGCATGTAATGGCAGTTGTGGGGAAGGCGGATAGTCGTCTTCGGTTCATTGGTAGAATTTTGGAAGATGTGGTTCATCTGTAAAGGAGAACGCTTATAAAACGCTAATACGACCTATTCTTGAGTAATGCTCGAGCGTTTGGGATCCCTATCAGGTCGGATTGAGGGAGGACATAGAAGCAATTCAGAGGCGGGCTGCTAGATTTATTACTGGTAGGTTTGATAATCACGGAAATGCTTCAGGAACTCGGGTGGGAGTCTGGAGGAAAGGAGGCGTTCTTTTCGTGAATCGCTACTGAGGAAATTTAGAGAACCAGCATTTGAGGCTGACTGCAGTACAATTTTACTGCCGCCATCTTACATTTCGCGGAAAGACCACAAAGATAAGAGAAGAGAGATTAGGGCTCGTAGAGAGGCATATAGGCAGCCATTTTTCCCCCGTTCTGTTTCGGAGTGGAACAGGGAGAGAAGATGCTAGTTGTGGTACGAGGTACCCTCCGCCACGCACCGTATGGTGGATTGCGGAGTATGTATGTAGATGTAGCATGGAGACTACAACTTGCTGCTCTTGGGGAAAAATGTGAAGATTATCACTGTTGTCCCCGTCAGCGTGTGTCCTGTATTCTTATGCTACTGACAGTTATTAATGTGCACCAGGCTAGCTTTACTGAACTTAATATTGACTGCATCTCATTTAAATCATTTAAATACTTAGCAAGCTATATAGGCAAGGCATAGCTACTGCATTTATCTCCTTGAAGAATTTGTAATTATATTTGTATTCAGCAGTTGGTCGCTTTCAATTGCATCCTGAGAGAATAAGTGTGACTATGTGAGTCCGTATTTTCAAATAATTACAGGGTGTGAAATTTTTTGTAATTGGTAATTGCTGTGTGAAGCTAGTCCATATATCGGTGTAGCCTACTCTTTGTAGTGGTCTCATTCCCTGAGCGATGGAAATGGATTGCCACAGGGAATATTGACCATATCGGGGAATATTTATTTTATATCCCTACCAGTCCTGGTTCACCACAACAAAACAAATTTCAAGGTTTTGCTATGCGTCCAGGGACTGATGTTTGTTATTTTTTCACTTAAATTCAGTTATTCAGTACAATAGAAGAACCGTCAAAGCATGTTAGCGCTAAAATAGCCGTAGCTGCCATATAACAAAGAGCCGTCCCCATCCCGGCGCAGATACCGCAGTAGATCGGAAAGTTCGGCCTACACAGAGCTCCGGCCCACGTTGCAGAGCATATATACAGGATGTTAAGAATTTCATTGCCGAATCTCACAGATGTTATATGAGAACCAACAACAAGTATATTTCCTTAAGTAACAAGTTATCGGAATTGCATACCGAGTGGCTACCAAGGCTCTTTTCTGTTTAGAGATGCGACTCGACTTACGCAGAAAACTGTGCACAGTTTTCACAAATCGCATGTTAGATCGGATGAAAACCCATGTAAAACTCTTAGGCGTAGTCATCAGAGAATACAAAAAACAAAAACAACTCCTCCCGAACAGGTCATGAAGACCAAACGGTACCTACCGGCCATCGTGTCGTCCTCAGTCCACGGGCGTCACTGGATGCGCATATGGGGGGGGGGGGGGGGGGGGCGGCATGGCGTCAGCACAGCACTCTCTCGGCCGTTTGTCAGTTTACGAGACTGGGTTATCAGAAAGAGAGAGGGGGAGAGTGTGTGAATTCCTAAGGAATTAAACTGCTGAGGTCGTCGGTCCATAAACTTACCCACTACTTAAGCTAACGTATGCTAGGAACAACACACACAACCATGCCCGAGGAAGGACGCGAACCTCGCGCAGTCTAGGACAAGGTGCCTCAAACCGCGCTGCCACTCCGCACGGTGGTCATTAGAGACAGTCTGCTACGAATAAGTAGGGGGTATCGCGAGCGACTACTAACTTGAGATCGACACGTTGCCTCCTCGAGTCAGGAGGCCAATGTACCGACTACTCTTTGTAAGACCGCTGTCAGGTGTTACTAGAATGGTACTCCTGTCTATCAGAGGGAGGATGTGTTGCCACCGTGATGACAAGTGCCGTACTTTGCAGAACCAGTACGTATAGCATTAACGCTACTTTCCGCAATCTGTGAATCGGCTGAAGAGGAGCTGTACACAGACTTGCAAGATCTCCGGATGTCACCCCAACAGACTTTCTTATCGGGGGCCACATGAAAATGAACACGAACGCCCTGCGACATAGATTCTGGTTCTCCGGTCGAGTAACACTGACCAAATGAGTAGAGCAATGAAACATATTTAATTATACTTTATTCGCAATCACATACGATGACTCTTGGATATCCTTTGTCCATTCAATATACATTTCCAACACAGGGCTGCTAAACGAAATATGTTTATTATAAGATGGAGCATCTACTGCCGTCCTTACGATGTTAATTATTATACGTTTATCAGTTGCGGCGTGTTATTGGCCGAGCGGTCTGAGGCGCTGCAGTCGTGGACTGTGCGGCTGGTCTCGGCGGAGGTTCGAGTCCTCCCTCGGGCATGGGTGTGTGTGTTTGTCCTTAGGATAATTTAAGTTAAGTAGTGTGTAGACTTAGGGACTCATGACCTTAGCAGTTAAGTCCCCATAAGATTTCATACACATTTGAACATTTTGTTTATCAGTTTCGGTGCTTCACTACACCAACTTCGGGCCTTAACTGACGCTGAGGGGGTTAACTCCAACGTATACAAGATCCAACAGTGACCAACATCCATGAACTGGTTTTCGCAAACTACCAGTAACAACGATGCTATGTCACCAACCATCAACTACCAACTAACCGCATAAACATTCAAAATAGAAACTATTATGAATGCCTCCCCACTCATAACGTCCTAAGGAGGGCTGTAGTTGTTACGTATTGGTACATAACTGAACGGCTGAAGTCCTTCAAACCTCCAATCATAAGGATGGACATCCAAAAATTTATATGTTGTTGTTTCTCATCATATCTATCAGACTGAGTACTGATTTTTTTAAACACTCTATGTACATCAGAAAGTTGCTTCAAAACAGTTGCATAAGAAGTCGAGGGACGACAGATCACCTCACGGGGAACACCTTCTGCCACAGAGACAGCGACCCAAGGACTCCATCAGAATTTTTTACCGAAATAGCAGAGTCTACTAGCCAGGTATTTTGGAATCATCAGTCTTTTGACCGGTCTGATGTGTCCCACCAAGAATTCCTCTCATACGGCCAACTTTTCAACTCACAGTAGCACGTCCACAATTATTTCTTGGATATATTCCAATGTCTGTCTTCCTCTGGTCTTTTGATACACTACAGCTCCCTCTAGACCCATGGAAGTTATTTCCTGATGTCTTAACAGGTGTCCTATGATCCTGTCTCCTCTTCTTGTCAGTCGTTTCCCCGCCGATTCTGCGGAGAACCTCCTCAACCCTTACCTTAACGGTCAACCTAATTTTTAACATTCTTCAGTAGCACCACGTCTCACACGCCCCTACTTTCTTCTCTTTCGGTTTTCCCATAGGCCAAGTTTCACTACCATAAAAATCTGTGCTCCAGTCTTACGTTCTCAGAAATTTCTTCTTCAAATGAAGTTCTATGTTTGATATTAACAGACTTCTCTTGTCCAGGAACACTATTTTTGTTAGTGCTAGTCTGCTTTTTATGGCCTCCTCACTCTGCCCATCATGGCTTACTTCGCTGCCTAGGTAGTACAATAACTAACTTAATATACTTTTTGATCGCCAATTCTGATGTTAAGTTTCTCGATGTTCTCATACACTGTGTGGTCAAAAGTATCCGGACAGCACCAGAAACATACGTTTTTCATATTAGGTGCATTTTGCTCCTACGCACTGCCATGTACTCCGTATCAGCGTGCTTAGTAGTCATTAGACATCGTGAGATAGCAGAATGGGGTGCTCTGTGGAACTCGCGCCCTTCGAGCGTGCTCTGGTGATTGGGTGTCACTTGTGTTATACGTCTGTACGAGAGATTCAGAGATTACCAAACTCATAAACAACCCTAGGATCACCGTTTCCGATGTGACAGTGAAGTGGAAACGTGAAGAGACACGCACAGTACACAAGCGCTCAGGCCGACCTTGTCTGTTGACTGACAGAGACCGCCGACTGTTGAAGAGGGTAGTAATGTGTAATAGGCAGACATCTATCCCGACCATCACACAGGAATTTCAAACTGCATCAGGATCCATTGCAAGTACTATGACAGTAAGTTTTGTATAAATGATTTTCTTTGGACAAATGACCATGTGCAGACTTCGTCACCCACGTCAGTTACAACACACTTCAAAATTATTTAAACTCTTTTAAATTGTCTCTGAATGGTTCTTGAACGAAACAAAACTGTAATTAAAACATCATCATTTGAGTCGTATGCGCAGAATTACGTCACTCAGTCCAATTGGTTTGCGCAAACTTTTTTCAATTTAGATGTCGTTTGTTTCTCCTCAGAAATTATATTAATGCAAGTGATCTGATTTAATAAATATTAGAACCTCATTGAATAAACTTTCGAGATTCAGACTCGCGATGAACGTTGTCAAAAATTAATAATCTTGTCAAATAAATTACGTAACATAATTCTTCATAAATAAATTCTCGGAACACGTATTTAAACATTAGTAGCATCCACTAGTTTATTATCTTCCTACATATAGACGTGAACCTGAGCCTTGACAAGACAGAACTGAACATTTACAACATGATTAAACTTTCTATGACGTTATTGTTGTTGAAACATTCAAAAATCTCAATTTTTCAATTTTTAGAAGCACGACGCAACAACTCGGTTTCAGGATCTTCTGTTGCTCTTTAGCTGTCGACCCGCGACGTATAGTGGCCAGCAATTTTCTCTCTGGTCCCGGCAGCGAAGGTGCTGTCTCCGTTCGTTGCGCCGCCCTCTCCGTACATGAAACATAAAAAATAAATACAAAAATTTAGACAATTCACAACCATTACAAATATTACAAAAATAAAGAAACAAAAACTAAATTAAACTTCTATTCACCTGCAAACTGGGCTGACACTGGTGGATGGGTGACGCTTCAATTTCACGTCCCACTACAGCGGGAGGTGAGAAAAATTGGATTTCATGGTCGAGCGGCTGTTCATAAGCCACACGTCGCGCCGGTAAATGCCAAACGACGCCTCACTTGGTGTAAGGAGCTTAAACATTGGACGAATGAACAGTGGGAAAATGTTGTGTGTAGTGACGATCACGGTACACAATTTGGCGATCCGATGGCATCGTATGGTTATGGCGAATGCCCAGTGAACGTTACGTGCCAGCGTGTGCAGTGCCAATAATAAAATTCGGAGGCGGTGGTGTTATGGTGTGGTCGTGTTATTCATGGAGGGGGCTTGCACCCCTTGTTGTTTTGCATGGCACTATCACACCACAGGCCTACATTGATGTTTTAAGCACCTTCTTTCTTCCCACTGTTGAAAAGCAATTCGGGGATGGCGATTGCATCTTTCAACACGATCGCGCAACTGTTCATAATGCACGTCCTGAGGCGCAGGGATTACACGACAATAACATCACTGTAATGGACTGGCCCCCACAGAGTCCTGACCTGAGCCCTATAGAAGACCTTTGGGATGTTTTGGAACGCCGACTTCGTGCAAGGCCTCACCAATCGACATCGATACCTCTCCTCAGACCAGCACTCCGTGAAGAATGGGCGGCCATTTCCTAAGAAACCTTCCAGCATCTGATGAAACGTATGCATGCGAGAGTGGGAGCTTTCATGAATGTCTAAGGATGGGCCAACACCATACTGAATTCCAGCATTACCGTTGCAGGGCGCCACGAACTAGTAAGCCATTTTCAACCAGGTGACCGGATACTTTTGATCACATAGTGTATCTGGTACTTCTCGGTACTTTCGTCTTTCTTCATTTACTCTGCGTCCACATTCCTTACTTGTTTGCGGTTTCAACCTATTCTGTAATTCTACTTCATTTTCACTCAGGTTAATAAGGTCATTAACCTTATACCTTAAATATTAATCCGATTCTTGAATCTTTCTTTTAGTTCTGTTATTGCTTCTCCGATGTATAGACTGAAGAGGAGGGGCGAAAGCATATATTCCTGTCTTACAAATGGTTCAAATTGCTTAAACCTAACTAACCTACGGACATCACACACATCCATGCCCGAGGTAGGATTCGAACCTATGACCAAAGCGGTCGCACGGTTCCAGACTGAAGGGCCTAGAACCGCTCGGCCGCTGCGGCTGACTCCTTACACCCATTTAATTCTAGAACTTCGTTATTTGTCTTCCAGTTTTATTGTCCCCACTTCGCTTTTGTACACACTGTATATTACCCGTCGTTCCATATAGCTTACCTCTATTTTTCTCAGAATTTCGAACATCTTACATGACTGTATACAATGTAGAACAGTTTTTCCAGGTCTAAAAATCCCATGAAGATGTTTTGATTTTTCTTCGGTCTTGCTTTCTGTATCAACCGAAACGTTTGAACTGCCTCTTTGGTGCCTTTACCTTTCCTAGAGCCATACTGATTGTCATCTAACACGCCTTTAGTTCCATTTTTCTTTCTTCTGAGTATTATTCTTGCCTGCAACCTAGATGCATGAACCGTTAAGCTCATTGTGCGATGATTCTCGCTCTTGCCGGCTCTTCCAGTCTTGGGATAGTGTGGATGAGGTTTTTCCGAACGTATGATGGTACATCGCCAGTCTCATACATTTTACACACCAACGAGAATAGTCGTTTCGTTTCCACTTCCCCCTATGATTTTATAAATTCCGATGGAATGTTATCGATTCCTTCTGTCTATTTGATCTTAAGTCTTGCAAAGCTCTTTTAAGTTCTGTTTCTAATACTGGATCCCCTATCTCTCCCCTGTAGACTCCTGTTTCTTCTTCAGTCAGCCATCAAACAAGTCGTCCCCCTCATAGAGGCATTCAGTGTACTCTTTCCACCTATATGCTCTCTCCTCTGCATTTAACAGTGGAAATCCCATTGCGCTCTTGATATTATAACTGTTTCTCATAATTTCAGTGAAAGTTGTTTTGACTTTGTTAAATGCTGAATCAGTCATTTTAGATTTCCTTAGGTTCTTCATGTATCGATTTCTCTTTAACTTCCCTGCACTTTCTGTTTATTTATTTCCTAAATTACTTGTGTTCCTGAATCGATGTAGATGAACACACAAAGGAGGTCGAGCACTCAGTCTGTAGCTAACAGTAGGGCCCTTCGATTGATATATTGACATGATTTGTGACATACGTAACTGAGCCGTGTGACACATTTTAATTGAAAATTCACATAAAATCAGATACAAGCACACATCCTACAAGGCAACAGACATTTTCAGAGGTCTTTACACACGATATTAAAACTGTATTTTTAATATTTTTGTTTCTTATTTGAACTGTTTGTAAATTTGACCATTTTAAGCTGTGTGGGTTGCCCAGATGGCGGCTTTTTCCTGAATGGAACCTATGGTGAGGAAGATCTTTTGCTCATCTGTGTCCACAACCTGATAAAGTAACCTTTAAAAGACTTGATCAAAACGACGGGATGAATACCTTTTTTGACAGGAGTGAAACCTTTAAACTGTCTGCCCTTTAATAAGATTTCATCTTACAGAACGGATGACAGCGAAGTGGCGCAGAGGTAAGCATTCTAGCATTCGGGACGACGACGGTTCAAAAATTGTTCAAATGGCTCTGAGCACTCTGGGACTTACCATCCGGGATCATTAGTCCCCTAGACTCAGAACTACTTAAACCTAAGGACATCACACACATCCATGCCCGAGGCAGGATTCGAATCTGCGACCGTAGCACCAGCGCAGTTGCGGACTGAAGCGGCTAGAACCGCACCGTCACAGCTGCCTACTACGACGGTTCAAACCCGCGTCTAGCTATTCAGATTTAGGTTTTCCGTAATTGCACTAAATCACTCCAGGCAAATGCCGGGATGGTACCTTTGGAAGGTCACTGTCGATTTTCTACCCCAGCTTTGACACAGCCCGAGCTTGTGTTCCGTCTTTGATGACCTCGATGTCAACAACACGTTAAATCCAGTCTTCCTTCCTTCTTTCCTTTCCGGATGACAACGGAGGCGCTGCCCCAATCCCGTATGATACCTGGTTAAGTGACATACCTGTGTTAATTACATCGTTACTGTATCTTCTCTGATGTGAGGGGGAAATAATGTTTCCATCATCCATCCGAGTAACAGAGAGTGGTTGGTTATTTAATCCTTGTTTACCCATTGGCAGCTCGTGTTGCATGCTGCTGCTATGTGACGTGACGGTATCTCGCCACTTCAGTAAATCCTTGCTTAGGGCGCTTTTAATTTCGTGTTAATCTATGCTCCCTGTGATAACAGCTTGGAATCTGACTGCTGAACAATACGTGGCAATTCTGAATCTAATCGCTCATATATACACTCCTGGAAATTGAAATAAGAATACCGTGAATTCATTGTCCCAGGAAGGGGAAACTTTATTGACACATTCCTGGGGTCAGATACATCACATGATCACACTGAAAGAACCACAGGCACATAGTCACAGGCAACAGAGCATGCACAATGTCGGCACTAGTACAGTGTATATCCACCTTTCGCAGCAATGCAGGCTGCTATTCTCCCATGGAGACGATCGTAGAGATGCTGGATGTAGTCCTGTGGAACGGCTTGCCATGCCATTTCCACCTGGCGCCTCAGTTGGACCAGCGTTCGTGCTGGACGTGCAGACCGCGTGAGACGACGCTTCATCCAGTCCCAAACATGCTCAATGGGGGACAGATCCGGAGATCTTGCTGGCCAGGGTAGTTGACTTACACCTTCTAGAGCACGTTGGGTGGCACGGGATACATGCGGACGTGCATTGTCCTGTTGGAACAGCAAGTTCCCTTGCTGGTCTAGGAATGGTAGAACGATGGGTTCGATGACGGTTTCGATGTACCGTGCACTATTCAGTGTCCCCTCGACGATCACCAGCGGTGTACGGCCAGTGTAGGACATCGCTCCCCACACCATGATGCCGGGTGTTGGCCCTGTGTGCCTCGGTCGTATGCAGTCCTGATTGTGGCGCTTACCTGCACGGCGCCAAACACGCATACGACCATCATTGGCACCAAGGCAGAAGCGACTCTCATCGCTGAAGACGACACGTCTCCATTCGTCCCTCCATTCACGCCTGTCGCGACACCACTGGAGGCGGGCTGCACGATGTTGGAGCGTGAGCGGAAGACGGCCTAACGGTGTGCGGGACCGTAGCCCAGCTTCATGGAGACGGTTGCGAATGGTCCTCGCCGATACCCCAGGAGCAACAGTGTCCCTAATTTGCTGGGAAGTGGCGGTGCGGTCCCCTACGGCACTGCGTAGGATCCTACGGTCTTGGCGTGCATCCGTGCGTCGCTGCGGTCCGGTCCCAGGTCGACGGGCACGTGCACCTTCCGCCGACCACTGGCGACAACATCGATGTACTGTGGAGACCTCACGCCCCACGTGTTGAGCAGTTCGGCGGTACGTCCACCCGTCCTCCCGCATGCCCACTATACGCCCTCGCTCAAAGTCCGTCAACTGCACATACGGTTCACGTCCACGCTGTCGCGGCATGCTACCAGTGTTAAAGACTGCGATGGAGCTCCGTATGCCACGGCAAACTGGCTGACACTGACGGCGGCGGTGCACAAATGCTGCGCAGCTAGCGCCATTCGACGGCCAACACCGCGGTTCCTGGTGTGTCCGCTGTGCCGTGCGTGTGATCATTGCTTGTACAGCCCTCTCGCAGTGTCCGGAGCAAGTATGGTGGGTCTGACACACCGGTGTCAATGTGTTCTTTTTTCCATTTCCAGGAGTGTATTTGTTCCATTCCCTGAAATCCATTCAGAAAATCATTCAGAAAAACTTTCTCTTTGTGCCTCAAATTAAATTTTAATCTTTGTCTCTTGCTCTGCGATAATGCGGTAAGATTCTGTACTTTGATATGTAACTTACCAACAGATACTCTTATTTGTGTTTGTTTGTCAGTTAGTTGTTTCGAGACATCAGGAATACTGTGATTAGCAATTTTTCAGTGCTGTGATTTCAGCGGCTAATGCACTTCTTTGTACTGACAAATTTGTCACATCAATTGACATAGTATTTTGTTGTAATGTTAAATTTGACGCAGTGTAAGTTTTTTACCTTAGAAGACATATCATTACGCAGTTCATCATGTTTGGGTGACATTTCGTTACGCATTTCATCATATTTAGATGACATTTCATTATAGAATTCATGATGTTTGGGTGACTTTCATCACGCGAGGGGTCATTGCATAAGTCATCACAGCTACGGTATATCATCCGTTAATGCAGCAACATGGCAATTCCAGGATGTACATTGAACTGGTAAGGCAGGGTGTATCTCGGAACTCTGTGTTTATTTATTGTGCAAGAGCACAAATGGAACCAAAATGAATCATAATGAATTACTTTCCTTCAAAATATTTCCCAAGTGACTCCAGATAGCGTTGCCAAGGATGAGGAAGATGTTGAATGCCATTGGAATTGACATCATTGTGTGCCACGTGTCGCCAAAATGCCTTGTGGATATCTGCCCTTCAGATCACCTTCAACGCAATGGTTTCCCCAGTTTTGTAATGAGGCCGAAGTCGCATGGACTGAGATCTGTTGATAAGGGCGGATGTAAGAGGATTTCCTACCCATACCGCTGTGCACAATTCCTGATGACGCCTGCACTGTGGGCTGTAGCGTTATCATGCACTATGGTTGTATTATACAGCAGCACCGGAGATTTTCGCGGAAGTGTACTTCGCAGATGGCTCAATGGCTCTGAGCACTATGGGACTTAACTTCTGAGGTCATCAGTCCCCTAGAACTTAGAACTACTTAAACCTAACTAACCTAAGGACATCACACACATCCATGCCCGAGGCAGGTTTCGAACCTGCGACCGTAGCGGTCACGCGGTTCCAAACTGAAGCGCTTAGAACCGGACGGCCACACTGGCCGGCCCTTCGGAGATGATTCAGAAGGAAGCTGCGGTAGTATTGGGCATTGATGGTGTGACCGTCTGAGTAAATTTGGACGCGACACAATGGTGACACGCGCCTGCGGCAGGTTGCGCGGCGTTGTGGTTGCGGCACAGTTTCTCGCGCCGCGCGCCACGCGGTCATTATGAGACGGGAGGGAAAGCAGTCCTGCCCTATGCTCACTTCCTCATGACATATATGGGCAGTGGAAGTATTACCTATCCGGAAAACATAGCCAGACAATATACTTAATTTTGCTGTCATTGAGTAATGTTTTGTTTTTCGCCATTTAACCACTTAATTTCTTTTCATTAGTACACTACACTTTTCAGTTACTTGTATCTGTATGGTTTTTATAATTTTGTTCATTCTTTTGTCAAAACCAATGTACAGTTCAATAACTGGTCAGACATTAGCCTCTGCCTCCAGAATGTTTTCAGATCGGAAGGAGGGACAGCCAATTCATATTGAGGGTAGTACATAAGGAAGTACGGAATATTATAAAGTCATGTGATCAAGGAACAAGGCAGGAAGTAAAACAAGGTTATCTACTTGCAGCCTATTATGCTAGCGTATATCTACGATCTTACGGAAAGTCGGAATTTCCACAGATATAATTCCTGATAAAAATTGTCCAACATCTGAAGTACGTAAGTTTAACTCTGATTACTTGGATATGGATGTATTAGTAGCCGTTGTACTATGTACATACAGACGTCACATATCCACTGCAAGCTAGAAACGGTCAAGGAGCCTTAATGAATGGCCATGTTTTAATTGGCTCGTCGTGTGAAGGAAAAGCATTTCAGTGGTTGTATGCACGCTATCAGCATTAATAAACTAATTATACAATAGGCTTCACATATGAATAAGCGGTCGGTATTCCGTAAGAAAGAGTTGCCTGAAACAGTGGGGTGGTTTGATATCTACGGTTTGTTGAAATATACTACTGACAAAGGCAGATCTATCATCATGACAATGTTTTTCTAACGACGTGAACTCGACTTCTCACAAGGTACATCTGGCTAGCTTCCGCATTCCTGTCACGCTCATTATTCGCGGCTGCTGACAATACACTGACTATTGGGCTGTGCGACGGATCAATTGTTTATTTTTCTCAGTAACAACTGTTTTATTCACGAATCACACAGTCAGTTTGGCAAGCCGTAGGTGAGTAACCAGCATCTGGCACGTGCGCATCGTTCCGCCAGAAGCTTACGCTCCTCATTATTTTAATGCTGCTCAGATAAAGAAAAGGATTATAATCCTTTGGTAAGTTGCCATTACGTCGGTCAGAAGTAAAAATACGATGGGTTGCGGTGAGTCAACCAAAATTGCAACAGAATTGACGTTTGTATTTGTGTGAATTGTTAACATTCTCTCATTCGAAGAAGCAACGCCATTTATGAGTTGACTTGTTTAATTGCCCTTCTTTTTCAAAACATCGTATAATTAGCACTAACGCATCTTGCAGCAGTTATTGCGACAGAATTCTAAAACAGTGTTTCTCATTAAGCAAGCAGTTGTCGGCCACAGATGTCATTAGCTTAGGGGAAACCTCATTGCATCGGTTTGCAGTAACATAACAGAAGAAATTTCATGTTTACTTTCATACCAGGAAATTCTCTTTTCACTAGCTGTCGATGATTCTTATAAAATTACAGTCACTGGAGTGAAAAAAAATAGAAAGTATAACTTCTGATACATCACCATAGATTATAAAGTTCCCTTGTTTACGAACTGGCAAAATGCCCTCCTCCTTGTGTGCTATCCTTCACCAAAATCTCGGTTCGATGCCTTGAGTGGTTTAGGAGATATGAGGAATGTTGTGAATATTTCATTGTCGCGGGCGTACGATCAGGAGTGAAACCGTTACAGACGATCCATTTCCTTGACCTCGGAGACTGATAGGGACCTTGTAATGGTATTTTAATTACGTAGTGATTACGGCACCTCACTTCACCTCAACTTCTCGATACCAGCAATATTATGTGTTTCTGTAAAATAATTAACATATTTCTGTGACAATATTCAGATTCGATTTCATTAATGTAGAGGTACTTCGATACATCGATATGTATATATTGCAAATGATATTATTCTTTTGTGTATTCTTCCTTTTGTCACTATGATCTTCGACGTACTTGTAACTCTGATTTTTGGGCCCGTAAGCGGTTGTTAGAGAGTCAAGTTTTGGTCGTCATGTTAAAAGGACGCAAATTGTAGTCAGTTTATGAAATGTGAACTTCAACAGTGAGGAAGATATTTTCAAGTATGTTTTATATTGCGAAGTGATGTTTTGGAACGAGTTACGTGATATTGCATGAATGGAAATAAAAAAGAAGTGTAACTTAAATTCGGAGTGCTGATTACTTTTTTACATCACCATTGTCCTAACTTGCAAAAGTTTAATCTTCCAGAATGGTTTATGAAACACATCTATAAAACGTTTGAATATCGCAGGATAACACTTAGGCCTCTTTGCATCCGAGCTTGGAATCATCACCACCTAGATTTTCGACGATTCAGCCACGAGTTCACAACAAGACCAGCGTGGGAAACACGAAAAGATGAGTGCCTAGTTTATCCATTAGTTCAAGAAATGACTTTATTAACTGTGCTCTAATGACACCTGCCACATAATAAAACTTTGTTGTTGCCCGAAAATGCTATATTTAGCAGCGTGAGCAACACTACAATCATAATTAATTTTTGACCTTTGTTGTGGTAGGGTTGTTAGAACCTCCTCCCAAATTCAATATGTTAGCCAAATTTCAGACGCAGAAACGTATGGTGTAATATGCACCAAACACAAAATCATAGACTCCTATTTTTAATTGCAAACTTTTCGAATTTTGGACAGTGTCTTGCTTAAATGTGTATTTCATTATAAGAATGACAATTATGGAGATGATAGGCACTTCACTACGAAGCTGACATATAACGCTCAAGTAGCGCGAGAATCAAATATTATACCGAATAGTTTCTGTAAACCGCTTAAGAAAGATTACAGGGTGTGTGCTTTGGTTCTGTCAACGCAGCGCGTCGACAACCGACGCGGGCAAAGAGTATGTGCGCGTCCTAATTGCGCAGGACCAGCGCGGCACGTGATCATCGCGCTGTAGTGTCGTGTCATGTCACTTCAAACGTGCTATGCGCGTCTCAATTTGCGCTTAGCCTAGCAGCGTGACATTCCTGAATATTGCGACTGTCAAACACCAGAATGAGCATGATCTTTGTGGGCGATGCCCTATCACCCACAGCTACTTGTAGTTCCACATGGCATTCCTCCCGGCGTGTAGGGCAATTTTGGCGTATGCTAGCTATTCCACTATGCTTGCATCCGTCCTGCAGCACGGTCAAACTCAACACTGAATGTTTCAGGCGCATGGAGACGAAATCTGTTGGTTGATTTTGGTACTGTTTGGTGCAGGCTTTCGAAAGTATTTACTGCGATTATGGTGGTGGCACATACATGCTGGCACGGAACTTCATAGATAGCCTGAATTATGGAATGGCCCTCGTATTTAGTGGATATTTCATTTGAGTTGGCAATAGGTTTGACTGTTTATTTGACACTTGTTCAAAATCTTTCTTTATCGTTTCTGTCCGCCGCGATAGTTGAGGGGCTAGCGGGCACGGTAGCTCAGCATGTTCGGTCAGAGGACTGCTCGCCCTTTGTAATAAAAAAACTGAGTAAAGGAATCAACCATCAACTTCAACGGATGTCCTGTGACGTCCGCCCAGACCAAACGCAAGGGGGGGGGGGGGGGGGGGGGGGGGGAGTCGTCAGCGCGACTGTCTGTCACGCCAAGGGACCCGGGTTCGATTCCCGGCGGGGGCGGAGATTTTCTCCGCTCAGGGACTGGGTGTTGTGTTGTCCTCATTATTACATCATCATTATCATCATCAGTGGAAGGCAACGGGAAACCACCACTGGACTCATTTCCCTAGACGCTCATGCGGTGGACCTCTCTGACGAGGCTTCCCTCAAGACAAGACCTGCCGTAAGGCAGAACAAAAAGTTTTTATAATTTCGTGAAAATTAAGATTCTTTGCGGTATTTGAATTGTACTAACCATTAGACTAATTGCTTTGCTTTCAGTGTGCGATTCAGTTTTAGAAACTGAGGCTTCAATGTTCTCAATGGCCGTATCAAGGAATTTGCTCTCACCGGCATTCGATTCTATCTCGTCTCGGGTTTCGCTTTCCATTTTTGTGGATTTACAAATCTTTACTGTAATATGTAACATGACTGAAATCATGTGTGTAGAATCACATATGTCAGTTGTGATATCATCACAAGAAAGACAATAGTTTTCAGATAAACGTTCTGTATGAAGTCATTAATTAATTGAAAGAATGAAAAAGCAATGCGCCACTACTCGCTCTTGCGATGTGAAGTCAACCATCAGGTAAAAACTAAATACCCTATTGTTAAAACTAATCATTACAAAAATTATAAGATAAATCACTACTAAATAAAACTGGGCATTGAATGATCAAATCCCTATAGCAAAATCCATTCTTTGCATAAGCAAAGGAGAATGAACAATGTTGCCCTTACCTTTTGTGTTCTGTCGTAACATACACTGCTGTCCACAGCCTTTTTTTATTTTACTTATTCCTTTGGTATAGTTACTTTACTTGTTTTTCTTTAACAATTCCTTATCTCTTCAACTTACAAATTTTTGTTCCATCGTTCGCCACTTTATGTTGCGTGAACCGAACACAAAGAAATTCTTAACAATATAATGACAACAAAATTTACATACACCCTACTTAAAAATTTTCGTCCTTCCACAGTGTCGCCAGTGTGACGTTGTAACCTCCCCGCACGTAATTATTTAAATGATAATTGAGAAAATGGAGCCAAGCGTAACCTACCAACAAACTAATGTTTAATAAAAAATGTGAAATAGAACAAAGCTTAAACTCCCCACGAAAATTAATGAATGAAAATTGTCCATGAACCCACAATAATATTAATCAGATAATGAACCATGAACCGTATCTAACATCTCAACAGAAATAATTAAACCTGATAAATTTTATAAGGACAGGAGCGCTGACCTTCGGCCCTGTATTCTGAATAAAAAAAGCAAAAAATTCTTACCTCAATAAAAACTGCATCTATATCTGCTCTTATCTATCGGCACAGCCTCGTGCAATGCTGGCGTATATTTAATTTTGATTCTTGGAGGAAATGCATAGGAAATATTCTTTAAATTGAAATGAATGTTTTTCTTTAAAAGAGTTACTTTACAAAAAATTATTATTGGGGCATTTTTTGAACAAATTAATTACAATTAACATACATTACTAGATGTGCGCAATGCTGCTTCATTACCTTCTGCAACAATACTCATCGTCCACCACAATACTGACCAGAGTCGCAAGAAGAGCACGCCGCCGACGCATGCCGACGCCTGCTCAGTACAACCGTCCGCTCGCTACTACCGTATCCAACTGACTACTACTGCAGACACGCGCAGACTGACTTCTACTGCAGACAGAGTACAACTGTTCCTGCCGACTCGCTACACGCAACTGTTCCTGCCGACTCGCTACGCGCAACTACTGTCGTCTCGTGCGGTCAAGCGCAGACTAGCAACGATAAATAACTCTCTGGTCAGAGATTCTGTCATGCCTCGCCATCGCTGGTAATGAATACATACGTGTTTCAACGTATCCTAGAAAATAAAATGAAAAGAAAATGATGTGACTGTTCAGAGCTGAATGTTTGACTGGTGGGACATCACACAGAAGACGAGATAGAAAAAAAGCATTTTGCTGCTAACCATAATGATATCTCGTAAGATTGTCTTTAGTGCCATATCTGTGCTTTTCTCGGCGTAACTTAACTCTCACAGTCATGGGTCGAAGCCGGAAAATAATGGGCCTGATGAAGCCTGACCGTGGAATTGTTATGGTTAATGCAAAAAATCAGCTTTGCACGTAGATAATGATTTCAATCGGACTTTGTTAATGTTATAGACTATACGCTCTAATGATATATCTAGTAATTTGGACACGATAGTGCGCTAATGGAGGACTACCGTTAAGTTACCAAACCGACCGCGTTAAACGTGCTTAATGTGATGAAACCACATAAAATATTTATAACTAGTAGAGCAGAATAGTAGTTATTGTGCTATAAGATAAAGCAGACCACAATTTTCAATGTATTACAATTAATTCATTACCAGATATGGTAATGAATGGTACGTGATCTCATCTGGAGACTGACAAGAGAGAGATCGACGTAAAGTCAAGCGCCGGCACGCTAGTCGCAAACGAGAGAGCATAGAGGGCTGTGACAAGACGTCAGCCAATCGCACACTGACCGACCCCTCTCCAGGACGACAACGCGACGGCAGCGGCCTCTATGCGAAGAGGACATAAACGCTGCGGCCGACTTCTGCACCAGCATCAAGATTAGGCACTTACAGACCTGCTACTTAGGAATTGTATATATTGAAGAACTGTTTATTTTGTCTGTCGCCTTTTGCTTGCGTCACATCTGTTTAACACAGAATTAAGTAATGTCACGTACTTTTCGTAATAAAACTCATTATTACGATTTCTTGAATTGTTGTCTAGCACTCCGAGAAGCAGCTTTCCTAGACACCTATCTAAGAAAAAAAAGCAAGATTCAACGACAGTATTACATATACAAGACTCACACTGTCTGCAGAACGATTACTTCTTTGAATTTTTTATTATAATGATTTCCTACAGTGCATAAAGAACCAAACAATTAAATGGAGTTTCATAGGGCACATTTTTCTTTAAATCTCATTTTGCTCGATTTCGTTCGTTGTATTTCCTCGGGGTGGATCGGAAGACACCCGTTTCAGATCGTCGTTGCTCCATTAACTCAGTTTTTTTTTTTAATTACAGAGGGCAGCTAACACTCTGACCGGACACACTGAGCTACTGTGCCGGCGCACATCCATATGATCAGAAACGAGGGTTAGGAGATAGAAAACTAATGTAGAAAGTATAGTAATGTAAGCGCAGAAAAACATGGGAAATAACTGAAAGAATTAAAGAGTAAGTTATTGTCCATGGAGAGGTGATTTTGGAGACGTTCCTGTAGGCTGAGACTATCGGATAGACATTAGCAAAAGAATGAATCTGAGGACCATTGTATTGTATACAATTGAAGCAAAGTGCTGCTGAGATGGTACGAGCATGTGTGCCGTTTGGGTGAGGACAAATGGACAGAGAAAATTGTGGAACCGTTTCCAATTGCTAGAAGAAGAAGAGCACGTCGGAAAACTTGGGGTGAGGTAGTGGGAAGAGTTATCATCAAGAACGTATAGATGGAAGACTGGGAATATGGGAGACTTTGGAAGCTATTATGACGGAAATAACTATAATGTTCTATTAAATCACAATAAAAAATACCTTTAACAGTAGAGAGACACACTAATTTTAGGGTCACATACATAGATTACACGTATTATCGAAACATTAAGTGTTTTTTTGTTAATGAATTCATTTTGATTTGTTGCATTGGAGTTATTTCTTATTACATGTTATCATACTTACTCGCGTTACTGCATCTACATAATCGTTGAACAGTTTCACCAATTCCCGGTGTATTTGCATCTCGGTCTGTAACTCCACCTCCTATTTGAATCCATCAAGTCAGTTAACTCCCCTTCTCTGAAGCCAGTCGTAGATCTCCTGCTGTTCACTAGGAAGTGGCGTATTTTATGACCTATTAAAGTAATAGCTGTAGAATTATAACACGACTTGGTTCTAAAATGGGAACCAAATACCTGTTCATTTATCACTGGAAAGGACGTTCGGGAGCGTTTCAGCGACCAACAAGTATGAAACTTGCCGCAAACCAATGTGCTGTCGTCAGGAGAACGTCTGCTCTAATGTGTCCAATGTAAGCATACATGTGTTACAGAATAAAGTACATAGTATATAGTTCCATTAAAAAAAAGTTCCATAATTCGACAGTTACGAACCGAATTTCGATTTAGTTGCTCGCCTTGAGATTATATATATATATATATATATATATATATATATATATATATATATATAAACTTGTCTTATATGCCTCAACTTGGGCTGCATTGTCCGTTTATTTTCTACAGCGTGTGCTGTTAAGTTACGAAACTAGTGTAGTAAGGGAGAAATCTTTTTTCTGTATAACAACGTGTTCAAAACTGCGTTATTGTATATACGAGTAGTGTGGTGAATCCTCTCGGAAATCAGATATCGGTCGATGTGGTTGGGATCCGAGGACGTGCGGGTTGTTGCCATAAACAGTTAATTCTTCCAATGCGTACATCATCACGGTGTTTATTTAGGCAAATCTTTGCAATCCAGAAGCAAAAAGGCTTCAAGATTTATAAAAAAAGCACGTATCACCCGGCTCCTCACGAATCTTGAGGAACCCGCGTCATACGTCCAATCTGGTCACAAAATACTACACGCCAAATATAGGCGCTGCCACCATTATATGACCAGTGTATGAGTGAGAGTAAAACTGCCAATTCGTGACGAGTCGCAACGCCTATGTAATGACTATTGGAAATCAGTCCTGCTTCCGAGAAACTTTCAATTACAGGGTTCAACAATTACCTTGAGGTCTTTAGAATTACAGGTGTTAACTGCGGGGAGTTAGCTTTAAACGCGCTCGCTTTTACGCGGAGCCATCGCTGATAGGGTTACGCTCTTTATCATTTCGACAACATTTTATTAGTCTCGCGAATTTTGTTCGATGGAAAGTTACGTAAATTGCTTTCGTCTAGTTATAATTCCTTTTTCTTCTGCACACTGTTTAATTGTGCAAACATACTCCTGCTTGCGTCTGGCAGGGTGACACACTTGGAAACAGAAATAACGGTAAGAGAACTTTTGTTTTATATTATATGTCGCCGCTCTCTTGTGCGCATCGCTTAACAAAAATAGTGAGGGGGAACCTTTAGAGAGGTACGGTCACGGTCTCATTTTTCCATTACGGCTGGAGAAATAAACGGATGCGATCGTCCGGCGCGAGCCGGTTATTAAAAGTTAAATTGCTTGTCGGCTTAGGCTTCTCGCTAAATTTCATTTCAGAGCCACACACTGGAAAACTGTGTGACAACATAAAGCCCTCTTAAGCCGAGACTCTCATTCGCTGTGCAGGGACGCCGGACACGATTTAATTAGCCGCTCAAATGTGCGTGGTTCGCGCACGTGTAAGCGGCCCGTACTTCGGCCAATCTCGTACACACAACCTGGGAGTTGCGCTTGAAGTCGCCCGTTGTAAGCTTTTAACATTAGAGTTCATAGGGTACAACCCGAGAAAACGTTATCTTTCATAATTACAAACCAGAAAAATCAGCTGGGTGAAATCTATTACGAAAGACGACAGAGACTGGCGCCTTGAAATGAACGATTTTAAACAGTCATAGCAATCTGTGGCGTCTACAGGATAGTAACTGAACTTTTCATCCATGTTGTTGGTCAATGTCTTTAGAAACACGGTCGTAATTCACTCAGGATGGATACATTACGTTTGATTATAATTTTTCTCAAGTTTATACAGGCTGAGACAACTAAGATAGGTAACCCTGCACTTATCAAGTGTAAGTTACGTGATTGCTACAGCAGCAGGACAGACGCATAGGTTTCAACCATACCGGTAAACAGAACAACCATACCTGAATTGCGCGTTTGCTTTTACTAGGTATAATAGGGCAGACGTTTGTGGAATCAATTCTCCGGAAGGCGCTGTCATCTTGATACTATTTGATCAAGTCCCAAACATAGTTTTGTCGTTGAAGATCTCTTAGAAGTTCCTTACAGATGCGACAGAAAAAGTATATTGTTTCAGTAAAAGAAACGACGACGTCGTCGTAATTAGGCTGCTATAAAGGATAAAAACTGCTTGAGAAAGTAAGGAAATTAGACATGCAGTAATAGCAATCAGTATAATAACATGCGCTAGTGAGTTTCGGAGATCGTCTAGGAATGATGGAGAATGAAATGAAAGAGTTATGAAATTTCAATAGGTTTACTCTCAGAAATAAAATACATACCATTATTATAAATCATAAGAGAGGTATGAATGAAAAAGTAGGAAATGACGTATAACAAGAAAACATAATATCAAAGGAAAGGAGGCAGGCTATTTTTTTTAACAGGTGATCAGTAATAAATCAACAGGAAGTCCCTTAATTATTAGGTAACCGGGAAACAGACGGCTTCAGTGAAGAGAGAATACGCTGTAAGCCTGTCCAATGGATTGAAATGGCATAAAATATGAAGGAGACACAAGGACCTCACTGATTAAGTTCTAGTAACAATAGGTCAAAATTACACAGTTACATAAAAACAGTTTTTTGTTGAAAAAGACCCTTCGTCTACAAGTCATGAGCATAGATCGTTCGTAATATTCTGAGAACGAATAACACAGTCCGCCTGCTTAGCTGGGTGATAATGTGTTCGCCTCCCATGCAAGCGGCCCCGGGTTCGATTCTCGGTCGGGCTGGAGATTTTCTCCGCTTGAGGACTGGGTGTTGTGTTGTCATCATCGTCATTTCTTGCAGTTGGCGGCCGAACTTCCCCGGATGGGGTCTGTGGTGTCACCGCCAGACACCACACTTGCTAGGTGGTAGCCTTTCAGTTGGCCGCGGTCTATTAGTATACGTCGGACCCGCGTGTTGCCACTGTCAGTGATTGCAGACCGAGCGCCGCCACACGGCAGGTCTAGAGAGACGTCATAGCACTCGCCCCAGTTGTACAGCAGAGTTTGCCAGAGATGGATCACTGACAATTACGCTCTCATTTGCCGAGACGATAGTTAGCATAGCCTTCAGCTACGTCATTTGCTACGACCTAGCAAGGCGCCATTACCAGTTAATATTGAAATTATAAAACATGTACCATCAAGAGCGATGTTTCCCAATTATGGATTAAAGTTAAGTATTACATCAACTACGTACTTTATTTGCTACTATTAATTCCCTTAACTGTTCAAGACCTCACGCCAGTTTGCGTGAGCTTAGAGGCGTGCATTTCGGCCTCCTCTAGCAACACAGTGTTGGCTCTTCTGCCAACACTACAGGGTCTCCCGGCGAGCGATGCCATACGTTCATTTCCATTTTTTTCCAGTATAAACAAGCTACAAATTATTAAAAGAACATTCGAATTAATGGAAAACACGTCTTTAAACAGACTTTGTTGAGCCATACTAAATGGCACCATAATACCGCAGCAAATTTTAAGAGTCTGAGCGTAACTAACAAGAGCTGTATGCAGATTTTCTATTCAAATAGATTTACAACATGTGTTCAGATTGTTATCATTAACAAGCTTGATACCTCCGGAACAATATCTGTCCAATTTTATACCTGTGGCAGATTCTGGTTCATGTCATTTAATTAAATAACGTAATAAAACTAATTTGCACGAAAATGTTTATACGACAAAAACTGAACATAAAAATAGTTTTAGGCGCTTCAGTCAGGAGCCGCGCGAATGCTACGGTCGCAGGATCGAATTCTGCCTCGGTCATGGATGTGTGTGATGTCCTTGGGTTAGTCAGGTTTCAGTAGTTCTCAGTTCTAGGTGACTGATGACGTCAGATGTTAGGTCCCATAGTGCTCAGAGCCATTTGAACCATTTTCATATCCGCTGAAGACAAAATATTTTTCCCTGCAAACACTCCTCTTTCTACGAAGTCCAACCGATCTTTCCGACAGGCGTTTCGAATATTATTGAAAATTGCGCAGCTTTAAACATCAGCTTTAAAAAAAACTCTAAATCCTACAGACTTGATAACGTCTCACCAACTTACTATTCTCGGTAAGAGAACGGCGTAAAAAAAAAAAAACAGAATGGGGAGTACCTTGAAAAGAACAACTTTTTGTGCAGAGAAGGTCAAAGGAGTACCGGTATGTCTTACGAACGAATAAGCACCGTGAGCTACCGGAACGGCACAGTGTCGGCGGCGAACATCAAAGCTGTGACAATGAGTAGGAAGATTTTCCAGTGGCTTGTTTCTCCAGAACGCTGTCCTCAAACGAACACACTGGAACTCGAGAGGCAAGCACTGCTATTCTTGTCAGATTGTTAATGCACTGTCCACATTTTCTTGGCAACGTCAGACAGCCCCAAGCACGAAGAGTTACATAAATGTCATTTCTTTATCCAAGAAAGGTCGTATGTGAAACCTTTCTGCGGTGGACCGTTGAGTATTGTTTTCATACTCGGTATCTGCGTATTTTTATGCGTAATTTAGTTCTGATCATCCTTTCTTTTCTTCTGTGTTCACCTATCGTTTCTGCTGTAGGTTCACAATTTCAATGATAGCGTCACTTAAGATTTATTCAAGTTCATACTGGCTCATTTCCGATATTTACCATATCTCAAATCCGACGCTAAGAATAGAATTTTCAGAGCTAGTTACACAGCAAGAGCTATGGATACTTTTGTGGCCGTTTTTGAACAGTACAGGAGACTAACATTCCCACCATCTTCATCTCAAATTACCAGCTGAGTACTGTATAACTGGATGGACCGTAATGCGATTTCTTTTTCAATAATAAGTTTTTGTTCCGTACACTTTGAGTTCAGCACCTGCGATTTATCCTTAGTCGTTTAGCCGGCCGGGGGAGCCGAGCGGTTCTAGGCGCTACAGTCTGGAACCGCGCGACCACTACGGTCGCAGGTTCGAATCCTGCCTCGGGCTTGGATGTGTGTGATGTCCTTAGGTTAGTTAGGTTTAAATAGTTCTAAGTTCTAGGGGACTGATGACCTCAGACATTAAGGCCCATAGTACTCAGAGCCCTTTAAACCATTTGAACCCTAGTCGTTTACCTAGACAGGATCCTACCCCAAGTGCTACTTTGTGTCCCAGTATCCTATCACTACAGTTAATAAACTTTGTAGTGTAGTAAATGTCATAATTTTTAAGCGAGTTTTGAACTACTTACGTAATTTTCATACCAGGACGGTTAAATTTTCATTAGGGACTATTACTAAGAGAAGGTTTGAAGCGTTCAGTTTAAAGATTCTTCTTATTGAAATACCAGTGTTTATTATTTTATGTGTTATATAGCTGTTTCCGATATTGTCACTAAAATTTTAAGTTGTGATTTGAGTCTAATGATACACTAATTTCTTGGCTCCCGTGCTAATACTTGTCCCAGATTTAAATTACAGTAACAGTACTCAAGAAATAAAATTTTCATTCTTACAATTTGTATGTTATAGTAAGCAAATAGTCACAAATATTCAGACTATGCTAGATTTAGGTATCACACGTTCCATCTGAAAAATGGTTCAAATGGCTCTGAGCACTATGGGACTCAACTGCTGAGGTCATTAGTCCCCTAGAACTTAGAACTAGTTAAACCTAACTAACCTAAGGACATCACAAACATCCATGCCCCAGGCAGGATTCGAACCTGCGACCGTAGCGGTCTTCTGGTTCCAGACTGCAGCGCCTTTAACCGCACGGCCACTTCGGCCGGCGTTCCATCTGATCTAAATAGTATAAGGAAGTGAATGTTTCTTAAGAATAGAAATAAAAGCCTGTACAGAAGGACAATTACTTGAAAACTACTACAACAGTGGTAATTTACAATAACTAAACTGAAAGTAGAACTCCTTGCTCAATTTCAGTATCAACTGAAGCGCGTCTTAATAGTTAACTTGTTTTATGAACATTACTAGCACAAAGTAGCCTAATTAGGCTGGCGATTGTTTCCTTCTATGTAATTACAGTTTGCTTTATTACTAATAGAACCTTCGTTCGACACCTGCTGTTTATTTTGCTACTGTTTCCGCTCATTAGCAAGCTTTCCATAAACGAAAAACAATCCGATACTTTCCATTACACACAACCACGATCAAATAAATATCGTTTCACAGGAGTAACATTATCGGTATGTATCTAATTTAGTAACAGGCGGCAGTGTTATAAGTTCTATAGCTAAAATTCACCCACTTTCATGATCATATCTACACATAGTCAAGGAGATACCATCGAAGGCTGTGCTGCCGAAGCAGAGTTACTAATCACAACCTTCCCAAATGCCTTCACAAAAGAAGACGAAGTAAATACTCCAGAATTCGAATCAAGAACAGCGGCCAACGAGAGTAATGTAGAAGTAAATAACCTCTGAGTAGTGAATAAACTTGAATCACATAACAAATGCAAGTCTTCCGGTCCAGAAAGTATACCAATTACGTTCCTTTCATAGTATGCTGATGCATTAGCACTATACTTAACAATCATATACAACTGTTCGCTCAACGAAAGATCGGTACCCACACTATAGAAGGTTGCGCAGGTCACACCAATATTCAACAAAGCTAGTAGAAATAATCCGCTAAATTACAGGCCCATATTATTAACGTCGATATGCAGCAGGATTTAGGAACATACATTGTGTTCCAACATTATGAATTACATCGAAGAAAGCGGTCTATTGACACACAGTCAACATCGGTTTAGAAAACAGTCTTGTGAAACACAAATAGTTCTTTATTCACATGAAGTGTTGAGTGTTAATTACAAGGGATTTCAGATCGATTCCGTTAGAGGATTTCCGGAAGGCTTTTGACACTGTACCACACAAGCGGCTTGTAGTGAAATCGTCTGTAATGTGACTGGATTCGTGATTTCCTGTCAGAGAGGTCACAGTTCGTAGTAACCGACGGGAAGTCATAGAATAAGACACAAGCAATTTCTGGCTTTCCTAAGGTGGTGTTAAAGGTCTTTTGCTCTTCCTTATCTATTTAAACGAATTGGGAGACAATCTGAGTCGCCGTCGTAGGTTGTTTGCAGATGACGCTGTCAAAATTGTTGAAATGGCTCTGAGCACTATGGGACTTAACATCTGTGGTCATCAGTCCCCTAGAACGTAGAACTACTTAAACCTAACTAACCTATGGACATCACACACGTCCATGCCCGAGGCAGGATTCGAACCTGCGACCGTAGCAGTCACGCGGCTCCGGATTGCGCACCTAGAACCGCTCCGCCACCACGCCCGGCATGACGCTGTCGTTTATCGATTAATAAAGTCATCGGAATATCAAAACAAACTGTAAAACGATTTAGAAAATATATCTGAATTGTGCAAAAATTGGCAGTTAACCCTAAATAACGAAAGGTGTGAGGTCATCCACATGAGTGCTAAAAGGAATCCGTTAAACTTCGGTTACACGATAAATCAGTCAAATCTAAAGGCCGTAAATTCAACTAAATACCTAGGAATTACAATTACGAACAACTTAAATTGTAAGGAACAGACAGAAAATTTTGTGGGGAAGGCTAACCAAAGGCAGCATTTTACTGGCAGGACACTTAGAAAATGTAACAGTTCTACTAAGGAGACTGCCTACACTACGCTCGTCCGTCCCCCTTTAGAGCACTGTTGCGCGGTGTGGGATCCTTACATCGAAAAAGTACAAAGAAGAGCAGCACGTTTTGTATTATCGCAAAATATTGGAAAGTGTGTCACCGAAATTATATATTTGGGGTGGACATCATTAAAGAACGGCGTTTTTCGTGGCGACGGAATCTTCTCACGAAATTCCAATCACCAACTTTCTCCTCCGAATGCGAACATATTTTGTTGACACTGACCCACATAGGGAGAAACGATCACCACGATGAAATAAGGGAAATCAGAGCTCGTACAGAAAGATATAGGTGTTCGTTCTTTCCGCGAGCTATACGAGATTGGAATAATAGAGAATTGTGAAGGTGGTTCGATGAACCCTCTGGAAATACTGTTCTTGGTTCACTGACTATCCGCTTATAATAACTGACAACTGTCGTACAGGCATTGATGCCTGTCTCCCAAGGTCCTTAATGTCTTCTCCCCATATCTTTGCGTTTGATGTCTGATAATGAGGTGCAGAAGAATACTACTAATTCCTTTGTGGGGGTTCTCATTAGCTGCGACCTCTATCTTTGCGTATGTAGCGCCACCCGTCGGTTTTATGGTGGGTAACGGAGACTGGAATGTAAGCTAAGTGCCCGCAGGCAGCCAGTCCCACATTCCTCCCGCCAAGATTTTTATACCGTCGTTGTGTAGCGTGGGTGCTGTGTGCATGAGACGACGGTGTAAGACTTATGCTGCGATGGAACTGAGAGAGATGGACGGCTGACTGTGGTAGATATCATCGTTTAACCTGCGTCCCGACATTGTCTTGTGAATGTAGGGAACAGGAAACAGGACGCACATCTTCGTTCAGAGGACAATGAAGCGCTGATTGTGATAACACTGACACCGTGATGCTTCGGTATCCACGAAGGACGTCACAGACAACAAAACTTTTTGAGCATCTTCAGTGGCTTTTAAATCTGCACAGATCCTAATTTTCCTACTTGCTTCCATAGTAATCACCTGAGGCTATGTCCACTGGCTTGTTGATATCGTTAGGAGGACTTAATTTCTTCCGCTTTTAAGGTTTTCCTGTTTTTTGCCATTGTAAATGTTTCACTTTTACTGCACTGGGACAAAGATGCATGAGCACACTACATGAGCGGGGGATAAGCTTCTTGACTCTGTGTTTAATGAAATCTGTGATGTTGTTGGTCGCCAGTCAGTTGTACAGCGCTAAGGTAATCTTATTAGAGTTACACTTGCGAGCGTTGACTTCAGCAGGAGGAGTTCTGACATTTGTGAATCTGGGAGGAATTGTCTGGAATACTTTTTTTACGGAGATGGGAACTTGTTCACATAAAAATAAGGTGTAGACTGTATTGAAGGAGATGATTTTTGGAGGAATATTTCAAGGTAACCAATGAACGTGCAAGAATGAACTGTTTCGTTGTCAGAACTATTAACTGAAGGAAATCTTTGTCCCTTATATAACTAATGATATTCATGATTAGTGTTAATTTGATGTTTTTTCCATTACGCCACAAATATCGCAAATGGTTTAAATATGTCATTTCTGTAATGCGTGAATTTCGTAATTGGTAGAGTCTTCTTATGCTGTGTGTACTCTTTGTGACAATAATCAGTATTTAATTTTTCAAGAATGCATTTCTTTAAAGTAACACTCTCCTCCACTAATATTAGTAAATTTCTAAATATTTTGTCATGTGAGCGTTACACCTTACGCCACATGCAGGCAGAGGGCGTTTCTGACGAACAAAGAAAAATTTGACATTTAGCACTATGTTTGCTGGTTTAAAGTTGCTTTCGAGAACTCTGTACTCAAGACACAAAATAGGATGCTGAGCAAGAGGTAGGTTACCTTCCTTTCAGGGCAGATCTGACTTTGCATTCTTGTGAGAGAAGAGTACGTAGTCGGAATTTTCAGGTGTTGTGCTATGTAAGAAGATGAAATTAATTTTCTTCCGAGTTGAGCAGTATTTTATTTTGTGGATATTTCAAGTCAGACATTCCACTTCCTGTTACGTAACTCTCATGGCTACTTCAATATTAAGTTTCTGTTAAATACTGAAGTACTTAATGAAAGTACACATTGAGTTTCTTTTGGGATTTAATTACATTCATTTTAATTGTTTCAGATTCAGCATTTCACAAAGATTAAAGACTCGTTTCACGACACTGTTCACTAGCGCGATAGAGGGCCACCTAATAGTCAGTAGTGCTCAGCAGAGGAATAGGATATCTATAGACCACGTCACACCAGGCGATAGTTTTTGAAAAAATAATATTCAGTATTTTATAAATACGAGGATTGGAACTTTAGTAGTGGCAACCATTTATTTACAGCCCGTACAAAATAGATACTTACCATCAAAGTAGTCATCAGCATAGTGTATAACCCGTTGCCAGCGTGTAGTACAGGTACTGTATAATTTACGTTTTGCACTGTCTTTAAGAGTACTTTAAGATCCTTCACGTAGCCCAGTGTACCATCGGAAAAATCTTGAAATTTGTGAGATAATTGTTTAACGTTCTCATGTAAAATATGTGTATAAACTGTATGAACTTTATCTTGTATTCCCAGACCGAAAGAAACGAATGCGTCCATTACAGATATGTTTTAACTAGTGCTGAATTAATCTACAGTGAATATTACTTCATTGTTGTACTTTTATATATGGCTTGTAGTACACATGTCCTGAGAACAGAAATTGTTTCGCTAGATTTGATTGCTGAAGGTTTGGGTTACCTAATTCTTTGTTTGCTGAGTAAGTAAAGTGACTGAATCACGTGTATCTATCCGAAATCTCTCATTTTGATTGAGAATCTGTAAAGTAATAATGAATTTACAATCGTTCCTCTGAATACGAGTGTCGGTACGCTTTCTTGGTTCCGCTTTCAATATTGGTTGAGTGCACGACGTGATTTTTAGTGTATTTGGGAAGAGCTGATCTGACGCCGCGAGCGAAATTTTGATTCCTGCTTATAATATCGCGTTTCGTGCAGTTTCTGTTCAGTTTAGACTGAGGACTGCTGGAGAAAAGCTTTTAAATTCAGGTTGGGAAATTACGTTTATTTCCATTTTCTGCAATAAGACCTGCGTGGAACCGAATTTACTTTATGGTCCATCTGTAAGCAGACTTGACGAGTGTGTCCGATTTTACGAAAGTGTCGGCATTTTGCTTGACGGAAAGGGCAAAGTTACGGCTGTGTGTTACGAAGCACTTAGTACATCCAACTGGCGCGCGAGGGTTGCTGTCGCGGCCCGGTCACGCTGCGAACTGTACGCGATCGCGTCGCTGAGCAAGACCGAACAGTTTGCGACTTGTGGGACGGTGTAGAGCACTTAGCGTCAACAACTGCAACTACGTACTCCTGAAAAACTCATTCCGCGAAGTTTTCCACTTCCTAAGCTTCATTCACTTGCAGGACGTCGGTCATACAGGGACTGAGATGCTGTAATATTTCTGCTCTGTCTATTGTCTGACATAATATGGGCAATAGCACTGCGAAGCATTTCGTCCCGAAATGGTGCTCCACAAGTACAATTTAATTCGCAATTTTTAGTTATTCTTTTATATTCTGCTGTCAATTCTATGTATGATTGGTTGGTTTGTGTACGTCTTCAGAAAAATTTGTAGCGAGTGGCCAAGTGTAATTGACACTGATAATAGTCGTGTAATTTTTGCACTACATCAGTATAGCGCTCTGCTTGAGTAATCAGTTTTCTACCTGGTGTAAACTTTTCTGCTTCAACCGAAAATAAGAAAAATAAACGACGAGTTTCACCATGAATGTTGTTTCCAGAGAAGCAGTGCTCGAGCTGCGTCATATATTCGCGCTATTCTCCTGCTTTGGCGTCAAATGGGCGAAATGGTGGGGGCAGCACCGAACTTCCGTCATTATGACTTTCATTAGTTACTGTCGGTCTTGGCGGACTAGTGGCCAAGTGTGAGTGTGGAATGTGTAGGGTTGTGGCATTGAATCCTGGTCAGCCACAGAAATTTGTCGGTCTTCCTTTACGCTATCCTTCACATGTCAGTGGCGTGACTAGAATAAACACATTAAACTGTAGGCTCACTTTTCCCAGTAGCATTACTGAGGTAGGTTAAGGCCGCGCAAATCAACGAAGCAGCTTCTAGTTGAAAGAATTGGGATGCAAGTTGCTGAACATTTTTCTTGAAGGACTCCCAGCCAATAATGGTATACAATTTACTTTTATCAGTTGCTTTCTGCGCTTCTTGCAGCTTTGATTGTGCATGAAGCAATCTCTGTAGTTTCACGATTCTGAAACACAAGTACTTAGCAGAATTAAAGAATACAAGGTGCAATGTAGCTGAAGTATTTGAACATCTAATGGCGCAAAACCACTACCGAAGAAAAAAAACTGTGCTCAAATATGACGTTCCAATCTGAAAAGAAATGAAAATTAAAGGTTGTTCCGCCTACTGAAAGAGAATAAAATTAGCATTTACTGTTATTATATTCAGCTGACAAATTTATGAAAAGAAAAGGTATTATTCAGCAAGCTTGTATTAATTCAGTTGCTCCCGGATATCTCTCGGTAACATGGATGACTCAAATTTATCCTCGTATCCAGAGATGTCTGTTGTGTTTGCAGTAGTAAGAGGTGGATACAAGGCAGACCTCTATCCTATAAACAGAAAGACGTGTAGTTGCATGAGTAACATTCACACACTTTTATTGAAAATATTTACATGTATCTACATTATCTACATCTACTTACATACTCCGCAATCCACCATACGGTGCGTGGAGGATGGTACCTCGTACCACAACTAGCATCTTCTCTCCCTGTTCCACTCCCAAACAGAACGAGGGAAAAATGACTGCCTATATGCCTCTGTATGAGCCCTAATCTCTCTTATCTTATCTTTGTGGTCTTTCCGCGAAATATAAGTTGGCAGCAGTAAAACTGTACTGCAGTCAGCCTCAAATGCTGGTTCTCTAAATTTCCTCAGTCGCGATTCACGAAAAGAACGCCTCCTTTCATCCAGAGACTCCCACCCGAGTTCCTGAAGCATTTCCGTAACACTCGCGTGATGATCGAACCTACTAGTAACAAATCTAGCAGCCCGCCTCTGATTTGCTTCTATGTCCTCCTTCAATCCGACCTGATAGGGATCCCAAACGCTCGAGCAGTACTCAAGAATAGGTCGTATTAGTGTTTTATAAGCGGTCCCCTTTACAGATGAACCACATCTTCCCAAAACTACCAATGAACCGAAGCCGCCTTCCCCACAACTGCCATTACATGCTTGTCCCACTCCATATCGCTCTGCAGTGTTACGTCCAAATATTTAATCGGCATGACCATGTCAAGCGCTACACTACTAATGGAATATTCAAACATTACAGGATTCTTTTTCCTATTCATCTGCATTAATTTACATTTATCTATATTTAGAGTTAGCTGCCATTATTTACACCAATCACAATTACTGTCCAAGTCATCTTGTATCCTCCTACAGACAAGCTGCAAATGAAAATCATTGAAAGTAGTTTAACTTCATCTGCTGTATTTACAACTACTCGCCTAATCTGTGGGCATACTGTCCTTGGTTCTCCGAGTAGTCGCTTCTAGCCTCTGATACCTGTAGCGCCAGCGTCGATGGCAATCTTGCTAGGTGCGTCGTGTCCTCTCCCCCGACCTGTGCGTTCGCCTTCTTATAAGGACGAACACTATTAGCTCTGTTGTGGGCGTGCCCATTAGCGGCGCAGATATCTGCATATGAAGCGCGACCCGTCGCGTCAGTCTTACGGCGAATGACGGAGACTTCGCAGCGAGCAAAGTGCCTGCTGGCGGCTTGACTGGAATTACTAATTTCGGTTGATTTAGCAGCAGCGCGATGGCAGCGTCGTGTGGGGTTGACGTAATCACTACCGATCCCGCAGTTGCAACGAGACATCTACCCACACCCACATTTATTGTATCTGCTTTCTACATTGACCTGCTGTGTGATCTGCTGTCTAGTTTACATTAGCAGGTCGCGGAAATGATTATGCATACTTCAAATACACCGAATACAAACTAAATTCATGTAACCTAATTCAAATATTGTCACATAACGTATAAAGAAAAATAACAAAATCTAATTACCACATTGTGCCAATTAATAATCCGCATTATCAGATGTGACTCCACAAAATTAAAGTCTATTGGAGGTCACTGTGTCTGTTACTTTTCCACGTGCAATACAGTACTATTGAAAAACCACTTCTGTGCGAAATTCACAGAAAAAATATATTATTAAACGTGCTACTTAGAGATATTTGCATTGACGGAATACATACAGATCACAAAGTTCACAGTAAATGCACGTGTTATCTTCCATACATTCAGGATCCTCAGGTGAGTGTTGTTCGCTACAATCTCCGTTTTCCTGTATTGTACGGTCTGCATCTTGTAGAATGCCTGCTGATGTAGACCGTGTCGTCCTTCTGAGTGATACACAAAGGATGCGTCTGCGGCTGGCATCGACAAGTTCTTAGAGTCGTGCAGATACCGACGCCATAGCGGGATCTGCATGTGTGTGTCTGCTTCTTTTGGTGACGGGATATATCTGGAATTACTCTTACACAGTAATATCATTAACTGAGTCCACCTTGATGCAAAACTCCTTGTTATTCGTTTATTTCCTTATTCTCCGAAACTGGTTTCGGCGACAAATATCACCATCAATGGTTTTTTTTTTAACTAAAACATGCAGGAAATAGCATGGTTATACAAACACTGTGGCACATTATTACATATTTACTATTCGTTTTTTGAAATATAGTTTTCTATGGATACTTTCATACTACCTTATTTATTGTATATTACAGCATGTTTTAAGCAATTATTGGAGCTGTTTGCGAAATATTTTCTGTGCGATTTTTTCTGTTGCCGTTTTTTACTTAGCGAACATCATGTCATCTGCAACCATGTGAGCGGCTATTATTAAAGAAAACACTAAAGGATGAACTTCGTATTTCAGTAATACATACTTGAGGTTGTGGTAGTGTTATGGAAACCAGTTATTTGGTGTGTACTGAGCTTTTACTTAGGTATTCGCGTAGTCACATTCGTTGGATGGTATGTAGCTGCTTTTATACACAGAAAAACAAGACTTTCGCACTTTGTTTCTGATCCAGAATATTACGCCATCTTGCTGTTCGCGTGTGTCGCGAAAGGTGTATCGCATGTGGCGAGAAAGGCTATGAAAAACTGTAGCGCGAATTAAGACGGCTTCTGTTCATTACTTATGTCTCTGTGTGTGAAGGGGAAGTGGTTCTTTTGCATGTGTGTGCTTTCTGTTCTCTGTCCTTGGTCAGTTCTCTCAGAGCGGTATAGAGTGTGTTGTTGCAAAGTTTTGTGTTTTCGTTTATTACATTTTTCCCTTCGAATGGTTCAAATGGCTCTGAGCACTATGGGACTCAACTGCTGAGGTCATTAGTCCCCTAGAACTTAGAACTAGTTAAACCTAACTAACCTAAGGACATCACAAACATCCATGCCCGAGGCAGGATTCGAACCTGCGACCGTAGCGGTCTTGCGGTTCCAGACTGCAGCGCCTTTAACCGCACGGCCACTTCGGCCGGCTTTTTCCCTTCGACTACAGCCTTTTGTAAGTAGTAACTTTCTTCTATTGTTAGTTGTCGGTATACACTGTTGCTGTTTCTCAGAATGTGTAGATCGTTTTCGATATTAGTGTGTGTATGGTTTTTGTTCATTAGATGTTCTGCAAAAGTTGAATGTGTGCTGTCACTATTTAGAGCTCTCATGTGCTCTGTGTACCTCGTTCGGAAGTTTCTGTTTGTTTGTCCTATGTATTGGGCCTGACAGGAGTTGCAAATGAGTTCATATATTCCAGCGTTGCTGAATTTGTCTGAGGTTTTTCTGAGTGGTGTTATTCTTTTCTGAACTGCATTTTTTGTTCTGAATGTTATTGGTATCCCTTGCTTTTTCAAGATGCTTCCTATTCTATGTGATAGTTTTGTTATTGTATGTTAGTGTGTACCATCTCTCTCTTTTTTTTCTGAAGTGGTGTGGTCTGCTGTGTTGTCTGCTGTACTGCATGTTTCCGTTTTATCTTGTTGTTGAGTTTATTTATGATGTCTGTTTTGTAGTAGTTTTCAACGGCAATTTGTTTGATTATATTTAGTTCCTGTGTGTAGTTTTCTGGTTTAAGAGGTGTTCTGTTTACCCTGTGGAGCACGTGTGTGAAAGTGGCATATTTATGCAATATCGGGTGGTTGGATGAGCTGTGGATAACATTGCTTGTGGATGTGGGTTTTCTGGAGATGGAGAATTCATGTTGGTGGTTGTTTCTTGTGATTATAAGATCCAATAAATTTAGTTTCTTGTTGTTTTCTATTTCCATTGTGAAGCGGATTTGTGGGTGTATTGTGCTGTTCATGTGTAGCTCTTCTATCCTGTTATGTGTTTCATCTATCTATATCCGAATCCCGCTCCAGCTGGGTGCTAATGAGTCCTCTTCATTTGGCTCGGTCCTCCCACCACTTTCCTTCCTCCACTTGCTGCCTGGTCACACCTCTCCTTTCTACAGATATTCTCACTCCCGTTTTCCACCGTGTTCTTGGGCGCCCTCTAGGTCTTTTCCCATCGATCTTTAGTTCTTCCATAATTTTAGAGAGAGTCTGTCCATGCATCCTCTTAACATGCCCATTTCTAATCTCGACATTCCTTACTCTGTCCATTCGTGTTTTTCCCTTAACTGCTCCGAGAAATTTCATTTCCCCTGCTTGCAGTCTGCTCCAGTCCCTTTCTGTCGTTGTCCATGTTTCTCCACCATAGGTGACAGTAGGTATGTAATAATTCTTATACATAATGAGTTTTGCGCTTTCTGAAACTTCTTTATTCCAAATCAGGTGTTTTATTGTTTGGTAGAAATTGCCTCCTATTAATTTCGTTAGTTATTCTTCCATCCATAGATATTTCACTCCCTAAATAGGTGAAACTTTTTACCACTTTGAGGGGTTCTCCATTCAAGGTAATATTTCCGTTGATTCCTTTCTCTCTTCCAAATACCATTACTTCATTCTTATCTTTATTTATTTTTAATCGATACCTTTTCATTATTTCCTTCCACACATCAAGCTGTAACTGTACATCTACCTCTTTATCATCCCATATTACTATATCATCTGCAAAAATCATCTTTTTGTCTTTTTCTTTTACTATATCTTTAACTGCCCTATTCATTCCCTCCATCGCAACATTAAAAAGTGCAGGAGATAGAATACTTCCTTGCTTAAGTCCTTGTCTTATTTCAAAGTATTCAGAGTTCTCCAATGGTGTTCTAATTCAACAATTGTGTCCTCTGTACATGGTCTTTATATCATTAATGTATCCATCTTCTATATCTATCTTCTTCATTTCTTCCCGGAGTCTTTCCCTGCCAACTGAGTCATATGCCTTTCCTATGTCTATAAAAACCATTATCACCCTTTTTTTATACTCCCAACTTTTTTCCATCAATTGTCGGGTAGAAAATATCGGGTCGATGGTGCTTCTTCTTTTCCTAAACCCACGCTGTTCTACACTCAGCTTCTTTTCTACCTTTTCACTTATTCGATTTAGTAAAATTCTTTCAAAAATCTTGGCTGTATGACTCATAAGGGTTATTCCTCTGTAGTTTTTACAAAGTCTTTTAATGCCTTTCTTGAAGATGGGATCAATGTCCCCTATTCTCCAGTCGTCAGGTATTGTACTATTTCTCTACACGCTTGATAGTACTGTATACAGCCACTGCATTCCCACTGGACCTGCTGCTCTTATCATGTCCACTGATACTTCATCAGGTCCTGCGGCTTTCCCCCCATTCATCTTCTTCACAGCTTTTTCCATTTCTTCCCTTGTAATTTGTCCTAATTCTGCTTCCCAACTTCTCTCAATTTCTCCATTATTTGTTGTTTCCTCATGTACCTGCTCCTCAGCGTTTAACAGGTTTTTAAAATGTTCTTTCCAGAGATATTTTATATTTCCTGGATCTTCAATCATGTTACCGTTCTCTGTTTCCATCTTTACTGGTACTTCAGAAGCCTTCCTTTTATTTTTCATCATTTTATAGAACATTTTCTTATTGCTCTTCACATCTTCGTCAAGTTTTTATGTAAACTCTTCCCATACCTTTTTCTTTGCTGTTTCCACTATTTCTTTGCACTTCTTCTTTTCCTGTATATATTGAAACGTCCCCTTAGAAAGATTGTGCATGACTATGTTTAAACTGACACACAATATTTTTAGCGCAACGCAATCTGACTTTCAAAAATCCCTACAAAATAATGGCCGTGACTAACATTAACCTATACCTTTCACAAATCATTTACCTCACAAGAAATCTTCGTTACTCGAACTACTGCAATACAGCGAGCGCCACTACTGCCAGCTAAATAAAAGATTCAAACTACTGAAGGCACTAACTACTGATAGGCATAGTTACCAAATGAAAGATTTTGATATAGAACAAACAATGTATTTACCTTACTAGTGTTCAAAAGTCATAATATATATAGCAGTTCATGCCATCCAGTCTTACAAATTTCAAAAATCCGCCATTTCTCTCCCCACATCCACCACTGCTGGCGGCTCACCTCCAACTGCGCAACGCTACGCGCTGTTCACATCCAGCTGCCCAACACTACAATGGCAGACAACAATGCAAACTAGCCACAGACTGCACACAGCACAGCCAGTGAGTTTCATACAGAGCGCTACGTGGCGTTACCAATATAAAAACCTAAACAGCCTACTTACATTGCCCTCATGCTCCCCACAAAAAATTTTACAAATTGTTTTGGGCAGTGGCCAATACAAATTTCAAAAAAAAAAAAAATTCATAATTACATTAACAAAGAAATCAAATGCACACACTTATTGATACAATGTTGGTCAAAAGCTAAAATTTTCTCACAGTCCATTAAGACAGTCCTGATCATTCATCACAGTAAAATTGCAGTGGTTTTTTTTTTCTCAAAGTCTGAGCAGTAAAAGAAAATGCACACAGAAGTAGTGGATTTCTATGCAGTCTTGAAGAAGTAGTGTTGTCCTTCCAACAGAAAGACAGTGCTGACTCTTGACATGCAGACAGGTAATGGGCCACAACAGAGCAAACAGTCAGTCGAAGTTTTGAAGAATATTGGTAGGTAGGTCATCAAAGAGCAGACCCACTGTAGTTCTGGTAGAGAGTATGGTATTGGTGAGTCATCAAAGGAGCAGACCCAGTGCAGTCCTTGTAGAAATAATGGTATTGGTGAGTCATCAAAGATGCAGACCCACTGTAGTCCTTGTAGAGACGGCCAACAGCCATCTGTTGCGACTGTGCAGGTGCACAATCATCATCGAAGATTCTTGCGGAGAATATAGCAAGTCCATAAACCACTACTTTTGCACTCACAAAGTTTTTGGAGTTGTCCTTAGAACCAGCAATGCTGTCAACCAGTCCCTTGCTGAATTATTTACACACGTGCAAACACTAACAGTACCTACTTCTCACATATTGTCCATATACTATGACCAACAGAAACGTGTGCACTGAAATGAATGCTTACAAGTCTCTTAATTTTCTGAACTGGTGTCCATTACAATTTTATAACATGAGAATACAATTACAAAGATACAGGAAACATCATAAAAAACATAATAATACAGATAACATTTGTGGTAATACGGGCATTACAAAAGAATTGAACTAATATATACATCAGTGTTACAGGAATTATGACATAAGTAAATTCATAAAAGATCAGAATAACTTTTGAAACATCAACTTTACACATGAGCATTAAAACAAAACAGAATAAATAATGTCTAAACATCTTTACAAGGTAAATAACATATTATCAGAAAAATTCTACAACATAAATCTTATTAGCTAGACACATACAGACAGGAAAAACACAAATTCTCATAGTGTAATAACACAAAAATACACGACAGGGTTTGTTTTCAGTGTAACATTTGTTGCTGCAGTCTAACCCAAAACTTCATTCCATAGATCTTTCGTCTTATTTCAACATTTGTTTCCACCAAAAAAATCCTATCCAAACATGCTTTCTGTATTTATATGTTCACATATTTTTTACCTCATTATTTATTTTCCATTATCTTACCTCATCATTTTTTTCCAAGAAAATCCTACCTAAACCTGTTGTCCCTTTTTTTTGTTCATATCCTCTCTTAAATACTTTTTTGGCCAAACCATTTTCTTATAGCTTCTCAATGCATTTCTTTCCATTCATCACAACTCGTTCTCTTATATAGCCTACCCCATCTTAAGCTAACTTAAATCTACTGAGCTCAGATGCTAAACTAAGGGACGAGGTAATGCAGCAGCGCAAAACAATTAACACAAACAGCAAAGATAAAAAATGCAAATTGGCAAAGCAAGCAGCATAAATTAGCAAAGCAAATGCAATATTACAACTAATATAAGGCAATGAGCAGCAAACAAGAAAAATAAATCCGTAGTAAAACTGGCTTAACAGAGTAATACAAAGTCAAATTCAGTAACATTATGCCTGGCAAACAGCAGCTGCAAATGCAATAACTTATATCTAGACATGACAAAGCTCACGCAGAAAGAATATTACAGTAAAAATGGCCATGTTTAATACCTATGTCAAATCTTAACACTAGGGTGATGCATCACCTTAACTTACACTACTAAATAAGTTACCCAGTCATTGACAAAAATTATGTATGCAGTTCCTGTGAAGGGAAATGTCTTTTTGTGCTCCCTCGTTTTATTGAAGTAGATTATAAGGTTATTATGTACTGGATCTGTAGGCATAAAATATTTATATTAGTACATCTATAAAATTTTATTTTAACCAATGCTGCAGTCCAGCTAGAAACTAGATATTAAACAAAATGAGCAATCTCTAAACTGCAGAAACAATAGATGTAAAATGTTTCTCATCATTTCTACATCGCAGAAAAGTTCTTTTGGAAATTTTTGTGTGATTAATTCTCTGTACTTCTCAGCACATTCACTCTCCTTCTGTTTCCAATCCCGTATCCTCATCACTTTCTTCTGTTTTCTATTTTTTACACACTGATTCATTTTCTATTGTCCCACCAGTAATCTATGGTCTCCATACTTGTAATTGCCTTCACATTTGTTACTTTATCTCCCCATTCCCTATCTACTAGAATATAATCAATTACACTCTTGGTTCTTCCATCCCAACTGTATCTGGTGATAACATGACTTTCTCTCTTCATAAACCAGCTGTTTGATATTTTCATTCCATTCCTCTGGCACAAATCCAGGAGTCTTTCCCCTGCTTCATTTCTGCCTCCATATCCAAAACATCCCATTACTTGCTCAAATCCCTTTCTGTCTTTGCCTACCTGTTCATTAAAATCTCCCATCACTATATTGGCACTCTCTATATGGTTTTCTAACACATTTTCAAAGTCCATCTTCTCTTCTTCGTTACATCCCACTTAAGGTGCATAAATCAGGATTACTTTTTGTGTTTCTTTTTGGAATCTCAGGTTTAAGATTATGATGCTGTCTGATATATATCTCACATTTTCAATACAGCTTTGTACATTCTTATTCACCATCACTGCCACACCATTTCCTCCAGACCTGTTATTCCCACTCCAGTAAAGTTTTCCTCCTCCTCTCAAATTCTTCTCACCTTTTCCCTTCCACTTTGTTTCTCTTAATCCCAATATATCTAACTTCCTCTCCGTTAGTACATCTATCATTTCTTCCATTTTTCCACTGAGGGTTAATATATTAAGGGTGCCAATATTTAGGTTATTTTTTAGTCCAGTTGGTTTCATCTTCTTGTACTAATGAATATCATCACGTCTCATCTACAAGACAGATTATGTCATCCACATATCGGTACCAGTAGATTATTTTGCACTCTCCGTCTTTTACAGTATTATTGAATATTGTGTTCTCTATATGGTCCAAGAAGATGTTGGCTAAGGTTCAACTGTTGGGGACCCTATGGGAATCCCCTCTTGTTGCAAGTAGAAGTTGTCGTTGAAAGTGAAGTAGTTTTGTTGTGTGATTAGCCTGATAGAACAACAGCCCATAACTCTATTGCACCGATAATATCGACGACGCGGCGTGGTGTGGAAGCAATGAGGCCTTGGGAGGTCACTGGAGAGAGCTGAAACAATATTTGCACACATAAGTCACAAAATTTCCGTAAATTCCGGGGAGGGGGAGATGAGCTCCACGCCACGTTCAATCACATCCCATCTGTGTTCGATCGGGTTCAGATCTGGCGAGATTGGGAGGCCAGCACATAAATTGGAACTCGTGAAATGTAACAGGGCAGCACGCTTACTGATACTACATGCACCGTGCGTGAGTCTGAGTAGCAGTCATTTCTCGCCAGGTAACGCTGCTATCGACTGGACGGGTTTTTATTAATACACTCCTGGAAATTGAAATAAGAACACCGTGAATTCATTGTCCCAGGAAGGGGAAACTTTATTGACACATTCCTGGGGTCAGATACATCACATGATCACACTGACAGAACCACAGGCACATAGACACAGGCAACAGAGCATGCACAATGTCGGTACTAGTACAGTGTATATCCACCTTTCGCAGCAATGCAGGCTGCTATTCTCCCATGGAGACGATCTTAGAGATGCTGGATGTAGTCCTGTGGAACGGCTTGCCATGCCATTTCCACCTGGCGCCTCAGTTGGACCAGCGTTCGTGCTGGACGTGCAGACCGCGTGAGACGACGCTTCATCCAGTCCCAAACATGCTCAATGGGGGACAGATCCGGAGATCTTGCTGGCCAGGGTAGTTGACTTACACCTTCTAGAGCATGTTGGGTGGCACGGGATACATGCGGACGTGCATTGTCCTGTTGGAACAGCAAGTTCCCTTGCCGGTCTAGGAATGGTAGAACGATGGGTTCGATGACGGTTTGGATGTACCGTGCACTATTCAGTGTCCCCTCGACGATCACCAGTGGTGCACGGCCAGTGTAGGAGATCGCTCCCCACACCATGATGCCGGGTGTTGGCCCTGTGTGCCTCGGTCGTATGCAGTCCTGATTGTGGCGCTCACGTGCACGGCGCCAAACACGCATACGACCATCATTGGCACCAAGGCAGAAGCGACTCTCATCGCTGAAGACGACACGTCTCCATTCGTCCCTCCATTCACGCCTGTCGCGACACCACTGGAGGCGGGCTGCACGATGTTGGGGCGTGAGCGGAAGACGGCCTAACGGTGTGCGGGACCGTAGCCCAACTTCATGGAGACGGTTGCGAATGGTCCTCGCCGATACCCCAGGAGCAACAGTGTCCCTAATTTGCTGGGAAGTGGCGGTGCGGTCCCCTACGGCACTGCGTAGGATCCTACGGTCTTGGCGTGCATCCGTGCGTCGCTGCGGTCCGGTCCCAGGTCGATGGGCACGTGCACCTTCCGCCGACCACTGGCGACAACATCGATGTACTGTGGAGACCTCACGCCCCACGTGTTGAGCAATTCGGCGGTACGTCCACCCGGCCTCCCGCATGCCCACTATACGCCCTCGCTCAAAGTCCGTCAACTGCACATACGGTTCACGTCCACGCTGTCGCGGCATGCTACCAGTGTTAAAGACTGCGATGGAGCTCCGTATGCCACGGCAAACTGGCTGACACTGACGGCGGCGGTGCACAAATGCTGCGCAGCTAGCGCCATTCGACGGCCAACACCGCGGTTCCTGGTATGTCCGCTGTGCCGTGCGTGTGATCATTGCTTGTACAGCCCTCTCGCAGTGTCCGGAGCAAGTATGGTGGGTCTGACACACCGGTGTCAATGTGTTCTTTTTTCCATTTCCAGGAGTGTAGTTTATCGGTGGTCATTATGTTCTGTCTGATCAGTGTGTGTTCGTCTGTCTTTGCTCTCATGATGGCTCCGTGACATCTGCTTCAGTACGAGTGCCCTAATATCGTCCGGATTCCAACGGGAATCAACAATTTGCAAGTAGGGGGTAAATGAACGAGGGAAGCTGCATTCATCAGGCGATAGTTTGGAAATCTGTCCGGATGGCCGAAGCGGTTATGGCAACAGCTATAGAAAACCGGTAAATCCGGGTTCGAGTTTGCCACCCACGTTTTCCTCTTGTTTTCCGTTCTTCTGTCTCATATACAATATTCTGTTCATGTTGTTATTGATCCTTGACCTGTAAACATCATGAGTGGGCTACCTATACGGACAGTGCGACGTCTTATGGGATAACATGATGGCCGCTACACTGATGCAGCAGCAGAGACAAGCAAGGTGACAACTAGTGGAACAAATGCCAAATGGCAGCACCGGACGAGAAATGTTCACCACGCCGCCTTTTCAGAAAATTCCTGGTTCAGCATACAACTTTTCGGTGGACGCTGTGGAGACTCCGAGAGCGAACATTGCCGGACTGCATTTGTCATCGTTATAGACGTACAGCATCTAACGTTATGTCTTGGGACGCCATTGAGTACACTACACTATCACTTTCGAGTCGCATAGTCGGTAATTCGGACAGCAGCCGTTAAATTTCTAATCTGTTAAAGCCGGTGGCTGTGGCCTGTCCTCGAGGTCTCCGTGACGCTATCTTTCAACAAGATAACGCAATGCTGCATCTTGCCTGTGCTGTCCTGACGTACCTCGATACAGAGGGTGTTCGCAGTTTGCTGCGGCCAGCACACTCTCCAGATGTCTTACCCATTGCCAGCATCTGGTGTTGGGTTGCAGAGACTGGCGCGCCGCCAGTCACCAGCCACTCCGACTAACAGACTCTGGTATATAGCTGAAGCAGCGTAGACCGATGTACCCATACCTGTGATAAAAGCTTAGCCTGGCTCGATACCAATTCGATTAGGGCCATATTACTGCAAGAACTGCCAGCTCTGGGAACCATGGCAGCCTGTTTTCTCCAAAATAACACACAAATTTAATCATGCGTTCTTTCCATTGCACTGCGTGCGCTTCATATATAAGTTTTAGCTATTTCCTATCCTTCATAGTACTGCAATTGTAATGTCCACCAGCATATGTAGAAATTGAACCAAAACTTCAAGGCACAGCACGATTCGCTGCACGCCAGTATTACAAAAAATTGCCCCTTACTAAACTTGAAACTAACTCTTTAATTATATTTTTTATTAAACTCTGACCAACAGAATTTCCCCTGACAAAGACAACTCAAACATAACATATTCATTTATTACCCACAATATACAAACCCAACGCAATCTGACGCTATACATTGACAACATGACTTTCCATAGTTAACACAAAAGAATAGACCTGAATTACAAGAAATCCTAACAATAATACAAATCAAAAAAATATGAAATTAAAGAAATATGAAACTATCTCCAACTCTGTTAATTGTCTAAACTCATTTCAATCACGAATCCCGATAGTGGAAACCCCATTGTTTTTCACAAGTCACTTACCTCGTATAAAATCTTCATAACACGAACTATAGCAATTACAACAAGTAACAACAACAGTCGGCTGAATAAAAAGTTCTAACTACTATAGACTCTGACTACTAGGAAGCACATGGTTAGCAAATTAAAGATTTTTTGGAAAAGCAGAGAATGTATTTAGAAAGTTTTCCCCTATTCATGTGACACCCAGTTCAAAAAATAACCTAGTTATCAATAATTCTACTACCCAAACGTTATCAACAACATCCACCCTGATTTTACAATGCATGTCCTAACAACACATAGTCTCCACTAAGAATATCACGTCCATGCACTTCCCTATCCACTCGCTACCTGCTAGTTCGTCCAACCACAGAATCTCTTACCGAGGGCGCAGAGCGCTGTCAGCGATGTTAACACAGCCTATAGTGCTGCCATCTTACAAACAGGGTACATACAACTTCGTCCAGTAGATATAATCGGTATAAAATTTACGTCAAACAAAGGCAATCTGAGCAACAGTAGCAAAACTCAGTACTGAATAACCATTCAAATTATAATAAAAATTATAACAATTAAAAAGTCGAGAATAATGAGATGATTCCAAAAGCTGCATACCTGTATGAAAGTGCTTTATTCGCAATGAACAGTTTGACGTCTGTATAGACACATATTGTACATGGACAATTGCAATTGCGGGAAGTTATTCACGTTGAGAGTCAAACCGCATTGGTGCGTTGTCACAACAACATTGACAAGAACCTTGTGGGTGTATTCAATTTCATTATGATAACCCACCGCTGTGGATTGATCTTTAACGTGGATAACTTACCGAAAGCTGGGACTCCGTATTTGTCCATATACGTTATGGAAATATAACCAGTATAAACCTGAACAGGCGTCTATATTGAAGTGAAATTGGTAGTTGCGAATGAAGCACCTTCATGTAGCTACGTGATGGATGACAATATCTTATCACTCTTGACTTTTTTAATTGTTATAAATTCCATGATAATTTGAATGGTTATTATGTGTTGAGTGTTGTTATTGTTACTCACAATATCACTGAGCTGTGGTTGCTCTCCGCAGGAAGTTCTTCATAAAGGCAATTTGTCAACACACTAATTACATGTACTTTGAGTATCTGCCAAGAGAAGTTTGCTACTATGAAACATAGGCCTTTATTTCAGGAACAAATTTCTGAAAATGTACATTTGGAACACAGCATTCTCTGACCATGAAACTTGGACTGTAGAAAAACCGTAACGGAATAGAATGGAAACATTTGAGATGTGTTACTACAGATGACGTGAAAATTACCTCAAATGGCAAGGGAAGGAATGAGAACGTTCTCCGCAGAATAGGCGAGGAAAGGAATATATGGAAAACAATTACAAGAAGACGGGACAGTACGATAGGATATCAGGGAATAGTTTCCATGGCACTAGAGGTAGCAGTAGAGGGTAAAAACTGTAGAGGAAGACACATATAGGAATAAATAAATCCAACAAAAAACTGAGGACGTAGGTAGCAAGTGATACTTTGAGATGAAGAGCTTGGTACAGGAGACGAATATGTGGTATCAAACCAGCCAGAAGACTGATGACAAAAAAAGAAAAAAAGTATCTATTCTTACATCAAATAACATACAGTGGTGCTGCCCAGTTAGTGGAGAAGGTCGCGTGTTGTTAGAATATTCGAGTCCCCGAGTTCAGTTCTGGGTTTAAGTAAATTCGTTTTTAATTTCCTGATTTTAGATTAGATGATACAGCTTCTTAATCGTTATACAGCAGCTACAACAGGTATAATACGAAATAAGTGTGACTGAAACTTCCTGGCAGATAAAAACTGTGTGCTGGACCGAGACTCGAACTCGGGACCTTTGCCTTTCGAAGGCAAGTGATCTGCAGAGTGCGCTGCAGAGTGAAAATCTCATTCTGGAAATATCCCCCAGGTTGCGGCTAAACCATGTCTCCGCTATATCCTTTTTTCCAGGAGTGCTAGTTCTGTAAGGTTCGCAGAAGAACTTCTGTGAAGTTTGGAAAGTAGGAGACGAGGCACTGGTAGAATTGAAGCTGTGAGGACGGGTCGTGAGTCGTGCTTGGGTAGCTCAGATGGTAGAGCACTTTCCCGCGAAAGACATTGGTCCAGAGTTCGAGTCTCGGTCCGGCACACAGTTTTAATCTGCCAGGAAGTTTCATATCAGCGCCCACTCCGCTGCAGAGTGAAAATGCCATTCTTCTAAGTGTGAATGTTTATTACTGAGACAGAAACAGACGTACTACCATCTTCATTATTCCGTTTTTAAATATGCATTGTGGCTTTCCGTTTTGTCCAGTAATGCTGCTTTCCCTAAACTTAAAAGAAAAATCTTCTCTTCTTGTTGATCTAGCTGTGCTTATTTTATCCTAGCTCATTCGTTTGCAACCACGGTAATCACGTAGCCACATCGACTGTATTTGTTACACTCTGCTTCATCAACTATATTCGCTTTGAGCCGCCGTTGTGAGAACCATGTATTGTGAAAGATATGCTGTGGCTTATAGCGTATTTAAAACATTAAAACCAACCATCTTACTGAATATAGCAAATACACTGCCGGAAACAAAAAACAGTACACCCTTTTAGTTCACTCAAAATTTATTGCTGCAATACACATGAAATGGTTCTGAGGTGCCAGGTATTGGCCCATGCTGAAACACCCATAGCAGCGCGCGTCGTAGCCTTCACGGGTGGCAACGCAAACGCTGATTCTTGTATCCAGTCGATCGTACTGATGGCGAATACTGTCCTGGGATACGTTATATCAAGCGTGCTCGACGTGTCCACGTAGTTCTGCGAGAGTTGTTGGTTCACAAGTCGCACGAGTCACCTCCCGTCCAGTCATATCCCACACATGCTCCACTGGAGACAAGCCCGGAGGTGGTGCTGACCAGGGAAGTTGCTGCACGTCTCGCAGAACACGTTGAGTTTCACGGACATTGTGTGGGCGAGCGTTGCACTGTTTGAACGACACATCACCTTCTATTGCAAGAACGGTACAGGAACGGGTCTAACAACATTCTGCACGTACCGAGTGCTGGTTAGCGTCCACTCCAGAAACACAGTAGGTGAACGAGAGCTGTAGCTTATTGCAGCGCAGACCAAAAGGCTAGGGGTGGGGCCAGCTTGTCTTGGACAAATACAGTCTTCGACGCAGCGCGTCGTACGCGCCAACGATCAGCACTTGCCTGCAGGCAGACTGTACCTTCATCGCTGAAGATCACAGCCCGTCATTCCAAGTGATCCTCTAACAGCACCAGTCGAGCAGTGGTCGTTGAAGCTGTGGCGTGAGTTGAAGACGGGCTAAGGGGGTGCGTGTCCTTAGCCTCGCTACTAATAGCCGGTTAACAACAAGCCCTCGTAACTGTGTTGTAGACTACCTGCGCGGTCTGCCGCTGCTGCCTTTACAATAAGACGATCCTGGCGGACGTCTGTGCTGCGTGGACGTCCAGAAACTCGCCTACGGTTGTGAGAATGTCCACCTAATTACTGCTACCAGAATCGTTGCACGACTGACGCAGCACGAAGTAGTTGTGTGGCAGTTGTCCAAAATGGTCCTCCTGCCACTCGGAAGGCCACAATTTGACCCCTTTGAAATTCGCCGCGTGGGCTGTAGGAAGCATGAGTGCGTCTCCGTGGCACGGTTCCTTGCTCACTTCACACATTTGCACCGTCTTTCTAGGGTAGACACAGATGGCGCTCCGGTAGCTTTTGCCACTACGCTATCTCTTGGCATACGACGTTGTAACCATTACCAGTACATCTGCTATCCCCCAGGTGGCATGTGAAATCACTGGCATGTGACGTTATCGGCTGAAAGTAGACATCGTCTTTCCAGGATTACTATGTTCTTCCGGCAGTGTGTTTAACATCTGCTCTATGATACGATTTGTAATTATGTCGATGCTATAACTGTTAATTTATTGTTAGCTGACTAGCACTCCTAATAAATACTTCTGTCATGTCTGAACTATAATTGTAACGATCAACGTTAGGAAAACTGTACTGCAGCATTATTCGGCAGAAGGAGATTAGAAAATTTGAAACAAAATACACCTAGATCCGGTTCAAAAAATGGCTCCAAGCAGTGTGGGACTTAACATCTGGGGTCATCAGTCCCCTAGACTTAGAACTACCTAAACCTAATGAACCTGCGACACATCCCTGCCCGAGGCAGGATTCGAACCTGCGACCGTAGCACCAGCGCGGTTCCGGGCTGAAGCACCTAGAAACGCTCGTCCACCGCGGCTGGCCTAGATCCGGAACTGAACCCGCGAACTCTAGTCCTTTCATGTAAAACTCTACCCACTGCACTTGCTGTACAGCAGAACTATACGACAATGAATGTAGGTACTTGTCGAACTTGTAATTACGATGTTGCTTAACTGTCTTTCCTTGTCGTCCATTTCCTATGAAAGGGCAGAAATTTAGTAGCTGATGTTTTTTCTGTCGTTAGTATGAAAGGAATCACGCGTCCGAGTGCGCAAACTTCGGTTCGCTTTGTACAGACTTGTGAAGTTCCAGTCCAGTATATTTGGTGGTATCTGTAGACACAGTAGCCATCTACGGAGCGCCAAGCGCGTGTGTCGCTACCCGCAACTCACTCTGTACGTTATGCTGCCGCAGTCCGGCACCGTATGAGAAGTCAGAGCCGACCTGTTGTTGTAGACAGGTTGAGCCGCCGGCAGCAGCGACCGGATTATCCGGTGCGGTGCTTTGCTGTACGGTGTGGCGGCGAGCGGCCGCGCAGGCACCCGGTACGGGCTGTGGCCCCGCCGCCCAGCGCTGACTGACGGGTGCGGTAGGCCGCTGCGAGCAAAAACTGTACCCGGGTCGCCGCTGCCCGCTGCGCGGCGCTGCAGTCGCCCGCCACTATTTGTGGCAATCTGCTGCAGCCGTAATAACCGCACTAATTGGTGTACACACATTTGTTGCACAGTTTACGTGTCTCCCGGCTAACTTAAAGACAAAATAGAGCACCTGAATGTGAGTCCTGCTTTTCAATTCACTAATCCTACTCTATTATTGCTTGGGAATAAGACTTAGATATCGCCAGAGCAGTTACACGCACACACACTAATGCTGTTGATAAACTATCGATAATCGAAATCTCCCAAAAAATATCGATATAATGGCACGATCGTTTCTCAATGATATACTGATATCGAAATGACAGTATCGTGTGCCGATTTATTTTATACCTTTCTCGCGATTTTCTGTAAATATTTGAAATTGTTCGTTTGAAACTGTAGTAGGACTAATTTTACTATCACGGTGTGAAGGAGTCTTACTGCTTTTTAAGCTTTCATCAGGTCCAATCTTCTCTATGAGTCCGTGAAGCAAGTATAGATGGCACAAAGGAGAGGTCTGATTGCACTGACAGGTTGGAGGTGTGAATGGAATAACAAGATATCGGAAATGGAGAAATAGCACACCAATTGAGTAATTTTTTTTAAATCAGCGAATGTGCTGTTTCTTCACACCGGCGTTCTTCAAAAACAGTTTCTGAAATTGCTGAACATAAATCTAAATTTGAAGATTGGTTTTTGCGGTGGCCGGAGATCAGCGCTCTGCGCTACCAACAAAACTGCAACGCTTACATTCACGAAGCCATTTTGACACTACAGCTGCTATATCGCTGGCACTTGAAGAAATGAAAAAAACAAAAAAAAAAAAACAGGGAAGGCGACATGAAGTTTTCCAAAATAACCCGATATGTGGCAGAAGCGAACGGCGGACCAATCGGACCACTTTTTAGTGTGCCACTTACATGCAGGAACCACTCACTGTTAGCAAAATAGTTATTGTCAAGCATGGACGTGCACCCTTTTTTCTTTCAAGTCTTTCTCTATGGGGGATAAGTAGACTGTTAGCTCGATGATGTACAAAATATCTAATAATAAATAAATACTTAATTTCACAGCTCTAAAACTGGCAATATATTTACAATGTGCAGCCGATATCTTTCTTGGCTGGCATGTCGATATTTTCTCCGCCCATATATCGGTATTTTGCATCGATAAAGAGAAGGCCCAAATGAAACTGTTTTAAATATCGATATATCGGATTCCCGATGTTCTGAAAAATGTCAACAGTCCTAACACACACACACACACACACACACACACACACACACACACACACACACACAGAGATAGAGAGAGAGAGACAAACGCTCCACCTACGGGAATGAACTAAAATATGGGAGAAACAGCAGACACACAACGCATTATCATGCCTAATCCGGTGCAAGAAAACCATTGTCATACAAAACTGCTTCCAGTCGTCTCTTCTTGGAAAGTAGTAGAAATTTCAGGTAACGATAATGACTGTGGATATCAGTTATGCACTCTTCTGTCCAGAATACACCACAAAGGTTCAATAATACTCCGATGTGGTGACTATGGCGGCCATGGGAGAAGCAAAAATTCATACTCATACTCGCCAAACCGCTCCTGGACAGTTCGAGCTGCGCGGGGAAGGACTCCGTCATCTTCTAACACAGCTTCACCGTTGGGGTATAAACATTTCACCATAGGATGGACCTGATCAGCCAAAATGGTCACACAATCCTTTGCCGACCTTGCTGAGTAACCATGAGATTCATGGAACAACACGATATGCCTATCCAGATCACCACCTGAGCCCCGCCGGCCGATGTGGCCGAGCGGTTCTAGGCGCTTCAGTCTGGAACCGCGCGACCGCTACGGTCGCGGGTTCGAATCCTGCCTCGGGCATGGATATGTGTGATGTCATTAGGTTGGTTAGGTTTAATTAGTTCTAAGTTCTAGGGGACTGGTGACCTCAGCAGTTAAGTCAAATAGTGCTCAGAGCCGTTTTTGAGCCTGAGCCCCGGCCGCTACGTAAACTCGGCCAGAAGTGGGAAACTGTGCGAAACAAGACTCATCCGACCGAATGATTTTCTTCCATTGTTCCAAGACCACCTTTTATTGCTTCGGCACCACGGCTTTACGTTACGGGCATTTTGCGCCAATGATGAATGGCTTTAGAATTCCAGCTCGCCCTGGAGTTCCCGACTTCTGGAGCTCCCTTTGTATTTTATTTGGTGTTCACTCAGTTTACGAGGCCGCGCGGGGTAGCCGCGTGGTCTTAGCGTCTCGTCACGGTCCACGCGGCGACTCCCGTCGGAGGTTCGAGTCCTTCCTCGGGCATGGATGTGTGTGTCGACCTTAGCGTAAGTTAGTTTAACTTAGATTAAGTAGTGTGTAAGCTTAGGGACCGATGACCTCAGTGGTTTGGTCCCATAAGACCTTATCAGAAATTTCCAATTTCAGTTCACGAGTGTGACATTCAGTTCCGTAGTGACCTTTGGAGCCATTGTCCTCTTGCTTTTCTTCAGAATCCTCTTCAATGACCGCCTCCCACGATCACTCAACATACACATACACACATTCGTCCGCAAGTTCACTCAGCCCCATCATAAAGCACACAGAACTCTCTTCTGACCACATCTGACACACGCAACCTACTGGAGATACGGCACAGATACCTTTCGTGGTCAAATACAACACAACCTGCAGGATTCGTAGCATCTGCACTAATGTTCAAGGATGTATTTCTTCTATGTTTCGATATTTTGTCCAGCCGATTTAAGTTTTTGCGAACGTCTGTGGGCTGAGAATCAAGAGGACCATTGGAAGAATGTGCCGTTTGAAACTAGATTTTCTTTACGGTTAACCAACTACAAAATAATAGGAAGGGAAGGGATCTCTGCATTGCACGTAGAATCACAAATTTCTTATGGGTCAACATTAAACAATGTGTTTCTTCACCCTGTGCATTGTAGTTTGCCTGGATCTTCTGTGACAAGTTAAATGACACCAGTAACTCCTCCATCTGATGCTTAAAGAAACGAACATCGATGCATAGAGCTAGTGGCATGTGGTTTTTTATCTCCGTCAAATTCTAGGTCTTTTTTTGAACAATCGTGACGATTACTATTTCTGTTTACTGTATAAATTTCGAAAACACAACCATACATTTTCAGTTAGCCGAATCACAAGTTAAAGTATACTTTATAAACGAACCATTGGCTAATGAAACGGGAAAGAAAACTTGCTTACCATACACTTAAACAACACAAATTACATTGGTGATTTCAAATGAAAGTCGAAGTAAGCAAATTCAGCACCACACCCGGTATTTCTCATAGAATCAACAAAACATTACAAGACAGTGTCGCCAACTTTGGTACTCACAATTTAGCTGGTGGACTGGTTCACTCTCAACCTAGACAAGCAGATTTTTGAATGATATTCAAATTTATTTCGCGACACGATAGCATAAAAGGCTTTTGGAAATTGCTTTTTTGTTCACCTCACTGTTTCTATTCGCCCTACATCTACAGCAGTCCAGAAGGGTATGCGGGGAGCGTTTGTTAAGTTTGGAAAGCAGGAGAGAGGCGGTGTTAAATCTAGAATTGTGAATATGTGTCGGCAGTTGTATACGGGTACGTATGTTTTTGGATAGGGTCCGCCTTTAGCAAAACACAAACGTGTTTCACTGCAGTTGTAGCACCTTCAGTGGGCTTTTATTTTATGTCTGTTAAATATAACTGTTCATCCGATGTAAAAACAAACATGACGAATAGTGGAACAGTTGAAGGTGTACTTGGTGGTTGTACTGATTCTTTCAGAGGTGTCTGTGAATTTTTTATCTTGTGTGTGTGTGTGTGTGTGTGTGTGTGTGTGTGTGAGGGGAGTGGGGACAGTGACAGTGGAAACTAATATATAGTGTTTGACAGTGATGATGTTGTGGAAAAAGAAGACGTAGGGGTGAAACTTACTGTAAACAGATACACACACACACACACACACACACACACACACACACACACACACACACATATATATATATATATATACATATATAACTTACTGTAAACAGATACACACACACACACACACACACACACACACATATATATATATATATATATATATATATATATATATATAAATTAATTTCAGGCATAGAAATAACAGTTTTCAAATCGTAATTTTGGCTTAAACAATTTATCTACTTTAAGGTGTAAGTGGTTGCAGATGACAAACGACAAACTGTGGAACAAAACAGTCACTCTAGAAACACAATACATCAGGATAACCTCACCGTGTGGTGAAAAGGTATGAATTCATAATGTTATGTATGTTTTCGCCGCGCGGGATTAGCCGAGCGGTCTCAGGCGCTGGGGTCATTGACTGTGCGGCTGGTCCCGGCGGGGCTCGAGTCCTCCCTGGGGCATGGGTGTGTGTGTGTGTGTTAGTCCTTAGGATAATTTAGGTTAAGTAGTGTGTAACCTTAGGGACTGATGACCTTAGCAGTTAAGTTCCACAAGATTTAACACACATTTGAACATTTTTCGTGTTTTTTTTTAAATATCTGTAATTACGATTTAAAAACTAACAGTTACAAGTATAGAAACAGTAAAGAACATTCTGTATCCTTAACAGCCACAAAATAAAAGCCCACTTCAGATGCTGCAACTGCATTGAAACATGTTTGGTTAAAAAACAAAATTGTGTTTTGCAAAAGGCGGACCCTACCCAAAAACATACGTATTGTTAAAGTAAACACGGAAAACAGGAGCTTCAACCCTAAGATGACGTATACGGGTAGCTCAGTCGGGAAGACAATTATCTGCAAAGACATGGTTCCACTTTCTTGCCCCTGTCCAGCACACAATTTTAAAGGGTCAGAAATGTTCTAAACAGTGCACACTCTAGAGTGATAGTCATTCAGATTTATTTTGTCACCTATATTGCAGGAAGTGCAAAATGGCTATGCAGGGATGGCTAGAGAACAAATGTAAGGATGTAGAGGCTTATGTCACTAGGGGTAAGATAGATACTGCCTACAGAAAAATTAAAGAGACCTTTGGAGAAAAGAGAACCACTTGTATGAATATCAAGAGCTCGGTTGGGAACCCAGTTCTAAGCAAAGAAGGGAAAGCAGAAAGGTGGAAGGAGTATATAGAGGGTCTATATAAGGGCGACGTACTTGAGGATAATATTATGGAAATGGAAGAGGATGTAGATGAAGATGAAATGGAAGATACGATACTGCGTGAAGAGTTTGACAGAGCACTGAAAGACCTGAGTCGAAACAAGGCCCCGGGAGTAGACAACATTCCATAAGAACTACTGATGGCCTTGGGAGAGTCAGTCCTGACAAAATTCTACCATCTGGTGAACAAGATGTATGAGACAGGCGAAATACCGTCAGACTTCAAGAGGAACATAATAATTCCAATCCCAAAGAAAGCAGGTGTTGACAGATGTGAAAATTACCGAACTCTCAGTTTAATAAGTAATAGCTGCAAAATACTAACGCGAATTCTTTGCAGACGAATGGAAAAACTGGTAGAAGCCAACGTCGGGGAAGATCAGTTTGGATTCCGTAGAAATATTGGAACACGTGAGGCAATATTGACCTTACGACTTATCTTAGAAGAAAGATTAAGGAAAGGCAAACCTACGTTTCTAGCATTTTTAGACTTTGAGAAAGCTTTTGACATTCAAATTCTAAAGGTAGCAGGGGTAAAATACAGGGAGCGAAAGGCTATATGCAATTTGTACAGAAACCAGATGGCAGTAATAAGAGTCGAGGGTCATGAAAGGGAAGCAGTGGTTGGGAAGGAAGTGACACAGGGTTCTAGCCTATCCCCGATGTTATTCAATCTGTATATTGAGCAAGCAGTAAAGGAAACAAAAGAAAAATTCGGAGTAGGTATTAAAATCCATGGAGAAGAAATAAAAGCTTAGAAGTTCGTCGATGACATTGTAATTCTGATGGCATTGTAATTCTATCAGAGACAGCAAATGACTTGGAAGAGCAGTTGAACGGAATGGACAGTGTCTTGAAAGGAGGATATAAGATGAACATCAACAAAAACAGAACGAGGTTACTGGAATGTAGTCGAATTAAGTCGGATGATGCTGAGGGAATTAGATTAGGAAAAGAGACACTTACAGCAGTAAAGGAGTTTTGCTATTTGGGGAGCAAAATAACTGATGATGGTCGAAGTAGAGAAGATATAAAATGTAGACTGGCAGTGGCAAGGAAAGGGTTCCTGAAGAAGAGAAATTTGTTAACATCGAGTATAGATTTAAGTGTTTGGAAGTCGTTTCTGAAAGTATTTGTATGGAATGTAGCCATGTATGGAAGCGAAACATGGACGAGAAATAGTTTGGACAAGAAGAGAATAGAAGCTTTCGAAATGTGGTGCTACAGAAGAATGCTGAAGATTAGATGGGCAGCTCACATAACTAATGATGAAGTATTGAATAGAATTGGGGAGAAGAGGAGTATGTGGCACAACTTGATAAAAAGAAGGGACCGGTTAGTAGGACGTGTTCTGAGGCATCAAGGGATCACAAATTTAGCATTGGAGGGCAGCGTGGAGGGTAAAAATCATAGAGGGAGACCAAGAGATGAATACACTAAGCAGATTCAGAAGGATGTGGGTTGCAGTAGGTACTGGGAGATGAAGAAGCTTGCACAGGATAGGGTAGCATGGAGAGCTGCATCGAACCAATCTCAGGACTGAAGACCACAACAACTACTACTGCAGGAAGTGATTGAAAAGTGGATGTGGAAAATTTTACTTGCACCGTACCACGTATAGTTGTGAGAGGATGTTAATGCAGACGTCCGTGGAACGGTATTACGTTAGCTCTGCCGACTGTAGCTAAGTTAATAGGAACTCGGCAAGTGTCGGCAGACGCTGTACCGGTGTAAATTGTGAGAGCAGGTCACGCTGCCGGTTTGTGGCATGAGGGCGCAGCGCTAATGGTGGAGGACAGTACCGCAGTACCGCTGGCAGGGTTGGCCGCGGCCGCTGTCCGCTGGAAGGTCAGGGTTCGCGACCCCGCTACCGCACGACCCGACCGCGAGACGCCCACGCGCAGCCGGCGACCGGATACGACCACTTGTCTCACGTACGCACGCACAAACGCACGCGCCAATCACACGTCCACCTGTTAGCGAGAAATAAGTCCCGCACTGGCCAACGGCTATGCTATCGGGCTACTGTGGAAACTGTCTCAAGAATGTCAGCTTGGCAGATAGGACGCCGTAGCTGAAGGGATGGGATACCTCCTAATATCATATTCAGACCTCCTTTTGCGCAGGTTAGTAACTTGACGCGGCGTGGACTCAACAAGCCGCTGGAAGCCCCCAGCCAAAATACATAATAGCGAGCCATGCTGGCTCTATAGTCGACCATAATTGCGACAGTGTTGCCGGTACAGGATAGTGCGCGCTAACTGATCTCCCCATTACGTTCGGTAAATATTCTGTGGCAGAGGTTCCAAACAAAATTTTCTCGAGGATCCCCTCACAGAGCATAATTGGTACCTTGTCATATCATAGTATGAAGTACCTAAACCAGCCAAATTAAGAGTCTTTTTATACGTTTTCTATTTTTGGTACTTAGAAAAATCATTGACATATTTATTATTGAAAAAAATATTGAGCTTAAAACTTATTAAGTTTAGCCATCATTGTTGTTGGTTAATTTTTGATTATTGCTCAAAATCTTGGTCTTCAAATCTGGATGTTTAGTATAAGAAACTCCTTTAAAAAAATAAAAATTGAGTATGAGCTGAAAATGACACGGACAATTTAAAACTGAGTCTATTGGTCTTGCGCAAGTCTGTGCTAGTGTCAGTTGGCCCTAGGATGACGCTAGAAGCAGAAGCTAGCGTTCGATAAAGCTCTGCTCATGCAGGAAGCGGCCAAAACAAAAAAACTGTAATCATACGAAATATATTTAATATATTGTTTTATTCTGATAGCATCTTGCGGACCCCTCTGGCATAGCTCGCCCCTGGGGGTTCGCGGACCACCTGTTGGGAACCACTGTTCTATGGGATTCATCTTGGCAAACCGTTTGCACGAATGTTCAGAATGTTCTTCAAACCAATTGTGAAAGGTGGTGTCCCAGTGACATTGCGTATTCTCATCCGTAAATATTTGATCGTTGTCTGGGAACATCAAATCCACGAATGGCTGCTTGTGGTCTTCAAATAGTCGAACGTAAACATAATGATAGGTTCACTTGGACCAGAGGACCCAGTCCATTCCATGAGAACACAGCACACAGCCACCACCAGCTTGCACATTCCCTTGTTGACTACTTGGGTCCATTGGCACACTAGAACCCTATCATCAACTCTTACCAACCGAAATCGTAACTTATCTGATCAGGCCACTATTTTTGAGTCCTCGAGGGTCCAACCGATACGGCCGCAAGCCGAGGAGCGGAGCTGCAGGTGATGTGCTGTTAACAAAAAGTGTGTGAAATCTTATGGGACTTAACTGCTAAGGTCATCAGTCCCTAAGCTTACACACTACTTTACCTAAATTATCCTAAGGACAAACACACACGCACCCATGCCCGAGGGAGGACTCAAACCTCTGCTGGGACCAGCCGCACAGTCCAGGACTGCAGCGCCTGAGACCGCTCGGCTAATCCCACGCGGCGCTGTTAACAAAGGCACACGCCTAGCCGTCTGCTCCCATAGCACGTTAACAGGAAATTTCGGTCACTGTCCTAACAGATACGATTTTGTACGTCTCACATTGATTTATAACATTATTACACGCGTTGCTGCTTGTCTGTTAGCATTGACAATTGTACGCCAAAGCCGCTGCTCTCGGTCGTTAAGTGAAGGCCGTCGGACACGCGTTGTCAGTAGTGAAAGATAATACCTGCAAAGTGGTATTCTTGGCACACTCTTGACACTGTGGAGCCCGGAGTCCTGAATACCCTAACATTTGCCGAAACGGAATATCCCATGCATCTAGCTCCAAGTATCGTCCCGCGTTCAAAGTCTGTTAATTCTGGTCGTGTGGCCATAAATTACGCCGGAAGCTGTTTCACGTGAATCACCTGAGTACAGATGACAACTCCGCCAATGTAATGCTCTTTTATATCTCGTTTACACCTTGCTACCGCCATCTTTATACCTGCATACCGCTATCGCATTACTTTTGTCACCACAGTGAACGACAAGGGAGCGTTACTCGGAAGTGATCGGAAACGGAAGCGAAGTGGGTGCGAGCAGACGGATTAACCGGATCAATCTCAATTAGGAAAGTTCGGAGTGGTGCGGCTATCATTGACGTCTCGCGGCTCGGGTGGTTGATTCGTGAAAGGCAATAACTCACGGAACGTATACCAGTGCGAAGCACATGTCGTCGTCCGTCAGCCGTAGAACATCCAAAGATCAAATCCCAAATAAGACAGTGAGACTTAACAGGGTCGGTTCCAAGATACTGAACGACGCTTGGAACGTATCTTTGTACGTACTGGTGACCGACTGTCACGCTGCCGCGTTCGGATACTTCTTGGGTTTGCCCAACAACACCTTGTGATCACCTGACCATGTGCGATCTCCACGCACCGCGTGGGATTAACTGAGCGGTCTAAGGCGCTGCAGTCATGGACTGTGTGGCTGGTCACGGCGGATGTTAGAGTCCTCCCTCGGGCATGGGTGTGTGTGTTTGTCCTTAGGATAGTTTAGGTTAAGTAGTGTGTAAGCTTAGGGACTGATGACCTTAGCAGTTAAGTCCCATAAAATTTCACACACATTTGAACAACGAGCTCCACGCAAGGGTAGGATTGTATGCTGCTGACCCATTGATACAACTGTTTCGTCTCGATGGGCTATGATTCCACCTTTACGTTCGACCTCCTGCGGGAATCTCAAAGTAGCGAGCATGGAGGTCATGGATGCGAACTGTGGACAGTTGGCGCTAAGCGGAATGTGGGTCAGCCAGGAGGCGTGCCGAGATTGCAAGTGCGCGAAACACAGTGTCCGGATGGCGCAGTGATTAATGCAAATGCCTAGCAAGCAGGAGATCTCGGGTTCGAATCCCGGTCCTGCACACATTGTCAGTCGTCACCGCTGATTGCACCTTCAGTCCCGGTGCAGATGACATCAATTGTTTCTTTCCTTTCCTTTCTTTCCTTCCTTCTCCACCTTCAATTTACATAAAACGTGAAATTGACTTTGACAAGCAAATGATTAGGATTCTGTTCCGACTGTACATAGTAGTTAGCAGCAGCGTCATCTACATTCTGTATACAAGCAGTTCGTTTGTTATTTATCATTTATACGTAATTTGAATGATGTTGTATGGAAATGACGTGCAACGAATGAGTCTGAAGGACATACAGAAGTGATTAATTTTTAATATTAATGAAGATATTATTTTTTAGTCCTACTCATGCACCTACATTTAAAAACTAGATTGATTGCTTTTCATATTTCTGTTTCATAGGCCACTAGTATTTAAATAATAAGTCGTCCATGGAATAGGAGAACTTGTGCAGAAGTAATAGAATTAGGTTAGACTTAAAACTCGCTTTGCTACCTGTCACACATTTTACATTATTGGGCAGAAGATCAAAAATTAAAGTCGATGGACACTGAACTCTTTTCTGAGTCCCAGCCAGCTTTAATAATGGCTATTCAAGATTATTTTTTCTTCTTTTGCTGTGGATTTGGGCATCACTATGCTTCTCATGGATTATTTGTGGCAAATTTCATTACCGAACGTGTTCAGTGTGAAAGTGCAGTTGAAATGCCAAACTCCTTAATGAGGTAACTACATGATGTCTGTTGGTGAACGCCACATGTTATTCCTACTGTTCGCTTTTTAATGAAATTATTCCATAATACCTTGCTGAGTGGAAATATGTACAGTATGACAGAAGGATGATCCGTTTGTTTCAAGGACTAGCAGTTATACCAGGACCAAAAGCAGCTGAACATAGCTGTTTGAGCAGCCCATTAACATGTTCCTTCCAGTTAAAGTTTTCATCAGTGCGTACACCCAAGAAATTCGGAACGTTTCATGACTCCTTTTCATGTGGTACCTAACTGAATATATTGCGGTTTCTCAAAATTAAGTGATTCTTAGAGAACCACTGAATTGTTCTTAGAAAAATGTTGTTAACAATTTCCTTCCATCATTTTCTCTCTGTGATCTATTGTAACTCTAATACCCTATGCAACAAGTACCAATTCCGTATCAGGAATTTTAAGTGAAACGTCATTCAGATACGCAAGAAATAGAAGTGGACTCAAAGAAACCGTAGGGACACCCTTCGTGATCTTTCCCCAGTTGGCAAATGTTCTCCCATTGGTTGAATTATTCACCACAACTTTGTGCATTCTGTTTGTTAAGTATGATTCCCACCAGTAGTAAGGCCATCGGATATACAAAGCATAAACTAGCAAAATGGCACAGAGGCCAGCACTGCGGGCAGGCATTCGGGAGGACGACGGTCCAAATCTGCGTCCGTCCACCAAGATTTCGGTTTTCTGTAATTTCCCTAAATCGCTTAATGCAAATTCCTTCCCCGTCCTTCCACAACTCGAGCTCGTGTTTCGTCTGTAATGGCCTCAATGTCGGCGAGAAGTTTAATCTTCCTTCCTTTCTTTCTGTAGGAATTTTTCGACGAGAGTATACAACCAACGCGCCTCGGTAAGAGCACAAAAGTACCAACCGAGGATATATTATTATTCAAGGCTTTTAATAAACGTTGAGTGAATGTATAAACTGTATAAATAACATACAAATCGGAGTCGAATACGAAGCACAATTCTTTGTCATCCAGAGGTAGAATCCAAAGATCAGGTCCAAACTAAGTCAGCGAGATGTAGCCGGATCGGTTCCCAGATACTGACATACTTTACATGTTTAACAAAGGAACTCGCCAAACCGCCGTGCAAACTGAGAAGTTATTTTATTTTCCTTCAGCTACCAGTTTCGGCAATTCAGTATTCCATCTTCAGGCTCCTGCATAATAAAAAAAATAGGCCCATAACGTCTTGTTGTCTTCATGATGTCAGAAACGTTTCCTGGTTTGTGTTTTCACTTAAACAATAGTAATTTCGTTGTTAGTCAGACACGATATACGTTATTAATCAGATGTCCTTGCATGATACATTATGAGTCCGTTGCGCTTACATATTCTTTATGAGTCCATTGTACCTCTGTATTCGTTACTAATCACATGTACTTTTGTAGTCAGTATCAGCGGGATGTGCTTTTGTATTCAACGACAGTCACATTTGCTCATACATTCGACAAGTCGGAGAAATTTTCAGTCTAAACTAATATCAACTTTTAATCCTTATGATATTGAGTTTATGCACCACTTTAGTCTGAATAATTTTCACCTGTTCCAATCGTGAATGATGCATGGGGAGAACTACAGCCTCCGAATGAGCTGTAATTGGTCTGGTTTTATAGTCGAGGTCACATCGTGAGATGTAGGTCTGCCACTGGATTTTGTCGATCATCACCGTCTGTGAGGCGAAACCCAACAGACTCACAAGCGAAAGTGGCGGCCATCATTGTGGGACTGGTAAAAAGAGTTGCTTCATCATGAAGGAAGGCGGCGTCTCTTCCAATGGTCATGGTCGGCTGACATCAAAGAGACTGCTCCGTCAACTATGACGTTACCTGCAGGTGTGGTCGGGACGACTTTAGCTTACCGAGAATTGCAAAGTAGAAAGCAACAGGAAAATATCACATTATGTTTACCTAGGACGCGCAGTTCTCTTGTAAAAGAGAGTTTCGTACCTGTAGATTTTTGTACCCAGGAACACAATATTTCCGTGTCGATGTTTCAATCTAGTGATGGATTTTAGAATCGCGTGAATGAATGCGCACTGGAGACTACCACAGGCTGTTTCCAGCAATTTCTACTGTTGTGGCTGTTGTCGTGTGGTATGAGGTTTGAGTCTGTGCAGCTTTTGTAAATATTACTAGTTCTAATTATTTAAGTACTGTATAATGTATTAATACTAGTTTGAGAATACGGTTAATTCTTCAGTTACAGAGTTTTACTGATCAGTAAAATTCTGTGTATTTTTAAAACTTCATAACGTAATGGCGCTTACGCCATAATTCACTTGTCGTACACCAACCTGTACGGGATCCATGATATTTGTTAATGAGATGAGTTAGTGTAATGTCTTAACCCTTTTCCTTGTCTCAAATTGGAAATTGATGTAGGTTATCTGTAGCTTCCTTTTTAAAATGATTTTAACTTGTGACTGATTTTTGATAATACTTCTTCTTAATTTGATTTTGCTTACTGTTTGTTAGCATGTGGCAGACCAATAACGTAACATATAGGGTATTAAATACAGTACTGACAGCATAATTCCTACACTTCTAAATTTGAATAGAGTATTTGTTCCTTGTTACGACACTATTGAACCTTCGGAAAGATTTTCACATTGGCAAAGATCTTAACTTTTCCTGAGTAATTTTTGTAATTTCAGAAAAAGAGTGTAGTACACATTAAGTGAATGCTGTTCAAAATGGAATGAGAAAATATGTTAAACGTCTATTACAGACACCAAGGTTTGAAAAGTATTCCACCATACAACACTCTCCCGTGTTACAAAGAAGCTGCTATCATACAAAACTATGTTAATTACAGCACTCACGTAGAATGTAAGTAGTACTGGTTTAAAGAATGCAAGAGCAGATATATGGATGTGAAAATCACCTCAAAGTAGGTCTTTCATTGCTTCCACCATGTATACTCACATGTGCACTTTAGCGAGGGGTTGAGGTAAATTTGGAAAGCAACAGGACTGGTTTTAGCTAAAGTAAGCGCACTCCAGGAGGAGTTTTAGCGCTGCGACTGATAATAAAGGGTGGATTTAGGATATATAAAAAACGATTCACTATATTCAAAGATATTCATAATGAAAAATGTCGTTAAACATGAAAAAGCAGTCACGAGAGAAGTTTTTGATTATTTCGGTGTAATTCTTTGTTTTGGGTAGCAAGTCAGCATGAGACTGTTCACTGATAATGCAGCAACCGTCACCGAAACTGAAAAATAATCGGCTCCTGTGTTTAACTAAATCAAACATGCTGCATGCTTGTTGATGATTATGACATTCACAAACAGTAAAAAGTAATAATATGTGCTGCAAATGAACATGATGTATGACTAAATGTCAAGTTCTGGTATGAGATTCTTGAGGAGATAAATGAACTAGGCTTTCTCGGAAGCAGACTAGTTAAGGAGAAGTAGTACAAAAAAGACATAGTAGCTACGACTACATGGGCAAAATGTCTTTTCTTAACAATGCGACCACATGGCACTTGAATTTTTGCAATTTTTTATATTTATTTGTATGTGAAATTTACAATCAAATGTTAGTCGCCGAAAGCAAGTCGCAACTACTCTTAGAAATTCTCGAGAAAATCAACTTTGAAGTTTTCCGAGCGTCTTTAATCGCTTTTCGAGAAGCATCATGGCTGTGTGGTAGATGGCTCACCTCCCATATGGAGGAGGGCTTGGTTCGATTCCTGGCATAGGCACCTTGACTGAAGAGTGTTCTAGACTTGCTTAATGTTTTGCACACTCTTGTACAAGTCCTCTTGCGTGTTGAGGATCGAAGACTGGTCTACTGAATGAAAACGCCTGACACTGGACCTATAAAACAATGAAGATCCTGTTATTTCTTTATTTAAAGAACATTCCATTTCCAAGCAAGATGTGAACTCTGGAGGCGAACATTGATTACGAGTGTCAACAGTGATGTCTGCTTCTGTTTCTGTTCTTTCTTATTACATCTCCGTCAAGACTTCTTATGATTTAGAAGACGATTATTTTGCTGTCAACAGAAAAAAACGTTTCCGCGTAAGTGCTTTGATAACGATTATTTTTACCTACAGCGTCCACTGAATCTTCTATTTTCCATTTGACAGACAAGCAACGACCCAGGATTTAAACACTTACCTCTAACTGTCAGTTCGTCCATAAACTGAGAACTGTTTTTTGTCCTCCGTTCTGATATCTTCACTTGAGAAGAACAGTACGTCAAGATATTCTTATGTAAATTTGCATTGCTACACATCATGCAGATTTCAGTTTTCAAAAGGAACTCTCGTCACGAAACATGGAGTCTGAGGAACACTAACATTTTCATGTCATACCCCATTTATTTCTTTATTTTGTTCCCTATTGCTGAAAAGGTGAGGGGGAAAAAGGCCTTGTGGGGATATGAATCGAATGAAATATCTTGACTAACTGCACCAAAAATGAGAAAAATGACTTCTGGCCAAAAGCGCTTTGTACTCCCAGGTGCTCACCCAACCCAGGCGGTGAAAGGAACACCGGAACTTCGGAAAAAAGCCTGGCCGACCCATCTTGTTTTTTAACGTCTATGAGCATCTCCGTGAAGTACAAAATACACAAAGACGGTAAAAATTCGGGATGCCGCTGCATTGATAATCGCTGGATCGTTGGTTGGATTGTCGTTCCGACCATTATTAGTTTTTTTGTTTAATTCGAATACCTACGTCATTTTTAAATATAAAATTCATCAAATACGTCTTAACACATATCGAATCGCCATTTTTATGAAAAATGCACCCTTTCTTATTTCTAATTACATAAAATAAAAATCCCAGTTTCATTGAAAATATAAATTCTTGATTACCGATTTACAAAAGACTGTTTAAATATAAGAAAATACAGATTACTGTTTTCTTTAATTTTTTTTGTACCTTATGTTTCACAGAACATACGTCTTTGTTTAAAATTTTAGAATCGTCAGAAATCGAACCCATGCTGTCCACACTGCAAGCAAACATTCTACAATGGAGGCACAGGTTCATCGAAGAAATGACCTTACTTTATCATATGAAAGACGCTCGGAAGACTTCAACATCTATTTCCTCGAGAATTTTTGAGAGTTGCAATGAGCTCCTTTGGTTAATTGATGTTCGGGTTTTGAACTTCACGTATCATAGTACCACAGAAACAAATAGTAATAATAAAAAAAATACGAAACGCCGAGTGCCGTGTGATCAGCTTGTAAGCCTTGAGTTCAAAACACATTATTGAAAAGCTAATGCTCGGACCCAATCTCTTTATGGATGCGAAACGTGGGCAATGAAAAGAGAGAATTATAAGCACTAGAAGCATTTGAAATGTGGTGTTACTGGAAACAGGTGAACAATAACATTTTTCGTGTAAGGAATGTACACCTCCGATAGCGATTCAAATGAGAATAAATGTGTAATAAAGGATATAATGAACGGATTTGAGAGAATATTTGGGCTCATAAGTCATTGCTGAAAACTGCAGTTGAAAAAGATGCTCAAACGAAAGGTGAAGACAGACGTGAGTGTGTAAGACAGGTCGTTGATGGAGGATCTGATTATGCTGAAACGAAGATGTTAGTTGAGAAAGGAAGGAAAATATGAACTACACCCAGCTAGTTCTCTTACGAACAAAAGTTGTTTCAGTAATCTTGCGCAATTTTTCCACGCATCTGATGTCCTTAGGAGGCACTGGAAGTGGTTTTAACAGATAGATAGTATAGAAAATAATTAAATTAAAAGCGATAGAAGAGTGACATTAAATATAAACCGGAAACATGGAATGACACTCTGCATTAATGTAGCTTGTGGCTTATTGCTGTTGGCAGCCGTAGGACACACATAATGTAAAGTACAATCTAAAAACCAACAAAATCTGACGTCAACATAGTCTTAACAGACATAAAACTTGTATGTATGTATTTAGCTCCCACAAATCAGGTGAAAAATTTCGAGGATTAAACGAAACAAATAATTATGTGCTTGGAAACACTGGAGTGGAGCTTAAAAATACATTACGTAAAGACGGCTTTGAAAAGTTTTACGTACACGCTAAAACGATGAGGCCATTTTAATCAGAGTAAATATCCGTCGACCAACAGTTAAAAAATACAACATTCTTCGATGCTCTACATGTATACGGAAATAAGAAACACATCCGTTGAATACAGGTGACCTACTAACTATATTCCTTTTCAATACTGTTCATTAGCTACATCCAAGAATGCTAGCAGAACTGCTATGTTGTGGAAGCGATATCTTCAACAGCTGAAACTAAAATGTCTTATGATTTCCCAGCGAAGATATTCGAGACCCGTTATCGGCAGTTACACTTACCTTGGCTCAGCATCACAATTCAGCAATTTTTTCATGATGATTCTTCATCAGCACCGAGCCCATGTCTATGCTTGGATAAATTGAGAATCGGCAAGTGTCATATGAGACGGGGTTCACCGTAATCGATAGCGTTAGGATGTTCTCGGAGTTTCTGTCCGCACGAGACCTCGCGGACGGTCCGTGCCTCAGTGCAGAGGCGCCTCTGTTTGTGCACGGATTATGGCAGCTGAGAGGGACCTCGGTGAACCCCCGCACACGGACTCTGCTCGCCTTCGCGAATCCCCCCGGCTACTCCACGTGTCACTGAGTACACTCAGATGCATTAGCCAGGAGCTCTCGTCTACCGCAAGACAGGGCAGCGAATTCGATTAGTGAGACCTGGTAGGGGGAGACATCAGATATCCGTAATAATCTGTGACTAGGAGTGCTTGAAAAGTAAAATGGTTCAAATTGCTCAGAGCACTACGGGACTTAACATCTGAGGTCATCAGTCCACTAGAACTTAGAACTACTTAAACCTAACTAACCTAAGGACATCACACACATCCATGCCCGAGGCAGGATTCGAACCTGCGACCGTAGCAGTCGCGGAGTTCCGGACTGAAGCGCCTAGCACCGCACGAGCACCGAGGCCGGCGCGCTTGAAAACTTTTCGGACTTGCGCAGAACTAAGGTAAAAATGAAATAAATTTTGGTTCTGTTACGTTGGCATAGTCTGCGAGAAAACGTATTCAAACTGTTACGACTCGGTTCCTTGTCTCTTGGTTTCCCCAGAGAAGTGCGATAGGACTGCTGCTGTTCTCTGATGGCATAAGTGATTTGGTGGACGGGGTGTGCAACAGTGATGTAGGGTAAGGCGTCAAAGTTGAGTGACTGTAGGAGGATGACTTAGACAAAATTTCTGCTTTGTATGATGAATGGCAGCTAGCTCTAAATGTGGAACAATGTAAATTATTGCTAATTGGTAGGAAAGACAAACCCTTAATGTTCGGCTATGGCATTAAAAGTGTTCTGCTTGACACAGTCTCGTCATTTAAATATCTGGGCGTAACGTCGCAAAGTAATATGAAAGGGAACTAGCATGCAACGACTGTGGTAGGGAAGGCGAATGGTCGACTTCGGTTTATTGGGAGAATTATAGGAAAGTGTGATTCATCTGTAAAGGATACCGCGTGTAGAACGGTGGTGCGACCAACTGTTGAGTACTGTTCGAGTGTTTGGGATCCATGCCAGCTCAGACTAAAGGAAAACATCTAAACAATTCAGAGGTTGGCTGCTAGATTTGTTACCGGTAGGTTTGTACAACACCTAAGTGTTACGGAGACGCTTAGAAAACACGAATGGGGATCCATGGACGGAAGGAGACGTTCGTTTCGAGGAAAACTACTGAGAAAATTCCGAGAAGCGGCATTTGAAGCTGACAGGCGAACGATTGTACTACCGCCAATATATATACACCCTTCACGTAAGGAGCACGATACGATGCGAGAAATCAGTTTTCATACAGAGGCATTTGTGAGTGGAACAGGAAAGGAAGTGACCAATGGTGGTACGGGGTACCCTCCGCCACGCGCCGTACGGTGGTTTGCGGAATATCTACGAGGGACGTTTTTCTTTCAACCTCCGATAGGCTATAAATGAAAGACAAGTTCATAGAGAACAATTGTTTTACTACCATAAGTTTTGTAAACTTATGGTTACTTTACAACATAGTCACCGTAAAGAATGAGACATTTATCGTACCTGTGGACAAGCTTTTCAGTACCCTCTTCAAAAAATGTTGCCGTCAATGATGTCAAATGAGCATTGATGTTTTGAAGATGTTAGTTGGTTTGAAATTGCTGCCCTCCTAGCCACGTCTTCAGCTCAGGGAAAAGGTGAAAGTCGCTGGGTGCCAGGTCAGGACTGTACGGCGGATGAACGAAAATGTCCCATTGAAATTGTTCAGGGAGACTTTGGGTTGCGCCAGCAATGTGTGGACGAGCCTTGTCATGGTTCAACACATTTCCTGAAGTCAGCATTCCTGTTCGTTTGTTTTGAATGGCTCTCCGCAAACGTCGTTAAGTTTCACAATAAGCAGCTGCACTGATAGTGGTTCCGGGCTGCATAAACTCTACAAATAACACACCGTTTTTGTCCCAAAATACGATAGCCTTAACCTTTCTGTTATTGATTGTTTGTTTCAATTTTTCTGATTAGTTTGGTGAATTTGGATGCATCCATCGTTCTGATTGTCGTTTAGTTTCCGGTGTGTCGTATTGGATCCGTTTCATCTTCAGTAACAATTGCTTTCAAAACGTTCTCTCCTTCATCGTGATAACGGTCAAGAAAATTCAAAGCTGACGCCATTTGGTGGCTTTTGTGGGCGTTCGTCAACATTTTTGGTACTCAACGATTACAAAGGTTTTTGTAGCCTAAATAGAGTGTATGATAGACCTTTAATATTCCGGAATTCCCATAGACAAAGCAGTTATGGTAAACCTACTATTTTCTCCATCCACTCTATAAACTCTTTCAACAAGGCCGGCTGTAGTGACACACTTGCCTCCTTGGCTCCCTTCATCGTCCACGTCATTTCGACCATCTTTAAACTATCGGCACCATTCACGCACAACACTATCAGTCATGAAGTTACCACCGTACACTTGGCTCATTCTCCGATGAATTTCTGCTGCACTGTTCCCTTCTGCTTGCAGAAACCGAATTACCCTTCGTAATTCACACTTGGCGGGAGCAACAATGACGGCAGCCATGTTTACGTGGCTGTAGTGTAACGCAGACTGATGCGTTGAGGTCGGCAATTGCGGAGTGTGTAGTGCGAGAGTTGCGCAGTAGCCACGTTCACTGTCTGCCGCTCGCGTAGCCTCTATACTAAGCGATCGGCGGTTGAAGTAAAAACGGCTCTCTTTTGTGGATGTAGATGCAGATGCAGATGCAGTTCTGTTTTCGATGAATAGCTGAGACATTTTAAATAAAGGAAGAGCTGAAATTATACCCAGTACTTCCAGAACGTCAGTCATGCAGAATAAAAAGTAACGACACAGAACTGGCGTGTGCAGGAATACAAATAAAATAGTTTTATCTCATTTCGTAGTTAAATTACAAGAAGGTCTACGTACTGGTCATATGTTACAGTCATCGTTTGTGTGAAAGGGGTATGTCTCTTATACGCCTTCCATAATCCTTCTTTTTTGTGTCTTTCTAACGTCTTAGAGAGGCTTGTCATGCTCTCATATCGAGCACCTGTCGGTACCTGAGAAGAGAATGTGATGGAGCACCACTGTTTTATTTATTTCATGATCAGAAAACTGTTCGTTTCTGCTGCCAAGTCCTGAATAATTTATGTATAGCGTAAATTCGCAGAGTTCTCAAACGTGGCGGTGGAGGCCAGAGAAGTTCCTTCCCTCAAAGCCGAGAAATACCAATCTTCCTGGGTCTATTCCATAGATGCCCAGTAACACGGCACGCTGCTAGCTCAAAGCATTTTCCGCTGTTTTGGTCCGCTCTGTTGGCTAGGTACAAGTGACGGTTTCCTTCCCATCCAACGACTACCCGAGAGTTGCTTTTGTAGGACCCTCTTGTTGGGGTCATCGAATAGCATGTCTTTTCTTCGGAACATGACTGTTTAAGTTCAGCTTGCTTGTGTGGGCTGGGTTACAAATGAATATTAAGAACGAATGCGCTTACATTTAGTTTAGTAATTATTAATTTTTTGGTAATAACCGTATTATGTTTACGATTAAATTCGCTTGCAATGTGTGGAGCGGTGATTGTGCTTTGTCCTTTGTCGGAGTGAGATCATGTGCCACCAGCGCAGACACTGTGGTAATTCAGTGTACTCCCACGACTTTATGAAGTATTAATTCGTTGCAGCGTATAGTATATCTTGTGGGCGACGTCATACACAACGGTAAGGAGAGTAGGGCTACGGTGTGCTTTAGCAGCTGTCGTCGTAGGAAAGCTGGTCAGGAGTAGAAATGATTAGTGAACAACTAAGCACACAGAAGATTTTCCTGTATTTCTCCAGCTCAATACAAAGAGTTCAGATATTACAGCAGCAAAATGATGGTGGCGGAGCCGCAACTGGGTGGCATCTGCGGAGCTTCGTGTGGTGCTGTGGCTCCGAGCGCGAGTGGGTGAGCTGCTGTCGCAGCCCCCCTCGGCAGAGGGCGGTCGAGGTACCTAGCAGCTAGAGGCGTGGCTCAACAGCCATTCTCCGTTGGGTCCGCTGGATCCCGCACGACCACTACCAGCGTCTCTCGCGCACTTGCAATTTCGCTGCTAGGACGCTTGTGGGATGGTATCGATACGTGATACCACAGTTTAAATGAGTGTATTTCATCAGGCGTAACAAATCTTGCGTGACTGACCCATGTGCTGGTTCTCAATAGTCTAAATTTCACTAATCGCTCTATTATTTAATCGCCTAAGCGACATTTGCGCATACATTCAACTGGTTTCTCCATCGGCTGACTGTGTTTTTAATATTACATGTCCATTAGCTGGAACTTCATCTTTGTGTAACACTGCCCGTCCCATATTTGATAATTGATGATTCGTGGTTAGGAGTTCTTACCATTGCTGAAAGATTACTCACGGAAATGAACCCCCGTTTCGTCGCTAATACTCTTACGCGATGAATTTTATCTGAATCATTGAAGCTCTATGGGTTCATTATGATCCTATTCTATGTCCCTAATTACCTTCCCCAGTCTCTTGGTGCTGAAGTTAGTGAGTGGAATGAAACCCTGTACCAGATTAATTGGTTCTCTTTGTCAGGAGTAATGGATTTTTGTATCAGTCGTGTGTGATGCCCTGTAACCAGGAGGCTCTCGTTGTAGTGGTACAGGACTGTAGATTCATTGCGTGATTGAAGGATCCGTGCCATTTAGAATTAGTCATGGTTCATCATTCCCATGTTTAATATTCTAGTTCCTCCCCAAGAGCGCTTGTTGATCAGAGTGACGAAGTATATAAATATAGGTGCAACAATGCCATTTTGACTTTGTTAATATGAGAAATCAAAATACTGTATAATAACTAAAATGTGAGAAAATCAGTGGAAAATATATTTACGTAAAGAAAGCTCTGCAACAACGATCTTCCAATTTATTTAGCTCAAACCAACCGTGAGGACCTGATATTAGATTTTCAGCTTCAAGAATCATACCCCTAGACAAGAAGAACTGGAACCATTTCAACATGACAAGCTAAGTGAACTTGTAAGTTTATTGTAATCTTCGCGCCTCTCAAATCTTCATAAGATACTTTGCTTATTAATTACTTACTGGGCATTGTTTAACGTGGACAATGGGTGGAAGAAGGAAGGAGGGGGGAGATAATAACCTCAAACTCCATTTTCCTTTGCATCCGTACATAGTAATTAGTGTAGCATATTCCCGAAAACCCATTTTGCCACGAGAATTTCTAAATAAAATCGAGTTCAGATATGAAATATACTTAAATGCACAAAGATCTACTCTCTGTAATCGTACCGAGAGTCGAGTATTTATCCGTCGCACGCCACAGTTTTCAGCATGGCTCAATCAATAAATATAACGAAGTTTCGAACGACATTGCACAATACAGCGAGTGAAGATTCAGTTGAAAAATCTGAATGATCACGTAAAACTCCATGTCATATGATGGATGAAAGAGGTGTTGCCAAGAAGTACTACTACCTATGTTATGTAATTACAGATCACGCTCGTCTTACCATTCCCAATTCGTTCTGAAGTCTGTGTAACGAGAGTAGGGATAGCTTTTAGTTGGCGAAGCTTACGAATATCAAGTTTCAATAAACAACGTACTTCATTTAGTATTTGTAAGCGTAGGGTTTTTTATACACGAGCAAGTAATATGGTTATAAATCAATTCCTAGAGCCTCTCTTCCAAGTGACAGCAATACTTACTCTCTCTTATTGTTAGCAACTGTATCTTGTAGTACACTGCAAGGTAGAGTATATGATTGTTATAACATACGTTATATCTAAATACAACACTTCAATAATGGCTTCAAATGGCTCTGAGCACTATGGGACTCAACTGCTGAGGTCATTAGTCCCCTAGAACTAAGAACTAGTTAAACCTAACTAACCTAAGGACATCACAAACATCCATGCCCGAGGCAGGATTCGAACCTGCGACCGTAGCAGTCTTGCGGTTCCAGACTGCAGCGCCTTTAACCGCACGGCCACTCCGGCCGGCTACTTCAAGAATGATTAGGATTAATGGGTGCACTATTGGATATGTCTTTTATTGCCCGAAGATGAACTAAATTTGACCGAAATTGATAACTAATACAAAAATTGCTACTGCTGTGTACTACATGTTGCACTTCTTAAGATTTACGAAAACTGTCGGTCACTGCTTATACAAAATATTTCCTTCTAGCTGCTTTGAGAGTACTTTATTTCATGAGTTTACAGTGAAGATGTCGAGTGTCTGTCGTGTACTTTTTCGCATTTCATTCGCTAGTTGAAGCAAAGGGCAGGCTGACTGAGGTCCACTCCAATCAAGTACTCTGTTCCCTGCAGCCAGTTACCAATCGAGCTTGGAGGGGTTCACAACTGGGGGTGTTATGGAGGGGATTGCCAGCCACATCATTTCACAAGGGAAACCTTGTGAAAACCTTGGTCAGAACCGGGAATCGAATTTTTTTTTTTTAATGTCAACAGTGACCATTTTTCCTGTGGAAAATTAAAATTTTGTATGTGACTGTTACTGAATGGGAGAAAGTGATATTTTTAATACTTTTCATCCCAACCTCTAAAGATAGCGCGAGCTATTCGAGTAACCAGAAACCTTTCAGTCAGACACTAGATCAGGTAGTGGTAAATAATTGGTGTATGTGCGGGGGTATCCAAGGAGACCTCCTCTGAAAATATCTTGGGATGGGAATTATTTTCAATTATAGGGCAATGTATCACAGAAAAAATACAGGGCGTTTAAAAGAAACTGTCTCATATTCGTACAGGATGTAATATTGGTCGAAATTAAAAGGATACATCTTATAATGAGATGTCTGGAAAGGAATATCTGTTGATCAGTACAAAGAAAAACCAGATAAAGCTGTAAATTCCACTTTTTTTATTTACTCGATGACTTGTTTCGGTCAAAGACCCATTTTCAAATCATCGTAACAGATAGGTAAAATGGCGTTTTCGAAAATGCAAAAACCATGTCAAAAATATATACGTATTAGGAAGTGCAAATGAACAGTTATAGCGCATACTGCCTGCTGGAAGTTCTTAAATACCTGTTAAGATATGGTCGTTGAAGAGCTGCAGTTCACAACCTGCAGAAGAGGTAGGATTCACAAGAGATTCCATAGTAAATGGGGAGATTCAAATCTTTGAGTAGTCATGGAGGTGAGGCATCAAGATCGCTTCAGTATCAAGCTACTGGCAGCAAGTGTCGGTGACTGACCCCTAGTGACACACACACACTTCACAGGCAGATTAACAGATGCCATGTGTCGTCGATTTCTACGATACTGAATGACGCTACGCAGTTTATGCACGACAGGGCACCACTCCAGTTTCTACGTATCTTGTGATAGTACCCCACCGCAAAGTTTCATGAGAAAAGAATAGGTCCGTGAGATCAGATAGCATAGCCTTTCCGTTCACCGGCCGTATCCGTTGTATCTATTATTATGCGTGTTCCGGCGTAACGACAAGCGCCGGCACGACCATGAAGAACGGAGGATAGAGAGGGCTGTGAGACGACGTTAGCCAATAGTAGCTGACTAGGACGACAAGGAGAGAGGAACGGCATGTACACGAAGCGCCGCGCCGCCTACCCGCGGGGGGAGTGTAAGTAGAACAGTCACACAAACGCTACAGCAGTGGCTTATGAACCTAATTGTTTTGCTTGCACAGAAATTGTATATACCGAAGGACATGGATTATTTGCATGTCACCATTTGCTTGTAACACTTCTTTGTGAATACGCAAAGTTACATATTGTCAATTAAACTTACTGTAATAAACTATATTTATACGAGTTACTTGAATGGGTGTCTAGCGATCCGAGAAAACAGCTTCCTAGGCACCATAAATCAGACGAATGGGCAGGATACTACAATGAGGACATTTGAAGGCACTGTCATTTGCCAAACCCGTCGGTAGTGTGTTAACGTTACAGGATCCTCCGAACACTGCATGTGATGCAATTCTTTGAAGTCAGGTATATTTGAAAGGCTGCATAATTCACTGCGATCGTGTGTTGAGGGATGTGTCAGCATGCGTGGTAATCATATACAGCATTTCCTATTGTGTCTGCTTCTATGTAATACACAGACGGAAATGAGAGGTCAGACGACCATGTTGCATAGATATTGGTTTCTGTGCATATCGTTATGGGAAATTCAACTTTAGTTTTGGCCCTGTAGGTATATGTCACAGTTCTTTTTAAACATCCTCTATATCATATCATGACATCTGTACAAATGAGCTTGTTTGTGGTTATAGTGTACCTACTGTATGTCGCTTATTTTTTTCATTATCCACACTTGCGAGTGGAGCGGGCTCTTCAAAATGTTCCCCATGAACAGTTGCGGCTCTACTCAAGCAATTGTCAGACAGGCTGATAGTGTGGCAAATTTGGCATTCAAATTGTGAATATATGGGAGAGGTTTACCAGTTCCGGCATACGTCTTACAAACAGGGGAAGCCTCCCAAAACCAAGGTCGGAACCGGGAGATAGGGACCATATTATTTTATTTCTCGGACAACACCAATCGTTGTTCCAGCAAATATTGATATGTTGTATGTTGTTGTTGTTGTTGTAGTAGTTGTTGTTGTTGTATTCAGTCCTGAGACTGGTTTGATGCAGCTCTCAATGCTACTTTATCCTGTGCATGCTTCTTCATCTCCCAGTACTTACTGCAACCTACATCCTTCTGAATCTGCTTAGTGTATTCATCTCTTGGTCCCCCTCTACGATTTTTACCCTCCACGCTGCCCTCCAATGCTAAATTTGTGATCCCTTTATGCCTCAGAACATGCCCTACCAACCGGTCCCTTCTTCTTGTCCAGTTGTGCCACAAACTCCTCTTCTCCCCAATTCTATTCAATACCTCCTCATTAGTTATGTGATCTACCCATCTAATCTTCAGCATTCTTCTGTAGCACCACATTTCAAAAGCTTCTATTCTCTTCTTGTCCAAAATTTTTATCGTCCATATTTCACTTCCAAAGATGGCTAAACTCCATACATACACTTTCAGAAACGACTTCCAAACACTTAAATCTATACTCGATGTTAACAAATTTCTCTTCTTCAGAAACGGTTTCCTTGCCATAGCCAGTCTACATTTTACATCCTCTCTACTTCGACCATCATCAGTTATTTTGCTCCCCAAATAGCAAAACTCCTTTACTGCTGTAAGTGTCTCTTTTCCTAATCTAATTCCCTCAGCATCACCCGACTTAATTCGACTACATTCCATTATCCTCGTTTTGCTTGTGTTGATGTTCATCTTATACCCTCCTTTCAAGACACTGTCCATTCTGTTCAACTGCTCTTCCAAGTTCTTTGCTGTCTCTGACAGAATTACAATGTCATCGGCGAACCTCAGTTTTTATTTCTTCTCCATGGATTTTAATACACACTCCAAATTTTTCTTTCGTTTCCTTTACTGCTTGCTCAATATAGAGATTGAATAACACCGGGGAGAGGCTACAACCCTGTCTCACTCCCTTCCCAACCACTGCTTCCCTTTCGTACCCCTCGACTCTTATAACTGCCATCTGGTTTCTGTACAAAATGTAAATAGCTTCTCGCTCCCTGTATTTTACCCCTGTGACCTTTAGAATTTGAAAGAGAGTATTCCAGTCGACATTGTCAAAGCCTTTCTCTAAGTCTACAAATGCTAGAAACGTAGGTTTGCCTTTCCTTGATCTTTCTTCTAAGATAAGGCGTAAGGTTAGTATTGCCTCACGTGTTCCAACATTTCTATGGAGTCCAAACTGATCTTCCCCGAGGTCGACTTCTACCAGTTTTTCCATTCGTCTGTAAAGAATTCGCGTTAGTGTTTTGCAGCTGTGACTTATTAAACCGGCAGTCGGGTAATTTTCACATCTGTCGACACCTGCTTTTTTTGGAATTGGAATTATTATATTCTTCTTGAAGTCTGAGGGTATTTTGCCTGTCTCATATATCTTGCTCACCAGATGGTAGAGTTTTGTCATGACTGGCTCTCCCAAGGCCGTCAGTAGTTCTAATGGAATGTTGTCTACTACCGGGGCCCTTTTTCGACTCAGGTCTTTCAGTGCTCTGTCAAACTCTTCACGCAGTATCGTATCTCCCATTTCATCTTCATCTACATCCTCTTCCATTTCCATAATATTGTCCTCAAGTACATCGCCCTTGTATAGACGCCCTATACTCCTCCACCTTTCTGCTTTCCCTTCTTTGCTTAGAACTGGTTTTCCATCTGAGTTCTTGATATTCATACAAGTGGTTCTCTTTTCTCCAAAGGTCTCTTTAATTTTCCTGTAGACAGTATCTATCTTACCCCTAGTGAGATAAGCCTCTACATCCCTACATTTGTCCTCTAACCATCCCTGCTTAGCAGTTTGCACTTCCTGTCGATCTCATTTTTGAGACTTTGTATTCCTTTTTGCCTGCTTCGTTTACTGCATTTTTATATTTTCTCCTTTCATCAATTAAATTCAATGTTTCTTCTGTTGCCCAACGATTTCTACTAGCCCTCGTCTTTTTACCTACTTGTTCCTCTGCTGCCTTCACTTCTTCATCCCTCAGAGCTACCCACTCTTCTTCTACTGTATTTCTTTCCCCCATTTCTGTCAATTGTTCCCTTATGCTCTCCCTGAAACTCTGTACAACCTCTGGTTCTTTCAGTTTATCCAGGTCCCATCTCCTTAAATTCTCACCGTTTTGCAGTTTCTTCAGTTTTAATCTACGGTTCATAACCAATGGATTGTGGTAAGAGTCCACATCTGCCCCAGGAAATGTCTTAAAATTTAAAACCTGGTTCCTAAATCTCTGTCTTACCATTATGTAATCTATCTGATATGTTTTAGTATCTCCAGAGTTCTTCCATGTATACAACCTTCTTTCATGATTCTTGAACCAAGTGTTAGCTATGATTAATTTATGCCCTGTGCATAATTCTACTAGACGGTTTCCTCTTTCATTTCTTACCCCCAATCCATATTCACCTACTATGTTTCCTTCTCTCCTGCATTACCCCCATTTGATTTTGCATTTATAACCCCGTATTCACCTGACCAAAAGTCTTGTTCCTCCTGCCACTGAACTCCCCTAATTCCTAACTATATCTAACTAACCTATCCATTTCCCTCTTTAAATTTTCTAACCTACCTGCCCGATTAAGGGATCTGACATTCCACGTTCCAATCCGTAGAATGCCAGTTTTCTTTCTCCTGATAACGACGTCCTCCTGAGTAGTCCCCGCCTGGAGATCCGAATGGGGGACTATTTTACCTCTGGAATATTTTACCTAAGAGGAAGCCATCATCATTTAATCATACAGTAAAGCTGCATGTCCTCGGGAAAAATTACGGCTGTAGTTTCCCCTTGCTTTGAGCCGTTCGCAATACCAGCACAGCAAGGCCGCTTTGGTTAGTGTTACAAGGCCAGATTACTCAATCATCCAGACTATTGCCCCTGCAAGTACTGAAAAGGCTGCTGCCCCTCTTCAGGAATCACACGTTTGTCTGGCCTCTCAACAGATACCCCTCCGTTGTGGTTGCACCTACAGTACGGCTATCTGTATCGTTGAGGCACGAAAGCCTCCCCACCAACGGCAAGGTCCATGGTTCATGTATGTACCAGTACCGAATGTTGAGTGAGTGTGTGCTTTCCGTCTGTCCACAACTTTATATGACAAATGATGTGTCATTATAAAAGACTCGCAGCAGTATCGGCGAGAGCATCAGTTAGGAATGTAATTATCTGGCTCGCTCAGAGAGACGCCGTTCGACGACTTTCTGTGAGCCGCCTCTAACTACACTGCGCCACCAAGTTTATTGCAAACAAGAATAAACTGGTCTTCAGTGACACAGCTACTGCACTCACGATAAATAACTGTAAAATCAAACCTGCACACCATTTGTGTCAAATCACGACGGACCAATACGCAAGTTCTCATCCACCTTGGTATGTTACTCTTATATATATATATATATATATTTAGCCGCCGGCAAATATCCACCATTTATCCAACTGAAGGACACTTACTTTGGCATATCTTTTTTTAGACACGCGAATTCACAGACATAACATGAAATTAATAAAATTACCAGTTAACGAAAGATCTCTCTGTCTCGGCGAAAGTACTACATGAGTTGGATGAAATAATATGAAAACATAAATTGAATGAGAAGTCTAGTATGAAACTAAAGAGTCATCAACCGGAATTATGTGCTGCAAAAAGACGTGGATCCCCAGAATTGCATTAATAAGTAGCTAACAATCAAATTCCTCATATAATAGGCTGCAATGGATTTATTTGATTATTAGAGAACTGCTTCATACTGTTTTTAATGTGTGTTCCATGTCAGATTAACTACACTTCTGCAAAGACAGATAACATAGTTTTAAATGGTGCTTTCAACGTACGTTAGCGTGTTACACAAAATATTAGATAATTCGAACACTGAATAATTTTTCAACTGGTGAGAGCGTTGAAATTATTTTTTCATATAGGTGACCGATTCCGGCAATTCTCTGTTGCCACCTTCGGATATATGCTTACATCATTACACAGTCTTCTCCTTCAGTGCTGTTGCACCATCTATGTCCATGTTATTATCGTGAGCTATACTAGAAGTCAGCAGGTGAAAAATACCGACTTCTAACGTAGCTCACGACACAGCATTAACATACATTGTACAGCATTACTTACTGTACTTAAGAAGAAGAATGCGTAGTTATGTAAACAATGATCCGAAGATGGCAACAGGGAATTACTGGTACCGGTCATCTACATGAATAAATGATTTTAGCGATATTGGCAGCGGAACGTGTATTCAGTTTTCATAATATTACATATCGTCCCCACGCTGACGAAGTCGGAAGTGCATTAGAGAACTTTTCCTTAAAAACCGTGTTGTTGGAAGAGAGAAGAATGCGAGAACTAGGAAATTAATTTTTCATATATTGTGCGAAGTAAATCCCATCACGAAGGACAGACAGCCTTCAGAAAAGGGGGGCGAGTCAAGTTCTACATCGAAAGGCGGAAGCGACCACTTCTGCACTGCTGACTGCTTCAGCAACGTACACTAAATACAAGTAAGGGTTAGAGCTAATCTGAAAAAAAGTCATTTTCAGGTGGTACGTTTGTTGAAAATACAGTCATCTATTCCTTCCTCATTTTGACATACAATTATACTGTGGTTAGTATTATCTTCCGTAGTGTTTGAGTAGTCGCAGTGCGGTGCTGGATTGACTTGAATGTGCTGAAAGTCAGCCGGGAATAATCCATGGTTACATCTCATGCAGCAAATAGTTCACATCGTCTACAGGGGTCTGCACAAAATGTGGGAACATCCTCAGCGCCTAATACGGGGTCGGAAAACCGCTGTCATTCAAAACAGCTGGGAATGGAGAAATACAGGACCCTCGAACCAGCTCTGAATTCTGACCATCTGGCACTATACGCCTGCAGAGGACAATCAAAAACTATATCAGTCAATGCCAAGCCTAATAACTGCTTGCCTTAAAGGCCAGCGGTGGGCCAAAGAGTTATTGACTTGTTCAATTTGTGAAGGTCCATTCTCTTAAATAAGTAAACTAATTTTTCTGAAATAGTAATCGTTTCTTTGTCTGTACATGAACTTCGCATCTACCGATTGAGATAATTCCCTCGTGGTACGTCTTTTTTATATGAAGGTCACCGGTCTCCAGAAGAAGTAGAAACGGCCTCATTTCCCTAAATGTCGCCGCCACCTAAAACGAGATTACAACGATTATATTATTCGATGATGTACGTTGAGATCTATTTATAGTTCATAAAAGAAAGCAACCGTTGGTTGTTAAGGGTTTCAGCTCTACGGATCCTTTGTATCGCTGACGTGACGAAATTTATTTGATCGAAAGTATCCGGAAACCAGGCTGAAAATGACTTACAAGTTTGTGGCGCCCTCCGTCGGTAATGCTGGAATTCAGTATGGTGTTGGCCCACCCTTAGTCTTGATGACAGCTTCCACTCTCGCAGGCAAACGTTCAGTCAGATGCTGGAATGGGGAATGGCAGCCCATTCTTCACGGATTGCTGCACTAAGGAGAGGTATCGAAGTCGGTAGCATAGGCGTGGCACTATGTCGGCCTCCCGAAACATCCCAAAGGTATTCCATACGATTCAGGTCAGGACTCTGTGAAGGCCAGTCCATTACAGGGATGTTACTGTCGTGTAACCATTCCGTCAGAGGCCGTGAATTATGAACAGATGTTGGATCGTGTTGAAAGATGCAATCATCATCCCAGAATTACTCTTCAACAGCGGGAAGCAAGAATTTGCTTAAAATATCAAGGTTGCAAGCCTCCTCCATGAAAAACACGATCACACCATAACACCACCGCCTCCAGATTTACTATTGGCACTAAACACGCTGGCAGATGACGTTCACCGGGCATTCGGCATACCCACACCCTGCCATCGAATCGCCACAATGTGTACCGTGATTCGTCACAACGCACATTTTTCCACTGTTCATTCGACCAATGTTTACGCTCCTTACACCAAGCGAGGCGTTGTTTGGCATTTACCGTTGTGATGTGTGGCTTCTGAGCAGCCGCTCGACCATTAAATCCAACTTTTCTCACCTCCCGCCTGTCATAGTACTTGCTGTGGATCCTGATGCAGTTTGGAATTCCTGTGTGATGGTCTGGATAGATGTTTCCCTATTACATATTATAAACCTCTTCAAGTGTTGGCGGCCTCTGTCAATCAACAGACGAGGTCGGCCTGTACGCTTTTGTGCTGTACGTGTCCCTTCACGTTTCCACCGCACTATCACATCGGAAACAGTGGACCTAGGGATGTTTAGGAGTGTGAAAATCTCGCGTACATATCTATGACGCAAGTGATACCCAATCACATGACCACGTTCGAAGTCTGTGAGTTCCACGGAGTCCCCCATTCTGCTCTCTCACGATGTCTAATGACTACTGAGGTCGCTGATATGGAGTACGTGGCAGCACAATGCACCTAGTATGGAAAACGTATGTTTTTGGGAGTGTTCGGATACTTTTGATCACATAGTGTAAATAAGAAACTAAATTCTTGCTTAATGTTTCTTTATTTCTCTCATAAAAATAAAAGCAACAGTACTAGTAAGATGCGCTCTACAACAGTGCCGGACATAAAATGTGAAACACACCAAAATATGGTTGGATGTCAATGTTACGTCATATACGAACACACTTTCGGTAGGTATTTAACTGACTTAGTGTTGCAGTTCTCTGTGACAGGTAGAAAGGCCCCCAGAGTACATTAGTGGTGCTCGTGTTTTGTTTCGTTACCAGGCCTTACAGGGCACATGAAGGAGCAAATACCGACAGTTTTTCAGTGATCCATGTAAAGTTGTCGGAGATGCTGTTTACTCGTGTGTCGTAGAATCTGAGGGAGTATGAAAGGGAACTCAGTTTAGCTCTCCATTTGACCTGCTGGTGGAATTGACTTATGAGGCATTCGGATGTGACAGTGGATCGATGTTGGACTGCAGTAGAACGTGGGGGCAGGCATACGGAACATCAAGGTCCCTGTCGACCACGTCTGACCACCACAACGGAAGATCGCTGTATGGTGCAGTAAACACATCGCAACCCCTTAAAATCTGCGTCTGACACCCCAGAACAAGTAATTATCTCCGTGCAACATTGTGTCATCCAGCACCGTCTGTCGGAGACTAGCAACAACAGAATATGGGATAACTGTCACATCCACAAGCTGCTGTTTACATTACAGCACAAAAGATGGCATTTGGAGCGCCGCCGTGACCAGTAAGCATAGGCTGCTGATGAATGGAGTCGTGTTATGATCAACGATGAAACGGGTTTATGCACTACCCAGATGACCAGCATCGGCGAAAATGGAGAAAGTTGTTTTAAAGAGGCACAGCGGTGTTACTCCTGGCATCACGGTGTAGGGAGTCATCAGGTATGACTTCACATAATGGCTGATAGTGACTGAGGGAGCTGACATCGCAGCGGATCATATTCCATCCTGACTCCTTATGTTACCTCGTGTGCGACGGTATCTTGGTGTCGTTTTTCGACAGGATGGTACCCGTTAACACATGGAAACTGTCTATATGAACTGTCTCCATGATGTTCAGGTATCTTTGTGACCAGCAACATCCTCTGATATGTTCCCGACAGAACTTTTGTTGAGACCAACGTGAACATCAACTGCATCCTAGTCGTAGTATCCGTAATATGAATGATTGGTTACAACAGTTGCGGACTAGCTTGCCTCAGAAGAGAGTACAATAACGTTATGATACCCTTCCTAAGCATCAGTGTATGTAACAGTGCCACAGGCCATGCAGTGTGATACTAATAAATGGGCTAATACTGCCAAGGTCATGTGAACTTTTACTCAATATTGTAATCATTGAAATAACGCCACATATCCTCTCAATTCGTGAAGTTTCTAAAATACGGTTTCGCAGGATAGAGTGTAGGGGCCGTAATCAGTTACTGTCAGTTGCACAAAACACACAAACTCTTATTATCGTAAGAACCACTTAATTACACATTGCCTTAAAAGAATCAAAATAAAACAGTAAAACAAGAATGGCTGAAGGCCTGAACACAAGTTATAAAAAATTGCTTTAAAGAATACACACGGATGAAGGCCATACTTAAAAAAAAAAAATATTTCACGTAAATAGACGGCTGAAGGCCACACACTGGACACTGAACAACTCAGGGCTTAAGGCCTGAATAACATGCATTTTAGATAGAACCAACATTCAAAGTTTAGCTTTTAAACAAATCAATCTTCAAATTTTAATTTAAGTTGGCTGAAGGCCTTATCTTAAAAATATTTCACGTAAAAGCTCGGCTGAAGGCCACGCACTGGACACTGAACAACTCAGGGCATAAGGCCTGAATAACAAGAATTGCAGACGGAACAAACTTTTAAAATTTCGTTTCTAAACAAATCAATTTTCAAATTTTAATTTAAGTTGGCTGAAAGCCTTATTTTAAATTTAAAACAAACTAAATGAATAGACGGCTGAAGGCCTCACATAGTACTTCAGTTTAAAATTAAAATCAAAATCTAAAACCAAGAGAACAGTGGTGCTCAGAAGTGTTCCATGGATCAGCCTGAGGTAGCTCTAATGTAAGGTGAGGTGAGACAGGCAGCAAGAGTAAGGTTAAATAATAAGATGGAAACTCAACCCAAGGATGGTTCAAGGACTGACCAACAACCTAATCAATTGCCTTCAGCCCGACCAATGGCACAACAATGGAAACTATCAGCCCAGGACGAAGATACCAGCAGCACAATGTCTTCAAAATTGGCGTCTAAAAACGGTCAAGACACAATAACCACTCTAAGATAAAATATGAACAAACAACTAAAAGGCTGCCAAACTACACCCCATGCCAGACAGCATCAACATGGCGAGGAAAAACACACTGCCGGTAAACTACACTAACGACCAGGGCAGGTAAATGGGGCATTCACGGCCACAAGGCAGAAAATACCGCTGGTGCACTTCATTTATAAGAAACAACCAATTTAATAATTAAAGACCATACAGGAAGACGGCTGCAAAATTTCGCCGACTCCAACACACCACACGTTGCTGCTAGCCAGAACGGCACAGGAAGCAACAACCAGCAATGAAGAAAGAGATGTCACAGCAGTTGAGGTTTCATAACAGGTTAACTGACCACTCAACATCAGTGTCCAGATTCGGTGGGCAACGAACTTTGTAGCTCTCGCAGCTAGAGCCTTACAATCCGACCACACGTGCATGCCGCCAGCGGTCGCAGCCTGACCTCACGCAGCTGAGACTTCCTCGGTGCTCTGTCCCAACCGACCGACTGCCACAAACACCACCACACAGAAATATAGCGGTCACACCAAAGATGGTACAGCAGTACTAATATCGATAAGCGCTGCTGCTACCATTGACGTAGGCCAGACAGCAACTCATGATGTTAGTAACTCATGGCGAAATAAGACGCCACTGGATGCCATTTCTTCTTTAGCATTTCGTCGCAATCAGCGCAAGCTGTCCATGGCTCAGTTTCGTTCCGTTTCTTCCTCCCCATCTGTGTGCTTAACTTCATTTTTGTCAGGCAGTGTATCTAGGTGGTCAGTATGTTGAATTTCACACTATATAGAAATACACATACTTGTAGCTACTGAAGTGCCTCCATACTACACCTTTCCATGGCGTCCCAAGACTTTCCACATATAGCTGTGGGAAAAAAACAAAAACAAAAAAAAAAAAACAAAAAAAACCTCTCCAACAACGTCATGAATGCCCAATGGTACCGACCGGCCGCAATATCATCTTCAGCCCTGGACGTATATATGGAGGTGCTTGTGGTCAGCACACTGATATCCCAGGTGTTGTTAGTTTTCACGACCAGTGTCTCAATTTCTCAGTCTAGTACCTCCTCAATTGGCCTCACAAGGACTGAGTGCACCCTACTTGCCAACAGCACTCGGCAGACCCGGACGGTGACCCACCCAAGTGCTAGTCAAGCCGCCTAAATTCGGTGACCCGATGGGAACTGGTGGTACCAATGCGCCAAGGCGGTTGGCATATAGTTGCTGCAGCTACTCTTATTGTAGTCGCTTGCGACGTCATTCTGAAGCGTCAAACAAACCCTACATCAGAAATACAGCGTGTCTTATCAATCACATTACGTTTAATGTAATTTTAAGGCACGCTGGTGGTCGTTTACACTTATGAAAAACACACCCAAATGACTGTGGGAGTCCTTCACCAGGCACCGGTTCTGTTCGCATGCAAATGGTGTTTGTGATAAATTGACTGAACCGGACCGGAAGGGAGATGGAAGGGGATAAAACATACAAAGAGAACAATTGTTACAAAAATGCTGTCTTTATGCGGCATTGAATTGTTGGTTGCGGAATGGGACGGAGTCTCGGGCGTTGGTGAGGAAGACCAGCGCATGCTTGCCGTGGACGATGTGATGATAAACGAAGGCTCCAAAATGTACGAATGGCCACGGGAACAGCGGAAGAAAATACAGAGGGACGCGAGAAGAGCGGCTTACTGTTCCATATATGGGGAAGGCGTGGTAGAGAATCTTTTTGGTGCGAATGAGACTGCACACATGCTATTGCTTCTCACCTGGCGCGATTATCTATACAGACGTCAGTTTTGCCATCTTGTGTTTTGGATTCTCTGACAATGTGACACCTGGTTACTGATTACGTGTGAAAGTGATCTGTCATGCTAGAGGTCGCCGACGGTGTTCTGTCTTTGCATAAAGTTAAAATTTTGCTAGGCAAGGGTTAGCAAACACCGTTGCTGATTTCTTATTTTAACTTCTAGTAGTGATCCATTTGCAACGTCCTTCCACTAGCGCTTGTTCTGTTAGCAAATTTAATGATGCAGCATTTTCCATCGGTGTGGTGAATAACTGTACTGTTTCTTTTTCTGACAAGTGGTTAAATGTTATTAAACCTAGCAATACCAAAGCAATTTACATAACGGCGTTATTGAGAGTGGGGGTACTTTATGCTCACCGTAAAAAATATAAAGAATCAAAAACTTGTTGGTGAATTATACTAAAAACACGCTTTTTAAAGATGTACTGATGTATAAGGAGGGTTCGGAACCTAAAACTACCTTTTAGTACACTCTTAGCAATAGCAATGCACTTTCAGTTACGTGTACTACCAACTTTATAACCATCACAACAAATCTTAAAATGAAATTATTGTCGACTTTTACTCTCCACATGCTTTTTAACCCTCCCCCCCCCCCCCCCCCATTAACCATGGACCTTGCCGTTGGTGGGGAGGCTTGCGTGCCTCAGCGATACAGATAGCCGTACCGTAGGTACAACCACAACGGAGGGGTATCTGTTGAGAGGCCAGACAAACGTGTGGTTCCTGAAGAGGGGCAGCAGCCTTTTCAGTAGTTGCAAGGGCAACAGTCTGGATGATTGACTGATCTGGCCTTGTAACAATAACCAAAACGGCCTTGCTGTGCTGGTACTGCGAACGGCTGAAAGCAAGGGGAAACTACGGCCGTAATTTTTCCCGAGGGCATACAGCTTTACTGTATGATTAAATGATGATGGCGTCATCTTGGGTAAAATATTCCGGAGGTAAAATAGTCCCCCATTCGGATCTCCGGGCGGGGACTACTCAAGAGGATGTCGTTATCAGGAGAAAGAAAACTGGCGTTCTACGGATCGGAGCGTGGAATGTCAGATCCCTTAATCGGGCAGGTGGGTTAGAAAATTTAAAAAGGGAAATGGATAGGTTAAAGTTAGATATTGTGGGAATTAGTGAAGTTCGGTGGCAGGAGGAACAAGACTTTTGGTCAGGTGACTACAGGGTTATAAACACAAAGTCAAATAGGGGTAATGCAGGAGTAGGTTTAATAATGAATAGGAAAATAGGAATGCCGGTAAGCTACTACAAACAGCATAGTGAACGCATTATTGTGGCCAAGATAGATACGAAGCCCACACCTACTACAGTAGTACAAGTTTATATGCCAACTAGCTCTGCAGATGACGAAGAAATTGAAGAAATGTATGATGAAATAAAAGAAATTATTCAGATAGCGAAGGGAGACGAAAATTTAATAGTCATGGGTGACTGGAATTCGAGTGTAGGAAAATGGAGAGAAGGAAACGTAGTAGGTGAATATGGATTGGGGCTAAGAAATGAAAGAGGAAGCCACCTGATAGAATTTTGCACAGAGCACAACTTAATCATAGCTAACACTTGGTTTAAGAATCATGATAGAAGGTTGTATACATGGAAGAACCCTGGAGATACTAAAAGGTATCAGATAGATTATATAATGGTAAGACAGAGATTTAGGAACCAGGTTTTAAATTGTAAGACATTTCCAGGGGCAGATGTGGACTCTGACCACAATCTATTGGTTATGACCTGTAGATTAAAACCGAAGAAACTGCAAAAAGGTGGGAATTTAAGGAGATGGGACCTGGATAAACTGAAAGAACCAGAGGTTGTACAGAGTTTCAGGGAGAGCATAAGGGAACAATTGAAAGGAATGGGGGAAAGAAATACAGTAGAAGAAGAATGGGTAGCTCTGAGGGATGAAGTGGTGAAGGCAGCAGACGATCAAGTAGGTAAAAAGAAGAGGGTTAGTAGAAATCCTTGGGTAACAGAAGAAATATTGAATTTAATTGATGAAAGGAGAAAATATAAAAATGCAGTAAATGAAGCAGGCAAAAAGGAATACAAACGTCTCAAAAATGAAATCGACAGGAAGTGCAAAATAGCTAAGCAGGGATGGCTAGAGGACAAATGTAAGGATGTAGAGGCTTATCTCACCAGGCGTAAGATAGATACTGCCTACAGGAAAATTAAAGAGACCTTTGGAGATAAGAGAACCACATGTATGAACACCAAGAGCTCAGATGGAAACCCAGTTCTAAGCAAAGAAGGGAAAGCAGAAAGGTGGAAGGAGTATATAGAGAGTCTATACAAGGGTGATGCACTTGAGGACAATATTATGGAAATGGAAGAGGATGTAGATGAAGATGAAATGGGAGATACGTTACTGCGTGAAGAGTTTGACAGAGCACTGAAGGACCTGAGTCGAAACAAGGCCCCCGGAGTAGACAACATTCCATTGGAACTACTGACGGCCTTGGGAGAGCCAGTCCTGACAAAACTCTACCATCTGGTGAGCAAGATGTATGAAACAGGCGAAATACCCTCAGACTTCAAGAAGAATATAATAATTCCAATCCCAAAGAAAGCAGGTGTTGACAGATGTGAAAATTACCGAACAATCAGTTTAATAAGCCACAGCTGCAAAGTACTAACACGAATTCCTTACAGACGAATGGAAAAACTAGTAGAAGCCGACCTCGGGGAAGATCAGTTCGGATTCCGTAGAAATACTGGAACACGTGAGGCAGTACTGACCTTACGACTTATCTTAGAAGAAAGATTAAGGAAAGGCAAACCTACGTTTCTAGCATTTGTAGACCTAGAGAAAGCTTTTGACAATGTTGACTGGAATACTCTCTTTCAAATTCTAAAGGTGGCAGGGGTAAATTACAGGGAGCGAAAGGCTATTTACAACTTGTACAGAAACCAGATGGCAGTTATAAGAGTCGAGGGGTACGAAAGGGAAGCAGTGGTTGGGAAGGGAGTAAGACAGGGTTGTAGCCTCTCCCCGATGTTATTCAATGTCTATATTGAGCAAGCAGTAAAGGAAACAAAAGAAAAATTTGGAGTAGGTATTAAAATCCATGGAGAAGAAATAAAAACTTTGAGGTTCGCCGATGACATTGTAATTCTGTCAGAGACAGCAAAGGACTTGGAAGAGCAGTTGAACGGAATGGATGGTGTCTTGAAGGGAGGATATAAGATGAACATCAACAAAAGCAAAACGAGGATAATGGAATGTAGTCGAGTTAAGTCGGGTGATGCTGAGGGTATTAGATTAGGAAATGAGACACTTAAAGTAGTAAAGGAGTTTTGCTATTTGGGGAGCAAAATAACTGATGATGGACGAAGTAGAGAGGATATAAAATGTAGACTGGCAATGGCAAGGAAACCGTTTCTGAAGAAGAGAAATTTGTTAACATCGAGTATAGATTTAAGTGTCAGGAAGTTATTTCTGAAAGTATTCGTATGGAGTGTAGCCATGTATGGAAGTGAAACATGGACAGTAAATAGTTTGGACAAGAAGAGAATAGAAGCTTTTGAAATGTGGTGCTACAGAAGAATGCTGAAGATTAGATGGGTAGATCACATAACTAATGAGGAAGTATTGAATAGGATTGGGGAGAAGAGACGTTTGTGGCACAACTTGACCAGAAGAAGGGATCGGTTGGTAGGACATGTTCTGAGGCATCAAGGGATCACCAATTTAGTATTGGAGGGCAGTGTGGAGGATAAAAATCATAGGGGGAGACCAAGAGATGAATACACTAAGCAGATTCAGAAGGATGTAGGTTGCAGTAGGTACTGGGAGATGAAGACGCTTGCACAGGATAGAGTAGCATGGAGAGCTGCATCAAACCAGTCTCAGGACTGAAGACAACAACAACAACATGCTTTTTAAAGGAATATTGGTGTGTAAGTAAGGGCCTGATTCTGGAAACATTGAAAACGACATTCGTTGGTGAAAGTGAAATCTACCACTGAGACTTATTTCTTAGGTTAAGTTTAACTGGAAAACATTAAATATATATGTAGTCTGTAGAAAAATCCATTAAAATATTTTTTTCACAGTTTTAAAATGCAAAGTAACTGACTAGAAAACAATACTTTCAAAAGGTGGGCCTGAAGTACTCCTTCCCACCCCCTGTTGGTATTGCGAGGGTTGAAGGGCAATGTCTGTGCCGTATTCATAATACATTTAACTGTGCAGTAACATTTTGAGTGCACTAATACATTCTTTTATTGACTGTCATATATTATTGAAAAGGTAACGAACTATCACCGCAAAATGTAACAGTTTAGCTTTCCTCATCGATACACCGAAAAACTTTAGCTTTTAGTTAATGGTCATGTGTATTAAAGTGCAAGAAGTCTGTTGTGAATGACGTTAATGGTGCAGCTCCTATTGTTTGCTCACTGTGTACCTTGCATCGTGCGTGGTAAGAGTTGGTAATGTGCTTCCGTTGTATCCAGTACTTCCTCAGAGAGCTATTGACTGATTTTCTCTGGTTTACAAAGTTGTATTTTGCTATTGTGACGCTAATTGCTTGCGGGCGAGACTGGCTGTGTGTTCGTGGATGATTATGGTGGGGCTGCCTGGATCCCGTCCGTGTTGCCTGTTGTTGGGATGGTTTAGGATTGTATTATGTGCTGAAATATATTCTCCTTCTTGAAAGTTTAATTGATTTGGCGATGTCCTCGTTTCTGGTATTTAATGACGCTTCTCATATTTTTCTGATAGTTTTCTTCTATTTTTGCAAGGTGTTTTAAGAAAAACTAATCTTAAGGCTTGGTGAATTTTCTTGAACTATTTCTCGTCATATAGTTTTTTTTTTCGCTGGGCCTTTCTTTTAAACAAATGCGAACTATGGCGTTGGTTTAAAACAATACATAGTTTTAGTGAATGGTAACCCAGAACATGTACGGGTAATTGAAAGCCACCGTTTCTTGCCCACTCATTAAAGTATGTATCTATTGTTGCTACAATCACTTGTCAAGTGAACTTATTACTGGCCTGGACAGGCTAAACCTTGCACAAAATAAGGACTGTTAACTATTTTTGTTTCTATTGCCTGATGGCCTCCACTCCTGAATCCCCATGTTACTAGCACGATCCCGGATCCCCATATCCTGTTGGCACATCACAAACGTCTAAATAAAAGTCACATAGAATAGTGTTGTGTTGAATATGAAGTGATTTAGTTTGATCAGAGGATTACGATACTAGAATTAAATTTTGTCTCGGTAATGGATCAGGAGAGAGAAGCGTTCCTTTCGTCAGTGTCTTGGAGCTTCGGCGGCATTACGCGAAGCTACACTGACGGCTGAAATGTACACGGGAACAAAATGACATTTAGGGTAGGGCAGACTCCGAATAGTTCGATGCAGTATTCCTTTGGGGATGCAAGCACGTCCGAAGGAACAGACTTTGCTGACGATTAACAGCCGTATTAAGTTACGAAATGCATTGGCATACTGTGAATACAATTATGGAACTTAACGTATGAAAATTTATGCCGGTTTGGGCCTCGGACCCTGATTTCCTGTTTCGCTCGAGCCGGGTCGGCCATCCGAGCACGCCTCCAAGACCGACTTAAACTTCTATATCTCCTAGTGTTTACGTCCCATAGTGCTCGCATGTAAATCGTATTAGCCCTGCACAGGGAGAGAGATGATTTTTCTCATCAGAGTGCCTTGCTTTGGCATGAAATGCAGTAGGACAGTGTCTATTTTACAGTGTCTATATATTTCGATGCAGTATTCCTTCGGATCACTGTACCTGGCTGAGACGGTTAAGTTGACCGCTCTAGTAAAGCCGGAAATCCGTGTTCGAGGTTCGGCTCGGCACAAATTTTCATATGTTACTGTTAAATCGTATAGGTGTCGTACAATCGCATTTGCAGTTTGCGCATCCATTTGATAAAATGAATATTATTGTCTAGAATTAACCCTAGCCAAGTCCGTTCACTTTTATACAACCTCCAGCTAACTAATACCTCCATACTCCACTCAGAGGTTGTTCTACCGAACAACTCCGCATTCAGTAACTTGCGAAAATGTCGAGAAATAACAGCGAAGCGTTTAAGTTGAATTCCGCTTTTCCACCCAGAAATGCACTTGGGATTCCCTCAGTGTTCCCTATTGAAGTACCAGATACACACACCACACCTCCGTCCCAGACAGCACGCTATTTCTACCCTTATGAGAAAAAGAAAGCACACAGTCACAGCCACGTGTGTAAACTTGTCAACTCTGCAAGTATCCCTCCTCCTCCCTTGCTGGACAGGCGCTCCTTCGAGTGGAAAGTCCGTACTTCGCTGAGTAGCGTTTGGGTTGGTCTCGGAATGAATCTTCGTCCAACAAGCAGTATGTCCATTGTTGTGAAATTTTCTGGTGATTTTCACAGTGTCCTGAACCAATTTCTATCTTAAAGCCTCAGCGTCATAATATAATAGTCGTGTGCGTCCGGATTTTTCGGACCTTACATGAGCTTGATCGATAACGACAGTATAATGCAGTATGTGATCCCCAGAAAATAATAATTATATTATATCAACAAAAGGCAATTGCAGTTAATCTCATGTACCGAAAACTAACGAAGCAATATCTACCATTATATGGACAGGGGCATGAATAAACAAGTTAAAGTGAAACGTATTTTGGACATGGACCGAGCAGGTGGTTAATGGCATTGGGAGAATACCATCTAACACGAGAATGGCAAGATTCAGTTCAGAAACGGATCAGACCAGAACAACATTTTATTGCTTTTCATGTAAATACGGCCGGGACCAAGGGTAAGTGGCTGCACGGCATTAACAGGATTAGGCTGCGACCCAGCATGGAAAAATGAAATTCACCTCTAGTGAGACAGTGACTGGCTGAAGCCATACTGGGCGACACAAACGCGACACTGTGGGGAGATCCCCATCATATAAAGGCATTTTCAGAACTAAAATTTCTAGATCTTCCTCTCTCAAAAGTAATTCGGCATGAATGTTGTGCATCACTTGACCCCTGAAAGCACAGTTGATAAAATATATGTAGAATAATGAAGGGAACAGCTGTTTTGTCTTCCTAGAATAGATCTCAAACTTTCACTTTTAGTCATTCATGCATTCTAGTTACGTGACAGCAGCATCTCTAATGATGTTTGTTACGACCTGCACCTCATACTAGCTGCCTTACAGGGTCAGGTTAATATTTATATGAAATGCCTGACACCCTGGGGCTGAGAAGTAAGTTGAAATGTTTTGTCCCTCTCCGCTCTAAGTGGTAAGCTAAGTTTGCACACATTGGTACACTCACTGTGCAGATGCAGAGGACGAAAGGTGACAGAGTCTTAGTCGAAATGCCGTTACACCTCAGAGAATGTAAGTTCTGTTCTACTAGCAGCGTTTCTGAAGTGACCTTTACGTATGATGCGTACACGCTGGCATGCGTTTCTTGCTCCGGGCGCGATTTCGGCTGATTCCAGCGGGAGCTACTGTGCAGGCCTCGGCGCGATGAAAGACGGTGCACTGTGGGGACCCTCCATCACGCGGCGGGCGGCTGCTGCTGCTGCGGCTCTAAATTGCGAGCTAACAAGCCTCCAAGCCTGTCCAAGACAGCAAAAGGACCGCCCCGCGCCGCAACCATCGGCGGAGCAGTTGTCGTCGGGCTGTTTTGCACCATTCTGGCGCTTCATTTCTGGCAAGTGCATCCTCCGCAAGTGCCTGGAATATAGAAGTGCTATAAACGACTTACCGATTCCGTCAACAGCGCTTCCTTCCAACTGATCGAAGTGCGCTCGTCACCTTGAATTGAGGAACCGAAATCACACAAATAGCCTACAAAATTGTATCTTCCGTTGCTGTCTCTCTGAAGAAGATAGTATTACGGGTAGTCGTGAGATAGAGCATGCCTGAGGGAACGAAATATGTAGGGTTCACGGTAATCAAAATACGTTGAAATCGCTTAGTGGAGGAAATGGCATAGTCATGTTTTGGATTCTGCCTTACGAAGTCGGCTGTGCGACAGATGACAAATTTGAATGCTTGGGTTTGAAAAAATTACTGTGTGAGTGGGATCGTACAAAGTACGACTATCGTTATCTACATTGTTTGTATAAGGAATGCTTAAGAATAATATATAGAACGACGGATAGGGGAAAGTGGGAAAATGTTGGATGACGATCAGTTTGGCATTAGAAAGGTAAATTCTGACCTTGCGGTTGATAGTGGAAGCAAGACTAAAGAAAAATCAAAAGACGTTCATAGGATTTGTCGACCTGGAAAAAGCGTTCGACCATGTAAATTGATCCAAGATGATAGAAATTCTGAGAGAAATAGGGGTAAGCTATAGGGAGAGACGGGTAATATAGAATATGCACAAGAGCCAAGAGGGAATACTAAGAGTCGACGACCAAGAACGAAGTACTCGGATTAAAAAGGATGTAAGACAGGAATGATGCCTTTCGCTACTACTGTTCAGTCTGTACATTGAAGAAGCAACGATGGAAATAAAAGGAAAGTTCAGATTTGGAATTAAAATTCAAGGTGAATAGATGTGTTTGATATGATTCGCTGATGACATTGCTATCCTGAATGAAAAGTAAGGAAGTACCACATGATTTGCGGAATGGAATGAACGATCTAATGAGTACAGAATTTGTACTGAGAGCAAACCGAAGAAGAAAGTAACGAGAAGTAGTAGAAATGAGAACAGCGAGAAACTTAACATCAGGATTGATGGTCACGAAATAGATGAAGTTAAGGAATTCTGCTATCTAGGCAGCAAATAACCAATGACGGATGGAGCAAGGAGAACATTAGAAGCAGACTTGCACTGGTAAAAAGGGCATTCCTGGCCAAGAGAAATCTCCTAGTATCAAACATAGGCCTTAATTTGAGGAAGAAATTTCTGAGAATGTGCGTTTGGAGCACAGCAGTGGACTGCAGAAAAACCATAACACCAGAGAATCGAAGCATTTGAGATGTGATGCTGTAGACGAATGTTCGAAAATTAGGTGGACTGATGTGGTAAGGAGTGAGGAGGTTCTCCGCAGAATCAGAGAGGACAGGAATGTGTGGAAAACACTGACAAGTAGAAGGGACAGGATGATAGGACGTCTGTTAAGGCATCTGGGATTGACTTCCATGGTACTAGATGGAGCTGTAGAGGGGAAAAATTATAGAGGAAGACAGAGATTGGAATACATCCAGCAAATAATGGAGGACGTAGGTTGCTAGTGTTACTCTGAGATGAAGAGGTTGGAACAGGAGAGGAATTCGTGGTGGGCTGCATCAAAACAGTCAGAACACTGATGACTCAAATAAAGGAAATGATTACGCATCGGGTTTCCATTATAGTCTCAACGTTATTTGCAGGTATGAAAATGGTGGTGTACCTCGTGTAGGAACGAGGTGCGTCCGGTAGAGCGTGCATGATTTGCCAACGACAATATAGTGAACTATCGAGACTGCAGTTTATCATTCCATCATACTGTTGCAAACGTTCTTCGGGATTCCACGATTTTCATGTGAATACAAAGTGGCTCTCTTCCAATGGTCATGATCTTAACGGACCCATGCGTCTAGCGCCCGAAAGGACTGGCATGTTGTTTCGTCAGCCACACAGGTTCGTAGAGACACTTGACGTACCTTGAGTCAGAAAACGGGGTCTTTTGTAGCAGCCAAGTCTTCGTACTGCTAGTTTGCCGACGCATGGAGCTCCACAGACTTTAAGCACAGCGGCTCTTGCCGCGGTAGCAGAGAGAAGAGCCGGGAGTTAGGTCCCCAGTGACAACAGCTGGTTGCAGACGTCGTCTTACCAAATGAGTCGTGTTTCTGAGCACAGCTTTACAGTGAACATGCCAGCGTGTAGGGGCTCGGAGGACATTTTCTTTCAAGATAACGCGACGCCGAATGCTCCCTGTTCTGTCGTGACCTACTTCGATACAGAGGGTGTTCGACTCTTCCCTGGGAAACACGTTCTCCAGATGTCTCACTCACGAAAATCATATGCCCAACAAGTGATCATGGGTTGGAGACAGACTGGTGCGTCACCGTGGCCAGGGGCTACGACTGATGAACTCTCGCACTGAGTAAGAGCAACAAAGAATGACGTACCTGTATATGTCATCAAAGCTCAGTTCGACTCGACGACCAGTCTTGTTACAGCCAGTGTTTCCGCCAGAGGAAGCAGCTCCCTGTACTTCCCAAAACACCTACAAATTTAATCATGTGTCTTCGTTTATTTCGTACTACACTCTACGCGCACAGTTTTATAATTCGTTATCCTTCCTGTCGTTGCAGTTATATTGGCCAGCAGTGCAGCAGAAAATTCCCTCACAGAGAGCTTCTCACAAAAATACCTTTGGTTTGATGGAAACGTAGCTAAAGCCTAATATCAAAATTCGTTTTAGGGTTAGTTCGACAAGATCGAACATCAGGTAAAGCTAGCATCATGGTTTTAGTATACAGGATTTGATTAAATTCCCTTTATACACTATGAGGACTAGCAGTGGGGACCAAGATGGTTAAGTTTAGCATAGAAACTCATATGCTGAAGCGGGAAAACGGTACGTTCCTGTGATAAACTTAACCGTCGTCGTCCCCACGACAAGTCTGAGAAGGCAATTGAGCTACACCCTGTATACGCCGATTCTTTTCTGAAAGTTACATTTAAACTTCCTTTCCACGGCTGTTCAAGGAATAGAGACCAAAGCAAAGATTCCAATAGAGCAGTTCTGCATCGCATCTAAACGAATCACTTAAACCCCCCCCCCCCACCCCCCACCCCCACCCCCACCCCCTCCAGCGCTCCCACCGCGCCCTCTACCCCTCTCCCCATCCATCTTTCCTAGTTTACAACCCACCATTGTTACAGAGGAAGTTTCGTTTGTTTGTAAGACAAACGCCGGAGATGGAACTCCCCCCCTTATCCACTTCTAGTTATATTGGAATTTTGCTAAACAGAACTGATCTGTACTATGCGTTCGGCCTCATTTAACCTGCTGCATCCTCCGTGGTTGAGAATGGAAATTAAATAGAAACTCTCACATCACAATGGAAACATATTATTTAAGAACGCTACATCTTCGTTTGCAGTTTGTGGCGACATTAAGGAGAAACATGTATCGTAGTGCTCCAACACAGCAGATGCGAATGTAATTGACTCGCTGCAATCTGTGGATGACAAGTCTACCGTAAGCAACGATCCCCTGAAACGGTTTCTGTACAGTTAATCCCAGATAGATATTGATCACAATTTATTTGAACTACCATCGAATATTTTATCCGTCTCTTCCACAGAAAACTGAACAGGCCGGAGAGTCACACTATTTGTCAATGCTACAATAATCAACGTATCACTAATACACTGCCTCTCCGGAAACCCTAGGTTTCTTGTTTCGATGTCATTAATGACGTCGCATTTGTTTCCATAACTGCGAAGAAAAAATTTACCACGGAAGTTTTTCCCTGATGTCATATTATCATTTCCCTTCTTATTGTCAGTGTTTCCATAAATTCAGTTCCTCTCAGATTCTGCGCAGAACCGCCTGATTCCTTACTTTATCATTCCACCTAATTTTCAACATTCTTCTGTAGCACCACATGTCAAATGTTACGACTCTGTTGTTAACGTTTTCCCACAGTCCATGTTCCACTACCATACAATCCTGTGCTCAAAACATACATTTTCAGAAATTTCGTCGTCATATGAAGGCCTGTCTTTGATAATAATAGACTTTTCTTCTCTGCGTTAGAAACGGCGTTCTTACCAGTGCTAGTCTGCTTTTTAATGTCCTCCTTGCTCCGCCCGTCATCTATTATTTTGCTGCCCAGGTAGCAGAATTTCTTGACATCATCTACTTCGTGACCATAAATCCTGATGTTAAGTTTACTACTGTTATCATTTCTGCCCTTCTCATTACTTTCGTCTTAGTCCTATTTACTCTCAATCCATATTTTTACTCATTACACTGTTCACTCCACTCAGTATATCATGTAATTCGTCTTCACTTTAACTGGGGATAGCAATGTCATCAGCTAATTGTATCATTTATATCTTTTCACCTTGAATTTTAATTCCACTCCTGAACCGTTCTTTTACTTCCGTCATCGCTTCTTCGAAATAGAGGTTGAGCAGTAGGGGCGTAAGCCTACATCCCTTTTAATCTGGGCACTTCTTTCTTGGTCTTACTCTCTTATTATTCCCTCTTGGCTCTTGTACGCGTTGTATATTACCCGTCTCTCCCTATAGCTTACTCCTCCTTTCGTCAGAATTTCGAATGGGTTCCACCATTTGGCATAGTCGAACCCTTTTTCCAGGTCGACAGATTCTATGAACAGTCTTGATTTTTCTTTAGTCTTGCTTCCATTATCAACCACAATGTCAGAATTGCCTCTCTGGTGCCTTTACCTATCCTAAGGCCAAACTGATCGTTATTCAACACATCCTCAAATCTCTTTTCCATTCTTCTGTATATTATTCTTGTCAACAACATGAATTCATGAGCTGTTAAGCTGACTGTACGATAAATGTCGGCTATTGCAGTCTTCAGAATTGTGTGGAAAAGGTTTTTCCAAAAGTCACATGGCATATCGCAAGAATCCCACATTCTACACACTGACGCGGATAGTCATTTTCTTGCCACTTCCCTCAATGATTTTAGAAATTCTGAGGGAATGTTATCTGCCTCTTCTTTCTTTTTGATCTCAAGTCATCCCAAGCTCTTTTAAATTCTGTTTCCAATACTGGATCCCCTATCTCTTCTATATCAATTCCTATTTCTTCTTCTATCACGTCATCAGATACGTCTTCCCCAACATAAAGACCGTTTGTGTACTCTTTCCACTTATCTGCTCACTTCCCTGCACTTAACAGTGGAATTCCATTGCACTCTTGATGTTACCACCCGTGTTTTTAATATCACCAGAAGTTGTTTCTACTTTTTAATATGCTGAGTCAATTCTTCGGACGATCATTTCTTTTTCGATTTCTTCATATTTTTCATGCAGCCATTTCATCGTAGCTACCCTGCAGTTCCTATTTGTTTAATTCCTCAGCGACTAGTATTTCTGTATTCTTGAATTTCCATGAACATTTCTCTTACTTCCTTCTAACACCGATCAACTGAAGTGTTTCTTCTGTTACCCATGATTTCTTCGCAGCTACCTTCTTTCTACGTATGTCTTTCCTTCCCACTTCTGTGATCGCATTTTTTAGAGAAAAAAATGGTTGAAATGGCTTTGAGCACTATGGGACTTAACTTCTGAGGTCATCAGTCCCCTAGAACTTAGAACTACTTAAACCTAACTAACCTAAGGACATCACACACATCCATGGCCGAGGCAGGATTCGAACCTGCGACCGTAGCGGTCGCGCGGTTCCAGACTGTAGCGCCTAGAACCGCTCGGCCACCCTGGTCGGCTTTTTTAGAGATTTCGATTCCACCTCAACTGAACTGTCTACTAAGCTATTTTTTATCGCAGTATCTGCAGCCTAAGAGAAATTTGAGCTTATCACTTCATTCGTTAATACTTCCCTATTCCAATTCTTTGCGTACTGATTCGTCATAACTAGTCTCTTCAGCCTACTCTTAATCACTTCTAAATTGTGGTCTAAGTCCATATCTGCTCCTGGGTACGACTTACAATCCACTACCTACAATTCATTATCTTAGAATACAGATTCATACAATCCAGTATCTGATCTTGGAATCTGTGCCTCACCATGATGTAATGTAACTGTAATCTTCTCGTATCTCCTAGCCTTTTCCAAGTATACCTTCTCATCTTGTGAACAAAGTATTCACTATTACTAGCTGAAATTTATTGCAGAACTCAAATAGTCTTTCACCTGTTTCGTTCTCTTGTAACGCTTTCATCTACTCTTTCCCCTACCACAGGATTCCAGTTCCCCATGACTATTAGATTTTCATCTTCCTTTACGTACTGAATTATCTGCTTAATATCCTCATATAATTTCTCTAGCTCTTCATCTGGGCTTGCGACGTTGGCATGTATGCCTGAACTATCGGTGTTAGTGTTGGTTTGCTGTCGATTCGGATGGGAACAACTGTTCGTAGAAACACACTCTCCCCTACCTTCCTATTCATAGCGAATCGTACTCCTGTTATACACTATGTTATCAAAAGTATCCGGACAGCTGGCTGAAAATGACTCACAAGTTCGTGCGCCCTTCATCGGTAATGCTGGAATTCAATATGGTGTTGGTCCACCCTTAGCCTTGATGACAGCTTCCACGCTCTCAGGCATACTTTCAGTCAGGTGCTGGAGGGTTTCTTGGGGAATGCCAGCCTATTCTTCACTGAGTGCTGCACTGAGGAGAGGTATCGATGTCGCTCGGTGAGGCCTGGTACGAAGTCGGCGTTCCAAAACATCGCAAAGGTGTTGTGTAGGATTCAGGTCAGTACTCTGTGGAGGCCAGTCCATTGCAAGGATGTTATTGTCGTGTAACCACTCCGCCACAGGCCGTGCATTAAGAATAGGTGCTCGATCGTGTTGAAAGATGCAGTCACCATCCCAGAATTGCTCTTCAACAGTGGGAAGCAAGAATTTGCTTAAAATATCAGTGTAGGCCTCTGCTGTGACAGTGCCACGCAAAACAAGAAGGGTGCAAGCCTCCTCCATGAAAAACACGGTCACACCATAACACCACCGCCTCAGAATTTTACTATTGGCACTAAACACGCTGGCAGATGACGTTCACCGGGCATTCGCCACACCCACACCCTGCCATCGGATCGCCACATTGTGTATCGTGATTCGTCACTCCACACAACGTTTTTCCACTGTTCATTCGACCAATGTTTACGCTCCTTACACCAAGCGAGGCGTCGTTTGGCATTCACCGTTGTGATGTGTGGCTTATGAGCAGCCGCTCGACCATGAAATCCAACTTTTCTCACCTCCCGGCTAATTGTCATAGTACTTGCAGTGGATCATGATGCAGTTTGGAATTCCTGTGTGATGGTCTGGATAGATGTCTGGCTATTACGCATTACTACCCTCTTCAACTGTTGGCGGTCTCTTGTCAATCAACAGACGAGGTCGTCCTGTACGCGACTGTGCTGTACGCGTCCCTTCACGTCTCCACTTCACTATTACATTGGGAACAGTGGACCTAGGGATTTTTAGGAGTGTGAAAATCTCGCGTACGTATGTATGACACAAGTGATACCCAATAACATGACCACGTTGGAAGTCTGTGAGTTCCGCGGAGTGCCCCATTCTGCTCTCTCACTATGTCTAATGACTATTGAGGTCACTGATATGGAGTACTTGGTAGTAGGTGTCAGCACAATGCACCTAATATGAAAAACGTATGTTTTTGGGGGTGTCCGGATACTTTTGATATCATAGTGCATCATTTCCTGCTGCTGTTGGTATTACCCTATGCTCATGTGAAATCCTTGTCTTCTTTCCATTGCACTTCACTGACTCCTGCTATATTTACATTGATCCTTTGCATTTTCCTATTCAGATTTTCTAGCTTCCCTACCACGTTCAATCTTCTGGCATTCCACGTCGCGTCTCGTAGAACGTTATATTTTCGTTACTTATTCAAACTTTACCTCACGGTCACCTCCCTCTAGGTGGTCCCCTCCTAAGGATCCGAATGGGGATCTGTTCCGGAATCTTCTGTCAATGAGGAGATCATCATGACTCTTTTTCAATTACAGGCCACATGACCTGTGGAGGATGCACATTATGTGTCTTTAATGGAGTTGTTTCTATTGCCTTCTGCACCCTCACGCAGTTAGTCATTCCTCCACCTTTAGGGACATTTTCTCACCCGGAGAGCAAGAGAGTGCCTTCTATCTTTGTCTGCTCCTCCACCTTCGTTGGCAAGGCCTTTGCTAGAATGAGGGTGACTTCTTAAACCAGAAGTCTTCGTCTGTCGATGTAGACGTTTATTCAAAATTTAAGCAGAGGCAATGTTGGAAGCCGGGACCGAGGGTCTATTAATTACCAATGAAAGACGCTAAATCTGTTTACTGTTTTTATCTCATTTTGTTCATTATTGTTCGTTGCGGACGTCCCATGACAGCCGTTCAAGTTCATCGTTAGTAGATTCACTAAGCTTTTTAACTACAGAAAGCAGCTAACTCTTCCAGCGAACACGCTGAGCTACCGTGCCGGCATCGGTACACCACCGCTCCGGACAACGAGATCTTGTGTTAAGCAAGTAGCGAAAACCACGAAAAAACTGTCCATAGAATCGCTGCACCTTCAGTTCATTACCGGCCTCTCAATTCACAATCCAGGAATCAACACTTTTAATCTTTGACTACTTCTTGACAGGCCACGACACAGCGTCTACTGGTCTCGAACCAGGCGAGGATAAACATACGAATGCGCAAGTGTCGAAGAAGGGAAGCCATAACGCACTATTTGGGAATGCGTGCTGAATGTAGATGTGTTCAATGTTGGCCAGCAGCAACTCAGAGATGGGCCCCCTCCACGCCCACACCGACGTGGTGACCAGACCAAAAGTTCTACTGTCACCTCCGTCCACACGTTAGTTATCTAGTAAGTGGATCACAGGATGCTGGGCTGTGATGTTATCCGTGCGTCTGTGTAAGACTACGCATTAACACGGTCCATCAGGTGATAGATAGTGGACGAAACGCGAGTGAGGGTAGCGACTTGAAGAGCAGAGAGAAAAAAGTGCCAAGGCTCGTGTCGTGGGAAAAAAACCTCTGCGACAATGGGATGGGTAGTAAGAGCAATAGTGGCTTACTAGCTGCGATAGTTCATGCAAGGTTGGATTTGTTAGTATGGGTATCATGCATCATTACCGTGGCAAGCGATGGCGATGTATCCCAGTTGCTGCAGCCGCTACATCCCTGGAACAATCAAGATCGTTACATAGTAGTGGGAGATGGGCCATAGATCGTCTCACTGGGTGGAGCTTGTCTGCATGCAGTGTACGGTACAGCTTCCTTACATGGTGCCAGTTATTCGGCAGTGTGTTCCAGCTGGATATCCAGTAATGGCGTCTGATTAACTGGGCCTCACCTGTATCGTTGTGTTTGCCTGTGTTTGACCATAGATGTTAGGTCCTTAGAGGTATGTCTTTTGGTCTTTTATGTTTCCATCTATGGTTATGGTCGTAGTTCCCCAGATTCAGAATAAACGGGTTCTGCGAATGTCTGGAGTTTCTGTATAGTCTTGTGGTGAGTTTGTGGGTTACCTCCGTGAGAGTCTCAAGTCAGTATTCCCGGTGAAGGTCCGCGTTGCGTGTGTATCGTGACTTGGACCTCGACACCCTTCTGTTCAGTGAGCATAGGGTAGAGCTGTTTGAGCCTCACAGTAGCTCGGTTGGTCATGTGTTGTACGTGGTCCCCCCAGAGTAATTTCCGGTCCAGCCAGATACCGAGGTATTTGACTTTCTCGCGGAAACGTATTGGGCGTGCATGTAGAGTTATTGGTCTGCAGTATCGATGTTCGCGCAGTTGCTTCGGTCTTCAAGTGAACAGAACCGCTTCGTACTTGTCAAAAATGGTTCAAATGGCTCTGAGCACTATGGGACTCAACTGCTTTGGTCATCAGTCCCCTAGAACTTAGAACTACTTAAACCTAACTAACCTAAGGACATCACACACATCCATGCCCGAGGCAGGATTCGAACCTGCGACCGTAGCAGCAGCGCGGCTCCGGACTGGAGCGCCTAGAACCGCACGGCCACCGCGGCCGGCCTTCGCTCTTGTCGACGTTTACTCTAACACGTCATTTCTCCAACCAAGGCTGAGCCACTCTCAGTGCAGTCTGTAAGCGTGACGTAATGCTTGATGGTTTCCTATCTTGCGCGAGGATGGCTGTGTCATCCGCGAAGATTGCCATCGTTGTGTTGTGTGTGGTTGGGAGATCGTTTATGCAGAGGTTAAACAGTAGGGGCCCTAGGATGCTTCCCTGGGGTACTTCCGCGTGTATACCGTGTCGTGTTGATTGTTTTCCCTGCACGTCGCTGTTGAAACTCCTGTCTGTGGGGTATGAGTGTATTAGACGCAGCAGCCCGTCGGGGAATCCCGCGTCGCTGAGTTTGCGAATGAGGCCGTTGTGCCATAGACGGTCGAAAGCCTTTTCGATGTCCAGGAACACCACCCCTGTTGCTTTGTTTGTGTTGAAGCCATGTGTTATATGTTCAACGACCCGTAAGAGTTGTGTTGTGGAGTGGTGATTTCTGAAGCCGAATTGCTCCGGTCTCAGGATGTCATTCGTTATGCAGTGCCTAGTGATGCGTTTGAGAATAACCTTCTCAACAATATTACTGAGCGAGCTCAGAAGGCTGATGGGTCATTAATTTTGTGGGAGGCTGTGGTCTTTCCCCGCTTTCTGAAAATCATGACCTTGGCCGTCTTCCAAAAGGCGGGGAAGTGTTGGTGCTTTAGTATGGCATTCGTTACGTGTATTAGTTACTCAGTAGCTTTATCCGTGAACACCTGGTGGACACGGTTTTCAATGCCATCATGACCAGGGGCTTTCCTAGCAGCGGAATGCATTATAGCCCAGGAGACTTCGGCTGTGCTAGCATGTCGAATGTCGTCGCGCGATGGTTGGGCTAGAATGCGTGTAACCTCCTAGTCAGTAGTAAGTGTGAACACTGGATCTGATGGTACCAGGTTTGGTGTGAATGACGCTGCGAGTGTGCGGGCCATTAGTTCTGCTTTCTCTTCCGCTGAGTATACAGCTCCGTCACGCCCTTGAAGCGTTGGGGTACGTATTTTCTCCCTGGTGAAGTGTCGGGCTAGTTGCCACACGCCAGGTTGCGCGGTGTCCAGCTCTTCGAGTTTTTGGTTCCACTGTTGTGTTGTGTGTGTTTGTATTTTATCGTGTATGATGCCCTGTAGCCTGTTAATGTGCCGTTTGAAGTACTGACGCCAGGTGCGCTGCCATTGTCTCCTGAGGCGATTCCTCATTTAGATTAGGCCCAGGATTTCCTGGGGCAGGGCCGCACTGTGTTGTTGTGAGATGCGATCAGGTATGGTGTCCGCCATTGAGTCCTGGACGGCGTTAGTGAGGGTTTCTACTGCCTCGTCAATTTGAGCTGTTTCGTTAATTTCGTGTATGGGTGGGATGTGGCTATCGAGCGTTTCCTTGAACAATGTCCAACTCGCGCGCCCGTAGTCCAACATCCTGCGTTGTTCCATGTGCTGCAGTGTTTCCTCAGTGTATAGTATTACAGGTTGGTGGTTTGAGGGCAGATCGTTTTCAACGGCAACGTCGAGTGTCGATGTAATGCCCTTGATGAGGGCCATGTCTAACACGTCTGACCTGTGTCCCCTCTGATAGGGAATGTGCGTCTGTTCAGTCGGCGCTAGTTTAATGTAGTTTCTGCCTAGTGAATGTTCATACAGTTTTCTGCCGTTGGGATTTCGTATGCGTGGATTCCATTCTGGGTGTTTGGCGTTCAGATCTCCAGCGACTATTACTCGCGGTGAGATGTTGAGTAGTGTGCTGATATCACGTGTTGAAATGCCTACAGGACTGTTGTATACCAATATCAGTGTGGTGTAGGCTCCGTTGAATTTTACTTTGACGGCCGCAGCCTCGATTTTTTCCAGTTCAGGCAGCTCTATGTTTGTGTGCTCAATGTCTTTGTGTATGACGATTGCAGTTCCACTTGCCACGGCGTCGCCCGGTCGGTCGGTATGATAGACGCAGTAGCCAGGAAAGTTTAATTGTTTGTGCGGTTTAAGCTTAGTCTCGCTCAGTAGCGCGGCAAGGATTCCCTTGCGCTCCATGAACGCGGCAGTTTCTGCCCTTTTGTTGTGGATCGAGTCTGCATTCCAGAACAGGACCTGTGATAGTGTGTGCGGGCTTGCGTTACGGGCCGGGTGTGGTATGTTATTCATGTAAGAGTATGAAAGAGTGTTGTGATGGCAGTGTGTATGACGGCCCAGTATTGCCTGGGTTCGGCGCTCATGTGCTGGGTGATCTGTCTAGTGACGGCCGTCAGCACCTCGGCAAGGATTTGAACGGTCGTGTGTCGAGGGAATAGTGTTTCCAGTATTCCCCCAGGTGATGTGCTGGTGTTGGGTGTGGCAGCCTGAGGTGCTGCTGTAGAGTTAGCGGCCGCTTGTGCGGGTACCGGTGTGTTGTTAGGAGTGGCATTTGTGTTTATGTTTTGTGACAGAGGTTGTGGCGCCTGTGTTACCTCTGTGGTGAGGGGGATGGTAGTGTGGGTTACAGTCTCGACGTCTTGTTGACTGTTTTCCTGTGTGTTATTGGTCTTTTGTTGCTGGGTGGCCTGTTGTGGTGATCTGGTGTTCCCCGACCTGTGTTTACGTGTACGTCTATTCCTCCTCTGGGCTTGGGGTTCTGGGGGTTCTTGTGTGGGTGTGTTTTCCCGTATAGCGTGCGTTTCTTCGGAGCACGTGACTTCCGGGAGTGGGGTCGTGTTGTTTGGGGGCATAGGTGTTGGTACCGATGCTTGTTGGTTTTCAGGTGTTGTCTGTGGCTGTTGTGTAGCTGTTGCAGCGGTTGTTTCGCGTGTGTGTGAAGGGCGCTGAGGTTCCGCGACCTATGCCCTTCCGACAGAGCGTGCAACCCTGGCAAACGTTACGCCGTTCCTTACTGGGTTCGGCGCTGGCCTTGGGCGTGGAATGTCGTACTGCACCCTGTTCTTGTCTTGTTTACGCTTCAGCGCCTGTTTATGTGCACTGCACTGCGTGAAGTTGGCCGAATGGGGCCCACTGCAGTTGGCGCAGCGTCGCTGGTTTGGCTGCGTTTGTGTGCAGGTGTTGGATCTGTAATTGCCAGCACATCCGCGGCAACGAGCTGCCAGGCCACAACGGAGGGCCGAGTGGCAGAATCCCTGGCAGTTGTTACATTGTTGGGGGAAATTGGGTGGTTCGTAATGTTCTACGTGTACGTCCATCAGCAGAAACCTCTTTATCTACAGGATGGCGCGGGAATCAGCCGTGTCGGCTAACTGAACCATGTAGTGTGGTAGCGGTGCGTGTGTGCGGAACCCCGTCATCCGGGAGGCACTTTTACAGTCGAATCCCAGATAACCGAGCGCCGCCTGTACTGTCGCGTTAGGGGTACTAGGAACCACTCCCTTGGTCACCTACTGCTGGGTTCTCTCGTCCAGCGTTCTGTACGTGTAGTGTTCGATCTTCCGATCTTTGAGGAAGGTCAGAAAATCTTTATATTAGTTGTCTGTGGCAACGTACAATGAAGCCCTATCCCCCGAGTTCTTTGCGTGTAGTGTGCCGTTAATGTGGCTTTCCGCGAATGCAGTGTTAAGGGCACTAAGGTTCCCATAGTTTTGTATAACGACTGGGGGGAAGCCAGTCTTGTGTTGTGTGAGCACCGCTGCGGCTTTGTGTGCTTTGTTGTTGTTCACCACAGTCGCTTTTGCGTTTTGTTTCGTGTTATTATTGTTGCTAGCCTGAGATGAGCTAGTAGGTGCAGGCAACAGCGCCTTTCGGCTGCCTAGCGAATTTGGTTGCTCGCTTGCCTGCGTTGGTGTTTTTCTGAGTTTGCGTTTAGGACCCTCCACCTGCCAGGGCTCTGTGTAGGGGTTTTCTGGGTCCGCTTCCGCCGCCGCTGCCTCAATCTCTTGAGGCTGCGGCGTCGGTGGGACAATGGTGCATGACTGTCCAGTAGCAGGAGAGAGTAATGTTATGTTGAGTGTTGCTGTTTAGGTTGGTGAGACGTCCACCCCAATAAGTTCGGTGATCAGCCGGCGCGAGTCGAGCTGCTTTTGCGCCAAGCGGTGTGTTGCAGTCTTACTGCGGGTAACAGCAGGGGAAATGCTAGCAGCGTCCGCCATCTCGCACTTAGGAGTATTTATTAGGTGGGGAGGGGGAGACGACAATTTTGCTTTTCTCGATGTGCGAGAAAAGTGTATGTTGTTCCCTATTGAAGTGGGAGTTCCCTACGTTATACTAACATGCGCTGTTAGTGCAAGCGCAGCACCTAAAGGAGGTGCGGAAGAAGGAAGGCCTGCAGCACGCGGGCGTGGTCCTGTGAAGGAGCCCTGGTACTGCCGCAGAGTCCCTCAAAGAACGTGAGAATCGGTGAGACAACATGTAAGATCTTAAGGGATACCGCCAACGTCATTTCAAGAAAAGCTGGAGTAGCTCGGCAATCGGAAACTATGACTCAATAATGCAGCAACATAGTATTTCAGTTGTGAAGATTAAAGGACAAGTGTAGTGGTTCATTAACATAAGGCCCTACACTTGGTATTTGTTCTTCACACATTAAATACTATCTTACTGCAGCCTTAAGTCATAGCTTGTGGTTATTTGTGTTCTTAAGATGAATATCTCATACGACATGAGCTATTTGGCTTTTTTCAGTGTGTTGTATCAGCATTTGATGTAACGAGGTCCGAAGCAGTCAAATATAAAATGGTCACAAACTAGGTAAAGTGCTCCCGTGAACATGGTTGCTGATTTTTCCACGTTTACGAGTTTACTGTCGTACAGTTGCTGAATTTACAGCCACGTTTAATATCTCCTGGTATTGATAAAATCTATTCCACTATGACATTATAGGCTTCCTTTCTCCTTTCGCGCATCCAAAATCGACTTTGGTGCTCAGAGGACTTCATAAAAAACTGGAAAACTCAAATAATTATCCATGTTTTGAGAAATCAGTGACAAGATCTCACATTCCGTTTTCCTTTTGCTCGGGAACGATCTGAACATCTGAATATCAAAGGTGAATTTGACAATGAAAGTTTACGTGTTTTACTTTACAAACTATGAGATCTAGTTTTTCTGGGAAAAAAAGGTTACGTTCAGAATAGCATGCAAAATTCGAGGCACCAGCCAGGGACTGGGTTGCCTTCTTTTATTTTTAATGGTTCAAATGGATCTGAGCACTATGGGACTTAACATCTGTGGTCATCAGTCCCCTAGAACTTAGAACTACTTAAACGTAACTAACGTTTAATATCTCCTGGTATTGATAAAATCTATTCCACTATGACATTATAGGCTTCCTTTCTCCTTTCGCGCATCCAAAATCGACTTTGGTCACACACACATCCAAGCCCGAGGCAGGATTCGAACCTGCGACCGTAGCTGTCATGCGGTTCCAGACTGTAACGCCTAGAACCGCTCGGCCACAACGGCCGGCTTTTATTTTTAATCCTTTTCTTTATGTTGAAATGCTAATTTGGAAAGTAATAGAATTGTACTTGTGACGAATTATTTCGCTGGTATCTGTGAGTTGCTACGTGATCTTTCTGTAGTTCCACTTCATCTTTTCCTTCTAGTTTATGTACGAGTAATTATTTACAGTTCAATGTCGTACCAGCACGTTTGTTTTTAGCAACGTGAACTGCTTACTAGTTTTGGGGTATTGTGTGAGCTGCAGGAACAAGCGGAAGGGGAAAGTTGGGTGTGGTTTACCTGGCAGTTGTCCCGGCATGCTGGTACCATGTGAGTTGTGGGAACAAGAGGCAGAGGGAAGTTGGTCTTGGTTTACCTGGCAGCTGTCCATGAGGGGAGATTCCTAGTGCAGCAGGGTTTCATCCACCTAGAGTCAACAGCTGTGGTTTAGCACTGCACTAGCAGGGGCTGGGGTGACGCTGTCAGCGGGGACTTCCGGTTGTACAAAGCAGTAGTGCTTGAGGTTACGGGAATCCCTCAAGAAAAGTAGGTGTGGACAGTGCTGGCGTTTCGACTGTATCATATAATACTTTTCATTGGACCTTCCAGCCACAGGAAACACGAAAAAATTTTTCGTTAAAAAGGGTGCCTTTCTTGACTGCTGGCTGAAAATGTTTTCGCCGTGATAACATCTTACTGTGTTGCAAAAGAAGCAAGTTACCACATTAGCCTTTGCTTTGTTTTCTGTTTCATGGGTGCAGAAGACATTAGTCTGGCACTGTGGAGAAAGACTTGAGCACTCGCTTCTCCGTACGCAGCATCCCAGCTCATTGGTTCATTCAGAAAATCCCCGTAGTGGGAGATGTAACTTTTTTATTACATTAAAATTTCCATTGCTTAGAAGCTTTTGTAGTAGAAGGTACACGTAGTTATAATTGGAATTCTGGAGTGAAGGAGGACAGGAGTCGTTAAGTGCAATTACGTGGTAGGCGCTCTTGGAATGAAGTTGCTCCGGTCTTGGCTTTTATTAATCACTCTTCGCACTCGCTTCGGATTTAGAAAAAAATACACCTTGAAGGTGAAAGGATGTCATCAACTAAGGACAAAGGACCATTCCACAACTGATGTAATGGGCTCATACGGTTGCAGCAGCGCACGTCTTGTAGCTGCAGTTCCGTGCTCACAATTGGTAAGATGTATCCGAGGCGCCAAATTTCGATGCTTTGACTAAGTTTGGCGCAGTCAGGCAATGGGTTGTAATACCCCAGTTACTTGGGCTCATTTTAATATCATTTAAATTATTCAGTTTAATTAAAATGATTAGTGTTTCCATTCGTAACAGTCTTAACAAGACTGGGATTAACTGGAACTGTGAGTGTCATGCGGGCAGAGAGAACACTTTATCGGAGCTCGGACGGTATTTTACAATATTTTAATCCGGGTTATGTGCAAAACGATGGGCCCCTCGCGTTTGTCTCAACTGGCCTCCCACAGAGACGTATAGTCAGTCATTTACTGGACGCAGTGTACCCACCAGATCTGGAAACACACCTTTCTATATCAACGAAAATATTGTAGCATTCGGACGATATGTCTCTGCAAACACATTCTGCATCAGTTATGGTGTTTCTAGACGCGCTCAGGTTACCAATGCCTACATGAAAGACCATCTCCAAGGTAACAGGTGGGAAGCTTCCACAGATAAATTTCATCTTGCTGTTCTTCCTGAAAGCTCATACCCACACATTCCTGCCCTCCAACCGTTCTCAACTGGGGAGACCTACCTGTGGCTCATTTCGAAGTGAGACTCACTGCCGAAGACAATTGTAGTCCGGCCGGCCGAAGTGGCCGTGCGGTTAAAGGCGCTGCAGTCTGGAACCGCAAGACCACTACGGTCGCAGCTTCGAATCCTGCCTCGGGCATGGATGTTTGTGACGTCCTTAGGTTAGTTAGGTTTCACTAGTTCTAAATTCTAGGGGACTAATGACCTCAGCAGTTGAGTCCCATAGTGCTCAGAGCCATTTCAACCATTTGAATCAAGCCAATTGTAGTCCAGTGTGTGCAATTCCAGCCTGAGGACGTGTCTGGAGACACCTCAGACAGCGGTGGTATACTAAATTAACCACTTGTTTATCTGTACATCTACATCTACCGGTTTCCGTCCAGTTCGGACAGTCCCTCCGTGGTGCTTCGTTTTTTGACCTTGAGTAAATTTTATTAAAACTGATTACCCGTTTCGGAGTTTCTGCTATCGTTAATTTAAAAATTTTGCTGCGACATGGGACCGTTTAGTCATTACACGTAGTACATCATGTACCGATTACGCATCCACGTATCGCTGCTAAATTTTGTGATCTGATGGTGGGTGAAAAGTCGGAACAGACGATGAATTTTAGTAAAGCACACTGATGGAAAAAATTGTAACACCAAAAAATGATTAATGTTGGGTAAAAAAATTTCGGGAATACATTTATCTAAGTAACATACTTCACTGACTGACACTGCCAGGTCACAGATTAATGCAAGTGCGAGAAAAGGCATTGCAGATGTGTAATACTGGTATTTTGATAATCGGTGTAACCGCCAGAATGTTGCATGCAAACATCCAGATGTGCATGCATTCTGCTGTACAGGTGCCGGATGGCAGTTTGTGGGCTGAAGTGCCATGTCTGTTGCACTTGGTGGATCAATACAGAGTGCGCTGATGTCGTCCGATGATGCTCTATATAAATGTCCGATTGAGGTAGAGCTGGTTGTCGAGCAGCCAAGGCAACATGTCGGCAGGTTGTAGAGCACGTTGTGTTACAACAGCGCCATGTGGGCGAGCGTTAACCTGTTGGAAAACGTCCCCTGAAATGCAATTCATGAATCACAGCACAACAGATCGAATCACCAAATTGACGTAAAAATTTGCAGTCGGTGTCACCGGGAAAATCACAGGAAGGTACATGCCGTCATACGAAATCGCGGCCTAAACGATAAGTCCGAGCGTAATTCTAGTGCGTCTAGCAAGCAGACAGGTTGGTTGCAGGCCCTCAGCTGGCCTCCTCCTAACCAACACACCGAAACCGAGGTAGATGCAGATACACAACAGACCAACATTCTGCTCCCAATGAGAACTCGCTTGACACCGCTGAAGTCGTAAATCGCGGACATATGGCGTTAGTGGAGTGCACCGGTTTGTAATAGCTGTCTGTGTCGGTGTGATGCCAACTGTTGCTCAGTGTACTGAAGAAAATTCAGTGCGATGCCCCGAAGCCATAAGCGGAACACGATCTTCTCTTTTGGTAGTGCTACGTGGTCGCCCGAAGCCCGGTCTTCTTGCGACCGCATATTTTCGTGACCACTGCTGTCAGCACTAATATACAGTGGCTACATAACCTGACTAGTCAGTCTTTCTGCATTATCGCAGAAGGAACATCCTGCTTCTCGTTGCGCTATTGCACGACCTCGTTCAAACTCAGTGCGTTGTTGATAATGGCGTTCTTGTCTAAAATAAGTCATTCTTAACTAGCATCCAATCATCACGTCGAATCTCAAAGGTAAGTAACACTCACCATTGTTACAGCGTGTATTTCAAGCAAACGTGTTTTGCATCCTCATAGTGCCGTTACTAGCGCCAGTCTTATGCGGCTGGCGCAAAATTTGAACAGATATCAGCTTTGAGTTGTCGAAACACGCCTACCAACATCCGTTTATGTCACACAACTCCTTGGTGTTGGGATTTCGTTTTCCGCCCATGTGTTATGTGATAAAGACACTGACTTTTAGTATGTAAGTTTTGAGCCGTGCTGCGGCTCGCATTCGTGCTGATTGTAGGTTTCCGTCCTCGGTTGGAGGCCAGACCGTATCGTTTAGTTGACATGGTTGCGGTTGTTTGTCCTCTTCTCGTGTTGACTGGCGCCACTTGGTTTCGCAAGCGTTGCCTGTCCGCTAGTGGCAGCAGTGGTGGTTATCGAAGTGTAGCAACTGTGGCCCTATCTTTGTGGCGACGTAGTTGTTCTTCTGGGTCGTGTCAGTGTGCAGTTCGGTTGGGGACTCAGGAGGAGCAAGGTCCGCACAGTGCGCGAACACACCGGTACCGCTGACGGTGCACAGGGACTGCCGGATCGAAGGCCTGTGGTCACGAGGGCGCAGGACCTCGTCCTAAACCGGATCGTGCAAGCTTTTAGTTGAGTGCTTTTGGATTAAAGTAGAGAACCCTCCACCATTGTGAGATCTCGCAATTCTCCAGTGACTTGGGATCGTGTTGTTGCTCATAGTGTTAGCGAGGCGAAGAGCAGTGAGTGGAGTGCTTGGGGAAGGCGGATCTGATTAGCTTTCCTGCACTTCTAATTACTGTTTATTGCGTTAAGTTTGTTACTATTTGTTAAGTTCAACCAGCGATATTTTTCCTGCCTCGTGGCCGCTAACGCCCCAGTTACCTGCCTTGGGTGTTAGTGTATGTAACGGCAGTGTACGTTTCCTCGCCTTGCCACTGCTGTCCGGTGAGGCGTGTAGCTTTAACAGTTTCCTTGATTGTAGGTTGATTGGCAATTCTTCTACTCTGATGGTAGTGATTCTTTTCTCATTCTGGCGCTCTAAGCACAGTATTCAGCGGGCAGAGTCCAGACCGCCGTTTCCGGCTTTGGCGTATTTTTACATCTTTGCATTTAGTTTATTGGACGTCAGGGAGCCTCAGCAAGATTATCATTAGTCATTCACTAGACTGCCACTAGTCTGAGTTACCCTCTTGTGAAGTGAATGCAACTCTTGGCTGCCTATCTCAACGCTCGCGAAAGTGTTTTTTGCCGGACCTGCTCAGAGGTCGATTCCTGGTGCACCGTCTGTGACTGGCCCTTGTGTTTTATTATTGTATTTGCTGTTTTATTTTATACTCTTAAATCTTTTTATATAATTGCCATTCTTGGCGTTACATTTGGTCTCACCAGTTTGGTGATCAGTTGCCCGTATTTTTAAATTAAATTTTGCTATTGCATTGCTGTTTCACAGTATGTTTGTTAAAACTTTTGTAATTGCCGTTCTTGGCGTTTAAGGCCTTCAGCCGTGATCACTGTGGCTTGTTTTTTTTAACACTATTTGTATCTGTATTTTATGGTGATTTGCTAAACTGTAATGCACTGAAAGAACTATTGTTTACACAGTTTTTTATTCCTTCGTTAATAACGTGTGGTATTTTTTATTTGTTGTTGAGTCTGGAATTACTGTTTTAAAAATAAATGTAACTGTAAAAGGCAACCGATAGTAACTGATTACGGCCCCGTCCACAACCGTAACCGAATCCTGCTATTCCTTGACTACCTGGTCTCAAGTTTGTCAAATGCTAGCGAATTGTATTCGAAACTTCGACCATAAGTATAATAGACTGGCCCTGACGTCATTTTCGTGGCTCCAACATCTCTGGGCTGAAGTCACGTGAATGTTGGCAATACATGGTTGTTTCGTGTTGCGTTTATGGCTGTACTCAGCGTTTTGGCGTTTTGTCGGGGGAAATGGCATTACATTTCACGTGTAAGTGTTTCTATGATAGTGCAGATGCGTTTATTGAAATCTGCTGAAGTGACTTTTATATGTTTTTTACACTTGAAATAGAGTATCAGGTAAATTAAAGTGTTGAAAGTGATGCCTGTAAAGTCTGACTTATATTACATTTTGGAAAGTATCTGTGATAATTCGGTTACAGAAGTAAGTATAACTGTTTCTCGTTCCTACTCATAGGTTCCCTAAGGATGAAAAAAACCGAAGGCAGCTTTGAAACGGAAAACGGAAAAACTTCAAAGTCTCACCTTTCATCTAAAATATCATTTTTTTTAAACTGATAGTTTAAACTTTTGTAAAAATAGTGGGAACTGAACCTTTGAAGTGCACCTAAAGTTGATACTCTAAAATGGACCTGCTCCTAAAATCGACAATTCTGGCACCTATAGTTGATGTAATTCCCATATCCCATTTGCTTTTATAAGCGGCTAGAGCTCAAAACGCGGCGAATCCATTGTTTAAAGTTTTGACAAGAGCCCACTCTTACTGTTTAAAAGAATTTTAACGACATTTTACTTTAATTGATAGTTTATAGTAATTTCGTCGCACTGGCCACCAGAGTGGCGTTCGATGCATTTGTTAGATTTTATAAATGGTACTGTGATCAAATCCAGGTCAAATGTAGTTCCGGCATAATTTTTCGCAAATAAAAAAGTAACTTTTGTTGGAAGCGTTTGGCAGTCAATTGAGAAATGTGGAGAAATTCGTATACAAACATAGGACGGCAGACCGCTGATTTGAAATCCCACCACGTTTTGCCAACAGTCCCGTGGTTTATGTTGAAGCCACACCAGCCCTATAGCTTCTGCACAGCAAGGCCAGTCTACTAGTATCTATGGTCGAAGATTCGAAACGACGTACAACGTACGACGAGAAGATTTTAGTGACGAGTGTTGGCGCGACGTATTCTGAGGACGCTTAGGCTACTGCCGCGTGCTGCGGGTCTGTGCGACCTGCGGGCAGCTCTGCCGACGTGGCCGTCAACAGGTGGCCATCAGTCAGCGGCGGCGGCGGCGCCCGCGAGTCTGCATTCTTCCCCGCGACGGCAGTCCGGCCCGAGCAACGGCCGGACACGTTTTCCTTTTACTCTTCTTCGCTTCTCCCCTGGCCGCTTGTTACCTCTTTTAAAAACAAATTACTCGTCTGCGGCTAAGTGAAATCCGCGCACGCCGGTTGCGGCATTCCCCCGTGGCGCGCGCGCCTGCATTCTGCTGCCAATAATTCGCCCGTCCCAAGGGCGCCGTATTTTGGCCGCGGCTCTGCGGCAGTCGGCCTGCCGAGCGCTTTCATTTTCGTGCCGTCCGCCGAGGGTCACGGACTCGTGGTCGGCGGGTATCGGGCCGGTGGCGGGACAGGGAATAATTCTGTCATTAAAATCGCGACAACCGCCGTCGCCGTCGCAGTCGCAGCAGCCGGCTCCGAAACGGGAGTGCGGCGCAGGCGCGCGCCGGGCCCGGCTGTGCACTCTAATGAGGATTGCGGGCCGGCCGTAATTAGGACCGGTCCGGGGCTGCGCCATTCGCTCACAACCAGCGCGGCCGCGACTGTCGCGAACGGCCGAGTCAGGCAGTCCGCGAAAAATGCCAGCGCCCGTACGCGTTTTAGTTTTGTGTTAGTCCCACACGTAAACACGTCGGATACGTGTTTGACACGTCCTTAGAAAAAATCGCTGACACCGTCCTCACATGGGAAGAGGTAACTGGATTTCGTGAAGAAATTAGTCCAGTGGTACAATAAGAATCCTACGATACCGGAGCGTATCGATGTTCATAAAGACCAGTTATGTTATACTTAAGTACACTGCTGGCCACCGTAAATGCAACACCAAGAAAGACAAGAGGTAGCACAACAAGATTTATTTTGTAAATAACATGTTGACGAAGTATCAAATGATTACGTTTACAGACGTCTGTGACATGTGGTTCCTGCCAGAATCAGTAGCCAGAGTAGCCGCCATTGTTGGAGATCACCGCTGCCACACGTCTCGGCATTGAGTCAAAGAGACGTTGGATGTGTTCCTGGGGTACAGCAGCCCAAGCAGCTTCCACACGTTGCCAAAGATAATCTGGTGTGGCAGCTGGGGATGTAATCTAGGTCACTCGTTGAGCAACCATGGACCACATGTTTTCTATCGGCGAAAGATCCGGAGAGCGAGCCGGCCAGGGAAGCAATTCAATCTGGTTATTGACGAGGAACCTTTGGACAATGCGTGCCACGTGTGGTCGCGCATGATCCTGTTGAAATATGGCTGTGGCCGAGCCCTGAAGGTAAAGAAGGACAACTGGCTCCAGCACCTCGGATATGTAGCGCCGGCTATTTAAAGTACCGGCAATGCGTACTAGAGGCGTGCGAGAGTAATATCCAATACCGCCCCATACCATAATACCCGGTGCAAGACCAGTGTGGCGGTGCATAAAGCAGCTGTCCAGCATCCTCTCTCCACGGTGTCTCCACACTCGAATCCGACCATCGTGGTGCTGCAGACAGAAGCGTGCCTCGTCAGTTAAGACAACGTCACTCCATTCTGCCGTCCACATCCGTCTGTCATCACACCATTGGCGACGGAGACGTCTGTGGTTCTGCGTCAATGGTAGACGAAGCAATGGACGTCTTGCGGACAGACCACTCTGCTGTAAACGGCGTCGAATGGTACGCGCAGACACTGGATGATGCGTTACAGACGCAATGTGCTGTGCTATGGTTCGGGATGTCACTGAGCGATCCGTCACTGCCATGCGCACAATTTGCCTATCAGCACGTGCAGTGGTGCACCGAGGTGAATGCGATCGACCACGTCCTGCATCCAACGGTCACATATCCGCATTACAGTTGTTTGGTTTCGTCCAACACGACTAGCGATTTCTCTGTACGATAATCCACAATCTCGGTAAGCCACCATCCTTCCTCTGTCGAACTCGGATACTTGATCAAAAGATGTTCGCTGTTGTCTACGAGGCATAAATGATCGTCTTGTGAAACAACCACAAGGTAAACACACGTGCCGAACGTACACTCGTCGAAATCGCCAAGCCTTAAATGGCGCTATGAGGTGGCGCCACAGGCGCGCGTGATGTGCGTCTGCGCTGAAATTCTAATCAGTTGCATATCTCATCGCTGCAAACCCATGGTGTAAAATTCACTTGAATCGGATGCTTCCTTCAAGGTGTTGCATTTACGGTGGCCAGCAGTGTATTTATATTCTACATATTTTATTAAAATTCTATAAACCAGTTTTACTAATTTTATAAAGATGTGCTAGCGATTGTTGTTGTCAAAGACATGCAGGGGTGTACGTGCACCAATCATAATCTCACCCAAACCATCAAACCACGACCTCCACACAGGTCCCTTTCAAAGACATTAAGGGGTTGGTATCTGGTGCTTGGTTCACGCCAGATGAAAACCTGGGAGTTCCTTGTGAATTTAATACAAGAATGTTCTGCAGTATGCGATTGCATTTACATTACCGTATGATTAGGGAACGAACTTGACTTACTTGACTTCTTCCTGTCGCTCCCTCTGGAACATAGGGCCGTGACGAAATTCCTCCATCTGGCACGATTTCTAGCAAGTCTCTTCACTTCAGGTTTTCCCATCCTCCGCAGCTTCTCTCTCGATCGTCTTTCTCCAGTTCTATTGGGACAACCACGTTTTCTAACTCCTTGAGGGTTCCAATCCAACGGCTTCCTTTCAACACTTCCATCTGGTTTCCTCAGAGTATGCCCAATCCAGTTCCATTTTCTTTCCTTGATTTGTATATTGATTGGCTACTGATTTGTCTCCCTACAAAGATCTTCATTTGTCATTGTATCTGGCCACCTCACATTTAAAATACGCAGAGACAGCGGCTGATAAAAACTTGAAGCTGTTTTTTATATGGTTAGTCACCTTCCAAGTTTCGCTTCCGCCCCCCCCCCCCCCCCCCCATCACTCTCTTCATCACATGGTTCAGCACCAACAGAAATAGTGTTGGCGAAAGAATACACCCTTGACGTACTCCGAATTAATTGGGAAAGACTCTGTTAGTTCTTCATTACGTAATACTTGGCGTTCATAGTCTTCATACATTTCATTGATGATGTTTATAATCTTCGTTGGAATGCCATATTTTGCAAGTGTGTCCCACATGTCTCTTCGACTGACAGAGTCGAAAGCCTTTTCAGAGTCAATGAAGGTAAGGTAGAGGGTGTGTTGCCACTCAGCACTTTGTTTCAGAATACTTCTGAGAGTAATAAGGTCCACACAGGTTCGATGTTTTCCAAAACCCGCCTGCCCTCTCCTCAGTTGTGCTTCCACAGAATCCCTAATGCGGTTTAAAATGGATCCTCGAAAGTACCTTACTCGGCACTAATAGTAGGGTAATGCCCCGCCATTTGTTGCAGTTAATAACATCTTATTGTTTGGGTATTTTCACAATAATACTCGTTCCCAGTCTGTTGACAATTTCTCCTCTCTTCATATCTTCTCTAAGAGGATGTCCAAGTCTGTTTTCAGCACCTCAGATGTTATATTATCTGGTCCTGGTGCCTTCCAATTCTTGATCTGCTTCAGCACTATCCGAATTTCTGCTTTCGTGGGTGCATTTACAGCAATGCTGGGACTAGGATCATTGTACTCCGTTTGCTCTTGTTCTTCTACCTCACCGCCAAGGTCTCTATTTAGGGCTTCGTTAAAGTGTTCCTTCTACCTACGTAATTGTTCTTCATGTGTAGCTAGTATCTCTCCTTTCTTATTCCTTTTCTTTGAAAGCATCTTAGTAACATCATATAATTCTTTCGCATCCCCCCTCAGCGCTGAATGTTCTGCTCTATCAGTCTATTCATCTATCCATCTTCTGTGATCTCTTCTGACACTCCTATTCACTTCTGTATCTGCTGCTCTATAATCACCTTGTGCCTGTGTTCTTTGCTGCCTGGTCCTGCTCTGATTTACTCTTCCCTTGCCCTCCTTTCTATGGGTGATCACCCCCCCAAGTATGTTAGGACATTCAGTCTCTTCGCAGGCGATTTTTAAAGCCAAATTGTCTCTCACTCACTTGCTCAAAAGTATTCTTAACTTCTGTCTACATTCCCTCCATCTCCTTATCCTCAGTCCTCTCCAGTTCCAGCGCCTGGAATCTGTTCCAGAGATCCAGCTGGAATCCCTCAGCTATCTGTGGATCTTTCAGTTTACCTAGGTAGAATTTTCTGTGCCTTGGCTCGAATATCTTTCTGGAAGCCACAATCTTCAATCGGAGCCTGGCAGTAACAAGATGGTGCTCGCTACTTGCGTCAGTTCCTCTATTCCGCACATCTTCCAGGTTCCTCCTGAAGTTCCTGTATACATTGATGTGGTCAATTTGATTTTCTGCTATATGATCTGGAAATACCCATGTTATCTTATGACATCTCCGATGAGGAAACAAGGTCTCTTCTATCACAAGGTCGTGGCTTGCGCAGAAGTCACTAAAGTTTTCCCCATTATCATTCATTTCACCCCATCCATGTATCCCCATTATCTGTTCCAATCCATCATCGTTATCTCACACCTAGGTGTTTACGTCTCCCATAACAACGAGAATATCTTTCTTGCTCACTTTCCTTAGGGTCTCTCGTAGCAGGTAACAGAACTCCTCCTTTTTCTCAATCTCTGATGTCTTTGTGGGGGCATAGCATTGGATGAGCGTCACGTTTCGGACCTTCGTCTTAAATCTAGCACTCATGATAATACTGCACACAGGTCCCCATTGTAGAAGACCCTTATTTGCTGCCATGGTCAACAATACCACAACTCCATCCCAGTGTTCCTCTTCCTCTTCACATCCTGAGTATGAAAACGTAATTCCATCCAATGTCTGCGTTTCATCAAACTCTGGCCACCTCACTTCTCAATCCCAGGACATCAAGCTTATAGTTATTCATTTCTCTGGTCATTTGTTTCAGCTTGCAACTCTCCCTCCAGGTTCGTATATTCCAAAAGCCAATTTTTGTTTTCCTATTCATGCCAAAGGTTGTCACCAGTTTATCCATCCGGTTTGGTATTCTCGTCTCCATTTCAGTAATCAGGTTGTTAAAGAAGGTCGGGTGATTGGCTCAGAATGGTTCAAATGGCTTTGAGCACTATGGGACTCAACGTCTGAGGTCATCAGTCCCCTAGAACTTAGAACTACTTCAACCTAACTAACCTAAGGACATCACACACATCCATGCCGGAGGCAGGATTCGAACGTGCGACCGTAGCGGTCGAGCGGCTCCAGACTGTAGCGCCTAGAACCGCTCGGCCACATCGGTCGGCTGGGTGAATGAGCCACCGCTTCCTATTGCTCAGGCACTGACGATTTACCAGATGTTCGGCAAATGGGCTTGGCATTTCCTCCGCACCCCTATACCTGGTTTAACCGCCAGCATCGGTTAAGTGGGGTAAATAGAAAGGAAAGGAAAAAGAATGGGCAAGTGATAGGAAAAGGATAGGTGACAGGTTTTCGATAGGTCGTTGTGGGACACACTTGGTCTTACTCCTTCCCTTCGGCCAGTCCGGCATGGGTGACCCTGCTGGTAGCTACGCTACCGCCGGCGTAGCCCTCCGGATCGAGAGCACGCAAACCTCCTCGCCCTCACGGACAGTGCTACGTTGAGGCGGTGTCCCCTGAGATGGAGGGAATGAAAGACGAAAGAAATATTTGGCGATTTCCTGGTGTGTGCCTAGGTAGGAAACTAAGAGGACAGCTAAAATTGATGCGAGCGAAGCGAGAAGGAAGAATGTGCTTCCTTGTCACAAAGTCGGTAGCAGTTCCTGCGGTTGTCGGTATTGCTCTTAACTCCAAAATGATGTCACGTATGCAGAAATTCTTGTAAAACGAGTTTTACCCTTCCCTGTGCACTGTATTCGCAGGAGTGTAGTTGTAAATGGATAGACGTGGTGGGATGGTCTTATAAATAGAGCTGGGGTCATTTGTAGAACAGGAGAAAGCCATGTCTGTTGTTACTAGCTCAGAGTGAGAAATATTACTAAATATACACTGAAGCACCAAACAAGCTGATATAGGCATGCGTGTTCAACAACAGAGATATGTAAACAGGCAGAATACGGCTTTGCGCAGTCTGGTGCAGTTGCTGGATCGGTTACTGCTGCTACGGCACTATATCAAGATTTAAGTGAGCCTGAACGTGGTGATACAGTCGGTGCACGACCTATGGGACACAGTATCTCCGAGGTAGCGATGAAGTGGGGATTTTACAGTACAACCACTTCACGAGTGTATCGTGAATATCAGGAATCCGGTGAAACATCAAACCTCCGACATCGCTGCGGTCGGAAAAAGATTCTGCAAGAATGGGATCAACGACGACTGAAGAGAATCGTTCAACGTGACAGAAGTTCAACCCTTCCGCAAATTACAGCATATTTCATTGCTGGGCTATCAACAAGTGTCACCGCGCGAACCATTCAACGGAACACCATCGATATGGACCTTCGGAGCCGAAGGTCCAGTCGTTTACTCTTGATGAGTGCACGACATAAAGCTTAACGCCTCGCCTGGGACCACCAATACCGAAAATGGACTGTCGATGACTGGAAACATGTTGCCTGGTCGGACGAGTCTCGTCCCAAATTGTATCGAGCTGATCGACGTGTACGGGTACGGAGACAACCTCATGGATCTGTACCCCTGCCTGTCAACAGGGGACTGTTCAATCTGGTGTAGGCTCTGTAATGGTGTGGAGCGTATGCAGTATAAGTAACATGGGACACCTGATACGTCTAGATTCGACTCTGGCAGGTGACACGTACGTAGGCATCCTGTCCACCTGTATCCATTCATGTCCATTGTGCATTCCGAATGACTTGGGCAATTCCAGCAGGACAATGAGACACCCCACACGTCCAGAATTCCCACAGAGGGCTCCAGGAACACTCATCTGAGTTTAAACACTTGCGCTGGCCACAAAACTACCCAGACAAAACATTATTGAGCATATCTGGAACGCCAGGCAACGTGCCGTTCATAATAGATCTTCACCCCGTCCTACTCTGATTCATGGACAGCACTGCAGGATTCATGGTGTCCATTCCCTCCAGAAGTAAGTCATACATCAGTGGAGTCCATGCCACGTCGTGTTGCTGCATTTCTGCGTGCTCGCGTTAGCTCTACACGATATTATGCAGGTGTACCTGTTTCTTTGGCTCTTCACTGTAATTTTTATACGTAAGTTGAAAAGGGATGGGGAGGGGGAGGAGGAAAGGAAAGCGAAGGGATTACTGATGGCAGCTGCATCGTTATATTACACGGAACCAGCCGCGACGAGTGAAAATGTGTACCGGACCAGGATTCGAATTCGGGATCTCTTGCTTACTAAGCAAGTGCGTGAACCACTGCGCCCTTCCCGACAGAGCGTTATCGCAACTGCGCGGACTATCTCTGCACGCCTCATGGCCAACCCACATGTAATTATTTCAAAGTTCAGAAACAGCGTTTCATTCATTGATCTTCGGAAACCAATTAAATATCACAATTCTTTCATCATTTAGTATATCTTCGTATGAGAATTGTATCCGTGGCCCACATGATGCCCTACAAACGACAACGAGAACGTCTACTAGATCATCTACGAAACAATAGTTTTAAACGTGGTTATGCGATTCGACGCAACTTACTTCAAAATAATGGTCAACGTCTGTTTGGCAGACATACCACTGATTACTCCCCAGTGAAGAGACCTATTACAGTGTGGACCTGAACGCTAAAACCAACCATATGGAGGACAGCTCACGTCGTCATACGGGACGTGTTGGCTAACCTTATTCACACCTCCAGCGCCCTCCAGCGGCAGTTGTTCGTATGTGGCTCGCAAATTACAGTCTGTTTACTAAAATCGACAAGTGTAAATTCCTACGCTAGGTATATTGAAACGCACTTTTCCTCCCTTGTCCTAGTCATGTCTTGCTGTTTGTAGTACACATAAAAAATTTAGTATCTATGAACATGTTACAAGGCAAAAACGAAAGTCCCGTGTCCGCTCACTAAAGGCATCATATTACAAAAGTAACATTAGAAATAGTGAGATAGAAATAAAGAACATTCTTCCAAATCAGGTAACAATTACATCATCATTCTCACTTTTTACGAGGGCAGTTCAATAAGTAATGCAACACATTTTTTTTCTGAAACAGGGGTTGTTTTATTCAGCACTGAAATACACCAGGTTATTCCCCAATCTTTTAGCTACACAACACTATTTTTCAACGTAATCTCCATTCAATGCTACGGCCTTACGCCACCTTGAAATGAGGGCCTGTATGCCTGCACGGTACCATTCCACTGGTCGATGTCGGAGCCAACGTCGTACTGCATCGATAACTTCTTCATCATCCGCGTAGTGCCTCCCACGGATTGCGTCCTTCATTGGGCCAAACATATGGAAATCCGACGGTGCGAGATCGGGGCTGTAGGGTGCATGAGGAAGAACAGTCCACTGAAGTTTTGTGAGCCCCTCTCGGGTGCGAAGACTTGTGTGAGGTCTTGTGTTGTCATGAAGAAGGAGAAGTTCGTTCAGATTTTTGTGCCTACGAACACGCTGAAGTCGTTTCTTCAATTTCTGAAGAGTAGCACAATACACTTCAGAGTTGATCGTTTGACAGTGGGGAAGGACATCGAACAGAATAACCCCTTCAGCGTCCCAGAAGACTGTAACCATGACTTTACCGGCTGAGGGTATGGCTTTAAACTTTTTCTTGGTAGGGGAGTGGGTGTGGCGCCACTCCATTGATTGCCGTTTTGTTTCAGGTTCGAAGTGATGAACCCATGTTTCATCGCCTGTAACAATCTTTGACAAGAAATTGTCACCCTCAGCCACATGACGAGCAAGCAATTCCGCACAGATGGTTCTCCTTTGCTCTTTATGGTGTTCGGTTAGACAACGAGGGACCCAGCGGGAACAAACCTTTGAATATCCCAACTGGTGAACAATTGTGACAGCACTACCAACTGAGATGTCAAGTTGAGCACTGAGTTGTTTGATGGTGATCCGTCGATCATCTCGAACGAGTGTGTTCGCACGCTCCGCCATTGCAGGAGTCACAGCTGTACACGGCCGGCCCGCACGCGGGAGATCAGACAGTCTTGCTTGACCTAGCGGCGATGATGACACACGCTTTGCCCAACGACTCACCGTGCTTTTGTCCACTGCCAGATCACCGTAGACATTCTGCAAGCGCCTATGAATATCTGAGATACCCTGGTTTTCCGCCAAAAGAAACTCGATCACTGCCCGTTGTTTGCAACGCACATCCGTTACAGACGCCAATTTAACAGCTCCGTACAGCGCTGCCACCTGTCGGAAGTCAATGAAACTATACGAGACGAAGCGGGAATGTCTGAAAATATTCGACAAGAAATTTTCGGTTTTTTCAACCAAAATTGGCCGAGAAGAAAAATGTGTTGCATTACGTATTGAACTGCCCTCGTAGTAAAACAGGGTCTCTCCTACTTGAGCAGTATTTCTCTTCAACATCCGAGTTTTTAAAACAAGTGAAACACGGGACTTGAGACATGAGGGTACAAAATCTCCTACTCTTTTGGATAAAGCCAAAACATTATTTGGTATTACTTTTACATTTTCTGTACTTCATGTAAAAGTGTGTGTGAGATTGGGGGGGGGGGGAGAAGAGAGATTGTGTGTGTGTGTGTGTGTGTGTGTGTGTGTGTGTGTGTGTGACAAAGATAGCGTTCTTGCCTCTTATTGGTTAAACGTTTCGTCGCAAGTTGCCTAAATACCTCAGAATTTATTTCGTGTTTCACGCCCGGCAGTGCTTACTCAACATGAAATAACAGCAACTCATGTGACAAAACACTTAGAGCTCCACATTCACATTAGCTTCAAAAGTGCTGTTGATCAGAACTGGTACCATGCGGTCGTGTGATGGTCCACAGGTAACGCACGTCATGTCGGGGCAGTCGTGTGTGTTCCAGTCGGTTTTGTGGACTCGCCGGCCGAAGTGACCGTGCGGTTAAAGGCGCTGCAGTCTGGAACCGCAAGACCGCTACGGTCGCAGGTTCGAATCCTGCCTCGGGCATGGATGTTTGTGATGTCCCTAGGTTAGTTAGGTTTAACTAGTTCGAAGTTCTAGGGGACTAATGACCTCAGAAGTTGAGTCCCATAGTGCTCAGAGCCATTTGAACCATTTTTTTTTTTTTTTTTTTTTTTGTGGACTCAGCGCTGTATGTTTGGTCGAGAAGTGACGGAATGTAAGAAAGGTACCGTTTTTGGACGTGTGCATAACCGTAACGTGAATAAAATTGTCCAATTTGTCGTTGTTTCAACGCGTACTGTCGGAGACGTCTGCAAGCTATGGTGTACTATTCGCAACCATGTAACACGGCGTAAGAACGCTTAAATGGATCATAGCCCTTGAGGATAGAGACGAGCGCAGACTACATTTCGTCGCACGTATCGATAAAGCGTCGTTAGCGGCACGTTTGCTTCTTTGCTGCGCGATCGGTGGCGGATGCCGCGACAAGAGTTTGTTTGAATTCCCCGACTCGCTCGTCGGATCACTAAGCGGGGTGTGAAGTTAAAAAAACTTTTGTAAGCCGTAAACAGCGATTATTTAGTGGTGCGTATACGGTTTTCTGAACAATAATGCAAACGATGCTTTCGGTACACTATATATGTTCGTCAAAAAGTGTCTGAAAAACTTGTAACGGCGTTGCAGGGGAGGCTGTGCTGAAAATATTTGTTGAGAAAGAAATCAGTGCCTAGCGCTCTTTCCAAGTTACTTATCGTTGCAATTAGCCTATCAGGTAGTCGCGAGAGCAAATTGAAGCATCCTGCCAGAGACAGAGTCGGCAGACTTGTTTTTCATTTGGTTTTCTCATTCCCAACAAACATAGCTTTTGCTCACCTGCTTCATTTAATCACTTCTAGGAAGTGTACTTTAACTGATAATGATTATTTGAACAGGTGTTAATTCACAGAACCACATACGAGGGTGAGTCAAATGAAAAACTTAAATATATTGTGCAGAATTGGTACAAAGCTGTATCACTTTTCAACATAATCTTCCCCACGCTCAATGGAAGTCCTCCAGCGTTTACAAAGTGCATAAATTCCTTTAGAAAGAATTCTTTTGGTAGTTCACGCATCCACTCATGCACGGCATGGCGTACCTCTTCATCAGAACGGAACTTTTTTCCCCTTATTGTGCCTTTGAGTGGTCCAAACATAAGGAAATCACTTGGGGCAAGGTGTGGTGAGTATGGTGGATGAGCAAGTCACTCAAAATGCAGTCTGTGATTGTTGCAACTTTTGTACGGGCAGTGTGGGGTCTTGCATGGACATGTTGCAAAAGGATACCTTCTGACAGCAATCCACGTTGCTTTGATTTAATTGAAGGCCGCAGATGATTTTTTAGGAGATCTGTGTATGATGCACTGGTGACAGTGGGCCCACTAGGCATGTAATGCTCCAAAATGACGCCTTTTTCGTCCCAAAAGAGAGTCAACATAACCTTCCCTGCTGATGGTTCTGTTCGAAACTTCTTTGGTTTTGGTGATGAGGTATGGCGCCATTCCTTGCTCGCTCTCTTCGTTTCCGGTTGGTGGAAGTGAATCCAGGTTTCGTCCCCAGTAACGATTCTTGCAAGGAAGCCATCACCTTCTCCTTCAAAGCGCCGAAGAAGTTCTTCACAAGCATCAACACGTCGTTCTCTCATTTCAGGAGTCAGTTGCCGTGGCACCCATCTTGCAGACACTTTGTGAAGCTGGAGCACATCATGCACAGTGTGGTGAGCTGACCCATGACTAACCTGTAAACATACTGCAATGTCATTCAGTGTCACTTGGCGGTTTTCCTTCACTATGGCTTCAACTGCTGCAATGTTCTGTGGAGTCACAACTCGTTGTGCCTGACCTGGACGAGGAGCATCTTCCACTGAAGTCACACCATTTGCGAACTTCCTACTCCATTCGTAGACTTGCTGCTGTGACAAACATGCATCACCGTACTGAACCTTCATTCGTCGATGAATTTCAATAGGTTTCACACCTTAACTACGCAAAATCCGAATAACAGGACGTTGTTCTTCCCTGGTGCAAGTCGCAAGTGGGGCGGCCATCTTTATACTGATACTGCGATGGAATGTGTGCATCTGCACTATGCTGCCACCTACAGGCCATTCTGCACGCTGTTTGTAGCACGGATAATGGCGCAAAATTTCGATTTGTTATTAGAAATTTAAGGTTTTCATTTGACTCACCTTCATATGTCTGTGCATTACCGCTTTTTAGCGCCTGACGTGCATGAATTTGCTCGCACAATAACGTGATTGGCTAACTTCAATGATAAATTTCTAAATAAATCGGAAACGTCGCAACATATCGATTTTTTCTTAACAGTTATTTCTCTGCACAGCCTCCCCTTCAACATCCTTACAAGATTCCCAGATTGTTTCTAATCACTCTGTGTAAACTAATTCGTCCAGGTGTTATAAACTTACATTTATAAACGTCTGCCGCGCCGCACTGCGATGATTTGATCAGAAAGTTAACGATATTTCTCACAAGAAAGTGATCGCTACACTTGCGTCATTTGAGTGGGAAAATTGGTCCACATTTATGTATGTGAATAGTTTGCGAACAGTATAGCCCCGAGAAAGAACAAATTTTCAGAACTGAGTGGCCATTACCAGAAATGTGTTACTTTAACTGGTATAACAGCGTTTATTCTCTTCGTGTCGAGTTTCTCTATTGTGTTTAAACACTCATATGTACAAATGACAGTGCCACGGAGGAATGAGCAACTTCACGTACATGGACAGGCCACTGCCGAAAAGTAATAAGGGACCGTAAAGTCGTCTCAAATTATCCTCTCTCCTACCCTGGTGTGTATCGTATTGAGTGCGATACAAGCTAGTTGTGTAAGAGCTGATACACTGTCTAGACAGGTAGGAATTTCCATACGAGAGTTAAAGAGCACGAAGGACTGGTCAATTCCATGTCACCTCTGACAATGCATTTGACTGACAACCAGCATCAGCTGCAGCAGGTTAGCGACACCCCAACTATCTTACACACTGTAGAGAAAGGTCGGATACTCATTGTCCTGGAAGAAACTGAAATCTTACGAAGTCTTCATTCACATGCTCTCGATACAATAAATGAACGCACTGACCTGTGTCACAAAAACATTTTATTTAATTGTGATATTATTCGGGCAGGTCACAGCAAAACCACCCAGTATTGCGACAGGCTGCTAGCAATTAGCTCACTGGGGCATTCAGGAGGTACGTTAGACAACCATACCTTTTTTTCACTTCCTTCTTTCGTTCATAGACTGAGGTATTTCTTTTGTTACCCGTGATTTCTTCGCGGTTACCTTCCTTGTATCTACTTGAAGCGTATGTCTTCATTCCGTTGTACTTCCGTATCCCATTTCTTTGCGCATTGATTCTTACTGACTGGTCTCTTTAAGCTTCAGCCTGTATCTTCAGTCTGTACCTACACTTTGGTAGGCCTTACAATCCGATATCTGATTGCGGAATCTCTGCCTTACTGGGATGTTATCTAACTTTATATATTCCTATATCTCCCTCCCTTTCCATGTACACCCCCTCGTCTTGTTGTTCTTGATCACAGTATTCACTGTTACTAGCTGAAATTTATTGAAGAACTCAATAAGCCTTTCTCCTCTCTCATTCCTAGTACCAAGCCCATATCCCCTCGTAAGCCGTTCTCCTATTCCTTCCCCTGCAACAGCATTCCAGTACTATTACATTTTCATCTCCCATTATACATTGAATTATCCGTTCAATATCCTGATATGCTTCTGTATCTCCTCATCTTCGGCTTGCGAAGTCGACATGTATACCTGAGTTACCGTTGTCGGTTTTGGTTTACTGGCGATTCTGATGAGAAAAATCCTATCACTGAAGTGTTCACAGTATCTCACTCACTGTCCTACCTTCCTATAAACAATCAGTTCTACTCCGGTTATACCATTTTCTGCTGCTGTTTATTATTACCCCAAACGCAACTCATTATTTGTCTAAGAACCCACTACTTCCACATTGGCTTAAAAGATCACAATTAAACAATACGGCTGAAGGCCTAGTTAAAGGAAACTTAAGATGCGTTCTGGGCTGAAGGAACAAACCACACAGCAAACACAAGAACGGCTGGAAGGCTTGGCTTAGAAATGAAAAGCAATTAAAAATACAAGGTAAAAAAAACATGCAATGAATACAACTAATGGCTGAAGGCCTACACTACACGTATGAAGGACAACTATCATTAAGGCACATTAATAAACAATTTTTTCTAGCAAGAAAGTTTCTTTTTAAACTTATAACAGAACGGCCGAAACCAGATTAATCTATTGCATGGCTGAAGGCCACAAATAAATTTGAAACAACGGCTGAAGGCTTGAACAAGTCAGATAAATACTTTAAAATGAAACCCTTGCTCCTTATATAAAAAAAATCCTTTAGATAATACACACGGCTGAAGGCCTTACAAGGGGTTCACGCAAATCCTCGGCTGAAGGCCACATACAACATATGGAACAATTAACGGCTTAGGGCCTGGATTACAATTTCAGATAGAACAATTTCAAAGAATAAAATATTTTTTTCTAGAACAATCATTGCTCAAAATTTTAATTTAACACGGCTGAAAGCCTTTATGTAAAATTTAAAAAAAAAAAACTGAATTAATACACGGCCAAAGGGCACGCACAATACTTAAACGAAAATGAAAGTCACAATTTAAAACAAACAGAACAAGTGGTGCTCAGAAGAGTTCGAAGGGTCGGCCTGAGAAGGTAGTTCAAACGTAAGGTGAGGTGAGACAGGCAGCCAAGAGTTGAAGTTAGGTAATCGGGTGGCACCCCTAACTAGTGACAGCCCAAGGACCGACCAACAGTTTAACCAATTCCCTTCCGAGCGACCAACGACACAACGATTGAGGATATGGGCCGAGGAGGAGCATACGAACAGCACTCCGCCTCCTGAAATTGGCGTCTGAAAACAGCCAGGGGAACAATAACCACTCTAAGCAAAATGTAAACCAACCATCTTAAAAGGCTGTCGAACTACACGCCGTGCTGGACAGCAACAAAACGACGAGGAAAAGGCACACTGCCAACAAAGTACGCCAACGACCAGGGCAGGTAACTGGAGCATTAACGGCCACAGAGGAGAAAATACCGGTGGTGCACTTCAGTGATAAGTCACAGTCAATTTAATAATTAATCACAACAGGAAGACGACTGCAAGATTTCGCCGACTCCAACACATCATACGATGCTGTTAGCCGGAACGGCCAACGGGGCCACAACCCGCAAATGAACGAAGAGATGTCACAATAGTGAGGTTTCATAACAGATAAACTGATCACTCAACTTCAGCTTCCAGGTTCAATGGGCAACGAACTAGTCGCACCGGCCCGAGTGGCCGTGCGGTTCTAGGAGCTACAGTTTGGAGCAGAGCGACCGCTGCGGTCGCAGGTTCGAATCCTGCCTCCGGCATGGATGTGTGTGATGTCCTTAGGTTAGTTAGGTTTAATTAGTTCTAAGTTCTAGGCGACTGATGACCTCAGAAGTTAAGTCGCATAGTGCTCAGAGCCATTTGAAACATTTTTTGAACTAGTCGCTCTCGCAGATAGCGCCTCACGATCCGCAGGCGCGTGCATACTGCCAGCGCGCCGCGGAGACTTGCTTGCTGCTCGGTCTCAACCGACTCACTCAATCCAGCATGAAGACAGCATTAAAACAACTGCTCAGTCAAAACCACACAAGCTACACACGGTTCCGCGAAACACTTCCAGAAACAACTCGAACAATACTAAAACCCGTCACTGTGGAACAACAAGAACGAATCACAAGTCGACACACACACACACACACACACACACACACACACACACACACACACACACAGAGAGAGAGAGAGAGAGAGAGAGAGAGAGAACCCAGAAGCGGTCGGTGACCAAATGCTCGTCGTCCGATGAGACGACCGACCGACCGAACGACCAACCAAGGTCGCCCACACTCAAGTCATGTGTGTCGGCAACGATCTGGCGAGTCCTGCTGTCCGGACTTCACTGCTGCTCCGTCCCGACTCCCTTCGGGCGGACGACGTCCCGGAGACACTGGCTCAGACCCAACCACGCATATGGAATACCGGCCCATTGGCCACCCGACATCTCTGCACAAGGAAGGAACCGACCAAGGTCCCGCAAGATGATTAATTGAAGGGGCCCAGAAACGATCGGAAGACCAAATACACGTCGCCCCATGACACGACCGACCGAACGACCAACCAACGGTCGTCGCCGCTCAAGTCTCCTTCCATCGGACGGACAGTGCATATGTGTGTGTGTGTGTGTGTGTGTGTGTGTGTGTGTGTGTGTGTGTGTGTGTGTGTGTGTGTGTCCAGCGGTCGGGCGAGTACTGACTGGGCAGACCTCACTGGAGCTCCATCCCGCCTGAACTCACCGCACACCACGACTCGGAAATACTAGCAGTCGCTCCAAAGATAGTACGATAGTGCCCTTATCATTAGTGCTGCTACTGCCACTCACGAGCAGGCAGGCCAGCAACTTAGTGACGCCAGTAAATCGAGTAAGGAACGGGACGGCAGTACCGCAAAGACAAGATATCAAGTAATAAACGGCACGAACAAGAGTCGCGCAAGGCTCAATCATAACCTTCACAACTGAACTTTCAGACTAAGTGAACTAAGTGAGTAGCGCTTTATCAACACCAGTGTCCCTTTTTAAATCTGCAACTGGAAGCTGTGGTCTTTGTCAGTCGACAGGGCTCTAGAGCCATGTAAACTTTGTAAACAGGTGGAGCACGAAATATCCATGCATCATACACTGGCGATGAATGACTAATGCGAGAAATGCATGCCTTCCTTGGCTGCGTAAATTTTCAATCCATAGCCTTCGGAAGTCAGAGTTAGAAACAAGTCGCCGGCAGGGGTGGCCGAGCGTTTCTAAGCGCTACAGCCTGGAACCGCGCGACCACTACGGTCGCAGGTTCGAATCCTTCCTCGGGCATGGATGTGTGTGATGTCCTTTGGTTAGTTAGGTTTAAGTAGTTCTAAGTTCTAGGGGACTGATAACTTCAGAAATTAAGTCCCATAGTGCTCAGAGCCATCTGAACCATTTTAGAGAAGTCACAGGCAGCTCTCGTGACGTCACCAGGCTGGAGCCGCGAGGTGCCATAATCACATAGGCTACTGTTGCAGATTCAGTACGTTGAGTGCGCGTTCAACGGCAGTCTACGTAAGCCTCGGCCAAGCACATGCGCTATGTTGAGCAAAACAGATTTTTTTGTGGACGCACCATTAGCGACATGTCGTTGCTGCTTTTCGTCAGAGCCATCTTCGTTCGATGCATAAGAAATTAAAAGTGCTTATAAGGAAGCTACTTCGACCATCATCATTTATTTTGCTTCCCGAAAAGCAAAACTCATCTGCTACTTTAAGGGTCACGTTTTCTAATCTAATTCCCTCACAATCACCTGATTCAAATCGACTACATTCCATTGTCCTCGTTTTGTTTTTGTTGATATTGTATCCCCTTTTCAAGACACTGTCCATTTCAAGTCCTTTGTTATCGCTGACAGATGTACAATATCGTCGGTAAACGACAAGTATTTATTTCTTCTCCCTGGAATTTAATTCCTACTCCGAATTTTTCTTTTGTTTCTTTACTGCTTTTTCAATATACAGATTGAATAACATCGCGGATGGGCTACAGCCCTGTCTCTCTCCCTGTCTCACTCCCTTCTCAACCACTGCTTCCCTTTCGTGCCCCTCGACTCTTATAACTGCCATCTGGTTTCTGCACCAATTGTAAATGGCCTTTCGCTCCCTGTATTTTACCCCTGCCACGTTTAGAATTTGAAAGAAAGTATCCAAGCCCAACATTGTCAAAAAATATCTAAAAATGCCATAATATAGATTTGCCTTTCCTCACTTTGTCTTCTACGAGAAGTCGTAGGGTCAGTATTGCCTACCGTGTTCCAACATTTCTACGAAATCCAAACTGATCGTCCCGGACGTCGGCTCCTACCAGCTTTTCCATTCTTCTGTACAGAATTCGTGTTGATATTTTGCAGTTGTGACTTATTAAACTGAAAGTTTGGTAATTTTCGCAACTGTTGGGATCTGTTTATTTGGAATTGGATTTGTTATTATATTCTTCCTAAAGTCTGAGGGTATTTCGCCGGTCTCATGCATCTTGCTCATTAGATAACAGAGTTTTGTCATGGCTTGCTCTCCCAAAGTTATGAGTAACTCTAACGGAATGTTGTCTACTCCGGGGGCCTTGTTTCGGCCTGTCTTTCAGTGCTTTGTCAATTTCTTCATGAAGTATCACATCTCCTTCTCATTTTCATACACGTCCTCTTCCATTTCCGTAATTTCCCTTTAGTACATTTCCCTTTGATAGATCCTCTATATATTCCTTCCACCTTTCTGTTTTCCATTCTTTGCTTGGAACCTTTTTCCCATCTGAGCTCTTGATATTCATACAGGTGGCTCTATTTTTCCCAAAGGTCTCTCTAATTTTCTTGTAGGCAGCATTTGTCTTACAAATGCTTCTACATCCTTATGTTTGTCCTCTTTCCATTCCTCCTTATCCATTTTCCACTTCCCATCGATCTCGTCTTTTAGACGTTTGTATTCCCTTTCGCCTGCTTCACTTATTGCATTTTTGCATTTTATCCTTTCAGCAATTATATTCAATATCTCTTCAGTTACCCAAGAATTCCCACTAGCACTCGTCTTTGTACCTACTTGATCCTCTGCTGCCTTCACTATTTCATCTTTCAAAGCTAGCCTTTCTTCTTTTACTGTACTCCTTTCCCCTGTTCTTGTCAATCGTACCCTAACGTTCCATCTCAAATTCTCTACAAACTCTGGTTCTTTCAGTTTATCCAAGTCCCTTCTCTTTAAAATCCTGCCTTTCTGCTGTTGCTTCAGTTTTAATCTGCAGTTTATAACCAATAAATTGTGGTCAGAGTCCACATGTGCCAATGGAAATGCTTACAGTTTAAAACCTCGTTCCGAAATCTCTGTCTTACCATTATATAATCATTCTGAATCCGTCCGGTGTGTCCGTGCCCCTCCATATATACAACCTTCTTTCATGATTCTTAAGCTAAGGTTTAGCTATGATTAATTTATGCTCTGGGCAAAATTCTACCAGGCGTCTTCCTATTTCATTCCTTTCCCCCAATCCATATTCCCGTACTACTTTCTTTTCTCTTCCTTTCCCTACAGTCGAATTGCAGTCCCCTTAACTCTCTGAATAATTTCTTTTATCGCATCGTACACTTATTCAATCTGTTCATCATTCGCGGAGCTAGTTGGCTTATAAACTTGTACTACTGTGGTAGGCGTGGGCTTCGTGTCTATTTTGGCTGCAATAATCCTTTCACTACGCTGTTCGTAGTAGCTTACCCGCGCTTCTATTTTTTTTATTCATTATTAAACCTACTCTTGCATTACCCCTATTTGATTTTGTATTCACAACCATGTATTCATCTGATGACAAGTCTTTTTGCTCCTGCTACTGAACTTCACTGACTATCGCTGTATTTGGTCTTAACCTATTCATTCCCCTTTTTAAATTTTCTAACCTATCTGCCCGTTGAAGGGGTCTGACATCCCACGCTCCGATCCGTAGAACGCAAGTTCAGTTTCTCCTGATAACGACGTGCTCCTGAGTAATCCCCGCCTGGTGGTCCTTATGGGGTACTATTTTACTCCAGAATATTTTACCTAAGAGTGTGCCGTCATCGTTTAACCATACAATAGAGCTGCATGACCTTGTGAAAAATTATGTCTGTAGTATCCCCTTGCTTTCAGCAGTTCGCAGTACCAGCATAGCAATGCCGTTTTGGTTGATGTTACACAGCTAGATCAGTCAGTCAGCCGGACTGTTGCCCCTGCCCAAATGAACAACTATAAAGGCTGCTGCCCCTCCTCAGGAACCACCAGTTTGTCTGGCCTCTATACAGATACTCCTTCGTTGCGGTTGCACATACGGTACGGCTATGTGTATCACTGAGGCCTACAAGCCTCTCCTCGAACGACAATATCCATGGTTAAGGAGGGAAGGGGATGGGTATGTACATTACCACTTACGTGAAAAGTTGTGTCATCACTGAACAATACAATAAGGAAGAGTCATCTTTCCACTTCAGCACTTCAATTTGAATCTTATAACGTACACCACAGTCATCTGGCTATAAAGCATGTACCAATTGTAACCGTTATGAACGGATATGTAAAAGATTTCCTAAAACCTTCCACATCTTTTGCAACTGAAATTCAAGACTTGCTTTCGGAACAGAGATCGTACAACTATGAAGATAAGCCGCTCTGACACGATCGGCCTGTTCTTTTTCCTTTACACAAACATCCGGTCGTTCCAGTTCACTATTCTTTCAGCGGATGTTTTTACTAAGTGGGAGATCACAAACTTCAAATCAAATTCCCGTTAAACCGAAACTGAAGATTCAACTCTTGGAAAAGCGAAGGCCACAAACACTTTAGGATAAAGAGTCGCCATTTGTCATATGTGGCGCTGCAAGCGAGGGAACAACTAAACACACGTGTGCTTACGTATATCTGTTTGAGTTACTCTTTCTGGCCTTCAACCAACAATCTACAACATTTACATTTATACTACTAAAACTCAAAACTGCCGCTTTCTTTTACGGATACCCCGTATTATCACGGCAATTTTTCTTACTCGTGTACTAGCAATCAACAATGTGTACTTACGTTCAGCTTTCCTGAGAGATTAACCTATTCTGTTCCACAAAAGTCGGTCGTAACCACAAAATTATCTCTCACAATACACTTTATTAGGCGAAATTTCATTAGCGTCAAACACCATGCATCGAATAAGACGTGAATGAAGCCGTTTATGAACAGTCATAGTTACTTGAAAGTTGTTGCTTGAGTGAAAAAGACATGTTTGTATAACTGTAACTGTTGACGACTCATAGCCTCGTCATACAATACGAGTAAATTTGTATTAAAAAGTGTTTTTGACATCCCGAACGATATGAGGGAGCCGATGTAAACCTACCATTGTATTACACACCAACATCTCAACAGTCAAAATTTTAATAGGTGTGCGTTTACTGTGTCAACACTGTCCACAAGCTGTCGTTGGCAGAACACTGAAATACACAGTCTGCTTGTCGACGTACACATTCTGCAAAATAACTTCATTTCTCGAACAAAAATAAAAAATTGTGCTCACATTGGTAGTGTGAAGGTGTTTTCGTTCAGTAGGAGGATTATATCAAACCCCATCCCTCACAAGCATGAGTTAAACGATGTGTTCTGAAAAAAAGTAAGATTTCTACGTATGAAGTAGCGATAGACAGGGTTATTCCGTGACGGTGTTACAAACTTTAAGGGATGATGGAGAAATCGAAATGTACCAGTCTGAGGTAAGGGACCCTGGTCCGGAAACGACCGATTCGAAAGTTATAAGCGAGAATCGCTCTAATGCCTCTGACAGTGGAATACACGAAGGCAACCTTAAAAGGTGGTAGAGCGGACAAAAGTAACAATAAAATGTCCAGTAAACGTGGGCTCTAAAATACATGCCTGAACAGCTATGAGCACTTGCTCGTCTTCGATACTGTGAAATACATCTTTCCTAGATATTTTTTTCTTGTTTTGGTCCAAACTGCCACCCCTGAAAGTTGCGTACCTTACGGTAATGACAATAACATTACCAATACGTTATTCCACTGTTAGAGGTATCGGAAAGATTTCCTCTTATAGCTTTCTACTCGATCGTTTCTGGACCGGGTCCCTTACCTCAAGTGATACATTTACCATTTACTATGATGCCTGGATGTTTGTAACATCATCATGGAATCACCTTGTGTATAAGATGTGTCCGTAAGAGTGTGAAAAAATATAGCAGGACATAGAGCATGCTCCACTGATCAATTTGAGGCAGGAAACCTGCGGTCGGAGAAGCCAGCTTAAAGAGATGTGGAACTAAATTTGTCTACCGCTTTGCTTAGCATAACTGGTTTCCAGATCATTTATAATTAACGTGCGTAAAAGTTTACGCGTACTGTGCTGTTTATTTACGCGTACATTCCTTATGCCCTGCAAGGAAACAAGGAAAACGAACCTGATCTCCAGGAAGTAACGATGTAGGTTTTATTTACTTTGCTTGTCCATAAGGTGACACTTTTATATCGTATTTACCTTGTCCCATGACAGAACGCGCCATGAATCAACGACAGACCCATTCATTAGTCAGTACTATTCAGAGACGTACAATATAATATGATGGAGCAATACCGGTAGAGTTTCGCAGATCTCACTGATACACAACTTGTGTAAGGGGAAGTAAGTTGCAATGCTCTCGCTGCTGAAAGGCTGTACAGGGAATGACTTCCTAACAGGCATCATCCGACACGATGAGTGTTTCTTTCTGTCGATCGACGGCTGTGGGAGACTGGTTCATTGAAACGAAAGAACGAAGAACCTGGGGACATGAGGACACTCGCACACCCAGTTTTGAAGAGGAGGTGCTGGAATACGCTGCAGCGGACCACACTACAAGTACCCGTCATATTTCACGTGACATGAGCGTTGAACAAGCTAGCGTGCGACGAATACTTCACGAACAACAATTACTCCCATATCACCCACATCGAATCAATGCAATGTTTGTAAGTGACTTTGGACCAACGATCGCATTGTGTCAGAGGTTGCTCCAACTATGGATTGATCCACCAGATTTCCCCCAGATCGTGCGGTTTACTGACGAGGCCTCATTTGATCTTTATGGTAATTCGAACAGCAGGAATAGCCATGTGTGGGATGAGGAAAATCCTCACGCTCTAGTAGAGTCATACCATGAAGTACGTTTCACTTGCAGGAGAAGTTCTTACAGGAGAAACATACGATCAGATTCATGTGCTTCTTGAACTACGGTCTATTCATTCCTATGTTAACTACCTGCCCACTGACAACACAGGAGTTGCTCGAATGTACAATGTCCAATCAAATTAGTCTGAATACCTGAATAATCACCATTTGCTGCGTGCAACGCAGGATGAGTTTCAGTAAGTTTCTGGGAGGCACCGACAGGCACGTGGAGCCATGCCGTCTCCAGTGTCGTGGTCAGGTATCTCTGTTTAGAATCCATGGCGTGTACAGCCTGACAGATGGTCCGAAAGATTCTCGATTGTCTTTAAGCCTTTGGAGTTTGGTGGCCAAACTAGAGCACTTCAAACCACACACGTACACTGCGAGCTGAGTACCATGCAGCTTTGTACTGCTGGTATAAACTGTGTGGGGATGGACATTCTCCCCAAGAATAGATGCCTACGTGTGCCTTCTAGAACGACAAAATCACCCAAGGAATTCCACTAAAACAGTTGCCAGACCATAACACATCAGGGTATTTGCTTTCATACGTTTCATGCCGCACACCCAACGGTCACCTGTCTTATGGAGAATAAAACGTGATTCATCTGAAAAAGCCACCTGTCGCCACTCAGTGGACGTTCAGCTGCGGTAAATTTTAGCCTCCGTCGCCGATGAATAGCAGTCAGTACGGCTGCATGAAGCAGGAGCTTGCAGCGGAGGCCCATACGTAGCAACGGGCGTTGAGGAGGCACAGTTTCTAGCCCCTTTGTTCATATAGACGGTCAGTTGCTCAACAGCCTATTAGCCTGTAAGCACATCCGCAGCTGTCGTTCACTCCTTTCAGCTACGGCCCTTGGTGTACCACAGGTACCTCGACGCCGGTTTTGGATATCACTATTTTGCCATGCGCGGTGTACTTTGACCAGGGAGGCACATGAATTTGTTTACAAACTTAGCCGTTTCGGAAATACTTCCACGTTGCCCCGTAATTCGGTGATCATACCCTATTGGATGTCAGATAAATCGCTCCGTTTCCGCTTTACGACAACGACTGCGCATTGTTGCTCGCGTCCCCCTCTCCCCCCTCCCCCCTCCCCCCTAACCCCTCCTCACCCTCCTCCCCCCTCCTCACCCCCCTCACGTCGCGATTTATATACCCTCCACGGCAAGTGCTGCCATCTGACGTCTGTAAGTGGGTATTGCACGTTGACATCGAACACAGGCGGTGGTCTCATTAATGTGACTAGTGTGTGTAGTTACCATTCACTCTTGCGTACCCTTTACCCTTGTTGAATCAGAATCATGTTCCTGAAGATTTTGTTTACTTATAATATCATTGTGACCGCTGAGTCCTTTTATTAAGAGGTGGAGCCCCTCCACGCCCACACCGGCATGATGGCCAACACAATAGGTCTACCGCCATCTCTGCTTACGGGTTAGCATTCATTAAGGTGAGGTGTCGCAGGATGTGGGTACTGCGATGTCAGCGTACGTCTGGTTAAGGTTAAGCATTAATACACGCTCATCTGGAGATAGACTGGGTCGAAATCGAACGAAGGGTAGCGGTTTGAAGGGCAGAGGAAAAAAGTGCCAAAGCAAGAGCCAAGGGAAAAAAAAACCTATGCAATAGTTAGGTCGGGTGGTAAGAGCAGTAGCGGAAGTCTTTCTACCTGCGATAGGTTGTGCAAGGATAGGCTTTGTTAGTAGTGGGTATCAGGCAAGTCGATACCTTGACGTTGTGCAGTTGTGTTGCTCGGAGGCTGGCGCTGGGTGCTGGTGTAGAGTCCTCGTTCAGCGTCAGCAACCTGCAACAGGTAGGTTTATTATCGTTTTTGTGTCCGATAGGTCATAAGTCGGAAGCACAGTGTAAGGTAATGTTGGCGGTTTGTTTGTGCGTCAGTGGGCGTGCTCGTCGGTGTCCCTGCTGTGGCCTGTTGGTCGGCTGTAATAGCAGCTGGTAATTACCAGTCAGTGTTGCTGATATGCAGAGGCTTGCCGACGTTTGTCGCTTGTTTGCGTATGTTAGTTTATCATAGGTGGCTATGCCCTAACTGTCTTTAATATTTATCGTCAGTCGAGAGTGGGTACCCAAGGTAAATTGCTGAAAGCTGAAATAGCTCATCACTTACCCTAGCTTGTTAAATGGAACCCGTGATGGATTTTCTTAAGGTGTTTGTGGTGCTGAGTGGTAGTCTGACGCAATAATCCTCTTAATCAAGGAATCTGAAATAAATGTTTGGAAAGAGCATTTATTTAGCCTAGTTTTACGAGTTTCATTTTTGGCTACTCAGAAATGTAATAAAATTGCAATCTTCAGCTCGCATATTAACTACAACTTGTTGCCTCGCTGCTTCTGTTCTCAGGTCACCTTGCAGCAGGCGACGAGACATCGCGCCGCCCGTCTATCGGCAGAGTGGCGGAAGGTGAGTTCGTGACTCGTCGCTGTAGCTCGGCCTTCGCGTCTTCGCGGGTCGTTAAAATGCGCACGCAGCCTTTCAGAAAACTAAATGGGCGCGTTTAATCCGCAGCTGACGGCACGTAAAAAATGAGTCGCCACTTCAGTTGCGTTACTGACTGACTCTTTGCAAGAAACACTTATCGTCTTGTTTATGACTCTTGGATTTACAAAGACGCTGCTAATAATTTCTGATAGCACTTTTTTGTTGTCATGCCACTTTCTTCAGTGGTTCTTTTAAATAGCCTCTTTTATTTGCAAACGATCTGAATCTCTCTGCTCCTGTAAAAGCTCGCCAAATTATTTTCCTAGTTTACGACAGAGTAATAACAATAACACTTCTGATTTATATTGACCAAGAGCTTTATCATGCAGTCCACAGCACCTGCTAGACAGCTGTAGTTTATTGGCAGTGACTAGCCGCTGCAATGATAAATGATTTTCGTGGAGTCTGACTGTGATTCCTGATGTTATATGTGTGAATAAAATTTCATCCACAGTAGCATTTGCATAATCATATAGAACTACAAAATCATGGCCCCCATGGTTAGGTAACTGCAAATTTCGGAAAGTTATACGAGGATATTCGTGTAGCTTTTTTTATCGCCGGCCGCTGGTGGCCGAGCGGTTTTAGGCGCTTCAGTCTGGCACCGCGCGATCCCTACGGTCGCAGGTTCGAATTCTGCCTCGGGCATGGGTGTGTGTGATGTCCTTAGGTTAGTTAGGTTTAAGTAGTTCTAAGTTCTAGGGGACTGATGACCTCAGATGTTAAGTCCCATAGTGCTCAGAGCAATTTGAACATTTTTCTTTTTATCAGTATCAAATACAGGGTGTTCCAGGAGGATTCAGCGATATGACAGGAACGATCATTCGAAGCAAAAAGTCTAATAAACACTTACCCTAATATATATATCTTAACACTTATGAGCACTTACTCATCTTTGCTACTGTGAAACACATCTCTTCTACTGAGTAAGTGCTCATAGCTCTTATGGTATACATTTTAGAGCCCATGTTTACTACACAGTTTGCATCGAATGGTCGTTCCTGACATATCCTTTAATATTAACTATTCCTTCTCCGACACCGTGTGTTACTCCCGCCGGGAAGACGACACAAAATAGGTTCCAAAAAAACTACACCCCTCTTAAGCCCACGTTGGCTTTCCAGCCCAGTTACTTTGTTTATAAACAGTTCTTGTCAGCATGCGAGGATGATGTGTCTGACACAAGATGGATATACCGTCTCTGTGTATTCTGTGACATTCTGGGTTTGAGTCAAATTTCACTCACTCCTCTGACAGAAACCACACACTTTTAATTATGGAAGCAGGACCTGCACATTCTGGATGTCGTTAGACGGTTAAGTTATGTTAAAAACAAGTAGCACATGATAAGGTGCTTAATGTGCCAAATACTAAATTGCCATAAATAGGAAAATTGTGGCTCGCCAGCCCTTGTAGATCCTGCATCTTCCTGTTTAAGGGAAACGGTCTAGCGCTGTTATGGTCGAAAATTTTCAGCACCGTCATCATTTCAGCGGTTTGCTTACCTGACTATTTAAGTTTTTAGCCTGTCACCAAAGCACAGCGTCAAGCGGTCTACAACGAAATGGCAACATCAAATGAATGCCTGTCTGAAGATGAGACAGTAAAAATTTGGAAAACACCTGAGAAGAAATTTATATAAAAGTGCGCCAGCGAATGCAAACTGCTTCAGGGATATGACGATCGGATGTGAAATCTGATACATTACGCTAGGGTAACGGCAAATCACATGAGTACAATTCTTGAGGAAGCGGCGGACACTCGAAATTTAAATCCTGAAATGTTTATTCCTTAGCTAGCTGAGTCGTACTTGGAGAATGCAATTAACACCAGAATACAACGCAAGAAAAGTGTAGATAACTGACGAAGTTTCAGCGTTGGCGAAGTCCGCTGCATATTGATATCTGTTACTAAATCAAACACAAATCACTTACGACTACAATTTTAGGGACGAGCTAAAAGTACAATTTTCATATTCAGTTACAATATCACCTCATTTTAAATAAATGGTAAAACGTACATAATAACCATTACTAACGAGCGTGGTGAAACAGCGTACTAGAGTTAATTCTAAGAACTTCGAGACTAACATATGATACTTTTTCCTTAGCCAAGCAGTAACGTTAGTACAGCAATTGCATTTGTTGTGCAGACACGTGTTGTTTTAAAGTGGAAGACAATTATTGTAGGAAATGCCATTGTTTCTTTTAGTCAAACCTGGCGGTTTTTTTATATCGCTCTATGACTTTTTATCGCAAGATAAAGCTATTTAATCGTGCCATAGAAACAAAGGTGCCCATGAAATTTTTATGTACTTTGTTTCCTTTCTTTCATGTTCCAAAGCCAAATTCAGCAAACATATTGCCTTATGTTGGAGAATTTTATGTGTTATGACTAATGTGTCGTTTTAATGCTTATTTAATGCTTAATTTGAAGTATATTACTAAGTATGTGTGATCATTTTGTAAAGATGCTTGTTGTTGCTACGGAAGGTACGGAATACAGTTAATTTTGGACTGCTGCGTACGGTTCTGTTCATTGCACATGAAAACAAGTGCGGGTGGCAGGTTACGTTCGGGGCCTGAAGTGACACCATGTGATGTCGAAAAGTGTTAGAAAGAATAAACGACGTTAGATTCAAATACGGAGACTGGTTCTGTTATCATTATTCAAGGACAGAATATCTATGGTTGGACGACTTGCCTGGAGTAACAGTAATTTTATTTACGGGCAAATTCGTAGAGCTCTGGTTATAACCAGATGACAACGTTAGGTAAGTCAATATTAAAGTCAAAATCCAGAAGTGATTGTATTTGTTCAGAAAGACGAACGAAATTTGTCGTATATAGCCTCCTGAATGGGTCCTTAAAAGGTCTTAAACAAATTCTTTTTAAACACGTTATATTCTGATATCGAGTAGAATATTTTTTGTTTGTGTTTGTACTGTGCTCCAAATGATATTTTCTATGAATTTAAAACAATGCTTTGTATACTACAATGACAGCCTCTTCATTGTTGGGTGTTAAAGTGAAGATAATACGCTTTGATATGAGACGTGACACTGCCACGTAAAACTCGTCATTTGAAAAACTTTGCAAACTTTGATGGGCTCCAGCAACGTTCAGTGTCTCCCCTTGTGCTTTGCTAATTGTCATTCCAAAGGACAGTTTAATGGGGTATAGGAAAGGCGAGTGAGTGGATATCAGCAGTGTTCCTGGTGTCAAAAAGTTTGTCCAATTCCGCTACAAGTACGGCCGATCAAAATGTTTTCGAGACTGGTTACTCGTAGCCACGTTCCGTTGCAAAGTCGGACAGATTTAAATTTCTTAATAAATTTTTGGGTTCTCTACTTTTAGTACTACCATTCGGCATCTGTGAATTTGAGTCTTCATCATGATAACTCACTGCTTTTTGTCCAAGACTGATAGGGATGAAGTTGGACAGATTCATATTATCTAAATTACTGATTAGTTCATTTTAGGTGAAAGTGTAGCACTTTCCTGAAATCAATCAAGTGTCTTGGGAATATCCGGGTATAATTTTTCAGTTAATTCCGAGACATTTGGTACTGGAATCTAGAAATGATTAACATTTGTTTTACCGTTTGTTGCTCAGATATCGCAATTTTCTATTTTGAGCGAGTTATTAGCAAAATGTGCACTCGTGTTCAGAAAATAACAGACCACCTTGAACGACTAGGAACAGGACGTTCGTTTTTCACAGGACACGTAAGTTTTGCAGAAATGATTAGCACTTCAGTCACCTCGGTTCAGCATATTTCCTGTTACCTAGCAGGTACAGGGTCCGCCATGGGACCTGCTAACTTCTTCCATGCGTGATTTCAGCGACACGTATAAGCCGCGAATGGCGTCCTCTGTAATAGCCATCCACGCTGCCTTCACCCGTCTTTCACCATATCCCACACATTTTCAGTTGGCGACAGATCTGGTGATATGGTGGGCCAGGGCAAAAGGCTGACTTCCTGTGACACTAAGAAGGCATATGTGCTTGCAGAAACTTGTGGTTGTGCATTGTCTTGCTGAAAAATCGCACCTGTGGTGTTGCGCAGAAAGAGTATGGCTACGGGTCGCACGATGTCATTCACGTTACACTGGTCACAGTGCCCTCAACACATACCAGCTGTGAGCACCCCATACCACAAGGCCTTGAGTTGGAGTTATATATATTTTGTGAATGCAGTGACAATCATGTCGCTCTTCCTGTCTGCGGCGAACCAGAATGCGGCCATCATTTTCACACAAACAGAATTTGGATTCGTCCGAAAATACTATCCTGTCCCCACGACGTCGTTCCGTAGACCATTGCCGTCTAGCATGTTTCTGCACATTCGACAAAGTTAGCCGGTGAAGTGGACGACGCGCACGTAATTCACACCGTAATAAACGGCGACGAACTCTCGCCCCTGACAGTGTGTACGATGTGTTACACTGTTACATTGTTGCGCCAGAGCCGAGGAGGACGCATATCTATCCTGCAGTGCTACTCGGATGTATCAGTCTTCTCGGGGGTGGTCTGGGTGGTGCGACATGACGCATCTCGTCGTGTTCTTCGGTCTTCCGTGAACCATTCTGCACACACTTGTTAAACTGCCGAAACATTTCGTCCCACACGAGCAACAATTTCCCCGATGGATCCATCACATTCTCTCATGAAAATAATACACCCTCTTTCAAACGTACTGATCTGATGGTACGGTTCGCGCACACGCCTGGGAGGCATCCTGTACGTCTGCTCAAGTCACACTGATGAATTACCTTCGGTTTATAGCGACAACGAGAGCCGGAGGCACATTTTACCGATAGGTGGTGTTGCGCCTCGATATCTTTGTTGACCTTGAACCCGTTGGCTGAGATGGGTCAAATGCTAATAATTTCTGCAGAACATACTAATGTATGTGTCCTGTGAATATGAATGTCCTATCCCAAGTCGTTGAAGATGTTCTATTTTCCATGAACATGAGTGTATATTATGTTGTCTGGTAGTCAGAACTGTCACACTAGGCTTAAGCTCCATTTTTAATATATATCTTCAAATAAGCCTTGACTTAATCTGATTTCGTCGCTCTTCCAACTACTGGTAAGATCTGACGATAATGTCTAGATAAGAAAGCGGCATAGCCGCTCATAGAGCTATTGTTGTTGCGGAAATCTCGCATTGTTCGTCTGACTCTATGCCGGATATCTTCGGGCATCAAACGTAATCCCAAATCACCAAAGCGCAATCCTGCATCAGTTCCCAGCATAACTTTGCTTTCAAACATTGCAGATGCTGTGAGTGTCGTTACCATAAAATTTAAGGAGAAGTTTGAATGTAGAACGAGTGCTTCGCCGTCTTCTAACAGTGTGAAAGCAATGCTAGACGATGTCACAGCGGCTGCAGTTCATCCACCAGATCTGAATTCTCACATAACGAGATTAATTAAAAATGTCCTGCCATTGCCACGAGGTATATGTAAGAAATATGATTTTCCCTTCGTAGTTGCTATCAAGTCGTACGTATTTATTTTCTTTGAGATCAAATGACACTCATTGAGAACAGTCGGGTAATGTGGGGAATGATCGTAGGTTGTTTCTCGAAGATACTCCCTATTGATTGACGTATTTACATTTGAATTTACCGCTGAAAATATCCTTGATAAAGATTCAAAGCCTGTATTCAAGTGAAACTTCATCGTACAATTTTGGTAATAATCTGTATCATCTGATGACAATTCTTGTCAATTACAATGCTGTATGTCTTCAGACATGCTCTGGCAATGAACCTGCCAAAGAAGATCCGGGTCAGTTACTGCACAAATAGATATCATGATAGAAAATAAATTTTAGAACGCTTCTGCTGTGTTGCATATCGAAGCTTCACGTGGCTTATTTTGCCCATTAGAAATGATGTCAAGTACACCTATGGCTTTGCACGTTGCTTGGAAGGTGTCGTATGTCACACAGTGCACAGTGCGCAGTCATTCGAAACAAGTATGGCCTTTAAAAACGTGGAGTAACATACTCATGTGAAAGCATTCTCAGTTGTTACGGTCAGCAACGTAAATCCTGCCAAGAGCATCTATTTTTCTAATGTCAGTGTGGCCTGCACTGTTCCTTGTTTCCGTCGATGGACTTGTTTTAGTTACTTGACTCCAAGTTTAATAAATTGGGAGGTCATCATAGGCCAGAGTTTTCGCAAAGTCACCTTCCATACACACTTTGAGAATTGATGTTAATGTGACACGGAGATTGTTTATAAGGTTTAGGTTGTTTTTGGTGAAGCACACTGCCTATTTTCCAAATGACCAAAAGTGTGGGTAGTAGTCTACACTCATCCACGTACGTTAGAAGATTGGATCCGCCAAACTGCCTCAGAATTGCAAATACAGCGCCACGTGAGCTGTCACCGACTTACTAAACAGCCTGTCCGCCTCGGTAGCTGCGCTGTCATCGTGGCGGGCTGCTACGCGAAGTGGCTCGGGTTCGTTCCCCGGCCGGGTCGGAGATCTTCTCCACTCGGAGCCTGGATATTGGATTGTCTTTGATTTAGTATCATCGAAATTGACACACTAATAAGATGGCTGAACGGGTAAGAACCGACAGTCAATAAATAGGGGAAAACTTGCGATTATCGCGCCTGTCAGTCAGGAGGCCTTACGCTTATCACCGTTAGATGGAAAATGTATCATTTGCACAATGGAGAAGAACTGTCCTTTTCAGAATAAAAACTTCTCGGTTTTCAAGCCACGTCAATACAAATAAAGAACAAGCGACATGTTAGATAAAGAAAGCTTTTCAAGTCGGTAACAGCTGAACATTGCCTGGAAAACTGACACAAAATGCAGAATCAGATTTTTCACTCGGCAGCGGAGTGTGCGCTGATACGAAACTTCCTGGCAGATTAACTCGGGTTCGAGTCTCGGTCTGGCACTATAAATACCACTGTAGTTGTGTCAAGTGTCACTTCCTATCAACGACATTGAGCTCCCACCTACTTTCGGAGAGTGCTACGGGACTTAAAGTCACACTGCTACACTTTCAACGTACAACACAATGATGTTATTGTAATGATGTAATGACGCCGTGCGAGCAAACATCCCATAGATGTTAGGGCTCACATGCGGTTCCTCTTCGTCGAAATGTCTTGGATCAAACTCGTCTAGGGGTGGAACCACACGCGTTCCATTACACGTCCTAAATTAGACACTTGCGGTCCTTTGATTAAATTGTCTGGCTGATGGCAAGTTTGCGAAACACAAAGTTAACATAACATATAATAACAGTAATAATAATATTGGGAACTAAATTAACGACCCATAAATGATGTAGGCCACACAGCTTGATTTGGTTAGAATAATGTTGATTCATAAAGCAAACTATTAGCGAAAGTGGTCGTATTTAAAATTATTAGTACACTCGATCGCACATCCATTTAACACAGTTCGTTCAGAATCTCATCGAGAAATAAAAGTGTAATATTCCAACTCGATACCACGCAACGCCTACCTAAAGACCGACCGTCCGCTTTCGCGTCTCCACCAGCAGTGTCCTCTGTCCGTCCCCCGCCGCGTTTCCCGCTCGCCGAACATACTCGCTCAACTGACCAGTGCCGTTCCCTTTCCTGAAGCCGTCCATCTGATTGGCTACAGCTCATTCTATATTATTTTACATTTTAACGTATTTAAATAATCAAAGCTTGACCACTTTCACGTTCTAAATAAAGTAGCGATAATACTCATTACATAATAAACGTTGAATTCTTTTCCATAAAAACAGTACAATTTCCTTCTTAACTTTGAATGTCACGGTCAGTAGCCTTGCAGCAATGTGTTTACTCATAAATAAATAAAGAACAAAAGTAACTATTATGCACTAAACTTTACAACAAATATTCTATTACCTAATGATTCAATAAGGTGTCATACTGCCATCGTTCAGTGTGTTTTGTGTGGAGGAAAAGATGATCTGATGCCTAACTGAAAATACTGATAATTCAAATCACTATATCTTTTAAACAAATAATATTACGCAGTTGATATTTTAACTATTTGTCATTTTAAAGTTGCGCTTCTAAATGAAATGTCGATCGTTAAAATCGACTAAAGCGTTGAGATTTTGGCATTCAGTTCTTTGTTACAAACCTTGTGAATTTCACTTTAGTAGTAAATCCTAAACTATTATAGATATGATCAAATTCAAGTGTTCTTGGGATCACCATAAAAATTTATGGAGGATGGCAGATTAAAATTACTGTGGCTTGATTCTCTGCAGTACTATAGAATTAAGTAGTTTTCATAAATGTTTCCCTTTATGGCCAATCTTATGCCCTCTATATTTAACACTGATACGTCTCCTAGGCCACCAACAGCTTCTACTGGGTTTCCCTATGACATTAGGTCCTCGTCTGTCTCACTCGCACAATACAGCGCTTAGACCTCAATAGACAAAAGACTCCTGTGAGTTTCCCCATCTTGTGGTGAATGTGCGCCCTTTGTGGCACGCGGTACTAGACTACAGGGTTCGTTTCACAATTCCTGTAGGTTGACTCTTTCGGCCATATATTTAAATGAGAGCGCAATACTCGTTAACTCACAGCTGTAAAAAAGAAATAGCCCCGGCAGTCAGTGGTTTATGCTGAGATAGCTATCGAAAGCTCGAGGATGTTATTCGAATTGACGCTGCTGGGAAACCGATAATATTTTATTCAGATATGCCGCGAAAGTCTCCGAGGAGAACTGTCTTTCCCCGTTTTACTACCTGACACGATATTAGTGCACTTAGCCTCTCGTGGCCATAATCGAAAACACCGATGATGTTATAGTAAAGAGAAACATTGGCCTGTAAGAGAAACGTATAACACCGTGAATGATTTCAAGACAGTTGCGGATATTGATGTGTCGCTCTCACCAACAAAGGGAAAAAGTTGATCAAACTTTAGAAAAGATTATAGACTAAGGAAAGAGACTTCTGCTTCAGTGACAGTAACAAAATCACAATTACAGTGTCCCACAAATATGAAGACTCGACAGTATAGTCACGTGTGTGGCGGACGTGAATAGGTCTCTTGAAAGTAGCGGCCTCACCAACAAAGGGAAAAAGTTGATCAAACTTTAGAAAAGATTATAGACTAAGGAAAGAGACTTCTGCTTCAGTGACAGTAACAAAATCACAATTACAGTGTCCCACAAATATGAAGACTCGACAGTATAGTCACGTGTGTGGCGGACGTGAATAGGTCTCTTGAAAGTAGCGGCCTCTGCTAGCACTGGTATCGCCACCTGATACCCTTGGTTACCGCGACAGTGCGAGTTCGTGACGCTGAGGCGCGCAGGGGCAATTTAGGCTGCACGCGTGCCGTCGCGCCCGAAGGGATGCCGATCGCTTTTGCGAAGATCTTCGCTATAGCAGAATACTGTACTATCAAATGGTTTAGCCTGTCGTCGTGAAATTTCACGATAAGAGCCCACGATAAACCAACCGAATAGCTCTTCTTCGAGGTGCGGTAATATTGTGGTCAACTAATAACTTAAGACTGTTATCCTGTCTTGTTTACGAAGCGGCTTACCGGTGGAAGTTTCCTAGAAACCAGCTGGAGGGTGTGTAGCGGCCGCGGTGTTCATTTTACAGTCTAGTGATCGGAGTGAGTCTTTTTTTTTTTTTTTTTTTTTTTTTTTTAACTACATGGATTGCTACAGAGTATTCAACAGTGAAACATGAGTAGTCATGTCATAGCTCTATTTCGCGTGTCAAAGCGACTCAGACGACGTTTATTTAGACTGATTTAATAGTGTAGCAGCGCACGAAAGTAATCCAGCTCCGCCAATAAACGCTTCTGATTAAACAATCGGAACAGTACTTAGAGTCGCGTGCCACACACCGCCAAGTGCTTGCGCATGTGCGATTCTGGTCGCGGATGCTTGTGGTGCTCGGCGGGATGCCACGGAAACTCTCAGGGACAAGACGTTAGAAACGTTTCATCTGCTGCATAGTGAGGTCTCCGGTTGCATAGTGAGGTCTCCGGTCTCCTCTCGGCAGCTTGTAATGATCCCTGACGGAGGTGGGGTAATTGGGTCAAAAGCGTGGAGCAGCTTGTACCGACACGTGCCTCGTGCTCCAAAGGTGGTGGTGGCTGGTAGGCGTAGGCGGAACTTTGGCGTGGCCAATTGAATCAGAGGGGGTGTCGCGGCGCTGCTGCCCGTGATTACGGGCGCGGCGCGGCAGACAATTCCCCCACCAGTATCGCGTCGCGCAGCGTCACAGCCTAAATAGACTCATCAGTGGTGCGCTCTTCGTCAGCTCGGTTGCTAACAGGCTGGCAGGCTATTAAGTCCAGGCAGCTTAAGGGGGGGATAGCGGCTGACGTCACGTGCACCCTGCCTGGCATCATCCACGCCCCAAAATACACTGCCACACACACCCTATTGCAACGTAACAGGCAGCCAGGTCTGTCACATGTGAAATAGTGCCAGACAGCTGTATGAAATCAGCGCAATAAGATAGTCGAGACGTGAAGAGTGGCAGAAAGAAGCTGTCTTCTTTGGACATCCCATGATCACACCATCAAAGAAGTAGCCTACTTTGTTGTGTGTCAACAGGGGCAGTCCAATGAGTGTGCAAGGAGCGTTGTACCGCTCGCAGCCATGTAAAACGGCGTATGTACAGAGGTGATAAAAACATTCTGACCGACTGGGTCTGGAGACGAGGGTCATGTCACGTTAGTGACAATCCGTTTGAAACTCGATAAGAGTTGCTGCAGATGCAGGTGCATTTCACACAGTCTCCGGACGAAAATTGCGAAAGAGATCTCCATTCAGTGAGTAACTGGTATTGGCTACTATGTGGAATCTCTACACACATACTCCGGAAGCCACCGTATGCTGTACCACTAGTTGTCTTTTCTTTTCCTGTTCCACTCGCTAACAGAGCGAGAGAAAAACCACATGAGCCCAAATTTGTCGTATATGATCTTCGTGGTCCTTATTCAAAATGTATATTGGACGGGGTAGAATCCTTCTGCAGTCAGCTTCAAATGCAAAGTTTCTACATTTTCTCAGTAGTTCTTCTCGAAAAGAACGTCTCCTTCCCTCCAGAAAATGCCATTTGCGTTCCTGAAGCATCACCTTAATACTTGCGTGTTGTTCGGACTTACTGGTAACAAAGCTAGCAGCCCGCCGATGAATTGCTTCGATGCGTTCGTTTAATTACACCTTGTGCGGATCCCAGACACTCGAGCAGTACTTACTAATTGGTCGCACTAGCGTCCTACATGCAGTCTCCCTTACAGATGAACCATACTTTTCCAAAATTCTCCCAATAAATAGAATTCGATCATTCGCTTTCCCTAGCACAATCCTCTTATGTTCGTTTCATTTCGTATCACTTCGCGATGTTACGCCTGGATATTTAATCGACTTGGCTGTGTCTGTCAGGACTCTACTAATCTAACGGCTTTGTTTTTCCTACTCATCTGTACTAATTTATGCTTTTCTACATTCAGAGCTTGCTGCCTTCCATCACACCAGATAGAAATTTTATCTGAGTCATTGTGGCCGGCCTATGTGGCCGAGCGGTTCTAGGCGCTACAGTCTGGAATCGCGCGACCGCTACGATCGCAGGCTCGAATCCGGCCTCGGGCATGGATGTGTGTGATGTCCTTAGGTTAGTTAGGTTTAAGTAGTTCTAAGTTATAGGGGACTGATGACCTCAGAAGTTAAGTCCCATAGTGGTCAGAGCCATTTGAACCATTTGAGCCACTGTGTATCCACTTACAGTCACACAGTTTCGGCATATTCTCAGATCGTTTAAGTACATAGAAAATAATGCGGACCTATCACATCTCCCTGGTGCATTCCAGACGAAACCCAGGTCTCTAATGAAAACTAGCCGTCGAAGTCAACGTACTAGGTTCTATTACTTAATAAGTCTTTGAACCATTCACATACCTGGAAACTAATCCATACACTCATACCTTCGTTAACAATCTGCTATGGGTCACCTTGTCAAATGCTTTTTGGAAATCGCGAAACATGGGATCTGCCTGTTAACCTTCATCTATATTTCACAGTATATCACGTCAGAAAAGCGCACGCTCAATTTCGCACGAGCGATGCTTTCTAACACCGTGCTGTTTCGTGGACATATGCTTCTCGGTCTCAAGAAAATTGATTAAATTCGAACTGAATTTATATTCAAGAAATCTGCAGCCAACAGACGTTAACGATTTTGCTCTGTAATTTTGCTGGTCCATTCTTTTACCCTTCTTACATCCAGACTCGCCTTAGCTTTATCCAGTCGCTTAGGTCTTCTGTCCGGACGAGATATTTCCGATAAATGCGAGGTAATTAACGTGCCAGTGCCCTAGAATACTTTTTCTAAAACAGAATTGAGATTCTCATCCGGACCTGGCAACTTATTGGTTTTCAACTTGTTGAGTTGTTTGTCTGCGCTAGGGACTTTTATTACTATGTCGTCGATATTGGTGTCGGTTCAACAGTCAAACGACGGTATGTTTGTACAGTTGTACTGCATGAACAATTTATTAACCACGAACTTGATACTACGGCTTTTGTTTTGCTGTCTATAGCTTACACACCAAACTGGTCAACGAGTGACCGTATGGAAGACTCTGACCCGCTGAGTGATTTCACGAAGGCCCAAAATTTTCTCGAGTTCTCGGTAAGATGTGTTGCTTAAATAAGACGGTGGTAATTATATGCTTCGCTAGACGCTCGAATATCTGCTGACCTTTCCCTGCCGTCTTCTGCGCTTTCTCTTTTTAAACGAGAATGTAACGTCCCTTGCTCCCTCAGCTTTGTCCGGATTTTGTTATTAACCCGTGGTGCGCCTTTAACGTCCTTAATCCACTTACTAAGCGCATAGTTCACCAGACCACAAGCTACAAACTGCTTAAACTTTTCCCATGATTCATCAACGTCATTCTTACTGGAACTAAGCGATGTCAGTTCATTGTATAAGTGAGATGCTAACTAATGATTATCAGTTCTTGCTACCAAAAACACTCCCATAGCCTCCGTGACTGACTTACTAGCCTTCGCAACCATGGTCGCTATAATGACATTATGATCACTAATCCCTGTCTCTATAGTGACGCCGTTGATAAAGTCCGAAGCCGGCCGTTGTGGCCGAGCAGTTCTAGGCGCTTCAGTCCGGAACGGCGTCACCGCTACGGTCGCAGTTCGAATCCTGCCTCGGGCATGGATGTGTGTCATGTCCTTAGGTTAGTTATGTTTAAGTAGTTCAAAGTTCTAGGGGACTGATGACCTCAGAAGTTAAGTCCCATAGTGCTCATAGCCATTTGAACAATTCCCTTTTAACCTTTTGATTAAGTCGTTTCTATAATATTCTTTTAATTATCTGTTTTGAGTATTAAGTGAAGTACCATCTAAATTAAGGCTTTATTAAATTCAGTGGACATTGGGTGGCTAAATGTTGAATTAACTTTCACCATTTATTATCATTATCATTAATCTGTTGTAAATACTTTTTTTTTTTTTTTTTTGTACTTCGGTGACGCCTTCAGCTGCACTGCCCTTCTAATCCGATCAGTTCTTTTGCAGGACCGCTGTGATAAGATGTAATAGTAAAATGTTTACATGAATTCTTTGCTAAATTAACAGGCTTTAGTTAAGTGTGTGTGTGTGTGTGAAGTGACCAAACTGCTGAGGTCATCGGTCCCTAGACTTACAAACCACTTAAACTAACTTATGCTAAGAACAACACACACACCCATGCCTCAGGGAGGACTCGAACATCCGGCGGGAGGGACCGTGTAATGCGTGACATGGCCCCTCAAACCGCGCGTCCACTCGGCGTGGTTTTAGTTAAGAGAAAAAGTATGTAATGTTAGTTGTGGTCAGTAATGTAGTTATTAACTTGGTTTTAATAAATGTATCAAAGTGTTGTTCTGTATATCATACATACAAACCTCGCTCCGCACACCTACGTTTTACAGAAGTATGCTGCAAATTGCACACACACTACCCATCCTAGCAAGATTAAATGAAGAGCAAACCATAAAAACAGACAGAAACCTAGAGATGGAATGTGATACCCTCTCGCTGATGCCTTAGAGAGCTGTGTAACTGGCTATGTGGAAGAAATGAGAACTGGGTTACAGACTGCCTGGATTTAAATTTACAGCTAAAAACGCGAGATTAAGCTTCTTAAATATAAAATCAAGAAGTAGGAAAATACAGGAAAAGCTAAATACGTAACTTGCCGACTTGGAGATCTGTTAACAGATGACGGCTGGAAGCCTGCCTCTCCTTTGCTATTGGTCACGACGAGAAATAGAGACGTACTTCTATAATTAGGCAAACAACACAGAGGCTGGGTAGTTGCTGACGGGAAGTTTTGGTCATACGAGTCACCATTTTGTCTCTTTTTCGAATTATGTAGTGCAGCGAGTGACTGGTAACCTAGTGACACCTTTGATTTTCGGTATTGGACGATGAGCTGATTGTGGTTGTGCGTTGTTTGGGGTGTTTTCATACCATGACTTCAAGTCATTCATTCAAGTTACCGAGAACTTGAAACAGGATGTTTATTTCATCGCCGTGAATATACGTGCCACTTCCTTCGTTATTTTCGTTACGAATATATTCTGTATTTTCCCATCTTCCAAGATAACAGCTGTGCTCACTGGGCTACACCCATACGTTCCTTGTTTGACGATCACACAGATACCCTACTCCTACTGAGTGGCCCACTGAATCACCGAACGCAAAATGTATGGGGTTATATGGAACACGCCGCGCCGGCCGGAGTGGCCGTGCGGTTCTAGGCGCTACAGTCTGGAGTCGAGCGACCGTTACGGTCGCTGATTCAAATCCTGCCTCGGGCATGGATGTGTGTGATATCCTTAGGTTAGTTAGGTTTAATTACTTCTAAGTTCTAGGCGACTGATGACCTCAGAAGTTAAGTCGCATAGTGCTCAGAGCCATTTGAACCATTTGAACACGCCGCGCGGGATTAGGCGAGCGGTCTATGGCGCTGCTGTCATGGACTGTGCGGCTGGTCCCGGCAGAGGTTCGAGTCCTCCCTCGGGCATGGGCGTTTGTCCTTAGGATAATGTAGGTTAAGTAGTTTGTAAGCTTAGGGACTGATGACCTTAGCAGTTGAGTCCCATAGGATTTCACACATATTTTCGTTATATGGAACAGCGAAAAAATGTGGCTGTCAACATCCCCGTCTATTTGGTACACCTAAGGGATCAAATTATCAGTGATTAGCTTCACCTGGATATTGCGTATCTGAAGAAACATGTAGACACTGTCACCGAACTTTGGCCATTCTCAGAGCTAGACACTGTTACTCTGTATTAGTGACGTATCTCATAGGGGTGACTGGTGTCCTTTCTTTCCTGAGACAAGCCAAGACAAATGAATTACTACGACGATACAGCTCCGGCCATTTGACACGTTGACTGCTGCGCGCTTAATGATGGATATTTTATTGTCAGGCCAAGCCAGGCGACCGGTGTTAAATGGACCTGCACACGTTTAATATTTATTGTCAGTACTAGGTTGTAAAACCTTCACTATATTTAAGTGACCTTATACCATCCATAATATGACAAAAATTGTTCGCTGACAACACTGTTTTACGAGGTTGGGATGTTGAGTACTCAAAACAGTTATACCTAGTAAGCAACAGACAACAGCGAGAAAGAGCTGATGGGTCCGAGAAAATAAAATGGAGCGACTGGTAACATGCCAATTCACTGACAAATCAAAACCATGGACCGGGTGGATTTCATACAATATTTCCCGATGAGGCCCGCATCATTCAAGTTATTAACAGGAAATAAAATAACAAACTAAAATTGGTTAATGAGACGGGGAGCCGCAGACATCAAGAGATTAAGAGTAACTTCCAGATATGTGGCGACAGGCAGGTCATTACAATCCTCAAAATTTAGTTCTGTAATATCCGGAAACACAGTTAAATAAAATTCTATGGAAACCTGAGAAGCAATTGAACCTTAATGGCAAGAATATGTTCAAGCAATCAAAGTAAAAGACTTTTTAAAGTTTTGTAATTATTTGGATAAATTGACATGAATTTCGCGGACTTCTTATTAGTAATTGTAGATAAGCAACCTATTTATCCTAATTGCTATGAATTTCATCAACCTATATCATATTTTCAAATTAATACAGTAAGCAGTGCCGTAGAGAATCGTGCACTGACATCCTAAAGAGGTACATGCAATTATTATCCTCGTATAGGTTTATGAAAATTGCTTTGTGTAAAAACGTCTACTTGAAACTTGAGCGTGAGGTATTATATGCAAAAAGGCGAATTGGAAACATTGACAGTGCCGACTAACGCGGTGTCGCTGGTTCATGAAACTCTGTCGCCATCTCAATGAAGAACGTTGACAAAATGCCAATACTTGGCCTCATACGTTCATTAAATATTGACAATAGTGAGAATATTATTTCTAGTATTGACAATGTGGCAACACACACCCTCACACGATCTCACAATACTAATGAACGTGTGAGGGCCCTGGTGTCGCCGTTGGCGGCCACACCATAGTCTACAGATAAAATGACCTATGCCATTAAAACGTGCTGTTTTACCTTACCAACACGGTACAGATGTGTTATTATTATGCATATTTTAGTTTGTTTTTGTTGTTGTACACGCCGCATGATGTAACTGATTATAAACTAAACTTATATCTAGCAGCGAAAATAAAACAATAAAAATAAAATACCTCCAGTGATCACAGGATCCTTTCACTGACGTAACGCATCACTTATAAGCTGTCACATTTTGTAAACAAAGATGGTGTGTGGAACCTATTCGGTGTAAAGAATAAATAGCAAAAGACTAAACATTATCGCAAAGTACAAAGAATATACACCATAATAACCCCATTATTTCGGAATAAGCTTTAAAGGATTTTGGAGATATTTGTTTGAGGTGCTGAATACAACATGCATTGAACTAAATATTCCAGATGGTATACAAATCTGATTCTGTCAAGTTTATATTGCTTAAATTTCATAACCATTTACATAATTAGGTGACATATTGCAAACTGCAAGTAAAAAATTATGTTTCCATGAGTGGTAAAATAATATATAAATAACAAATTTGATTGGGTTTCAGAGATAGGGATGAACGGCTGGAGGTGGAGAGAGTGATAGGGGGGGGGGGGGGGGGGGGAGGGCGGAAGGAGTGATTGGACGATTGGACGACAGCAAACTTTACAAAGCAGGAGGTTCTTAAAAACATATCTGTTACATGTAATAACTTGCTAAAGGTTCAGGTAATACATCGCTTAATGCTTTAAAATATGCAGATAGATGTAAGATTTGTGCAGTCGGTTGATGGTCTTATAGTTTCAAACTGACAGGGGTACAAGCACTCGGTGCGATGGAATATTCGTAAATGTGGCCAATCGACTGTACACTTGGGATGTCATGGTTGCATAACTAAATATTTATGATAAATATGAAGTTAGAGGTGTGTGTGTGTGTGTGTGTGTGTGTGTGTGTGTGTGTGTGTGTGTGTGTGTGTGTGTGTGTATGTATGTGAGTATTGTAAATTTAATATGTGGACTGTTGCTGAAAATAGAGATGATACTAATATAAATGTTGTTATTTAAGATGTATTCAGGATGTTTTCTTCAGTGTATATTTGGAGTGTTGACTAGCTTTTTGCCTTTAGATCGGATGTGTAGGGTGCTGATACTTGTGTTGTTCTCATGGTGCTTTTTTTTTCTTTGCCATTGGGTGGCTACTACTGATATGTGGTATTTTTTGTTGTTTAGTGCTGCCATGTGTTCTTTGAACCTTATCTCAAATGCTCATGTAGAAACAGTCACAGTCCAAACATTCACTCTGGTGCACACCCTTATGAAGAAGTGGGTTTTCTGTGTTGCTGCTGTGAGGTAACTTCTGTCAATCTTGTTGTCTGCTGTCAATCTTGTTGTCTGTGGTAAAGGATATGTTCATGCCTTTTCGTTTGAAGACATTGACACTCTGATATTAAATATTGCCTAGAATTGTGTGGAAGATGTTACTTTCTTTTTGTGTTTTGTGCTGTGATTGCTCTGCCACTGTTAAGAGTTTTAGAGTGTCTACTAGGGAACTTCTATAACCATTTGCAATAGCTGTTTGTTGTATTATTTCAACTTCTTCCTCACATTTACCTTTAAACAGTGGCAGTTGGATAGCTCCATAAATGATGTACCGGAAAATATATAATCTTAAGAATACCCTGCTGTAGGAAGTTTGCTCCCATCGAGTCACTCCTTTCAGTCCTCCCCCCCCCCCCTCTCTCTCACTCTTTCTCCCTCTCTCTCTCTTTCTCCCTCTCTCTCTCTCTCTCTCTCTCTCTCTCTCTTTCTATCTCTTTCTGATTAGTATACTGTCTGAAATGTTTGTTCATATGCATATTGTATTCGGCACTTTAAACAAAGATCTTCACATTCTTTTAAAACTTATTCCGAAATAATAATTTTTTTATGGTGTACAGTCTTTGTACTTTGTGACAATGTTTTATTTTGATTTATGTTCTTTGCACCTAATAGTTTCCAGACGCCATATTTGTTTATAAAATATGACAGCTTACACGTGATTTGTTACGGCAGTGAAAGATCCTGTGACCAATGGTGGTATCCTGTTTCACTTGTTTTGTTTTCACTTTTCGATATAAGTTTGGTTTTTAGTCAAACTCCCAAAACCATGTTCTGAAATAGTATTTTGTTTCTTCACTAGGTAGTGTCACAAGTTCTCCCAAAGTCATAACACAAAACACAATTATGTCATGCTAACAAATGTAAATCCAGCTGATGATGGGGGTTTAAACCTTCCGAAAGCGTCGTGGAGGTAAATAAACATTACTCAATCTAACGATGTTGCATGCGGAGGGTATTACATTAGAGAACTAGACACTTAAAGTAGTAGATCAGTTTTACTATTTGGGAAGCAAAATGACTGATGATGGCAGGAGTAGTGAGGATATAAAATGTAGATTGACAACAGGAAGGATACCTTTTCTGCAGAACAGAAATTTTTTATAGTCCAATATAGAATTAAGAGTTAGGAAGTATTTTATGAAAGTGTTTGTGTGTAATATAGCCATGTATCGATGTGAAACATGGACGATAACCAGATTAGACGAGAAGAGAGTCCTACGAGGAACATGAGCTGATGATACGTATGAGGAAAAGTACCACCACAACTGTGTCTTAAGAATGTCTTTATTCTATCACACGACTTGTTTCGGCGGCATATTATCGCTATCCTTGAGCCCGACCACTGCCAAAAGTTCATTCGATTTCTATGGCGCATTTACTGTGGAATCCTTGTTACTAGCACACATGGGATAGCTTTCATCAGGAGTCTACAATCGACAACTTGTTTTCTCCACTGGTGACACTCCTGCTGAAAGCTAGCCTATGCTCGACATCGTGTTGTCTACATTGGAGACACTTCCTGCCCATGTGTTCTAGTAACAAGGATCCCACAGTAAAATTGCCAAGGAAATCAAATACACTTTGGGCAGTGGTGGAGCTGAGGGTGGCCGTAATGTGCTAGTTGTTATAGAACAAAAAAGTTCTCAAGACACAGCTGTGGTGGTATTTTTCCTCGTATAGAGAATAGAAGCTTATGAAATGTCTCTGTAAGTACGTCTTTACACAAGACGATTGCGGGACCTCGACTGTTCAATGTCAATGTCACATCGAAACGCCTTCAGTCGTCTAAATTTCCAAGCTTATTTTACTTTTGTAACCAGATTCAACGTCACATTATGCTATCTTCAGGCCCCCTGATCGACGGGTTGGAAGAATCCCACCTCTTCTACAGTCGAAAGAGGGTCCAGCTTACACTCATTGGTCTCCATAGATTTCTTCTTAGCGATCCCTTGGAGTATACGGGTACCATGGGTGGTACCTTATTAATCTTTTCTCTCTTGCAGTTTTTTTAGAAGTTCGAGGTTTAGTTTGTAGAATTTAACTTAAGGTAATTTTCTGTTCTTTCCTTGATGTCAGGTATGAATTCGTTGCTAAGTCAACTGAAATTGGTCATCAAGTTTCAAAGTTTTATAATATGTCGGTCCTGACAATTATAAAAATTAAATTAAATTTTGAGAAACTGCTGGTAATAATTATTCAGTAGTGTGGCTTCACCAAGGCTACCTGTGCACAATAGACAAACGTCCACTTTCCACTCCATCGAGTAAATTGAAATAAAGAGATCTTAATACATGGATTATTCAACCCAAGGTTGATTTTAACACAGCAGTTATTTACTTGGCGCCGTCCTTGTATTATAACGAGGAGACACTGTCAAAAACCGAAAAAAATTGAAAGAAATTGTATTAAACTTTTTCGTTTTTCTCTCCATTATCTGATTAAATTATGCGTGTGCTTAAGTTCTTTACACACATCCGATTACAAGAAAAGTCGTGTATTACGTACCAGTGTTTTATGGGTTAAGAGATGCCCAGAATACGTTCACGAAATATGCAACAAGCTCTAAGACTTCACTAAATTAATTTTGTGTTGAATTAGAGGTAATGAACATAACACTCTTACCGTTTTACTGTTTCGATAAACATACCCTATGTAAACCGGTACTGATGCCGTTATTTTCAGCACAGAGACTAGCAATCAATTAGTTTAATTATCAGCAGCAGTGTTATGGTAACACATGTATATTTTACTTGATGGAGAGCAATCAGCTTTGAATAGCTATGAGCTTACTCGAAAAGTGGATCACATCTCAAAAAGGCCATACGACAGCAGAGGTAAATATCCGCATTGTTAAAATAATATTTTTAATTACGCTTTGATTAAATTTTTCCTGCGAAACAAGCGATACTAATCAGAGAGAAATAAATTGGACATTTCGTGTGTGGTGTATCAGTTTCGGCAAGCATTTCATTTTGGCTGATATTCTCGTACGAATATAGCATGATAAATCCGGGTTGTTACATTTCCACGAGTGTTCACAGGTTGTATTGTAGTAAGTATATCTTAGTTGGCTTGAAAATAGAGGCACTAAGCCATTGTATGCAAAATAATTCGCAACCTAGTATGGACAGCTTCATTAGTTACTTGCTTTATCAATCTGATCTTTAATATTCTATTGTAGCACCAAATTTCAAAAATATCCTTCCTTGTCAGGTCTGTGCGGTTTATCTACCACGTTTCAATTTCATCCATGGCTGTAGTTCAAACACTTTCAACAAAGAGTTCTCATAATCTAAACTTGTATTCGATTTTAGCGTATTTCTCCTTTTGCTCAAAACGTTTCTTGCTGTAGTCTACAGTTTATATCCTCTTTAACTTTGCCTTCTCCGGTGATTTTGCCACCAAAATTGTGAAACTCATCTTCTATCAGCACCTGATTTCCTATTGTAATTCCTTCAGTATCACCTGACTCAATTCGTCTGAACTTTACTGCTTTTCATTTAGTTTTATTGATAATTACCTTACAAAAGCTGAATTGGTGACTTATTGCACTTAACATGAAAAGGTCTTGATCTTGATTAAATAATTAAGTTTTAAGTACTTTACGATTTATTCATTCTAAATACAAAGGTACGCCGATTAGCTTCCTCTAGTTAGCCAGTTTCCGCCTTCCTTCCAACGAAGAATCACATGGAATGTCACAAACGTTCAAATCAAAGAACCCTCTTGACAGAGAATGTTGTACGGATGGTCACAAGAAAAACTCCTTATGTTAACAAAGAAAAACGTTGCAGTGTAATCGAGAAAATTTTGGTTTATCTAAGGTACAGTTTACCTGCGTTAATCTTTCTTATTTAAATCAGACTAAGAACAGCCGACCAGTTGCAAAGGATAAAGCAATCTTTACCTAGGTTTCAATAGATATAAATCTATCTTCTTCAGAAGATGCCTGGGGACAATGAACATCGTAATATATATTAAGGTATGAAACATGAGTCAAGTTTTTTTTTTTTTTTTACTTTATTGTTATTTTAAAACCTGTACAATTCAGGTAGGCTGGCAGCGGCACACTACGCCGCTCTTCAGCCATAGCGTTTTACAAGAGTATAAAACATGGTGAATAACAATGAACAAAGTGACGGGCAAAAGAGAGAGGTCACAGACACATAAAAAAAAAAAAAAAAAAAAAAAAAACACGGAGTCGTTCACATGTGACGATAACAACACGGAAAACACGTCGGCACGGCGCACAAAACACTGGTGAGTCCGACGGCACAAGTGAACGTAGGAGTGGGATGGCGGACACCAAAAACACTATATGACGTCACACACACGAAGCACAAAAGGCGACGATCTCCGGCGCGCGAATGTTCACTATACGTGTGCGAGTCCGGGGACCTGCCAAGAGAGGAGGAGGAGGAAGGGGAGTGGGAGAGCGAGAGGGGAGAGCAGAGATGCCACGGGCAGGGGAGATAGGGGGGAGGGAGGAAGGGGGAGAGGAAGCCCGGGGGAAGAGGGGGAAGGGAGGGGACAGGGAGATGGAAAAAGAAGGGAAGAGAAGAGAAGGGAGGGAGGGTGCCGAAAGGAAAGGACACGGGAAGTGGGGGGTGGGGCAGGGTCAAAGTTGATAGGAGGGGTAGATGGAGGGGACGAGGACATCATCAGGGAGAGGGAGCTGGCGGAAGCCACCTTGGGAGAGGGTATGGAGGGTGGAGAGATGGAGACCGGGTGGGACGTGCGAATACAGGCGCGGCAGCGGGCGGGGGTGGGAGAGGAGCGAGGAAACGAGCGGGTGAGGAGGATCAAGTTTACGTGAGGTGTACAGGATACGTATCCTTTCAAGGAAAAGGAGGAGTTGGGGGAAGGGGATGAGATCATACAGGATCCGTGTGGGGGAGGGGAGACGGATGCGATAGGCAAGGCGGAGAGCATGGCGTTCAAGGATTTGGAGGGATTTATAGAAGGTAGGGGGGGCGGAGATCCAGGCTGGATGGGCGTAACAAAGGATAGGGCGGATGATGGATTTATAGGTGTGGAGGATTGTGGAGGGGTCCAGACCCCACGTGCGGCCGGAAAGGAGCTTGAGGAGACGGAGTCGGGAACGTGCCTTGGCTTGGATTGTCTGGAGATGGGGAGTCCAGGAGAGGCGACGGTCGAGGGTGACGCCAAGGTACTTAAGGGTGGGAGTGAGGGCGATAGGACGGCCATAGACGGTGAGATAGAAATCAAGGAGGCGGAAGGAAGGGGTGGTTTTGCCTACAATGATCGCCTGGGTTTTGGAGGGATTGACCTTGAGCAACCACTGGTTGCACCAAGCGGTGAACCGGTCAAGATGGGATTGGAGAAGGCGTTGGGAGCGTTGCAGGGTGGGGGCAAGGGCGAGGAAGGCGGTGTCATCGGCAAACTGGAGAAGGTGGACGGGGGGCGACGGCGGCGGCATGTCCGCCGTGTACAAAAGGTACAGAAGGGGGGAGAGGACGGAGCCTTGGGGCACACCGGCGGAGGGGAAAAAGGTGTAGGAATCGGTGTTATGGATGGTGACATAGGAAGGACGGCGGGAGAGAAAGGAACCGATCAGACGGACGTAGTTAATGGGAAGGGCAAAGGTTTGGAGCTTGAGGAGGAGACCGGAATGCCAGACGCGGTCATAAGCGCGTTCGAGGTCAAGTGAGAGGAAGATGGCGGAGCGACGGGAATTAAGCTGTTCGGAAAGGAGATGAGTGAGGTGAAGGAGAAGATCGTCGGAAGAGAAGGATGGCCGAAAGCCACACTGGGTGACGGGAAGGAGGCGGTGCTGGCGGAGATGCTGGTGGATGCGGCGGGTGAGGATAGATTCTAGGACCTTGCTGAAGACCGAGGTAAGGCTGATGGGACGGTAGGAGGAGACGGCGGACGGCGGTTTGCCAGGTTTAAGGAACATGAGGATACGGGAGGTTTTCCACAGGTCGGGGTAGTAACCGGTGGACAGGACTACATTGTAGAGCCTGGCCAGGGTGGAGAGGAAAGAGACAGGAGCTTCACGAAGGTGACGGTAGGTGGCACGATCGTGACCAGGAGCGGTGTTGCGTTTTGTGCGGAGTGTAGCAATGAGATCCTGTGTAGTGATAGGGGCATTGAGTTCCGTGTGTGTAATGTTGTCCAAGTACTGGAAGCCAGGAGCGAGGGGAGGGGAAGAGGTGTCAGTTCGATCGCGGATATCTGGGAAGAGGGAGTAATCGAACTGGGGATCATCGGGGACGGAAAATACTTCGGAGAGGTAGGAGGCAAAGTGATTGGCCTTACTAAGGGAGTCAGGGAAAGGGTGATCATCATGGAGAAGAGGATAATAGGGGGAGGGTTTAGTTCCGGTAAGGCGACGGAAGGCCGACCAGAACTTGGACGAGTTGATTGGTAGGGTTGCATTTAAACGGGTGCATGTCTGTCGCCAGTCCCGGCGTTTCTTAGCCGCGAGCAAATTACGAACGTGTCGCTGGAGTTGCCGGTGGCGTCGTAGTGTGTCCGGGTCACGCGTGCGGAGGAAGGCACGGTAGAGACGACGGGATTCACGGAGGAGGAGAACGGCCTGTGGGGGTAAGGTAGGACGGTGGGGGTGGATGGCGACAGTAGGAACGTGGGCCTCCACGGCCTCAGACAAGGTCCGCTGGAGAAAGGAGGCGGCATGGGTGACATCGTCAGGGTGGTGGTAGGTGAGAGGGTGGCTATCGACCTGGGTGGAAAGGGTATCCCGGTAGGCATTCCAGTCGGCTCGGGAATAGTCGTGGACATACTTAGGGGGAGGGTCAGTACGAGGGTCGGGGCGAGGGCGACGACCGTCTGAAACGGTGAGGAGGACAGGGAGATGGTCGCTACCAATAGGCTCCAGGACATCCACCGTGATGCGGCCAAGGAGGTTGGGGGAGGAGAGGATAACATCAGGAGTGGAGTTGGATTCAGGACGGGTATGCCGGGGGATGGGGACGAGGTCACCTTGAAGGGTGGAGAGGAACCGATGCCATCGCCATAACTGGGCAGCGGAACGACTATGGATGTTGAGGTCGGCGGCGATCACGTAGGAGGAAAAGGTACGATCGACGTGGGAGAGGAAGTCGAAGGGAATAGGAGCGTTGGGGCGGACATAGATGGTGGCGCAGGTAACGGTAAGGCCGGGGAAGAAGAGACTAAGGATCAGGTGTTCGGTGGGGTCGGGAAGGAGAGGTTGGAGCCGAACGGGGATCTGGCGGTGGTGACCAATGGCAACTCCGCCACGCGCAATCGGGAGGGGATTATCGGAGCGGTGGAGGAGGTAGGGCGAAGTGTGGACTGTGTGGTGGGGTTGCAGGAAGGTTTCATTGAGGAGGAAGGCATCCACGCGGTGGGTGGCAAGGGTGTGCAGGAACAGGTTTTTGTTGGCGGGAAGGGAGCGTATGTTGTTGAAAAGGATACGTTGCTGTCGCGCCATGACTGGGATTTAAACGAGGGTGTCAAGACGGGAGAAGGTGAAATGGGCCTGGTTGTTGGAGTAGGTGGCGTACATCTTGAGTTGGAAGATGGAACTGGCAGCAAGGGAGATCTGCTGGAGGGTGTGAGGGCGCTGAAAGGGATGAACATTCTGGAGGACGATGGTGAGGAACCTGATGATGTCCTCAGCGGTGGGTGGGGGACGAAGGGAATTGCCAGGAGGGGTGGGGGCGTCCAGAGGACGGACAGGTACGGTGAGTTCAGGAGTGGTTGGAGGGGGTCGGGCTTTACACTTTTGGGAGTAGGTGGGATGAGGGAGATTGCAGGTATTACAGGAGGGAGGGGATTGGAGGTTAGGGCACTGCCGGAGGAAGTGCGCCTGCCGACAATGCGGGCAGGTGGGGGCCTCGCGGCACTCAGCTGTGGGGTGCGCATTATAGCGCAGACACCTCTGGCAGCGCAGGGATTGAGGAGGGGAACGGGAAGGGTCGACCTTGTACCGCTGGTGGAAGAGGAGGGCACCCTCCTTCAGGAGACGGTCAATGGAGGGGGCGTCCTCAGAGAAAACCCGCATAAGGCGGGTGGGGCCGGCCGAGTTGAAAATGCGGCGGACCGCCCGCACCTCCAGCGTGGGATGGGCCTGGAGCTCCGCCAACACCTCCTCCTCCGTGATCGACGGACTGAGCCGCGTGATCACGGCGGTGAGGGTCGGCGGGCGACGCGGGGGTTGGGGTTGGCGGGGAGGAGATGGAGAAGGAGCAGGGGTAAGGGAGGCGTTGGGACCAAAACGGGTGATGGGGAGACGGGAGAGGATGTCAGTATGGAGGGTTGGGCTGGGGGAGGAGATGAGAACAGAATCTCGGCGCGGAGTGAGGAGGGAGATGGGGGCACCAGGACAATGCTGGCGAAGGAAGAGGGTGAGGTTCCGGGCTTCAAGGAGAGAGGGATCAGGACGGGAGAGGAGGTAGCGGTAGGAGGAAGGGAGAGAGGAGGAGGATGAGGGGGCAGGGACAGGTGGGGAGACTTCCATGGCATCAAGGGTGGGGGAAGGAGGACGAGGTGCAGCCTTTTTGGAAGCAGAGGAAGCAGGGGTGCCACCGGGGCGCTTGACGGCGGTGGAGGAGGTGTGGGGGATGGGAACAACGGGAATGTGGCGGGGAGGGGCAGGTCCCGGGGCCGGAGTCGGCGCCGGAGATGGTGACGGTGACGGTGAAGGCGACGATGACGATGACGGCGGCAGAGGCGGCGGTGATGGCGAAGGTGACGGGGAGAGCTGGGCGTGGGCAGTGGCCCGACGGGCCACCACCCGAGCTGGAGCTGCAGTGACAGGCTGGGGGAGTGGGGGGAAGGGATCAGAACGAGAGGAGCGGGAGGAAGAAGCGGGAGAGGGGGCGACAAAGATAGAGGGTGAAGGGACAGTGAGGAGAGGTGGAATGGAAGGAGGGAGGTGGGACTGGGCACACCAAGTTATAGTGGTGGAGGCGGCGGAAGGGGAGGTATAGACAATGGCGGTGGTGGTAGTAGTGACAGTGGTGGTGGGGGCGGACATGACGGGAGAGAGAAACAAGAACGAACAGAACGAAGAGGAGAGGACAGAAACCGGGGACAGACAAAGACGAAGACGGATGAAGACGAAGACGGCCGTAGACCAGGGTCAGGACGGCGGCGATGGTGGCGACCAGGCGGCACCGGATGGCGGCGGCGGCGGCGGCGGGCACCGGCGGCGGCGGCGGCGAGCACCGGCAGGCGGCGGGCACCGGCGGCGGCGGCGGCGAGCACCGGCAGGCGGCGGCGGCGGCGGCGGGCACCGGCAGGCCGCGACCAGGCGGGGGCGGCGAGCCCCGGCAGGCGGCGACCAGGCGGGGGCGACGAGCCCCGGCAGGCGGCGGCGGCGGCGGCGGCAAGGACCGGCAGGCGGCGACCAGGCGGGGGCGACGAGCGACGAGCCCCGGCAGGCGGCGGCGGCGGCGGCGGCGGCGGCAAGGACCGGAAGGCGGCGACCAAGCGGCGGCGGCAAACAGACGACACGGCAAGGATCTTCCACGTCGAAGGCGCACCCTGAGAGTAGCCCAGGCAGTGAAACTCTTCGATGAAGAAGAGAGGGAATCCAACCCTCGAATGACGTTGATGAGTCAAGAATAAAGTTTAACATATATTAGGAAAATATTGTATTACAAGATGTGAGAAAGATTCTTGGTACTTACAGTATTATAACAACATGAAGTGATATGTCCTTATCGTTTAGGCAAACATCTGCATAGTTACATTAATCATATAAAATATAGCTCTGACAACAGGGTTTGTCAAACAAATAAAATAGGTACATAGAAGTTGCAGAGCGCCTAAGCGACTGAGTAAAATCGGCCAGCGTAGTAGCACAGCGGCCAGGGCAGGTGGCGCTCATGTCGCGAACTATGTGCCGATAGGCGTACTGAAGTAACATTTGAAACATCAATTTTAAATGCGTTCTTAAATAGAGTGATAGTAAATAAATTGGCAAGCATTTGACACTCCCGTTATGACATTGTGGGAGGTATAGGAACAATAACGTAGATACATACATCAAAAAGACAGGTGGCGCTTCCGCCGTGAGTTACATGCAGTGGTCTATATAGCCAAAATATAAAGTTATATTACCATATTAGTGAAGCCCATAGAACGTATATAAGTCAAACCATCAAGAACAATCAGTAATGGCTTTTAAGAAAATTACGAGACCTGGTCTACAATCCAGTTACTACGTAATATAGAATAAGAGAAAATTACATGGGGGCCGCTGTAGTGGCAGCCATATATCGTGAAAGGAACACATTATATAAACGATAGCAAACTGGAGGATTTGAAAGTGCATTATAGCTTCCTGAGGAAATAGACTACTGAGGTTACTAACATTAATGTTATACATTACACAGTACGGGTTTAAAGCCTTCAAAAAATTGTTTACAAGCAAGCTTGTTCAATAAGTTCCAAAAGAAAGGGCTTATAAATATGAACCCTAAACCACCAGTGCTTAGAAGTCAGTTTAAACTGCATAAACAAAATCACCCGATCCGCCCTATAGTGAATGGTATAGGCAGTCCACATCACACACTTGCTAGGCGCCTCCATTTTAAAATTAAAGATGCTTTCACTTTTGAAAATAATTTTTCTGTAAAAAACAGTAAGGAATTAATTAACAATATTCAATCTATAAGTTGTACACCTGACACTAGACTGGTGTCCTTTGACATCGTCAGCCTTTACACAAATGTTCCGGTTGATGAAACCATAGACCTTGTAAAAGAGAATCTTCTTAAACACAAAAAATTAAGTGAAACTCAGATTGCCGAACTCATTGGTTTGCTCAAGGTCATTTTAAAATACAATTACTTCACATTTAACGGGAAAATGTATGTACAACCAGATGGTCTAGCAATGGGTAGCCCCCTCGCCGGTATTCTAGCAGAGGTTTTCATTAACGCCCTAGAAACAACGTTCTTCAATTCAAGTTCAGAATTACGCCACAAAATCCGCTATTATGCACGGTATGTTGATGACATTTTCATTGCTTTTGATGGCACTGATCATGAGTTAGAGCATCTCTTTAACACTTTCAACGGTTAACATGAAAAAATTTCCTTCACAAAAGAACTTCAAAATGATAAACGTGAACTTAATTTTCTCGATTTAACAATTTCTATAGAAGATAATTCCTTCCATTTTAATATCTTTCGCAAGGAAACATATTCTGATAATGTCATTCCTGCTGACTCAACCCATCCAAAAGCTCATAAATTGGCATTTTTTTCATTCCGCCATTCACCGAATGGTAACCACTCCTTTATCACCTGCGGATCAAAAAAAGGAATTGAATGTCATCAAAGCGATTGCGGTTAATAATGGGTATAACCAGAATATGATTGATTACCTGCTCAATAAGAAAATCTCCCAAAAATGTTCGACTTTGAGAAATATTCTCCCCACGGATACCACAGAAACTAAAAAATTTATTTCCATCCCTTTCCTGGGTAACTTATCGTATAGGATTAAACGTCTTCTGAATAACAGTTTAAAAAGAAATCTTGTACAGTCAGTAGAGATTGCCAGCGATTGGTTTTCTAATTCAGGTATTTACAAGCTAACCTGTAATAACTGCCCCTCTTATTATATTGGTCAAACCGGCAGAGCTGTGAAAACACGATATAAAGAACATCTGTTAGGTAAAAAAGGAACGAAAATTCGCAACTCTACCTTTGCTGAACACCTCTTGATAACCGGCCATACGCCTAAACAGTTAGAAGACACGGTTATCCTACATAGACAGGTCAAAGGACGGAGACTAGATTTGTGGGAAGAGCTATTTATTTTTAAACATCTAGAGCTCAAAGACGGCAATATTCTGAATGATCAGTTGAACCTTGCTTGTAAACAATTTTTTGAAGGCTTTAAACCCGTACTGTGTAATGTATAACATTAATGTTAGTAACCTCAGTAGTCTATTTCCTCAGGAAGCTATAATGCACTTTCAAATCCTCCAGTTTACTATCGTTTATATAATGTGTTCCTTTCACGATATATGGCTGCCACTACAGCGGCCCCCATGTAATTTTCTCTTATTCTATATTACGTAGTAACTGGATTGTAGACCAGGTCTCGTAATTTTCTTAAAAGCCATTACTGATTGTTCTTGATGGTTTGACTTATATACGTTCTATGGGCTTCACTAATATGGTAATATAACTTTATATTTTGGCTATATAGACCACTGCATGTAACTCACGGCGGAAGCGCCACCTGTCTTTTTGATGTATGTATCTACGTTATTGTTCCTATACCTCCCACAATGTCATAACGGGAGTGTCAAATGCTTGCCAATTTATTTACTATCACTCTATTTAAGAACGCATTTAAAATTGATGTTTCAAATGTTACTTCAGTACGCCTATCGGCACATAGTTCGCGACATGAGCGCCACCTGCCCTGGCCGCTGTGCTACTACGCTGGCCGATTTTACTCAGTCGCTTAGGCGCTCTGCAACTTCTATGTACCTATTTTATTTGTTTGACAAACCCTGTTGTCAGGGCTATATTTTATATGATTAATGTAACTATGCAGATGTTTGCCTAAACGATAAGGACATATCACTTCATGTTGTTATAATACTGTAAGTACCAAGAATCTTTCTCACATCTTGTAATACAATATTTTCCTAATATATGTTAAACTTTATTCTTGACTCATGTTTCATACCTTAATATATATTACGATGTTCATTGTCCCCAGGCATCTTCTGAAGAAGATAGATTTATATCTATTGAAACCTAGGTAAAGATTGCTTTATCCTTTGCAACTGGTCGGCTGTTCTTAGTCTGATTTACGTGGAACCATTGCTGTAGCGCAGCTATGTTTAAAGTACTTTCTTATTTAATAACGTCGTTTAGAGTGTTTGATATAAATATACCAACAATACACGTCCTACACACTACTTATCGAGCCATTTGAGCGAAGCTGGTCTATAGCCTCACTATTTAACCTCATTCATATTTTTTTTCTAATCTGTAACCTCCTCATTCTCTCCTGCCACCAAGTTTATTTCTTCTGATCTTCCTCTTTAAAGAGTTCTGTCTCTTACTCCTTCGTGTGTAAGTACGTGCCTCAGCCACCGTCTCCAACTGGCCTCAATTACTGCAGTTAAATCTGCTTCATGTAATTGATCCTGCATCTGTTTTAACTTCTGTTCCTTCCTTGCTTCCCAGTATATGAAATAGTAAGTGGAGCAAGCTGTGCTCTTGAAATGTCTTGACACGCTAAAACTGTGACACAGATTGGAAGTAAAAACCTACTTCGTTTCCAGGGAACGTGCTGCAAAGTGAACTACCCTACGAAACGCCATGACACAACATACAGTCCGACTGTAACAGTAACATTGCTATGGTATAAAATTCACGGAGGTTATCTTTCGTAGATATTGTCTGAAGAAATAGCGTAGGGTGGACAATGGGAAGGGCGTAAGTGCAGTAATGGGACTTACGGAGTATGTGCATTATATGAGGCCACTTCCCCCTCCTACAAGACTACTTCCTCTCCACCCCACTTCCAACTCCAAAAACTTCGCATCGTTTCTTATACTCATCCGCCCTCCCATCATTCCAACGCCCTTCCCTTAAAATACATTGATACACTACATTACACCACTGCACCGCTCACCCTCCTCCCAATTTGAGTCAAAATTGAAATAAGCAACAAAAACGTTTCAAAACCAGTCTTTTATTTTAAATAATTTGTTACAGCGATATATAATACATTACACAGGGGATCCAAACGTATCTGTACACACTTCGTGGGTGTAACATATGTATCAGAATAAGCGTAAAAAGTTAAAGTTTTGTCTCAAATTTATTTATATCCAAGATTTGCAGTAGAGTACGGATCAAAAGTTCACCTCAAACAAGCCAAAATTAATTCTTCTCAGAAAGCAACGACACAAGGACCCAAAATTCAACACAACAACATACTGCAAATTCACCCTAAGACATGTTCAATTTTGATGTCCACTTAGACGACGACAGCGACATGCTCGACGTCTTTCCGCTCTCGGAATGTTGCAGGCTCCGTTCATATCACTCTGCACTGTTGCACAGCCATTTTCACTGCTGCTGCAGTTGTGCTACACTCTCAGTTGCAATACCATACACGAGCTCGTGCATAAATCGTAACTTGGTTCGTGTAGTGAGTGGGACATCATAAAGCAGAGCACTTTCTTCATGTTCTAAAAGCACTTTTCCAGTCAGGCGCTGAAGAATAACATGTGGTCCAAGTAACTGATTCTCCAGTATACAATCAAAGTGTTCACTGCAAAACGATATTGATATTCTCTTACTGTAGTTACGTGAGGATTCAAATATATCCACACCGGTTTGCTATGAGCGTTCACTATACCCAAGTAGGTAAAGAGGCTGTTTTCCGTAAACAGTACCCAACGACCGAATGGTGGATCAGCAACATGGCGCTCGAGTAACCACTGACAGAAATTCTGACGCCTAGGGTCAAAAATGGTTCATATGGTTCTGAGCACTATGGGACTTAACATCTGTGGTCATCAGTCCCCTGGAACTTAGAACTACTTAAACCTACCTAACCTTAGGACGTCACACACATCCATGCACGAGGCAGGATTCGAACCTGCGACCGTAGCAGTCGCGCGGTTCCGGACTGAGCGCCTAGAACCGCCAGACCACCGCGGCCGGCGCCTAGGGTTAGTCTGAAGGGGTCAGCTCCTGTACCTTCTGTTGGTGAAATGGGTGGCATTGCTGTCTCTAATGCAGGCGCTTTACAGTTGATTGAGGAACTCCTGCAATCGCACTTAAACAGCCGGTACTTATGGTCAGATCTTCATCTACAATTTCCAGGATTTTCTCGAAATCCATGGTTTAATGCCTCCCGCATATGACGTTATGCATCATAACTCGGAAACAAAGCAATTTCAGACAAACTTTAACTAATATTTTAGTCTTATTTTGATGCATAGATTACACCCACGAGGTGTGTACAGTTACTTTTTATTCACCTTGCGGATATGTCTACCCCTAAAAGGTAGATTCCAGTTCTAACACGTTATAGAACTGGGATCTTTTCTACCAAGTACAAGCCTAGCTTAGAAAGGGACTGACGGAAACTCAGTGGGGATTATTTTGTGGGGCGGATTTAAATTTGCGATGTTTATCTTACAACGAAGGGAAACCTCAGAAAACCTTGGTCAGAACACGAGACGGAGACGTACTTCAAATTTACTTCAGGGACCACAAGTCCCAGAGTAAATATGAAACATAGTGTACGTTTAAGGGTATATGTTCATATCTTTGCAGAGTGAAGCTGACGACATACTTGAATTGTACGGTATACCTTTGTCGCTGCAGATGCAAGCGATGCGGTCTACGGCGATTCTGAATAATCTTGATTCCTTGTGTACGATAACAGCAATTGCAATAAGAGCACGCAATGCACAGAATATAATATGAATTTTTGTTGTGACTTACGTTTAAAGTGTCACGTGATTACTTTCAACACCATAATGCATCTTCGCCCTAGCACTGAAGTACACGCAGTCGTAAATATCGTGACGTACTTCATCTATGTACATTTCACTGACCTGGATATTGCAGTTAGGTTCTTGTTTGACCACTGAGATTTATGGAGTTTCCGTGGCAGCATGACTAGCACTACGTGAACTCTGAGTTAAAGCTAGTAAGCAATAAACTGAGAGTGCTCCATCAGATGGACTCAAAATCAAGTACAGCTGCTGTTCCAGTACTTGCTATAGGAAGACAGGAATATACTTCTCATGGCTTACGCCTGAATATGAGGGGTTGAACAAATAGCAAATCCGTTAGCACCATCAACACACAACGGCTAATCCCTGTTATTTGGGTCAGACGAGATACAGACTTTAGGTCAAATTCAGAATGAAGAAAGATGATCTTAAACGACTCCCAGTTCATATTATAACAGTAGAAGGAAAGGTAAAATCAACTTCATTACAGCATTAGAGGCGATGAAAAAGTAGAGCGTAAATTATTTATATTTTGTTCAAAATCTTCGTATGTGAATAGAAATTTATGTCATTTGTCTGTCTAAACACCACATAACACCAAGTATGGAAAATCTTGATGTAAGCTGTTGAAAGCTATCCGTGTATTCACGTACATCAAATGAGACTAATGGAGTTGTCACAGTCATAAAAAAGAAATATAAATACAGAAATTTAGAAGCAAGTAAATTCTGTATTAATAAGGAAATAGAATTTTCTGTGTTACAGTATACACGTTTCCGCTGCGTAACTGTGAAATCTCATAAATAATTTTGATGATTTATCTTACTCTCTGTCGGACACAAATAAGGTATTACTGATTTGCGGTAATTTTAACGTAAATTTATCGAAGGAATCTGTCAGGAAAAGGGATTTGGGATTGCTGTCAGCTAAAGACAGTTTCGTATGAGTCATAAATTTCCCTATCCGAGTAGCTCAAGATAGTGGTATCCTTACAGATAATGCCATCTACAACAAGGGTAAGTTGAAGAAACACATACGTATCCTGTCGTAAATTCATTTTCACACCACGTTGCACCGGTAGTCACATTGCGTGACCTAATCCCATGTACAGTTCAGAAACGGTAAAAAAACAGCGAGTCTGATTAATGGCAAAAGTAAAACTAATATCTATTACGGATGAGGAACACTGCGACAGTGATGAATAATGGTTTCTTGAAATTACTGGAACCAGTCGCCTATTGAAACTTTTTAAAAATTTTAATTTGTTTCACTAAGTTTAAGTACACAAAGAACCTAATGCTATCTCTGTATTCAACTTATTTCTTCTTAAATTTGTACTCATTTTTCAATGCAGTTTTCCTAAAAAGACAAATATAATAATGGGAAGTTATTAAAGGAACAGGTCTCAGAACAACTTCACAACGCAAAAATGGCTTGTACAAAACAGTAAGAATAACTACTGATCCGGAAACACTTTCATATTATAAGGAGTAATATATGAAGAAAAGTTGTAAAAATGTTCAAGAGTATGTTCATCTTGTCTTTACAAATCAGACAGTAAAATGAAATCATTAAGGGATATCGTTACAAGACAGATGCTGAAAAACGTCATAGAACATTACTTCCATCGAAGACAATGGAAGCACTGTAAAAGAATGTTCATCTGTATAAGATATGTTTAATAATTAATTTTTTAAAACAGGCAAGAAAATGGGCGCTAACAGTTTATAAGAGAAAGCAAAACATTACACTGAAGAAGCAACACAGAGCCAATCTCTCTCTCCTAATTGGAATAAGAAAGATCATAATGACTAAGACGAGGAAGTTCATATTGGGTGGTTACTATCTCCGTTATGATACTAAATAATTGTGGCATTGTAATATGTAGTGTTCTTAGTCACTTATATAATGCATAGTTAGTTGACGTTTCTCTCGATAGCTTGAAATATGCCACTGTTAGGCCTCTTTATTCGAAATGTGACCCCTTCAACGTCAATAACTGTTGCCCTGTCCTTACATGATTTCCTAATATTTTTGAGAAGATAATGTACTACAGTGTTGTCACCCACCTGGTAGCAATGGATGTTTAGCCTGTCACAGTTTGGATTTCAAAATGGATATTCTACTAGTCAGTTACTTACGCCTTTGCTGATCATATAATAAAAATCTTTGAATGATGAACTATTGCCAGCTGGATTATTCAATGACTTAACGAAGGCACTTGATTGTGACAGTCGTAACACTCTACTAGAAAAATTAAGTTTTACGGAATACGAAGTTAAACTTAATTAAGAAATAAACGCAGGACGTTACCCTAGGCTGATCGAGCAATACAAAGAGGGAGACCACATTATCTGTATGGGGAGAAATAGCTATGTGAATCCCATAGAATACGATCATTCGCCCATTACTTTTCTTGCATTATGGTAATGATCTGTCATTTTGAGTCGGTAGAAATAATTATTTCTGTTTGCAAGAGATACAAGCACTGCTGTGAATTCGACCAAAGAAGCGTCAATAGAGAAAATAGTAAATACTTATTCTGCGAAAGTTACTGACTGGGTTTTTGTTTGTGGGGTAGCTTTAAACTATGAAAAAATACAGATCACGCTGGTATTTACTGTCAAAAAATCCTACTTCCTATTAACCTAGTGCATCATCAATGAGCAATGAAATCATGGTAAAAATTCTAGATTTCTGATGAAAATTTAACCTGGAAATACAGTACACTGATTTGCTAAAAGGTTTAGCTTCGCCTGTCTTTGTCATAAAAATAATTGCCAACTTCGGGAATATAGAAGCAAATAAGATAACATATTGTACATATTTTCATTAACTGATGCTTTATGGAATAAACTCCTCACTTAGGCAAAATGCATGTATTTCACAAAAGAATGTACTTAGTACTATTGTTGTGTTTCACATGCATACAGCAAAGCGTCTCTATTAGCAACTGGAAATATTAACCACAGCCTCACTACATGTTGATTCATGTATGAGATTTTTTATTAACAATCCACCTAATTTTGACGGCAACATAGATGTCCACAAGTACAAAATTAGATTGAAAAGTGACTGTATTTTACGTTAAAAAATCTAACTGTGGTACAGGGAGTGGTGAAAAACGCAGTTATAAAACTGTTTGATGGTCTACGCATGGAAATAAAATGTCTGACAGATAGCAGAAGGGTTTTCAAAGGTAGATTAAATGTGTTCCACCTTAACAACTACTTATACCGCATAGAAGTGTTCTTCAATAGAAAGAATTAATCAGTTTACAGAACACACCTGTAAATGACCAGTAGCCAATATGTAGCCATATAAATACTTTTTCACACAGCTTTGTCAGTTTTGTTGAAATGTTGAACATTGTAACATTCTCCATTAATACTGTCTACAGATAATTTAGTTAATCTAATTCGCGCTTTCCACATACGGTATTCTAAGTACCATCTACACAAATGACGACGTAGGCTTTTAATTTTGTACTACCTTGGCGGCTACTAAATAAGGTACCTCTGCATGGGGTAGAAAACTAGGTTTTGTGATTGGATCGAACACGTGCTGCAAGGGAAGACACAGCACGTTAACTTGAGTGGGATGTCTTTTACAGAAATCGAAGTAATATCTGGAGTGCCAAAGGGGAGTTTCATATTGTTTTTACAATTGTACGTTACACATCAATCGCTTAGCGGATACTCGTAATTCTAATCACAGTCTTCTTGGAGATGCAATTATCTACGGGAATTACATTGTATATATTTCTCTAATATCCATTTCAATCACAACTAAATACCATTGGTATTTGTTCTTAGTGTATGGACATCTCTGCGCTTTGCGAAACGTAAAAGCGAGGTACTTTAGGATACAATATTAACGATTTACAACCAGATACAGTCATGTCACACAAATACCTGTAAGTAACAATGTGTAGACGTATTGTACGGACCACCACTTAGACTCAGTTGTGCGTGAAGCAAATGTTAGACGACGATGCACTGACAGAAAACTGCAGTTTGTTAACAAGAGAGATTGCAGAAAGAACACTTACAAGGCCCATATTTGAGCGCTGCTCAGTGTATGGGAGTCATATCAGGTCACTCTGACAGGAGGCATCGAGTGTAGACAAAAGAAGGGCGGTGCAGACTGTCACATGCTTTTAGAACGACGGGAGAATGCAATGGATATGTTGAAATATCCTTAAACGCTCGAAGAAATACGCTTGTATTGAACATTTGAAATACCAACACTGCTAGAGGAAACTATCAGATTCCTAACCCCCTGAGTATTGATGTCGTAGAGATCATGAAGATAACACTGTAATAATTGACAATTCACACAGACGTGTACAAATAAAAATTAGGTTTATTTCAGGTGCTTGATGATAGCTCATGGCCGAAATTAGCTGATACCCCGATTTTAATAAAGGGTCCGTACAGCATGCAATGGACAATGTATTCCTTTGTTAAGTATAATTCACGCTCTCCGTCCGTGAATGGAACTAAAAGAAATTTACGAAATGGAAAACAAGGAAAACCACTTTCTGATGAACAGTTTGAAGAGACTGACAGAGTATGTATGTAGAAAGGCACTGAAATACCTCGATATTAACTAATTACAATTACAGTTACTATTAATGTGAGTAAGTACTGCGTCGCAGTGGTGCTAAGGATATGTGTCAGACAACAGATGCAAGTATCTGGGATCAGTTGTCACGTATTTCGCCCTTGGTAACAATTTTTTTTTAATCCGGAAAACGCCATGTTGCATGTGGTCCATGGTGAACTGTAGGTCTCCCTTTGGTTGCAGAAATCAGCTGGCGAAACAACGCAAAGACATCCCACTCCCAATCGGACCATGCCCAGGAAAGGTTTGCGTTGTTCAAACCAGCCTTCGAATTTTAGACAACTTACTTTTACTTTAAGTTCAAAAATGATTGTCTAATAGATTCTGCTTTCCTAGAACCAAAATGTTATATATCTAATAGATTTTAGACTTTTATTACACTTCCATACCTAAACAATCAAGTAACGGAAGCTATGAAACTAGTTTCGCCCTTTTCTTTCCTTAGTCCAATTACAAGAGCCAGACTTCACAGTGTAGCATTATCAGAACTAGTATAAGTATCTGCAAATCCCATGCTTTCCTTAGGACACAGTGTTTAACGCACGAAAATCGTATGGGGAAGTGTTCGGTTTCAAATCCCAGTCTAACCGTCTAGTTGTAGATTTGTCAGTTCCCTAAATCGTTTATGGGGAATGTTGGAATGTTTCCTGTCAGGAGGACGCTCTTTGAATCCTTCGTCCTTAACCAGTGATTTATGTTATTGTGATTAAACACAAATACCAAGGAGGTCTGTCGCAGTCAGCTGTACAGAGTACATGGCTCTTATTCCTTAGGTATTTCATTATTGTCATACGGTAAAGTGTTTCACCGCATATTAGTCTGCATACCTTTCCATTGGTATTCTGTCAACGACACTACTGTACGTTCTACTTTGTTCGACGCATTTCTCCTAATACGCTGGGAACAGAAATCTGTGGCACAGTCACGTACCTCCGATGTCTCAGTGTTTCGCGGCTGTGACACGGTTTCGTGTTACGAAACGAGATGAGACTTTCTCTGACACTTGATCGTTAGGTTCTGGTCTCCAGAGAACGGAAGAGCCAGTCCTTCTTGTATGACCATCACGTTTCTTAGGTAATGTATGTCAGCTGGTTCTAGTTTCTCCTGATAGTTCTCCTTAAGTAGCTGGTCGCTAGAGTCTTCTGATATTATAGCCACTTTATAAATCGACCTGAGAAGATGGTCTCTCTTGAACTGCCCTGTAGCAGGGGGCTCAGCCATCGTTATTGTCCAGTGCAGTCACCAAATAGTAACCGATGAAGGGAAAAAAAGATAAATAGAAATGTCAACGACAAAATTATTAAAGCACTTGCTTCTAATGATGTCTATCTGTTCTTACATAATTTCTGAGTAAATGATAGTTGTTTAAGGTTAGTGTGTGATACTGGTTGCTTAGAGAAGTCTTGTGGGTCGTTTTTCCAAACGGGACAGCCCTCATATCAATCTGTGCTAAAGTACGTGACTACAAGTGAGACGGAGGGTGGAATGAGTGAATGAGGAACCAATATTGAGATTTCACAATTAATGGTTTTTATAGAACGAGCTACTAGTCATAATCCATAACATGTACTGGGGTTCTCTTCAAAGACATACTGAGTTAATAAGTCGTCTGTTTGTTCGGGGAGTATGCAGTTTGATTTGGGAAAGGGGAGGGGGGATTTGTCCAAACGTCGATCGGAAATGAACATATTGTGCAACTATTTTCCCGAGGATAATTCATTCGTGCAATTCGCCAAAAAACCTCCACTCATAATGTGCTTACTTGTAACAAAAAAATCGCGAAATGGTAACTTCATGTATGTGCGATTCTCTCGTTTCTATTTATAGCTTAACATTACGCCTATATAGGTACTTTCTTGAACTTTCCCACCTCCACCCCTCCCCTCTGCAACTCCTCACCACCATTTATAGCTTAGGATTACGTCTATATAGGTGACTTCCGGATTCTCTCGCCCTGCCCCCTTTCTTACATTCCCCCAGTATTTTACTATCGTGGCTGCCATATCCTGCGACAGAGTGGATGTTTTACACTGCAGCCAAATTTCTTAAGATAACGATACTGAAGTGCCTGTGTTGTTAAGAAACCCGATGAGAACTTCCTTCGGACATACAGTCGATGGTAGTTCGTATCCGAAACTGCGAATACATTTTTGGAACACAACATATTACCAGCTCAGAGACAGAAGTTAAGACACTTTCTGCAGGACCTGACCATCATTTTGCAGGACAATGCTCAAACACGTACAGTGCAAGCTGTTACTGATTTCTTTGACTGATACCACCTGCTGCACTTCCTGCCTTGAGCCCTCGTGAGTTCAACTCGATTTCTAAACCGAAGGAAACGCTTCACGGCATTCGCTTCAGAACTGCTACAAATTCGTAAGGCAGTAGACAATGCCGCTCGAACTGTCAACATAACTGTCACTGCTAAGAGTATCCTTGGACTTCCACATCGCTGGCAACGGTTTATACACAGTGCTAGTGACTACTTTGAAGGTCAGTAAAACTTTGAAACGCGTATCTATTTTGTACGAGCTGTAAATAAATAGTTGCCACTATTCAAGTTCCAACCCTCATAGATATAGTAGGAGTCAGTGAAGTGGAAAGATGACAAGGATTTCTGTTCAGATGAGTATAGGGTAATATAACAGCAGCAGAAAATGGGATAATGGGAGTAGGATTCGTTATGAAGGGGCTGCTAGGGGAGAGAGTGTGTTACTGTGAACAGTTCAGTGATGGAGTTGTTCATATCAGAATCGACAGCAAACCAACACTGACAAGAATAGTTCAGGTACATATGCCGTCGTCGCTAGCTGAAGATAAAGAGATAAAGAGAAAGTATACCAAGATATTGAAAGGGTAATACAGTACGTAAAGGGAGATGAAAATCCAATACTGCAGTTATAGGGGAGGGAGTAGAGGAAAATTTTACAAGAGAATATGGGCTTGGGACAAGGAATGAGAGAGGAGAATGACTAATTGAGTTCTGCAATAAATTTCAACTAGTAATAGCGAGTTGCTTAAGAATGACAAGAGGAGGAGACATACTTGGAAAAGTCAAAGTCATACGGGAAGATTTCTTAGATTACATCATTGTCAGACAGAAATTCTGAAATCAGGTACTGGGTTGTAAGGTGTAATCAGGAACAGATACAGATTTAGACCACAATGTAGTAGTGATGAAGAGTAGGCTGAAGTTTAAGATATTAGTCAGGAAAAATCAAATTTAACGAAGTTTGGTACGGAAGTACTAAGGAATGACGAGATACGGTTGAAGTTCTCCAAGGCTAGACATACAGGAATAATGAATAGCTCAGTAGCCTGTACTGTAGAAGCCGGCCGGTGTGGCCGTGCGGTTCTAAGCGCGTCAGTTTGGAACCGCGTGACCGCTACGGTCGCAGGTACGAATCCTGCCTCCGTCATGGATGTGTGTGATGTCCTTAGGTTAGTTAGGTTTAAGTAGTTCTAAGTTCTAGGGGACTGATGACCTCAGTAGTTAAGTCCCATAGTGCTCAGAGCCATTTTTGTACTGTAGAAGGAATGGATATCTCTGTAAAGGCAATCACAGAATTTAGAAAGAGAAACATAGATACAAAGAAGATAAATGCCGAGAAACCATGGGTAACTGAAGAAATACTTCTATGAAAGGACGTCGTACAAAAGTGTTCACCGCAATTCAGAAATACGGAAATACAACTCGCTGAGAAATGAAATAAATAGGAAGTGTAAGGAAGCTAGGACGAAATGCCTGCATGGCAAATGTGAAGAAATCGAAAGATAAATGAGTGTTGGAAGGACTGTCACAGCAAATAGGAAAGTCAAAACAATCGTCGGTGAAATTAAAAGCAATGGTGGTAATGTTAAGAGCGAAACGGGAAACCCACTATTAAAAGCAGAGGAGAGAGCAGATAGGTGGAAAGAGTACGTTCAAGGCCTCTGTGATTGGGAAGATTTGTCTGATGTTATAGAAGAAGGAACAGGTGTCGATTGAGAAGACATAGGGAATCCAGTCTTAGAATCAGAATTTAAGAGAGCTTTGGAGGACCTGAGATCAAATAAGGCAGATGGGATGGACAACATTCCATGGCAACAAAACGACTCTTCACCTTGGTGTGTCAAATGTATGAGTCTGGCGAAAAATTATCTGACTTTCGAAACAATATCATCCACAAAATTCCGAAGACTGTAAGAGCTGATATGTGCGAGAATTATAGCACTATCATCTTAACATCTCACGCATCCAAGTTACTTACAAGAATAATACACAGAAAAATGGAAAAGAAAATTGAGGAAGTGTTAGATGACGATCAGTTTGTATTTAGGAAAGGTAAAGGCACGAGACAAGTAATTCTGACTTTGCGGTTTATAATGGAAGCAAGACTGAAGGAAAATCAACACACGTTCATAGGATCTGTCGACCTGGAAAAAACGTTAGACAATTAAAATGGTGCAAGATGGTCGAAATTCTGACAAAAATATGGGTAAGCTATAGGGACAGATGGGTAATATGCAATACGTGCAAGAGCCAAGAGGGATTAATAAGAGTGGGCGACCAAGAACGAAGTGCTCGAATTTTAATGTGTGTAAGACATGTAAGGTAGCCTTTCGCCCTTACAGTTCAATCTGTGCGCCGAAGAGCCAATGGTGGAAGTAAACGAAAGGTTCAGGAGTGGAATTTAAATTCAAGGTGAAAACATTGCTGTGAAAATGATGAAGAATTACGTATTCTGCTTAACGGAATGGACAGTCTAATGAGTACAGAATATCGACTGAGAATAAGTCGAAAAAAATTGGAAGTTATGGGAAGCAGCATTAATGAGAACAGCGAGAAACTTAACATCAGTATTTATAGGCGCGAAGTAGATGAAGCTTAGGAATTCTGCTATCTAGGTAGCAAAATAGCCAGTGAGGGACGGAGCAAGGAGAACATCAAAAGCAGACTTAGCACTGGCGAAAAGGCATTCCTGGCCAAGAGAAGTCAACTAGTATCAAACATAGGCATTAATTTGAGGAAGACATTTCTGAAATTGTACGTTTGGAGCACAGCATCGTATGGTCGTGGAACTTGGACTTTGGGAAAACAGGAGCAGAAGAGAATCGAAGCATTTAAGGTGCAGTGCTACAGACGAATGTTGATAATTAGGTGGACTGATGAGGTAAGAAATGATGAGGTTCTGCACAGAATTACAGAGGAAAGGAATACGTGTAAAACACTGATAAGGAGAAGGGACAGGATGACAGAACATCAGTTCACACATCGGGGTATGGCTTCCATCGTACTAGAGGGAGCTGTAGACGACAAAAACTGTAGAAAAGACAAAGATTGGAATATAAGCATCAATAATTGAGGACGCAGGTTGCAAGTGCTACTCTGAGACGAAGAGGTTGGCACTGGAGAGGAATCCGTGATGACCCGCATCAAACCAGTCAGAAGACTGATAACTCAAAAAAATAATAAATAAATAAATAAAATGTATCACATCAGTTGATTCTGGATTTTTTTTCCAACAGTTCCGAGAATGCTTCTCTCGGTCCCTTCTTATTGTCTTCATTAACTGGAGGATGGCAATTAACAAATGTATGCTGTTCTGTTTATTTTTGCATTTCACTGCTACAAGAGACAATCTTTTGAACTGGATTTGAGTTCTGTAACTTTATCAACTAAATTTTTATGAATGTACCAAGTACTGGCATGCCTTTTTCACTATTTTATTGCTGATTTAGTCTTAAACATTCTGATGTTTATGTTTCTGTAACAGTTTCGTACAAAAATCATGTTTCCTAGCTGTTAAAACTGGTATTTCATTCTTACCTACGAGAATTTCAATTTCTTTCAGTTTACCAATTTTTATTAACGAGTTTTCATGCAAGAAGAACTTCCTTTTGAACTTGTGTTTGGAAGGACACCAAGAATATTACGACGCATCCTTACTGCGGATGCTTTGACTGCCCAAAACCCTAGGTTCCGATTCAATGCATAAAGCAGTAGTGGATTCCTCTTCCATGTTACCACCTGAGGTAGTGATTACTTTTAAGGGATTCTCATTCTGCAATTGAAACAGTACATTGTACGTAGTAGGAAAGAAATTCCAAGATAAGATCACATTGTTAGTCCCAAATGATTGTTTTTCGTGGTTTTCCCAGTTATGTTCTCGCTCTCCAATGGTGGAGTTTTCCATTGTCTTTTTTTTTCCTGGTCTGAAAGCAAGTAAAACTTTCCAAAAGACGTCCTGTGTGTCGTTTTTTACCACCAGGTGCAGAGGGGGTGCCATATTAGTGGAATGGGAGAAATTTCGCCACCCACAGACAGAAAGAAACGTTCTGAGAACTTAAGATTACAAAAAGTGCTATTGCAGTTTTTATTCAAATGAAACCACTGGTTAATAACTGCCTAAGAAACATACCTTCATGACGGAGATCTAACGCCCAGAATTTTCAGTACAGAGCAGGACGATGGACACTGAATTGGAGGCTACAAATATTGTAGGAGGAAGCTCGAAAAAATCTAGTTAATGTGGACAAAGTATGTTTACCACGAAATCACGCGCGGAGCAGACGCTGGGAGTGCAGTGTCTTCACTTTAAGGGCAAACCTCTTGACCACTCTTCTGCAGACTCTACCTGAGACGTCACATGCAGAGAGCGTGGACATTCATGCACTCTGAGACGGAGAGAGGCGAAGGCAAAATCTGCAAATAGATTGGTGGAAATGGCGAAAAAATTCCTTTTTGACACTTTAGGCGTAATTTTTACCAAGCCACATTTGTGTTTATGTTATTGTACAATAAACTTTTGCTATACTTAGATAAGCAATCGCTTCGAAAAAACAGTAATTTTATCCTATTTTATCTGATTATTTCAGCGTATTTTCTTATGTATTTGTGTTCTGTACCTAGATATTTTTATCACACTTACATAAGCTGTCTAATCGCAAAAACTGGGTAACTCTAGTATTCCATTCATTTAGTTCAGTACATTTGTTACATGACCTAAAATGAGTACTTTGGATTCTTTATACATGAATATTAACAGCTGCACGTTTTCAGATATGACACAACAGTTCATGATTTTCTAGTCTGTTTTTTAAGCTGTATCTTGATGAGCAAACTAAGTGGGTGTTCTTTTGAGGAAAGTTGACCTTCGGTCACACCATACTTGGACATTCCATCATACTTGTAGCTGTTTGTTTTATTGCACATTACTACCACAAGACTTCTTTGCTCTTTACAATGAATCGGCGATGTGAGTGGTGCATTATATATTCGTTTACGTACTGTGCTAGAGGAAGAGATTAGTGTTTAACGTCCCCTCGACAACAATGTCGTTAGAGACGGAGCACGAGCTCGTATTAGGGAAAAATGGTGAATGAAATCGGCATTGCCCTATCAAAGGAACCATCCCGACATTTTTTTGAAGCGATTTAGAGAAATTATGGAAAACCTAAATCAGGATGGCCGGACGTAGTCCTCCCGAATGAGAGTCCAGTGTGCTAAACACGGCGCCACCTCGTTCGTTATTATGTTAGAATTATATGAATGTTTGGGGTAGGTGACTGAAGACTATGGGTAGGTGAGATTTCGAACAAAATGTGCTCGCCCTGTACACGTTAATAATGAATATTTTTGAATTTATATGTAATTATAAATGAGTGAATGAATTTATAAATAGGGAACCCTCAATAAAGTGAATGTGGTTAATAAACAAAAGAAAGCATAAAGGATACCTGAGGAACGAGAGAGTCTTTAAGTAGATACACTGAATACCTTTTCCTTGAATTGGAATGAATAGTTTTTTAAGCTAGTTCTCTCTCTTGTCGAACAAGGGTTGGTTACTGATAACATTGTGGAGCAAGTCAACCAGTCAAATAATAGAAGCCTTCAGTACAACCAGGCGCTGTCTGTATGAACGGACTAGGCTTGTTCGCACAGGAATGCATGACATAATTTTAGTTTAATGATGCTATCCCATAATGGGGCCACAATTATTTGGACCCCTATCTTATCCCCTTGTCTGAAAGCAAGTAAAACATTCCGAATGCGTCCAGTGTGTCAGTAGTTACTGCTAGGTGCAGACTCGACTAGCGGGCGACACGACAGTGGGATGGAAGAAACTTCGCCACACGCAGGCTGAAAGAAACGTTCTGAGTATATGCAAAAGTACAGAATGCCGCTTATGTATTTTTCCATACGATACCACAGATGGTTAACTGTGTAAAAAACATTTGTTCACGAGGGAAACCCAAGATTCACAATTCTCATTACAAAGCAGGCCGACGGACACCGGATTGGAGTGTATATTTTTTTTTTTATTTTTTTTTTTTTTTTGCAGATCATGATAGAAGTAAAATTAAAAATGCTATTGACAGAAGCCAGAAGAAACCCTGCCGTTGGAAACAAAGGTTTTTAGCGCGAAATCACGTGCAGAGCAGACGCTGGATGTGCAGTACCATCACTTATGGAGCACGCTTCTTAAGCAGACTTCTTCACCAGACTTCTGCAGCCTCCCCACAGACTTCGCATGAAAAAAGCACCGAAGTTCGTGTACTCTGAGATGGATAGAGTTGAAGGAAATATCTGCAACCAGATTGGTAGCAGTAGGAATACTGGTGACATCAACCTACATGTCTGCTCAAAATTATGGTGAGATAGCACATCAACTTACGCGGAACAGGTTGCACTAGAATCAGGGCACTGCTAGACTCCAGTAAATTCACGCAGGCTCACCATGACTGAGCACAGTGCATGAGTAATCCTCTTTATTTTTCTCGATCATGAAATCACTGTTTTCAAGCGATTCCATTCAGCTTAATGAATCTTTTAGGAAGTGGCTTATCGTGGTCATGCATGTCCTTCCCAGACCCTTGGTGTACCCTGCTTTGCATCTTTTACAATCTAATTCCCATATCAGTTGATTGTGCTCTTGAAATGAGTGTAATGAAATGTTGTAACATTTCGTATTAATCTGTACGCACACAATAACGAATGGAAATGGAAATGAGCGTTTGGCGTCATTGGCCGGGAGGCCCCTCGCGGGGCAGGTCCGGCCGCCATATCGCAGGTCTTATTACATTCGGCGCCACATTGGGCGACCTGCACGCCGGATGGGGATGAAATGATGATGAACACAACACAACACCCAGTCCCTGAGCGGAGAAAATCTCCGACCCAGCCGGGAATCGAACCCGGGCCCAGAGGACGGCAATCCGTCACGCTGACCACTCAGCTACTGGGGCGGACACAATAACGAATAATAAAATTGGACTTTACCTGGACCATGCATTTAATTTCATATTCAACAGATCCCTCTCATAAGCCAGTCTAATAACTATAGAAATATGGGTACTTGGTCACCTTGTTAGTAAAATTGCGTTAAATTCGACTCAAATGTGTAACTTTATTAAGTATTTGAATTTCAAGGCGCTATCTGCCTCTCAGTAGGTCCAGTTGAGGCAGGAGCGGAAGCTGACATTTGGCACTTCGCAAGGTAGCTTATCAAGTACGGTGTATTCACTTTTTAAAGCAGTTTACGTTGAAGAATCAACTATTTGCACGTGCACTGCCTCTGACGACTGAAGCCCTGATGCTTTTATGGGAGGTATAAGACTCATATGGAGAAACAACAACAGCTGTGTGATCGGGCCTGTACAAAGAGAGCAAGGTTAACTACGTATCTAATAACTATGTTTGCCGGCCGAAGTGGCCGTGCGGTTAAAGGCGCTGCAGTCTGGAACCGCGAGACCGCTACGGTCGCAGGTTCGAATCCTGCCTCGGGCATGGATGTTTGTGATGTCCTTAGGTTAGTTAGGTTTAACTAGTTCTAAGTTCTAGGGGACTAATGACCTCAGCAGTTGAGTCCCATAGTGCTCAGAGCCATTTGAACCATTTAATAACTATGTTTCCAATCGCAGGTTCATACAGTATTTGCAATGATAGTTTCAACAACAGTAATTACGTGTCTATTGGTTAATTAATTCATATGTCGATAAAATTAATCAGTCAATTTAGCCTTTAGTATCGGTTTTCACAGCCATCATATGCCACCGACTTTCTGCTTAGGTAGAAGACTATCAAAAGGGCAGAGCGCAATGAAAATCAAGAAAGTCCGGGCCATTGGGTTCAAGTTTTGTCTGTTGACACACTGTTGCAAAGGAAAGTAGCTTCCTCTTCTCCCGTTGGCCTGACGGCACAATAGGACGCCCCGCCGGCCGCAAACCGCAGAAACCGTCTTCACTGCTAACCCGGTAAAGCTGACAATAGCAACTCGTCGTTGGAGTCGTAATACAGCGACACGTTCGAGTCTTCAAAATCACGGAGAGGGACTCGACGAACCCCATTCGGTCACAGATCTTCGTCACTGGTATTTATACGGGAGTTGCCGCCACATTTATTCTACATGAGCTGGCATCCATCGCCTTGGAAGCAGCTTTGTGCACAGTCGGTAAATCTTAGTTAGGATGCTTAGCGATAGAATGCTTGTGGGTACTTCAGTCAATTTTATTACGTGATTACGCCGCTTGATTTACGAGCAGCCGGTACCACCGTTTTTTGTCGACTTATTAAGCAATGTCACGACGCTCCTGTATTTGTGTTCGTATCAGTAACTCATCATGTCTAAATACTCTAGGGACTGTCTAACACAAAAAGATTACATGCCAGAACTGTGGGTTTATTTCGTTCCGATTGCGTAACACGTCTAACTCGCGTTTATTCCGTTTCAGCCGGCCGGGGAACCACGTGACCACTCCGGTCACAGGTTCGAATCCTGCCTCGGGCATGGATGTGTGTGATGTCCTTAGGTTAGTTAGGCCTAAGTAGTTCTAAGTTCTAGGGGACTGATGACCTCAGAAGTTAAGTCCCATAGTGCTCAGGGCCATTTGAACATATTCCGTTTCAGTCTAATAATATACTTCGATTTTCTTAATTGCTGTCCGTCATGTGTCTGTCTTCGACAGGACCTCTTCTTCCCTGCCCCTTGATATCTCTATATAATTACTTCTGGAAATCTAAACACAGTAAGAGAACACAGCTCATGTCCCAACGCTCAGCGGACAGAAGACTGGCAGGTGAGAATCGTTTTAACATCTAGCTGGGAAATGTTAATAAGCAAGACAGCTAATTGTTTTTCCAATCATTCTCCCAAAAGCATCATATACAGCATCTAGAGGATGTCTCTTGCAGCAGGAGACGAAACATATGGGAAAAAATACGCCTTAGACAACAGCGTAGTACCCAGAAGATCTGTGTCACCAACGATGTACATCAGACATGTATTTTCATCTGTTGAGAATGTGCCTGTTCTTATACAACACTGATCCATATTATCTTGTTGAGGTTGGAAGCATCTGTTGTTAGCGAATTCAGTTTGGTTCTTTTGTTTAAACTCTGTCTTCTGAAAAACACAATGCTTTTTTTCCCTGTTCATGGTTCAAATGGCTCTGAGCACTATGGGACTCAACTGCTGAGGTCATTAGTCCCCTAGAACTTAGAACTAGTTAAACCTAAGTAACCTAAGGTCATCACAAACATCCATGCCCGAGGCAGGATTCGAACCTGCGACCGTAGCGGCCTCGCGGTTCCAGACTGCAGCGGCTTTAACCGCACGGCCACTTCGGCCGGCTCTCCCTGTTTACCCACACCTGTTTCGAGACCTAAGTGTCATTTTCTGTGAGTCTCGGTTCAGTTCTGCCATAATACTATACAATATTCACAATTATTTTCCTGTTTTAAGCTAAAAACTTAAGCAAGTGCGTTTTATATCTCATTTTGAATGCTCATCTGAAATTACATTAATTGTGATAGTGGATTTGTACAGGTCGGCCTCCATTTGCACCTTTTTATGATTCACAGCATATCATCTGCAAAGTATCCCGAATAACTTACTAGAGAGCTGTCAATTTTGAAGTTCGCAGGAGAGCTTCTGTGAAGTTTGGAAGGTAGGAGACGAGGTACTGGCGGAATTAAAGCTGTGAGGAGGGGGCGTGAGTAGTGCTTGGGTAGCTCAGTCGGTAGAGCACTTGCCCGCGAAAGGCAAAGGTCCCGAGTTCGAGTCTCGGTCCGGCACACAGTTTTAATCTGCCAGGAAGTTTCAATTTTGAAAACATTTCTCCGAAAGTAATAATGGTGTATGTCCTGTACTTACGCTTTTCATCATTTTCACTTGTTGAATATGACGAAATAAGTTTACTTTTAAATGTCATTCTGTGAGTTAAAATGTATGAATGCAGGAGAGGCGGAAGTGAAAAACGTAAGACAAATGCTTCGGTAATTGTAGTTGAATGACAAAACATCAATGGCACGACGCTGGATGGAAGACTGAGTGCGGGTCGTACACCACCACTGTTCTGTGGAAAATGTTTTCAAAATTAATAACTCTCCAAGCAAATTACTCTGACAACTGTTGCTATATTTACCCTTCCAGTTACAGTGCCCGGTTCGTTACCACTCCCGGCAAATATATCTAATGGGTAAGGACTTGTAATGATTCCTTAATTTTATAATATTATGACTGTGTTGTCGCCGGCCGCAAGTTTTCGTTTAACACCTGAATACGTGCTATCAGTGGAAACAGCCAATCGTCTTCCGCTACGTGATCGTAACTCAAATTGGTGGGCTGCAGTTCCATTTTGCGAACCAAAAGCACTAACAAAAGTCCTGGACGTAAAGTGGTGTTAAAACTTATGGACTTCAAATGCGAATTTTTCGAAAAACAATGGAAGTTCTTTAAAGTAACTATTATTTACGGCCATCGTGCAGGCTCAGTTAATCAGTCACACACTAACGCGGCCTTTTAGACTTAAAGTGAAGCAGATGTCTGCCTCCACATTCCTCAAGGTAACTCCGAAATGTATTCATATGACATCGTCACCAAGCGATTGTGTTGTGAATCACAAAGCCCAGAACGCGTTTCTCCATAAAGAATTATTAATAGTCTTCAAAATTTCTCTATATTATTTGGCCGTGAATATTTACTAGGATCTAATCGGGAGTCTATTAGCAGTTTCTTTTATTGAAGTCTCATCAAAGTAGCAACACTAAAACTTCGATCACTGATTTCGGAGTTACGTACATTATTACTCGATAACACAAGTGAAATTCTCTCATATAGTCACTGGCATTGAATCACTATTCTTTTTATATGCGACTGAAACCATTTTTCACCAGGCAAACCTCCAAAACCACATACAAGGTACACACATTTCACAACAGCAAAATACGGTAACAACAGAGATATTATTTTATATTATTTCGCACTCGTAATAACTCGCACCTGAGAAAGGGGGTATTTTCAGCATGATTTCAGTGTTAGAATCATTGCTTGAAACTCAGACTGCCCGTACGCCTTGTGAAAATTAACTCTCGAAGTCTTCTGCAAGTTAATAGTAATTTTTTCATTGTATTCGCCCAATGCTTCTAATTTCAACATAAATTTTCATTATAAACATCAGTGATCTGCTCAACAGATCAGATACAACAGTATTAACACCATTTCTACACTTCATTTTACTCCAGCTTTAATCGAAGGAATAGCACGATAATGTCTTGCAACTTCTCAGGAGCTCACTGGCCGCCGGCCGGACTGCAATATCGCCCAGCTATCTTAGACGCAGTGACGCCAGTAGCCGGATGGAAGACCTCGTCCTCTCACATGGTGGTTAAAAAACTGATAAAGCACATGAAAAATCAGAAGAGTGATTACAGTAACGTTAACAATGTTGCAGGTACATATGCTGACGAGAAAAATCGCAACACCAAGGATGTGTTTGCGACATAAACGAACGTCGGTACGCTTGTTTCTACATCTGAAAGATAATGTATATTCAGATTTCGCACCAGTCGCGTAAGATTGGCGCTAATAGCGCCACTATTAGGATGAAATCAGTTTTGCTTTAAATACACGCTGTAACGTTCGTGAACGTTAGTTATCTGTAAGACTGGGCGGTTGGTTGATGTTAGTCAAGAATGGCTTTAACAAGACAAAGATGCCATTATTAACAACGTACCGACTTTGAACTACGTTTTCTAGTAAGTCTACGAGAAGCTGGATATTCCTTCTGCGATACCGCAGAAAGACTTGGCGGTATCATAGCTACTGTACAAGTTTGCTGGCTGCGGTGGTCACGGTCGCTAGAAACCGAGCTCCAGACGGCTACGGGGCAATACTAAGAAGGATGGCCATCGTATTCGACGTGAGGCTCTGGTGCATCATACTGCATCTGCAGCAGCAATGTCAGCAGCTGTTGGCACCACAGTGACACAACGAACTGTTTGAGATCTGTTACTTCAGCGAGAGCTCCGCGCCAGACGCCCTGTATCGCACGTTTGACCGACGCCAGGTCAACGCCATATGCGACTTCAGTAGTGTCAGGCGAGAGCCCATTGGAGGGCAGACTGGAGGTCTGTTATGCTTTCTGATGAAATCTTGTTCTGCTTCGGTGCCTGTAATGGGGGTGTGTTGGTTAGAAGGAAGCCAGTTGAGGGCCGCAACCAATCTGTCTGCGTACTGAACACTCTTAGCCTTCACCCAGACGGTCTGGGGTACGATTTCGTATGACAGCAAGAGCTCTTTCGTGGTTATCCCAAGCACCGTGACTGGAAATTTCTACTTCATTCTGGTAATTCGATCTATTATTTGGCTCCGTAAGTTCGTTTAGCGCGTCTCCGAAGCAGTTTCGTCAACTAGTGTGGAGGTATTTCATTCTTCTTCCGCAAGAGGCAAGCACTTATTGGTTATCTCATCCTGGGAGCGGCTGTGAGCACTGCAAAGACGAAGTTACCTGCAGTTCATTCACAGGTGTTTACGATCGTGAAAATATCGCGCAGCGAGTTGACGGAAGCAGTGATCTTAGATATTCTTTATGGAGATGCAGGATCTGAAACTGACGATTCTGACAAAGAGGATTCGTACTCTCCAGACGAAAGTACAAGTGATGATTCAGGTATGTAAATGTCTCAATTGTTCGTAAAGTGAAGAGTTCATTACCGCATTTTGCATTGTGAGTAATGTTCATTACTTCACTTGCATTTAGTACCTTTTAGTCCCAATCTTAGCATTATTTTTTTTCTATGCAGACAATGGTACAGATCATCAGTCACTATCTGTGGTACCTGGTCGTGTGTGCCTCACTGAGCACAAAGAGCAAGATTGGTCGGAACTAGACGATCAGCCAGCACTGCTGAATTTCCAGGAACTAGTCGGCGTAGCATCCCATTTTTCAGATGCCACTGAGGAGCTTCGATATTTTAGTTATTTCCTTGATGACGACCTTAATCGGCTCATCAAAAGTGAAACGAATCTGTACGATGCTAACGTTATTAGGACAATGAAACGGAAAGGTAGCCTGTAAATAATCTCTGTTTGGCACAAGTTGTCTGCAGTGAAATTGCAAGATATTTACTGGTCTCTCAGTATTATTTTGCATATGTGCGTCGTCAAATTGCCGAAAATCAGTGATTACAGGTCAACAGACCCGTTTCCGCAGACAGGATTTGCGAGTAAATTGTTGAGTAGCGATCGATTTCGCGCTACATTGTCGATGTTACACTTGAATGACAATGCTATGTTCATTATTAGAGGCGAAGAAAGTGAGGCTTTTGTTTGATTTCTTTGTGAATAAAAGCAAAATTAGTTTCCATCCAGGCATGAATCTGACAATAGATGAGGCAATTTGTCCCTTTCGTGGTAGAACAAGCTTCAGAGTATACATGAAAAACAAATCCAATAAATATGGAATAAAATTGTATGCTCTCTGCGATTCATGAACTGGTTATATGCTAAACTGTGCTGTATATACAGGTTCTGCAGGCAGTGTTGACAGTAGTATCCAGGGCCTTGTAAAAAGGTTGTGTTCACAGTACTTTGGCAAAGGACATTGCATTTATATGGATAGGTACTACACCAGTCCATCTCTTTTGGACATGTTGTGGGAAAATAAAGCTCTTGGAGTGGGAACTGTAATGAAAAACAGGAAAGGTTTGTGACGAATATTCAGAAATATCTTTAAAAAAAAGATAGTTTTTCAAAGGAAACACTATCTGTTGGCAGTGAAGTGGGAGTCAAAACTAGATGTATTTTTTTTTCTTTCCACAAAGCATAAGTCTACCAGCACTAGTATTCAAGTGAGAGCCAAAGGTGTAATAGCAAAAATTGTAAAGCCAGACTTTGTTATTGATTACAAATTAGAATAAAGCTGGGGTTGACAGAGCAGATCAGTTCTCCAGCTATTATCCGTTTGCCCGAAAAACTTTGAAGTGGTGGTAAAAGCTGTTTTCCACTTGTTTATCGTGTCAACTGTCAGCAGTTTTATTTTAAATAAAGAGAACACTAGGAAGAATGTATCCTTAGTAGACTTTTTTCACAGAGTGGGGAAGAAATTGGCTGAGAGGGGCGGAAATATTTTTCAGCAACAAGCCGCTTCATCCTCACAAATTGAGAGGACATTTGCAAGGCATTTTCCAGAGAAGGTCCCACCCACTGCAACCAAGGTGAACACTACTAGGTATTGGAAAGTATGTTCAGACAGGGGGAAGAAAGAGACGGGTGAGTGCATCAGGAAGGAAAGTAGATGGTGGTGCAAGGACTGTGGCATTGGCCTTTGCGTCCCACAGTGTTTCCAGGATTTTCACACAAAGGCTAACTACATCTGAACTATTGAAATACTCTAGTTTACAGGTACCTGCAGTTAGACAGTCCAGTGATATTTTGTTTTAAATTTAGATACAGTAATAATGGCACTACTCAAGAGAGAGATCATGTAAAACTTTTTTTATCCACGATATTTTTGTGTCTTCTTTCTTTTAATTATAACACCCATTTGTATTTTATATTGTGAAATAAACTCACATTCGTGTAAAGCTCTTACTTTTTCCATTTAAATGATGTAAGAACCATATTCCTATAATTTTTCTCTTCTTTGAAATCTAACTTCAAACATCCATTAAATATGCCAGTTCACAGCCAAGTGCCGAGTGTAAAGAGGAGAGTGTTGAAAGTGTTAACCCAACATGCTCTGAAGGTTGTCGACATGTTGCCTTGGCCCGAGGTCTACGTGAAAGACAGGCTGCGGTGTCACAGCACTTGATACTGCAGGTCTTACGAGTGGGAGAAGCCGTCTCCGGAGAGGAGCGAGTAACTATTTCAAAGGAGTTTAATAAATTTTGGCTGCGTATTTAAATGCGAGCGAGTTCTGGGTAGCACACGATAAAATTAAGACCTTTAGTGGGTACCTTTTCAGGTAAGTACTGATTTCCCATGGGCCCTGATCGAGGCGAACGTTTGCAAAGCGTGGCTGACAAGCGGACTAAGCGGACTATTGTGACGAAGCAAGCTTGCTGCAGGGCCCGTACATCTCGTTGGCGCTGGCCTTGTCCTGCTCGTCCACCACGTCCGTCTCCAATCGAGCACGCATGGTACATCACTGGACGACAACTCCAGTGTCATGGACAAAGTGCATTAACAGTTCCTGTAATGACCAACCAAGTGTAACAGACATGGAACTCCATCCCAAAAACTGACATCCGGCACCTGTACAATATAATGAACGCACGTTTGCATGCTTATATTCAATTTTGTGGCTATTACACCTGTTATTAATATACCAGCAAATAAAATTTGCAATAGCTTATCTCCCGCTTACGTTAACCTGTGATCTTGCAAAGTTAATCACTTGAGTTTGTTACCTAGAGAAGTGTATTCGAAACACTTCATTATTTTTACATTAATTATATTTTGGTATTGCGATTTTTGTCCTTCATTGTAGATCAACACTTCGCTGGCGTTGCCCAGTGGAAATTTTATGCTTAACGTCAGAGAGTACTGCATTTTGCGGATGACAAACTGTAAAATCATAAGGAGGAGTAACAGCAAGCAGCCCCCCAATTCCCCTCAATTCCACTTTTACATCTACATATATACTCCGCTAGCCACCAAGCGGTGTGTGGCGGAGGGCGCAATTCGCGCCGAAGTCATATTCCCCCCCACCCCCACCCCCCCTCTGTTCCACTCGCGGATCGCGCGAGTGAAAAACGTCTGTCTCAACGACTCAGTACGAGCTCTTTCTTCCCTTATACTTGAATCGTGATCACTGCGCGATTTGAAAGTTGGTGGTAATAATATAAGCTCTACATCCTCGATGAAGATCGGATTTCGGAATTTAGTGAGCAGCCCCTTTAGCGCGCCGTCTATCTGCAAATGTGTCCCACTCAAAACTTTCTTCGAGATTTGTAACGCTCTCGCGATGGCTAAATGTACCAGGCTCGAATCTAATCGCTCTTCTTTGGACCTTATCAATATCTTGAATCAGACCCAACTGGTAAGGGTCCCATACAGACGAACAATACTCCAAGACTGGACGAACTAACGTATTGTAAGCTATTTCCTTTGTTGAAGGACTACATCGCTTCAGGATTCTACCAATAAACCATAACCTAGAGTTCTCCTTACCCGTTACGTGTGTAATCGAATCATTCCATTTGAGGTTATTTCGAATAGTCACACCCAGATACTTGACGGACGCTACCGCTTCCAAAGAGTGGGCATTTATTTTGCACTCGTACATTAATGGGGATTTTCGCCTTATTATACGAAGTAGGTTACACTTACTAATAATGAGGGATAACTGCCAGTCATTACACCAGGCATTAATGTTATGAAAATCCTCATTGATTTGTCCACAACTTCCGTGTGATACTACTTTCCTGTAGACTACAGTATCATCGGCAAACAGTCTAAGGCCGCTGTCAATAGAATCAACCAGATCGTTTACGTAAATCGTAAAAAACAGAGGACTTGTTACACTGCCCTGGATAACACCTGAAGTTACGCTTGTTTCTGTTGAAGTCACCACGTTCAGGACGACATACTGCTCCCTGTCTGTTAGAAAACTTTCTATCCAACCGCATATGTCATCGGATAGACCGTAAGCGCGCACTTTATGTAGCAAGTTATGTAGTTTTAGGCGAACAATAAAACAACACAAGAATCGCTTTTAATATATAAGCTTTTAGGCATAAAACAGAAAAGCAGCGACGAACGTCGTATATACAGGGTGGTACAAAAAGGTACGGCCAAACTTTCAGGAAACATTCCTCACACACAAATAAAGAAAAGATGTTATGTGGACATGTGTCCGGGAACGCTTAATTTTCATGTTAGAGCTCACTTTAGTTTCGTCAGTATGTGCTGTACTTCCTCGATTCACCTCCAGTTGTCCCAGTTGAAGGAAGGTAATGTTGACTTCGGTGCTTGTGTTGACATGCGACTCATTGCTTTACAGTACTAGCATCAAGCACATCAGTACGTAGCATCAACAGGTTAGTGTTCATCACGAACGTGGTTTTGCAGTCAGTGCAATGTTTACAAATGCGGAGTTGGCAGATGCCCATTTGATGTATGGATAAGCATGGGGCAATAGCCGTGGCGCGGTACGTTTTCCAGAACGAAGGTGTCCCGACAGGAAGACGTTCGAAGTAATTGATCGGCTTCTTAGGGAGCACGGAACATTCCAGCCAATGACTCGCGACTGGGGAAGACCTAGAACGACGAGGAAACCTGCAATGGACGAGGCAATTTTTCGTGCAGTTGACGATAACCCTAATGTCAGCGTCAGAGAAGTTGCTGCTGTACAATGTAACGTTAACCACGTCACTGTATGGTGAGTGATACGGGAGAACCAGTTGTTTCCGTACCATGTACAGCGTTTGCAGGCACTATCAGCAGCTGATTGGCCTCTACGGGTACACTTCTGCGAATGGTTCATCCAACAATGTGTCAATCCTCATTTCAGTGCAAATGTTCTCTTTACGGATGAGGCTTCATTCCAACGTTATCAAATCCGCACGCAATTGTGCAATCACGTCATCAACACAGATTTTCTGTGAACGTTTGGGCAGGCATTGTTGGTGATGTCTTGATTGGACCCCATGTTCTTCCACCTACGCTCAATGGAGCACGTTATCATGATTTCATACGGGATACTCTACCTGTGCTGCTAGAACATGTGCCATTACAAGTACGACACAAGATGTGGTTCATGCACGATGGAGCTCCTGCACATTTCAGTCGAAGTGTTGGTACGCTTATCAACAACAGATTCGGTGACCGATGGATTGGTAGAGGCGGGCGAATTCCATGGCCTCCACGCTCTCCTTCATTTATGGGGGCATTTGAAGCTCTTGTCTACGCAAACCCGGTACCAAATGTAGAGACTCTTCGTGCTCTTATTGTGGACGACTGTGATACAATACGCCATTCTCCAGGGCTGCATCAGCGCATCAAGGATTCCATGCGACGGAGGGTGGATGCATGTATCCTCGCTAACGGAGGACATTTTGAACATTTCCTGTAGCAAAGTGTTTGAAGTCACGCTGGTACGTTCTGTTGCTGTGTATTTCCATTCCATGATTAATGTGATTTGAAGAGAAGCAATAAATTGAGCTCTAACATGGAAAGTAAGCGTTTCCGGACACATGTCCACTAACATATTTTCTTTCTTTGTGTGTGAGGAATGTTTCCTGAATGTTTTGCCGTACCTTTCTGTAACACCCCGTATAATGTTTTTCCAGAAATAAATCGAGACCCACTGCAGAGGACAGAGTTTAAAAACCCAAATATGCTGACTTGTTTTAGACTCCCCTTTATGATTAGACGTTGTAGAGGTAGCAGCTATGAGTGGTGCTGACCTGGGACACGTGACCGCAGCGGAGCTGAGCGTCGGCTCAGGGCGCCCGCTGCGGCGCACGGCACGTCAGCCGGCCGGCCCGCCGCGGCGGACAACGCCCCCGCATTGTGCCATGACGGACGGGTACAGGTACGGGCACGGGCACGGGACGGCCTGCCCACTGCACGCTGCCTGCTGGCTGCTGGCTGCTGGCTGCACAAAAACAGCGCCAGACAGCGCGGCGAGCCCCGGCCCCAGGAATGCCGTCCGGACCGACGGCTCCCTACTGGTACGGCACAGACGCAGACGCAGGCGGGAAGGGCCGGGCGATGACCGCCGCTGGTGGCAACGACGCGCTCTGCCTGCCCTCCATGCTCGCTCTGATGCTTGTCAAGTAGCGACCCATGTAAACTAAACAGAATGATGCTGTAAATTTTACGTGAGGCTGTACTACCACCGAACAAACTTGTCACTCGCACTTGCAACTACATCGAAATCTACATAAGCTGCTACCATTGAAAATGGAACACTATGGAGACGGAATGCAACAAATGCCAAATGGTCTTGCGCTGTAGTACATATAGTACATACACTGACGAAAATAAAAATCACAACACCAAGAAGCAGTTGTGCAACGTAAATGAAAATTGGTAGGCGTGTTTCTACTTTTGAAAGATTATACCTATTCAGATTTCCCGCCACTCGCATAAGGGTGGTGCTAGTATCGCCACCATGAGGATGCGTATCAGGTTTACCTTAAATACACGCTGTAACGATCGTGGACATTTGAGGCGACGAAGACGCCATTATCAAACCCTCACTGAGTTTGAACGAGATCGTGTAATGGGAATGACAGAAGCTGGATGTTCCTTCTGCGTTACTGCAGAAAGACTTGGCAGGAATGTAGTCACTGTACGTGATGGCTGGTACTGGTAACTATGGGAATGTACGGTCGCAAGAAGGCCAGGCTCCGGATGGCTACATGGCACTGTCTAGAGGGGAGACCGTCGTGTATGGTTCTGGGGAGTCGTGACTGCATCTGCAACAGCAATCTGAGCAGCTGTTGCCACCAAAGTGACACAACGAACTGTTACAAAAGGGTTACTTGAAGGAGACGTCCTAGCCAGTCACCCTGTAGCATGCATTCCACTGACACACCACCGCTACTTGCGACTCCAGTGGCGTCAAGTGCGAGTTCATGGAAGGGCAGGGAGGATGTCTGTTGCGTTTGCTGATGAAAGCTGGTGCTGCTTCGGTACCAGTGATTGCATTGTGTTGCTTATGAGACCAGGTGAGCGCCCTCAACCAACTTCTCTGCACGTTAGTCACATTGCACCTAGAACAAAAACTTGGGGTGCGATTTGATATGACAGCTGGATCACTCTCGTGGATATCCCATGCAACCCGACTGCAAATTTGTACGTCAGTGTGGTGACTCAACCTGCTGTGTTGCCATACATGAACCGCATCCCATACTGCTTTTGTAACCCAGCATACTCTACCGGAATGTGGACATGTTTCCCTGGCCTGCACAGTCACCAGACCTGTGTCCAGTCGAGCACATATGGGACATCATTGGACGACAACTCCAGCGTCATCAAGAAACAACGTTAACGGTCCCTGTATCGATCGACCACGTGCAGCGGCACTCCATCCCACAAACTGACAACCCAAACCTGTACAGCACGATACTTGCATTCAACGTTCTGTTGGTTACACCGGTTATTAATGTATCAGCATTTCACATTTTCAATGGCTTATCTACCTCATTAATGAACTGGAGCTCTTGCAGTGTTAATCATTTAAATGGTTTTGGTGTAGCGTTTCTTTTTTTTTTACACCGTTGTAGTTACTTGTTGAAAGACTACTATCTCAGTGCAACTATACGAACTAATTAAAAGTAACGCCATTCATATTCTGGAAATCCAGACGGTTTTCGAAGTGGTTTTATAATTCAGAAGTTTCATTTCAATGTTATTTTTTTTTGGGAAGACCGTTATAAATAGGATAAGAAGAAACATAGCATATTGTATTAGAATTCGACAGTGGTAGAATCGTGACCTTTCGGTATGGTTTGTTTTTCTGCGGTATTGGTCGTGTTGACATAGACGATTATCACGGAAATGTTGACTCTGTGGTTTCGGGAGTAACATGCTCGTCACGCAAAAATTCAACGGCCCAGTGGGACTAGCGCCAGAGAGAACAAATATTTTGAATACTTGTCTGTGCAGCGTTGTACAGCTACGTCTCATATCTTCAGCGAGGAATCGTGTTTTACAGCACATTCATACCTCGTACCTAAAGCGAGTAAATGGCCTTGTCTGCATCACACGGACAGTACGACGAGCACTGGAGCACCAGTTACGGTCAGCACGTTGACTATAGTTGCAGCATCTCTTGATGTGGCAACAGATAGGCGCACCAGCACTGGTGTACCCGACATCAACACTGGACTTGTTAGCAGCAGGTGCAAGTGCCAGTTGTAGTACAGCGTCAAGACATATCTTATGTGGAGCCTGTAGGCAGAACGCATGTTGCCAGATTGATAACTCATCGTCATATCGCCCTAATACCTCTAGAGTGACACTAGGTACACATTATTATCACCTCTGGTTAGGAGAGCAGCTAATTTGGACAGCAGCCGTTAAATTTTTGACGTCTTAAGGTCAGTGTCTCCGCTCTACCTTCGAGGTCTTCGTAATGATTTCTTTGAACAGTACTGGTTGCTATCCTTGCTGTGATGACATTTCTCCCTACAGAGGATGCTGCAGAGAGGCCTGACCGGTACATTCCCTGAGTATCTTACCCCTGAAAACACTTTTATGTGACTGACAGACCCCCACTGCATCACTCGTTAGCCACTACGGTTGATGAACTGTGGCACAGAGCGGAAGCAGCTTGGAATGGCGTATCCATATCCGTCATCAAAGTTCAGTACGACTCCATGCCCAATTAGGGTCATTGTTGCCACCTGAGATGGCAGCTCTGTGTACTAAATTCGGCAACCAGCATACTTCCACATCACCTGCACATTTAATCACGTATTGTACCTAGTATACTGTATACTCCCAATAACTACGATTAAGTTATTTCGTACCGTTCATGAGGTTACCATTTTAATGCCGTACAATGCATGTACACCACAAGTGACTATACAAGGTGTCGCAGAAGGTAACTGGCTCCAGTATTACTGATTTCCTGTCCTTTTCTGCTGATGTACTGAGCGACGGTCCGCCTATGTAACAGAGTGGTCAGCTTAAATGGCGACGATGCGCAGGCCCAGGGGTGGATTCATGGTACTGTTGAGGATTTTTTCTGGGTGGGAGGATTGGTATGGGGTGCACTCGGTCTCGTGATGCCCATTCAGGAGGTACCTCACTGTGTACTAGCTGCTCTACGGTCTGTAACAATGTAAATTGGCCGGGACAGCGGTGTGCTGGCCACATGTTCCTTGATACCACATCAGCATGACGCCGCAGGGCAGAGGAGGCCACGGCGGCAGGTAGACGACCCTTGGGCACGAACGACGTGGACGAGCAGCTCGTTTTATTGACTGAGGGGAAAATGACTGTCCTCATTTATCTTTACCCGTACTAATCTTTGATACCCTTCTCACAATCTTCAATCGTGGTACATGACGGTTCAAGTAGTACTGTCGCCCAATCTGTCTCGAATATCGCTTCTCTAAATTTACACACAAGGCTTTCGTGAGATGAACGATGTCTTAATCCAGATAATCTCTTTAAAGAGAACAGAGCATCTCTGTTACACTTTGATATGGTGTATAGAGACCACTGTGGGTGGACAAAAATGTAGGAACACCGCAAACACATTACCACGCCTAATGCGGTACAGGAATACCGCTGGTTTGCAATCATCTCGCAGTGGATAAATACAGGACCTGTATCATTTTCAAGTGAAATTAATACAATTATTTCCCAAAATAGCGGCGAGTTCGGGTAACGATGATGGAGGTGGACAGCTATCACGCACCCTTCTTTCCAAAGTAGGCTATAAAGGCTCAGTAACTTCGAGATCTGGTGACTGTGGTGGCTGGCAAAGCCCCGACAGTTCACCCCAAAACCAATCCTTGACGATACGAGCTGTGTGAACTCTAGCCCTGTCATCTTGGAAATCAGGATCACCGTTGGGGAACAAACATTATATCATGGAGTAAACCTCACCAGCCAAAACAGTCACGTAATCCTTGGCAGTAATGTGACCTTGCAGACTAACCATGAGACTCACTGGGTATCACGATATGACTGTCCAAATCGTCAACAAATCAGCGCTGTGTTTCAGTCTTGGCACGTGAACACAGGAAGAAGTAGGAAGCCAGGTGAAACAACACTTATCCGACCGAATAACTTTTTTCCGTCGCTTCATAATCCAGATTTTATGGTTGTTACGGGCTTTTGTGTCGCCAACGAGTAGCTTTTAAATTTCCGCTCTCCCTGAAATTCCTAACTTCTAAAGCTTTCCTCATGTCGCTTAGGTGCTGAATGTGTTCCACATCTTGACATTCGGTTCTGCAGTGACTTTTGCAGCTTCCGTCCTCTTATTTTACTTCACGGTACTCTTCAACGAACGTTCGTCACGGTTACTCAACAAAGACTTCCGTCCGAGTTGTTACGTAGCGGATGATGTTTTCCGCATTTCCTGTAGCGGTGTAAACCTTCTGTATGTTGCCTTCTGAAACAGCAAACACTACGGCTACCTATCTTACTGAAATACTCACCATAGCGGCACCCACAACTTGTCCACGTTCAGTTTCGCTTAGCTCAGACAGGACACACTCTCAACTACACAGAACACTGTTCTACATCTACATCTACATTTATACTACTCAAGCCACCCAACGGTGTGTGGCGGAGGGCACTTTACGTGCCACTGTCATTACCTCCCTTTCCTGTTCCAGTCGCGTATGGTTCACGGGAAGAACAACTGCCGGAAAGCCTCCGTGTGCGCTCGAATCTCTAATTTTAGATTCGTGATCTCCTCGGGAGGTATAAGTAGGGGGAAGCAATATTGGGTTTGCACGGCTGTAAGAAGGGGGATAAGTTCTTTCGCGTGCTCTGTGTAGACTCGAATTGGTATCCCGTCAGGTCCAGTGGACTTTGCTCTGTTGAGTGATTTCAGTTGCTTTTGTATTCCTTGGACACTTATTTCGCTGTGAGCCATTTTTTCGTTCGTGCGAGGATTTAGAGAAGGAACTGCAGTGCGGTCCTCCTCTGTGAAACAACTTTGGATAAAGGTGTTTAGTATTTCAGCTTTCCGCATGTCATCCTCTGTTTCAATGCCATTATCATCCCAGAGTACTGATTTAACGTGAGACCAGAACTTCCTAGGATTTTCTGTCAAGTCGGTACATAGAATTTTACTTTCGAATTCACTGAACGCTTCACGCATAGCCCTTACGCTAACTTTGACATCGTTCAGCTTCTGTTTGTCCGAGTGGTTTTGGCTGCGTTTAAATTTGTAGTGAAGCTCTCTTTTCTTTCGTAGTAATTTCCTAACTTTGTTGTTGAACCACTGTGGGTTTTTCCCTCATAGTTTTACTCGGCAGTTTCGAACACGACTGACATTTGCAATGTACTGAGAACATTGTACACGTGCCGTTCGATATGAAACACTGCAGCGCAAATTGGAGACTTGGATGGCATCTGCATTTATTTTGAAGCATGCATGCCTCACGGTGTTTCTATGTTTTTGTCCAACACTTGTTTCTTACATGTATCCATTTGAAGGGAGCTGCCCGTGATTCTAACTGCAGTGAATACATCAATGGACCTACTTAAAGTCATCACTAAATAACACTATATGAACCGCGACGAAATGTTTGAACCGAAAATTAATTAACAAATAATACAGTTGCTAACCCAATGAACTTAATGGTATCTCGAAGAGAAGAATGCAACGACTTTAAATTATCTTATCACTTTAAGTCTCGAAGAGGAGAATGCAACGACTTAACTATTTGTTACAGATACTCATGGGAGACAGAAATAGACACTGATGGTGCAGTCTCCACCTAAGTGGTATAGACCGGTGTGTCACATGATGGAACTGGCTGTGTGACGTGCACGAAGTCCCAAGTGATAGGGCCGGCCGGTGTGGTCGCGCGGGTCTAGGCGCTTCAGTCTGGAACCGCGTGACCGCTACGGTCGCAGGTTCGAATCCTGCCTCGGGCATGGATGTGTGTGATGTCCATAGGTTAGTTAGGTTTAAGTAGTTCTAAGTTCTAGAGGACTGATGACCACAGATGTTAAGTCCCATAGTGCTCAGAGCCATTTGAACCAAGTGATGGGAAAAGAGCGCAGGTGACTGACGAAGGGTAAAAGAACGGACTCGCAAAGTCACACGCTAATATCCCTCACATCGGTTTGTCACAGCATCCTTGGTCATCTTCTAAAGTCTAATATATTAAACTTTCTTGAGACTGAGAGGCTTATGCCCAGGAATCAGCATGATTTTAGAAAGCTTCGCTCGTACGAAGCTCGGCTTGCTCTTTTCTCACATGATATACTGCTAATTGTGGATGAAGGGCAACAGGGAGATTCCATATTTCTAGATTTCCGGAAAGCATTTGACGCTGTGTTCCACTGCAGGTTGTTAACGAAGGTACGAGCATATGGAAGAAGTTCAAAGATTATGTGAGTGGCTCGAAGACTTCTTCAGTAACGTGTTGTCCTAGACAGCGAGTGTCCATCAGCGGTAAGGGTATCATCAGGCGTGCCCCAGTGAAGTGTGACAGAACCGCTGTTGTTCTCTATATACGTAAGTGATTTGGCGGATAGGGTGGCCAGCAATTTTTGGTTGTTTGCTGATGATCCTGTGGTGCACGGTAAGGTGTCGAAGATGAGTGATTGTAGGAAGATACAAGACGACTTAGATAAAATTTGTAGTTGGTGTGATGTAGGTGAGCTAGCCGTAAATGTGGAAAAATGTAAGTTAATGCAAATGAGTAGGAAGAACAATCATGTAATGCTCGGATACAGTATTACTAGTGTCTTGCTTGAAACAGACAAGTCGTTCTAATATCTGGGGTTAACACTGCAAAGTGATATGAAATGGAACGAGCATGTGAGGGTTGTAGTAATGAAGGCGAATGGTCGACTTCGGTTTACTTGGAGAATTTTAGGAAAGAGTGGTTCACCTGTGTAGGACGCCGCTTATAGGACACTGGGGCGACAGTTCTTGAGAACTAATAGTGTTTTGGGTCAGTATCAGAAAGTACTGAAGGAAGATATCGAAGCAATTGAGTGACGGGCTGTTAGATTTCTTACCAGTAGGCTCGAACAACAAGTAGGTTTTACGGAGATGCTTCGGGAACTTAAATGGGAATCCCTGGATAGAATGACGTTCTTTTCGAGAAACACTACTGAGAAAATGATTACTATTAGCCCATCGGGACCGACCAGTCATCTTCATTCTGAACCAATGGCATAAACTGGAAGGTGGACAAAAATGTCTATACATAGCCCCCTGCCGCGATTTGCTGTCTGTATGTAAGCGGTAATCTCATGAATTGCTGTAACGGTTTTGACATGATTTTCATTAATAGACAGACTGATTCACAAAGAAGGTTCATGTACATAATTTATTATCCGCTCAGCCACACAAGTCGTAAGGGAATTAGATACTTAGTGCTAGACTTGGGAATTTGGGACAGGTCGGTAGTCTAATGTAAAGTATAGCAGGTCTTTATCCAGCTTTGAACCTACTGTTATAGCTCCATTTCCATCAGCAAATGAAAGCCATGGCACATTACAGTAAAAAGTCCCTATGGTGAGCAATGTCTCATTGCCATTTATCTGTGGTTATAAAGTAATTGTAATAGGTTCTGTGTTCAAATACCAGTAAGGCAAAATTGTTTTCATCTCTTCAGATTCAGACATGGTGCTAACAGAGAAAAAAATTCAATATGTAACGTTTACCGAAGTTAATGAACAATACAATTGGGTGCTGGGCTCGAATCCTCTTTCATCAGAAAAATTTGCGTCTCGTCAATTCAAATTTAAAAATGCACACAGTTTGTTACGTGAGCATGAACACGTATTAAATCTCTCGTTGTCAATTAACTTGTACAATAGTTGATAGATGGGAGTCCTAGTCTAGTACAAAAACTTTTATCGTGTACGAGAGCATATCCAAAAGTAAGTCACACATTGTTGTGCTATAAAATATTTATCGAACGCTGCACTACCCTTTTTTAACACAGTCACCAAGTCTCTGTCAGTGATCGCAAGATTGTACCAATCGTTTTCAATTCCTCGACGACGGAAATCCGCACCTTGATCATGAACATATTCGAGAATTGCTGCGTGAACGTCCTCATCGTAGTAAAAGCTGCGATTGTTGCGAATCAGATTCTTGATGGCTGGGCATTGTCGTCTATGTCAAAGAGCTTCCTTCCGAATCAGCGACACCCACGTCTGTACGGTCTTGGTAAAATTGTTGGCTGGTCGAGACATTGCATTTCATCCGTATATCGCCAGAATTTCGTAGTGAGCCTGTGTCAAATTTAAACGTTTTGCCCACAAGAATCGTATTGCTCCGCTCACTTGAGTTAAAGGGGACGTTACCAGTTGCCGGGCCATTTCGATGGCACACTTTGGTGTGCCTGTTATCCGTATGCAGAAAAACCTCTGACAACACGCTAGTCTTGTTGCGTAATGGTCTTAGGCTGGGGCGACATGTGCAACATACGTTTTGAATTCCCCTCTTACTTTTAGGTTAAGACTTGCTAAATGATACTAGCCAAAAATAAGGTATTTCACTACTCTTCGTGCCTAGTCAGCAAGGACACTCGGTACTGTATTAGAGTCTCAGTCAAAGACGAAAACACTGCGTGGTTATCACTGGCTTTAGGTTCTAGGTTTGAATCCATATCAAGAACGAAACAGTTCTGCATGTCGTTTAAAGTTGAAACGACATACACAACGAGCTCCTGATGAACCACTTACATATTTATTACTCTGTGCTACATAACAAGAGCAGTAGGTTACTGTCGAACCGTAGAAAGTAGACTTTCAAGTCAGGAAATGTCACACTTATTCAAACATTCTGGTCCCTTTCGCCGTGGTCGGGAGAATGTCTCATTGAAGCCCAACGTTTCGTCACCTACTGGTAGCAATCCAGGGTGTGAATCGGATCTACCAGAAAGCTGCAAGCCCTCTTGAAGATGTCCTCCACGTAGGGTGATGAAATACTGGGTTTCAACAAGAAATTCACCCGACCACAACGTAATAGCATGCATTATTTCAACAAATACGATGTTCGCACTGCACATAGATCCGCGTACAGTGATGAAGACAGTGAAATTACGAACGATATGCTACTGATGTTGAGGTTTCCATAGAGCGCTTGATATTGTTATCGTCTCTTTTCTATTTGGTTCATGAATCGTTTATACAAAGTCACTTGCGAAGAGAACGACTGGCAATAGATGGCTGAAACACCGTTTAGAAACATGACTATTTCAAAGTATCGTAAGACTATGGAAATTAACGTACTCTTGAAAATCTTGTACCCAGAAAAATTTTTCGTTTGGACTAACGGTCACGGGATTATTTATAATACTTGCTTTGCATTCCGCGTCCGAGCGAGAACCTCTAAATTTTCTTCTCCCAAAACTCTGCTCTTTCACTGCATAAAGCAGATCTTCGGCTGTACAAATAAACTCCATCCTTGGACACATGAGTAAATATTCAGTCGTCTGCGTTTCTCTGAATTCACGCTGGTCACCTTCACAGTATCCCCACTTAAACACGATTGCTTTATATTTTGCGACTCCTGTTCTTAATATAGACTCCTGTCCTTAATCTATTGAGGGCTCTCAAAGTACTATACCGTGGTTGCTGCCCCAATATGATTTCAGCTTTGGAGTGCAGGTTTGTGCTTTGCAGTGTCCGAACGTAAAGGTACGCAGCGGGCTCCGGTCAGCCTCCACGCGGTACTGCCCATTGGATAAATCTCTTCTTGGCTTTGAGATCGGTGTAACTGTTTGATTTTATATCAAGTGCTGTCTGTTAGTATTTTCTTCCCTCTGTATTTCACCGGGTACTTTGCTTCTGATATTTAGTAGTGTTACGGCCGCAAGTGGATGGATTTTGTGGAAAAGTGTAGGCCTCTGACATAAGGTCACAGTCCTGACAACCTCATCTGAAGTGACATCAACTTGTTTGGAGTGCCAAAACGGCTCACATACAGGTGCCGCACGTTCTCCGGTTGCAAAAAATAGTTCCATCGCTAATGACGGACGAACATCAGGCTCTGCCTCCCATGTTGATCCAATTAATTTACTTATAATATTATTTCTTGCACATATTTTTCCTTTAAGCTCTCTTTTGTCTGTCAGGCTGTAAGGTGCTAGGTTGGAGCGGTAAGGTGCTGGTGCCCAAATGAAGCAATCTACTGCACAATACGAATTTACTAAACAAACTCGGTATCTTAACTAATTACAGAGGTCCATGATTAAACTAATTTGCATGACACACAACTCGCAGCCAATCATAGCTTAACAAAATTTAACTCTACTTAGTACTCTAATATTATCAAACGAAGATTATTCAAACGTCAGAAATCAACAGCAGCGGCTGTTTTAAGCTTTAACCCAGACAGCCGTTCACTTAAATTCAAATAGGGTGAAATAATTTCTGAAATAAATGAAAGGATCGTTAAGAGAAACTAAACCAAGTTTAGAAAATTGAAAAGGGATCAGAAATACATACTTGATGGCTGCTCCAAAATTTAAATCGGATTTGTGGTTAATGAAATTTATAACACAGTAACCAATATCAATAGATGTACTAGTTGAGTAACAAGAAAATCAAAATGTTTTATGAACAATACGGAGACGCTCTATACAAGTTATTTTGTCAGCAACAGCTGCTTCAGACCAAACAGCTCACAACAAGAGCTTATATTCATTAGGTTTTACAGGTAATTTAGCCAATACAATAATTCCAAAAATTTGAAATCACCTAAGCTTTACCGTGCTCGCTTCCTGAGATAATTTCAAGTTACAATATAGTACCCAAAATCACGACAAACACTCAGTTATAACTGGCAAGTTAATGGCTCGATTTATTATATAGCACAGATAGGTGCTTAACCGGTCGAAGGTCCTACCAAAACAAATCAAATGGGCATGCCAAAAGGCGCCAAGTCTCAAAAATTATTATTCTTGCACCCAGAACACACAGAAATAGTTTGCCGATTCAGAGATTAAAATAGCAGACCAAAAAATATACATTTTGTCACACTGACTAACATGCTGTGAAACGAATATTTATGCTCTCTCTGATTTACGCCACTTAGATAATTTAACATCAAAGCCAAGATAGTGGATTTCCTTAGTGAACTTAAAACAACTTGGCCATGACTGAAACAAACAACACAGAAATTACCAAACTCTCCGAAACATAACGCTACACTGCTATAAAATCAAAAGGAACAATTTAACGTCAAACTCTCTAACAATTAAGGCTTTATTTCAAAGGCTGGAACCAAACAACTCTTTAACCTGTAACCTTGTTTGTTCATAATCCGTATCACACCTTCGATTAATCGGCAATACAGGTAGATTCAATGGCGCATTCCACTCGCTGTTACACAATATAACGTAGAAACCATAACCGATAGACAGTCTGCCTACAACAGAAATATAAAATTAAATTTCAATAGAACAAAATACAAATCCGAATATACACGGTGAAAAGAATTATGTAGGAACCTTCATTGACATAAATCATCCGACACGGTTTCGAAGTAACATCGTCACAAGGCAACAACACAATTTTAAGAGTAACTACTCTCTTCAGTTATCAGAACATTTATATACCAGAATAGTTATAAAATATAAATCCGAACGCTCGTCAGATAGGATTAGTACATGTGCGAGCAGCACACACATTAATTCGGATCATACAGTATAAAAGATCAGTAGGCTTCTGGTAATACACTGAAGCGCCTAAGAAACTGGTGTAGTCATGCTTGTTCAAATACAGACGTATGGCAGAATATGGCGCTGCGGTCGGCACAGCCTGTTTAAAACTGGCAGAGTTGTTAGATCGGTTACTTCTGCTACAATGGCAGGATATCAAGATTTAAGTGAGTTTGAATGTGGTGTTTTAGTCGGCGAACGAGCAATGGGAAATAGTGTCTCCGTGATAGCGATGAAGTGGCAATTTTCCCGTACGACAATTTCACGAGTGTACCGTGACTATCAAGAATCCGGTAAAACATCAAATCTCCGACATCGCTGCAGCGGGAAAAGATTCTGAAAGCACTGGACTGACGAGTACTGAAGAGAGTCGTTCAACGGGACAGAGGTGCAACCCCTCCGCAAATTGCTGTGGATCTGAATGCTGGGCCATCAGCAAGTGTGAGGGTGTGAACTGTTCAACGGAATATCATCGATGTGGGCTTTCAGAGCCGAAGGCCAAATCGTGTGTCCTTGATGACTGCACGAAAAAAATGGTTCAAATGGCTCTGAGCACTATGGGACTTAACATCTGTGGTCATCGGTCCCCTAGAACTTAGAACTACTTAAACCTGACTAACCTAAGGACATCACACACATCCATGCCCGAGGCAGGATTCGAACCTGCGACCGTAGCGCTCGCGCGGCTCCACACTGAGCGCCTAGAACCGCGAGACCACCGCGGTCAGCTGACTGCACGACACAAAGCTTTACCCCTCACCTTGGACTGTCGACATTGACATTGTATTGTTGATGATAGGGAACATGTTGCCTGGTCAGATGAACCTCATTTCAAATTGTATCGAGTGGATGGACGTGTAGGGGTATGGAGACAACCTCATGAATCAATGGCCCTGTATGCAAACAGGGGACTGTTCAAGCTGGTGGAGGCTCTGTAACGGTGAGGGGCATGTGCAGTTGGAGTGATATGGGACCACTGATACTCTAGATACGACTCGGACAGGTGACACGTACGTAAACGTCCTGTCTGATCACCTGCATCCATTCATGTCTGTTGTGCATTCCGCCGGACTTGGACAATTGCAGCAGGACCATACAACATCCCACAGGTCCAGGTTCGCTACAGAGTGGCAATCAAACTCCCCAGACATGAACATTATTGAGTATATCTGGGATTTGTTGCAACGTGCTGTTCAGAAGAGATCTCCACCAGCTCGTATTCTTACGGATTTGTAGAGAGCCCTGCAGGGTTCTTGGTGTCAGTTCCCTCCAGTACTATTTCAGACATTAGTCAAGTCCATGCTATGTTCTGCTGTGGGAATTCTGCGTGTTCGCGGGGGTCCTACATGATATTAGGCTATTGTACCAGTTTCTTTGGCTCTTCAGTGCACAACCGGTACGGCCAAAGACCTAAATGCACTCAGCCTAACTCACAGTTAAAGGAAAATAACGGAATACAAGTGCCTTGGGGACAAAAATATCAAAATCTCTTAATGATCAGATGCTGGAATGCTCACCCTAAGGTCCAGTCTGTAACACTATCGGAAAATTAACGATCAGCCGCCGTCTGAGCAATTTCAAATGGTTATCCAACAGCAAGACAACTACCTATTGTAGTGAAACTTCATTCTGGACCTATTCTAGTATCTGCCGCACCATTATCAGTTTGTTAAGGGATAAGTTATGTTCCGTTTTTGTCGGCAGTTCTTGACAGAATCATTCTTGCGAACTGAGTATGTATCTGACAGGTTAAGGAAATAAGACGGAAGTTTTTTGACTCATCTGGCTCTTGGCAGGCTTCAGTAATGTTACTACTCAACAGTTTGGGAGTGTTAAATGTTTCCAAACATCTGTTCATCAACCTTGTTAGTCATTCATTAGTTTTTGGACCAAACAGCTCCACTTGTTCAGTTTGCGTGTTATCTGGGCTTCCTGCACAATCTCCTTTCAGTTCTAGCTCCGCTTTCCCCTTCCTCAGGTGAGAACGTAGAGTACAGGTCTCTCCTTGTCCTCTTAAACAGTGCTTGAGACTCAATCTAGTCGCCGTCTGTTTTGACTCTCCATTTAGTAGAAGCTGGTGAGCAATCTGGTTCGGATTATCGTTTGTGCTCAAAGAAGGGCTTGTAGGAACATTGATAAGATTTTCTATCAGCTACCGTGCTCTTCGAACGTTCTTCTAGATCAGAGAGTACTTCAGCCCATTTTTCCCTGCTTTGTTTGTCTGTGTTTCGGAGTATTTCTTCTCCTGCTTCAATTGGATCTACTGAGAAGGGATCTATGTTATACTTGCTGCGATTGTTATTCTAGACTTTTTGTGAACTTCAGTCAAGGCCAGATATAAAATGGGTCCTGCGTCCACGTGGAATATGCCTCCGTGATATTTTCTTTACAAGTTTGAAAAATTCTTGTAGTTTTTGGGATTTACATGTATCTTTTCAAATTCGAGAGCCAGCTCTTCTCTAAACGCTTTTGAACAGAAAAACTTCTACTCAGACAGATCGAGGAAATACACAAGATATAGGGCAATGATCCCTATTGGTGATACGTCCTTTTGCTGTTGTTGTAATACACTGTCGAAAAAAGTTATCGCGCCCTTTTAGAGGTTTCCAGTTCACTCAAGATTTATTGTTTTAACAGTGCATGTGGAGTACATGAAATGATTACACTGTCCTAAATGTGTCCCTCAGCCCACAGTACGTCAGAGAGCTACTGTACGTTCGAAGCTTGGAGGAACGAGTGATGAACGTGGTACATTTTGGTACACATCTGATGTCAGGCCACGACTGCGTCAAAAACGATACCAGGTAACGCATCCTACTTCCAAACAGCACAGTTTCAGCAAACGCAGTACTTTTGTCTGGGGGTGTGGAGGGGGGGGGGATGATCACCTGGGATGGAATGGGCGCCTATCACTTACACCATCGTCTTTCACTGACGAACGACATGGGAACCAACTTCTCGATCTTGTGGATCGATTTGTTAGCATCACAGGCAACCTGCACTGTCATCAAAGAGAAACCACCACAACATAAATTTTTAACTGTGCGAAAATACTTGACGATTACGCCAGCATGAGTGTATAGTCCCCAGATCACGAGACTTCAGTTTTCTTAGTCGAATCTGAAACGGCGTCGAGTGAGAAGTGCACTCCATGGATGCAGCTTTCTGGGGTTGCGGAAGAAGGTTGAATGTTAATATGTAAGGAAGCCTCCCAAACGCTACTCGTATCATTTGGAGCCCACTCCACCATTCGGCGCCGCCCTCATAAGGGCGAAAGGTGTTCCTTCATGTTATTAGTCGGTCGAGCTTGATTTAATTCCTGATCAGAGTATTCTTACAATTGCCGTCTGCAAACCACCTTACCGCGAGTGGCGGAGGGAACTACTGGTGGGCTACCACTGGCAACTCCCCCTTCAATGTCCTGCTCCGGAACTGTGCTTAGAGAAACCCCCCTTCCCCGTTCTATTCCTGAATTGTGCATGGGGAAAATGATGGTTACTAAAACCATTGTAAACTCGAATTTCACTGATTTTCTTGTGCTGGTAATTTCGTGAGAAGTCTGCAAGAGGAAGTAATATGTTGACGATGCCTTTCCAGAACGTATGGTTTCGGAATTTCAACAGGGAACTTCTCCATGACGCATGACGTCTCATTTCTAATGTCTGCAATTATTGCAGCAAATGTCAAAATGAATTATAGGCTTTAACAATATACAATCTAAGATAAAAAATACGATGCATCATGAAAGAATCGGTGGACGTGATTTGCATGTACAGACAAATAAATGGTTACAATTTTAGAAAACCTGGATGATTTATTCTAGAGAAAGAACTTCACAAATTGAGAAAGTGAATAAACCGTTGGTCTACATCAAGACCTTATGCGAGAGTCATTCGGCTTGGCATAGATTGGCAGAGTTCTTGGATATCTTCCTGAAGTATATCGTTGGAAATTATGTTGAAGTGGCGCGTTAGATCGTAAAATCTCGAGCTGATAGGAGGGCACTGTTCATAATTCTCCAAACGTTCTCATTTGGAGAGAGATCTGGACACCTTGCTGGCTGAAGAAGGGTTTGGCAAGCACGAAGACAAGCAGCAGAAACTCTCGCCGTCTGTGGGCGGGCTTTGCCTTACTGAGATGTAAGTCCAAGATGGCTTGTCATGAAGGGCTACAAAACTGGGCTTAGATTATCGTCGTCTTACCACTGTGTTGCAGTGGTGCCGCGGATGACAACCAAATCGGTCCTGCCATGCAAAAAAGTGGAACCCCAGACGGTCACTCCTGGTTGTTGGGCCGTATGGAGTGACAAACAGTTTGGTATCCTATCACTGTCTGGGGCGTCTCCGGACACGTCTTCAGCCTGGAATCTCAGTGACTGGAGTAGAGCTGTCTTCAATAATGACTCCCGCTTCGAGTGCATCACTGATGACCACAGAGCACAGATATAAATAGAGTGGTCTTCGGAGTGCGGGAGGTATGCCAGGCTTCCATGACCCTCTGTATACCCACAATGGCGGTAGTGCTGGTCCCTCTATGCAACTCGTATTATACGATAGACGAGGAGTGAAATTTCAAAACTTCCGATTTGCCCCAAAAACTTTTTTTGTGTGGTTGAAGCAAAGCCAGACCCATCTCTGGAGTTAGTGTCTCAGTAAAAATTTTATACGTTCTGCCATTCTTCGTTAAAAAAAACACTGTTTTGGGATTCGTGCTTTTTATCTGCTATGCAGTCTTTCTCACTATATTTTGAGGAAACTATTTCGTAAGCTAAATTACAGCTACACATCGCAGCTTGTTAACGCACATATGTTCCTTTCATTACGGCATATAGTTATTGTAATACTTCAAAGTAAAATAGAACGCGTATATTTTGAAAACTTGACAATGAAAAATATAGTCACTGGCCAGCTTGCGTTTGTCGCGTTTTATGCTCCACATTAGTGCATGAGAAATGTGGCTAACCTATCGATATTGCTTTTAACAGTGCAATGAGAGTCATACCTTTGTCCATTCTCAAGAAAATTCGTCAGATATATTTGAGATTCTGCGTGACGAGGTTGGCGGCTGCATGCCACACACGTGGATACTGCCGTCTGGTAGGCGAATTGTGGAGCTGCTTCATCTTTCTGTTTTTCGTATTCTGCCGATACAAACCGAAGCTGGAAATGCAAGAAAAAATGAAAACATAACGGACATCATCATTGTACCACCATACAGCGAGCCCTTTGGAGGTGGTGGTCCAGATTGCTGTACACACCGGTACCTCTAATACCCAGTACCACGTCCTCTTGCATTGCTGCATGCCTGTATTCGTCGTGGAATACTATCCACAAGTTCATGAAAACACTGTTCGTCCAGATTGTGTCACTCCTCCACGGCGATTCGGCGTAGATGCCTCAGAGTGGTTGGTGGGTCACGTCGTCTATAAACAGCTCTATTTAGTCTATCACAATCACGTTCGATAGGGTTCATGTCGGGAGAACATGCTTGCCGCTCTAGTCGAGCGATGTCGTTATTCTGAGGGAAGTCATTCACAAGAATGCCTCGCCAGTATGCTGCCGATATGGTTGCAATATGTGTCTGAGGATTGCTTCACGTATCGTACAGCCGTTACGGCACATTCCATCACCAACAGCGACGTACGTCGGCCCCACATAAATCCACCCCAAAACAGGAGGGAACCTCCACCTTGCTGCTCTCGCATGACAGTGTGTCTAAGGCGTTCAGCCTGACCGCGTTGCCTCCAAACACGTCTCCGACGGTTGTCTGATTGAAGGCATATGCGATACTCATCGGTGTAGAGAAATTGATGGCAATCCGGAGCGCTCCATTCGGCAGGTTGTTGGACCAATCTGTACCGCGCTGCATGTTGTCGTGGTTGCAAAGATGGACCTAGCCATGGACGTCCGGAGTGAAGTTGCGCGTCATGCAGCGTATTTCGCACAGTTTGAGTCGTAACACGACGTCTTGTGGCTGCACGAAAAGCATTATTCGACATGGTTGCGTTGCTGTCAGGGTTCCTCCGAGGCATAATCCGTAGCTAGCGGTCATCAACTGCACTAGATGCCCTCGGACGGCCTGAGCGAGGCATGTCATCTATAATTCCTGTCTCTCTGTATCTCCTCCATGTCCGAACAACATCGCTTTGGTTCACTCCGAGACGCCTTGACACCTCCCTTGTTGACAGCCCTTCCTGGCACAAAGTAACAATGCGGACGCCATAGAACCACGCTATTGACCGTCTAGGCAACGTTGAACCATAGACAACACGAGCCGAGTACCTCCGTCCTGCTGGAATGACTGGAGCTGATCGTCTGTCGGACCCCATACGCATAATAGACGCTGTCCATGCTTGGTTGATCACATCTTTGGGCGGATTTAGTGACATCTCTGAACAGTCAAAGGGACTGTGACTGTGATACAATATCTACAGTAAACTTTTTTGATATACAATCAAAAGTTTTGCATCACATGTGTTAACACACACACACACAATATATATATATATATATATATATATATATATATATATATATATATATATATATATAACGGATATGTCCCACCCGCGAACTATGATGTGGATGTCCTTGGTGACCAGTTTTATACAGCATCTACTCACTACTCGAAATACAACAATAGTGTTCTGTAATGGTTATACTTTATTAAAGCTTACATTGAAATAAGTATCAGCCATCAAATAAAATAACAAATGTAATATAAAACATAACACACATTCACAGTAACTGTATAATAATGATGCACCAAAATATTAAAAGTTGATGAAACATTTTCTTAGATAACTACATACAACTTTTAAAAATTCGGTTTCTCAAGCCCCCATACTTCTGTGATGAATGAGTTTTATTTAACAAATGTATGCCTGGCTTTAAGTTTAGAAAATCATAGAATTCTGAACAACTGTATTTCAGATTAATTTTAACAGTCAGAATTGATTTCCTAATCTCTATTTTAATTTCAGCTTTCTCGAATGTCTATATCTTATTCATCAGAGAAAAGACTCGCTCAACTGCTGCATTTCATTTGTACCTGGAAGACAACGCAAGTTCCACAGTCCCTGAAATATTCTGATAAGAAATTTGTTTCGATGTGAAGTGCTGAAACATCTGTACCGAATGCATATCAGTGTCAGCTTTTTCTGCGTTCCATTTGTCTATTTTCTGAGGGGTGACAAACTGCTGCATATTAAGACGCTCTTGAAATCATCCATTGTCATTGATGTTACGGTTTGTCAATATGTTTACAAGTGATTCGTGGCACTTTTGGACCTCAGCTCATGTAGGTATATTGTTTAAAAGAACCCATTTCAAGTCCAAAAAGGCATTAAAATATCCATCCACTGTTCAGTGTATTGCGCACTGCTATCATAAAATTCACAGATGGTTTCTGTGAACTTAATAACGTTTATGTCCTCCTCAGTTTCAAGTTTGCTTAAAGAACTTATAACGTGTAGCATGAATCTGGTTTTTCGTTTTCCTGTCATATTCGCTTTTAAATCATGAAGTGTTTCTCCAATCTCGGCATATGTAACATATTGGCTTCTTATCTTCGATACTGCTGCATAAAAAGTTGACGCTTGGTTATGTAAAAACATAAGGAGGACTTCAGAGCAGGGGTTTAAAAAAAATCCTTAGTATTGCTGGGCATTTTTCTTCACTCAAAAGATATGATTGTAGTGCTCCATAGAGCCGTAAAACTCTCTCAATGGTTGACATCAAGGCCAACCATCTGGTACTGCTGTAGCCATGTAACTGTTTGTACTCTACGTCTGAAAAGGTAAAAAATTCTTTTAGGCTTTCTACACGCACAGAATATATGCTGAAGTAATAATACATCTTATGAATGACACCTACACCAATGATGTCATGACGAAGCAAGCTCTTTAATATCTGGAAAATATTGTTGTCCCTCTTCGAGACGGACCACCGATGTTAATGTTGGCATTGTCCCCGCAGAACGCTACAACCTTATCATTCAAATTATGTTCTGTAATAGTATCACTTAAGAAGTTTCCAACAATATCTGCAGTTTCACCAGGCTGCTCTTTAAACTAAAGAATTTTCACATATATGCTTTCAAGAGGCAAGAAATATCAAACAAGTACACGGAAGAGCTTAGTGTTTCCATGATTAGATGCAACAAGAAGAATAGTAATGCAGTTCACTTTGTACATATCTCGCTGCAATTCATAACGACAGTGTGGAGCTAACACGTTACCAATGGCTTCCCATTTTGTGCAACCACAAGTGTACCTAGGGTGACGAGCACCAACCAGGAGTAAGTGGAAGTAAGGTAGTAAGTTATTAATAGAGAAGGAAATCAGTGACTTCCAGTCGATAGTATTGAACTAAGAGAGTAAATTACTCCAGGAGTAAATTTTTCATTTACTTACAAAGTAAATTTATTTGCTTCATTAGTGGTGGAGAGCACCACTGAAGAGTACGCGACTACGTTAGTAACTTAAGGAGAAAATAAGGTCAAAATTTACTCCTAGGCAGTAGTAAGAGTCAAATACGAGAGTAAGGTGCGATGCTTAAGTGTCCAATTCGGTGGATTACCTGGCCTACGAAGAATATATCAGAGGGAGGAAGAGGTGAACATTCCTAGATTGAGGGTTGTAATGGAGAGAAAATACCCATTTGTGATGTATAGCGACAGTGATTTCAAAGAGCGGTTTGGGTTTCGTAAGGAACTTTTTGAGTTGCTGCTTGGTATGTAGAGCCGTTAGTGCGGCATAATTCTGACAAGAACCGTTCTTTGTCTCCTAGGCTGCAACTTACTGTATTTGTGGACCGCGAATCTTTCGCACAGGTACTTATCAAATTGTAGCAGGAGATCTCATTAATATCCATCGCACTACTGCTTGATGAGCTTTTAACAGTGTGATAAACAGTTTAATTGCCTTAAAGCCACTGTATGTGTCCTAGTCACAGATCCAAGAAAATATATCAAAGAACAAAAGGGAATTCTATCGAACTGGTGGTTCTCCAAATGTCATAGGGGCCAGCGATTGTGCCCTTCTGGAGCACAACCACAACTATACAAAAATCGCAAGAATTTGTTTTCAATCATCTGTGATGCCAGTATGAATATTCAGAACGTGGTAATCCGTTGGCCGGGTTCCACGCATGATGCACGCATTTGGGACGATAGTAGAGTTGCTGCAGAATTTGAAAATAGATAGTATGATGGGTTGCTTTTTGGAGATAGTGGATTAGCTCTCTCCAAACACTTTATGTCCCCTGTGTTCCCAGCCCACACAGGAGCCGAACGGCGCTACAATAGATCACATATTGCTACTATATGTGTAATCGAGTGAGCGTTCGATGTTTGGCAGAAACGTTTCCAAATTCCCATTAAAACAATGCGATTTAAACCAAACAAGCGTGGGAATAGACGAGGTACTGGCGGAATTAAAGCCATGAGGACGGGCGTGAGCCGTGCTTTGGTAGCTCAGGCAGTCAGCCTTTGGCGGCGCAGCGGTTCGGACGGTGTTTACGTCCCTGCCGCACGTCTGCGCGAGAAGTGTTTACGTTACGTGTGAAGCGGTGTGTCGCGGTATACATAGAACGAATCATGGCCTTGTCGTTCCGCAAATCGACACTGAAATTTAGTTTTGTTAATGAATATGCTCGACCGAAGGCTTACGAGATCGCACGTTATTTACGGGACGAGGTGAAAATCGAACCTGACGCGTACGGCTGACTTATCTATAGTCAGCAGCGTGGTTTATGTCAAGCTCATAAATGAAAGGGCATGTGACGAACTACTACTTCGACACCGACAAGGACTTCGTTTCTGTCATTCGGACGGGAATTTTGGAGTGGTAACAGTAGAACACGCCGGCATGGGACTCCGAACGATCCGCGTCTTTGAGCTTCCATTCGAAGTGCCAGAAGAATTGGTGACAGACGCCCTGCGTCCTTACGGAACGGTCCTATCCAACGTGGCTGAAAAATGGGCGAGTTTCAAGACGTATCCTGTCCTCAATGGCGTCAAACAAATACGGATCTAATTCCGAAAACACGTCCCGTCATACTTGTACATCGCCGGTTGTAGGGCGATTGTCATTTACGACGGACAACCAAGGACGTGTTCTGGGTGTGGGAAGGAGGGACACATACGTTCTGAGTGCGCTCAACGACGGTTATTGCAGCTGCCACGGGATGATCCACCCCTCACGCCGCATCCGACTGTGCTCCCCATGACTTACGTCGCCGCATTACGCGATGACGTGGGCTGCGAGACAGACGCGTACCAGAACACACAGACAGCGGCGGATCGTGGCGAGGCACAGAAAGACGACGTTGCGCTGGACCGCTTGCAGCAGTCACAGGACGCCCTCTCTTCGGTTCCGCTTGCGGCCCCTTCAGATAAGGCACTTGGAGACGTCGATAATACGACAGCGCACGATTCCGACGTCCCCCACGAACAACTGGAGACCATGCCGACCTCTGATTCCGAGGCCCGGCAACGTAAACAGCGATCACCAAAACGCCGGAAGAAGCGCCACCTCACAGTGGAGGACGACCACTCTGATCTAGTAGACAATTCTGAGACCTCTACGGGTACAGAACAGACGACCATGGATACAGAAGAACTGCCTAGCGTGGATGCAACGGTGGCCAGCGGGACGGCGGCACGACCTACCGTTGACGATGCTCCAGACACAGCGAAGGAGCTCGATAGACGGCAACGAGCTACTGAGGAGGCTACGGCGCCTGCACCGCATGACAACGATGGAACACTAGGGGACTGGTCAGAAGACCCACCCCAGTGGGGAACAGATGATGCCGGAGGAACTGCTCCCACGCACACTCCCGGTGTAAGACCGGAAGCGTACACGGAATAACGGACGACCCTATGAGGGGACGGCGGGGGACGTTAGTACGACAGCAGCCTATGTACGGCAAAATTAGCGACCGTGCGGTACCCTATCTACGTTGACCGCCATGCTACAAGCTTATCGGATAGGGTCTGTTAACATCAATAGCATTGGGACGCCGATAAAAATCAAGATGCTCAGTGACATGATAAAGGCCTCGCATTTAGACGCAGCACTATTACAAGAAGTTCGGATACTTCCCCCCTCGGACTTTTACGGTTACGACATTTACTGTTCCCCGTGTGACGAGAGAGGCGTTGGCACAGCTATAGTATTAAAGGAAGGGATACGTGCAGCCGAAGTAGAGTATTTGCCTTCTGCCCGTGGTACGGATGTGACCATAGATGGAATACGTTTGATCGACATGTACGCACCGTCAGGCTCGGATAAGAGAAGGGACAGAGCAGATTTTTACGCCCATGAGGTTACACCGTTGTTTCAGGGACGATACGATGGTTGCATACTCGGCGGAGATTTTAATTGTTTGCTCGACAGAAAGGACCAAAAACCTAACTATACCACTAGCCAAGAACTTAGAGAACTGGTCAACGGGATGGAATTAGTCGATACATGGGACCTGAAGTATCGCAACCAACCAGGATATACATTTTTTACTAGCTACTCCGCGGGCTGTTTGGATCGGATCTATGTTTCAAGGGCGTTAGCAATGTCTACGGTGGATGCGGAAATATGGCCGACAGCATTTACAGACTGCGAGGGATATATTTGCACGGTTAACCTTGATAGACAGCAGGTATGGAGACGGCGGGGTACTTGGAAGATGAACGTCTCCCACCTACGAGATACAGAATGCCGACGCATGGTGGAGGACGCGTGGCATGGCTGCCTCCGTCGACAAAATTCTTTCGGTTCTGTCCTGCAGTGGTGGATCGAGTGCGCGAAGCCAGCTTTACGGAGGACGTTCATAGGTTACGGGAAGGAGGTTTCTCAATGGCAGCGCACAACCTCAGAGTTTTACTTTACGGCTCTCCGGGAACTGTTAGCTCAACCACCTACACCAGAACGCCAGAAGGCCGTCCACCGAGTTAAGGCGAAGCTGGTACAACTTGCGACGCAGAGGATGGCATGTACTATGATACGTGCGAGGTCGCAGGATTTCCTGTCCAACGAGGTTCCCTCGATGCATTATGTGATAAAGGAAAGACGAAGAAGACGCAGGAATTTAATACATGAGATCGACCTCGGCGATGGCCGTCGTTTTACAACACAAAGGGGCATAGCACAGGCGTTCACGGATCATTTTAGCAGATTCTATGCGAGCAACGGTGAGGGTCAGAGGGAGCTAGGGAACGTCCTGGAAGAGATCCCAGACGCGACGAGTGTGAACGGAGAAGCGGACGGGTTATCTGAAAATACGCGTGAAGAGCTGGAGGAAGCAATTACACGAGGTGCCTGCAACAAGTCCCCAGGTCCAGACGGATTCCCGTTGGAATTTTACCGTGCCTTTGTGACCATTATGACACCGATGTGGCTATGTATGTTTAATGAGCTTCTGCGGCAAGAAGTACCGGTTCACATTCAATTCACGGAAGGGCTCATGATACCGATACCGAAGCCCCGTGGTGGGAAACGGCCTTGTGATTATCGCCCCTTGACCCTCCTTAATAGTGACTACAAGATCTTCATGGGCATCCTGGGCAGTCGTATCAAACAGTCGCTGGAGAATCGAATACATGCCGATCAAACTTGTCTTGGCGGCATCAATAATATCCACACAGCCTTGGGAGACTGTCGTGACGTCATCGCCCTAGCGGCTGCATGCTGTCTCCGGGGGGCGATGGTAGCAGTAGATTTCGATCATGCTTTTGATCGCATGGATCATGTGTACCTCGTGGCGGTGATGAACAGGATGGGTGTCTCACCATTACTGACCAATGCTGTGATGCGGCTGCTACACGGGACCAGATCAGCGATGGTGGTCAACGGAGGGAGAACTGAGTATTTTAAGATCTTAAGACCAGTGAGACATGGTTGCCCCTCGTCGATCCTCCTTTATGCGATCGCCTTAGAACCGTGCCTCGCAGGCCTTCGCCGCCGTCTTACCGGGATCTCCCTACGGCATTTATCATTCAAATGCAGAGCATAAGCGGATGATATTGCGTTCCTCGTACGGAATGAGAGGGAGACTTAAACAGGACTGGATTGGCTACAGACGTATGGGATGGCAGCTGGAAGTGTGGTCAACTTCCGAAAATCACAATTCATGGATGTGGGGCGTGGACTAGAACCAGGAACGGAAGGACCCAACCTGCGGAGGAAACCCTACACTGTCTGGGTATCACCTTTCATAAAGAGACAGCGAGAACTACTGCCGACAACTACCGAAGACTGTTAGAGTCCGCACGGCAGTACGACTAAACGCCCTACGGTCGATGGATATGCTGCAGCGAGTGTTACTCGTCAACCTTTATCTCGCGCACATGATGTGCCACCTAACACACCTTCTCCCCTTGACGCGCACGATGGCTATGAGGATTCAGGCGGCTTTTGGGTACTATGTGTGCCTGGGACAACTCTTTAAGGTACAGTAGAACACGCTTACCCTCTCAGCGCGAGAGGGGGTCGTTGGTTTAGTGAACGTGCACGAGAAGGCGCGTGCCATTTATATTAATACTATGCTCAAACGGTGGCGCAACAGGAATCACTCGCTTACGGGTACGATCACCGAAAGACTCGTACCAACATCGCAACTTCCTCCAGTCAGTGTCGGCCATATATCTCCCCCTTTAACGTATGTACGCACATTCATCGTGGAACTCAGTTACGTTCGAGGGCGTTTACCGACGACCCGACAGTCGACAGCGAAGGACGTGTGCCAACTGCTTCTTCGACAGATCGCCCGGAATAGGGTGGAACGGAAACATCCAGCTGTTAATTGGCACGTGGTGTGGCGCACGGTCCATCACCCCCACCTACCTACAACAGTCAGATCAACATGGTACATTGTCGCAACCGAAAATACCCTACAAATGATAAAAAGTACGCAATACATTTGGCGGATTCGCTCTTGTGTCAGCAATGCGGCGTGCTGGATACGGACGACCATCGGCTGGTCTGCGGCGAGGCATTGGCTGTCTGGAATCTCGCAAGAAAGATAATAGCGTTCATGCGGCGCACTATCTATACAGCGGTCTGTTCTGACATAGTATTTTTTCCAGAGGAAACGTATTTTCCGCGTCATAAGACGAACGCAGTGGCGTGGATCACAGGTATGACGGTTTATTACATCTATAGAGACACACGTACGAACCTACTGAACGTCCTGGATTACTGGCAATACTTGCAAGATGGACACACAAAACTATTACGGCTACAAAAGTACTAGGAATGGTATGCCAATTTCCTAATAACGGTTTTTGCGGACCCGCCATATACTTGGGGTGTGCCGGGTGCGCAAAGATGGGCGGCGGTGCTTTCGTTGTGAAACCGACCAAGTAAAGTGATCGACTAAGAACACTATGCGAGTATGCGACCTACGAAAAACTCACGCTTGCACAGTTAGCAAATGGATGTACTTCAAATTTTGTTTTCATATCTACAAATACTTTTCTTTAGGGTGCCGGAGGTGGCCCCACTTTGACTTTGTTGTTATTTTTTTTTATGGCTCTGAGCACTATGGGACTCAACTGCTGAGGTCATTAGTCCCCTAGAACTTAGAACTAGTTAAACCTAATTAACCTAAGGACATCACAAACATCCATGCCCGAGGCAGGATTCGAACCTGCGACCGTAGCGGTCTTGCGGTTCCAGACTGCAGCGCCTTTAACCGCACGGCCACTTCGGCCGGCTGGTGTTATTTCATGCTGTATGGTAGGACGGCAGCGAGGTTCCTTCCAGGACAGTTATTATGTGTCAGGACGCACTTTGTTTATTTTGTGAATAATAAAGGTTTCTGTTTCTCCTACTTTCCATAATATAAAATAAATAAATAAAGAAATAAATAAAAACCCCTCACTCCCGACAAAAAAAAATTAAGCGCTGTCGGGCGTGGCCGGCACTTGGATGGGTGACCATCCAGCCGCCACACGCTGTTGCCATTTAAAAAAAAAAAGTTGGTAGAGCACTTAAAAAAATAGAAAAATAAAAAGGAAATAAAAAACTAAAAAATAAAATAAAAAAGTGAAAAAAATAAAAATAAAAAAAGATGGTAGAGCACTTGCCCGTGAAAGGCACAGGTCCCGATTTCGAGTCTCGGTCCGGCACACAGTTTTAATCCGCCAAGAATTTTCAAGAGTGGGGATGTTACGGTGGCTGCTGCAGTTCTACAGAGCTTTGGAATAGGAGTTAGAGATGTGTTTCTCCCTGATGATGTGGAGGTGAATGACATCGAATAATATGAATTTCAGCCGGAAGCAGATTCTGCAGGCCAAACTGCCAGAAGGTCTATTGTACTTAATTAATGCAATTAAATTTGTACCTACTTTGCTAGTAAAGTTAGAAGTAAGTGTAAAGACGTTTCCTTGCTAAATGAATAAATAAGCCACCGGATTTTCACTACTGCAGTGAAAAGTGATTCATTTTATTTATTTGTAATTAGTTATGTTCTTTTTTTCTTTCTGTTTTCTTCTTTTGCTGGGGATTAACAGCCACATTTTATTTCTTAGGTGAGTATACAACGTCAAACAATGTATAGATAATTTCTAAAACAAATGACTTATTTTATAATACTGCAAATTCAGGTAAATATTAGAATGTAGTACTACCAAAAATTAGCACCGGTGCTGAAATGATTAACACAAATGTTATGCCATACAAGAAACAAGAACATACGAATCATTTGAAAAAATTAAGGAAATAAAAGATGTTTTATGCCTAAGAATATTTTCTTATTCATTTACAAAAACCCTGATTTGTCGAGTGCGTTGGCTGAAGAACTGGTACCTAAAATTTGCTCCATTATGTTCTCGAACTTACTCATAATTTACATTTTATGGTTATGCACTTCTGCCATGATTTCTCTTTGTCTTTCTGTTAATAACATTTTTACGTTGTAGTCCTCTTGTATTAAAAGCATTTATAAGGAATGAAGCCCGTCTGCTGTTTTCAACAACTCTCGGTTCTTCACTACAATCACCTATTCTCTATATCTTTTGCTGGGGGCATCATCAACTCCCACCAGAGAATCCAGGCCGAGGTTCATGACTACAGGATAATGTTCCACCTTCAGCAGTTTCATTACTACCTTCAGAGCAGTTATCATCATCGATGTTGCTTGAAAGTGTCACATTATCTTCATATGTGTCATCGTCGTTAACTCCAGCTACCCCAAAACTTGTGGGATGATATCATCCACCATTTGGCTTATATCGTCGATCTTCGTCTCCTCTACTCCACCACCAGTTGGAAGGCGTTCTCGATTACATTTACCTCTCATTTTCTTTGCTTTCGCTTTCATGGCCTTCCAAATTACTTTAAGCTGTTCTTTTGATCTTTGTGTAAGAGATCCTGCGTTGTATTCGAGGTGTATTTTTTACCAAGCACAGTTTTTCCATCTTAGCATGTTGACATCGTGCTTTTTAGATTAAATATTAGCAATGTAGTTTTCAGCAAACCGCTCTTTGCCGGCCGAAGTGGCCGCGCGGTTCTGGCGCTGCAGTCTGGAACCGCGAGACTGCTACGGTCGCAGGTTCGGATCCTGCCTCGGGCATGGATGTGTGTGATGTCCTTAGGTTAGTTAGGTTTAACTAGTTCTAAGTTCTAGGGGACTAATGACCTCAGCAGTTGAGTCCCATAGTGCTCAGAGCTAGCCAAACCGCTCTTTTTCATTTTCTGGTATGTTTTTTGAACGTTTCTTGGCTACCTCCATATTACTGCTAGCTCGTATCTCAAACTGACGCTTAAATTAGTACGTGTCACCAATCAACAATGGACGTTGCTAGCTGTATATGGGGCGGGGGGGGGGGGGGCGGGGGGTAACAACAGGTTTATCCATTAATAGCACGTTTCTTTTTCATAATCCACGGATCTTATCATTAATTAGTGCAATAACATTTAGATTTTCCAATTTTAATATTTCAATTTAATAATCATTTCTAGCTTCTAATGCAATAATGCCTGCCGACAATCAAAATTTTCGAACGTAATGCACATGTCAGCAGTGTGCAGAAATGGCTTAGTTCTTTAGTAAAAAGGCGTTACTACTTTAGTTACAACTAAAGAAGTAAATAGAAATTTAGCTCTCCAACAGTTACTAAAAAAGAGACCTGAAGCACTTCTGGATGAGTTTAGACGTACACTCACCTGATCGAAAGCTATGGTTCCCCTGTGCTAAATGGAATGCCCATTTGGTTTCCGCTGCAGGTAGTTTAAGATATTGGTCACTTGGAACAACCGGCAGAAGCAAGCCTGTTAAACTTGTCGAAGATGTCGCTCTGGTGTCTGATGACTTGTGTTTGGCTGTTTTCGAGTGATACTCTGTGTCGTACTTCCCTCCATGGGAAACAGAAAACTCTCCTCCACATTTCGTTGAAAGGGCATCGTGTTACGTTCTCCCTCTTTTTATTATAAATGGGTACCTGTGTTAAAAGTAAATAAACGAGAGCTTATGAGGGTTTGTTCGCTTAAATTTGATTTTACCAGTCTACTATTTATGGATACCTACAGGAACATGATTGCTATGTAGGAGTGTATCAGACTACATTTTTATTTATTTATTTTTTAATATAAAACAATTGTGCTGGTGAATACACATGTTTGATTGAAATTTCATGGCAGTCCAGAGTTCGAGTCTCGGTGCGGCACACAGTTTTAACCTGCCAGGAAGTTTCGTATCAGCGCACACTCCGCTGCAAAGTGAAAATCTCATTCTGGATGTTTACGATTTCCTGTTTTTTTTTCTTTGTAATTGCTGAAACGAGCAACTTCAAAAGTCAGAAATTATCATCATTGATCAGTCGTATAAGATAAACATACATTCTCGAAGACTAATTTAGATCTTTTTAACACGTTAACAGCCACGGCCAAAATGAGTGAACTGCTCCCACAATCCATGTTAAACGATTCATGCAGTTGGATTCATCATCTCAGTTGCAGTCTATTTGTCTCCGAATTTCTTTAAAAACAATTATTGACGAGAAAATGAAGGCTGCGAATTGTCTCGTAGTTGGCGTAAAGAGTGAGAACTTCAGCGTGGATGCGTAATAATATCGTCTTGCACCTTAAAGAAATGGAGCAGAAGCAGATAGTAGATTTTCCAGATCAGTTGTGTACGTCTGTGTACTTATTAAATTACCCTACCGTTAATCGCCATTTACCAGTTATCTAGTGGTTTTTGGTCCAGTTTGTGAAGAAACACGAAGTCTTTGCGTGGAAGAATGCTTTAAGACAGCATTCCCCAACTGAAGAGTCACGATCCGGCACTGGGATACGAAGATAAAATACCGGGTCGCACAAATATCTCCTTGTCGTAATTGACAGTTTAAAATTACGTACGTTATTAAAAATCACATTTTAGTAATAGTAAGTTAATTAGAAAAACTCAGTTTCTAAAGGGAATCATATGACAGTTGTATGTTACATCGATGTTGTACTCATTCTAGCAAATAATGAAATCATGCATCTTTAAGTTACTATTCTACTGACGATCATCCTGAATTTGGCGTAACATAGAGGGTCACAAAGCTAAGAGGTTTATTCCTGCACGATACAGCAACTCTAATCAAGGAGCATTTGTTGGGACTGGACAGTGGACACTAATCTAAAATAATATTTTCCTTCAATCAACGGCAACCAAACATGGATAAGGGACCTATTTTCAGTCAATTTAGAATCCTATAATTTGTCACATTTAAATGCTGATTCGTTAACTGTGCTGTAGTGTGACAGGATTTAGGATATCTTATCATCAAGAGATCCCGCTTTAGCAGGACAAGCGACGAAATTTCTAATGCCTTTAGATTCGATAAATAAGTTTGAATCAGGGTTTTCAACATTAGTGTTCCTGAATAAAAAATTAGGCCTATATAAATCGATTGGAAGTTGAACCAGTCCTAAGGATAAAGATAACGTCATTTGAACCGAACTGGGAGTTCAGTTACATACTTCTCACTAATAGAAGACAGCTAAGGTAAACTGTGAAACTGTACATCATTTTATTCTTTAAAGTTGACCTTTGAAATACATTTTATACTGTGTAGACTTTAGAAAGTGTTTAAATTTGCTTTCTTATCAGCCACAGAAGAATTTCAGCTTATTGCCTCCTTTTGCGGCCACATGTAGTAAGCATTGTTGAGTGGTACTTAAGTAAATAAATTAGTGAAATCAAAGTGAACTAGAAATTAGAATATAAATGGAAAACTTGGTTTAGTTTGGAGAGTTACATACTGGCACACAGCGGGCACAACAGCAGAGCAGAAGAGACAATTACCGTGAAGTCAGCAAGTTCCACATAAGCGGGTGCTGTCGATTCAGCCATCAGGGCATTGCCCGACCGGCTCACGTGTTTCTCAGTTGTCGCATGTGAGCAAAGGCCCTCGCCTACATTCCAAGAGCCAATGACCGACGTCAAGAAGAAGACGAAGACGAAGATGGAGACGGGGACGGAGATGAAGACGAGAGACGAAGGAAGAAAAGAAGAGTAGCAGTAGTTTTCAGTCAGTTTCGGTGCTGAAGACCGTCATGCAAGAAGAGACTGCATCATGCACAGACGCACCAAGTCCGCCACTGTAATGGAATAGCAAGCAGCAGCCGCGGCGCCAGAAGACAGAAGTTAAAAGGTATTTGAAGTCTGATTTTTACTTACCAGGGTGACTCGTGAGGATGGGAAGGAGACGGCCTCACCTCAGCAGTCACCTGTGAGCTGGGATGAAGATCTGACAGCCGAAGACTGGCAAGCGGGAGTCCGTGGTTCGAGTTCGGGACACTGGCCTTGCCCCGCCGCGCCGCTCCGCTGGTCGACGCACCACACACGAGGCCGCTTAGAGAAGAGAAACACTGGGACGCCACATCCAAGGTATCACCATCCGATGCACGACTTCGCTCGCAATAATTAAACGGGCCACCTCACGCTGCGTGTCTCCAGTCAACTGGGCGAGACAGCGACACGAGATACACACCGCTACGCGTAATCAGACGTCGCCGCCGCCGCCGCCGCCGCTGCCGCAGCAGAAGACTTCACAAACGACACAGCTGCCGCTCTCCAAACCAGAACATCCCGTAAGATACAGTTGTACAAATCTTCAATAAAAGTTATCTTATGTAAAAATGATGTTTCATTCGACCTCATACCTGAGCCAAGGAAGAACCCACCCTGCCCACATGTTGTTAAGAGAGAAAAGTTAATTTATTTAATATTTTCACCCTGACAGAATGCTTTAGAATGCTCATCCTGACAATTGACAGCATCAAAAGAGAAAACCCAGTTACATTGAGTGACAGAAGTATCACATTTAGTAACACAATTGTCACATTTGGTGTCAAAAGCCGTTTTAGTTGTTACATTTGGTGTCAGAGAAAAATCCCTTGGCTCAATATGAGGTGTGAATGACAGTCACTAAAGGTCCATAGTTAGTATTTTTTAATGTGTGAAGGGATAGAGGTTTGCATAGCAGTCGTAATATTTTCTTTATTTAGAAGTGTATTTTCTCTCATAATTTTAAGAGTTTGTCGAAAATATTTAAACATCCTTTTCATTCAGTGTGGTAAGATTGTGTAACTAACTGTTTGTAAAATGATGACACGAAATCGTACAGAGTCAGAGTCAGCACCACAAGCCGTTTCTACTGATGAAGCTATTCAGAGCTTAGTTAATCAAATAGCACAGCTTAAAAATGGTAATAATGCATTATTTAAGCAGTTGTGTGAGGTTAGGCAAACCAGTTCAATCCCTCCCACCCTAGATTCCTCAGCAGCAGCCTTAGTAACTCCTTTTTCAGGTGAACCTGGCGAGGACATAACAGCCTTTTTTGATGATTTAGTAGCAGCTGCAAAGTTAGGATCATGGTCAGATGAACAGCTCTTACAAATGACAAAGTTAAGATTGACAGGAGAGGCTAAAGCACGCGTCTTATACCATGAAGAATTACGGAATGCTCCAACATTTGAGGAATTGAAGAAAGGATTGCTTAAACGTTTTCAAAAACAGAACAGCTGTAGATTTTATAGGGAAAAATTAAACACTATCACTCAGAGGCAAAACGAGTCGTTAGACAGCTTTGTAGATAGGATTAGAAAAGTTAATATTAACACCTATCAGTTGACAACTAGTGATGAAGCAAATAAGGTTATTTTACAAGAGGCAGAAGATAGAGCTCTGGATACATTTTTACGTGGGTTACCTCCTGAAACGTCCCGTCGTGTCAGGGCAGAGTTTCCTAAAAATTTAGCAGAAGCTGTATCTGTGGCGACAGCTTTTGAGGAAATTGACATTGCCACCAGATACAAGGAGAAGCGAAATATATTTTCAGCAGGAGTACGATGTTTTAGGTGCGATCGACACGGACATATAGCAAAAAACTGCAGACAACCTCAATGCACTAATTGTCAAAGAATAGGTCACACAATCAAGGAATGCGGGTCTAAGAAAGTTTTTGAAAATAGAAATCAGTTAAACTCAAACGGGAATGTCGGAGCCGCCGCCAGGCGTTCCCAATAAAATTTCATGCCATTAAGGCGAATGTGAAGGCGGAATGCTGGTTATCTGCTACCATACAGGATAAAGAGGCAAGGATACTGGTGGATACAGGCGCAAACGTATCAATAGTAAGTAATGAATGTATTGGAGAAAAGAAATATGACCCTCCAAGGTATAGATTGAGTGGAGTAGGAGGAGGTACAGTTAAGTCATTACGATGTACATCATTGATTTTCTATATTCACGGTGTACAATTTCAGGAAGATGTAGAAGTGGTATGAAAGGTAACTGACGGGTACGACGCGATCCTAGGGTTGGATTTCCTGAATAAACATCACGCTAAAATCGACCTCAGACAGCAAACTGTAGAACTTAGCGGAATAGTGTTTCAGCTAGGTGACACCGCTGCAAAGGGCCCTCTGCCGCAAGATTTCCCTAACCGGAAGGCGAAATCAACTATACTGCGTGCAACGTCCTTGAAGGTTGATTCGCGGGATCAGATACCATCTGGCTCAGGAAAACTTTTCTGGATGACCGTTGACCCCGAAGTACCTACAGATACAGTGTGTCTAATAGAGCCTTTAGACAAAATGAGGAATTAGATGTATCACATTGTTTTGTACGTAGGAGTGTTGTACGGGTTCAAGACGTTGAGGGAGAAAGAAAAGTACCGGTGCATATTGACAATTTCGGAGTGGAGGACAAAGAGTTGCATAAGGGAATATTAGTAGCTACAGTCAGTACTTTTGAAGAAGAAGATTTCATTTGGTCAGATATTAATGATGGTCAGAAACCAGACGCCTATAAAACCGCATTGCGCCAGAAGATTGAGCATTTGCAAGGAAAGGATAGAGACACGATAGAAGCAGTTTTAGTTGAGTTCCAAGATTTATTTAATGCAGAAGGTCAACTGCCAGCAACAGATATCACACAGCATAGGATCTCAACAGGAAATAGCTCCCCAGTTTATAGGAAGCCTTATAGAGTTGCGCATCACTTACAACCAGTACTGGATGAATTTATAGAACAGCATCTAAAAGATGGAATTATAGAATATTCTGATTCGCCTTATAATTCAAATATTGTAATTATTCCAAAGAAGTCTCCCGACGGTACGAAACTATATAGATTTTGTTATGACTACAGACACCTTAACAAACAAACTATCTCAGATGTTTATCCTCTTCGAAACATTACAGATATCATTGACTGTTTGGGTAACAGTAAATACTTTTCAACAATCGATTTACGTAGCGGATATCATCAATTGGAAGTTGCTCCTGAAGATAGGCATAAAACAGCATTTTCTACCCCTGGAGGCCACTGGCAATTTAAAAGAATGCCTTTCGGTTTGAAAAATGCACCAGCAACTTTTCAAAGACTACTCGATGGAGTATTGCGAGGACTCAAAACTCAGCAATGTTGTGTATATCTAGACGATATTATTGTATTCTCCAGAGACATTAATGAACATGCTGTGCGTCTGCGTAATGTTTTTCAGAGACTTAGAAAAGCTAAATTAACATTAAATATGGAAAAATGTACTTTTGCATTGACAGAGGTTACATACCTAGGGCATGTCATTAGTGAAAAAGGAATTAAAACAGATCCTCGATTAATTTCGGCAGTTAAGGACTTCCCAACACCACAACGCGTTAAGGAGGTACAAAGTTTCATTGGTCTCGCATCGTATTACCGAAAATATGTTCAAAATTTTGCTGAAATTTCCCGACCCTTAACCCAATTATTAAAAAAGGGTGCAAAATTTCATTGGTCTGAAGATTGTGAATCAGCATTTCAAACCCTTAAAGATAAGTTAACACACAGTCCAGTATTAGCCTACCCAGATTATAACAAAGAATTTATTTTATCCTGTGACGCAAGTGGTCATTCAGTAGGAGTTGTTTTGAGTCAGAATATTAATGGCGCGGAACACCCCATAGCCTACGCTTCGAGACAACTAACAACGGCAGAAAGAAATTATTCCACAACGGAGAAAGAATTGTTAAGTGTTATTTATGGTATCAAATACTTTAAATGCTACTTGTATGGTAGAAAATTCAAGGTCATTACAGACCACGCAGCTTTAAAATGGTTGCTTGGATTAAAGGATCCATCTAGTCGTCTTACCCGTTGGGCCCATGTCTTTCCGAAATGGATTTCGAAGTTATCCATAAACCAGGCAAAAAACACACGAATGCAGATTGCCTAAGTCGGAAAATAGCACTTTTGGAAGCAACAGGCCGAGATACTCAGGACTGGAGAAAGGCACAAGATGAGGATACAGAATGTAAAAAATACGCAACTCAAAAACAATTTTGCTTTGAAGATGGTGTACTATGCCGTAAAACAAAACTTGGACCGCGAATTGTTGTTCCCCAACACCTTAGACAAGAAATAATGGCAGAGGCCCAGGATCATATCCTTGCAGGACACGGTGGACAGCGGACAGCGGACAACCGAAAGACGAGTAGCAGAGCGATTCTGGTGGCAAACGGGAAAGCAGGATGTTGCGCAGTACGTTCGTAATTGCGTTGCGTGCGCACAACGAGCTGAACTTTCTCGTTCAAAAATACCCTTACAGAGGCTCCCCGAGGCTTCATGTCCATTTCAAATCTGCGGAGTGGATCTCTACGGGCCATTTCATAAAACACTTGCTGGTAATAAGTATGTTCTTACAATTATAGATCATTTTTCACGCTATCTAGCTATGGTGAGTCTCCCAGATCAGCAAGCAAATACAGTTTCCCAAGCTTTAGTTAACAACTGGATACTTAAATTTGGCGTACCTGAAGCTATTATCACAGATCAGGGATCTAATTTTATTTCTGAATTAATGAAACAGCTATGCCACTTACTAAAAATACGTAAATTACGCACAACTCCGTTACACCCTCAGTGCAACGGGCGCACAGGAAGAGTTCATCGGACAATTGGCAAGATGCTTAGTTATTATATTAACGAACAACATTCTAATTGGGATACGTATTTACCAATAATCAACGCCAAAACGCATGAAGCAACTGGCATGTCACCTTATGAAGTGGTCTATGGAAAAAAAAAATGCCGTCCCCTTTTGATGTAATCAGGCAGAAAAACGGAAAAGTCGGAGAAACAGTAAGAGATTTCAGTCGAATGATGAAGGATGTATGGAAAAAGGTTCAAAAATCTAATACAAAGGCTTTGGAACGACAGGAAAGATTCGGTAATACCCAAGCTAAATATCCAAATTACAAAATCGGTCAGTGGGTTATGCTTTCAACTCCTTACATAGCGAAAGAAAAACGAAGAAATTTGTAACAAACTACAGAGGCCCTTATCAAATTATTGAGATCACGTCACCAGTCAACGTTAAATTGCAACTGCCCACCCGAACTACCATTGTCCATGCAAGTCGTTTAAAACATTTTAAGGGCGCTCCAGATGTCATTCCTTCCACAATAGTGTCTGCTTTTCCGAAGGGTGGAGGAAGTTCCTGAAGAGGAAGAAGAGTGGCCACGCCAGCACAACATACAGACATGGCACCATACAATCTTCGACCAAGAGTGCGAATGTCCTAGTTGAATCTTAGTAGACTGTAGTATACATATGTAAGTAATTAATAAATGATAATGGTTTATTTTTTAAGAAGAAAAAGGTTGAACGTAGATTGATGTAGATCTTGTAGTTAACAATGTATTTCCTCTTTTCTGTATTTTTGTTTTTACTAGGTTCCTAGGTCTATAACCATGTTTGCTTTTTTCAGAAAACGCCATGCAAGCATTTCCTACACAAAACCTATCCTACCTCAATGATTCCCTTGACAGTTCCCTCACAGCAAGGCAAAATTGATGCCAATGTTATGATGCAACATGTCTTAAAATTAAAAGGTGAACGCAAAACTAAAATTATAATGCTAGGAACGGGTATATCTGGAACCTTTGTGTTGGTGTTTCTGCTTTGTACCGTTTTCTTTTATTTAAGACGAAAAAATAAGCCAAATCATAATATGACACTTCATCAAATCCCTGTTAACTGGATACCACACTCTTAACTGGTGTACTTCAGTAGTTACTTTTGAGCATTAGTGTATTAATTTTGTTTATTGTACTTCATTCTTTATTAAACAGTCTCTTGTTAACATAAACAATACTGTAGAATAGATATACTTGCATTAGTATAGGGTAGATTAAACAGCTGTTGCTCTGTAATTTTCTAAGTGCAAAATCTATTTTTTGTTTATTCATTGTCATCAAGATTTGTTACACTTATTACAACCATTTATGTAAGAACTATGTGATACCTGACTGTACAGTGCTTTTGTAAAGTGATAAAGTATTCTCCACATACTTAATGTGAAGCATGTGTAATCTTCTAAGTCGAGAGATTTCAGTGCTTGTGCTTTTTCCGTGTGAAGAGTGGAGGAATGTTGAGTGGTAAATTAGAGGGCGAATTTCTCCGAAGGGTGGAGGAATGTTGAGTGGTACTTAAGTAAATAAATTAGTGAAATCAAAGTGAATTAGAAATTAGAATATAAATGGAAAACTTGGTTTAGTTTGGAGAGTTACATACTGGCACACAGCGGGCACAACAGCAGAGCAGAAGAGACAATTACCGTGAAGTCAGCAAGTTCCACATAAGCGGGCGCTGTCGATTCAGCCGTCAGGGCATCGCCCGACCGGCTCACGTGTTTCTCAGTTGTCGCATGTGAGCAAAGGCCCTCGCCTACATTCCAAGAGCCAATGACCGACGTCAAGAAGATTCTTCGAGAAGCTTTTCAACGTGACAGAAGAGGCAATGGCCGTGAAGTCGTTCACCTCCAGTGAACTGAGGTGAATAAATACGCGAGATGCGGTGGGCCTGACAGATGAAGACAGATGAAGATGGGGACAAAGACGAAGACGGAGACGGGGACGGAGACGAAGACCAGAGACGAAGGAAGAAAAGAAGAGTAGCAGTAGTTTTCAGTCAGTTTTGGTGCTGAAGACCGTCATGCAAGAAGAGACTGCATCATGCACAGACGCACCAAGTCCGCCACTGTAATGGAATAGCAAGCAGCAGCCGCGGCGCCAGAAGACAGAAGTTAAAAGGTATTTGAAGTCTGTTTTTTACGTACCCGGGTGACTCGTGAGGACGGGAAGGAGACGGCCTCACCTCAGCAGTCACCTGTGAGCTGGGATGAAGACCTGACAGCCGAAGACTGGCAAGCGGGAGTCCGTGGTTCGAGTTCGGGACACTGGCCTTGCCCCGCCGCACCACTCCGCTGGTCGACGCACCACACACGCGGCCGCTTAGAGAAGAGAAACACTGGGACGCCACATCCAAGGTATCACCATCCGATGCACGACTTCGCTCGCAATAATTAAACAGGCCACCTTGTGCTGCGCGTCTCCAGTCAACTGGGCGAGACGGCGACACGAGATACACACCGCTACGCATAATCAGACGCCGCCGCCGCCGCCACTGCCGCAGCAGAAGACTTCACAAACGGCACAGCTGCCGCTCTCCGAACCAGAACATCCCGTAAGATACAGTTGTACAAATCTTCAATAAAAGTTATCTTATGTAAAAATGATGTTTCATTCGACCTCATACCCGAGCCAAGGAAGAACCCACCCTGCCCACATGTTGTTAAGAGAGAAAAGTTAATTTATTTAATATTTTCACCCTGACAGAATGCTTTAGAATGCTCATCCTGACAATTGACAGCATCAAAAGAGAAAACCCAGTTACATTGAGTGACAGAAGTATCACATTTAGTAACACAATTGTTACATTTGGTGTCAAAAGCCGTTTTAGTTGTTACAGCATTGCTTCACGCAGTGGAGAATGGCAAAACACAGGCATGCAGGCGACCGAGGCGTTCCGAAGTAAGCGCGGCACAGATAGCCTTGCTGACAGTAGCAGTCTACCAACAAGCTGACGCAAGGACGCACACAGACCAAGCGGTGAGTGAAGCCTGGAGAGTGCTGAGTAAGTGGAAGTGAGGCCAGCACGCTAAAATACGCAGCAATATACTGCGGGAGTAATAACACAAAGCTTCCACCGAGGGTAAAAAACGTCGTCCTCCAGATATAAATAGTGGAGCGCTGGCAGAAACAGACAGAAGCCATTAGGAAGCAGTTCGGATCTGAGCAGGGACATGGCCCGCGTCCGAATGTTCAATCTTCGTAGGTGACGGTTCGGGAAGTCTGTTCCGGCTCCCAGGAGTCATTCGTTCGCAGCCAGATGTCAACTTCACCTCCCTGGCTGACTAACTTCCAACAGGACCGGCCGCAGCTCGGTCTTGGTCACAGGCGTTGCTGGGGACTGATCCCCGGACTTCACGGCAGCCCGGCCCCAAGACGCGTGGTCCGGCCATGTCGGGACCTCGCGGACATCACAACTGACGGCTTCCCAGTAGCCGGTGCAGCAGGCGTCGGCAGCTGACCTCACGGCGACACTGCTCCGTGGGCAGGCCCATAATGGGGGCGCCAGGTGGCAACGAGTTCATCTCAACCACAGGGCATCCTGGCTTCAGCAGAGCACTGGTGGCCTGAGTCTACCAAGCGCGATCAGCGGCACGAGTCGCGCGCATTGTCAGAGCATCTACACAGCATCAGCCAGGCAGAGGGATCCGCAGGGCTGAGCAGCGACGGTGAGGGAGAAATTGTAAAGAAAGTTCAATAAATAATTGTAAAACTCCACCATGTCTCAGTCTTTGGCGTAGCCACTGTGCCTGTGCTAAAGTTCTGCAGAAGCCACAACACTCCTATATGTGATGTTGGGGTCTTTGCAGCGTCATCAGAAATGTTAATCGTGTCAGCTGTGTTCTTTTTACCATTGTGGCCAAAGTGATTAGATCCAACAATTTTTGCACTATATCTGTCTAACATTCTGCGTGGTGTCTGTTTGTTCTATATCGTGTCTCCCTACCACTTTCGCGCAATGACGCTATGAGTGTATTTTTTATGGAATTGACTAGTTTCGACCTGGAACCTACTGCTGGTAAAGAGACGCAAGACCAGATATGGCATGTAGAGTTCAGAAGAGTTCAGTGAGACTAGCGATGATATAATCAAATACTTAATGATTTCAGCGTCAGCTCTACTGCACTCCCTGTAAAAGAATCTTAATACTAACTAAATTTAGTGGAAGGGGGTTCAAGGCTTTCCTCTTTTTAGTCAGATGGTAAAATAACGTCGAAAAAGCAGTGGCGGGCTGTGCAGCTCCACACACCTTGCCGTCTCAGTAGCAACTTTCGAACTTATCCTTACTACCGTTTACCGAAATTGGTTTAAGAAAAAGGTATTTGGCTATGTTTTCAACTGATCAATTAGCGTCTCAATGTTAACCTTAAGCTCCACCTACAAAAATTCTGTCCATCCAATGAGAAATGTTATACTTTTCGTGGTGGGGCAATGTTTTGAATGTTTGCTACATAACAGAGTCGTGTATAGTCTCACGCTAAAAGTTGCAGCTGGTGTGGACCTTTTAGTGTTATCGTAAGATCTATACTGTTCTTCTGGAGGGCTCTATCTTTTAACATGGGCTGGGGGGGGGGGTGGACCTCCTGGCGTTCGGCCAGCCATGTGGGTGTCCCTTATCGTAGGGCCTTCTAGCCTACACGGCTCTGCTCTCGGCTTCTGTTCTCGTTTCTCCCCTCGGAACTGTGGCTGTTTCACGGTGGGAAGGTATGACATGCATTTAGGCATTCTTGTGTTAGTCTGTGGTATTCAATTTGCTCACTCACTGATCATATTACTTTGGTTAATGTAATGTCGGGATTTATTCGGAACTATGTGACATATTGCCGGATTTGTTATCATGTCAGGATTTGCATGGAAAGTGTTCGATTTGCCTGACACCTTACATATCACCACCCTTCGAACTTAATTTTTGCACTGAAGTTAGGCAATGATTGAATCGTTGTCTAAGTCAGTCAAAAATTATTCCTTTATCTAAATTTTGTTGCCTACTGTTTAGCCACGTTATTCTAGTTCTATGCTAGTTTGTATTACTAATCAATATTTTTGTATCTTCCATGTTATTCGCAAAAATATGCTTATATTGACAAGAAAAGAATATTTTTATGCTCTGATTATTATTGATTTTTAATTATTTTCTTTCTTTATTTAAGTGTGAAGCTTGTTTTTAAGAAGTTTGGTATCGAAAGTGAGGAGTGTTTCACATCGATTTTCTTAGAAATATTTTTTTTTATAAATGTAGTAATTAAGTAAAACTTATTCCTAACACATTTTCTAAATATCATGAACAAGTAAATACTGTGAATATTGTTGGTCATTTTTCAAGAAATGTTTTTGTTTCTAGACATTCATTTCAACATTGTTACACTAACAAATAAGAATTATTTCCAAGAATTGCTTTGACAAAGAAATATCCATACATAGGTATTGAGAAATTATCCTAACAAATGGTACAAATATTAAAAAAGGAAAAACATCCAACAAGATAATTTTTTAGTATTTTTTTTATAAGGAGAAGATAGAAATATAATTATTCTTTTATTTTTATGAGGAGAAAAAAGTAGCATATAGTTTTAGTGTTTATTATGCCTTGCTTTTGTTCTCTATACGCTGTCCATTTTAGAAGTAATGACTTATTTTTATCGATAGTCTATTTTTACTTAAGTCGATAGTCAACTACTGTTATTTTGTAGTTTATTAGCTGTGTGGTGTGCTTTACATATTTAGTTTTTCACACGTGTCTTTTGCACAATTCCTACATCACATGATTTCACACATTTTCACGATCCTATGAATGTTTATGCATGAGGTTGACTAATGTTTTTGCGCGAAGTTGATGGACTTCATCGAGATGGATGTGGGCAAGTATTTTATGTACAGCCTCGTTCGTCGTTCCTTGTTGGTTTTCCAAATGTGTATTGCTGTTGTGAAGGTCCAGTAATGGAATGGAGCTGTGAGTACGGAATCTCGTGGTTTACTGGCTTTGTATGTGTGAAAGTCATCATTATATGTCGCTGAAAGCATTTGTTTTTCGTTGTAATACTTTGCAGACGACTAGTTTACAATATGATAGGGATCTGGGAAGGTATGTCATCTATTCTTCACCCATCTTCTTTCTTGGTTCTTCTCTGGTGAGGATATGGGAATATTTATTGATAACTAGTCGCTTTGAAGTTCTCCTCTTAGTAACAGTTTGATAAATTGTTTGGATGTGTCACTTCTACTTTGTGGAAGTTTTCTTCAATTTAGTGCTTCAGCGTTGCTGTTTAATAGCAGTAAAGTGACTTTTATGCCTATTTTTTGCCAGTGGTGGCTTACCTAAGCCGTCTTCTCGTCGGGCTGTTTCTCGCTCACTTTGCTGCGTCGGACTGGCTCTGCGTCCTGGAACCCTCCTGGCCTTCCGTGTCCTGTCCCTGCAGGGTTCCCCTTAGCAGTAGTTTTACTGCCAACTTTGGATACAAGTGCTCTTTGTTGGTCTCACTGTCCTTTCCCTTCTCTCAAAACTTCTACCTTGTAGGAATCATGTCTTGCTAATTACATACTTTTCTTCCTACTTCTCTCGTTGCAACTTGTGGGTCGTTGCATCTTGTTCTTGCTGGAGTGTTTTTCAATGATTCTTACAAAAAGTTTTACTTATTATCATCTAACATACGTCTGGTACCTACATTGTTTTACGCCTTTTTAAAAGGCTTCACAAATTTTGGTGCCCTTTCCATGTTACAATTCTAAGATAAAATGAGTCTTAACGTTTCTGCAAGAACCTCAAGTTCGTTTTTTATTTATTTTTATTTTTGTGTAATGTCGTGGCATATAGCATTTTAGTATTTCATGCTGTTAGACTATCCACAATTTATCCCTTTGCCTTAATTAATGCTACTACTGGTGTTATTTTTTTGGTTGAATCTACTTTTTGTACCCAACCTTCCTCTCTCTTCATTCTTCTTTCTCCTGACGATCTTATCTGCAACATAAATTTGATATATTGTGCTAACTATTTACCAGTAATAAAATTAATCTTCTAACTATTTGATAAGACTCACATGGTGAAGTCCTAAGGTTTTGTCTGTTATTGGGTTCATTAGTTCTACAGCATTGTCATGAGCAATTCGGCTAATTATGACTGGTCCTTTGCATGCAGCGTAAAACTTATGTATTTTGTGTTTCTGTTTGCTGCAGAGATGGTGTGTTTTTACAAATACTTTCTGGCCTACTGAGAATGTTCTTTTAATTGCTGTTCTATCTCCTCTTTCTTTTCTTTTAATGGCTGCCTTTCGGATGTTGGAGAGTGCTGTTGCTATGACTTGTTTGTGCTGTCTATGTGGTACAATAGGAAATCTAACATTTTCTCTGGTTATGTTTGGCGGTTCAATATTTTTAAGTAAAGTAACTGGAGGTAGTAGTGTAGTGCTATGTGGCATTTCATTTATTACTTCTTGAAAATCTTGAAGGTTGTGTCTTTTGCCTGCATATAATCGGCATAAAGTGCCTATGTCCTTCATAGATCGATAGCTGGATTTGCACTGGGTTTGTATTTAGATGTGTCGATGGGTTCTATTTTGTGTTATTTTAATGTGTTCTGTCATTGCATTGATTTATATTGTGGGCCATTATCTGAAATTATTCGTTCCACTCGACCTACTTGTCTGAGAAAATCTTCTCTAAATGCTTTACTTATAGTAAGACCTGTTGCCCATTTAATGGTGTCAAGGAAACATATTTAGAAGGAAGTTCCAAAACGTCAAATATGAAAATATATCCATTTTTTGTGCATGGGAGTTGCCCTATCAAATCTGTTGCAGCTATTTGTTTTAATTTTTTAAGGATTATTGGAAACAGGTGGTTTGGTTTGGAAAGTGACGTGTTTAGCCCACATACATTTTTTTCATTTGATTAATACTGTTCTAATTCGTCATTCCATATTAGGAAAATGGCTTTTTTTAATTTTTAAAAAGCATTTATTTGGTCCAAAGTGGCCATTACTTAAATGTGTGTACCATATGTACTTATTAATTAGTTTATGTGGGATATAAATAAAACATTCATTCGTTGCAAAATTTTCGTCTAAAAAATAAAACATTATTTTTTAGGACATAGTGCTATTGAATGTCCGGAAAATCCTTACTTCTCCATTTGTGTTTGATTCCTAGTATTTCGGGACCCATGTCCTGTTCTTTGCCTATGTTTTTCAATGCTGTCGTAATGTAGTTTTCGGAAAGTACTTGTTTCATATAGTACATTGTAATCTGGTCTTCTGCTGCTTCCAAACCTATGTTAATGGATGCACCCTGTGGACATCATGATAAGATATCTGCTAATACAATCGCTGGTCCTGGTATGTGTGTAATAGTGAAGTAAAATTCTTGTAGTATTAACATCCATCTGGCTAACATCCCTAGAGTTAGTTTGGCGGATAACAGAAATTCTAATGCTTTGTGGTTAGTTTATTAATTTGTTTTTCTTCTGAATAGGAAGTATCGAAAACGTTGGAAACCCCATACAATGGCCAATGCTTCCAGCTCCGTGACTGAATAGTTTTTCTCGCTTTTTGTGAGTACACGACTGGCAAATGCAATTGTTCTGTATGATCTTAGCCCTGCCTGTTCGTATTCTTGGAATAAAACAACTCCTAAACTTGTTTTCGCGCAATCAGTGGCCATACAAAAGTTTTATGTTAGATCAGGGTGTGCTAAAATCGGTGATGTTGTCAGTGCGCTTTTCACTTTTAAAAATTCTTCATTGGCTTGCTAATCCCATACCCATGGTGTGTTTTTTCCAGTCAGTGCACATAGGCGTTTTGTTGCGAGAGAGTCTATCCAAATAAATTTTTTATAGAATTCGGTGAGACCTAAAAATCCTCTGAGAGTTTTCTTATTATATGGAGTACAGAATTCTTTGACTGCCGTTAGTTTTTCCAGGTCGGGCATTACCCCTTTCTCTGAAATTATGTGTCCTAGAAATTTGACCTATCGCCTTCAAAATTTGGATTTTGTCTCATTTACTGTAACCCAATTTTCTTTCATGATATGTAAAAACTGATTTAATGTATCGTTGTGATGCTATAACCACATCATCAACATAACATGTAATTTTTTGTAAAATTTCTGGACTGAGTATAGTATTAAATCCCCTAATAAATGCTGCTGATGATATGTTTGAACCAAATGGCAATCGTTTAAATTGGTAACATCTACCGAATACGATAAATGTTGTAAATTTTCTACATTCTGGGGCCAATTCTATTTGCCAGAAACTGCTCCGTAAATCAATTGATGAAAATATCTTAGCACCATATCAATTCCTCTAATTTTTCTGGGCGATCTGTGTCAGTGATTAAGATTGTGTTGATCTGTCTGGAATCAAGCACTAACCTGATGCTCCCATCATGTTTTTGTACAATATGGAGCAGGCTGTTATATGTGGAGATAGCTGGTTCAATAATATCGTCTAACAGTTTAGATATCTCCTGGAATACTTTATTCCTGTAGCTTGGTGGGATTGTATAGGGTGGCACTTTAAATGGTTTGTGCTGTTCTACTTCAAACTTGTACTGAAAGTGTTTAATACTACCAGTCTTAGGTAAAAATACCTCTGCTTTATATCGTAAAATACCCTCTAAGTCTCTTTCACTTTTTCGTCGATTTCTTTATGGACTTCTAACATGAGTTGACGCGATTCCCCCATTTGTGCATACCATTCTAATTCTTCATTCTCTTTATCTCGCATCATTCTTAATTGTTTCTTTATAACTGGTATTTCTGCTAATTTTAGCTTTTGCTCGAAGGGAAGTGTGACATTCCCGAATGTTACGCTACTTTTCCCCATATCTATTATCGCTCGTCCCTCATCTGTAGAATCTGCACCTATATTCAAATCTACAGTTAGTTTAGGTATAATCACGAAGTTGGCTTCGATCTTTTGACCTTGGCGCGAAAGAGTCAACCTTGTTTGTCTCGTAACTTCCGCAGCATTGTTTCTATAGGATCTCTTACTTTAATCTTATGTGTTTTCAGAACTGGCAATTCCTCATAGGCATTACACTGCATGAATAAATTTTCTGAGATCGCGGTGAGTTCACTTCCGCTATCGATTACAATATTGACTGGGATCTGTTTTACCATGGCCTTCCCAATTGGTTGAATTTGAGAGGGTTGGTTCTGTTCCTCTTCTTCTTGCATCAATGAATCCTCCACTGAGTCATATGTGAGTCTTTTCAGGACTTTCCCCTGTGAATTCGAACTTTCTGTAGGATAAGCTTCGACTGTTACTTCTCTCTCTTTTATTTCCTCTTCTCTATTTCTTCCTTCATTTACGGTTTCTTCAACATCCTCTACTTTTTCCTCATTTTCGTCTGTCTTACACTTCTTCGTCGCTAGTTCCACATAATCGCATCTAAATGCTCTAATTATCGCTTCATAACTTCCTTCATTATACACGTTAGGTTGTGTGTCCACTGGTAACTTATTTTCAACTTCTGTCGACTGCGCATTATCCTCATTGAATTCGCATTCCCTGGTTTCCATCTCAAATAGCTCTGCAATACTCATTACTTCATCCTTTCCAGATAATTCATCTTCCTTGTCAGTATTCTCCCAATTAATTTCATCCCAAAACGATATTGTTATTTTCCTGTCTTCATTTTCATCTGGTCTCTGCGGTTTCGTTTCTTCCTTCTTCTCTTCTCGTGATAAGATGTTTACTTCTCTGTTCAAGGGGCCGGCCAGAGTGCCCGAGCGGTTCTAGGCGCTACAGTTTGGAACCGCGCGACCGCTACAGTCGCAGGTTCGAATCCTGCCTCGGGCGTGGATGTGTGTGATGTCCTTAGGTTAGTTAGGTTTAAGTAGTTCTAAGTTCTAGGCGACTGATGACATCAGTAGCTAAGTCCCATAGTGCTCCGAGCCATTTGAACCATTTTCTGTTCAAGGTGCTGCAATTATCCTGGGTCCGTGCGTCATTCTCTTTGGCGTGGACGCTTAGCTGTCAATTCGATCGCTTTTTGGGGTTGGATGGTCTCACCTCCACCTCTTCTATTTGTATTTTCTTTTGTTGTTCAGCTTGTTGATATTGGTTTCTTTGTTGATAATTTGTCAGTCTATTGGTTCTCGAATGCCCGTTCCGGTTGTCATTATTCCCTCTGTAATAGTTGTTGCCGTTCCTGGGTGAATTATAGTTATTGCTATATTCTCTTCTAAATCCATAACCGTTTCTTTGTTGAAATCTGTTGTCGTTTCTTGGTGTGAAGTTATCACGTGGTTCGTAATTATTGTTTCTCCGTACTGTGTCTTGTGGATTCCACTGCTTTTTGCTTTCGTTTTCATGTGCGCTTCGTCTTTTTCTTGCGTCATCTTCCGAAAATATAAACTCTAGTTCCCTTAGAATTTCTTTAAATGCTTCGACGTCATTGCCTCCGCGACTTACTAATGACTGCTGGTATTTCAATGGTAACTTCATCGCGCATAATTTAATCAACTCTCCGTCACTGTATGGTACATATAAGCACTGATTTTTCTTTGCCATTACTTCGAAATATTTCTCGGGACTCTTCTCTCCTGAATTTGCAAAATATGGGTTCTGTAATAATTCGTACTTCACTCTGTTCTGTGCTTCACTGGACCAATATCGCGAGAGAAACTTCTCTCTGAAATCTTCGTACGATCGGCATGTCGCTGCAACATTCTGCATGGTTTCTGGAACTGTTCCTGACATGTGTGCACATATAAAGTCTAATTTGTGTGCTAGCGTCTAGTGTTCTGGTATTCCTACTCGGAATTGATCAATAAAAGTTCGTGTATGTAATCAGTTTCCTTCTCGAAAGTGTTGAAATTTTCTGACTGTGAGGAAATGATCGTTGTCGTACTTGGTCATGGTTCCATATGAAATTCGCGATTCTTCGCCACTTTTGTTTCTGATCATTTCTCTCGCCGTTCTTTCCGGTTGTGGTAGATCCATTGGATACTGTCCACTGTAACTTTCGCCTACCCTTGCGTGATATCGTTGAAGTGGTACGCAATAATTTTCTTCCATCGGTTGTGAAAGTGTAGCTGAACTGCATTGCACTGTACTCTTCGTGACCTGGCTTTCCATTGTCACGTATTGGTTCGGTATCTTATCTGGCTAACCTTGCTGCTTCATTGCACGATCCAAACTGTCTTGAAACTTACATTTGTGGTGCCGCATGTGTTAGTGGTGCCGTTTGTTCATCAAGAGTTTCGAAACGTGTTTGTTGTGGTGCAGGCTGTCTGATATCACGTATGTTACTTTCCGTCTGTGATTGGAATCGCAAATGCATGATATCTTCGTTAATTGTTTGTTTTTCCGGTGCTGTTACAGATACAGATGTGGTTGCAGACTCAGTGCTTGTTCGATCCTGTTCGCTACGCTCTTCAATGGTTTGCAACAACTCTGTTCGCAATTTCTGAAATTGTTGCTTCGTTTGCGCTTGTATTTTGACTATGCGATTATCATATCTTTTCAGCGCTGCTTTTGTGATACGTTTGTGTAAAACACTGTTTTCAACAATTTCACGTACTGTACCTGCTGCTTGTCTAGTAATTACGTTTATCTGTTTCTCTAGTTTCTTGACTTCTCCCAGGGTGTTGTTACGTAATGTTTTGATCTCGTCCTGAGTGTCATTACGCAATGTTTGTACGTCCACTTGTACCTTGTCAATGTCTGTTCTCAGTTGATTGTGACCTGTTATTACGTTTCCTGTCACTTCTCGAGATTCTTTTGCCTCGTCTTCAATATGACTTAGGTGTAACTGATTTTTTTATCTTTTGTTCTTTAATCTCACGCATTTGTTTCATGGTTTCTGCATTATGAATTTGAATTTGGTTCGCAATATCTTTATTTTGCCTTGTCATAGTATCCGTCATCTGTAATAATTCTGCCATGTTGGTGGCTCCTATTGCGTTTTCCTCCGACGTCCTACGCTCTGTATTTTCGCCCAAGTGTTGGTTTGCAACCAACTGCATTGAACTGTGCGGTGACACGTTTCGCTCGAATTGCTTGTACTCTGTTGTGAGGGAGCTCTGATTACTTGTACTGTGGGTTCTACGTATTCGAGACGCAAGTTAGAATCCTCATCGGCTGTCTCTCTACTTTCCTGCTCCTCTGTCGTATGCTGACCTACGTTTTCTGTGCCTTGGCGTACACTATCCTCGTTATGGTGCGTTATCTGACCTATTTCTCTCGATACTGCATAGTCTATTGTACTGTCCTCTATTCTCTGTCCGTCTTCATGCTGGGTCTCTAACTCAGTTCTGTCAAGGTCTAGATCAGCCATTTCCAATCTTTCAGATTCCCTTATTTTCTGTTTTGAAAGCAATTCACGCGCCCTACTTCGCGTTAACATGCGCTCATATGATCTCACGCGTTTCATAAACTTTTTGCTCACACGACATTACACTTACTATACCCAAGACTGAGAATCCATTCATTTACTTGTTGGATCAGAACCAACTCGTCAACGATGTATCCGCCACCTCTGTGCTTGCATTGGAGAGAAAACTTAATTCTAACAATATTAAAATTCATAACTTAATTATGCTATTGCCTCTGCTAGAATGTCTCTCTTTCTATTGAATACTTTATTACTATCTATCGCTGCAACTATTGTTTTCGACTATTTATGCCTTTCAGAAAAATTATTCGTTTCAAAAATTATTCAACTGGATATTTTCCTGACCTAGTTAGGCATGTGGTCGACCTTCAATCATGGTATTTGCGGCGTCATCAGAAATGTTAATCGTGTCAGCTGTGCTCTTTTTATCATTGTAGCCAAAGTGATTAGATCCAACAATTTTTGCACTATAGCTGTCTAACATTCTGCGTGGTGTCTGTTTGTTCTATATCGTGTCTCCCTACCACTTTCGCGCAATGACGCTATGGGCGTGTTTTTTATGGAATTGACTAGTTTCGACCTGGAACCTGTTGCTGGTAAAGAGACGCAAGACCAGACATGGCATGTAGAGTTCAGAAGAGTTCAGTGAGACTAGCGATGATATAATCAAATACTTAATGATTTCAGCGTCAGCTCCACTGCACTCCCTGTAAAATAATCTGAATACTAACTAAATTTAGTGGAAGGGGGTTCAAGGCTTTCCTCTTTTTAGTTAGATGGTAAAATAACGTCGAAAAAGCAGTTAAGTTTACCTTTGGAATTTTTTTTCTACTCACAAATCATTGTTTATAAATTGCACTATTGATAAAAGGAAATATTTTAGTACAGGATGATAAAAACCAACTGCATTCAACAAAAATGTGAACGAATATTCCCTGAATGGGTTTCCAAGTTCAATAATGGATCGAAGGATGGCCTATACCATATCACATCTATAATCTAGGTTTAAATTAAGTTTCATAAAAGAGAAAACTATCAAAAATGATCTACAGTGACCCTCAATTATCTTTAATTACTTATTTAACTAGTTGTAAATTACAGTGGCTGTTGTGGGTTCTCAGTAATTATATAACAGAAAAATCATCACGTTTCATATTTTAGCTTCAGGTAGCAAATGTGAATACCATGAAGTTCAATTCACGATCGACACTAGTATTACGTAAAAAGGGGATGTAATGGATGAGACTTACGCAGTTCTGAGTCAAGCCTTACGTACTCTTACTCGGCATTGTGTACGTTCATTACCTTGTCGGTGGTTAGCGTCAGGGGCGGCGGGTGGCGGGCAGTGCAGCTCCACACACCTTGCCGTCTCAGTAGCAACTTTCGAACTTATCCTTACTACTGTTTACCGAAGTTGGTTTAAGAAAAAGGTATTTTGCCGTGTTTTCAACTGACCAATCAGCGTCTCAATGTTAACCTTAAGCTCCGCCTATAAAAATTCTGTCTATCCAATGAGAAACTTTATACCTTTTGAGGTGGGGCAATGTTTTTAATGTCTGCTACGTAATAGAGACACATATAGTGTCACGCTAAAACTTGCAGCTGGTGTGGCCCTTTTAGTGTTATCGTAAGATCTATACTGTTCTTCTGGAGGGCTCTATCTTTTAACATGGCCTGGGGGGGGGGGGGGGGGGGGGGGGGTGTACCTCCTCGCAGTCGGCCGACCATGTGGGTGTCCCTTATCGTAGGGCCTTCTAGCCTACACGGCTCTGCTCTCGGCTTCTGTTCTCGTTTCTCCCCTCGGAACTGCGTCTGTTTCACGGTGAGAAGGTATGACATGCATTTAGGCGTTCTTGTGTTAGTCTGTGGTATTCCATTTGCTCACTCGTTGATCATATTACTTTGGTTAATTTAATGTAGGAATTTATTCGGAGCTATATGACATATTGCCGGATTTGCTATTATGTCAGGGTTTTCATGGAAGGTGTTGGATTTGCCTGACACCTTACAGCTCCTTGGCAGAGTGTTGTTACAATAACAGATTGAATTTAACTTCATATTCTTTGCAACCTACCAGTACTGTATACGAAAATAACAGTCTCCGCAACGCCAAGTCACACCTACGCGGGCTGTGAGAGAGAAGGGCAAATGCAGTATGGTCTCACGATGTTTACTCGCGCAGATCTCAAGCATGTCAGTAATGTGTCTCCTCCGGACCAAAGACTTTATTGTTGCAAGTGTTGGCATCAATGTGGAAAGATAGGAAGAGAACTAGCGATGGGGCGGTAGCTCTTTCAAATGCTGTACTGTATAGTAAAAAATATTTTCAGTCCTTTAGGAAGGGAAGGAAAAAATAGTAGCAGGGCCAGAACAAAAAATTTGGGAACCTCTGATTTAAGGGATATTAACAGTTTAAAAAAAAAATTATTTCCATCACCATCAGCGAAACTAAAATATTTGTATAACATTTTTTTGTTCACTTTTCTCTTACTTTATTCCAAGTGGGAAAATAAAAATTCTGTTTCACCACGTTCAGATGACTTACTATACCTGTTCCTGATGCCCAAAACCTGTAAATGACACCTATTTGCTACGAATGTTTTCGTATCTGGCTTTGTGCAGAAACTCGTTTCCTAAGAGTCAACACGCAGTAGGCGCCCGTGGACAGTTCGTTCGAACTAGATAACTCGTAGTTGGCAGGCAACGTGTTAAGGTCTACAATCTGGCACTACGTAATTTGATGTAGCTCTTATGAATCGTATTAGATGGCATATTGTCAGGGGAGCCAGCGTAACACATTTTTACTTAAAATTTTCCTGGTGAAATTTGAACTGCTGTACAAACCTTTATGGAACATAACGAAGGACCATTCCGAGTAAGCCAACTGTCAAATAAAAAGACTGCGTTAATATCGGACCTTTCATTTGGAAGTTGTGATACACTGACATACACACACAAACACAGTTAAAGTTGTAACGCCCTCTGTTTGCGTCGCTGGTTAGTAAAGAAAGAGGTGCAGCAGTAGTCTAGAGTTCTGGCATCAATGCATCACATCAAATACGAACAGCCAACTTCGATTTACGTGGTTGTGTCATACATCAAAACTGAAAAAAGAAATGTTGTTCTGTTGAAGACGATCAATAGTAGTTGAGGGTTAATCAAAAGCAGAGTTACAACACTGTCTGTGACACTGAATTATGAATACGTTACTTGCCTCTCTTGAAGTTCGGAACTGAAAACGCAGTGACGTTTGGGCATTGCGAAGCTGGTTACAATCTGTACGCGCTATAACACTCACGCCAACAAAACAATCACGAAAGGGCTATCGCTAGCGGAATCCAGCTCAGTAATACCAACTTCAGCGCAAGTATTATTGAGGGTCTCGAACTTGAATGCGTCAGCAGACAGGTAGTGTAAACGCATTCTGTAATGTGGTATGGTAGGTTTGGGATTTGGTATGGAAACAAAGTGCAAAACTCTTTTACATTGCTAAAAATGTGAGAAGTTACATGTCTAAGCATCCCATGACGGAGACCTGGATTTGATTTTTATGGAACATTTAGGTGTCCCGGCTGAGCCCGGTCGGGACAGGGGAACAGGACTCCAAAAACCGGAACTGTCTCGGCCAAATCGGGACGCCGGGTCACTTTACTGCTCATACAGCAGGACTTATCACCAACTGCGCCCGTTTGGAGCATTATAGGAAGCGGTCTTCAACCAGCTTGTGACTTTGACGATGAAAGGCGCCAATTGGACAGATTTGACGCAATACCCCTCAGGAGGACATCCAACCACTTTACCAATCAAAGCCAGGCAGAATAACTGCTTTAATAAGTGCCAGAGACGGACGAATGGTTTATTGACTAGCTCATTGTATTCTCTTCAATAAATCATCCAATCTTCCGAAATTGTAATCGTTTGTTTGTCTGTACGCGTACACCGTATCTAGCGACTACCTTCTATTCGGATAATTCTTCCATGGTGAGTAGTTTTTTTTCCTTTTTTCCTCTTTTTATTGTCTTAGAGTGTATTCCGATAACTGTAAATCAATAATTATGTAAGTTTAACTTATTTCCTATCTGCTGAAAATAACAAGAAATTGGCTAGTTTTACTTGTCTCACATTCATACATTCCACACCTCAAATGGCGCTTGTCTTCTTTTTCCTGTGTGTTAACTATTGTACAGTAATGAAAACAGGGTAGGAAAAGTCGGAAATCGTCATGTTTAGCGCGAGTTTCCAATACTGAAAGCGTACCCTCTGCGTCAAATTACTCAACTTCGTTTTATACAGCTAATTACGTCAATAATTAGCTTATGACACACGAGGCGCAACTACGGAGCCTTCAGTGGACGCTAGAGCGGAGGAGAGTACTCCACGCTGTGGTTGACGTGCGTCTCCCTCCCCCAGCACCCTCCCTCGCCGGCGCTCATGGGTCACTAAACGTCGCTCGCGTTTACGGCGGGCCTCGATTTGCCTCTCCCCGTGCCTGTACCTGTGTCTGCCCTCACCTGTGGAACGCACAGCCAGCCAGCATTCCTACCCAAACAGCCGCCAGCCTGTTTATAATTCCGCGCAGAGTTTGGCTGTAAACGCGCTGCCAATAACTTTATTGAGGTCGGCGCACCCTCGCCCTCGCGCCCTCTCCCATCCCCAGCGCTTCGGTCCATTACGAGCGCCGTAAAGCCGGAGCGAGGCGTGCATCCTGCAGTCCCACTGCTTCGCTTAGAGGCTCTGCCACAGGTCAGGAGAGGACTGTCAGTGCTTGAGGAAGCAGAAGATCTTCACGTACACACTTGTATCTGGTCAACAGTTTCTGGTACTGCTATTGCTCTTCATTGTCTCGATAGAGATAAACGTAGATAAGTCTTCTAACCCTCCCTCTCCCTAAATGCCGATGTAAAAATGACCGTAACCGCTTGAGCGCCATCTTCTCAGAAAATTTAAGGCAATCTTTTCTGAAGAATTAACCGATCAGTGCGGGCAGTGGGAAACAAATTATTTTTGATAAGTAACTACTTTTCTCCAAACTTCCCTAAATTTTGAATAAATGTTTTGAAGTGGCGCAACTACGGAGCCTTCAGTGGACGCTAGAGCGGAGGAGAGTACTCCACGCTGAGGTTGACGTGCGTCTCCCTCCCCCACCACCCTCCCTCGCCGGCGCTCACGGGTCACTAAACGTCGCTCGCGTTTACGGGGGGCCTCGATTTCTTCTCTCTCAAACTCTTCGGTTTGAATTTGGAACCTCTCGGTGACATAGTCTTCTATAAAAGATAAGTCGATGAAATTTTTACTATCTTAAAAGGTAACCAAGAAAGGGTCACAGTTATTTTACATATTTTCAACGAGCAGCATTCAAAAGTCAGATGTACGTTAGAGCTAGGAAAGGATAGTAAAATCAGTTTTCTAAACTTACTTGATATTAGGTTTTCCTATTTTCCAAAATGATATGATATCACAGGCGATAATTTGCAGTGATTCTAATCCCCCAGTTCACAACACTGCTTATTTTCATCGATGATTAAGCGTTTACTGATGTTGCCACTGAGCGAGGAAGTCATTAATAGAGAGCTTAAAATTCAGAAACAAGTAGCTTTAGCCAATGGTTACAAGCAGCACCTGGTCACTAGATTTTACAATAAACACAGGAAGGGAAGGCCGCCACGGGACTATGGACTTAAGAAGTATCTGTTGATGCAGTGAAGGATACATATGTCAGGTTCATTGCCCAGGGCTTTTCCAAAAAGACTTAAAGCTGCTTTTCCTACAAGCCATCAACTTAAACTCAAATTAAGCCACACCTTGGATGCTCAGGGAAGGGATCATGTTGCGAAAACATTTGGTTCCTCGAGCGTGTATAAGGTACAATTTTGTTCGTAACACCTTTTACGTAAGCCAAACAAGCAGAAATTTTATTATCCGTTATAAAGAGCTTGTTAATCAGAAAAATAAGCTAGCATTCCGTCAGCATCTCCAAAACGAGTGCCGTTCTGTTGGTAATATAGATAGTACTTTATAATTACTGCATTATCCAAGAAAGAATTGTAGATGGACATCTTGGAGAAATTAGGGAGATTTTCAAGGCAAAGTAATAGAACCTGATTAAATTCTAAATGAACAGGTAGATTTTCTGATTAACAGATTCTATGCTCTCTTCAGGAATGTTTTGTAATCCTTATTTCACATTATTTACAATGTCTATGTCTCACATCTCTCCCCCCCCCCCCCCCCCCCCAAAAAAAAAATCGTTGCTGTGCCCTCATTTTCACTCTCCCCTGCGCTCCGAAACTTCTTGTTACCCCTCCCATTAACTGTAACCTCAGTATCCCCACTCTTCCTATTTGTCCCTTCCCTCACCCTTTCTACCATCAACCTCTTCCCGATCCTTCCTCCACATCCTCACTCCCCACTGTCACTATGTTCGCCCACTTTCCTCCCCCTTTCGAAATCCCCCCCCCCCCTCCTATCCCTTCCTCCAAGCCCTTGGTTGTCTCTGAAGTATTAATTTGTTTAACTACCTGATAACTATCGATGGCTGCTGCTTTTTGAATCAGTTTTCGGTGAGACGTCATCTTCACTATGATAAACTGGATTTAGCAACCTTTGAGATGATCTAAAAACGATTTTTCCAAGTTCTAACAACCCTACCACAACAAATGGTTCAAATGGCCCTGAGCACTATGGGACTTAACTTCTGAGGTCATCAGTCCCCCAGAACTTAGAACTACTTAAACCTAACTAACCTATGGACATCACACACATCCATGCCCGAGGCAGAATTCGAACCTGCGACGGTAGCAGTCGCGCGGTTCCAGACTGTAGCGCCTAGAACCGCTCGGTCACTCCGGCCGGCTCTACAACAACAAAGGTAAAATTAATTATGATAGTACTGTTGCTCACGCTGCTAAATATTGCATTTTCGGGCAACAGCAAAGTTATATTATGTGGCTGGTGTCATTAGATCACAGTTAATAAAGTCATTTCTTGAAATAAGGGATAAACTAGGCACTCATCTTTTCGTGTTTGCCGCGCTGGTCTTTTCTGAACTCATGGCTCAATCGTCGAAAATCTAGGTAGCGCTGATTTCAAGCTCGGATGCAAAGAATCCTAGGTGTTATTCTGCGATATTCAAAAGTTTTATACATGTATTTCATAAAACATTCTTGAAGATTAAAGTTTTGCAAGTTAAGACAATGGTGATGTAAAAAAGTAATCAGCACTCCGAATTTAAGGTACACTTGTTTTTTATTACTCTTGTTGCAACATCACTTCACAATATAAAACACACTTGAAAATTTCTTCCTCACTGTTAAAGTTCACATTTCATAAACTGACTACAATTTGCGTCTTTTCAATATGACGACCGAAACTTAACTTTCTCATAACCGCTTACGCGCCCAAAAATCAGAGTTACAAGTACGTCAAAGATCATAGTGACAAAAAAAAGAATACACATAAGAATAGTATCATTGCAAAATAAACACATCGATGTATCAAAGTACCTCTACATTAATGAAATCAAATCTGAATGTTGTCACAGAAATATGTTAACTATTTGACAGAAACACAGTAGAATATTGCTGGTATCGAGAGGTTGAGGTGAGGTGCCGTACTGGTTACGTAATTCAAGTACCATTACAAAGTGTAATTACATTTTTATCCTTGAGAGTGGCTCATCCGCTTTAGGTTATATAGCGGTTATTACAGCGTGCTATTTTATTGAATGTAAGGTATTAATTGTACTCGTAGTGTAATTTACGCTCATTTATATCCTGTGTATTTTACATACTTATAGTATCCTAATTGGCTATGTTTTTCATCCTAGATGACTTTTGCACTTTCGGCACCCCCTCTAACCACTATGTCTTTCGTGATTTATAATTTTATTTACTTTAATCACTAAGTACATAGTTGTCGGTGTCTATTGCTTGGTCTTCTTTTGATAAAATTATACCTTCTCTAAAAGATTTGTGTGCATACTCACACAAAATGGTGGGCATTCACAATATGGTTGAAACGTTTGTCCTAGGTGCCTTGAAAGAAGCCTAAGGTTTATAGATTTAAATACAAGCCACTATGTTTTGCCATTTCATTTTGTAGTACACAGTTCTTCCAAAAATAATTTTACATATAGTTACGGAAAATATTTATTGTAATGTAGAGCTTCTATTTATTGTTCGTCATTGGTTTGCACATTTTTAAATAAGCACTATAGCTTACTTAGCTACTGTCCTCAATCTAGAGTTCCTCTTACCACCTACGTCCCAACCCTCCTCCTCGCCCATGCCACCATTCTGGGCGCTTTCCATCCACTTCCAAGCTTTTAACCCCATCTACCTCACTCATTTTCATTCCATACCACATTTCTTTCACTGTCTTCCTTTCCCTTTCCCCCGATTGTCCTCCCCCTTCTCCCCCTGGTCCTTTCCTCATAACTGTATTGATTGTTCAGGTGCTATTGTTTATGTAACTACAGTTTCTTTAATTTAATTACTGTTGCAAGTGATCCTACTGTTTTACCTCTGTTTATGCACAACATAGACTAGTGCATTTTTATATAAAAAAATGTAAAAATGGTTAGGCTTGTCGATATGTTAGTGGGATATTCTTTAAAAGTTTTTTAGACATTTGTTTGCAATTTGTGTTCATGTTTGCCTTCTTTACAACAACTGGGATAAGAAATGGCAACAATATGGCAATGCTGCTTTGTAATTCTGTGATGATATAATGACATTTTCATACCTTATGTCTTGTAGATTTCACACTCTCTGGATCTGTGAGTCATACCTTAATGTTATATTTTATCTGTGTAGACAAGCACACTTGCCAAACATATGTATGTGCCACATACGTTATGTAATCGTTTAGCACACAGCTAGTTTTTAAGATTATGGATTTCTATGGAAAAAACCTTTCCCAAAATAAAGGAATCACAGCCCAAAGAGGGCGCCACATATCATTTTTCCTAGTAGCTTGCAGCTTAACCAGTATAATTCGTTAACGAATGCACCATGCCCATGCATACACACTTAATTTACTGAAATTTAGGATGGAAATTTTCCTTGCCGTGCACAGGTATGCACTGGTTGCGATATGCTATCCATTTATGCATTGCGCTCATATTTAACGTAAATATGTGTTAGGCTATATTATAATTTTCACTTTTGTGCATAGGTTGGTTTGAGAATGGGCATAGACCACAATCGGTCACCAGCTAATGAAATATCCATTCCAGCTGCAGCTCTTGTTGTCTGTTTTGCATCACAAATTTTGTAGCAATCCATAACAAATTAAGAAAATTATTCTTAAACAAATACCAGATGAAACAATAATCGTCCACTCGTAACTATGGGTTCTGTGATTGCTCTGGGTGATAGCTTATTGGAACTACAACATATGAAATTTTAGTTCACTTCATTACATGAATGATGAAAAGATTTACTTCACTTGATAGAATCCTTTGTCACAGAAGTGTCTGATAATTTACAACTATCATTGAGTATTAAAGCAGTACTTGATGCACCAATTAACAAATGCTTCTCTTGAAGTACATTGTTCACGATTTACAAAAGTAGTTGACTAACTCTTTAGTCCTAGTCGATGTGCTGACTGCTTCAACTGCTGTCCCATACTGAAGCAGAGCGACTTCATGCCCAAACTCGGTAGTGACCTCCATGTGAGGGAACTGCTGTGCTGAGAGAGAGGCCATGTCTCCTTTAGCCTCTCCCATTCGTCGTTTCGGACTGCAGTGAGACGTCACTAACACCTGTGGCATCAACGCGCGTTGTCGACTGCGGTCTGGCACTGTGATACCACACAATGTCTGTTTGTTAATCAGCTGGTTATGAGAACAGTAATCATCATGTACTAGTCCACGCAAACGTGTGCAGACGTAATAGTTAGTGCATGTAAACAACGGAAAACCTTACGAAATAATGAAATGGAGTATCACGTGTATTTTTAATGTTTGAAGAAAATCAAATGTTTCAGTTTGGAAAATAGCCATTACTGAATTTGATCACGGAGAAATGTCTCTGTTTTAGTCAGAACGGCCTTGCCTCACAGTAACATTAAACTACATGGGCTTTTATTACTAAATTCTCAAAAAAAGCTTACACCATTTTACCTTCTAAGGAATTTGAAAATATTTTCATTACATAGAACAATCAACATTCAACACAGTTGCAGCGCTGGTTCAAAAAAATGGCTCTGAGCACTATGGGACTAAACATCTATGGTCATCTAGAACTTAGAACTACTTAAGCCTAACTAACCTAAGGACATCACACAACACCCAGTCATCACGAGGCAGAGAAAATCCCTGACTCCGTCGGGAATCGAACCCGGGAACCCGGGCGCGGGAAGCGAGAACGCTACCGCGCGACCACTAGCTGCGGACGGCAGCGCTGTAATATGGCCCATAAAGGCAAATAGAAAACATATTCACAAATAATTATAAAGAAAAGAATCTAATAAAATCATACTATGCCAGTGTTATTTTATTTAAATTTACATCACTATTCACTATTAATGAGAAGTTCGGGAAGCTAGAATTTTACACAAGTAACATATTTGTTCGAAGTCCAAAGAAAGTCATTTCAAATATAATTGGCTGTACCTTTTGAAAATTTTAAGATAATCTGAATGTGAACGGTCTTATGGGTTGTCGATGCTCCTGAGACGACGGTATTGGCGTCAGCAAGAATGCTTCGTTAGCTCCATTTAGTATGGGTCATGATCATGACGTTATACAGAGCTGAAGTCTTCTGTCCACATGCAAGGCTAACATGTCGCCTCCTAATGTGAATTTCATTCTCACATGGACCAGCTTCTTGTCTTGCAAAGCTACACACTTACACATTGTATCATGGCTAGTAGTGGAGTGACTAGTACTCACATACTCTGGTGTAAGCTACGAAGAAGCATTGCTAGCATTATGGTTTACTCTTTGCCAAATACACCAAACACCTGACTTTTCCTAACATTAAACACACTATGTACATAAATTCCGTTTCAGACTTGGCGGACACAGACACAGTATTTCTGTACTTTCTGGTACACACGGAAAATAATCCCTGGTCCTCCAGCAATCATCACAGCCGTAGCCCGCACCAGTATGTCCTCCTCGGCTGCCCCAGTGATCTCTGAAGTCAAGTACTTCGTGTGGCCTCACAGGTAGTAGCCCAGCGGGTTCAGGACGGGACAACATAATGGCCAAACAATTGGACCACGATGACCAATCCGCTGTTTTCCAGAAAGCATTGGTCCAGATGGAGAACCACAGTCGGCCCTGCTGCTGGTGAATGTACGCATCTCCGAGGCCCGCTGGTACACCATAGCCAGGAGTAAGTGCTACAGCATGAGGTGGTGTGGAAGACGCTGCATGTACAACTGACGATAAGCCTGAGCTAAGCTTCGCTGTACAATTAACATCATTTCGCTATATTTTGCAAAATGCAGTCCACCACAGACCACAGCAAAACACTAAAAATTCTGCTTCCTGTACTATTGTGGATGATTGCTACTGTACAGTAGCGCAGTATGAACAAAGACCGCAAACGACACCAGATATAAATCACTCTGGGCAGATCACAAACTCAACTGAATGGACTGTAAACAAACCTGTAATGGGGAGAGGGCATCAGGTGATCGGTCAATGATGTACGTAATACCCTAGTCAGTGGAACCGAAATTATGGGAGATTTAAATACATGTTGTAATGACATTTTGCTTCTGGTGGGGAAAACTATACGTTTCTGGACACAAGATCCAACTCTTAACTTAACTGTCTTGGTTCCCTGTGCAAGTCTTCAACATCTGGAAAGCTAATATAGCTAAACCCTGTATAAAGAACATGTTTGTAATTAAAGTTTTACTTCATTAGTAGTACTTTCACTTGTGGCTTTGTCCCATACTTTTCGCAGGGTCAGCATTGTTACAATCGGATTTGGCATGGTTAATGTTAAGGGGTGTATACCCTTCCTGCCACCACCTCATACCCCACCAGGATGGAATGAGTGTACCCCAGCTGTCTGTGTCTAGTGTAAATCATGAAATAGTGCGAACGTGTTTCAAATCTCTGCAATCCGTGTAACTGAGGCGGGACGTGGGGACCAGCCCAGTATTCACCTAGCGGAATGTGGAAAACCGCCTAAAAACCACATTCAGACTGGCTGGGACACCGGACCCCACCGTGAATCCGCCAGGCAGATTCGATCCTGCGCCGGCGTGCCTACCTGAGTCCAGGAAGCAGTGCATTAGTGATCTTGGCTACCTGGCAGGTCTCTTTATTAGTAGTACAAGATTACTTAATACTTGACCAAATTTGGAAAAAGAAATTCGTATCATATCCATGTTACAGTGTTACAGGTTTAACATCCTATCGAGGTCATCACAGGCAGGGCAAAAGCTTGAGTTGCGGAAAGATTAAAACGATTAATTTGCATACGGTACCTAATTCTGGAACACTGTCTGTGCCCTGTGTATGTGTGTATGAACAGATGATGAACTTTAGCTTTTTTTAAGTATGGTAACATAATTCTTCAGCTGGTATATATAGGGGGGGACTGGGCTTCGTCTGATGCAAAGCCACTGAGTTTTGATACTGTTCGTGCAAATTATTTGCAAATTAGCGAAATCTATTGAGGTGTAGCGTTGCAAATAATTTACTTGGCACGATTGGGTGAAACACACCAAGGAAGCTGCTAAATTAAGACTGGCCAGGCAAAGTTACATCACAGCCTACCTGCTGATACAGCAAGTGCTTACTGGCACGTCAAGGCGGTTACGAAATGCTACAGCTAAGCAGAAAGACCAGAGGTGCAGTAGCACCGATGCAGCAGAAAGGCAGAGCTGGGGTGGGTTTGAGTGACTTCAGGTTCATAACTAAGATGATTCTAAGTTAGAGATAGGTGTTTGTGAGACACTTGAATCCCTGTCTATACATCTGCTTGACAGATATGCTCTTTACAGAGTTAGTTGCAGCATAACGTGCAATTTCACATGTCAGACGCTGCTGCTAAGAGTTTATCTGTTTCCTTGTATTCTCCACTACTAATGATCATTTTATATAGTACTGATGTGGGCATATTATAATTTCTGAACCGTGATCAGATGTGAATAGTGGATGGTGTACATCTCTGGAAAGCAATATTGTGTATGTATCACAAAGAGCCGATGTTTTAAGGAAATAGCCGGCCGGAGTGGCCGAGCGGTTAAAGGCGCTACAGTCTGGAACCGCACGACCGCTACGGTCGCAGGTTCCAATCCTGCCTCGGGTATGGATGTGTGTGATGTCCTTAGGTTAGTTAGGTTTAAGTAGTTCTAAGTTCTAGGGGACTTATGACCACAGCAGTTGCGTCCCATGGTGCTCAGAGCCATTTGAACCATTTTTTTAAGGAAATAGTTTTTTCTTTTTACAGTTTGTTACTATAATTAATCGTAGAAAGACCTGCAAAAAGGTTGTATGTCATGCACTAGAAATAAATTTCTTACATTGAGGTATTAACAGAGCTGCAATCCACATGACTGATGGGTCAGAAACTGAAGCGATCTAACATTATAGCCTGTTTTAAGTGCAGAACCACGTAGCCTTAGGAGTGCATGTGTTTATGTTTTCACTTACCAATGCCCTGCCGCGCGGGATTAGTCGAGCGGTCTCAGGCGCTGCAGTCATGGACTGTGTGGCTGGTCCCGGCGGAGGTTCGAGTCCTTGGGCATGGGTGCGTGTGTTTGTCATTAGGATAGTTTAGATTAAGTAGTGTGTAAGCTTAGGGACTGATGACCTTAGCAGTTAAATCCGATAAGATTTCACACACATTTGAACATTTGAACCAATGGCCTCCTGGTACTGATCCCAGACACTAGAACAAAAGTTTAAAATTGATACCATAGTTGTTTTAAGTAAACTGCTTCGAACTCCATCTGTCTGGAGCTCCATAACGCATAAAAACCACCCGTTTCTTGAGCTTCTTAAACCGTGTGCTGTTCCAACATTCTCAAATCTGTTTCTATACACCGATAAAGGGTGACAACCTCCTCGACATGGACGCATCTGGGGAAATCTTGTGCAGATGGATGGGCCAGCTCCATTCATTCATGAGATGTGGGATGTCGAAGTCTACTTCCAGTCAACTGTAGATTAAATCGATAAGGGTTTTGCGGGGTGGTGTAATATCCAAGACTATATTTTATTCAGAACAATGTTCACGACAGCATTGTGTGTGGAATTTGAGCAAACATCCTCATCATATTCATAAGAAAGGACTTCATCGATACTAAAAAATAATAATAAATAATTATTGTCTGTGACATTACTTAATTTTCTCTAAGAAATATATCTCAGACTATACTCATGGAAAAAGGCAATGGCAATCTTCTTCTTTTGTTATCTATCATTCTTCTAGAATAATCCTTCTTCTTGTTCGAACTGTTGTAATGATTGTATGTGATTGATGTCTCGTACCACAGAGATCTGTAAAAAATTGTATTATGTTGTTAGTTAATATTTGAAAAATAGAGTTTCTATGTGATTGAAATGAATTTTCTTTGGTTGGTTGGTTGGTTGTTTTTGGGGAAGAGACCAAACTACGAGGTCATCGGTCTCATCGGATTAGGGAAGGACGGGGAAGGAATTCGGCCGTGCCCTTTCAAAGGAACCATCCCGGCATTCGCCTGGAGCTATTTAGGGAAATCACGGAAAACCTAAATCAGGATGGCCGGACGCGGGATTGAACCGTCGTCCTCCCAAATGCGAGTCCAGTGTGCTAACCACTGCACCACCTCGCTCGGTAAATTTTCTTTGTTTAAAGTTTTGTTTAATTGTAATTCTCGTCTTATATAAATGTTTTCTGCTCAGCTACAAAGGAGCTGAGCTATTAGCGCTATTGACCTACAGCGCGGTTTATTGGTAAATGCTGAATAATAGGCGATTAACACTGACAAATACAGGGTGATTCAAAAAGAATACCACAACTTTAGGAATTTAAAACTCTGCAACGACAGAAGGCAGAGCTAAGCACTATCTGTCGGCGAATTAAGGGAGCTATAAAGTTTCATTTAGTTGTACATTTGTTCGCTTGATGCGCTGTTGACTAGGCGTCAGCGTCAGTTGATGCTAAGATGGCGACCGCTCAACAGAAAGCCTTTTGTGTTATTGAGTACGGCAGAAGTGAATCGACGACAGTTGTTCAGTGTGCATTTAGAACGAAGTATGCTGTTAAACTTCGTGATAGGTGGTGTATTAAACGTTGGTATAAACAGTTTACAGAGAATAGGTGTTTGTGCAAAGGGAAAAGTTCTGGACGGCCGAGAACGAGTGATGAAAATGTAGCACGCATCCAGCAAGCATTTGTTCGCAGCCCAGGAAAATCGACTCGCAGAGCTAGCACAGAGCTTGAACAAGAAGCACAACAATTCATATTTCAGCAGGATGGAGCGCCACCACGTTGGCACTTCCGTAACTACCCGAGGCGATAGATCGGCCCCCAGACAGAGCACTTCATCACTGGCCTCCAAGAAGCCCTGATCTTACCCCGTGCGGTTTTTTTTATGGGGGTATGTTAAGGATATGGTGTTTCGGCCACCTCTCCCAGCCACCATTGATGATTTGAAACGAGAAATAACAGCAGCTATCCAAACTGTTACGCCTGATATGCTACAGAGAGTGTGGAACGAGTTGGAGTATCGGGTTGATATTGCTCGAGTGTCTGGAGGGGGCCATATTGAACATCTCTGAACTTGTTTTTGAGTGAAAAAAAACCTTTTTAAATACTCTTTGTAATGATGTATAACAGAAGGTTATATTATGTTTCTTTCATTAAATACACATTTTTAAAGTTGTAGTATTCTTTTTGAATCACCCTGTATTTTCAGATGTTAATGCTTATAGTGAAGGTACAAAAAGATTTTATGTATATATTATTGGTTTGTTGTAAAACAGGGCCAGCAGCAGAATCGATAAGTGATTGTCTTATGTTAGCCACCATCTTAGAGAAATATTGCAGTGGCAGTTTTAAATTGATTTTCTATATGGACATAAATGTTGTTGGTCATAATTGCGATGATAATTTTGTATTGGTGGCCCAGAACCAGCTTTGAGGAAACAAATTCGACTTAGAGTGTGAATAATCCTTAAATATAGTGCAAATAGCATCTTACGTGATATAAATTCTTATCTGCTGATATATGAAGCCTGGTTATTTCATAACAACGTTTACGAAATATTTTGACAGGAAAAATATATTAGTGTTTTGTTCTTGTGGTACTGTGTGACAAAACTGTTCATTTTGCTTAAAGAAAAGTGCTGTCACCTCGAATAACAGTAACATTAAATTCGATAAACGATCTGCAACTTGGTGCCATTTACACTGCTTGACAACAACGTTGCTACACGTTCCCAGGTGGAGATTTGTTTCACAAAATAACGATCATTAGCCGGGAAAAACAGTGTTTAAATAAAACCTCTTGTGGGATTGACAATAAGTAGCAAGTTTTATTGTAATCTTGCTGAAATTGTACAACTTGCAATCAAACCACAATACTCGCACGCCGCAGCAGGTTCGTCAAAGACAGAGGGAGGGGATCTTTCAGTCTCTAATTTTAATCTAACACTGAGAGAATGATCTGTTACTGCCATCCGCATAGAGATGGGTCGTAAATTATGCTCTATGCTCGAGGTGCTAGAAATATGTAGAGCACACTGTCTAGAATACTTTGATGATGTATATGTTCGAGAATTAACAATGAATGGACATCCTGCACAGTCATCTATTTACATTCGCAACGATACTCACAAAATAGAGAAGGGTTGGTTTAACGATGACAGTCTGCCTGCTTATCTGGGTGGTAACGTACTTGCCTCCTATGCATGTGGGCCTGGGTTCGATTCCAGGCCATGTTGGAGCGATCCTCCTCTCGTAGACTGGGTGTTTTGTTGTCCTCACCATCACTTCATCCTCGTCACTGACGTGCAAGTCACCCAATGTGGCGCCAAATGAAATAACATTTGCACTTGGCAGCCAAACTTCCCCATATGAGGCCTCCCGGCCAACAATGCATTACGCTCATTTCCATTTAGCGATGATACTGAAATAGGGAACACGCTGTCGCATCATTGGTCGGCTATAAAATTGCTGTAAAATTGCTAAAATTGCTCTCACTATCAACTGTGATGCTTATAACTATAGTACATTGACAGTGTCTTTTCCATTACATCTGTCCACTGGTACACTGTTGGATACCGCATAATGATTGACTGACATCGCTTGCTTGAAATGGAGAAAGAGTTTCGGTGGACGGACAACATATTCTGGGGATGGCTAGCATCGAAACTGTGATCACATACATGACTGTAACGTCAGGAATCGGTCAAAACAGTACACAGACCCTTCAGCTATTCCATCACTGTGACAGATGAGTTTAAATATAGAAGTTGTCAATCAGCTTTTGACAGCAGTATGGAAACGCTTCACATCTCCACCAAACTCTTCCAGTTTCCTTATGTTATAACTGTCTTTCATTTAAAATCATCCACTGTGTGTGGTGTGTTATAGTAGCAGCAGTAACAACACGATTTACACCATGCGATGTCTAGTTTTCTGTGAGAAGCAATGGATCAGAACGTTTTAATGTCGGTTTAGAACCTGACACAGACCTCTAAGTTGTGGCAGAAAAATCAAAATGTATGGCAGTGTACAAAGCGAGCTACAGCAGAAAAAGAAACATTGCTTCAAATAATGACACAGGGACGCAGGGAGCATCTCTTGAGATTAACAGTATGTGGGTTGCGGTCATCCTACTACAATACAGGCGATGCACCTTTACACAGGGCTGTGCAGTGAATCAGTACCTGTATATTTATTAGGATCGTCACATGTGCTCGATGCCAGCATACAGGTGGTATTTGTTTTCGATACATGGGATAAGAGATATGCGGTAAAAATCTTATTGACTTCTCTATCGGATGAAGTTAGTGGAGCTTTTATAGCCTAGTTGGTAATTTTTCTCTTTTGGATGGTACAGAATAACGATGGCAGCATGTTGGGGTGAAAGACGTGAATGGGCCTTGAGGGACGCGGATCTGCTTTGGACTGCAGTACCTGAATGTAGATTGGGGATGCACCACAATGCAGCAGCAAAACCTCGCCCTTCTCCCAGTTCCCATACTGTCTTTTATACTACCTTGTGTAGCAGGAGCGGGCTTCATTTGGTGCTGACCTTAGACATCTTACATTGTTGGTGGAGATACGACAACATGTTCCCATTTCCACCAACTGGCGAAAACACGATCCTGTCAAACTAACTTTGGTCACTCTGTTTCTACACAGGTTTCAGAAGGTGGTAGATACGCCTCTCTCCGACTTCTGCTCTGTTCCGAATTAATATGGATCATTCGCATGCGCAAATCTGCAGAAATGGGAGCAGTTGCAAGAGGCATAGCGACTATCTAAAATTTTACTATAGCAGACATGTTCGAAAAAGGTGGCTCAAGATATGAGAGTGCCAGAAAAATAATTCACTAGTGGCTGTAATCATTAAAGGACTTCTCCATCGGATACAATGCAGGTATGTGGTTGAATGGAAAGACTTGTTTCCAAATCATAGACATCATTTCTACTGGAGACCGTAGGACTAGAGATGTACAAAGTTAGTGAACATCTCTTATGACCTCAATCAGCACACCATCTACTGTATCTACTGTTTGACCCTCCTCAACCAACCATCACTTAGTGGATATTTCGCAGAACCTCTGATGTGGCGTCATGGCAGAAGGCATTATAAATACTGGAGGGATATCTAACGGCAGCATGAGGGAATTGTAAATACTGATTTCATACCACATTCTGTAGCCGAATTACATTCTAAATTCGGTAATTTTATTACAAGGTTGCTCCATCGGTGACATGTAACAGCACTGTTGGTCTCATAATATACACTCCAGCGATCATTGTCTATACTTAGTATTGCAGTATTTGTCTGGAAAAACCGCTTCATTCAGAGGTAACGTCATACCTCGATTTATAAAGCCGGTATAGTTTTCAATGAGGATACTGGTGTGCACCTGTAGAACCAAGAGCGCTTGTGACAGTTTGATGGAGCATATGGGCCTCTACATAGCGGTGAGAACGTTTGCCATTTCTGAGATGTTTGTTGAAAGCAGGACTTCACGATTTCCAGGAAGGGTAACACTGAATGACGGGGGTGCCCCATTAGCACCATCATGATGAATTTATTCTGAGCTATTTTCTTAAACAGGTCGTGTTAGAGCAAGAATTTCAATGCAGAGAAGCTGAGACATCACGAAAGCTCCTACAAAAGCGACTATTCCGGCAGCACTTTACTATTTCTGAGAGGCAGACTTGGCTAATAATTACATAGCCACATGATGTCAGTATAACATTGAGAACCTTTTAGCTGCCCCTGAGATGATGAGTCGCTAAACAAACATTTTGTGGTAATGGTTCAACCACGCTGGGCAGGTTAGCACGTACGTGCAGTTACACATGTTTCACACGTGGGATGGTTGTCCCAATAGACACAACTTTCACCTTCTGGCTGCAGGCAGCAACCATATCAGAGCAATGACTTGTGCCCCAGCGTTCGTCTCTCCAGCGCTGGGCCACATCTGCCTGGTGTCAGCATCTGCAAGTGTTGGAACAGTTTGCTGATCTGTCATGGTCGAATTCTTAACAGTAGTTCGAAAGCGTTTTTTTATGTACAATGAGTGTTCGTGCAGTGCATTATTTTCAGATGGTTAAGCATTGCTAGCATGTTGGCAGCCGGCCGAAGTGGCCGTGCGGTTAAAGGCGCTGCAGTCTGGAACCGCAAGACCGCTACGGTCGCAGGTTCGAATCCTGCCTCGGGCATGGATGTTTGTGATGTTCTTAGGTTAGTTAGGTTTAACTAGTTCTAAGTTCTAGGGGACTAATGACCTCTGAAGTTGAGTCCCATAGTGCTCAGAGCCAGCCATGTTGGCAGACTGTTAGATACACATTATTTTTTTGACAATGTCATGAGTAGTGGACGGTTGCATTATTTATTGAACAGGTCTGTAGCTGATCAGTGCATTATTTCTACAGTTTACAATTAGTGAGCGTGTTGGAGAGCATTGAATATGCGTTATTTTGGCAATTTACGAGTTGTTTGCGTATCTGTACATCAGCGTACTGCATTATTTCAGCAATTTATGAGTAGTTAGCTGGTCTGAATGCCCTGTACTGCATTATTTCGACATTTTATAATTAGTGACTGTGTCTACAGAGTGTTTTACATGCATTACTTTGACAATTTACGATTGGTTTTTGTGTCTGCACATCAGTGTAGTTTGCATGTCTGTAGGCTATGTAGTGTGACCCAAAGCATGTCAGAGTGAGTGTTTTTATCAGTGTAAGAAATGAACTACATGAAATCCATCGCTAAATAAATTGTTCCAAAATAAATAAAGTACAGTCCTTCCTGTCAATCTGCCTAGAACAGGCTGAGTCATTTACCCGCCATTTTCCCCCAGACCACCATGGGACAACAGCACCCTCTGGTGGCAGTACTGTGTACTAGGTCAATTGGACTCTGCACCTCATGGTGAACACACTGGATGGAACTACTGCCTATGAAAGCTCAAATTGTTTAAATAAACAATGAAATTAATTCTAGGAGCCCAGCACAGGCTGAGTCCTTTCCCCACAAATTTCAAGGAAGAGATGGCATTCAGATGACTTAGATTAGTGGAGATAGCCCAAGTGACCTATTTTCCTACCAAAATTTGAACTTTCCGCCACAACATTATTGCAATGTTGCACATCTATCGCCGCCATCTTGGGTCCACCACGTTGAATAAATCTGGCAACAACGCAATGTGAAGTGGTACAAACTTTGTCCTACTACTCACATCTAGCAGCTACTTGGAAACCTGTAGTTCCAAATTAACGCCCCTCACAAATATTGCGAGCTGAGCAACGTCTGTGACATCCGTGGTTTCGTCTGGGGCTAATGAGAAAGCTATAAAAGTCTGACTCTTCTGCTTCAGTCGATGTTTCAAATCCGTGCCCATATCACAGATCCCAAGAGGTACCATTTGCTCAGAAGGTAAAATTCTTCAATATACAGATAGCATAGAAGAAGTATGTATTCATTTGTTAAATTTATTTATTTGTTTTTTGTTAGTCTTACGTGTTGCTAATCTTCGGCCTTCAGCGTGTAATGAGTGAGTTTCTTGCATTACTGTCCTGCTCATTGTACTGCGTCGCTTGATGCTGTATATTATTCACCTTCGTCGTATTCATAACATTATTACACACAAGAGAGTGAGGCAATTCCTAAAAAACGAAGACCGTTCTTCCAAACTTGGCAAAAATGGCAACGGATATAATATTATGGCTCAAAGAAAGAAATTAATGTTTTTAAGCTGGTAGTATTAAACTCGTTGTTATTGAACTAGTGTGTGCAGTGTCTCTGTTTGTATGTCTGTGATGGACAACATCAATTTTCAGATCAGCGTCGACTATTCCCACAGTGTACGTAATTTCATACACGTAGACAAGTTACTCTCGTGGTGTAGGAGTAGATGCCGTCTCTGATGGTCGCCTGTAAAATTCTTGAAATATAAGAGAAAGAAAACTTCTACAGGATCTTCTGGAACTCGTATACTGCCATTCGCATTTGGTCATTCGATAATTGTCTGCGAGTGGAATGAATTAGTTTTAGCAGAGATAAGTTTCTCTATGTTGTCGAACGTGTTATTGAAGCACGTTCTACAGCAAAAATCGACCACCAGATGTTCGAAGACCTATACAAGCTTGTCGTACATTACAGTTCATCACAGGATATTCTGATCAAAAATAAATACGCGAAATTACGTTTGAAATGCACCAGACTGTATTATGGTTGTTACTAAACTCCACATTAACGTTATATATCGCTTTTGAATCTCAAAAAACATAAATTGTACAGTATGGCGGCTAACAATGACTGTTTCACTGCACACACTTCATACATCCTTTCGTTATCCTATCTCGCAATAAAGTCCCGTCACATACCGAAACGCGCCACCTCGCGATATACAAGGTGAGTCACTAACTATTGCCACCTGGAAGAACTCCGAAAATATGATAGTAGTGTGGGACAAACGTTGCATAGGACAATAGGGGCCATAATATGACGTAGGTTTTTTGTTGCTACGTGGAGCGCATCAGAGATATGAAGGTCAACTTTGTCTTTTTAAATGGGATGCTATAGTTTGGTGCTTATTTTCTGATAGCATACAGCGCTATACGTTAGTCTGTCTTGCGCAAGTGTATGAATAAGTGCTGCAAATTACACATGTTTCAGCTTGATTTCTGTATTCATGATTACATCTCCCTCTACAATTTTTGCCCATCACATTGTACTCCATTAAAAAATTGACTGTTCTTTGATGACTCAGGATGTTTCCTACCAACCGATCACGTCTTTTAGTCAATTTGTGCCCTAAATATTTCTTTCACCTAACTCGATTAGGCACCGCCGGATTAGTTATTTGATTTACCCATCTAATCTTCAGTACTCCTCCATAGCACCTAATTTCAACAGCTTGTCTGGACTTCTTATTGCTCTTGTTTCACTTTTGTACGAGAGTACACTCCAGAACATACTTTCTGACACTTAAATTTACATTCATTGTTAACGAATCTGTCTTCTTCACAATCACTTACCTTGCTACAAGTATTTCCTGCCACTCTAGTTTGACCATCAATTATTACACTGCTTGAGCGTAAAGTCTCATAGACTACGTTTCGTGTCACAGTTCCTCCTTTAACTTCCTCAGGATAGTCTTATGTAATTCGACTTTAGCCCATAACCATTGTTTTATTTTTGTTGATACTCATTTATAATCCATCCATTGCGTACAGCTGCACTTCCACTTCCGCTGGGAGAACTACAATAACGTCTGTCTTGAACATGGAACAGACTGCTGTCTTATGCAGTAGTTCGGGATGTATGTAACTTTGCACGAGGCTTATCTCATATCCCATCTGCACGGAGCTAAGGAGTCTGCTCACAATACCGGAACAGTCGAGAAAATTTTAATTTAAGACTCATACTAATCACACTTCACTACATGTGGTTGGACCGACACACTGACTGGAAGGAAAAGGATGTGGAATAGCTACCTTAAATTTCTGTTCCACTTTATAAAATGGAATAAATCAGTTAAACAAGACTTGAGTTATGTCAATTGTTAGATAAGAACTTCGAGTAGTGTGTTTTATATCGAGATACACAGTCACATTGAAGAGTTACATTAGCAAGAACAACAAAAAGGAAGTCTGAAAAGAATGTGGTCATAGTAACAACCCCAAATGAGATAACAGACCGGCTGAAATTGCTCATGGTATTAGATGCCGCTGGTAGTACAGCTCATTCGAATGAAGTTGTTTCAATAGTTCGAGAACTACACAAACCATTACGCAAAACATACCCTCGGAGATGTGGCAGGCTGATCTTGTCGACATGAGGGAATATTCACGTGTGTGTAAGGGATTCAAATATATTTTAATGGTCATTGATAGATATTCTAAATTTGCCTGGGCTTTACACATGAAAGCGAAAACAGGGGAGGTGTTGCGCATGTTTTTGAAGGATTTTCGAAGACGAGTACGAATCGAAGTCCAGACAACCTTCAAACAGATCACGGCGGCGAATTTTGCATTAGATATTTCAAGACTGTGATGGAGCGGTATGGTATAAATCGCTGCTCGACCTTCACCCACATGAAGGCGAGTAACATTAAACGTCTGAGCAGAACAGTGAAAATCCACACGTGAGCGCGATTCTATCTTCGTGGTTCACGTAAGTGGACCGATATCCTCCCACAAATAACTGCACAGTATAATCGAACGAAACAAAGCACAATAAAAATAAGACGAATCTATATTCGTGATAAGACTTCTAGACACAGACACAATCACATTTGTATACTAGATTCACGCAAACAGCAACTTAATGGATTTCAAAACACAAGACAGCATTTGAGAAGTTATACATGGCAAACTGATCAACCGAGATATTCACAGTTTCCAAAGTGCAAAGAACGAATCCTGGAACCAACCTCATAAAGGGCAACGGTGGTAGGCCTATTGAAATTGCAAGATACTTTTACACAGAAGAGTTAGAGAAGAGATCGGAACCAGATGTGTATCTCTTAAAGAGGGTGATACCCCGTCGAGGAAATAGAGCGCTAGTTAAATGGCTTCGTTTTCTCGCATCGCAAAACAGCTGGATCGTCGCTGACGATTTGCTATATAACAGTATCGGCAGACCACAACCACCTCAGTAGCATAATATGTGTGATAGGAGACGATTTAAGAGGAGGACGCGGTATTCTCGACAAACTACCAGTCGAATTACACATTCCTTGATATAGGCTTACCTATTGGGGACTTGGAACAAAACTTCAAAATCGATTGGCACGCGGTGATAAAGAGATGAATCTCCTCAATGAAGCGTGCATGGAACACGACATCGCATATTCAGCAAATAGAGGTCGTCACACTGCCGATCGAATTTTATCTGATAAAGCTAATGCAATACGTTCGAGAATTGATATTTGTAGAGGTAAGCGCATTTAAGCACTTGCAGTTGAAATAACTGTGGTTCGTATAGTTGAGTTGGGCTTTGGTATGAAGAAGTTTACCCAATTTACGTACGCTGCATTTACGGCGCTAAGGAAGAAGGTGATAACCAAATGGTGAAAGAAAAACTGTATCCTGAAAGCGTTGCTTGCAGTTAAAAGCGCACTGAAACAGAAAGGAGCGTGAGGAAAAAGATCGAATAATCCACGCTTGGTTCTACCAATACTTGAGAAGTCGGGTGGAATTATTCCCTTCCTCATTCCTGCCCTAGCCGGTCCTCAGCGGTGGGTTCACTGGCTGGGGTGCAGCGGCTATTGCCAGGACAGTCAAGAATGTACAAAAGTCTCAGGAGCAACTGCAGGAGCCACACAGACATAACCGCGTTATGGAGGCAGCAGCCATCGGGATAGCGCTATACTCGAAACCGTACAAGAAAGGACTGTCTCTTCATAAACAAAAAAAGCCCCCTAACCGTTCTACCTGATATGGCGCATACAAATGCAGATTTGCTTACGATTGTTAAGAAGAAATTCAACATTCCAAGATTGCGAGGTGCGTTTATGCGGAATACTTTGCCGACGACTATGAGGGAATCAGGAGAATGTGGAATTATGAATCTGGATGTAACAGGAGGACCTGGAACTCCCTGGATAGCGTACGTTTAAAAAAAAGTACAAATAACGTCTGCTATTTCAACTCATTCGGTGACCTTTAATCCCCAGAAGAATTAAAATCATACTTAACACGAAAAAGACATATGTGCTAAACTTTTCGGCGCTACCAAGACTTTGATGCATTCCTGTGTGGTCATCTAAATATCATGTTCCTCCTGACGTTTACGAATGATATGTATGGACGTCAATTAAGTATCAACTCACCAGTTGATGCTTAGATACAGTGTCGTACCCTCCGACTTTAAAAGAACGATCGTCTGTATTAGGTGCTAATTACTTCCCACCAATTGTTTTAAGTGTTGGAGATAGGAGTATCGTGCTGACTGGACTGGAAACATGCAACACCATCCCAAATATCACAGACACATTTGGAAATTATTGGTAACAACAAAGTTTAGGAAACTGAAACTTGTGCATACGATATGGACGATTTAAACGAAATTTTAGAACAGTCTGTAGAAGCAGTTCAGCTCCGTGCAATCATCGGTACACTAAAATCTGAAATAAGGACGGTGAATGCATCGACTGATTTTAAGCAGAAAGATTCAATAGGCCCACTACTGGGTTTCACAAAGGGAGAGGTTTTGAAGACGGATACCAGTAAATTTTACAAATATGATCAGACAGTGGGTATTCTCCCCGTCAGAACAATCCGAGCTGAGTGTAAGATTGCAAAGAATTCATATCTCAACGTTAGATTGGTTCATTCAATTTTCGGATTCTTCCCGTCAGTTGGAACAGGGTATAAAGTTGTTGAGACTCCTACCAACGCTATATACTTTCCAGTAACAGTTCAGACACTGGACTATCTGGAGCTGTGTGTTGCGGTCCAGAGTTTCGTGGTGAGGAAATCATTGTACGACATCTAAAACAAGGTGGGCGTAAGGCATAAAACCAGCACACAGCACAGCACTGCACAGCACTTCGCAGCAGAATCGCAAGGTGATAACACGTGGCAACTACTAGTTTCTTAAATCTTTAGGCTTGGAAGCTAGCAATGAGTCGTCGATCAATATAACCCAGCCAGTGGAATATGATGAGCGAATCATACTGCAGGAATACTTCTCGCATAAACCTTACACTTCAACGACATTTAATGAGAACGATGAAATTAGGATTGTCATCCAGCTCCAATACGGTTTAAGTCTTCCATGCCAGAGCATCATATATCTCGATGGGTCATTTAGGAAAAAAGGTGGTAGTCATACAGTGCGATCAAAGCTTGCACGTAAAGCTTTGGCTTTCCTGTTCCAGGAAATGCAATATGAGCTTAATGGGGTAGAGATTGATCGTACACGTAATATTGGCATGGCATCATCAACCCTTAAAACATATTTGTCATAGTTACCTTAGGATTTGAATGGTTTAAAAAATGCAGGATGGTTCGTAGATGAGATATGGGCAGAACAGAAGAGTACCGCCGATTTACGCATGCATACCTCTAAAAATGCTTATGGGATACTTGAGAACATGCAGCGAATTATTGTGAATGCTAAACATGAGGTTCTTATGGTTCGGAATGCAACAGATAGCAACTAATACATTCAAGGGGCTGAAGAGGAGACTTACATCATCATCAATAAAATTATATGGAAAATGCCACACACCACTGTAGCAGACGAGAAGTGTTTGAAGCTTTTAATAGTTCTGAATATCGGTATATATCTGCCGTTAACTTTCCGCTTATGGGAGGTTTCTGAGTATACAGTCCTACCGACAGCGAGCATACAAACATGGGGTATTAAAATCTCCGGAAACACCCAGAGTTACCATACTTGCATTCCAGACCAATATAATGGGGAATTTAGAAAATGATTCCACAGTATTTGACAGCTGTAATTTAACTAATGCCAGAGTCCACTTGAATTCTGAATTCTATCCATATGACAATTTACTGCTACAGCGGGACCAAAATGTATAAAGTTCAGCTTTTGACATGTATGCAAGGTTCCGTGCTTCGTAGTATGAAGGTGTTGAAGAGGAGAGATGTCTATTCAGTCCATGGAAATTCAAGGAGCTACCAACCATTGTAATAGATTGTTCTAGGCGGAACTAGAAAATGAAATCAAGACCAATACAAGTAAAAATCGAATCTGAATCCTCATCAAATTTCCCAGAACACACTCTAACATATGCTCTAGTACTACATGATCAAGTGATTAACTATTGCACACTTACTGGTGTTGTGCAGCGTGCCGTATAATTGACTAAGTGCTGTGGCATACCCGGAGCATTTCACTATGATAACTTGCAGCGTGAGCGTCATGGCAGACATTCAAGGGTTTGGTTTGTGGGATTAAAGGGACCAGACTGCTACGGTCATCGGTCAGACATCAAGGTTTCTATGATGATGAGTGTAGGCAATTCATATTTAAGATGTTACATTCAAAGCATACACAGAAAATGCTGGTACAATAGACATTCTCATCAAGAAATGCATCACCAAGGCCTTTCAAGGATGTAATTGCGCTAAAACACGGAGGAGTGCTAAGTGGCTTACAAGTTTCTTTCATGGACTCCTCTGGGACGATCCTGGTATACCTAATAAAGAAATTATGACGTCACTTCGAATTTTCGATCATCCCGAGACCATCATTTACGTCAAAGGGGAATGTCATATGGATGCTGTGGATCTTCAAGTTTGCATCTATTCAAGACCTGGAATTCTACGGTTGCCCTGCTATCCATTAACTCAAGGAGAAGAAAATATGGAAAACAGTGTATCTGCTTCTGAAAATGTAAAATTACTTTTAAGTTGGATTAATGAAAATATATGAATTTTTCACCTCATATTTTGTGTTTTTCTATCTTTCTACGTAGCTCCTACTTACATACTACATAGCTTTGCAAAGTCCTACGTCTGTGGCTTTGTTGAGCCACAGGAGATATAATTTGAGCCATGTTTGCGATATGTCTTTGGAAGCGACCACGATTACGCGCCGTCTGTTCTCAAAACCTATATGTGTAGCATGATAGGCGAAATCCCATGCAATAATTACATGTATTTTGTTTTCCTCCATCCTAAAGTCACCCCTCTCATACTTCAAACTAATATCTTGTGCATCTTGCACAACCTTTATATACATTTGTAAGGTTATGGATTTGTGCAATAACAACAAAGAACGATGGTTTCTTCGGGTGCCATGTAATAAAAGGTGTGGTCCATGTGTACATGGCCATGCATACACTTGGAAACTTTCAGAAACATCGGCAAGCAAGTGCATGGCGGTGTCCATGTATAGTCTTGCGTATTCATGCAAATAGGGAATATTGAATTCCGGCGAGACATTCACGGCATGGTGACAATCTGCACTACTTATGGTATCGCGAGTGAGAGTACTGGTAAACGAAGCTATGTAGGGCAGTCTGGTTTCATAGAGTTTCACCTTACTGTCCAGATACTCAACGCAAAACACCTTGCCTAATCACAAGCTGAAATTTTCCTCATCGGAATATGCAGATTGGTTGATATGTATATCCTCTTGAGGTAGAGTTTTAATGAGTTTCTGGAGTGGCACATGCATAAAAAGTAGTGTGTGAAGGAAGCGATGCGTAATTTTTGGCGTCATTCGTTTGTAGAATGAAATATACTTCTCAACGCTCTCAGGCAAAACACTGACGTGATATTTCTCCCAACCGAAGTTATCTATTTGCTCAACAAGAAAGATTATCCCCGACTTATGTAGATTATGTAGCCGTGACAAGAAAATCGCGGAAAGGGTGAAAAAATTTTTGTGCATTCCGGCTGAATTAGAAATGGTATGCTTCGAATTAGAAAGGTTGAAGGGGTAAAGAGACAATGGCAGCTGGGAACAGGTAACAAGTCGTAGCCAGAAGGAGAAAACCCCAGAAATCACTCTTCAGATTACAGTGAGCAATCAGTTTGATTTGTTACCTGAAGTAGAAGAGCCTGAAACAGTGTATAAGCAAAGTGGGGTGCAGCGGACTCGTAGTAACAATTGTAATGCTAGGTCGGGAATAAAGTCAAGCAGAAAGAAAAGAGTCCTGCTGTTAGATAGCAGTCAGGAGAGAGGTGTAGGCCAGTTGCTACAGGACAGGCTAGGAGTCGAGTACCAGGTCACAAGCATTGTGAAACCTGATGCTAAGCTTAGCCAGGTTACAGAAAACCTAGGGGCCTTGTGCAAAGATTTTGATGGTGAGGACAATGTTCTTATAGTAGGAGGAGCAGGAAACAGTCTGGCTAGCAATTCGGACTATAGTATTAGGTGTGACCTGGATGTAATAAGAGCAGCAACAGCTCACACTCGTGTGGGGTTTGTGGATGTTTTGCAGCGTCATGACCAGCCCTGGGTTAATACGGCTGTCACCTGTGTTAACAGAGAGCCTGGGGGGGGGAAATTACTGTTAGCAGAAACTAAATCTCAGACTAAATCTCACATCTGTGCTGTGCCTGTTGATACAGCTGGGAAGTGGGGTGACACTAGTCATGACCTGCACCTGAATAGGAGGGGGAAGGATATATTAATTGATCTTCCTGCAGAAAATGTAAGGGAGACCACATCCACACAAGACAAAATACCTGTGATTACTGGAGTCAGAGGGACACATTTTTTGATTAGAGTCAGGTTACAGACAGAGAGTATTGAAAGAAATTAAAACAGAACAGTGCCATAATGTCTGTAGCAGTATCCAAAGAAATAAAATTTGTGTGTTTCATCAGAACGTTAGGGGATAGAAAAATAAAATATATGAGCTTCTTGTATGCCTAGAAAATGGGGTAAATTCAGAGGGCATAGATGTTTTGTGTCTCTCTGAACACCATGTAACCGCAGGGACGGAGAAGTTAAATTTAAGGGATTACAGATTAGCATTTTATTTGTGTAGAGTCAATATGGAAAAAAAGACACAAAGTCAAAAATATTGAAACAAATAGTTATTGTGTAGATCAGATCCTTGAAGCATGTGTTTGTGAGTTGCTACTGCAATATGCTTCTATAGTAATTGCAGCAATCTACAGATCCCCTCAAGGTAACTTTCAGCTATTCATGAAAAATATACAGGCATTATTGAGCTACCTGTCAGACGAAAAGAAGCAGGTAGTGGTTTGTGGTGATTTTAACGTAGATTACTTAAGAGATATGGATAGGAAAAAGGAGTTAGAATCTTTCTTTGGTTGTTTCAATCTAGTATCTGTTTTAAATTTTCCAACTTGTGTGCAGCAGGATAGTAGGTCACTTATCGATAACATTTTAATAGACAGTACTCACGCAGAAACTGTTAATGTGTACCCAATTGTTAGTGGGCTGTCTGATCATGAGGCACAGTTAATGGAAATAACACATATAGCACCCCACAGGCTTTAGGCAGGTTCATACAAAGCAGGGAGGCGTACAGACGCAAACAGGGTTCAGAGTTTTAAGAGCAGCCTAGAAGAGAAAGCATGAGATGAAGTATACACAGAAAATCATGCTGATGCCAAATTCAATTTATTCCACCGTAACTTTGTCTCAATATTTGACAGTTGCTTTCTTGGAACGTTATCCAAAAAAAGCCATTACAGAATCAAGTAAGCCATGGTTTACTAATGGAATTGAGATATCGTGTAAGAGTAAGAGACCAGAATAAGTCAGGATCCAACTTTACTTGCTTACTACAAAAGATACTGTAATATTTCAAGGAAAGTCATTAAGAAGTCGAGAAACTTATTTGTTCTGACAGAAATTAATAATGCGGATAATAAGATTGAAACTATATGGAATATTGTCAAATGGGAGATGGAGCAAACTGACAGTGCACAGCACACATAGCAACAAAGCTAAATGATGAAGTTGTGAGTGATAATTCACAAGTTGTAAGTATTTTTAACAATCACTTTCTGAATGTAGCAGCAAAAATATGATTAAAAGGTTCAGTTGAAGAAGCAAAAACATATGTTAAAAAGGTCATTATCCAGAACTTTAGGCCTTTGGAAATAGCACCACTGGGTCTTGTGTGATGTCCTTAGGTTAGTTAGGTTTAAGTAGTTCTAAGTTCTAGGGGACTGATGACCATAGATGTTAACTCCCATAGTGCTCAGAGCCATTTGAACCATTTGAACCAAATAGCACCAACATTCCCCTCTGAAATTAAGGGAATTATAAATCTACTGAAAAGCAAGAGCTCATGTGGTGTTGATGGAGTCTCTAACAGAATTTTGAAGTGTTGTTCTAATCAATAAGTGGAGTCCATAGTGAAATATGTAATGCTTCACTGTCACAGGGTATTTATCCAGACAGATTGAAATACGCAACTGTCAAACCTCTTCATAAGAAAGGGGACAAGAGTGACTTAAATAATTACAGACCAATCTCATTGCTGACATCATTTTCTAAAATATTCGAAAAGGTTATGTATTCAAGAGTAGTCTCATATTTCAGTGAAAATAATTCACTCACCATGTCACATTGACTGAGAATGCTATCTACACCTTTACCCATCAAACAGTACAAGCCCTAAATAACAAATTGTCGCCAGTTGGTATCTTTTGTGATCTTTCCAAGGCATTTGACTGTGTGGATCATGTCACACTTCTAGGAAAACTCAGGTTTTATGGAATTGAAGGCTATATACACAGCTGGTTTGAATCATACTTCACGAACATAAAGCAAAAGTTGTGCTGAATAACACAAATAATATTGGGATGGAGGTAAATTGTAGTGAATGGGGAGTTATCACAAAGGGAGTCCCACAGGGTTACATTTTGGGTCCTTCACTGTTCCTTACTCATGTGAATGACCTCTCACTTAAAGTTCAGCTAGGAGGACTAGTACTTTTTGCAGATGACATGAGTATTATGATAAATCCCATTCCAGAAAAAGCAGCTGGATTGTTAAGGATGTCTTTCAAAGAATTATTAAGTGGTTCTCAGAAAATGGACTCTCCCTTAATTTTGAAAAAAAAAGAAAAAAAACACTACATTCAGTTCTGTACACCACATAGAGTCATACCAACATGTGGATGTAGCATATGAACAGGGCTCAGTAAACAGGGTAAATTTCTCCACATTCCTGGGTGTTCACAATGATGACAACGTGAACTGGACGAAACATATTACTGAGCGTCTCAGACAATTAAATTCAGCTTCTTTCACTCTTCGCATAATCGATAAACTTGGTAATAAACAGATCAGCTTTCTAGCGTACTTTGCATATTTCCACTTAATAATGTTTTATGGGATAGTTTTCTGGGGTAACTCACCACTTAGGCAAAAAGTATTGATTGCAAAAAAAGAGAGCAGCGAGAATAATTAGTGGTGTTCACCCAAGGACGTCACGCAGGCACCTGTTCAATGAGTTAGGTATTTTAACTGCACTACCAGAGTACATATATTCACTAGTGAAATTCGTTATAAATAACCCATCTCAATTCACGAAGAACAGTGATGTTCATATGTACAACACTAGAAGGAAAATGACATTTCCTATCCGTCACTGGAGCTGTCAGTTGCTCAAAAAGGAGTACATTATTCAGCAACAAAAATCTTTGATCATTTGCCCAACAACATAAAGTGTCTGGCAGGTAGCAGATCAAGTTTTAAATCTAGCTTAAAATGTTTTCCTTTGGACGACTTCTATTCCATGGGCGAGTTTCTGTTTCAGAACTGGTAAAATAATTATAATAATTTGTATCTCTAAATGTAGTTGCATGTGTAGAACTAAAAATTTAAGTAATATTAATATAAGCACCATTCATGCGTGTATATATATATCTCGTAATCCGACTTGTTCCACATCATATCGATAAAATAGTCGTGAAAATGATCTACAGAACATAACGTAACTAAACTATAAGAAGATTCATAGCAGCTAAAACTTGAATCAAATGAACATGCAATTTGGTTTGTTGTTGCGTACGGTATGCGTTTTAGCCTGAAGGTGGTACGTGAAGCTAAGTGAGTGATAGGGGCAAGGAGATCTTTGAAGTCTGCATGTACAACAAACTGACATCATTCCTATTGGTGAGCAGTCTTGCATTTAATGAACTTGTTTTGTTCTGTAACACCTACTGGTTCCTTAGGTTCGCAGTCCTCCAGATGCCTTTTTAAATACATTTCTTCTGGAAAGGTATTTAGACACCTTTAATGTTTTGACATTTAGCTGTAAAGGGGATGTCTTTGATCCAGGCATAATGCTGATTATCAACTTCAGAGAAGGGCAGCCTGTTTACATGAAGATGTAAACACCCACCTGCATATTTCAAAAACACAGTGGTCCTACTACATTGTGCTAATACTGGTCATTTGGCTTGCTTCTTCTTCAGGCTGTAAACATGAACCGATATTCCAGATTATGTGCTCAAATTTTGGTATGTCATGAATTTTTATGGGGAACTAGATACCATCACACTTATAACATCCACAAATGTTAAGACCTATTCTTTAACAGGATGTGCACTGTAGATGCTGTTTCATTTTTCTTTTACAAGGCAGGAACGACCATGCAAAACAAGCATCATCGTTTTTATTTTGAACATTAATACATGCCGTCTCATCAGCTACATCCTCGGGGAGTTTCATACTACTGGACCCTCCATTCAACAGATCATAGATGTGAACGAGGATGTCGAGATGTGGTATTAGACTGAGTGCTTTAGCTGACTCTCTTACTTCCATCTCGGAAAACGTGGCCAATACATCACCCAGGGTGGATTTATGATACCACTCGGTGTTTGATGTACTCTGAGATATGACACCATTATCACTCAATATGTATCGCATGCTTTCTCCTGAGCAGCACCCTGCTGTTTCGGAGGGTAAGTCAACATGCAACAGAGTACTGTGTTTCTTTTACTGAAACTATATCTCAGATCATCTAGGGCCTTGAGGAGCTCTGCCGGCGGCAACTGAAAGCATACTTCTAGAAACCCGACTGGGTAGTGATATCCCCCCCCCCACCAGGATTCTCAATTCTAGTAAATGAGGTACGCCCCTAAAAGGCCCTAGTAACCACCATGTATTCTAGAGTTGACATGACGTTGCTAACCTGATGTTCTTCACTATCAGGATGGGATAAAGAACTACCACTAGCCACCTGTTCATTAGTGTTAATACTGCAACTAGGAGTCGACTGCATCCACCTTTGAATGAGGGCAATGGGGAGGAGGCGCCCCAGATGGAAGGGGTATGCACTGAGGCTCACATACCTTTCATTGCTAGTCGGAACTGGAGCAGGAGGACGTGACAGCAGTGAGGATCTGTGGGAGCAGCCAGGCTATGGAGAGGTCGCTGGTTGATGCTGCTGCGTGTTGGAGGAATCGCCAGCCGGGGGGGGGGGGGGGGAGGGGAAGTGGGAGATCGTTGCTCTGACTGAACCACCCATGGACTCAAGAGGGTATACGATGGTGGGGAGGTCGGCAATGCAGCAGCCATGGCTGCCTCTCATGCAGCAGGGGCCGCTTTGCATGGCAGTGCACAATGCCTGGGTGAGTGTTTGATACCTGCCATCACAAGCACCACTCTAGGTGCATGTGCCACAACAATCTGTTGTCATGGCAGTGTTTGTGGCACCTCTGTAACATACGAATTATGGAAAGAAATAACAGGTAAGTACAACAGCATTCCAAAATAATAATTATATGCTCTAACGATGATAGTCACATTAAAATCACCTTTTACGGTCTGGGGCCCTGAATTGGGCAGTTCAGTCGACCTTTGTACTAGTTCACCAACCCAGTCCGATATCTCCACCTCCTCATCCAGAAGGGAGAGATTGCACTGTCCTTCAGCACCCACCATCTCACACTCCTCTTCGGTATTTCACTCTCGCTGGAGTTGTTGTTGTGGAGCCACAAATCAGTTTCACTGAAGTCATCCAAAAGAAGATATTAAATATAAGAAACAACAACAACAACAACGACAACAATAAAAACAAAATATGCTGGATTTGCCTTGAGCACATTATTGATTATACATAACTACGAAAAAAATAGAAAGTTCATACTTAATGAAAGTGATGACTCCTCATCTTGATCTATAGCAATATCTACAACAATGGGTAACGTATGCCTCACTGCGACTGTATATGTAGAAAAAATGTATAATGGCATTATGTTACAAATGTACTAACATTCTTGCTGCATTTCGGTCTCCAGCAGTAGGTCATTGTCCATCACCTGTTGCTCTAATGCAATAGCTCCAAATTTGGCCGTTTTACACCAACACTACTACTGGTAACACTGCTGGCTGAGCGATTCATATTGTTTGAAACACACAGACACAACTAGACACTGTCAAAGACTGATGATGATTGTCATAGGGGTTGGGCTTTATATACCTTCAGACTAAACCCATTATTCTCCAGAGGAGCGATCGGAGCTGAATGACATACCAGCAAGTTATAACTTGTTTTCAACTTTCTTCAAGCAGACTTGGTGCAGGTGGCTGCTGTGGGGGAAAAACTGTGAAAAGTAGATAGCGGCCCCTTCTGAAGACATTCTTTGTTTTCCAGCAAGTGGATAGAAAATTGGACACATCTGCTACTTTTAAAAACACCCTTTGTTCACACTGAGACAGATAGATAGTCTGGCTGCCCATTGCCAACGGCACCCTTTGAAATATGTGTTGTTGTTTCTGTTAGGACACAGCTTCTGGGTGGAAGTTGCTAATCTATGAACCAAATCTATTGTTCGTTGTAGATGCCCAACAAAGTGCGCCTTGACAACGGCATTGTACATTACAACTATCCAGCGATTGGTGGGTGACGACCCGCCGGATACAATGTTAGTTGTTGTCATAGAATAGATGATATCACACGAACCGCTCGGCCTTTGGCTCAGGTTCGATATTTGCTAATGTCCCAGGTCAAGTTTTTGCACCGGCTTATTCCATTTTTGGAAATGCACGTTTAGTCACACCATTTGTCGCGGACCACTTTAAATTTGGCGTGCAGCGGCGTCATTGGCGGTCTTCAATACTCATTAACACGGAAACGGCACAACGTGTCGAATTTCTTTTCTTGACGATTATTTATCAGCACAACCTACCTTGTAACACTTCTAAAAGCTTTTCAGAATTTTCCTGATCACCCAGTAATAGTGAACAATGCTTACATAGTGTTGCTGAATGTGTATGATACGGTACGCGATAAGCGAGGCTGCTCATGAGAGAATATGACACACAGGCAAAAATACATGTTTCGATACCCTGTACTAGTTTACTAAAATCAAAATAACTTCTTTTCACAGTGTTATATGCAGAGAATTGTTGAATATCGTATGATTGCTGTTTATTCAGATAAAAGTGTTGCGATGTTATTTTATCCATGTTGGACCTTCTGAACTCCACGGCCGTTAATGAGAATAGGTGAATGAATCTTACTTAAACTAAAACGGTAGAGAATAAAGGTGTATTTGAACAACTAATGGCTCGGAGATGCATTCCTACATGACAGACTGAACTGATAGCTCATGTCCCCAATATAGCGGTTGGCGTACAAATGACATAAATAAAATAAAATAAAATAAAATAAGAATATAAGCGGTGGTCAAAGCTACAAAAAATTAATGGAAGTCAAAGTCTGCGCTAACAAAAACTAAACAGTACTGCATTTGAAACACTGTCTTAACACCAAGGGCCGATCTGTAACGAAAAATAATCAAAGTCCCCACTGGAAAACTGAGTTAAAAATCAGACCCATTGCAAACAACACGAAGTCAAAATCGGCTTCCCACACGAAAAGAGTTCTGTTGAGCAACTGACAATAATGAAACAGAGTCGTTATTACAGTAGAATGTCTCTGAAGACTAACTGAGCTGATACGAAATATTTCGAAGTCTCGTTGCAACTACAAAATTTTACCACCAGTAATGAAAATAGTTTGTGATCTCTGTGCCTTCAGCTGTTGCAGTACAAAGGTAAATGGCATCTCTTCCTTACAGAAAATTTCCTCCTCTTCCCATTGGCGTAATCATAATTAACATAGCTCTTGTGGTTTTTGAATTATAGAGCAAACTATCCGAATTAATAAACGATTAAAATGACAAAAATATAAACCTTGTGGGTCGTGTGTAATCACGACTACCGACACATACTATCTTCTTATTAATGTCTTTGCCTTAGATAAAATTATATGCTTATTTTAAGCAAAAGTTTACTTAAAAATTGTTTCACATATTAATTAGATAACAAAACATGTGAACCTACTCAATCGTAGTGCATTGATGAGTGCTACAAATCTCTCTTGTGTAATAAAAATAGTTAAGTTGTTAATTTTTACTTTTACTGGATTTCCATTAAACAAATCAGGATGGAACTATATATCCGCACACACATCTCCAGAGCATATATGCATATCAACAGAATCGTCTTAACTTCCTCTTTAACATGATGTAGTGTGCTTCTCCGTACCCATAATAGTTTGCGCTGCACGTACGCATGCATGAACAAAATACTCGTAAATCTTCCTTTTGTGTGCACTTCGGGGCAGGTCTGACGTCACTCTTGGAGTATTCATAATCTGACAGCAGCAAATGTTGGCTTCACTGTGTTGCTCTGCCCGGCCACACCTACCATTACCGGTACCTGTTAGAGGAGGTCCAGCCTGGAACCAGACAGTGTACCACTCTAAGCAGTATTTTACATTTTCCATAAGAAAATGCACAACACTGTATTTTCCCCATTTCTCTGCCAAAGTCTATAGCTTAAAGATTCACAGTTAGACTTCAGGAATGGTTGCTGGATGGCCAGACGATAAATCATTTTCTCGTGAGATAGCGAAAGGTACTTATTAAGACCTGCAGCCATTCGTTACCTTCTATGGCTTAACAAAAGCCTTTGATTGTATAGATTGTAGAGATCAAGGTATATTTTCAAATAAATTAGAATATCTACATCTACATCCATACTCCGCAAGCCATCTGACGGTGAGTGGCGGAGGGTACCTTGAGTACCTCTACCGTTTCTCTCTTCTGTTCTAGTCTCGTATTGTTCGTGGAAAGAAGGATTGTCGTTATGCTTCTGTGTGGGCTCTAATCTCTCTGATTTTATCCTCATGGTCTCTTCGCGAGATATACGTTGGAGGGAGCAATATACTGCTTGTGGTATTATGTGCAGCCATTGAAATGTTGTCTTGGTATGTGGACAGTAGGAAGTAAAAGGTTACCCAAGACTGGCGATTAATAAGAAAACGCTGGCTTCCGACTGGAGAACTGTACCGTGCAGTAGTCGCAGGGATGCATAGTAGGGCCACGCATCACTGGCACGAGTTCATACGTAGCACACAACCCTAATGTTGTACATGCAGATGGTGCATGCATAATACGCAGGTTTAGAAATGAATAATACAGTATAACGAAGCATGTTCTAGAGACAAATAGTGCTAGTGTAACTAAAGAGATAATACTTCAAACTGTTGGTAATGGAAAACTTATTTATAACGTACTAATTCACAACTTAGTGCGTAACAACACTGCAACTGCCGTTACGAACTGAAAAAATTATTTCAGGCCATGATTGTCCAATTTCAGTTACTACAGTTGTAATTTAGAACTAGTACTCATTTTCAAGTATATCATTTATCGCCTACGCAAATACCTAAAACATTCAATCTTGTGCCATTCATCAAGATTTTATGCTGTATTGATATACATTTCAATTAAAGATTCATATTGTGGGAGCCTTAAAGCTTATTTTGTAAACCTTTTACCATCGCACTTCACTGATGATACACAAATACCGGAAAAATTTTGAACAAATTCCACTTACATAAAAACGCCCCACGCCAAAAGAAACATGACTTTTTTAACTTAAAACTACTAATTTGCATTCGTAAGATTAGTGTCCAAGGAGATTGAAGGTAACATTAGACTAAAAAAGAGAATTTTAAACAATTGTTACTTACGTGGCACTTTTGCGAATCGACAACAAAAATGATCTAGTTTACTACAGAAAGGTACATTCTGTTAGTGGGACTAACAGAGATTTCCGAAATATCCCCTAGGCAACCCCTTGTTCAAAAACGACACACTCATTCCGCAAAGTATGCACTATTGCTTATGAACAATGAATGTATGTTTTTTGTATATGCTCTGGAAAACATTCTCGCCAGTTATTCATCACTCTCAGAACAACTGATAGGTTCCAGGTAAAACCAATAACTACCATATTCCGAGATGTCGAGGACTTCTCCATGAAGGAAAGCTTCGCTCCTTGATTCAGCTCCGAAATATTCTAATGGAGTTTTAAAATATGGTTTACGCTTTCCTGACATCTTTCTAGCAAAGAAAATGAAATTAAAGTTCATTTTAATTTCTTAAAATTTTGTTTTAGTATATGTATCGTATTTGATAAATTCTATCTCTGTGACTAAATTCCATTCAGTTAAGATGCATTAGCTTGTCGATACCAATTCACTCCATTCATTCAGTACGTAGAAGAAGGAATTCGAAGTGTATTAAATTTAGTGCTATCAAAGAATGTTAAACGTTTAATGGAGAATTAACGTGCAAAAAGAGGTACTAGAAAAAATATATGACGACAGAAATCTAAGAAGGAACCTTAGCCGAAGTAGGAAAGATTACGTGGACGTTTGCTACTTCATTCAGGAACAGTTGACAGGCCAGTAGGGAGAAAATAAAAGGAGCGAGAATGGCTTGAATATGCAAAAGAGATTATTGAGAATATCAAGAAATTGAGTTACATAACGATGAAAAAGTTAGTATAAGGTACAAAGAGATGATAGTTAGCATCAAAATATTCGAAATACTGATGACTTAAAATCAGTATCCGTAGCATACATGGGAAGTCATTTAAATAATAGGAAATAACGTTCCAGGTTACCCAGCACACGCTCTTTTGTATTTCAGTCATCAGTCTTTTGACTCGTTTCACGTGGCCCACCACGAATTCCTCTCACGCACTAATCTCTGCATCTCCGAGCAACACTTGCACCATACGTTCTCAATTATTTGTTTTACACATTCCAGTCTGTCTTTCCATACAGTTTTTATTCTCTACAACTCCCTCTAGTACAATTGAAGTTATTTCCTGACGTCTTGACACAAGTACTATCGTTCTGTCCCTTCTTCTTTTCAACGTTGTCCATATTTTCCTCTCTTTGCCGAATCTACAAACAAACTCCTCATACCCTATAAGTCCACCCCATTTTCAACATCCCTCTGCAGCACCACATTTCTAATTATTCTATTCCCTCCTTTTGTGCACCAAGCGTACATTCTCAGAAAATTTGTCCTCAAGAGCTATGTTTGATAGATTTCTCTTGGCTTCCTACGACTTTTACCTTTTTCCAGCTTATCTTATTCAGTATTGTGTATTCACTATTCATTTCATTCAATAGAGCCTGTAATTCTTCTTCATTTTCGCTGAGGATAGCAATGGCATTAGCATATCTTATCACTGACCTCCTTTCATTCTCAATTTTAATCTCCCTCTTTGACCTTTCCTTTATAACCCTTATTGCTGATCTGATGTGTAGACTGAACAGTAGGGGCGAAAGACTGCGTACCTGTCTTAAACACTTCTTAATCAGAGCACATAGTTCGTCTTCAAATATTATTGTTCACTTTTGGTTCTCGCACATATTGCATATGTCTCGTCTTTCCCTATGGCTTTCCCAACTTCCCTCAGAATTTACATTGTTTTACAATATCGAACTCTTTCTCTAGGTCGTTTTGTTAAGTATTGCTTCCATTTTCAAGCACAGCATCACAACTGTTGCCTTTGTAACAGGTCCTTGATTTTGTTTTCATTCTAGTGTGTATGATTATTGTTAGCAGCTTGAATGCATGAGATATTAAGTTGATTATGCGATAGTTCCAGCACGTATCTGCTGTTGCTACCTTCAGAATTGAACGGATTACACTTCTCCGAAAATCTGATGCTGTGTCACCAGTCTCACAGATTCTATAAACCAATTTCAATAGTAGTTGGATTGCCTCTTCACCCAAAGATTTTAGAAATTCCGATTGGATGTTATTTATTCCATGTGCCTTATTTGATCTCAAGTCTTCCCCGGCTCTTTTCAATTTTGACACAAGTACTATTGTTCTGTATCTTCTTCTTTTCAACGTATTCCATATTTTCCTTTCTTCGCTCACTATCAAAAGAAACTCTTCATACCCTATCAGTCCACCTAATTTTCAACATCCCTCTGCAGCACCCCATTTCTAATGACTTTATTCTCTCCTTTCGCTCACCAAACGAACATTCGCAGAAAATTTGTCCTCGAGGCCCATATCTTCCATATCGACACCAATTTCTTCGTCTTTCAACTCATCAGACAGGCCCTTTCTCTCAAACAGGCCTCAAATGTAGTCTTTACAACTATCGGCTCTTTTCTCTTCATTCAACAGTGTAATTCCTATTGCGCTCTAAATGTCACCACGGTTTCTTTTGATTTCAACAAATTTTGTTTTGACATTTCTATATTTTGAGTCAGTATTCCAGGCGATTATTGCATTTTTAATTTCTGCGTTCCTTCAGCCATTTCGCTTTGACTTACCCGCACTACCTATTTACTTCATTCCTAAGTGATTTAGTCCGCAGCTCGTGGTTGTGCGGTAGCGTCTCGCTTCCCGCGCCCGGGTTCCCGGGTTCGATTCCCGGCGGGGTCAGGGATTTTCCCTGCCTCGTGATGACTGGATGTTGTTTGATGTCCTTAGGTTAGTTAGCTTTAAGTACTAAGTTTTGGGGACTGATGACCACAGCTGTTAAGTCCCATAGTGCTCAGAGCCATTTGAACCAATTTGAACCTAAGGGATTTATATGCTATATTGCTGCCTTTCACTAAACATTTTCGTACTTACTCGTCCCCCACGATAAAGCTGTAGAAATAGTGTACAAATCTTTCATTCCTCTGTCGACATACAAATTGATCAACAGGGTGATATGATGCAAATCTGTCTCTCACGCTCATTACCATAAACTTGTGTTTCTCGATCATCCACTCTCACGAGTCACATTACACGCATGTAATTGCGCCCCCTTGGGAAGTCTCAGCCACATAACGCATTACGCGGTGAGCAAAAAAACGCCATGAGGGCGACTTGGCGACTGGCTGAGGTGGCAGGCAGCTGATTTGTGGAGTTGGAGGTGCGCGGGTGAAGGTAATTACCGTACGGCAGGACACGTTTTACTGCCAGTCCCCGCGAACTGGAGTCGGCACCACGGCTGTCGCTCGCTGTCCTTTATGCCGGTTTCCTACGACTGCTGCCAGTGTCCTAGGGCCTGGTCCAACCTGTTTCCCCGTATATTCCAACTCTAACTGAGGCAGAATGGCAGGAGAATTCTAGACAACGACTGCTCTGTTGTATAGGGCGTTCCAAAACTTTTGGGTAAAAATTGTATAAATGGTATAGCATTCTTAGCTGAGTATTTTGTGGTTAGGAACTAATAGCCATAAATTAACATTTCAGGTGGTACAAATTCTTGGATAAGCATTGACAGTGAGGCATATGTGATTACGTTACTTATGTTTCATTCTGCATTGAAGTTTCTGTCAGTACCTTGAAAACCGCACACAATCTTTAAAATAAATCATATTAATGCAGTATTCATTCATTTAAGTTTCTCATTAGAGTCTGTTTTTCTTTTTTTTCACTTTATTGTCACAGTAGTATCGGTCATATACCAATCTTCAGCAGCATTTTAAATAACAGCCTGTTATAAAAAAAGGAAGCACCAAGAAGAGCAGGAGAGAGCAAAATGGAACCTCACAGGTGGAGAGGATATGTGATGTACCTTGAGTGACTGCAAAACCGAGTCAAATTTATAAAATATGAGCCCACTTTTTAATACAGTTCTAAAAAGCTGATGAGTCACTAAAAGTAGTCATTTTATGTTAATGAAACTCCTTTATTTTTATAGCATGATGAATGCTAAATTAATAATACATTTTCATATTATAAATCAAAATGCATACAGAAAAGTATTAACACAGGAACAAAGTTTTGAAAACCTTAGTTCATTGTTTAATACAGAAATTCGCACTTTAATACAGTACGACTACAACTAAAATGCTGTGAGAAAGACGTCTCTTGACTTTTAACCTCATGTTGTTGTTGTTGTGGTCTTCAGTCCTGGGACTGGTTTGATGCAGCTCTCCATGCTACTCTATCCTGTGCAACCTTCTTCATCTCCCAGTACCTACTGCAACCTACATCCTTCTGAATCTGCTTAGTGTATTCATCTCTTGGTCTCCCTCTACGATTTTTACCCTCCACGCTGCCCTCCAATACTAAATTGGTGATCCCTTGATGCCTCAGAACATGTCCTACCAACCGATCCCTTCTTCTGGTCAAGTTGTGCCACAAACTTCTCTCCTCCCCAATCCTATTCAATACCTCCTCATTAGTTATGTGATCTACCCATGTAATCTTCAGCATTCTTCTGTAGCACCACATTTCGAAAGCTTCTATTCTCTTCTTGTCCAAACTATTTATCGTCCATGTTTCACTTCCATACATGGCTACACTCCATACGAATACTTTCAGAAATGACTTCCTGACACTTAAATCAATACTGGATGTTAACAAATTTCTCTTCTTCAGAAACGCTTTCCTTGCCACTGCCAGCCTACATTTTATATCCTCTCTACTTCGACCATCATCAGTTATTTTGCTCCCCAAATAGCAAAACTCCTTTACTACTTTAAGTGCCTCATTTCCTAATCTAATTCCCTCAGCATCACCCGACTTAATTAGACTACATTCCATTATCCTTGTTTTGCTTTTGTTGATGTTCATCTTATATCCTCCTTTCAAGACACTGTCCATTCCATTCAACTGCTCTTCCAAGTCCTTTGCTGTCTCTGACAGAATTACAATGTCATCGGCGAACCTCAAAGTTTTTATTTCTTCTCCAAGAATTTTAATGCCTACCCCGAATTTTTCTTTTGTTTCCTTTACTGCTTGCTCAATATACAGATTGAACAACATCGGGGAGAGGCTACAACCCTGTCTTACTCCCTTCCCAACCACTGCTTCCCTTTCATGTCCCTCGACTCTTATAACTGCCATCTGGTTTCTGTACAAATTGTAAATAGCCTTTCGCTCCCTGTATTTTACCCCTGCCACCTTTAGAATTTGAAAGAGAGTATTCCAGTCAACATTGTCAAAAGCTTTCTCTAAGTCTACAAATGCTAGAAACGTAGGTTTGCCTTTCCTTAATCTTTCTTCTAAGATAAGTCGTAAGGTCAGTATTGCCTCACGTGTTCCAGTGTTTCTACGGAATCCAAACTGATCTTCCCCGAGGTTGGCTTCTACTAGTTTTTCCATTCGTCTGTAAAGAATTCGTGTTAGTATTTTGCAGCTGTGACTTATTAAGCTGATAGTTCGGTAATTTTCACATCTGTCAACACCTACTTTCTTTGGGATTGGAATTATTATATTCTTCTTGAAGTCTGAGGGTATTTCGCCTGTTTCATACATCTTGCTCACCAGATGGTAGAGTTTTGTCAGGACTGGCTCTCCCACGGCCGTCAGTAGTTCCAATGGAACATTGTCTACTCCGGGGGCCTTGTTTCGACTCAGGTCTTTCAGTGCTCTGTCAAACTCTTCACGCAGTATCGTATCTCCCATTTCATCTTCATCTACATCCTCTTCCATTTCCATAATATTGTCCTCAAGTACATCGCCCTTGTATAGACCCTCTATATACTCCTTCCACCTTTCTGCTTTCCCTTCTTTGCTTAGAACTGGGTTTCCATCTGAGCTCTTGATATTCATACAAGTCGTTCTCTTATCTCCTACGGTCTCTTTAATTTTCCTGTAGGCAGTATCTATCTTACCCCTAGTGAGATAGGACTCTACATCCTTACATTTGTCCTCTAGCCATCCCTGCTTAGCCATTTTGCACTTCCTGTCGATCTCATTTTTGAGACGTTTGTATTCCTTTTTGCCTGTTTCACTTACTGCATTTTTATATTTTCTCCTTTCATCAATTAAATTCAATATTTCTTCTGTTACCCAAGGATTTCTACTAGCCCTCGTCTTTTTACCTACTTGATCCTCTGCTGCCTTCACTACTTCATCCCTCAAAGCTACCCATTCTTCTTCTACTGTATTTATTTCCCCCATTCCCTTTATTTGCTCCCTTATGCTCTCCCTGAATCTCTGTACAACCTCTGGTTCTTTTAGTTTATCCAGGTCCCATCTCCTTAAATTCCCACCTTTTTGCAGTTTCTTCAGTTTTAATCTACAGGTCATAACCAATAGATTGTGGTCAGAGTCCACATCTGCCCCTGGAAATGTCTTACAATTTAAAACCTGGTTCCTAAATCTCTGTCTTACCATTATATAATCTATCTGATACCTTTTAGTATCTCCAGGGTTCTTCCATGTATACAACCTTCTTTCATGATTCTTAAACCAAGTGTTAGTTATGATTATGTTGTGCTCTGTGCAAAATTCTACCAGGCGGCTTCCTCTTTCATTTCTGTCCCCCAATCCATATTCACCTACTATGTTTCCTTCTCTCCCTTTTCCTACACTCGAATTCCAGTCGCCCATGACTATTAAATTTTCGTCTCCCTTCACAATCTGAATAATTTCTTTTATTTCATCATACATTTCTTCAATTTCTTCGTCATCTGCAGAGCTAGTTGGCATATAAACTTGTACTACTGTAGTAGGTGTGGGCTTCGTGTCTATCTTGGCCACAATAATGCGTTCACTTGCTGTTTGTAGTGGCTTACCCGCATTCCTATTTTCCTATTCATTATTAAACCTACTCCTGCATTACCCCTATTTGATTTTGTGTTTATAACCCTGTAGTCACCTGACCAGAAGTCTTGTTCCTCCTGCCACCGAACTTCACTAATTCCCACTATATCTAACTTCAACCTATCCATTTCCCTTTTTAAATTTTCTAACCTACCTGCCCGATTAAGGGATCTGACATTCCACGCTCATGACGTTACTGAATTCACATGAAGAACGAAATACTGGTATGATATATAGAAAGGTAGCAGACAAATGCATATAGCAACCCTTAATAACGAATGCATAACCTCGCTTCCACTAGATGTCGTGTAAGTGATGGCGCTGCCGCCTGCCAATATAGGATAATGAACAATTACTTTGGAACAAGATTTGTTTTACAAATGAACAAAAATTTATACAAATATAAAACACTCTATATACCATGTCAACCTACAGGCAAATAAAACATATTTAAGACAGGTAGGAAAAGCTAAAAAAAATAAAAGAAAAATGTTAAACCTAAGCATAAAATCATAGCCCCCGGAGTAGACAATGTTCCATTGGAACTACTGACGGCCGTGGGAGAGCCAGTCCTGACAAAACTCTACCATCTGGTGAGCAAGATGTATGAAACAGGCGAAATACCCTCAGACTTCAAGAAGAATATAATAATTCCAATCCCATGGAAATCAGGTGCTGACAGATGTGAAAATTACCGAACTATCAGTTTAATAAGTTACGGATGCAAAATACTAACGCGAATTCTTTACAGACGAATGGAAAAACTGGTAGATGCCGACCTCGGGAGAGATCAGTTTGGATTTCGTAGAAATACTGGAACACGTGAGGCAATACTGACCCTACGACTTATTTAAGTAGCTAGATTAAGGAAAGGCAAACCTACGTTTCTAGCATTTGAGAGAAAGCTTTTGACAATGTGGACTGGAGTACTCTCTCTCAAATTCTGAAGGTGGCAGGGGCAAAATACAAGGAGCGAAAGGCTATTTACAATTTGTACAGAAACCAGATGGCAGTTATAAGAGTCGAGAGACATGAAAGGGAAGCTGTGGTTGGCAAGGGAGTGAGACAGGGTTGTAGCCTCTCCCCGATGTTATTCAATCTGTATATTGAGGAAGCAGTGAAGGAAACAAAAGAAAAATTCGGAGTAGGTATTAAAATCCATGGAAAAGAAATAAAAACTTTGAGGTTTGCCGATGACATTTCAATTCTGTCAGAGTCAGCAAAGGACTTAGAAGAGCAGTTAAACGGAATGGATAGTGTCTTGAAAGGAGAATATAATATGAACATCAACAAAAGCAAAATGAGGATAATGGAATGTAGTCGAATTAAGTCGGGTGTTGCTGAAGGAATTGCATTAGGAAATGAGACACTTAAAGTAGTAAAGGAGTTTTGCTATTTGGGGAGCAAAATAAGTGATTATGGTCGAAGTAGAGAGTATATAAAATGTAGACTGGCAATGGAAAGGAAAGCGTTTCTGAAGAAGAGAAATTTGTTAACATCGAGTATAGATTTAACTGTCAGGGAGTCGTTTCTGAAAGTATTTTATGGAGTGCAGCCATGTTTGGAAGTGAAACATGGACGATAACTGGTTTGGACAAAAAGAGAATAGAAGCTTTCTAAATGTGGTGCTACAGAAGAATGCTGGAAATTACGTGGGTAGATCATATAACTAATGAGAGGTTATTGAATAGGATTGGGGAGAAGAGAAGTTTGTGGCACAACTTGACAAGAAGAAGGGACCGGTTGGTAGGATATGTTCCGAGGCATCAAGGGATCTCCAATTTGGTATTGGAGGGCAGCGTGGAGGGTAAAAATCGTAGAGGAAGACCAAGAGATGAATACACTAAACAGATACAGAATGATGTAGGTTGCAGTAGGTACTGGGAGATGAAGAAGGTTGCACAGGATAGAGTAGCGTGGAGAGCTGCATCAAACTAGTCTCAGAACTCGAAGACTACAACAACAACTGTGTTCCTGGGGTCAACATTATACAGGGGACTTAAAATTCACAGAGTGCATAAATATTTTGGTCAGAAGTACGCATAACAATTTTTTTTATCACAAAGTGAATATGTGGTACCTTATTGAAAATGTGTGTTATGAAACAATACAAGTCACTGATTGCGTTCGAATTACTGTCGGAAATTTTCGCTAATAGTAACATTTTATCAACTGTTGTGTGCAGACGCAGTTGCTATTATCTATCGCAGTAATTTCTTGTGGCTATCATGACAAAACGAGTTCTTTCCGATGAGGAATTGGAAGCATTAGTGAATACATCTGACAGCGGGAAGAATATTTCTGTAGAAGTGTACAACACCAGTGATGACAACATTCATCCTTCATCTGACTCAGAAGACATTTCCCATTAGACAAAGTGCAAGCTGCTCAATGGATTCAGTCTAAGGACAAAAAAGAAAAAAAAGATAATTACGTGGAGCCTAGAGTATTTTCCGCAAACTGGAAGAGTGTCTAGTGCAAACATTGTAAAACTGACTCCTGGTCCAACAATATAGGAAAGCGCCAGATCAACATAATGTCCTTGAAACGATTCTGTTGCATCTCACGTGTGTTACGTTTCGGAGACAAGTGTGCTCGATGAGCACGGAGAGTAAATAGCAAATTGGCACCTATAAGAGTTCTGTGGGTAAGTAGATGGAAATACTTTCAAAGCTACATAATCCTGTCGCAAATATAATCGTAGATGAACAGTTGGTGGGTCTCCGAATACGATGTCCATTCACGTAATTGATAACGAGAAAAAGCTCAAAATATGGGGTAGAGATATGGACATTGTGTGATAGTGTTACTTCTTATATTTTGAAGGCACATATTTGAACAGGAAAAATACCTGGATAAGCACCTGGGAAAAATGAAGGTCTGAGGGCTGACACGAATTTGACACATAAGCTAAAACGACAAAATGTCATATGTGACGATTCCTTCATATCATATGCATTTGGCCGAAGACTTCTCAAAGGACATCTTACAATGCTGGGGATAGCGAGAAAAATAAGCCTAAAGTCTCTAATAATACATCAAGCAAAGAATATGTTCACACTTCGAAGGTTTTTTTTCTGGGGATACAACGTTCGTAGCTTACGTTCCTACGGAGAACAAACTGGTTGACCTGATGAGCGCAATACAAAACAGAGACGAAATAAGCAACACAGAAGACAAGAACCCAGATATGATGTTGGACTACAAAGAAAGTAAAGCAGCAGGTGACACATTGGATCGGCTTGTGCACCTGCATGTGCAAGAGGAAAACCAACCGCTGGCCAGTATTATTGATAATTCTTCCTACAGTGCTTTTGTGTTGTGGACAGAAATGAATCCAGGGTGGAAGAAATGTTCTTCACAAAAAGAAGAATATTTCTTGATGAATTGTGAAGATTTATAATTACTCCTCACATTGAAAATAGAAAAATGCTGCGATGAAGTGAACAGTAACCGGCCATTTTTAGAAGAATACAAGTAGGAAGTCCATCAACACCAAGCTCCAGTGGTGACAACCAAAACTGCAAGCGTGCCAGATGCAAATTCTGGCCAAGTTGTGATAACGAGATACTGATGAACATGTTTGTAAGGCTCACGTTTGATACCGCAGTTCCAACTGAGGAATTCTAAGTGAATCTGTATTTTAATTTTTCCCGCGATGGACAGCTTATACGAGTACGTTAAGTAAAACTCTATTGCACAACATCTCTGATGGCCAGAGATCATATCATTGTTGAGATTTTTGGCATATATTGTGTAAAATTTGTATATATCGTAACAAATAAACCTTCAAAATTTTGATAATATTGTGCTTTACATACTATACCGGGTCATTATGACCTCAAAGAGGATATACTCGTATGTGCACCTGTTTTAAGGAGGGTAGCAGGTTAGGATCCACGAACCAGGCAGTCCGATTCACCCATTTACCACTGCTGTTAAAAGTCCTAACTACTTATTTAACACCTTCTTTGCACCAAGGTAAAACAGTTCGTTTACATCTCGTCATTCGTATAATATAGAAAATTATCACGGAATGGTGCAGATTTTGAACAGTTTAGAACCTCCAAGCTTTGCAGCATGTGGTTCGTTCATTTTTTGGAATTTGGAAAAACTGAGTGCGCTCATGCAGTAGAACTGATTGAGCTTACTAGGCTGTCTTGTTAATTCACCTGTACCACATTCAATGAAATAACTTATCGCCGGAAAAATGGGCTCGCTAGAGGCTCTACCATTTCTGACGTTGTTTCAGACTCAGTATTTTGATTAATGATTTAGAGAACGAATTTTTGGTTCCCGCAAAAACTGCGGCATATAAAAGAAAAAAATACTCTCTCTCATCGCAGGTATGTTGATAAATTTTGATGATTTGTCTGCATTATTATTTTGAAGTTCATGCGTTAGCACAAGCTTTTAATCGCATCCATAAGAAATCCAATTCACGGAATAATTTGAAAATAAGAGATCATTAAAGTTTCTAGATCGCAAGCTTCAAAGCTTTGCCAAAGTGGAATGTAGACATCTCTCGTAAGCCGCCTACAACAGACCTAATTATCGTGGCTGATTCCTGTCCTCTAGCTGCATATAAGCATGCATATTTTTCTTCAGCATTCTACTGGGTGGCGAAGTTAGGACCGGAGAGATTTAGTGTTAACAAAGAAGTTAATACAGCAGGACAGATTGGTTTGACTAACGGCTTTGTAGAAGATTTGTGTGAAATTTTTTTAATCAGGTAGCGAAGCAGGTAATTTTACTTAAATATAAGGTCACGCATGTTCGCATATCATATTTTGGTGCAACACAATTGCCAATGTCTCGAATTGGGCTAAAGTACAGGTTGGTTTCCGCACAACGAAGAAACTTGGATTTTTTCGTCTCCGTAGTTCGAATGAAAAATTAGAGAACAATCATGTAGGATTGGATGCGGGTCCTGCGACAGTATTTACACAGGCCAAACGGGCAGGGATTTTAAATTAAGTTTCAGGGAGCACAGTTGCGTAAATAATAGCAGTGCCCTAGGTTCTCATTTGAGGGACAGGTTACCAGTTTCTGTAAGTCCTACTGAGAGTAATTGAAATAGAACCCAAAGGCAGGAATCTGGGCATTTTAGAAGATCTTCAAATTTATGCTCTTCGTCGTATTATCCCAGATACTGTAATAAATGAACAAGTAACAAATAACAGTCAATGTTTTTTCAGCGTTTTCGATCAGCTACTAGCTTAAATTCTCTTTTGCAATTCTCACTAGTAGAAATGTACTATCTTCTACTTTATTTTGTCGTACACATAGAGTCAAAGTGAGTTACTTTGTAACTACGGTTTTATGCTTAGTTTAATCTTTTTATTTAACTTTTCTATGTTTCATTACGTGTCTTAAATACGTTTTATTTGTCTAAATGCTGGCATAAAATACGCAGTACATTGAATTTATATAAACTTTTGTTCTCATTGTAAAACAAATCTTGTAAAAAAATAATAGTTCACGATCCTGTACTGGCGGGCTGCAGTACCGCCGCTTAAACGCCGTCTAGCGTAAGCGAGGTTACATGTACAGTATTGATGGTCACTGTATTTATTCTCTTGCTAGCTGTATGTATGTCTTATCAGTATTTCTTTTTATATAATTAAAATTACTCCATAACTTTGAAAGACTTCTTTGTCATAACATTGTAACCATATTGTATTCGTAATACTTTGGTACCTGTGTTAATACGTGTATGTATGCATTCAAATTTGTGATTAGCAGTTCATCTGATGGTGGGCTAAACCCGAACACGTTATGAAAATAAAGGAGTTGAATTACCAACTGCCGGCCACAGTGGCCGAGCGGTTCTAGGCGCTACAGTCTGGAACCGCACGACCGCTACGGTCGCAGGTTCGAATCCTGCCTCGGGCATGGATGTGTGTGATGTCCTTAGGTTAGTTAGGTTTAAGTAATTCTAAGTTCTAGGTGACTAATGACCTCAGAATTTAAGTCCCATAGTGCTCAGAGCCATTTGAACCATTTTAATTAGCAACTAGTGACTATTTTTTTGCGATCTATCACCATTTTTAGAGCCATATTAAGAAAAATAAGCATTAAAAACTGTAGCACGTCTCGCAACTTTCACTCATACTTACAATATGAAGCTACTTATCAGTTAGACGCTGCAAAGGTGTGCTGTCGATATGTGCATTAAAACGATTGAGAAGGTTGTCATAGGGCAATTGTATCCTCTGCTGCGGCAAGCTGGCTCAAAACTTTTGTAACTAGTCAGTGATATCTTTCCTGCTGTTACTTTGACGGAGTTGACGTCCCACACACATTGTATAAGGAACAGATCTGTCACCTCGCTGATCACGGGACTGTCACAAAATCACACACACAGCTCATAGAGATACGTGGAAGTGCACAACACGGTTGAAAAATAGCACCACGTTATGTCTTATGAGAAGTATTACTTGAGGTCACAGGATGTCCGTGACGTATTTGTGCCGTCCCGGTCCCCTCGTCCCCTCCATGTCCGCGACATGCATTTCTGCCGTCAAGGTCCCCTCAGTCATTACCAGCCGTGACTGGAACCCATGTCCGATGGGTAACTACACGATGACTTCCGGGTAACACCGCTATGCCTCTCCAAAGCACTGGAAGACTGGGACCTGTCCCCAAGTGGAAGCCATACTCGCTGTGGACTGTCACGCGGGCTAGTCGCAACTGCAGATTCATCGCTCACCACAGTGCGATGCCAGTCAACAGACCATGCCTCACGGTCGCATGGGACGATACTCCGTAGTCCGGCTGCAGTCTCGAACCAATATTGTGGGACGTCACAAAATGTTGCAGACTTGTCCTCGGATGGCAGGTGCAGATGTGAAGAGCTAACAATGTTCTTGGTGCACAATACGGCTATTCGATGTTATGATGGTCAGACGTTGTACACTGGAGACTCAACGACGATTATGCCTCCCATAACGTTCCCATGCAGTCCAAATCGTCCACTGTCATGTACGGATGCCCCATAAATCTGGTTATTACATGATTCAACCAGCTGACGAAATGGATACCTACAAATGAAGAACCCTTTCTAACACAGTCAAGTGCTGATAACGCTATCTCAAATGAGTACATGATATGACAGTGATTACTAAACATCTGACAGTGTTGACGCCACTTATGTACGTTACTGGTAACAACAGTAATTTCGAACAACAGTAATGGACTCTGGTGCCCGTCCTACATGTCATAGAGTACTGCGTACCCAATCGTTGACATGCACACCGATAGTGTGTACGTCGATGGAGTTATATTGACATCCGATCAGGTCTTCTACCTGCTTTACTTTTATTGTTTTTGTGACCCTTGATAAAGAAATCTGCTGATTGCATGCACGTAATTCTTTAGCTACTTGTTCATGGAAATCAGAGTATAAATTTTGGTGCTGTGCAGCTGACAAGGGTAATGTTCTTCACATCCATATACACGGTCCAATCACATTAACATGACCACCGCCTACGTTCGAAGTCAACAGGCAAAAACCACTAACAGAAGGCAGGTGACAGCAATAGCAGGGGAGGGAGGATATACAAAATGTGTCAGGGGCTGCGGAAAACAGAGCGTCCGTTGGCTTAATGAGGAAACGAAGCGATTAATCTGTCATCGGGAAGGGCATGATCCTTGGCTTTCGGGACAAAGGTTGAAGCATTTCCGAAAAGGCAAAGTTTGTAAGCGGTTTGTGAAGATGTGCACGAGTGAATAGACGTGAAAATATTGAGCAACTGGCAACCCAGGGGAATCAAGGGGCTACCAACAGTGTGTCCTCGACGATCGTTCAGCGAACGTTGCTGCGTATGGTCCTCCACAGCCGGCACCTGTTTCATGACCCTTGCTGACTGCTGTTCACCACTGAAGAAGGCAGCAATTTGCACGCCAATATCGTAACTGGACGTCCACTGAGTGGAGACAGATGGCTTTTCCATTTGAACCACGTTTTATGCTCCAACGGACACATGGCCGATGGCGTGTACGACGTGAAATGTCTGAGAGCGAAAGCGGTTAGGTTGGAGGAGGAAGCGTTAGGGTCTGGGGAATGTATTCGTGGCATTCCATGGATGATCTCGTCGTTTAGGAAGGCACAGTTGAACAACACATCTATCCTTGGAGACCACGTCCATCACAACAAGCAGTTCGTTTTTCCTTGGCATTCTGACATCTGCAAGCAGTAAAATCCAATGTGTTGCACAGCTGGTAGTGTACGTGTGTGATTAGAAGTCCACCAAGACGAATTTACCGAAATCACTTCGCCACCAAACTCCCAGGATTAAAAACCAGTTGGGAATCTGTGGAACCACCTCGATGGGGCTTTTCGTGTCATGGATGCTCATCCGAGAGACCTAGTGCAGCTGGAGTCGGCATAGGTCCACATCTTTGTCGGTACCTTCACAAACCTCATTGACTCTCTTCTTGCACGTCTCAAAGCGATTAGCATTGCAAAATGGGGTTATTCAGGTCTTTGACAGTGTTCACATTAATATGACTGAATAGCGTGCAGTGAGTAGTTGATACCAGGCAATCATTTGTGATGGGTCTACTGTGGTGGTTACCACTGTTTACACTTCGTGACTGTCAGAGTCAGAGAATTCACTTCTCGGTACATGACTTTCGTGGACGTACAATTAATACATGGTGAAGGAAAATGTATTGGTCGGAAATCAAAAGGAATGAACAGACAATTCTTTTGTAACAGGCATTAGCAGACATAGTAATTGCAAGAATCAAAAGTATCCGGATACCCTCGAAAACATATGTTTTTCATATTAGGTGCATTGTGCTACCACCTACTGTCAGGTACTCCGTATCAGCGACCTCAGTAGTCATTAGACATCGTGAAAGAGCAGAATGTGGAGCTCATCGGAACTCACCGATCTCGAACGTAGTCAGGTTATTGGGTGTCACTTCTGTCATACGTCTGTACGCGAGATTTCCAGACTTCTAAACACCCCTAGGTCCACTGTTTCCGATGTGACACTGAAGTAGAAACGTAAAGGGACATGTACAGCACAAAAGCGTACAGGCCGACCTCGTTTCTTGACTGACAGAGACTGCCGAAAGTTGAAGAGTGTCGTAATGTGTAATAGGCCATCACACAGGAATTCCAAACTGCTTCAGGGTACACTGCAAGTATTATGACAGTTAGATGGGAAGTGAGAAAACTTGGAATTCATGGTAGAGTGTCTGCTCATAAGCCACACATCACGCCGGTAAATGCCAAACGATGCCCCCCCCCCCCCCCCCCTTGGTGAAAGGAGGGTAAACATTGGATGATTGAACAGTGGAAAATCGTTGTGTGGATGATGAATCACGGTACACAATGTGGCGTTCCACTGGCAGGGTGTGGGCATGAGGAACGCCCGGTGACCGTCATCTGCCAGCGTGTGTAGTGCCAATAATAACATTCGGAGACGGTGGTGTTATGGTGTGGTCGTGTTTTTCGTGGAGAGGCCTTGCATCCCTTGTTGTTTTGCGTGGCACTATCGCAGCACAGGCATACATTTATGTCTTAAGCACCTTCTTGCTTCCCATTGTTGAAGGGTTATAGGAGGTGGCAATTGCGTCGTTCAACACGATCGAGCAGCTGTTCATAATGCACGGCCTGTGGCGGAGTGAATACACCACAATAACATCGCTGTAATGGACTGGCCTGCCCAGAGCCCTGATCTGAATCCTATAGAACACCTTTGGGATGTTTTGGAACACCGACTTCGTGCCAAGCCTCACCGACCGACATCGATACCTCTCCTCAGTGCAGCACTGCGTGAAGAATGGACTGCCGTTCCGCAAGAATCCTTCCAGCACCTTATTGAACGTATACCTGTAAGAGAGGAAGCTGTCATGAATGCTAAGGGGGGGCCAACATCATATTGAATTCCATAATTACCGATGTATGGCGCCACGAACTTGTAAGTCATTTTCAGCCAGGTGTCCGGATACTTTTGACCACATAGTGTATGCTCCTGGATAAATCCTCCGACCAACCATGTCGTGAAAGCCACAGTGAACAGGGTAAGTTCTGGACAGACTATTGTTTACAAAGTAGGATTTCAAGAGGAGTTGTTGGTCCTTGTGGGGGAAGTATCATCAATAATCAATCACCCATAAGTTTGCTAACTAAACGCGCACTTTGACGAACACAGTGTGCGGAGAGCTGGTGAAGTGGCACTTACAACTGTCATTAACAACGTGTGGAAGTCATGGGTCGAAATTATTTTGAACCAAGGGCTCAGTGCTGACAATGGATTAACACAGTGTACTGTTGCAGTGCTGGATTTCCTACAGTGCGTTATTCAGAAGATAATGCCTCTTCGAAGCCTGATGGTGATTTGAAATTCCTTAATAGTCACCGGCCGTGTGGCTGAGCGGTTATAGGTGCTTCAGTCCGGAACCACGCTGCTGCTACGGTCGCAGTTTCGAATCCTGCCTCGGGCATGAATGTGTGTGATGTCCTTAGGTTATTTAGGTTTAAGTAGGGGACTGGTGACCTCAGGTGTTAAGTCCCATAGCGCTTGGAGCCATTTGAACCATTTTTGAACAAAAAAATAGTCTTGTCTCGAGTGATTGTTGTCAGTATGCTATGCTGCTCTTATTTGTATGGGCATTACTAGGATCAAATACTTGGAAGCATACTGTAATCTGTGAACATTAATAGTGTTCTTTTAAAGTTTGCGAGTGTATAAATTAATTCCGCAGCAGGGTATCACACTTCGTGGGAAGTGAAGATTTATTTGAAAAATTAACCACTGCTGACACAGGAGCTGAGAAACTGTGCTAAAATTAGAAGATTAGTATCGACAACGGCAGAAACTACAAAAATATGTTGGGAGATGATCAGAATATAACAAGTGAAACGGTGCATATGAAGTGCGACCACAAGAAGACTGTTCTGACTGTACTTTCCTTATCGCTATGCATGTCCAAGCTTTATCGTGTGCCACTTCAGAAGCAAAATCTCCGTATTTACTTTTCAGAATTGTTCCAAAACATACATATATATCACGTTGTCAACAGTGTTATCACATGTGTTACTTCACGAAAACTGAAATATCACTTATGGTTTTTTTCTCTCGTTCAGTCACCTTAATCATTTTAACTAAAAATTGAGACAGTCATTACACTGAATCGTAATGCACAACCAACAGACCAAAATACATAAGGATTCAAGTAGCATTCGAGCAATCACCCAAAAATTATAACTGATGGGATTTAAATGCTCGTTCTAGTAAAGTAAGAGACCATTTAAATACTCTGATTTAAGGTCTACTTCCTTAAGAGAGATTTCTTCATAGTAACATGCAAATGAATATGACAACGCTGTATACCTAGTTACTAAACTAAACTTATAACTTACGCGATTAAGACAAACGTCAAGTTCATGGAACACATTAAAAGAACTTGGGATGTAGTCTCTATGTCCCCTTAAGGTTCCAGGGCAAAAAGGACACATCGTTGAAGAATAAGTATGTTTAAATGAAAATGTGATTTTTCACGTCGTATTTTCCTTACACGCTTAGTAGGTATCAGGTTGTAGGTTGTATTATTAAAGTTAGTGCAGCAGTACAGTATTCACTATTAAGTTGAAAGTAATAAAGTTTTTCGATGAAAAGGCACTTCTGAACAATATTTTTTTAGGTAAAATGTTAATACGATTTTATGGCATTCTACGATTTTTCAAATAGAGAGGCACTCATTACCCATTCCTTATGGAGCCGAAATCACGAACTACTCAGTTTTTGAGCAAGGAAACCAAGCTAGGTTGCATCATAAGGAAATAACAAACCTTAAGTAATAAGTTGCTCCCTAAGGGCCATGTTTTATTTCTGGAAGAAATGCGAACATCGCAAGTCTTATTTAAACTTTCTTACACTACAATAAAAATGATTTAAAGTTATCTTAAAAACTAATCGTTAAGTCTAGAGATTGGAATCCAAACAATCTCAAAAATAAAGTAAAATAAAACTTTGCCTTGTGATACATATGTGGTTTGTGCAGTTGATAAAAACGGAGAATAGACGTAAAAAAGCTTCGAAAGTAGATGTTTTATTGTCTACATCTCAGGTGACACACATCCTATTTAGTAGTGTCAACGAACTTATTTTGCCATTCTTCAGACCTGTAAGTGTTACAAATATGTTACAAGGTTTATAAACATGCATAATGTCGCCAAAATATTAATTCAGTTTTACATACTATCGGATACGTGAATTATAAAGCTCCTATTGCCATTAAGTCACTGAAAACATTGAGATAAATTGTGAAATTTAAAATATTACGTAAAAGAAAGCGATAAAGAGGTTTATGGTGACTCCACCGTCATAGACGTAATTATTGCTTATCTCATAGAAAAGACACTCCCTTGGAATACTAAGAACACTAAAATAAAAGCCATAACTGTATCAGCAAAGTGCAGAGGTGTCAGACATATCAAACAGAGCATACCCACTGCTATTATATGTGTGTAAGTCGATAACCGACACGATACTGCCAGAAAGTTTTCAAAATAAATGCATAATACTACAGGGTATAGTCATGTGGTAGCAGTCTCCTACATAATAACATATAATATATAAAAAACGTTAAGCTATATACAAAATAAACCAATCTGATTACATCAACAACAAGCTTACAAAATTGTAGCAAAATTATAGACCACGCTGCAATTTTTTTCCGACCATACTGATCAAAAAGTACTTATTAAAAATAATGTAAATTTTCATTATATTTGAAAAGATATGCCAGCATCAAAGAATAATTCAATATGAAGTTAAAATACAGTAATAGCAATATACAGATATACATTGTTTCTCATATGTAATACAAAACTGAAGCACGTTAAGATACATTACGTCATACAGTTACTTGAGAAGTATAACAATGAATATTAAAATATTGACAATATGCACAGAGGCGAAAGCTATGATTATCAGTCGTCACGATTTTATGCAAATGCAGCAAGGTAGTAACACTAACGACAAAGCAACATTAGAACCTGCGAAATTGTCAATAAATGTGTCAAAGCTGTTAACTTAACTACGGCGAAAGATGTGTTGAAACAAACTATACTTCATAAGAGTCTTAAATGGTCTATAACAATGTGCGAATTTAACTAAAGCGCTAAGTAGAAAATTGGTTATTACACTTTATGAAACTGATTTGAAGATTTGTCAATATTGCATACATGTTAAGGGGTTCCGGAACGCCCTATACTTGCAATGTTAAAATAACGCTTATAAATTACATCTTTCCTCACAAAGTATTTGAGGTAGGAAGTTGAACTTTTTACAGATTATTTATTGGAATATGGGATACAACTCAACACAGGGATTTTACAAAATTTTAGTTCAGTTATTAAAGATGATTTTTTTTCAATTGTAATGAAAATTCACAACTTTTTTGCAATTTTTTATTTATATATTCAAAAATATACAGTTTTTTGGAAAAAGGCTGTGTTAAATAATGCAGAAGGTACTGTGTAACATTTACTGAAAGTTTGAAACAAATATGTTTGGAAGATCCTTAGAAAACATGTAATTAGTATGAGAAAATAAAAGTTTTGGGAATCGAGCGACAAAGATTGGATTAACTTTTTAGTGCATTCCAGGTCCATAGGATGGATTATCTTCATCCTCTGCAAACTCCTCCTCCAGCTTCCTCTTGTTCCTCCTCCTGTTTACTCTTGCTTGTATTTCTAGACTATTTACAGCCCTGTCTGCAGCCCAAAGGCGTTCCTTGTCTAAAGCAAGCATCGCTCGTTGTTGTGTTCGTAGATTTTGCTAGCATTTTCTTCAGTTGCAGTTACTGCAACACTGTTCCAAAAGGTGGTCATGTGTGAACACTTATCACATTTCAGTTGTATTTCACTAGCAAGTCCTACGTGCTTTATTATGGAGAGTTCCAGACCAACTTCACTACAATGAATACACCTTACACAGTTTGAAAAAATTCCTTTGAAAACCGACATATCAAATATTTCATTCACATCCGATTCGCCCATAAAACATTCATAGTTTTCACTCATTGAACCAAGCTTCTTCTGTGAAGTATTTTCTTTCCCACTTTGACTGATATGGGCAAGTGTACTTGAGAGGTTAGGTTCACTCACTCGGTTATCGTCTTTATTGTTTACAGTAATAACACATACCTTTGGCTTTCCAACATTTCTCCTTTTCTTAAAAGCCTTCAGAGGATTTCTAATAACTTTACTTTTACTCATTATTATACTTCAACAAAACAGAGACTCAAGAAACACAATTAATTACAAATATTTTCGAGATAACGACATAGTAAATAAACATGAAACAATCTACAATCACACCAGCGATATATATTAAACCATCACAGGTTAGCCACAACACATACTTTATCTCACATCACTAAAATGTACCTGATGAACACGGACGTTAATAATAACACCATTTGACAGCAGTTTAACAGCGCCACAGTGGGTCACGCCCATGTAGAACACATTTCAAAAAAAATTTAAAAACAGTTGTAGTCTTCGGAATCGAATAAATTATATATATATATTAAAAGGTAATAGTCTGCAGATTCAGAAAACGCAAAAAAGTAAAAATTGAACTTTTCATGATTTTGAGCCTTTCCGGAGCCTCTTAGGAAGAAAGTTGACTTAAGTTAAAAAAGGCCAAGTAGCTAACCAAGGAAATAATAAAACTTTATGTGCACATAAAAATGCAAATAAAGCCAGTGTAAAAAACAGATTTACATGCTAAAAAATCACGTTTAAGGTATAAGGCCTTGACAAGGAATCCAAGGTCGATATCATAGCAGGATGGATGTAAGGGTACGATATAGACTACCAACATGACTAATAATATAAACACAAGAAGCTTTACAGTAATACCGGATGACTTGAAATAAAAGGTAAAAGAACGAAAACATTTATTTTACCGACAGTAATTCTGTAGAGTTGCCGTAGCCTTCTGTGAGGGAATCGGCCTACTTAGGCTACAGCTGTACGTTCGTGCCGTCCTAAATGAAACGAAAATACCGCCTGAGTTTCATGTCTGTAAACGTTAATCCTAAATCGTTAATTATTCGGTATAATCCACGTAATCCTTCTTTTCAACACTTGTGCCGGAAGCTGGCAAGCATTTCTCTTTATCCTGCGTTGTTAATGGTACTCGTCGCCTACACCACGTCATGCAAATCCACTGTGTAATCTTCCTTTTGCAATCTCCATTCTCTGTTCCGACGCGTTTTGTTGCTATAGAGGTAAATACAACATCGGGTGAAAAGGAAGGGCGAGGGTACATAAAGCAGACGTATTCCCACCAACATTCACGTGCCAGTGGCAACTCACCATCAGTATCTACCCTTGAAACTTATATCACTAATATTTATGTTGATATATTTAAGCACCTCAAATTTGAATTGCAAACAAAATGGCTCTGAGCACTATGGGACTTAACATCTGTGGTCGTCAGTCCCCTAGAACTTAGAACTACTTAAACCTAATTAACCTAAGGACATCACACACATCCATGCCCGAGGCAGGATTCGAACCTGCGACCGTAGCGGTCACGCGGTTCCAGACTGAAGCGCCTAGAACCGCACGGCCACAACGGCCGGCAATTGCAAACAAGTAAGTAGTAAGCTTATGAACACTTAAATATCCATCCTCCTCTGAAAGCAGAATAATATGGCATATCGTTGAGATGCAAACACACGATTATGGAACTTGAAATGTATGACAGATTAAGTTCTTGGAAGGGCTATGTGGGGGTGAGCGTGATACATTTCTTTGAAATTGCATTTCAATTTCATTACATCAAAGACTCTATGAAAAACTCAACAATATTCAAAGCAGAAACTCTCAACCAGTAGCAAGGATATCATAATTTAAGACAACATGTAATTTTAACCAATTAAAAGGATAACCCTCCACAAGCTCTCTGCAAATACAAGAACTCAAGCTACAAGTACAGTAATTTAGAAGCGGCACCCTAATGAAACAACGTGCTTTAAGCCCCCTCCACCCCCCTTCCTCTCAATTATCCGTACACCGAAAATACTGCAGTGACATAAATTGCATTAAAATCTCTATGAAACAAATTTTTACATAGAAAAAAACAACCGTCAATATGGTTCAAATGGCTCTGAGCACTATAGGACTCAACATCTATGGTCATCAGTCCCCTAGAACTACTTAAACCTAACTAACCTAAGGACAACACACAACATCCAGTCGTCACGAGGCAGAGAAAATCCCTGACCCCGCCGGGAATCGAACCCGAGAACCCGGGTGTGGGAAGCGAGAACGCTACCGCACGACCACGAGCTGCGGACAACAACCGTCAACATTTATCAACACAATTAATGCAAGTGATGCAATGTGGCTCATGAACTGTCATATCTCAGCTCTGATTAAATACAGCAAACCAGCAAGAGCAGAGCTACAGTGCTTATAAGCTCTTGAGACAATCCTTAGGCCAGGAACGTCACATGTTTTCTGAATCACGACCAGAGCTTTCCTGGATTATAACCAAGGCCGCCCAGTACTTCGGTACATACAGCAAGCTATACTCGTACCTGGATTTGGAAACCCGAACTGGCAACATCAACAAATTGGATCATTTGTCACCACTGACGCTACAGAGCAAGGAAACAAGCACGTCCACGACATGGAAACGGTGTCCTCCGGTCGGTAGGCCGGTCGACGGTCGTTACAAGCTTTTTTTTTTAATTTTTGGCTTTCGCATACAGCCCATACAGCAATCTCAGCGATCCGGTCAGGAATGGAACCCGGGTTCCTTCCATGTGCAACCCGCCACGCTGACCAAGCAGTTAGCAAGGCGAAGCAGAGGCACTCTGCTATTGTCACTCCACAGCAGGCAGCATTAGTTACTGGATGCCACAGTTGTACTGGATACAGCGCGGATATATATATATATATATATATATATATATATATATATATATGTATGTATGTATGTGTGTGTGTGTGTGTGTGTGTGTGTGTGTGTGTGTGTGTGTGTGTCTAGAGATAGTAAAGTGTAATCAAAAAATGGGACCTATTGATGCGAAATGTACATAAAAGGAACCGTAAAACGGATTTCAAGTGCAGCCTCAAAAATTAACCGCCAGAAAAGGGATATGGCGAAAACAGTCGGACAGGACCCTCAAATGTCTAAGTCGACATCCCTTGGATCAGACGACATTCCCTCAGAGTTACTGATATCTTGGGAACCCCAATCATGACAACACTATTTCACTTCGTATGCAAGGTACATCCGACAGGCCAAACACCCTCAAAATTCAAGAAGCGTCAATAATTCCTACACCACAGAAGGCGTGTAAATATGACTGGACTGTCAGTTTAATAAGCCGAGGTTGAAAAATACTGAGACGAATTGTTTAAAGAAGAATGGTGAAACTAGTAGAAGCCGTTCAGTTTGGGTTCCGGTGAAATGTAGAAACACACGATGCATACTGACAGTACGGCGTATCCCAGAATATAGGTCGAAGTGTAATGCAAACGTACGTTTGTGGCATTTTCATGTGTAGAGAAAATTTTTGACGATGTTGGGTGGACTAAACTCTTTGGTATTCTGAAGTTAGCTAGGATATAAAAAAAGGGAACGAAATGTTGCTTACAACTTTTACAGAAATCAGACTGCAACGTGTAAGAGTCCAACCACACGAAGGGAAAGCAGTAATTGACCAGAGAATTAGACGTTGCTATAGCTTATCCTACATGTTATTCAAACTCTACGTTGAGCAAGCACTGAGGTGAAACAAGGGAGAAGTTTCGAGAGGGAATAACAGTACAGGGAGAAGAAATAAAATGTTTGTGATTCATTAATTACATTTTAGCTCTTAGACATGACAAATGACTTCCAAGAGCAGTTGAACCGTATTTACAAGATTAATATCAACAAAAGTAAAACAAGGGTAATGAAATGCAACCAAATTAATTAAAGCGACGCCGAGGGAATCAGATTAGGAACTGAGATAATGAAAGTAGTAGATGAGTTTTGCTATTTGGGCAGCATAATAACTGATCATTGCTGAAGCAAAGAGGATATGCACACTTGAAATGGTGAGAAAAGTATTTCTGAAGGAGAGAACTTTGTTAAAATAGCCTTCTGCGGAAGCGAAACGTGAGCATTAATCAGTGTAGACAAGAAGAGAATAGAAGCTTTTGAAGTATGGCGCTACGGAAGAAAGCAGAAAATTATGAGTGTGTAACGGGCTTACTTGTTTCTTGTTAATATATTGTACAACTACTAACAGGGTAGATCCGATACAGATGCTGCTCTAGTAGAGACGTTGCTCACTGTATAAATAGAGGTTCCCACCATGACCACTAGTTGTCAGTATGCATGATATATTAGTTTCTTTCTGAAAACTTTGCTCGAATATAACGCAAATTGTAGTCGATCTACGGAGGTGAGTACTTGTGTCCTTCTGGCAAAGTTTCCCTTGTGTTCATATATTGTATATTAAGTTGGTTTCAGATGCTTAAATCAGTCATTCATATTATAGAAGAGGTCATAAGCATTATCACAGCAGACAATAAGCCTATTTTCGGCCATATTAGCCTTGATGTACGACAACAGTATGGTGCGGCGTCTCTATCTGACACTTAGAGAGTTGCCGCACAGCAATCTGGTAGAAACGCCTCATTGCTATCAGACTTGATACGTGATCTGAAAATATTCCACACTATTCAAAGGGTACCGCGTTAAAGTCATTGCTACTATACAATTTTATGATTTACAGAAATATACAAATATTGTTGACATATCTACTCAATACAAAATGAAGGGTACTGAAAGAGAATTCAGAGGACAAAGGAAAATTTAAGAGAAGCTTTAAAAAGCCTGAAAGCAAAGGAAATAATATTCATGGAGGCATACAGACACTGGAAAATGGCACACTGGGAGCAGCAGGTATAGCTATTTGAGTTATCACCCAAGTCGTGTTAATAATCAGTAACACTTAAATTCTACTCAATCGAAATAAATAGTAACGACGTTTAAATAAATATAATCTGCTGTAAGTAATTTAGTTTGTGAAATTTATTTTCTTTTCCTTTCACAAACTTATGACTGTTTGGACCAGTAAATGAGAAGAAACTGGTTGCCCGTATCAAGGCTCTTGCAGCAGTTTGGTTTGCACCTGACAGGTTGATGGTGAGACAAATGGAAAAGGAAACGAATTCAACATGAATTTGAAACAGTGGGTTAAGACTGGTTAAACTCTTTCCTGCGTAGATATCCAGAACAGAGTGACGCCAGTCTAGGGGTCTTTTCTGGGCAGAAGCAGCGGGAATGTGTACGGAAATTGTTGGTAATTATTTTGAAGTATTGGCAGAAGTATTGAAGGAAAATGATTTGTTTGATAGTCCAGGAAGAATTTTGAATTTGAGTCTGCAATGCAGGCAATCAACCATCCTGCTTCTGTGATAACGGAAAAAGGTACCAAAACTGTCAACGTAGTAACGTCAGAAGAGAAAGGCGAAAATGTAACTGTTCTGGCTTCTTGTAATGCTGCAGGCCCATTTAGGCCTCCTGTTCTGATATTTGAGGGGGTAACAAATCAAGCAGAGTTTGCTGATGGTTTGCCTCCGGGCTTCGACGTTTACATGAACCCAGAGTCTTCATACGTTAGTGCAGACTTGTTCTACAGATAGTTCACGTGTCATTTTCTGAAACACAAGCCATTGGGAAAGCCCCTTATCATTTTAGACGGACACGCGTCTCACAGCAGTTCTCCGCCGTTGCTTCAGACAATTGTCGACAGTGATGTGGTAATGACCTGCCTACCTATTCACTGCAAAATGGTTCAAATGGCTGTGAGCACTATGGGACTTAACTGCTGAGGTCATTAGTCCCCTAGAACTTAGAACTACTTTAACCTAACTAACCTAAGGATATCACACACATCCATGCCCGAGGCAGGATTCGAACCTGTGACCGTAGCGGTCGCGCGGTTCCAGACTGTAGCGCCTAGAACCGCTCGGCCACTACGGCCGGCCTATTCACTGCACTCACACCTTGCAGCATCTGGACGTGTCAGGTTTTGGGCCCCTAAATGCATATTTCCGGTAAGAAGTTTCAGCTTGTGCTGCACAAAGCGGTAAATGGAAAATCATTAGAGATCAAAACGGTCGACTAATCGGTGCAGCCTGGAGTAAAGCCTCGTTCGTAGGAATAGCGGCTTTGAACCCATGGGCGTTTGTTCCTTCACTCAAACCGAGTACGTCAACACCTTCTCAAAGTCATACACAAATGAATCGTCACCATAGTCATCAACAAAACAAGCTTCCAGTTATATGGACCCCTCACCTTTCAGAGAGCTCTCCACAACCATCCACATCTGGTACATCACCTAATAAAATGGCACGTACGGAACTTCTCCAGAAAATAAACCCGATACCAAAACTTTCCAAATCAGCCTCAGTAAGACGAAAGCTCAACCCAAAGCACTTACTGACGGATACTACAAAGACTGAAGAGAAGCGAGAAAAACAGACAAAAAAAATACCACAAGAAAGCAGAACGAGAAGGTGGAAACAATATCGTCTTTCGCTGCACGAGGCAGGACACGACCAGCTAAGAAGGCCATCGCAGAACTGGAAATAACCCAATCAATTCAGAAACCAACCGCTGCTGTAAATGTTGGCAAAATTATTCTCAAACAACAAAAAAGATAACTGGATCCATTGTGTGAGTTGAAACCATTGGCTCCACGAAACAAGCTCTACATATATGGACATGTGAGTAGATTGTGGTAGGAAAGATGGTAGAGAACAAAGCAGTAAGAAAAAATCTATGTAAATTTGTACCTTGTACGCTGTACATCTAAATTAAAATATTACGTAAATTAATGTTGTAAATAATGACTCAGTTCATGTAGCTACTCAATTGCATGTATATAAGTTCAAATGGTTCAAATGGCTCTGAGCACTATGGGACTCAACTGCTGAGGTCATTGGTCCCCTAGAACTTAGAACTAGTTAAACCCAACTAACCTAAGGACATCACACACATCCATGCCCGAGGCAGGATTCGAACCTGCGACCGTAGCGCTCTTGCGGTTCCAGACTGCAGCGCCTTTAAACGCACGGCTACTTCGGCCGGCCATGTATATAAGTGTCATGCTGTATGTTATATTGCTCAATTACATTAAAGTTGAAGAAATCAGGTTAAATTTGATTTCGTTATTAATTATTTCTCACGGAGTATCCTTCCCGAAAAAGGTCGACATCTATACCGGGTTCCAAGGAGACATGAAAATCGTGAACCAATTCCTTTGTTTCTCTTTAACCCCTTTTATTTACACTTACCAACGTTTCACTATTATATGATCTAGTTCAAACATTTTAAACTTACGCTCTATCAATGTTTAAAGTAATTCTACCTCGATATAACAAAAAACATAGAACGTGCGGAATCCGTACCGGATTTACCGTACTGATCGTTGTTCTGTTCAAAAATGGTTCAGATGGCTATAAGCACTATGGGACTTAACATCTGAGGTCAACAGTTCCCTAGACCTAGAACTACTTTAGCCTAACTAACCTAAGGACATCACAAACTTCCATGCCCAAGTCACGATTCGAACCTGCGACCGTAGCAGCAGGCTGTATATATTTTTTCAGCATTTTTTGTGTGTTAAAATTGTTTACTTTGGATTATAATGATTTTGTATGTACAGGTGCAGTGTTTTGCAGTTAAGAGTGAAGCTGAACACTACGAGTGAGACTGACTGTCCTCATTTTGGATGGTCAGGTTCTGTGTGCTCAAAACTGTATCTGAAATTTATGTGAGGGCCGAGCTCCTAAACAATTTAATTCTGGTGTCGACTGCTCCTCAGGATGCGTATTCGGCCAACTGTTCACTGTTGTTTTCTGGTAATCATCTTGTCATCTTAACATTAAATTTATTCGATCGGCCTGTGTCGTCCTTTTGAAACGGGGAAAGTTTACTATGTAGTATTTCGACGAGTCAGCGAACAACGAGACAACCAGTGATCTCTATACTACCTGGATGTTGAACATCAGCAGTCTGATAGTGCCGGCCACAGAAGGTCTCTTTCCTTTCTTGCCAAATGACAATATGGCTGCTAGGAAATGTCTCTAGAACACAAAAAGAGAATACTTTTCGATACCGCTCACACATCAGCCTATTACATCACAAGTAGGCAGGACCGATGGAAATTTGTCTGTCAAACTATACCATGACGGACGATTCAAAGTACATGATCTCCAGAGACGCTGCAGAACTACACTCAGAGACCACACTTCTACTTCCAGATTGTATAGGTATCACTGGAGACAGCGGAGCATCTACACCGGAGATGCTACACCTGTCGTCACAGGTAGGAAGCTGGAGCACGCACATCTCTGCAATCACTTTGCCGATTGCCAGCCAACATTACAGTACTGCGAGCTGTCAACACGAATTCCCATCTATAAACATTATTAAAGAGCATTTGTAAGTTCAAACTAGTTTTCAGTTTACCTTTCAACAGCTCTGCAGTAACACCTCAGATTACAATTAGGTTCTGTGCCGTGAAAGTCTATTTCAAAAGGCAGAACTTCACGTAACTGACTCACAACGAATTACGTTGATATAACCAATGTAATGAGGCCTTTATAATCTCCTAACTACGAGATGAAATCAAAACTCCTTACAGACACATCGAAAGCCAGACCATCACCCATTCTTTAGTGCTGACATAAACTTTAGCACAATCAGGGTTCACTTCTTTGTTGATTGTTCTGCTTAATACTTAAAGTACGCCACCAAGGACGTTCTGAATTCTACCAGATCTAAAATGCTAACATTAATAAGCAAATACGCATCAATTTAACTAGCCTCGTGAAGGGTTTCTCTGCGTACCCACATTTCCTGTATTATTTGTTGCTGCGATTGCCCTTGCCAAATAGTATTTAATCTGTTTATTTGTCTCACCTATATGTATTTATTTTGTGTGTGACCGAAGTGTGCTTGTGTTCCGTACTCGTGATCTCAGTCATTCATTCTCAGAGACAGATGATTGTACACACTAGTTCCGGACAGAGGTAGTCTGCTTACGAGTTCCACATGCGTGGAGACGCGCGCGACGTTTTAGTCGCCACAACCCATTAGGTATTTTGCTGAACGTCTTGATGCAGAAATTTTACATGTTATGTGCAGTAATTTTATGAGGTAATTGGCAGTATGAGGGAAGGTATCGGCTGTGTATTTACTTGTAGGCCACGGTGGGTTTCGGTAGATCGAACAACTGATGGCAATATACGCAACTGGATTGGTAAAACATTTGTGGCACAACTTGAATAAAAGAAGGGATCGTTTGATGGGACACAGCATGAAGTATCAAGGAATCGTCAGTTTCGTTATGGAAATGTAGGGGCGGGGTAAAAATTACAGAGGGAAACCAAGGCTAGGCCACAATAAGCAGGTTCAAGGGGTGTAGGTTGTGGTAGCCACGCAGAGACAAAGATGGTTGAATAGGGAAGACTGCTGTGGAGAGCAACAACAACAACAACAACAAAGATGAACTGCACGCCACAGAAATCCGACTAACAGCCATTTGAGACAGACTTTGAGGTAAAGATGTATATATTCCGGAAGCCTTGGAGCTAACATTCCAATGATGTTCGGGCTCACATGCGGTTCCTCTTCGTCGAAATGTCTTGGCTCAAACTCGTCTAGGGGTTGAACCGCACGTGTCGCATTACTAGCCCTAAATTAGACACTTGTGACTCTTTGATTAAATTGTCTGGCTGATGGCAAGTTTGAGAAATCCAAAGTTAACATATAAAATCAGTATTAATAATATCTGGAACTAAATTAACGACCCATAAATGATGTAGGCATCATAGTTTCGATTTGGTTAGAATAACGTTTATTCAGAAAGCAAACTAATGGAGAAAGTGGTCGTATTTAGAGTTACTGTTACACTCGAGCGCATATCCATTTGACACAGTTCGAACATTCAGAATCTCATCGCGAAATACCAGTTATCTACGTGAAAAGTTGAGTTCACACGAGGCGCGCGGCTGCTCACCGCACCGCCGCGATACCACACAACTCAAAATTTTCTAAGTCTTCTCAGTTCCTGGCTGCCTAAAGACCGGCTGTCCGCTTCCGCGACTCAATCCGAACTGTACCCTTTGTTGTCTCCAGCCGAACTGTCCGCTTCTGCGTCTGCCCCCGCATTGTACCCTTTGGTGTGTAGACCAGAACTGTCCGCTCTCACCTCTGCACCAGCACTCCCTCTGCCCGTCCCCGGGCGCGTTTCTCGCGCGCCAAATATCCTCGCTCAACTGACTGGGGCAGTTTTCTTTCCTGACGCCGTCCATCTGATTGGCTACAGCTTATTCTACACTATTTTACATTTCGACATATTTAAATAACCAAATCTTGACCACTTCCCGTTCTAAATAAAATAACAGTAATGTTGTTGTTGTGGTCCTCAGTCCTGAGACTGGTTTGATGCAGCTCTCCATGCTACTCTGTCCTGTGCATCTTCATCTCCCAGTACCTACTGCAACCTACATCCTTCTGAATCTGCTTAGTGAATTCATCTCTTGGTCTCCCTTTACAATTTTTACCCTCCACGCTGCCCTACAATACTAAATTGGTGATCCCTTGATGCCTCAGAACATGTCCTACCAACCGAGCCCTTCTTCAAGTTGTACCACAAACTTCTCTTCTCCCCAGTTCAATACCTATTCAATACCTCCTCATTAGTTACGTGATCTACCCACCTAATCTTCAGCATTTTTGTGTAGTACCACATTTCGAAAGCTTCTATTCTCTTCTTGTCCAAACTATTTATCGTCCATGTTTCACTTCCGTACGTGCCTACACTCCATACAAAAACTTTCAGAAACGACTTCCTGACACTTAAATTCTATACTCGATGTTAATAAATTTCTCTTCTTCAGAAACGCTTTCCTTGCCATTGCCAGTCTACATTTTATATCCTCTTTACTTCGACCATCATCACCTATTTTGCTCCCCAAACAGCAAAACTCCCTTACTACTTTAAGTGTCTCATTTCGTAATCTGATTCCGTCAGCATCACCCGACTTAATTCGACTACATTCTTTTATCCTGGTTTTGCTTCTGTTGATGTTCATCTTATACCCTCCTTTCAAGACACTGTCCATTCTGTTCAACTGCTCTTCCAAGTCCTTCGCTGTCTCTGACAGAATTACAATGTCATCGGGGAACCTGAAAGTTTTTATTTCTTCTTCATGGATTTTAATACATACTCCAAATTTTTCTTTTGTTTCCTTCACTGCTTGCTCAATATACAGATTGAATAACATCGGGGAGAGGCTACAACCCTGTTTCACTCCCTTCACAACCACTGCTTCCCTTTCGTGTCCTTCGACTCTTATAACTGCTATCTGGTTTCTGTACAAATTGTAAATAGCCTTTCGCTCCCTGTATTTTACCCCTTCCACCTTCAGAATTTGAAAGAGAGTATTCTACGTCTACAAATGCTAGAAACGCAGGTTTGCCTTTATAAGTCGTAGGGTCAGTATTGCCTCACGTGTTCCATTATTTCTACGGAATCCAAACTGATCTACTAGTTTTTCCATTCGTCTGTAAAGAATTCCTATTAGTATTTTGCAGCCGTAACATATTAAACTGATAGTTCGACAATTTTCGCATCTGTCAACACCTGCTTTCTTTGGGATTGGAATCATTAAATTCTTCCTGAAGTCTGAGGGTATTTCACCCGTCTCTTATATGTTGCTCACCAGATGGTAGAGTTTTGTCATGACTGGCTCTCCTAAGGCTGTCAGTAGTTCTAATGAAATGTTGTTTACTCCCGGGGCCTTGTTTCGACTCAAGTCTCTCAGTGCTCTGTGAAACTCTTCACGCGGTATCTCCCATTTCATCTTCATCTACATCCTCTTCCATTTCCATAATATTGTCCTCAAGTACATCGCCCTTGTATACATATATAAGAAACGTTAAATTCCTTACACTAAACCAATACAATTTCCTCCTCAACTTTGAATGTCACGTCCAGTAGCCTTGCACCAACGTGCTTTCTGATAAATAAATAAAGAACAAACGTAATTATTATGCACTAAATTTTACAACAAATTACAACAAATATTCTGTTTCCTAATTATTCAATAAGGTGTCATGTTGTCAGCATTCATTGTGTTCTGGGTGGAGGAAATGATGTTCTGATGCTTAACTGAAAAATACTGATAATTTAAATTTGCTATATCTTTTAAGCAAATAAACTTACTGAGTTGATATTTACAACAATTGTCGTTTTAATGATGCACGCCTAAAGGAAATGTCGATCGTTAAGGTCGACCAAAGCGTTCAGATAATAGCATTCAGGTTTTTGTTATAAAACTTGTTAATTTCATTTAAACAGTAAATCCTAAACTATTATAGATGTGATCGATATTCACATTTTATTGGGATCACCATAAAAATTTATGGAGAGTGGCAGATTAAAATTACTGTGGATTGATTCCCTGCACTACTACAGAATTAAATAGTTATCATAAATGTTTCCCTTCATAACACTGCTACGTCTCCTCGGCTTCTACTGGGTTTCCCTATGATGGAGGTTTCGTCTCTCACTCGCACACTACAGCGCTTAGGCCTCAATAGACAACAGACGCCTGTGAGTTTCCCCTTCTCGTGGTGAATCTGCGCTGTTTGTGGGACGCGGTCCTGGATGACATGGTTAGTTTCACAATTTCTGTAGGATTACTCTTTCGGCCACATATTTAAATATTTAAATGCCACCACAATGGAAAAGGAAACGAATTCAACATGAATTTGAAACAGTGGGTTAAGACTGGTTAAACTCTTTCCTGCGTAGATATCCAGAACAGAGTGACGCCAGTCTAGGGGTCTTTTCTGGGCAGAAGCAGCGGGAATGTGTACGGAAATTGTTGGTAATTATTTTGAAGTATTGGCAGAAGTATTGAAGGAAAATGATTTGTTTGATAGTCCAGGAAGAATTTTGAATTTGAGTCTGCAATGCAGGCAATCAACCATCCTGCTTCTGTGATAACGGAAAAAGGTACCAAAACTGTCAACGTAGTAACGTCAGAAGAGAAAGGCGAAAATGTAACTGTTCTGGCTTCTTGTAATGCTGCAGGCCCATTTAGGCCTCCTGTTCTGATATTTGAGGGGGTAACAAATCAAGCAGAGTTTGCTGATGGTTTGCCTCCGGGCTTCGACGTTTACATGAACCCAGAGTCTTCATACGTTAGTGCAGACTTGTTCTACAGATAGTTCACGTGTCATTTTCTGAAACACAAGCCATTGGGAAAGCCCCTTATCATTTTAGACGGACACGCGTCTCACAGCAGTTCTCCGCCGTTGCTTCAGACAATTGTCGACAGTGATGTGGTAATGACCTGCCTACCTATTCACTGCAAAATGGTTCAAATGGCTGTGAGCACTATGGGACTTAACTGCTGAGGTCATTAGTCCCCTAGAACTTAGAACTACTTTAACCTAACTAACCTAAGGATATCACACACATCCATGCCCGAGGCAGGATTCGAACCTGTGACCGTAGCGGTCGCGCGGTTCCAGACTGTAGCGCCTAGAACCGCTCGGCCACTACGGCCGGCCTATTCACTGCACTCACACCTTGCAGCATCTGGACGTGTCAGGTTTTGGGCCCCTAAATGCATATTTCCGGTAAGAAGTTTCAGCTTGTGCTGCACAAAGCGGTAAATGGAAAATCATTAGAGATCAAAACGGTCGACTAATCGGTGCAGCCTGGAGTAAAGCCTCGTTCGTAGGAATAGCGGCTTTGAACCCATGGGCGTTTGTTCCTTCACTCAAACCGAGTACGTCAACACCTTCTCAAAGTCATACACAAATGAATCGTCACCATAGTCATCAACAAAACAAGCTTCCAGTTATATGGACCCCTCACCTTTCAGAGAGCTCTCCACAACCATCCACATCTGGTACATCACCTAATAAAATGGCACGTACGGAACTTCTCCAGAAAATAAACCCGATACCAAAACTTTCCAAATCAGCCTCAGTAAGACGAAAGCTCAACCCAAAGCACTTACTGACGGATACTACAAAGACTGAAGAGAAGCGAGAAAAACAGACAAAAAAAATACCACAAGAAAGCAGAACGAGAAGGTGGAAACAATATCGTCTTTCGCTGCACGAGGCAGGACACGACCAGCTAAGAAGGCCATCGCAGAACTGGAAATAACCCAATCAATTCAGAAACCAACCGCTGCTGTAAATGTTGGCAAAATTATTCTCAAACAACAAAAAAGATAACTGGATCCATTGTGTGAGTTGAAACCATTGGCTCCACGAAACAAGCTCTACATATATGGACATGTGAGTAGATTGTGGTAGGAAAGATGGTAGAGAACAAAGCAGTAAGAAAAAATCTATGTAAATTTGTACCTTGTACGCTGTACATCTAAATTAAAATATTACGTAAATTAATGTTGTAAATAATGACTCAGTTCATGTAGCTACTCAATTGCATGTATATAAGTTCAAATGGTTCAAATGGCTCTGAGCACTATGGGACTCAACTGCTGAGGTCATTGGTCCCCTAGAACTTAGAACTAGTTAAACCCAACTAACCTAAGGACATCACACACATCCATGCCCGAGGCAGGATTCGAACCTGCGACCGTAGCGCTCTTGCGGTTCCAGACTGCAGCGCCTTTAAACGCACGGCCACTTCGGCCGGCCATGTATATAAGTGTCATGCTGTATGTTATATTGCTCAATTACATTAAAGTTGAAGAAATCAGGTTAAATTTGATTTCGTTATTAATTATTTCTCACGGAGTATCCTTCCCGAAAAAGGTCGACATCTATACCGGGTTCCAAGGAGACATGAAAATCGTGAACCAATTCCTTTGTTTCTCTTTAACCCCTTTTATTTACACTTACCAACGTTTCACTATTATATGATCTAGTTCAAACATTTTAAACTTACGCTCTATCAATGTTTAAAGTAATTCTACCTCGATATAACAAAAAACATAGAACGTGCGGAATCCGTACCGGATTTACCGTACTGATCGTTGTTCTGTTCAAAAATGGTTCAGATGGCTATAAGCACTATGGGACTTAACATCTGAGGTCAACAGTTCCCTAGACCTAGAACTACTTTAGCCTAACTAACCTAAGGACATCACAAACTTCCATGCCCAAGTCACGATTCGAACCTGCGACCGTAGCAGCAGGCTGTATATATTTTTTCAGCATTTTTTGTGTGTTAAAATTGTTTACTTTGGATTATAATGATTTTGTATGTACAGGTGCAGTGTTTTGCAGTTAAGAGTGAAGCTGAACACTACGAGTGAGACTGACTGTCCTCATTTTGGATGGTCAGGTTCTGTGTGCTCAAAACTGTATCTGAAATTTATGTGAGGGCCGAGCTCCTAAACAATTTAATTCTGGTGTCGACTGCTCCTCAGGATGCGTATTCGGCCAACTGTTCACTGTTGTTTTCTGGTAATCATCTTGTCATCTTAACATTAAATTTATTCGATCGGCCTGTGTCGTCCTTTTGAAACGGGGAAAGTTTACTATGTAGTATTTCGACGAGTCAGCGAACAACGAGACAACCAGTGATCTCTATACTACCTGGATGTTGAACATCAGCAGTCTGATAGTGCCGGCCACAGAAGGTCTCTTTCCTTTCTTGCCAAATGACAATATGGCTGCTAGGAAATGTCTCTAGAACACAAAAAGAGAATACTTTTCGATACCGCTCACACATCAGCCTATTACATCACAAGTAGGCAGGACCGATGGAAATTTGTCTGTCAAACTATACCATGACGGACGATTCAAAGTACATGATCTCCAGAGACGCTGCAGAACTACACTCAGAGACCACACTTCTACTTCCAGATTGTATAGGTATCACTGGAGACAGCGGAGCATCTACACCGGAGATGCTACACCTGTCGTCACAGGTAGGAAGCTGGAGCACGCACATCTCTGCAATCACTTTGCCGATTGCCAGCCAACATTACAGTACTGCGAGCTGTCAACACGAATTCCCATCTATAAACATTATTAAAGAGCATTTGTAAGTTCAAACTAGTTTTCAGTTTACCTTTCAACAGCTCTGCAGTAACACCTCAGATTACAATTAGGTTCTGTGCCGTGAAAGTCTATTTCAAAAGGCAGAACTTCACGTAACTGACTCACAACGAATTACGTTGATATAACCAATGTAATGAGGCCTTTATAATCTCCTAACTACGAGATGAAATCAAAACTCCTTACAGACACATCGAAAGCCAGACCATCACCCATTCTTTAGTGCTGACATAAACTTTAGCACAATCAGGGTTCACTTCTTTGTTGATTGTTCTGCTTAATACTTAAAGTACGCCACCAAGGACGTTCTGAATTCTACCAGATCTAAAATGCTAACATTAATAAGCAAATACGCATCAATTTAACTAGCCTCGTGAAGGGTTTCTCTGCGTACCCACATTTCCTGTATTATTTGTTGCTGCGATTGCCCTTGCCAAATAGTATTTAATCTGTTTATTTGTCTCACCTATATGTATTTATTTTGTGTGTGACCGAAGTGTGCTTGTGTTCCGTACTCGTGATCTCAGTCATTCATTCTCAGAGACAGATGATTGTACACACTAGTTCCGGACAGAGGTAGTCTGCTTACGAGTTCCACATGCGTGGAGACGCGCGCGACGTTTTAGTCGCCACAACCCATTAGGTATTTTGCTGAACGTCTTGATGCAGAAATTTTACATGTTATGTGCAGTAATTTTATGAGGTAATTGGCAGTATGAGGGAAGGTATCGGCTGTGTATTTACTTGTAGGCCACGGTGGGTTTCGGTAGATCGAACAACTGATGGCAATATACGCAACTGGATTGGTAAAACATTTGTGGCACAACTTGAATAAAAGAAGGGATCGTTTGATGGGACACAGCATGAAGTATCAAGGAATCGTCAGTTTCGTTATGGAAATGTAGGGGCGGGGTAAAAATTACAGAGGGAAACCAAGGCTAGGCCACAATAAGCAGGTTCAAGGGGTGTAGGTTGTGGTAGCCACGCAGAGACAAAGATGGTTGAATAGGGAAGACTGCTGTGGAGAGCAACAACAACAACAACAACAAAGATGAACTGCACGCCACAGAAATCCGACTAACAGCCATTTGAGACAGACTTTGAGGTAAAGATGTATATATTCCGGAAGCCTTGGAGCTAACATTCCAATGATGTTCGGGCTCACATGCGGTTCCTCTTCGTCGAAATGTCTTGGCTCAAACTCGTCTAGGGGTTGAACCGCACGTGTCGCATTACTAGCCCTAAATTAGACACTTGTGACTCTTTGATTAAATTGTCTGGCTGATGGCAAGTTTGAGAAATCCAAAGTTAACATATAAAATCAGTATTAATAATATCTGGAACTAAATTAACGACCCATAAATGATGTAGGCATCATAGTTTCGATTTGGTTAGAATAACGTTTATTCAGAAAGCAAACTAATGGAGAAAGTGGTCGTATTTAGAGTTACTGTTACACTCGAGCGCATATCCATTTGACACAGTTCGAACATTCAGAATCTCATCGCGAAATACCAGTTATCTACGTGAAAAGTTGAGTTCACACGAGGCGCGCGGCTGCTCACCGCACCGCCGCGATACCACACAACTCAAAATTTTCTAAGTCTTCTCAGTTCCTGGCTGCCTAAAGACCGGCTGTCCGCTTCCGCGACTCAATCCGAACTGTACCCTTTGTTGTCTCCAGCCGAACTGTCCGCTTCTGCGTCTGCCCCCGCATTGTACCCTTTGGTGTGTAGACCAGAACTGTCCGCTCTCACCTCTGCACCAGCACTCCCTCTGCCCGTCCCCGGGCGCGTTTCTCGCGCGCCAAATATCCTCGCTCAACTGACTGGGGCAGTTTTCTTTCCTGACGCCGTCCATCTGATTGGCTACAGCTTATTCTACACTATTTTACATTTCGACATATTTAAATAACCAAATCTTGACCACTTCCCGTTCTAAATAAAATAACAGTAATGTTGTTGTTGTGGTCCTCAGTCCTGAGACTGGTTTGATGCAGCTCTCCATGCTACTCTGTCCTGTGCATCTTCATCTCCCAGTACCTACTGCAACCTACATCCTTCTGAATCTGCTTAGTGAATTCATCTCTTGGTCTCCCTTTACAATTTTTACCCTCCACGCTGCCCTACAATACTAAATTGGTGATCCCTTGATGCCTCAGAACATGTCCTACCAACCGAGCCCTTCTTCAAGTTGTACCACAAACTTCTCTTCTCCCCAGTTCAATACCTATTCAATACCTCCTCATTAGTTACGTGATCTACCCACCTAATCTTCAGCATTTTTGTGTAGTACCACATTTCGAAAGCTTCTATTCTCTTCTTGTCCAAACTATTTATCGTCCATGTTTCACTTCCGTACGTGCCTACACTCCATACAAAAACTTTCAGAAACGACTTCCTGACACTTAAATTCTATACTCGATGTTAATAAATTTCTCTTCTTCAGAAACGCTTTCCTTGCCATTGCCAGTCTACATTTTATATCCTCTTTACTTCGACCATCATCACCTATTTTGCTCCCCAAACAGCAAAACTCCCTTACTACTTTAAGTGTCTCATTTCGTAATCTGATTCCGTCAGCATCACCCGACTTAATTCGACTACATTCTTTTATCCTGGTTTTGCTTCTGTTGATGTTCATCTTATACCCTCCTTTCAAGACACTGTCCATTCTGTTCAACTGCTCTTCCAAGTCCTTCGCTGTCTCTGACAGAATTACAATGTCATCGGGGAACCTGAAAGTTTTTATTTCTTCTTCATGGATTTTAATACATACTCCAAATTTTTCTTTTGTTTCCTTCACTGCTTGCTCAATATACAGATTGAATAACATCGGGGAGAGGCTACAACCCTGTTTCACTCCCTTCACAACCACTGCTTCCCTTTCGTGTCCTTCGACTCTTATAACTGCTATCTGGTTTCTGTACAAATTGTAAATAGCCTTTCGCTCCCTGTATTTTACCCCTTCCACCTTCAGAATTTGAAAGAGAGTATTCTACGTCTACAAATGCTAGAAACGCAGGTTTGCCTTTCCTTAATGTAGCTTCTAAGATAAGTCGTAGGGTCAGTATTGCCTCACGTGTTCCATTATTTCTACGGAATCCAAACTGATCTACTAGTTTTTCCATTCGTCTGTAAAGAATTCCTATTAGTATTTTGCAGCCGTAACATATTAAACTGATAGTTCGACAATTTTCGCATCTGTCAACACCTGCTTTCTTTGGGATTGGAATCATTAAATTCTTCCTGAAGTCTGAGGGTATTTCACCCGTCTCTTATATGTTGCTCACCAGATGGTAGAGTTTTGTCATGACTGGCTCTCCTAAGGCTGTCAGTAGTTCTAATGAAATGTTGTTTACTCCCGGGGCCTTGTTTCGACTCAAGTCTCTCAGTGCTCTGTGAAACTCTTCACGCGGTATCTCCCATTTCATCTTCATCTACATCCTCTTCCATTTCCATAATATTGTCCTCAAGTACATCGCCCTTGTATACATATATAAGAAACGTTAAATTCCTTACACTAAACCAATACAATTTCCTCCTCAACTTTGAATGTCACGTCCAGTAGCCTTGCACCAACGTGCTTTCTGATAAATAAATAAAGAACAAACGTAATTATTATGCACTAAATTTTACAACAAATTACAACAAATATACTGTTTCCTAATTATTCAATAAGGTGTCATGTTGTCAGCATTCATTGTGTTCTGGGTGGAGGAAATGATGTTCTGATGCTTAACTGAAAAATACTGATAATTTAAATTTGCTATATCTTTTAAGCAAATAAACTTACTGAGTTGATATTTACAACAATTGTCGTTTTAATGATGCACGCCTAAAGGAAATGTCGATCGTTAAGGTCGACCAAAGCGTTCAGATAATAGCATTCAGGTTTTTGTTATAAAACTTGTTAATTTCATTTAAACAGTAAATCCTAAACTATTATAGATGTGATCGATATTCACATTTTATTGGGATCACCATAAAAATTTATGGAGAGTGGCAGATTAAAATTACTGTGGATTGATTCCCTGCACTACTACAGAATTAAATAGTTATCATAAATGTTTCCCTTCATAACACTGCTACGTCTCCTCGGCTTCTACTGGGTTTCCCTATGATGGAGGTTTCGTCTCTCACTCGCACACTACAGCGCTTAGGCCTCAATAGACAACAGACGCCTGTGAGTTTCCCCTTCTCGTGGTGAATCTGCGCTGTTTGTGGGACGCGGTCCTGGATGACATGGTTAGTTTCACAATTTCTGTAGGATTACTCTTTCGGCCACATATTTAAATATTTAAATGCCACCACAATGGGCGTTACTCACAGCCTGAAAGTACAGCCGCTGCTGGACTGACGATATGCTATGTGTGACTGCCTTGCAAGGTCTCAACCGAACATCTTTCTTGAGTGAATAGAGTCCAAATTGTCAGAGAACATTCCTCTATTTAATTGTGAATGTCGTCTGTTATACCGCCAGGGGCTTCAGCTAGAAGTATGCGGAGCCCCGAGCTGAGTCTGACATTGCTTCCATTTACTTGTGTCAGGCTCCTTCTTTCTCCTTTCGTGCCGGCCTCCCTTGGCCAACTCTTGCTTTTTCGACCCAAATGGTATTACGTTTCAAGGCGTGAGGGTACCTTTCCAATTTTCTTATTCGTATCTCCAACCCAACTCCTGGGGGGGGGGGGGGGGGGGAGAGAGGGGGAACGGGAACCCACCCCTTAAGAAAAGCCAGCAATCCTGTGAGCTGAGTGAGTAACACCGCAGGATGGACGAGTGGCCAGCACCGTCTCTTCGTAAGAAAAGTAAACATGCTTTCAAGATTACAAGTAAGCCTCTGAACATTACTGATAAAACCAGACGACGGCAATGGCAAAGAAACGGTATACGATTTGGAATGGGGAATGTAAGGAATCTGTAGCAGGCAGGAGCTGCAATTGGTTTTGTCAAAGAAATTGAGAGGTGCGAACCAGACCTAGCTGCACTGTAAGAAATCCGGTGGGAGGATGCTGGAAGCATGGTTTTAGGAAACTGTACTATTTTGTATGGGGGCTGTGAACGAGGTCATATGTTACGTACTAGTTTTTGCGTCAGTAAGACTTTGGCTTCTAATGTTTCAGAGTTCGTGTCAGTCAGCCCAAGAATATCTGTTCGAAATGTGGAAGTAAAACGTATGAAGGCGGCTTTTGTGAACTTTCATGCTCCCACGGAGGAGAGCAAAAGTGAAGTGGAAGACGAGTTCTATGCACAGCTAGAGGCAGTGATGGACGCTATACCAAATGGACACCTGAGGATCCTCCTTGGTGATATGAATGCCAAAGTTGGGAAAGAACAATTATTCCATGACACAACAGGAAGGCAGAGTCTACACGACCTAAGCAATGATAATAGGGTGAGGTTCATCAGCATCGCTACATCATCAGGGTTGTTCATCTCCAGCACAGACTTCCAGCGGAAAAACATACATAAGGGACCTGGGTGCCACCAGATGGGAGAACTATATATCAAATAGACCATGATGCCATTGATTTAAGAGCCAAGAGATGGGTGTGAGACGTTAAGACAGCGCGGCGTGGCGAAGGTGGGAGTGATCATTTCATGGTCAGAGGCGTTTTAAACGTACAGTATAAAGGAAGAACGGGGCCTAATTTAAGAAGAGTTGAAAGGTACCATGTGGAGAAACTGAAAGATGAAGCAACGAAGACCGAACACCATGTGCAACTCAGTAACGCTTTGAAGCACTCAGTGAAATAGACGAGAATCAGGACCTTGCACTAATGTGGGGAAACATCCAGAGCTCAGTTAGGGATACGGCAAAGGAAACACACATGGCAAACACAGTGGGCAATAAAGTCTGGTTTGGAGAGGAAAGTACAGATGCCCTGGAAAGGAGGAAGGAAGCCACGAGCAAGTGCTGAAGGGGACAATTCTGGTAGCGGGCAAAGCACTATTTTAGGAGGAAGACTACACAAGCAACTCTGAGAAGAGCAGAAAGGAAATATATAAGGGATATCATCATTGAAGCAGAAACAGACTTCAGAGGACAAAAGACGATGGAAATGTTCTGCAAAGGTCACCAGTTCAAGCAGAAATATGTCAAAGATTCCCATGATACGATCCTGACCACCGATAGCGATATAGCTGAGAGATGGACAGAGTTCTTTCGGTAGCTGCTAAATTGTGATGAACCCGAACGGCAGTTTGATTTTCTATGCCAAATTACAGCCGATGCAGATTGTACCCCACCTACCGTGGATGAGATAAAAACCAGAATCAGACACCTTAAGCAGAATAAGAGTACAGGTGAAGATGGAATACAGGCTGAAATGATCCTGGCAGGAGGAGAGAAACTTGCAGAAAGAATACACCGACTGATACTGGTAATATGGACCAAAGAAGAACTACCAGCAGAATGGAAAACAGCTCTGATTTGTCCCACACATAAGAAGGGCGACAAACTGAAATGTAGCAACTATCGAGAAATCGCCCTGCATAACGTCTGCTGTAAGATCCTGTCCAATTGCCTCACACACAGAATTCAGCCGGTGGCAGAATCGGTGTTGGGGGAGTACCAGGGAGCTTTCTGGCCAGGACGGTCAACAGCAGGCCACATCTCCAGTCTCCGGCAGCTCACTGAGAAACTGGGTGAATATGGTTAAGAAGGCCTATGATTGTATACATCGAAAGAGCCTGCTCAGTTGTTTAAGGGAGTTTGGCATGGCAGAGAAACTCATCAATCTGATAAAGATGTGTTGAGCGAAACACATGCAAAGGTGAAGATGGGAAATTGGGTAACTGAGGAATCTGAAATTGTGACAGTACTCAGGCAAGGAGATGGGTGTCCCCCATGCTGTTCAACTTTGCCCTTGAGAAGATCGTACGTGAGACCTTCCAAGAGAACGAAGGGATTGAAATCGAAGGGAAGAGACTGGCTTACTTAGCCTATGCAGACGACATCCGTTTACTCTCTAGAGCTGAATAGGAGTTGGATCTAATGACCAGAGAACTGCCGACCGTGGTGGCCACGCGGTTCTAGGCGCTGCAGTCCGGAACCGTGCGACTGCTACAGTCGCAGATTCGAATCCTGCCTCGGGCATGGATGTGTGTGATGTCCTTAGGTTAGTTAGGTTTAAGTAGTTCTAAGTTCTAGGGGACTGATGACCTCAGATGTTAAGTCCCACAGTGCTCAGAGCCATTTGAACCATTTGAACCAGAGAACTAAAGGAGGCTGCCAGCAAACTTGGGCTAAACATAAACGAAACCAAGACACAGTACCTCGTTATGACGCGTGGTCAAAGTCAGACTGCTGGTCATCTACAATCACTGCAGCTGGGAGTCCAGTCTTACAAGAGAGTGCATGTAATTAAATACCTGGAGGCACTTTTCAATGAGGGGCACTTTTCAATGAGAACTCGTCATGTGAAGCAGAGATCAATGCCAGAATACAAGCAGGAAACCGGTCTTACCACGGCCTAGCACAATTCCTTCCGTCCGTATATCTCTCCAGACAGTTCACGATTCGACTATATAAAACCCTGATCCAGCCTGTTGTTCTATATGGCTGTGAGACATGGAGTATCCAGAAACCGGACTTCAATAAGTTCCCCATTTTTGAGAAGTGCTTCGGAAGACTGGATGGAGGATCAGACACAACCAAGAGCTTGAGAAACTATACCAGCAGCCCAACATAGCAGGAACTGCCAAAGCCAAACGAATGCAGTGGGCCGGCCATTTGGCCCGGCTGGAAGATCACAGATGGCGTCGGAAGCTCCTGGATTTCACACCTGCTGGAAAGAGACCCGTAGGGAGACCCAAGAAGCGTTGGAGGGAAGCCTCCATGAAGATTTAAACCAAGCATCAATAGGTGTGGACGGATGGTGGATAGCAGCAATGGACAGAGTACAGTGCAGGAGGAAACTTGTAGCAGCGTGCGGTCCACTGGGCCTGATCATGTAGAATAAGAAGAAGGTGCTGTCTCTTATAAAATCAGACATAGTCTGAAAAGAGTCACACTTTGTAAGAGCAATTAATTAGTCTCTCTAGTTGTTTCTTGGCTATGGAACATATTGGAACAACACCAAATACCATTACGAATGTTGGTCAATTGCTTTTACGATAAGATGACTCTCTACGTACGATTGAACTGGATGGTAAAGCCGTAAAGACAGTTGACACGAATTCGTGAGGAGTGTTGTTACTGTCCTTTCGGACACATTGACTTAGATTTATCGTGTGTAAGCCACCGCTTATCCTCTTCAGTTTGGTTATAAAGTTGCTGGCGATCGGTTCGTTTGATGGTAGTCTCACCGAAACATGTCAGACATAGTTTAGGTTATCTTTTTTTGCCACATATTGGTAGCTTTACTTGTTAGCGTGAATACAGCTTGAGGAGATGCGAGTATGTCCGTTCGTTATTTAATGATAACCATTCAAATGAAGAGATGGGTGTACTAAATTATTATTGTCTTGTGGCACTTTTCACTGTAGGGAAGGCGAAGGAGTTTAGCGGTTCCTCGAGGCTGTAATAAGAGTTAAGGGAAAACAGATAATTCCTGACTGGCTTGCACTGTGTTAAAAATGGATACTTGCGTGGTACGTAAAAATTACGGAGTATAATTCTTACACATTTCAAGGGCGTGTAAATTTACGATTTCATTGTCAAAACTTGAAAGAAATAATAGTTTTCTCCAGGTCAGCTCACCAGAGCAGCTCTATTCCTCCTGCATACCGATCTAATGGAGGCAGATATCCTTTTTCTAGATCGTAAAACTAGCCATAATCATGAAATTCCTTGTGTATGCTGCGACTAGCGGTTCCACTGAGAATCATTCTCAAATTGCGGGTGAATATGATTTTAAAAATTATTATTTTCTCTCACTAAGCAGCCAACAATTTTTCCAACACCGTCAATAAACGTAAGTCACACAAAAGGAGATTTTACTCTGGCGATCGTTTACATGACGTAAATATATACATACTTATCATATTTATAGTATACATATGTACAGAGCAACAACAGTGTTGTTACACAAACGTTTGTTTCTTTAATTCTATACGCAACTGAGCGCATGACGCCGAGCAGAGAACAGTAACAAGCAAATATTTTCTAGAATCACATCATAAAAATCTGGAAAAAGAGATTCTGAAAGTTTTTCCCAATGGCAGAAAAAGCAGCATATCAGGTTATATCGTCCCCCTCGTTTTTATTTTATTGTAAGATGTGGTAGGGATTATTGGGAAAAAAAGTAAAGGATAACATACTGTTGGCGTGGCGTATATTCTGCACGCTCGTACATGAGGCTTATATATATACTGATGATAGTCAAGGTTACTACACAGGCCAAATATGAGTAAAGATGGGTACAGTTTTGCCTGTCAACGTTTAGTTACGTAATCTAAATTCACGGCTATCTGAAAGATAATCACAAACGGCACGAAACTGTTACTGCTGTTGGCCGTTAAATTAAATGTTGCGAAGAGAATGACGATGTAATCACGTACGTAGCGTAAGGATTTGTACTCACGATAAATAATTTCATTGATAGCATTTTAGGTTATGCATTTCGTTGACAGAAATAAGTTTCATTACAAACTCAAAGATATCGTGAAGTAAAGTCTTGTTGCCTACTGCCGTTAGATCTATCTATGTAATTCCGTAAAAAGCCTGATAAAATGAGCTTCGCAAATGTTAATGCTTGATGTATTTGCATCCCACACATCCAACCAAAAGTCAGAAAACTAGACATCCTTGAAACACTCCAAATATGCAAACACCAAACAAAACAACTGGAATTCATCTTAAATGACAAAAATGACAATATTTGCTATAGTATCATCTCTGTCTTCAGCAACTGCCTACATCCTTTAAAATGCACACACACACACACACACACACACACACACACACACACACATATACACACACACACACACACACACACACAGAGCCGGCTGGTGTGGCCAAGCGGTTCTAGGTGCTTCAGTCTGGAACCGCGCGACCGCTGAGGTCGCAGGTTCGAATCCTGCCTCGGGCATAGATGTGTGTGATGTCCTTAGGTTTAAGTAGTTATAAGTTCTAAGGGACTGATGACCTCAGATGTTAAGTCCCATAGTGCTCAGAGCCATTTGAGCCATTTCGACATACACACACACACACACACACACACACACACACACACACACACACACGCACATACACACACACACCTTAATATTTACCATAAATACTGACAGCCACCAAGAGTACAAGACATTGACCTCATTTACAGATAATTCATCACACCAAGAGCTTGTACCCCTTGTCAGCTTTAAACTACATGTACATCAACTATTGGCACAAATTGTATATCTATCTGCATATTTTAAAGCATCAAGCAATGTATTACCCCAACCTTAGGCAGCTAATATATGTAACATGTTATCTTAAGACTAGTTGCCCTGTAAATGTTTGCTCTCATGCAATCACTCTTTCCACCCTCTCTCTCCATCTCTCTCTCTCTCTCTCTCTCTCTCTCTCTCTCTCTCTCTCTTCCTCTCCTTCTGCCTCCAGCCTCTCACATCTGTCAATTAATCCCAATCAAATATTGTCATCTATGTATAATTTTACTGCTGTAGCCAATATGATTATTGTACTTAAAGTCTGTAACATTTCACCCGATTGTTATTAACAAGTATGAAGTTTAAGCCATTTTAACATTTCACCTGTTTGTATAAACGAGTATGAATGTTAAGCTGTTTTAACTTGTCAAAATCGGATTTCACCTGAAGTACACAAAAATATATTCGACACCTCAAAACAAACACCTCCTAATTAAATAATTATTCTGTAATAATGTTGTTACGATGTATATTCTTTGTACTTTGCGATTATGTCTTCTCTACTGCTATACTAACCTTGCACCCAGCAGATTCCAGACGCCATATTTGTTTACAAATGTGACGGTATACATGTGATGTGTTACGACAGCGAAACGAACCTGTGACTATTGGAGGTACTCTATTTTACTTAATTTATGTTTACCATTAGATATCAGTTAAATTTTTTGTCGGAAGAAATCCAAAATCATGTTCTGAAATAGTGTCTTGTTTCTCCATTAGGCAGTGCCACAAATTCTTCCAAAAAATCGTAACACAACACACACAAACGTCATACTAACTAATGTAAATCCACCTGATAATGGAGGTTTAAACCTTTGAAACGCGTCGTGGAAATAAATAAAACGGCGACTGGTAACAGTAAATTTGTTGTTTCATTTAATGTCAATAACAGTCACGGTAAAGCCTAACCTAAAATGTTCGCATTTAAAGTCTTGTAAAGATACTGCAGATTGACATCTGTGTAGAGACTTCACGAGAGAAGCTGGCTATAATCGCACAGTCAGTCTGTCTCCCGAAAAAGCCTTCAGGTTCGATCTTCCTACGAGTAAAAGACCTTCATTTCCTCATTGTGAGTGCTCAGGCCTGGACAATGAACTGCTGGAGCAGGAGGGACATAGCTTCATCCATGGGGAGCCGATTTGTCGGATGCATTCGTTAAAAGTATGGAACTATCAATTCCGCTATTTTCTGCGTACAACTTTTGTCACCTAACAGATGTCTGCACGATAAGCTATCCCCTATCGCGCGTCTACTGTGGGGCTGAACAGGGTACTCTGTACTTCGGGTCCACGAATGAGTACCTAGCTGGAAAATTCACGACGCTACGTCACCTCACCATGGATGCATTGCCCATCGACTATTGAAACAGGTCGACTTTTGCAATCGTAGTTTCCAGCTCGCAGACAGCAGTCAACGGTTTCATCAAGTTACTGGAACGGCCACAATCCCTAATCTTGTCTACTGGCGAAAACGAAATCAAAAAAGGAAAAAAAGTGGTTTTGAAATTAAGAGGACTAAATTAGATAAAAAAATATGGCTGCTGGGCATGATCTTATTGCAGCAGAAGAGGGCTTCATGCCGCATTGAATTCACATAATTAGAAATGATGCAGAGTAGTTTCCTTACAGTATAACAGAGGTTAATTTGCGGATAACCATCTGGTATTCGTATTGCTTTATCATTATTCTGATTGTAATTTTTCACATCATAGCAACTGTAAACCACAGTTTTAAAAAACAAAAACGCTGGGGGTTTCCACTTAATTATTTTTGATTCCAGTAACAGGTTTCGAACTAGATGACCATAATCAGACGAAAAGGCTCTTAACCGTACAACATTTATAATGGGGATGTATGAAAAAATTTATTCACCTTACAAATTAACATAAAAGCAGCGTAGTTATAAAACTACGTGTTACCAGACGACGTGAAGAGGCGGTTCACGAAGCTGCTGTGCGTACCAATTGCTACCTGCCACCAACTCCTAACTTTCTAGCAAACGCTAGACGTTATAAAGAGAAAGCTCCGTCCACCGTTCCCCAAGTGATCCACAAAAAACGCGATCGAAATGCACAAGTAACGTGTGCATGAAAAGAATAACATACAGTAGATGCAAACGTAATACAAAATCGCTTAAAACAAACAAACGCGTATAGAAGGCCGATTGTAGCAGGCAGTATACTAAATACTGTCCTCTGTTGTGTACTTGAACTAGATGTTTCATTGTACACACGTTGTGGAGGTGTCTGCCACAGACAATCTATTCAGCCAAGAACATTTAGTCTGTGGCGGACGCTGACAGTAGTCACGGAGACTCAAGTATGCTCCAGTCAACTTCTTCTGCCTGCACACCAGTGTAGCCACCTGCATAATATCGTGTAGGGCCACAGCGAGCACGCAGAAGTGCCGCAACAACACAACGTGGTATGGACTCGACTAACGTCTGAAATAGTACTGGAGGGAATTGACACCATGAATCTTGCAGGGCTGTCCATAAATCCGTACGAGGGACTGGAGATCTCTTCTGAACAGCACGTTGCAAGGTATACAAGATAAGCTCCTTAATGTTCACGTCTGGAGGTTTGGTCGCTGGCGGAAGTGTTTAAACTCAGAAGAGTGTTCCTGGACCCACTCTGTAGCTATTATGGACGTGTAGGATGTCGCATCGTCCTGCTGGAATTGGCTAAGTCCTTCAGACTGCACAATGGACCTGAATTGATGCAGGTGATCAGACAGGATGCTTACATACATTTCACATGTCAGAGTCGTATCTACACGTAACAGTTGACCCATATCACTCCAACTGCACATGCCCCACACCTTTAAAGAGCCTTCACCAGCTTGAACAGTCCCATGTTGACATGGAATCATGAGGTTGTCTCCATACCCGTACATGTCCATCTGCACGATACAATTTGAAACGAGACTTGTCCGACCAGGCAACATGTTTCCAGTCATCATCAGTCCAATGTCGGTGTTGTCGGGCCCAGGCGAGGTGTAAAGCTTTGTGTCGTGGAGTCATCAGGGGTGCACGAGTGGGTCCTTGGCTCCGAGAGCCGGTATCGGTGATGTGGGTCGCATGCTGACACTTGTTAATGAAAAAATGGCTCTGAGCATTATGGGACTTAACTTCTGAGGTCATCAGTCCCCTAGAACTTAGAACTATTTAAACCTAACTAACCTAAGGACATCACACACAGCCATGCCCGAGGCAGAATTCGAAACTGGACCGTAGCGGTCTCGCAGTTCCAGACTGTAGCACCTAGAATCGCTCGGCCACTTCGGCCGGCACTTGTTAATGACCCAGCATTGAAATCTGCAGCAATTTGCGGAAGGGTTGCACTTCTGTCACGTTGAACGATTCTCTTTAGTCAACGTCGGTCTCGTTCTTGCAGGGTCTTTTTCCGGTCGCAGCGATGTCGGAGATAAGATGTTTTACCGGATTTCTGATATTCACGGTACACTCGTGAAGCGGTCGCACGGGAAAACCTCCACTTCATCGCTATCTCGTAGATGCTGTGTCCCATCGCACGTGCGCCCACTATAACACCACGTTCAAACTCACTTAAATCTTGATAACTTGCCATTGTAGCAACAGTAACCGACGCAACAACTGCGTCAGACACTTATTGTCTTATATAGGCGATGCCGATCGCAGCGCCACATTCTGCCTGTTTGCATATCTCTATATTTGAATACGCATGCCTATAACAGTTTCTTTAGCGCTTCAGTGTATATTGCCTACCATCCACTGCTATGCAATGTTTAATAGTCACAACCATATACATGCACACCTAGACCGTTTACTTATTAAAATTATTGTGAGCCGTTTAGAACGTCTTACATCAGAACAGAAAAGAGGCACCAATGAAATATTGCTGCCTCTTAATTAGTTGGACCAACTACTAGGTTGTGGATAGGTGATTGTGGTATCAAATGCCCAGTTCCGTTGATCAGCGAATATTTTATGTTGGTTCCATATGCTCGCCACAGGGGACGCAGATAATCTCGTGTAGATATCAGCTGTCACTGTTGCCAGTGTAGCGTCATTGGTGGTTCTGATTTCTCTCCTGTGCGTCAGTGGTGGTTCTTATTTTTCTCCACCTCGGCGACATTTCTCGCTATCCGCCATTCCTGGAAAAAGCGATTCATTTTTATGATGGCCTCCAGAAGATGCAGAGGAAGCGGTATAGACCAGTCAGGCAGACCATTACTAGTTGGCGGGGTGGCAAGTTGCGTCACATGGAATGCACTTTCGGTGATGTGGCACACTCTCTCAGCGTTGTAAACGGCGTCAGCTGGAGCTGCACAATGAGGCGGTTCTTCCAGTTGTGTCCTAAAACACTCCAATTTGATGTTGCGGAAAATATGTCCCACGTCGACACCTATTTTGTAGATGACAGGTAGGTGGTCAGATGATAATGCGGTGCATGTACTCGCAATTACGATTTGTGGCACTCCTCTGACCGGGATGACATCGAGACATCTTTGGCTAATAACGACGACACTTGGCGATCTTCTTACTCGAAAAAGTCACTGCCCTTCGTTGTTCGTCTGGTATTAAAATCGCCACAAAAAAAAGACATTACTGAGGGATGAAAGTAATGGAATAAAAACAGCGGGCTGTAGGGAACCCGTCGGCAGACGACAGGCTGCCACTAAAATGAAGCTGTTGTGTTCTCGGTGAAGACTGCTACAGCTTCTATTCCTTGCAGCTGGGGCAGCTGGAATGAATCGTGTGTGAGCGACGTGCTTGCTTATACAATGCAATGTCCCCACATCCACATCTATATCCATGTCTCTATCCACTGAAACCACCGCTAGTTTCCTGGAGCACAGGCTATATCTGTGAGGCTGTGAGACTGGCAAAAGTGGCCATTCTAGGTCAAGGTGGACGACTGCGATGGTGCAGTTTCTAGGCATGGACGGACTTGGTTTGTATGATGAGTTTACACGACGAAACTCTGTCTCGAAATCTGGCAGAAAGCCCAAAGAGATTCTGGTCATATGCTTTATGTACACCAGTCCCAAGACGCAACAATACTTTTACTGCGCGATAACAATGGTGGTGCTATGGATGACAGCGCCACTAAAGCAGAGATACTAAACACGGTTTTCCGAAATTATTTTACAAAAGAAGGCGAAGTAAATACTCCAGAATCCGAATCATTAATCACTGCCAACATGAGTAAGTTAGAAGTAGATGTCCTCACACTTAAGGCCAGGCTTCCGGTCCAGATTATACAACAGTGATTTTCTTTTCAGACAATGCTGATACAATAGCTCCTTACTCACAAGTCATACAGAGCCGCTTGCTCGTAGAAAGATCTATACCCGAAGACTCTAAAGTTGCACAAGTCCAAATGCACAAGAAAGGAAGAAGTAGTGATCCGCTGAACTACAGACCCATATCACAAACTTCGGTTTGTAGCAGGATTTTGGAACGTATACTGCGCTCGAATATTATAAACTACCTCGAAGAAAACGATTTATTGACAAACAGCCAGCACGGATTCAGGAAATATCATTCGTTTGAAACACAACTAACTCTTTATTCTCAGGAAATAATGATTGCTGTCGACAGAAGACGTCAAATTGATGGCATATTTCTGGATTTCCCAAATGAGTCTGACACCTTTCCTGATAAGCGACTTCTAATTAAATTGCGTGCCTATGGAGTATCATCTCAGTTGTGTGACTGGATTCGTGATTTCCTGTCAGACAGGTTAGAGTTCTCAATAAGTGTCGGAAAGTCATCGAGTTAAACAGAAGTGATATCTGGCATTCCAGAAGTTTTGTAGGCCTACGTTTTTTCTGATCTATATAAACGATTTAGGAAAAAAACTGAGCAGTCCTCTTATATTGTTTTCAGGTGATGCTGTCATTTACCGTCAAGTAAAGTTATCAGATGGTTAACACGTATTGCAAAACTATTTAGACAAGATACGTGTATGGTGCGAAATACTACGTTTGACTTTAAATAATGGAAAGTATGGAGTCATCCATTTGAGCACTAAAAAGAATACTAGAAATCTCGGTTACACGACAAATCACGCAAATATGAAGGCTGTAAAGTCCACTAATTACTTAGATATTACAGTTATGAATAACTTAAATTAGAACGTTCACATAAAAAATGTTGTGGGGAAAACAAAGCAGCCGGCTGGTGTGGCCGTGCGGTTCTAGGCGCTTCAGTCTGGAACCGCGTGACCGTTACAGTCGCAGGTTCGAATCCTGCCTCGGGCATGCTTGTGTGTGATGTCCTTAGGTTAGATAGGTTTAAGTAGTTCTAAGTTCTAGTGGACTGATGACCACAGAAGTTAAGTCCCATCGTGCTCAGAGTAATTTGAACCATTTTGAACCACAGCAAAGCAAAGACTGCTATTTATTGGCAGAACAGAAAATGTAACAGAGTTACTAAAGGGTCTGCTTACACTAGATTTGTCCGTCCTTGTATGGATTATTGAGGTGCAATATGGGATCCCTGACAGAGAGGATTGACGGAGGACATCGAAAAAGTAAAAGAGGGGCAGCTCGTTTAGTATCATCGTGAAATAGGGGAGTGAGAGCTACTGGTGTGATAGACGAACTGGCGTGGCAGTCATAAAACAAAGGCGTTTATCGCTGCGCCAGGACCTTATCATGAAATTTCAATCATCAATTATCTCCCGATAGTGTGAAAATATTTTGTTAGCGTCCACATACAAAGGGGAAATGATTGTAATGAAATAAGAGAAATCATAGCTGTCACGGAACGATTTAACCGTTTTCCCCACGTGCTGTTCGAGAGTGGAACGGTAGAGAAGCAGCTGACAGGTGGTTCGATGAAACCTGTGTCAGGCAGTTAATCGTGAATTGCTGAGAAATCAAGCAGATATAGATTTAGAAAATCTGAAATTTTAATATGGTTCCAAAAAGACGATTTAGAGCATGAAATGCTTTGTGTAAACGACGAACTGCGAGAGTAAGTTCTAAATAAAAACAAAATTTTAAAACGTAGTGTCTTATTGGAAACTGACTACGATATTGCGAAATAGATGACAAAGGTATGAGTCCTTCAAACAGCAAAGATTGCAATTGGCAGTATTGGCTACTCTGTTTCTATCATGTGCCTACACAATTTTGAAAAGTACCTACGTCAGACTGAAAGCTACTACAGAAGGGAAAAACTGTATGATAATGAAATAATCACGTATAGTAGTAATAAATAAATAAACACTAAGGAAAAAATGAACTTCCCGCCACTTGCCATAGTCTTTTGAATCCAGACGTTGTGATTATTGGGCGTTTACACATGGAAAGCGGTACGGCCTCCTTCCCCTACCACTCCCTCTCCTTTAGATCTGCCATTAATACCATTTACACTGTTCTTCCTCTTCGTACAGCAGAAGCGCGGACGACACCATCGGCCAGCTGTCCTGGATGCTACACGTCACGCACCGCGCGTTACGCTCTCCTCAGGGAACGACGAACAGTGGGTAGATTTTAGTTATATACTCTGCGAGTGACATAACGTAATTTTGGTTGCGTGATTAATTTTCGAGTTATAATTCAAAATGTAAACGTTTCACTTCTGCTTCACTGACTGATGCCCCACACCTGGCTCTGGTCTGAGTGAGTGTGATATGTGAAAATATGTCATCATGGATGAATGGCATTGTGAAAAAAGTTGACTGTGTCTGAAAATGCAAAGAAAGGGCCTCCCGCATTCTAGTGGATTCTGTGGCCTAAGACATTCCCGAAATTGTTAGCCTCGAGGTCTGTTGTTTGCAGCCGTCTAGAACGAAATTAGAATTGTATTAGTACCTTCAGCTGCTAACGGGTGTTGATATAAATCAACGGGGACAGGTATTACCCGTGTTAAAATAGACTGTTTACCAATCGCCACCTTCGTGAAGCTTCTACCTCCTTCCTCTACACCCTGGCCAGGCTATATAATGTGTTCCTGTCAACCGCCTACTACCCCGACCTGTGGAACACATCCCGTATCCTGATGTTCCTTAAACCCGACAAACTGGCCGAAGTGGCCGAGCGGTTCTAGGCGCTACAGTCTGGAACCGCGCGATCGCTACGGTCGCAGGTTCGAATCCTGCCTCGGCCATGGATGTGTGTGATGTCCTTAGGTTATTTAGGTTTAAGTAGTTCTAAGTTCTAGGGGACTGATGATCTCAGAAGTTAAGTCACATAGTGCTCAGAGCCACTTGAACCACTTGCACCAAACCCGACAAATCGCCATCCGCTGTCTCCTCCTACTGTCCCATCAGCCTTACCTAGGTCTTCAAAAGGTCTTGGAATCCATCTTCACCCGACGCATCCACCAGCATCTCCGCCAGCACCGCCTCCTTCCCACTATCCAGTGTGGCTTTCGACCAACATTCTGTGCCGATGACCTTCTCCTTCACCTCACTCATCTCCCCTCCGAACAGCTCAACTCCCGTCGACCCGCCATCTTCCTCTCCCTCGACTTTGAGCATACGACCGAGTCTGGCATTGCGGTCTCCTCTTCAAGAGCCAAACCTTCGCCCTTCCTATCAACTACGTCCGTCTGATCGGGTCCTTTCTTTCCCAACGTCCTACCTACGTCACCATCCATAATACGGATTCCTACACCTCCTACCCCTCTGCCAGTGTGCCCCAAGGTTCTGTCCTCTCCCCCCTTCTCTACCTTCTGTATACGACGGACATGCCGCCGCCGTCACCCCCCGTCCACCTTCTCCAGTACGCCGATGACACCACCTTCCTTGCCCTCGACCCCACCCTGCAACGCTCTCAACACCTCCTCCAATCCCATCTTGACCAGTTCACCGCTTGGTCAATCCTTCCAAGACCCAGGCGATCATTGTAGGCAAAACCACCCCTTCCTCCCATCTCCTCAATTTCTATATCACTATTTATGGCCGTCCTATCGCCCTCGCCACCACCCTTAAGTGCCTTGGCGTTACCCTTGACCGTCGCCTCTCTTGGACCCTGGACAGTCCAAGCCAAGGCACACTCTCGACTCCGGGGCTGGACACCTCTACCATCCTCCACACCTATAAATCCCTCATCCTCTCTATCCTCTGCTGCGCCCACCCTGCCTGGATCTCCACCCCTAATGTCTTTTACAAATCCCTTCAAATCCTAGAACGCCATGCTCTCTGTCTCGCCTATCACATCCGTCTCCCCTCCCCCACGCAGATCCTGTATGACCTTATTCCATTCCCGCACCTCCTCCTATTCCTCGAACGGATACGGGTTCTCTACACCTCCTGTAAACTTGACCCCCCTCACCCGCTTGTCTCTCCCATCCTCTCCCACCCCCATCTGTATTCCCATGTCCCACCTCTCCATCTCTCCACTCTCCATACCCTCTCCCAAGGTGGCTTCCACCAACTCCCCCTCCCTGATGATGTTCTCATCCCCTCCATCTACCCCTCTTATCAACTTTGACCCTCCTTCTCCCCTCCCTGTGGTTCCTTAGGGCACCTTCTCTCCCTCCTCCCTTCCTCCCTCTCTCCTCCCCCGGTCTTACCCTACCCCATACCATCTTTCATCCCCCTCCCATCTCCACTGCCACTGGCATCTCCCCTCCCCCTCTTCCCCCTCCTTTTACCCCCTTTGACAGGTCCCTGGACTCGTACACTTCAAGTGAACATTCATGCACCAGAGATCATTACCATCGGTTCGGTGTGTGTGCTGTCTTGTTACTGCTTCACCGACCCACGCTCCATTGTTCACGGGTGTTCTCTCGGTCGTCTGTGTTCGTGTACAGTGCTGACCGTTTTTTTATCTTTTACTCCACCTGTGAACGGCTCAGTGTTTTTTAATTAATGTGTCTATTGTTTTTTGTCCACCGTTGTGTTATGTTTTTCTGTGTCTTCATTTTTTCTCTTTGTACTGACTGTGGCTTAAGAGCGGCGTAATATTGCCGCTGCCAGCCCACCTTTTGTATAAGGTGTCAAAATCACAATAAAAAAAAGGAACGCTTACCAATTGCTGAAAAGGTTGATATCGTGTTGATGTATGGCTATTGTGATCAAAAGGCCCAACGGCCGTGTGCTATGTATGCTGCTCGGCATCCTGGACGACATCATCCAAGTATCCGGATCGTTCACCCGATAGTTACGTTATATAAGGGAACAGGAAGTGGTCAGCCACATGTGAAACGTCAACCACGACTTGCATCAAATGATGATGCCCAAGTACGTGTTTTACCATCTGTCGTGGCTAATCCACACATCAGTAGCTGACAAATTGCGCGAGAATCGGGAATCCCGAAAACGTCGGTGTTGAGAATGCTACATGAACATCGATTGCACCCTTACCATATTTCTATGCACCAGGAAAGGCATGGCGACGACTTTGAATGTCGTGTACAGTTCTGCCATTGAGCACAAGAGAAATTACGGTACGATCACAGATTTTTTGCACGCGTTCTATTTAGCGACAAAGCGTCATTCACAACAGCGGTAACGTAAACCGGCATAATATGCACTATTGAGCAACGGAAAATCCACGATGGCTGCGACGTGTGGAACATCAGCGACCTTGGCGGGTTAATGTATGGTGTGACATTATGAGAGGATGGATAATTGGCCCTCATTTTGTCGATGTATGCTGATTTCCTACGTAATGTTCTACCGATGTTACTACAAGATGTTTCACTGCACGACAGAATGGCGATGTACTTCCAATATGATGGATGTGCGGCACATAGCTCGTGTGCGGTTGAAGCGGTATTGAATAGCATCTTCATGACAGGTGGATTGTTCGTCGAAGCACTATGGTCCGCACGTTCACCGGATCTGACGTCCCCGGATTTCTTTCTGTGGGGAAAGTTGAAGGATATTTGCTATTGTGATCCATCGACAACGCCTGACAACACGCGTCAGCACATTGTCAATGCATGTGCGAACATTACGGATGCCAAACTACTCGCTGTTGAGAGGAATGTCGTTACACGTATTGCCAAATGCGTTGAGGTCGACGAACATCATTTTGAGCATTTATTGCATTAATGTGGTATTTACAGGTAATCACGCAGAAATGATAAGTTCACAAAGGTACATGTATCACATTGGAACAACCGAAGTAAAATGATCAAACGTACCTACGTTCTGTATTTTAATTTAAAAAACCTACCTGTTACCAATTGTTTGTCTAGAATTATGAGCCATATGTTTGTGACTATTACAGCGCCATCTATCACAAGGCGAAAAAAGTGGCCCAATTAAAACATCCATATTTCTTTACGTACTACAAGAATATGTAATAAAAATGGGTGTTCCTATTTAAAAAAAAAAAAACAGTTGATATCCGTTTGACCTATGGTAGCGCCATCTAGCGGGCCAACCATAGCGCCATCCGGTTTCCCCCGTAAAGCTAGACAAATTTCGTTCTTTGTAGTATTTTCGTTTGACGCTTATTTCGTGAGATATTTGGTGGACCACCCTGTATACTTATATGGATATGGTGTCAATCAATTGAAATTTTTTGTGAAATGTGTAGATAAATATTTGGAAAATAAAATAAAAATTACGTATTGAAAGACGGCTAACCTTTACATAATGGCTAAGAGCCTGCGTAAGTATATTTCAGTTTCAGAAGTGGCAGAAGTAATCACTATAGTGCTTAATTTTGGAATGCAGAGCAAATATTTGAAATTGATGTGTAAGTCGCACCTATGTCGCTGCAGAAATTACATTACGAGTAAAAGTATCTTGCCTAGAGATAAAAATTCTCAGTCTCTCAGGAATAAAATTTAATCTTACAGTGACTTCCTTCTGAAATATACAAACGAAACGCCACCCCTCCTTTTGTTTCTCTCATGTAGTACCACTATTATTTATATCAGGGGTGTCCAACCCGCGACCCACAGGTAGCATGCTGCCCAAAGCAAGTATCAAATGGCTCTGAGCACTATGGGACTTAACTGCTGAGGTCATCTGTCCCCTAGAACTTAGAACTACTTAAACCAAACTAACCTAAGGACATCACACACATCCTGCGACCGTAGCGGTAGCGCGGCTCCACACTGTAGCGCCTACAACCGCTCGAACACCCCGGACGACCAAAGCTAGTATCAATGCGGCCCAAGAAGTGAGCATGTATCGCATGATCGGAAAAAAAGAAAAAAATGCAAAAAATCCCGTTTATGTAAAGTCATTATATACCGAATATTTTCCATTTTTCAATCGGAAACCCACGCCAGACGATGATATACCATAGTTGGTCTATCCAGCTCTTATCACTGTCATGTGTGCTATACTGAAACCCCTACAATGAACGCGGAGTGTGGTGACATTGTATACTTTATGCAGAGTTTGGTGATGTATATTTTACAAAACTAAGACGAGGCCAGATGTTAAAAACATTTTATACCATAATTGATGTAATTAAAGCGGTCATCATACGAAAAGCAAAATCTGTGCCAGAAATGCACACTGACAACTGGGTGGCAGATTTAGCGTTTTTGGGAGATTTGACAGCTCATTAAAAAACGCGTCTTCAAGGCGGAAACCAGCTTATCAGTTGAATGTCTGAAGCAATAAACGCATTTGAAATAAAACTGAAATTATGGCGAGCACAAGTAAATGGAAACAATTGTTTTGTTAAATTTAGCTATGTCAGTCAAAGATAATTTGGACATCGATATCAGGAAATTGGAAATTTGTGGTAGGGTCTTATGGGACCAAACTGCTGAGGTCATCGGTCCCTAAGCTTACACACACTCTGAAATCTAACTAGGACAAAACACACACCCATGCCGGAGGGAGGACTCGAACCTAGTACGGGGAGAGACGCGCGGACCATGACAAAGCGCCCCAGACTGCTTGGCTACCTCGCGCGGCGATATCAGTATTTTCGAAAACATAATCAAACATTTTTTATTTACTCTACATTTTGTATTTAGGCGACAAATTGAACAAACATTGCAGATACGTTGCCAGAGAATTTTCGGATGGAGTGCACATAGTTGCAGTCTGACAGCTGAATGAAAAGTTTGATCATGTAGCTTATTTGGACTTTTACGAATCATACCTGCCTAGAGACAAATATCCCTAGCTGCGCAGTCAAATGTCACATATGTCATCTTTGTTCAGAATCACGTACGTTTGTGAACAGTTATTTTCCAGAGTAAAGAACACAAATATAAATAAACCCAAAATCTCTAATGAACACCTTCAGAAAACGCTGAAAATTGCAACCAATTCGATCGAAACTGATATTCATACAATAGTTTCCGAAATTCAGAGTAAAAGTTTATTAATTCTATGATTTCTAATGCTTACGCATAATTTTATTAATGAAATCCCGTATGCGAAATGTCAAATTAATTGCAGCTTGCTCTTCTAGTGTAAACAATCAAATTAATTTCTTTTCTGCTCAGCGGTTATTGTTAGTTTTAACTATATTATGTGCACTACGAAAATACTCGGCTTCTTCCATTGTGGTTCAGGTGAGCTAGTAGGTTCGACAACCCGGATTTAGGTACTGTTTTAACCATAGTCGCCTTTGTAGTTTCTTTTTCTGTTTATCATTGATGACAGTAAACGCAGCACAAACTGCCGCGCAAACAAATGGCTGCATAGCAGGCTACTTGAACAATGATGCGACATGTGGACACGAGAGCACACATGCATGCAGTACGTCGTTTCCACTAAGTTTTGCGCGTGCGTTTTCCGTCTCACGCGTTGGCGCTAGCGTAGGAGTAATAGCGTGGACCTGCCTCGAGGGCGGCGACTACTCTGGAGACGCAGCGGGCAGCGCCCGGTGACCCCCGCGGTCAGGCAACGGCTGCGTCGCGCCCCCCCTGCCCGCAGCTGGCCGCCGCGCGCTCGTAAAGCCAGCGCGGGGGTCGTTGGCCCGCCCTAAATCTATTAGCCGCGTCGATAAAGGCGACAGTCGCCGGAGCTCCTCCCTGCTTTACATACTCGACTGTGCCACTTAATAGCCTTTACCCAGCGTCGGAGATCGCGGTACACACGTTAGGGAGTAGGAAATAGGCGCTGCGAAAGCTGCCCTCTCTGCGATAGTTATTGGACTCTGCACGCCGCGCTCATGTTCCCACGTGCGCACTCGGCTCTATGTCTGGTTACAGTCCGTGTCCATCCGCATTGCACCCTTTCTTATCTCGACTGAATGACCGTATCTGATACTATTCAAGATACAAGGTTGTAAGAGGTTGTAACTCTAAAAAATGTTTAAACTTTAATTTTATATAAAATTGAATTATCATTTATTAAACACTGAAGACCCAAAGAAACTGGTACATCAGCCTAGTATCATGTAGGGTCCCCACGAACGCGCTGAAGTGCCCCAACACAACGTGGCATGGACTCGACAAATGTCTGAAATAGTGCTGGAGGGACGACAAGAATCCTGCTGGGCTAGCCATAAATTCGTAAGAGTTCGAGGACATGACCTATATCTCTGACGACGATCAGTTGTAGAATTTTGAAACACGTGTTATGTTCGAGTATAATGACTTTTCTGGAGACTAGAAATCTACCCTGTAGGAATCAGCATGGGTTTGGAAAAAGACGATCGTGTGAAACCCAGCTCGGGCTATTCGTCCACGAGCCTCAGAGGGTTATAGACACAGGTTCCCAGGTAGATGCCGTGTTTCTTGACTTCTGCAAAGCGTTCGATACAGTTCCCCACGGACATTTAATGAACAAAGGAAGAGCATACGGACTATCAGACCTATTATGTGATTGGATTGAAGAGTTCCTAGATAGCAGAACGCAGCATGTCATTCTCAATGGAGAGAAGTCTTCCGAAGTAAGAGTGATTTCAAGTGTGCCGCAGGGGAGTGTCATAGGACCGTTGATGTTCACAATGTACATAAATGACCTTGTGGATAGCATCGGAAGTTCACTAAGGCTTTTTGCGGATGATGCTGTGGTATATCGACAGGTTGTAAAAACGGAAAATTGTACTGAAATGCAGGAGGATCTACAACGAATTGACGCATGGTGCCGGGAATGGCAATTGAATCTCAGTGTAGACAAGTGTAATGTGCTGCGAATACATAGAAAGAAATATCCTTTATCAACATTGATAAGGTTGTCTCCATACCCGACACGCCCATCAGCTCGATATTATTTGAAACGAGGCTCGTCCGACCAGGGAACATGTTTCCAGTCATCAGCAGTAAAATGTCGCTGTTGACGAGCCCAGCGAGGTGTAAAGCATTGTGCCGTGTAGTCGTCAAAGGTACACGAGTGGGCCTTCGGCTCCGAAAGCCCATATCGATATTTCTTTGAATGGTTCGCACACTGACACTTGTTGATGGCCCAGCATTGAAACTCGTAGCAATTTGCAGAAGGATTGCACTTCTGCACCTTGAACGATACTCTTCAGTCGTCGTTGGACCCGTTCTTGTAAGATCTTTTTCCGGCCGCAGCGATGTCGGAGATTTGATGTTTTACCGGACTCCTGTTATTCACGGTAAACTCTTGAAATTGTCGTATGGAAAAAAACCATTCATCGCTGTCTCGGAGATGCTGTTTCCCATCGCTCTTTTGCCGACTATAACACTACTTTCAGTCACTTAAATCTTGATAACATGCCATTGTTGCAGCAGTAACCGATCCAACAACTGCGCCAGACACTTGTCTCATAGGCGTTGCCGACCGCAACGCCATATTGGGAGTAAATCGAAGAAAGACGAAAGTAGTGAGAAGTAGCAGAAATGAGGGTAGCGTGAAAATTAACGTTGGGATTGATGGTGACGAAGCAGATGATGTTAAGGAATTCTTCTACCTAGGCGGAAAATAATCATTGACGGATGTAGTAAGGAGGACATGAAAAGCAGACTAGCACTGGCAAAAAGGGCATCCCTGGCCAAGAGAAGTCTACTAGTATCAAACATGGGCCTTAATTTGACCAGGAAATTTCTGAAAACGTACATTTGGAGCACATCGTTGTAGTACCGTTAGATTGTGTGAAAACCATAACAGAGGAGAATCGAATCACTTGACATGTGGTGCTACAGATGAATGTTGAATATTTGGTGGACTGATAAGGTAAGGAATGAAGAGTTTCTGCGCAGAATAGGAGACGGAAGGACTATGAGGAAAGCACTGGTAAGGAGAAGGGACAGGATTACAAGACATCTGTTAAGACATCAGAGAATGACTTCTAGAGGGAGCTGTAGGTGTCAAAAACTGTAGAGGAAGATAGAGCTTGGCATACATTCAGCAAATAGTGCAGGATATAGGTTGCAAGTTCTACTCTGAAATGAGTAGGTTGGCACAACAGAGCAGCAGACGAATTGGTGGCCGGCCGCGTCAGACCAGTCAGAAGGACCCAAAAGAAAGAGGCCAGAAATCCAGGATCCGTTAGTCCCGCCAAACAGACCATTGATAATATCTAGACCTAAGGTGATGTAATAGTTTCTTCTTCTCCTTCTTTTCTTCAGATATTAGACGAAATTGCCTGTTACGGTACCCATTGTTGCTGGAGTTGTCTTCTATCTCTTCTTCCGTAGCGCTTACAATTTCTAGCCTTTAAATTGAGTCTGTCACTTTCCATTTCTTCTAGGTGTACGTCCCGTTTTCTCCTGTACTCTAGAACTTTATCATTTAGGCTAAAAATGTTTAGTTTCTCCCTAATATCTCGATTCCTTAGACTATCTGCTATTGTGTAACTTTTCACCCGACTGAGGAACTTCGTTTTCTGTGCCTGAATACGGCTTGGCTACTACGATTAGCGAGTTTTCCGAGAGTTCCTTACCATCCACCTACTCAACCCATGTTCGAGGAGGACCACGATTTTTTTGGGGGGTTATCTCCATTGATCGATGTGTTTTGGTTATTTAAAGGCGTCGCAAACCTCACCTTTCGCCCTCTCCCGTTAACTGCATAACGTACAGCCACTGGACGCCATGCATTGAGCAGAAGTCACACGATTCATGTCTTCCTGGAAATAAGAGAAGGGTCTGCTGGCAGAGTTGCCTTGAATTCTTCAAGTAATGATACATTCATCAAATTTCAGTGGATGTTTGTCAGAGCTTTGGTTCTGAACTATCAGAGATAGAGAAGGAAAAGAAAAATGGAAGACACCCTCAGGCCTCTAAATCGTTGGCGGTCGAAAAATAAATAAATGAAAACAAGAACTAGCCAAAGGAGGCCGACAAAAAGAAACCGGAAAAAGCCCGATACACGTAAGTGGAAGTAATGTCAGACTTGGCTAAACGCCCAGGCGGTCGCCACCCACATACCCCCAAGAAGGGAGCCCCTAGAGGGACAACACGTTATCTGGAATCTCACCAACTGCCAGTCTGGAAAAGGTGGCTTTGCTAGGAGTGTTGTTCCGGTCAGCATAGCTCAATGGATTATTGAGGCACACAAACCTTCCCACCAGGGTTAAGGTGGTAGACCATGAGGAAGATGTAACACATTTTAATCAGAAATTCTTAAAACAGCAGGTGGATGTTCAGTTTCGAGAGAGGGAAATCACGTCAGTCTGGCTGCCTGTACGGAAACTTAGTGATGGTGGCTGGCGTGCTACGGCTCGCCAGGTCAATCCCAATCATTTGTCATTTCTGGAAGGTACTTGAAATGTCATTTGTTTTTATATTCTGAGACATTCAGTGATTGTATTGTATAAATAGCTGCACTCTCCATCCAGTAGCTCAAGACTGTTCTGGTCGTACGTTGGTGTTGGTAATAGATGTCCTTTCAGTCCTGAGTGTTGTCCTTCACTGACGACCATGCCTTCGGATTTGGACTTCATTGTGGTTACGACATCACAATGTTAGTGGCCACAGAGAGACGTCCGCCAACTTTTGATCAAATAGTGTAAATTATTGAACCTTTTCAGGAGATAAAATCTATGAGCGAGATAAGGAATCCAGACTAGATCGCCGTCGTTAATGAGAAACGTATCAGAGCTGAAGTATCATCCGTCACTCTAAGTAAGGTACTTAGTTGTTTTATGTAATGTATTTTCTTCTTGATGGAATCCAACTTTGTTATCCAGCTACGATTTAAGATATTGAAGACAGTTCATATTAGGCTTGATTTCATTCTTCTATCGAGAACCTGCTCCGCAACATTATTATCACCGTTTTTTTCTAAATGGCGCTCGCTTAAGCAAGAAAGAATATCTTCTGCGAATGGCCCGATTCATTTCCGTATTTTTCTGCTTCCAAGCTTACACACCTTTTATGACATAGGTTGAGTTTTTCTGTGCAGTTTCTTTTCTATTTTATTTCTCTAGTAAATATTCTGAAGATTTCATAATCAAATCACACATGTAGCTATCATAAACCACGCCCACAACGACCGCACAAGATAACCACGGTTAACGACCGCACACGCGCGTCGGTCAGGACTTAAAATCAGGGCCTCTCTTTTATGACATAACATTTGGAGGTCTCCTGCCTTCTACGGCAGACGAAGTGACCTGATGTAGCCGCTTAAGTGCTGCGAATCGCCAGTCTCCAACTGCGCGGTGTGTGTGTGTGTGTGTGTGTGTGTGTGTGTGTCTGTAACACGTTTCGAAGCGTGAAATGACGGTTGACAAAGCCCACAAAGCTGCAGGCATTCTTTACTCCGCCGAGCATCAGATAAATTCCCGGTAGTATTGGATTCGCGGTCAGATGGTTAATTGTACGAATTTCGAGGGTGTGCGTTTTAAAAATGCTCAAACAACAATTTACGTCCTCCCGCACAGATATCGCGGAACGGCGGAATTCTAAGAAATTCGAGCAAACAGATAGGCTAGCGCACAGTAGTTGTTCGTGTGTACCATTCTCGGCTATGAAATTTTAATGTTACTTCTGTGTTTCAGCGGGCATGCATGCTGCTGTGTAATTTCTTGATAGCAGCGTTGAACGTATCAGAACACGCTGTATGTTACAGCTTGCAGGCTATGTTCACACAGAACTGCGTTAATTCATTTAGGCGAAAAATTACACGTTATAGTGGTTCAAGAAAACATCAGTCATCATTAGTGGAGTGGAGCATAGATAGTCATGGCGTAAAGAGGCCATATAAAGTGGTGTAAAAGCTGTGCAGTTGAATTCTACAGAAATATTTTTCACTTGTTCACCTCACCATTATGGGGCATTTGAACCCTATTTCGTGGCTCATGGCGGCAATGGCAGATTTAATGTAATGTCATTACTTTTAAATGGCATACCTCTGGGAATACGCCAGAAATGTATAGTCGATTATCCAACACCAATATCATGAAACTTTTAAACTCTATTGTTTTCCACGTAATGTAAACTGCGTAGTTTTCTTGGCGAAGCGAACAATCTATGAACTTCGTGGCCTGTAGTTAGCATCTTCCACTATTATTGCACCTGAGGACCGAGTAACTATCTTCAGTCATGGCCTTCGAGATTTATTCTCTACAAGCAACAAATCGCCTACGTCGTGAATGTTAAGCGTTCACAGATACTTATGAGCAGAGTTAAAGAAGTGTATAGTGTGCCATTAGCTTCACCTTGTAACCAATAGCAGACGTCTCTAACGTAGAGTTAGATACAATGTCGCCAACGGATTTAGTTACCGTGCGAAACATTCTTTGGGAGCAAATTAAAGAGAAGTACATGTACCGCTGGAAATGTAAAGGTACGTCCTTTCGGACGTAGAGCAAAAACTATGCGATGAGCTGGAGAAAAGGAAGACAGATAGAATACCTTGCCAGAGGTTACTTGGATTCAAGTATAGCAGAATGAGGTGCGGCTTTGCCACTTAAGCCCCCTTAGCGATACGAGATGGCGATACGGTAATCGACTTATCGACGTTTCGCGATGGTCGAGATCGCAGTAAACCAGGCGCCATAACTGCAGCAGTCGATCGTAGCCCAGATCATTGAGAGTGGCTGCAGCCCTATCAGTTTCGCTGCCTGGGCTGTACGTGTATTACCGCGTACGTTATTACTGGGAATAAAATTAGATACAGTTCTTGTACTGGGGTGGTGCTGAGCGAAATGCCAACAAGACTATATCTTTCCTCTCCTTCCAGATTTACAGTCGCGTCGTCCTAGACTCGTTCCCCGCCGGATATGAGCTGAGCCAGGCAACATGTTCTGGAGAGCACCACATAGGAAGATGTAGGGAGCAATTCAAGTCAGACGCTCTCAATTTGTAAAGTAATAAACACAAAGTGGTCATCCAAGAACAGCACCGATGCGTTTCCTTTAAGGACAATAAATTATGGTCGGCTTATCATTTTCCAACATCTGTACGTTGAATCGTACGTAGATACGTGACAGTCATTTCATTATGCAGTCACGAAGCATTTGAAAATATCGAAAGGAAGACATTTCCTTATGAATAATTTTGAGGTTCAAACTGGATGTCTACAGAACTAAATCATGGTGATACATTATCAAGGGCGATTTCGTCCGCGTGGCCTGATACTCAAGCTGATATGTGGCGAAATATTCCAACAGAGGTTTTCTGACGAAGGGAAGAGCGCTGCTTGTCCAGACTACCTGACATCATCAGATTTTGCTCTCTTCTGTCTCCTGAACTCCATATCCCTACCAAGGTATGAACAGATAAGCCACTGACGGTCATCAACTAAGGAGAATCACATGGGCCCCACTGGTACCATTTCGGTAGAAGTCATCTTACAGCTGACGTCATGTTTTATACACTTCTCCAGACCTGATCACCAGCGTACGCTGTTTTGAAACTTCCTGCCGGAAAGTGGCTCAGTTCGGAACCACTCCTTTAATGGGAAATGCTCTTACTGACTTTCTTTCCATAATATTTATTTTAAGTGATTAGACGACGTAACTGAACTACCCAGCTCCTGAAGTTCTTGATTACGTAAAAAATGATGAATTAATTTGCAGCTGATATGATCCTCAGTCTACTAGGACAATAGAAATAATAAAGAAGGTTGGTTGATCAATTAGTACATGATATATGTTACGTGATGCGTATACTACATCTGCACAATGGATAATATTTTATTGACAGTTGCGCATCTTGATCGCACATTATTGAATAATATACGATACGGTCAGTTTTGGGTTACTATCGTCATCAGATCTGTTAAAACAAAACCGAAAAACATTGGAATTAACGTGCATTAGTAATCATTTGTACATCGGAACAAAAACGTGTGAGTACTACAGACTCGTCACCATCATATACAACATTACATTTATGCAAGATTGCATTTATGATTTCGCCACTCCACACGACGGAAACATCACCACTTTGAAACCACAACTTCGTGATTTCCTGATTATATTTGTTAAATAAATAAATAAATGGTAGTCGATTTCACAGATTATTCAAAAACTATGTGGCGTGTACTCCATTGTCACATCTGGGGAACAAAATCCCAGAAAATCCACAGGAATTAAATGATGCTAATAATGTGGACACCATTACGAAGGCTGAAAGAAGAACATATCAGAGTTCCTTTTCTACGTAAGTCGCGTTTTCAAATAAACAACAGAAATAACTTAGTTCTCTCCACATCTAAGATGCATAGATAACCAAGTCAAAGCACCCTGCTTTGAGTACGAACTCTTAGATATTAAAATACCCCTGACACTATAGCAAAAAGCTTCGTGACAGCTTCAAACTGGACAGTCAGCATGAGAGTACATCCAGAGAGCAAATAATATTCGGCAAAGCAAGATTCCCAGGAAAAAAAGAAAGAATTAAAAGTTCTCTTTTCCCAGCTCAAACTATATTTGGAAGGTCGGCAGCAAGCTTGTAGCCAATGTGCGCTCTAAGCATAGAAATAGAGGCGAAAGCATCAAAAGTTTCTCTGAACATAGTGAACCAATATGCATAAATAATTTACGTACTATGGTGGTGCCGAGTTATAACGATGGTTCAAATGGCTCTGAGCACTATGGGACTCAACTGCTGAGGTCATTAGTCCCCTAGAACTTAGAACTAGTTAAACCTAACTAACCTAAGGACATCACAAACATCCATGCCCGAGGCAGGATTCGAACCTGCGACCGTAGCGGTCTTGCGGTTCCAGACTGCAGCGCCTTAACCGCACGGCCACTTCGGCCGGCCGAGTTATAACGGTCTTTTGCTATTGGCGCATGAAGTCCAGAGCCCTAATACATAGGACTCGATCAACAGAAATATTGTTGATGGAGTTGTGGATATCTATCTTTTCATGGAGAGGCAGGATGGATCCTTATTTACGTCTAAGCCGAATAAATACTTGCTACATACGAAGTTAGCACCTAAGGGGGAGTGGGGGTTCTAAGACACGTTTGCGTCCACATCTCAGGGATTACTGGCAGGAAAATGCTCTATTTCATACCTGAGAACCTCCCAGACTACCACCCAACAAAATACATAATTGATTGACAAATTCATATAGTGTTCAAAATGGCTCTGAGCACTATGGGACTCAACTGCTGAGGTCATTAGTCTCCTAGAACTTAGAACTAGTTAAACCTAACCTAAGGACATCACAAACATCCATGCCCGAGGCAGGATTCGAACCTGCGACCGTAGTGGTCTTGCGGTTCCAGACTGCAGCGCCTTTAACCGCACGGCCACTTCGGCCGGCTCATATAGTGTAATAGGTGTTTACTTACAGCTGTTCAGACTATTAATATTTGAAACAATGAAAAGTCCAATAGTCCTCTACGGCTGCGTATTGGACTTTTCATTCAGTTTTATTGTATATTTTAACAGTTACAACTCCTGTATGTAAGCACCTGTAGTGTATGAATTAGCCAATCAGTTATGTAAAACTTCTTTAGCTGTGGCTGTCATAATTTTAAAATTGTATAGAGTAGAACTTGTGTGCAACAGTCAACAGTAAACGTCGAATGTCGCAGGTCGCAGATTCCTCTTCGTTGCATGAGAACCTTTCAGCCTCCACCCAACAGAGTGTACTGCCCGCTTCTCAGATGAAAATGAAATTTAAGTGAACTGATACGGAATTGTGAAGCGATTTCTACCAATTATGTTACGAAGTTTCTTTTCCTTTCAACAAATCGATGCTTATCTTTATTTTTCTTGCACATTTCATTATTACCTGGATCTGGCTTTGCAGAAAATTTGTCGATTCTATAACTGTTTGAGAAAACGAAACCTAACAGTCTTCCTACAGGAAACCTAATAGTGTTCCTACTAAAAAGTAATACTGAAAAGCCATGTTATGGTTGATGTGACAAGAACATAAGAGAAAGGAACTTTAGACAACTCATCTTATGACTAATGGAAGTAGCAGAAACATAGTAGTTATAAGATACATGGAAAAGTTCAGTACACATAACGTTGACGAAAGAAATAGATTTCCATAAATAGGTCAAGAAATATGTTAATTTCTTTCCTGCTTTGACAGTTGATGCTTAATATAACAGGGGTACAGATAAATAATTTTGTGGTTGCACAGTTCTCTAAGTTATGTACAAATAAGTGGGAAACTGTATCCTCCTATAATGTATACGTTAACATCACTATTTATAAAACAAAAATATTGGCATGAAATTAAAGCGATGTGACCAGTTACTTAAATGAAAACAGAAATCACTCTGTGCAAACAGAATTTTTGCAGAACTTAATTACAACATTGTAACAAGAGCTTCTTTCTTTTCTATTTACTGAAAGTAACAGAGTCGTAGGTGTACCAGTATAATGGCAAGAGGCAAATACTAACATATAAAATTTATGTATTAATTAATGGCAAGGAAGCTCTTACAACTGATTGCGAAACTTTGTAAAAATTAACTGCTCATCAAAATGACATGCCAGCACAGTGGAAAACGACAAACTTGATTATTAAGATTTACATATTGCGATTTAAGGCAAAGGAGTTTGCACAAGAGAAACCTACAACTACCTATGAGTTGGCAAAAGTGATCGTGACAAAAAATAAAAACACTTACAGCCGTCCTTATGATTTTATTTTATTTTGTCACTTCATTGCGTCATCTTCAGGCTGTTTTGATGTGGTACAGGTTGATACGATGCCCAAGCATAACCTATCAGTTGCCAGCAGATTCGCAGATAATGTGCCAGCACTCCAACCATCAAGTGTTAACTGACACGAGAACCATTCAACTGGTGTTTCAGTTTTCTTCCCTATCGAGCTACGTGTAAAACAATCATCCACCTCTTGTTCATCATTAGAGATACCTGAATAATCACAGTGTGAAAAACTGAACTCAATGTATCCGATTTCCTCGTACAGCGTCTTAGTAACACGTGCCATTTTCTCTTATCTGCGCTATTGTACATGACCACTCTCTTTCCTTGAAGTGTAACGCAAGCCGTTTATTTCTGTCGTCCCCTGACCTCTAGAAGCTGCATAAGAAACTAAGACATAGCTTGTTGGATAGCAGAGGCTCCAGGTATTCTGAATATGATGTTTATGCAATAAGAGCGTAAGGAGGCTAAAGCTGTTATTGTATCTAGCTCCTCAACTGGCTATTTTACTGAAGGATTTTCAGAATATACTCGGGTGTATTTTTGAGTTCGTGGTGCATATTTGAACTTACTTTGCTGCCTACACAGTTAGCACATTCAGATGTGAACTGCTGCAGTATGGTGAGTGGGAGGTAGCAGCCTGCGTAACTCTACCTCTACACTTGTACACTGCTGACCCGGATCTACCGTATTTCCGAACCGGGGCAAAAGCTTGATAGCGGTTCCCACCCCACGCCCCATCGAGCTTATGAGATACATTGAAAACTTAAAAAGAAATCAAATTTTTTAATGTTCAATTTGTAGCACACATGTTTCTGAGGAGTTTAATATATAAAACATAGATGTTGAAGGAAATGTAAGACATGTTATTTGGTCTTAAGGGTGCCGAGGTACATTGCCACGCCTCTTCACACAGCATTCTTCTGTCGCAAATCTCTGTGTTTCGCTCCGCGGAATTCAAATGTGTATACTTTATAATGGGTCCCATCAAACCTATATCCAGGACAACGGAAATTGATACGTCCGGTGGTGCCCCTCCTGCTCCCGGTCGGCCGATTTGTCATCCTACCCCCTTAAAAAAGGTCTCAGTTAATACCGGTTGGCATTATTGGTAACTGGAAGAATAAAAGCTCTTCAGAAAATTTTCACTCTTTATTGCCTATTAGCTAATATCATTCTCTTTTTCGTGATATAAAATTAAATACAGGAAACGTAAAACCACCAAAGATAAGCCATACAGGATACATTTCTTCAATCCTTAGGTCACTATTAAGGAGGGTCAAGGGGCAATTATAACAAGGTCGTCTGCCACCACGTGGCTTGGTTGTTGGGATCATGAGCCCTTCCGTGAATTTTATGGGAACTGGTACTATTTACCGCTGAAGCTCATTAAACATGTATAACATAATGGTCACAAACGCACGGTAAAATTCCAAGGGGAATCCGTCTGGGTCTGGGGAGTTGTTGGAGGCACCTCGTGTAATCGCTTCCTCCAGCTCCTCTTACGTAATTTCATTTAAAACGTCCACTTCCCCGTTCCCCAGCTCCCTCTGGCCTGTGCCTACGTTGGCACCCGTATTTGCCTTCAGTTTAGTAGTTGGATTTCAGTTTAGTAGTTTTAATTCGACACGGTACCTGGGTACTATAGTTTTCAATTTTTAATGTTTACTGCGCCTTACTCTGGCATGTTATAGTAATTTTATGCTTCTGAAGAATACTGGAATATTTTAGCCGAAACCTTCGGTAAAGACCAGAAAATTACAACTGAGGCAGATTTTTAAATATTTCGGTCTATCACAGTTGCTGACGGAGTCCCAATATGCTAAAAATACCTCAGCATTGCTTTGTGGATCTGGTTGGTAGTTCTCCACCGTGAGGCGACGCTTCTTCTGGCGTTTTGGTGATCGCTGTTTTCGTTGCCGAGCCTCGGAATCAGAGGTCAGAATGGGAAGTTGGAATAATGCGCCATCGAATTATCGACGTCTGTAAGTATCTTATCTGAAGGGGCCGCAAGGGGCACCGAGGAGAAGGCATCCTGTGACTTTTGCCGGCGGTCCAGCGATACGTCATCCTTCCGTGGCCACGATCTGCCTCTCATTGTACGTTCCGATACGTTTCTGTCTCGCGGCCAATGTCATCGCGCAATGCGGCGATATAGGTAATGAGGAGCATTGTCGGATGCAGTGTGAATGGTGTATCATCCCGTGGCAGCTGTAACAACCTTTGTTGAGTACACTCAGAACCTACGCCGTCAGTCCCACACACAGAACATGTACTTATTATTCCGTCATAGATGACAATTGCTCTACAACTCAGCGATGTACAAGTATGACGGAACATGTTTTCGGAGTTCGGTCCGTATTTGTCTGACGCCATTGAGGTAAGGAGACGTTTTGAAACTCGCCCATTCTTCAACCCCTTACGATAGGACCGTTCCGTAAGAACTTCGGGAGTATGTCGACAATTCTTCTGGCACTTTGAATGGAAGCTTATATACGCAGATAGTTCGTAGTCAAATGCCGGCGTGTTCTGCTGTTACCGCTCCAAACCGCGACCAAATCACAGAAACGAAGTCCTTGTCGGTGTCGTAGTAGTAGTTCATCACATGCCGCTTCATTGATGAGCTTGACATATATCACGCTGCCGACTATAGATAAGTGATTCAAACTAGAACGTCAGGTTCGATTTTTATCTCGTCCCATAAATAACGTTCTGTCTCGTAAGCCTTCGGTCGAGCATATTCGTTAACAAAACTAAATTTCAGTGTCGATATGCGGAACGACACGGCCATAATTCGTTCGATGTATCACCGCGGCGCACCGCTCCACACTTAAACACCTCTCGCGCACATGTGCGGCAGGGACGTAACACCGCCCGAACCGCTGCGCCGCTGAAGGCTGACTGTCTGAGCTACCCAAGCAAGGCTCACGACGCCTTCTCTCAGCTCCAATTCCGCCACTACCTCGTCTCATAGATTCCAAACTTCACAGAAGCTCTCCAGGCAGAGTTGGTGCTGTGGGGGGTGGTTCTGTGTTGTTCTTGGGTAGCTCAGATGGTCCTCAGTAATAAATGAACTGAGTTAGAGGATCAACGCTGAACTAGAATGAGTGTCATAGGGCATCCGCATCTTGGTCCGAAATATAATTTTAATCTGCCGGGAAGTTACATATCAGCGCACGTACCACTGCAGAGTGAAAACTTCATTATGGTAGTGAAGTTGTTGTAAATTCGTGCTTTTGTTGATTGCGTGGCTGTCTACTACTGACATGGCCCAGTAAATTGCCAATCTCGGTTACTATTATATGCATTCGCTTGGGATTAAAATTTGGAGCATGAAATTAACTGTGAAAAACTTTATGAGATTTGTTGCACCTGGTAAATGGTTATTTACGTTATTCCCTGCTGAGGGTCGTTTCTAAGTAACGACTTAGTAAAACATATTCATTATCAACATTTTTTTTTTATTACGCACCTTCATTAAACACATAACTATCCGTTTCCCTAGTGTTGACGCGTTACTGAATGAAGTTATATATAACCAGCACGCAAGAGACGAAAGAGCGAAGCCTTCAGAGCCTGTACGATGTAACGGTGAAGCCACAAATTGTAACTGACTTATGAGAAGTGACTTACAATTAATTTCCTTCTCCGATCAGTTCGTAATGTTCGACACTCTGGGGCCTGACAAATGTGGATTAACAAGAAGTATAAAGATTCAAAGAAGAGTTACTCGTTTCGTCATGAAGTCGTTTACTAAGAGTGAATATGTCACTGAAATGTTCAACAAATGGCAGTGGGTGGCGCAAGAAGAAAGCCATTGTGCACTGCAGAGAGCTTAGAACACTCCACTTTCCAAGACGAATCGCTGGCCGCAGTGGCCGAGCGGTTCTAGGCCCCTCAGTCTGGAACCACGCGACCGCTAGGGTCGCAGGTTCGAATCCTGCCTCGGGCATAGATATGTGTGATGTCCTTAAGTTACTTAGGTTTAATTAGTTCTAAGTTCTAGAGAACTGATGACCTCAGATGTTACGTGCTCAGAGCCATTTGCACCACGACGAGCCGACGACACTTTTTCCCCCCTCAACATACGTTCCTCATAAGGACGATGACGGTAAAATTAAAATTCGAAAAATCCAGACGTGCACGAAGGGATGTCACAGCTTTTCTTCCTGCGTGTTAAGCGCGGACTGTACTGTCACGAACTTATTTGTAACAGTCATTTTTCGCAACAACCCTCCTAATATTCGATATATTCTGTTACGCTTTGAATTGTATAGATCTGTTTCATGTGACTGTAGAAGTTGTATTTTTCTCTTTGATGCTTCGGCTGATAACGGAAAGAATGTGTGACGCCTTGAAGACGGGCCGCGCTGTCGAATATCCGTCCCGTCACCTCCCTCAACGCGCCGAAGACCATCGCCGCTCAGAGCAGCGACCACATATTGTCCTTGTCTGTTCCATGATACTTTTATCGCAGTTCGTAGGTTTATGTTAATGACACTGGTTTGAGTTGAGTACAGTTTCTTAGACAGGCTCGTTCACTTTAATGTACAAAGCTTATAACACCAATAAATGTGTATACAGGGTGTTACAAAAAGGTACGGCCAAACTTTCAGGAAACATTCCTTACACACAAAGAAAGAATATATGTTATGTGGACATATGTCCGGAAACGCTTGCTTTCCATGTTAGAGCTCATTTTATTACTTCTCTTCAAATCACATTAATCATGGAATGAAAACACACAGCAACAGAACGTACCAGCGTGACTTCAAACACTTTGTTACAGGAAATGTTCAAAATGTCCTCCGTTAGCGAGGATACACGCATCCACCCTCCGTCGCATGGCATCCCTGATGCGCTGATGCAGCCCTGGAGAATGGCGTATTGTATCTCAGCCGTCCACAATATGAGCACGAAGCGTATCTACATTTGGTACCGGAGTTGCGTAGACAAGAGCTTTCAAATGCCCCCATAAATGAAAGTCAAGAGGGTTGAGGTCAGGAGAGCGTGGAGGCCATGGAATTGGTCCGCCTCTACCAATCCATCGGTCACCGAATCTGTTGTTGAGAAGCGTACCAACACTTCGACTGAAATGTGCAGGAGCTCCATCGTGCATGAACCACATGTTGTGTCGTACTTGTAAAGGCACATGTTCTAGCAGCACAGGTAGAGTATCCCGTATGAAATCATGATAACGTGCTCCATTGAGCGTAGGTGGAAAAACATGTAGCCCAATCAAGACATCACCAACAATGCCTGCCCAAACGTTCACAGAAAATCTGTGTTGATGACGTGATTGCACAATTGCGTGCGGATTCTCGTCAGCCCACACATGTTGATTGTGAAAACTTACAATTTGATCACGCTGGAATGAACCCTCATCTGTAAACAGAACTATTGCACAGAACTGAGGATTGACACATTGTTGGATGAACCATTCGCAGAAGTGTACCCGTGGAGGCCAATCAGCTGGTGATAGTGCCTGCACGCGCTGTGCATGGTACGGAAACAACTGGTTCTCCCGTAGCACTCTCCATACAGTGACGTGGTCAACGTTACCTTGTACAGCAGCAACTTCTCTGACGCTGACATTAGGGTTATCGTCAACTTCACGAAGAATTGCCTCGTCCATTGCAGGTGTCCTCGTCGTTCTGGGTCTTCCCCAGTCGCGAGTCATAGGCTGGAATGTTCCGTGCTCCCTAAGACGCCGATCAATTGCTTCGAACGTCTTCCAGGTGGGACACCTTCGTTCTGGAAATCTGTCGCGATACAAACGTACCGCGCCACGGCTGTTGCCCCGTGCTAATCCATACATCAAATGGGCATCTGCCAACTCCGCATTTGTAAACATTGCACTGACTGCAAAACCACGTTCGTGATGAACACTAACCTGTTGATGCTACGTACTGATGTGCTTGATGCTAGTACTGTAAAGCAATGAGTCGCATGTCAACACAAGCACCGAAGTCAACATTACCTTCCTTCAACTGGGCCAACTGGCGGTGAATCCAGGAAGTACAGTACATACTGACGAAACTAAAATGAGCTCTAACATGGAAATTAAGCGTTGCCGGACACATGTCCACATAACATCTTTTCTTTATTTGTGTGTGAGGAATGTTTCCTGAAAGTTTGGCAGTAACTTTTTGTAACACCTTGTATAAGAGTGATATCTAGAAATATTTACTCTGGATTTTAATATACTGAATTGCATGGAGGAGATGAAAATTAATTTCGTCCGAGGAAAAGAATTTAGTTTTCATTATATGCAGGAGGCTGGACGGGAGCTCAGAGGACGCACGACAACATATTGGGGGATCATTTAAGCATATGAAGACTATTTCATGACGAAAGAGTTTGAGGAATGATTTGAAAAAAAAATAAAATAAAAAAACAGCCAACCAGCTTCAGATGTAAGGATTTGTTAATACGTTTTGACTATAGTTTCAGCAGTTGTAAAATTCTTCAGAAGTGCGTGGAGATGTAAAGTCACTTACTGGGGACGACAAATTACAGAGCAAAGGAAGTCATGTTAGGTAACATGGAATGTGTGACCGTCAGTAAAACCAAATGAAAGCCATTAAAAAACATTTCCATTGGAGCTGGGCTAGGCGTAAAAGTCTTCTCATTAAAATCTGCATGGAAATAAAAGGCAGTTAAAAGGCCCCCAAGACGCTGGTACCAAGCGGCGACTAGTCACATACGGACCTTACCACTGTCTTTTAATTCGATAAAAATTTTAATGTGAAGGTTTTTTTTGCTTAGCCCAGCTCCAGTTGAAATGTTTTAAAGGATTTTATTGGTTTTTACTGATGCTCAGCAGCAACTATGTTCAAAATTTCAAAGAATTTGATTTATTATTTTTTGAGCTGTATAGCATATAGAAGCTGTGGGTTTTCCAGTGGCAATTTAATGATTGCTGTTGACGACATATACATTAGAAATTTATCATAACCGTCATACATCTCTGAGTGTCCTAATTTCTTTTCCTTCCCCAACTGCAAATCTAAAATTGGAAATCAACATTGTCAATGAAGGATTCTGATACACTGCAGAGAATGTACAACACTGATTGAGATTCTGCTGTCTGAATAATTATGTGGTGTTAAACATGCTTGGAACAGATAGTATATAACAGGTAATAACTACTACATGACACACTTCAATATGGAAGAAATACGAACGGATGACGAGACTAAATCCGGTATAGCATATCCTCCGTCTCACAGGGTAGCTTGAGAGATGTTTATTTAGGTACAGAAGTAGAGAGCCACGCAACCAACAAAAGCACGAATTTACAACAATTTGACTACCAGAATGAAGTTTTCACTCTGCAGTGGTATGTGCGCTGATATATAACTTCCCGGCAGATTAAAATTGTATGTCGGACCAATACTCGAAATCGGGACCTTTGCCGCTCGCGGGCAAGTGATCTACCATCGGAGCAACCCAAGCACAACGCAGAACTAGCTCTCACAACTCCAATTCCGCCATGAGAGATTCTATGAAGTTTGGAATGTAGGAGACGAGGTAGGGGCGGAATTGTAGTTGTGAGAAGTGGTCGTGAATGGGTAGCTCAGACAGTCACCCTTCAGCGGCGCAGTGGTTCGGGCGTTGTTAGCCCCTGCCGCACGTGTGCGCGAGAGGTGTTTACGTTAAGAGTGTAGCGGTGTGCGGCGGTGATACATAGAACGAACTATGGCCGTGCCGTTCCGCAAATCGACACTGAAATTTGGTTTTGTTAACGAATGTGCTCGACCGAGGGCTTACTAGATAAAACGTTATTTACGGGACGAGGTAAAAATCGAACCTGACGTTGCAATTGGCGTACATTTATCTGTAGTCAGATGCGTGATCTATGGCGAGCTCACCAATGAAGCGGCATGTGACGAACTACTACTCCGACACCGACAATGACTTCGTTTCTTTCATTCGGACGGGAATGTTGGAGCGGTTACAGTTGAACACGCCGTCTTGGGACTACGAACTACCCGCGTCTTTGAGCTTCCATGCGAAGTGCCAGAAGAATTGGTGACAGACGCCCTGCGTCCTTACGGAACGGTCCTATCCCATTTGGTTGAAAAATCGACGAGTTTCAAAACATATCCTGTCCTCAATGGCGTCAGACAAATACGGATCGAACTCCTTAAACATGTACCGTCATACTTGTACATCGCTGGGTTGTAGAGCGCTTTTCACCCATGACAGATAACCAAGGACGGGCTCTGGGTGTGGGATGGAGGGCTTACGTTCTGGGTGGTCTCAACGAAGTTTGTTACAGCTGCCATTAGATGATCCAGAACTCATATGGCATCCGACTATGCTCACCATGACCTATATCGCCGCATTACGCGATGACGTAGGCCACGAGACAGAAACGTACCGGAACGTACAATCAGAGGCTGATCGTGGCCACGGAAGGACGATGTAGCGCTGGACCGCTTGCAACAGTCAGAGCACACCCTGTCTTCGGTGCTCCTTGCGGCCCCTCCAGATAAGGCACTTACAGACGTCGATAATTCGATGGCGCACGATTCCGACGTCCCCCACGAACATCCAGAGGCCATGCTGACCTCTGATTCCGAGGCACGGCAACGAAAACAGCGGTCACCAAAACACCGGAAGGAGCGCCGCTTCACGATGGAGAACTACCAGCAGTCAATGCTGAGACGTTTTCAGGTACAGAACAGACGACCATGGATACAGAACTGCCTAGCGTGGATGCAGGGGTGGCCAGCAGGGCGGCGACGCGATCTTCCATCGACGATACTCCAGAAACATTTGAGGAATCCGATCGACTGCAACAGGCAACTGAGGACGCGACGGCGCCCACAACGCACGACAAGGATGGGACGCTATGGGGCTCGTCACAAGCCCCACCCCCGTGGGGGACAGATGATGCTGGAATGCTGGAGGAACTGCTCCAATTCACTCTCCCGATGTAAGACCGGAAGAGTGCACGTAATAACGGCGGACCATGTGAGGGGATGGCGGGGGACGTTAGAAATGAAGTATCGTGTGTACTGAAGAATTAGCAACCGTAAGGTGCCCTATCTACGTTGACAGCCATGCAATAAGCTTATCGGAAAGGGTCTGTTAACATCAATAGCATTGGGACACCGGTAAAAATTAAGATGCTCAGTGACATCATAAAGGCTGCAGATTTAGAAATAGCGCCCCCTCGGACTTTTACGGTTACGATATTTACTGTTCCCCATGTGACGAGAGAAGCGTTCGCACTGCGATCCTATTGAAGGAAGGGATACCTGCAGACGAAGTAGAGCATTTGCCTTCTGCCCGTGTTACGGCCATGAACGTAGGTGGAATATGTTTGATCAATATACAGGGTGAGTCACCTAACGTTACCGCTTGATATATTTCGTAAACCACATCAAATACTGACGAACCGATTCCACAGACCGAACGCGAGGAGAGGGGATAGTGTAATTGTTTAATACAAACCATACAAAAATGCACGAAAGTATGTTTTTTGACACAAACCTACGTTTTTTTAAATGGAACCACGTCAGTTTTGTTAGAACATCTGAACATATAAACAAATACGTAATCAGTGCCGTTTGTTGCATTGTAAAATGATAATTACATCCGGAGATATTGTAACCTAAAGTTGACGCTTGAGTTCCACTCCTCCGCCGTTCGATCGTGTGAATCGGAGAGCACCGAATTACGTAGGGATCCAAAGGGAACGGTGATGGACCTTAGGTACAGAAGAGACTGAAACAGCACATTACGTCCACATGCCAACACCTTTTTATTGGTCTTTTTCACTGACGCACATGTACATTACCATGAGGGGGTGAGGTACACGTACACACGTGGTTTCCGTTTTCAGTTACGGAGTGGAATAGAGTGTGTCCTGACATGTCAGGCCAATAGATGTTAAATGTGATGGCCATCATTTGCTGCACACAATTGCAATCTCTGGCGTAATGAATGTCGTACACGCCGCAGTACATCTTGTGTAATGTCGCCGCAGGCTGCCACAATACGTTGTTTCATATCCTCTGGGGTTGTAGGCACATTACGGTACACATTCTCCTTTAACGTACCCCACATTGAGCATCTATGTATCAGTCGTACAAATTAGGTGTGTGGATAAGAGGTTCCTATTATATGAAACACATACTGTCACTAGTGCCATGCATGACACACCAGACGTGTTTTCCGGTGAAGGATTGGGTTGACTTGTCTCCTTCTCATCAAACATTTGTGGTTCCCATTCGAAAGCCACTTCCTAATAGACTACCTGTGCAGAATCAGCTGTCATTATAGGTCCCTACCTTACACCTCGCTGTCACATGCCACAGACACAAATTTGAATAAGACGAACAGCGAAAAAAAAAAATCGACCCCCGGGGGGGGGGGGGGGGGGGGGGGGGGGGAGGGGGATTTTGCAACACGGCTCTCTCGTTTGGCAGTTCAACACCGTAACCACTTAACCATGACGCATTTCGCATCACCCTTGCTCTATATTTTACTTCATAGGACCATTCACTCTTTCTATTTTGCTCTTTTTTCCTTTTTTTAAACAGTTCGGTACACCATCTTCCTGTTTTCGTGCTTGATCTGTGTTCAGTTTTTGACGGGCTGTCCGCTGGGTCCTCTTACCACGAAGTCTGAGGGGGCTGTGGTGGGGAGTTCCCCTTGTAAGATGCTGGGAGAGTGTTCCGCGTCGGCTGCTCTCGCAGCGTGGGCTCGGTTTACCTGCAGCCGTGTGCACGGCTATGAAGCATTTCCTAGCGGCTTGCTATTTGTTTGCAGTCGCCTGTCCTGGCAGTTTGTGCTCAAGTCCAGCAACTTACATTATCTGACGTGCACTGTAAACGAAATTTTGCCTTCGGTCAAGACATTTTAGATTAGCCGGCTTCGCACAGGAAATTTTCTCTTTAATTTTTAATACATATTGTATTCTTGTTCTAAGTTTTATTGTAATTATTGATAATACGTATGTTATCTTTGTCAATATTTATCCTTTGGTGGTCCGCCTAATGTCTTGGTCTTCAATTCGCTTCAAGAAATTTATCTACAACTGTTTGATTTAATTGACTGGTTTATTTACAACAGTTTAATTTAAAAAAAATTGAAAGGCCAATATTGCTGAGGTCTTACATCTTGAATTTGTTTGAGGTTTTTATTATTGTAACTTAACTGCTCTATCATTCACTGTTTTGAACACCTTTTATGGCAAATTAATATCAATTTTATACCTGTTTTTCAAAGAGGAGATGTTGTAAAATTATACATATATGTATAAAATAAATGTTGTCGAAGGACAAATGGTTTTAATTATAGGGGCCTAGTCCTTCCATGTCATTTCCTGGATCCTTGTAATTCCAGATTTCACTTTACTCTAATGAAAAGAATGGCACTCTACTTTCTTATCAACAAGGATTTTTAATGTTGGGATCGCAAGTAATAATTGCCATTAAAACAGTTCAACACTCAGTCGTTTCTACGATTTTTTTTATAATTTCCATACAGAAAAAATATACTTACACAGTTATGTCGAGCTAAACATTGTCTTCACTCTGTTAACAATCTGAACCAAAATTGGGTATTTTTGTTTCGGAAAAGAGACCAAATATTTTTAGAGTTTTAAGAAAGCGATTTTAACGATAAATCATTTTGAAAATCAGTCAGTTTCAGCTCTACATTTAGTTCTTGTGTATAAAAATACTCCCTGACACAATGGAGAACTCTTCAACCTCAGTCTCTACAAAATGCAAGGTGACTAATTGTAGAACAATTGAAAAGCTTTTGAAATTTGGAAGCTTTTAGTGAAACGACTTCTCAAACCTGAAATAATTTAAACGTATTGTACGCTGTTGTAAGGAGACATGAAGACCCTTTCTTGTCAAGGGATTGTTTCAGATATGCAACGTCTTTTTACACACCTTACACGAGATTTATTCCAAGTTTCAGCTTTTTTTAGACTAAAGAAAAATTTGAATTTGTTCATCCAATATCTACCCTTACATAGAAGACGCAGCGAAAAATCCTTAACTTTCCGGTAACGTCTGCAAGAAAAGCAAAATCCTGCAGTCAAACCGGATCCGCCAGTTCACGGAAGGATTCACCTCTTTCTTTGAAAAATTCTGTTAACGCAGGAAGCAACACTAAAACGTTGTATAACTCTCCCTGTGCTAAACTGACGAACTTCCTTATCAAGATCACCACACTGGCAGTCCAGTGCATCAGTGAGCGATTTCAACAACGTCTCTGAATTGCATTTGCTCTAACTTTGTTCACCACTTTAGGATTGTCACCTTGCATTGTTCATACTTAACACACAGTTACAGCTTGTGCTACACAATAGTCAGATGGAAATCTCGGAAAGCTGCTGTCTCTACGACACAAGGCTATGAATCCCTTCTGTTTGACTACCATCACAGGAGTGCCAGTAGATGCTATGTCCACCATCATCTGTACAGGACTTCTTTTTTAGACCTGAAACGATCTGCAACTGCTGAAATATGTCCTGTCCTGCAGTACGTTCTCTTAGTGGTGTAATCTTTACAATCTCCACTCTTAAACTATTGAAATCCATTCTCGGTAAAAACCATCAACTGATACGTATCATCTATACTAATCGATTCGTCAAACTTAAGGGGAAAACAACTGCAGCTATCAAAGTCAGTTTTAAATTATGAAGTAACATCAGGACTCTTAATGTCAAACTTCCTCATTACTGTATTTGCAGAAAGCTGTACAGATTTATTAGTGTTACCTCAGATTTATTTTTGAAGCTATCAAAGTAATGAATCTGCAGCTCCTAAAAATGCAGTTTTGATTATTTCGCCGTCTTCACATATTTTCTTATCCTCTGTAGTAATCTTTGACATTGGGAACGACGCCTCAGTTGCTACTTTATTCTAGCCAAACGGTTTTGGATTTTTGCTGCCTTACCTTTTCCTCCCTTAGAACAGAATCCAGTGGAAAATTCTCTTCTGTCCGTGAGTTAATGGCTTTGAAGTGACGTTCTCAACTGATGCACAGCACAGGAAACTCACATATTTGTCCTTTGTCCGGGTAAGCAAGTAATCGGTTTCCCATTCCGAACAAAAATGAGGTGTTTGGTTCTTCCTTGAACACGCCCTCATCAGAACAAACCTAGTCAGTATCAGTAAATAAATAAAACTACCCATTTTAGCAAATGCGTGTGCAGTTGACGATGAGGCTGACGAACAGGTATTTTTGACTGACAATGAATGACATTTGCGCGGGAGAACCGAACAGCTGTTGTCATGAGCGCGGTCTAAGCCCAGTGGAGCCATCCTGAGCGTTACCGTGATATAACGGAAATATCCCTGCGGGTTATGGTAGCTCGTGATCGATGGTTTGGCTTGCAGTAATGTAGATAGTAAAACTTTTGGGTCATCCCACCTAATTTATTGTAATATCCGTCAGAAATTTTCTCATTAACTATATGACTAAGTTGTTTTCCTCTTTGTGATATTTTTCTGCTGACCTCATTAGAATTTTCGGAATGAATTCCTATATTGCGCCTCTAGTCGCCAGTGCTTTATTATTAGTCACCTGACATTTCCACTCTAGTATTTCCGGCCATATCTTTCTTATATAGCCGATACATTATTCATTATTTTATACCACGCTGCTTAGACATTTCATATATGAATCAGGGTGATCTTGTTTCTCCTTATTGACACCCCATTTGTATCAGGAAACGTGTCCAATATTTGGTTTTGTCTCTCTCCTTTCCTCATTTAACTGATTAACAAATTTGTTGTTAACTGCTTTTTCATCAAAGTAGTCTAGAGTATGTAATTGTTTCACGTGGAAACTTGCTCCAGTTTGAAATTTGTTGTTCTGATGTGTATCGCGGCTTCAAAGGATGCAGAAGAGATTGCACTAGTTGTGTTCTATAGCATTTGAAGTGTCCGTTTACTGCACAAAACATTTATTCGGTCCAGTGTAGACTAAACGCTCTACACGATTTTGTTGTTCCTTTGGTAATGTTTCCGTTTTAATTCTAATCATTTCAGCTTCCCATATGGGGTGGACGACTGTGGGCATAAATTTTTGTTATTATTTGGCCAAAGGCAACGTTTGTGCAGTGTAGCATACCTTCAACAGTGTTCAGGTATTTATGAGCCTAATTTTTTTGATTAAATTACACACACCAAAAAAAGTTTTGCACAACATCGGTCCCGAGGGTTCCGGAACCTGTACAGAAAATTCGGACAGCGGTCAACTTATCATTTTCGTCCTTTCTATTGCTCTTGAAACACACACATTGCATGTTGTACCACCATATAGCGACACCTTCAGAAGTGGTGGTCCAGATTGCTGTACACTTCGGTACCTCTGATACCCAGTAGCACGTCCTCTTGCATTCATGCATGCCTGTATTCATCGTGGCATACTATCCACAAGTTCATCAAGGCTCTGTTGGTCCAGATTGTCCCACTGCTCAACGGCGACTCGGCGTAGATCCCTCAGAGTGGTTAGTCTGTTACGTTGTCCAAAAACAGTCTTTTTCTGTCTATCCCAGGCATGTTCGATACGGTTTATGTCCAGAGAACATGCTGGTCACTCAAGTCGAGCGATGTCGTTCTCCTGAAGGAAGTTATTGACAAGGTATGCACGACGGGGGCGTGATTTGTCGTCCATGAAGACGAATTTCTCGTCAATATGCTGACGATATAGTTGCATTATCGGTCGGAGGATGGCATTCACGTACCGTACAGCCGTTACGGCGCCTTCCATTACCACCAGCGGCGTATGTCTGCCCCACATAATGCTACCCCAAAACAGTAGGGAATGTCCCACTCGCTGCACTCGCTGGATAGTTTGTCTAAGGCGTTCAGCCTGACCAGGTGGCCTCCAAACACGTTTCCGACGACTCTCTGGTTGAAGGCAAAAGCGACACCCACCGGTGAAGAGAACGTGATGCCAATACTGAGCGGCCCATTCGGCACGTTGTTAGGCTCATGTGTACCGCGCTGCTTGGTGTCGTGGTTGCAAAAATAGGCATCGCCATGGACGTCGGAAGTGAAGTTGCGCATCATACAGCCTATTGCACACAGTTTGAGTCGTAACAGGACGTCGTTTGGTTGCACGAAAAGCATTATTCAACATGGTTGCGTTGCTGTCAGGGTTCCACCGAGCCATAATCCATAGGCAGCGGTCATCCACTGCAGTAGTAGCCCTGGGACGGCCTGAGCGAGGTAAGCCATCGACAGTTCCTGTCTCTCTGTACCTAGTCCATGTCTGAACAACATCGCTTTGATTCACTTTGAGACGCCTGGACACTTCCCTTGTTGAGAGCCATTCCTGGCACAAAGTACAATGAGGACGCGATCCAACCGCGGTTTTGACCGTCTAGGCGTGTTTGAATTAAAGACAACTGGAGCCATGTCCCTCCTTTCTGGTGAAATGACTGAAACTGATCGGCTGTCGGACACCCACCGTCTAATAGACGCTGCTCATGCATGGTTTCTTACATCTTTGGGCTGGTTTAGTGACATTTCTGAACAGTCAAAGGGACTGTGTCTGTGATACAGTATCTGCACTCAACATCTGTCTTCTGGAGTTCTGGGAACCAGGGTGATGCAAAACGTTTTTTGATGTGTGTATATTTCCTCAGTTAAAATCTGTTAAAGCTCCTTTAATTTTTGTCGTGACATTGTTTCAACAGATTGATATACTATAAATGTCCCCCGAGGATCGATATTAGGTCTTATACTCTTTTCATTGTACGTATATGATGTGTCATCAGTCTTGTCCTGTTGCAAATACCATGTACGCTGATGAACGCTAGCTGTAAACCTGAACACAGCTATAGATAGTCTCAAAACCGCCCTGTGTGTACTATGAAAATCGGTCCGTAATGTAGGGTTGTGGTTCAACCCTTTCAAAACACAGGCTGTGCTGGTTTGTCATTACAGGGCTCATCAGTCAGAAATATCGGGTATCCCTACCACCCTTAACCCTAAATGGAACAAATATCAACTACTCTCCTTCAGTAAAGAGCCTAGGATGAAAATTTAAACTGGACTAAGCACGCCATTATAAGTTGCAAGACGACACCTCTCCATGCACTACAAAATTATAAAGAGCTCTTCCCTCTTGACCGGAAACAGAAACTTGTACAGACACTTATATTTCACATTATTTGTTACAGTGATGATATCCTGCGAGATCTTTTAGAGGAAAGCTGTGTTCCTCTGTGAAAGTCGAACACTTGATTACATTTCACCATCATATGCACAATTACACCATCTGCATGCAGACAAGTGCAGAGATTTCCATACCCTCTGTCTTCTGTACTGTCTTATCAACGAACACTGTCCCTCATATCTCTCCTTAACGTTAATCCTCTCGTTTGAATATCACGGCAGAAACAGTCATTCCCATCAGATCAAAATTCTTTCTCTACCAATCCATCGTTTAGCCATCTTCTCGAAGACCTTCTCAGCAGTAGAAACTTGACTCTGAAACAACTATCCGCATTATATGAGAAAATTAAATAACATCTCCAGCTTCAGAAGACGGGTAAAGACGTACCTACTAAACCAACAATATGCTTACCAATTTCCTTGTACGCACTCGTTACTCTTTTACAACCCTCTTTTCAAAATGATCATGCTCTTTTCCTTGTATACTTAGCCAATGTAGTCTCCACAAAATTTCGTTTCCCAAGTGCGCACTATATCACAAAACCGCTATTTTGTAGACCTATAAATTCTTCTTATATGTTCCATTATCATCGTTGTAATCTATGTCACAATTATTGTCATTATTACTATTATTATTATTATTATTATTATTATTATTATTATTATTTACTATCATCACTATTAGTGCCTGTTGCTGCTGTAGTACACATAAGGCAGTATGAGCACTGTTAGTTCATAATCGCTATAATTTACTCACAATGTAACATCGGACACTCAAATCATATAATTACTAGCTGTCATATTAAAACTGTTATTTCTAGGTAACTATGATGTAAAAAGTACTGCATGCGATAAACACTGGTCTGATCTAACATAGGGCCTGACGGCCCCAATCAGATCGGGTTAATTATATAAATCAACGACTTAAATGGTTTCTACCGGACAAGTATTAAAGAAATCTGTTCGGGTTGTTTGCCTAAGCTATGTACGTTCTTTCCAGTACTGTAAGATTCAATGTAATGCATTTACTCATGCCGTTTTTTCCTGTTGTGAAGTAATAAACTTTTATTCCCGTATATAAGCATCTTATTTCCCTTCTTACTACAACTCTTGCTTTAGTTGCGTATGCCATTGTCACCGTCTTCTTTCATTGCAGGTGTATCTCTACCAACTTTTCACTTGCCTGTATTAAAAAGATTCATCGAGAAATAAAAGTCACCATCGAAAATGCGGCTCCGTGTGGAACTAAACGTTGTAAGTTTATTTATTTCGTAAGCTATCCATTTATCACGATATTTGGTGTCATTCCCCTGACGATCGTTCCCGTTATCTTTATTACTGTTTCGCCGAATCCCATTTGCTACATTACTTCTTCTAAGTAGCTACAACTCACATGATAACATGCTTTTCAAAATTCTAAAAGCACCAGGCCACATGTTATGTTCGCAATCAAAGTTACCGCTGTTACTTGCACATCTACATGATTAGTCTACAATTCACAGTTAAGTGTTAGTAAGAGGATTTATGGAACCAATTTCAGACCATTTCTCGATCTTTCCACTCTTGAGAAGCACGTGGGAAAAATGCACTTGTCGTTCGAAGTTTAGTTCTTCTCATTTCATTATGATTGTTATTTCTCCCTATGTAGTTGGAACTAACAAAATATTTTTGCATTCGGAAGGGGAGGTCGGTGATTGAAATTTCGTGAAAAAATCTCGCTGCAACGAAAAACGCCATTTTTTAATTACTGCATGACCAACTCGGTTATGATATCTGTGATACTTTCTCCCCTATCTCCTTGAATTTTTCCCGTGTTCTCTGTCAGTTCTATCCCGTCAGATACCATACCCAAAGAAGTGCGCCAGAAGAGGATGGCAAGCATAGTGTAAGTTGTCGCTTTATCAGATCTGTTGAATATTCTGAGCATTCTGCCAATAAAACGCAATCTTTGGTTTGCATTCTCGACGATACGCTTTATGTGATTTTGTATATGATGGTTCAATTTTAAGTTGTTCGTAGCCGTAATCACTAGGTATTTAACTGAATCGAAAACCTTTGAATGTACATCCCTGTCCACGGACATACTATGCAATCATAGGGTATCTTGTGCCACTGTTAGTCATTACGTAAGTCCTTCAGATAGCATGTGCAGTAGGAATCTTCTTGAGGAACACTGGGGAACGTTAAAGTAATTTCCCTGTTAGCATATCTTTTGTTGAATGCGCTAGCTACAGTTTGATAATCAGCACTCAGCAGTGTTGTGAGACATCATCAGTCACTTTATTACGTTAGATTTTGGAAGTAGAACAGTTTTGCTGTCTTTAAGTAGCACTGGTACTGTAGCTCCTTTGGGTACTTCTTTTGTCACTTTTGTTTATGTGTTTGTTATTGGTTTTTGAATCGGCATATACATTGACGTCGAAGAAGTAGCTCACTCACATCCTACGGGATCGTTTCCAGAACGAATGTTTTAACGTGCAGCGGCCTGTGTGCTGTTTTGAAGCTTTTTGAAAGAAGGAGAGATCCTGATAGACAAGAAGCTGTGGGTAAGTGTCTGAGTAGCTCAGTCAGTAAAGGAGTCCCTGTAAAATGTAACATTACTGTTTCGAGTCTCTGTCCGACATACAGTATAAGAGCTTTCCTAAATATAAAATTGAAAAACCTCCTTAATTGCTAACAAAAGGTGAATATTGAAGCAATTTGAGTACTTTTTCATTTTCTACTATGACGCTTTTCGAGGGCTTATGCCTTCGTCTTCAGGTGCATCAGTGGATTACTCTACATTTTATTTGCTGGATGTAGCCAGTTGTCTGCTTAGCATTTCATTTCACTACAAATACAGTGAATCAGTACTTGTCAACGTATTATGGGACTAGTATCACAAATTTTAAACAGTAATGAAGTAAATAACACCCCCCCTTGCGCATTTGATGCATTCCTTTCTGCATCATATTTTCCTTCACTTTTGTGGGTCCTAAATCTTCTCACAGAGGAACCGATCTTTTACAATATCAGCGTTACTTCGTTTTCACGCTGATCCACAGTCAATAAAAATAAATTTGTGTAACTTTTTCTGGTCATAGGATGGCCTCGTCCTTCTCAGAAGGTATCATAGCAAAGAATCCAAGCAATATCATCATTTCGCATATCTACTACTGGAGCTCCATAACGGGCTTCAAGGCGAAAGCGTGCTTTCAGATTTGTCGTACCATTTTGGTCAAGGAAAGTTAGGCAACTACCACAAACATCAGTACTCTCCATTCCCCATTTAATTGGGTGTCTTCACGAGAATGGCCATCAGATGTGTTATAGACATATATTCTAATAATGTACATGCAAGTTCCACAGTTTGGTTAAACGTATGACTGTTTGATTACAGAGTAACAAGGCAACCGCATTTAGGTTTTACCCACACTCAACAATGATTTAAATTCATACATAACTCTAACTAGCTCATAATCGGCTGTGGAAGACTATTGCAGCTGCAGCCATGGAGCGTTGCAAATTATTCAGTGCGAATACATACTCTGCACAGCCTTGCTGCGTATCTACACTGTGTTACGACTCTTATCACAAACTCTCACTACTCGCCACTCCCGGCGAAATATCTTATTCAGAGCGTTTCTCCTGCTTGAGATTTTGTAACCTGTGATGATTTTTAGTCTTTACATCACAAAGTAACAGATCTCTTTAATCGAGTAAGAGGAAGCAGTGACTTAAAATACATCCTCATATTACTCGCGGAATAATGTCATTTACTGATTGCATTTGTCATCTTCCCAATAATTATAAGTACAAATGATCATTTCCTTTATTGTTGAAAACAAATTTTTTTCACGTTCCATGAGTGTTTAGTACTGTGCATAATATTAACACATTTTTGGCTCCTACTTTTACCATTTCACAAGTGTTTTACCAACACTAATCTCGGAAAAATGATATGTCTTTTGCTGCTGAAAATCCGAGTTTCCGTTACCAGCTTCGTCAAAAATTTTGCATACAGCAGTAGTATCTAGAAACAGACTCATGTATTATGTTGGGCTCTATGTTATAAAGCAATTTTTTCGTTTGTTCGCAAGTTGTGTGATTTTGAATTTGACACCGGTCTCCGCATATCTGGAGTAAGATCCCTTCAGCGCTCACCCACTCGGTTAGCTAGCTGGCTCGTTGTAGGCGACTATATTTCACATACACAGAAAAACTTGTAAACAAACTGGATAATTTATTCAGGAGAGAGAGCTCCACAAATTGAGCAAGCAAAAACGCGTTGGTCTGATTCTGACCTCTAGGCAAGAATTAATTCGACTCGGTATTGTTTGTCAGAGTAGTTGTATGTCCTCCCGAGCGACATCGTGCCAAATTCTGTACAATTGGCTCGTTAGAGCGTCAGAACCCCGAGCTGTTTGGAGGAAGTTCCCAGCTGGGCAGAGATCCGGTGACCTTGCTGGCGAAGGTGGGCTTTAGAATGCATGGAGACAAGCCACGTGATGGCAGGCAGTACCTTTCTGAGATGTAGAGTAAGCAGGGTGGCTTGCCATGATGCCACATGGTGGGCGGCGGACCCACCGCTGTGCTGGGCGTCTCCAGATACGTCTCCGGTCTTGAATCTCATTGGCTGGAGCAGTCCTCGTGATGAGTCCCGCTTCGAACTGAGCCCCAATGACCATCGAAGATGTGTCTGGGGAAGCCCTGGATAGCAGTGCGACAACAACCTGACTGTAGATCGCTATGTGGGCCGTCAGTCAGGAGTGGTGGTCCGGTGTGCCAGTTCTTCTCAAAGCATGGCCCCTTTGGTTGCCATGAGCTGCACCCTTGCAACGCAGTGGTATGTCGACGATATGCTAATCCCCGATTTGTTGCCTTTCATGGCAAGCCATCCAGCGCTAACATTTCACCAACATAATACCCACTGGCAGACGGTGAGAGTTTCTACTGCTTACTTTTGAGCTTGCCAAAATCTACCTTGGCCAGCATGGTCGCGAGATCTCTCATTAAGAACGTATGGACCGTTATCTGCAGGGCCCTCCAACTGGCTCAGTATTCTGAAGATTTAACGTATTTGCATAAGGGCTAACGGTGGACCAATGCGTTGTTGACTTGCTCAATTTCTGAAGGTCTCTGTCTTTGATAAATTTCGTTGTATTGAAGGGTGTGTATTTGTTTATCTGTACATGTAGATCACATCTACTGATTCATGTCCCCACTTGGATAGTTCCTTAGTGGTACACCGTCTTATTTTGTCTTAGTATGTATTTCCTGGAGCTTTTATTAACAAATTTATCACAGCTGCTGCGCGTAATATGGCGACTGGTTTCAAACCAACCGGTTCATTCTGAAGCCAATATATTGACTTTCGGTACAGTCTCAATGAGTCAGGCTTGAGAATGAACCAGTCTGTGCGGAAATAGCTACCAAACATGTGTAATGGAACTGTGACAGATCTTTTAACGAACGCTTCGCGAAAAGTCAACTGCTTTTTAATGGTAGTTTTTATACTGTGGCTTATATCTCTGACAGGACACAGTTATTCTACCATCGAAATCTACACGTTCGTATCACACAGCATTGACACTGTTAAACACTTTTGTAACAGGGCGCAGAAGAGATATATTCATTATGTTTGATATCAGTACTTGTGGCAGAGGGTGTCTAGTGGTACAGCAGTAGAGTCCAGTTGTAGAACTCCCAGGTTCAACCACGGATGGGGGTGGTAATTTTTCCTCGTTCCACTCCATTCAGGACAGCCTCAGGTCCACTCTCGCTGCTACATATTGAGTACTAGACATATAAGCCAACTGTCGTGTGCGGCCCACTAGCCTCGTCTATCCTCGTTGTGCGCCCAAGAAACGCTGCACTGTAGCCGCATTCAGGCCAACAGCCTGACCAAGGACTTGTGCCACAGATTAATTTTTTATCATTACTTAGTTACTCAATTGCTTACTTACTTACTCATCCTTTCAGCTTAGTTGGCAATATGCCTCCTCTACTTATTTCGTGAATGTTTTTTGGTCATATACGGGATCTAATACCACGAATTTTCTAACCCTATCTTTTCAGAAAGTACTTTGATGCTATTACTAAATCTTTTTTGTCTTCTCCCTCGTCTCCTGTTACCTTTCACTACTTTGCTCGATAGCTTTCGTATCTTTGGTCTTCTGACACCCACACTTCATCTCGTGCCCAGTAGTTATTTATTCTGAGTTCTGGAATGTTTATAATTATTCTTCAGATCTTCGTTTCTAATATATATTTAGATCTTTATCACAAAGGCAAAGCTTTTTTTAGAAACATCCATTTAAAAGTGCCAATTTCTTGTTCATCTGCGTTCCAGAAGATTAAATAAGCTTAATAAACGAACTTCTATAAATTACATTGACCAATAATAAGAACTAGTTTTAAATGCAGAATCTACAGACAATAACACATAAGAAACTTGGGTGCAACATTAAAGAAATGTATTTAAATGTTTTACAATTGCCTTCATTTCCATTAATTATGTCTGTTGCCGAACAGGAATAAAGTAATTCAAGTTAGAGATCATAAAACATTTTCTGAAACAATTATGATGTATTCATCGCATCTTAATATTACAGAAGAGAACCGTAACATCCGCACTGCATTAACAATTATCTCATGATGGCTTTCCTGAACAAATGAAACATTGACTAGTATAATTATACTAGGGTTCGTTAGTGCATTTCATTAGCACGCAGTGAGTCACAAAGCAGATGAAGTAGAGAAGAAATCTTCAGTATCCTCCAGATTACAATAAAGAGCTAAGAATTAAGTTTATGAGAAAAATATAATCTGTAAGAGAAAAGAAAATATGGAGGGCACTTTTGTCATAAAAGCGTTCTGCACAAACTGTTGTCTTTGATTTGTTAACATGCAATGTTTATATTTCGCAGAGTCCGTAATCATGCTTTTTAATTTCTCCATGTTATCTGACGCTACTGTCTGAGATTATGGAGTTATTTTAGTTCATTAGTTTGTTAAGAAATGCTGCTATCTAGAAAAACAGCCATTTTTATCACAGTATCCTTTAAGAGTACACCATATAAAATAGTTTTAGTTAGCACCAGCTTCAAGAAACCATATGTAAAACACATATATAAGTAGCTCGCTGAGATAGAACCCGAGGGTCCAAATTGCCATTTAGTGGATAATACGAGAAAAGTTATTTTGTGACTACTGAAGAAATTTATACAAACATTAATTCGGTGTAATATTAGTTAAAAAAATGTGTGTGGTATTAAGAGTCGACCTTTCACTGCTTTAAAGTGTATACAAGAATTGTTGCAAACATTTGCAAACGACGTCCCCTTCCTGTTTTGATGGTGACTTCTAACGACAACTGACCAGCTATTAACTGTTTCGAGACTGCTCGCATTAGCAATGAATTGTTCTGCCGAACGCTCTTCGAAATTGAACTACGTCTCCACGGTTTGTCTTTCTATAAGCTTAGTGGCAGAAGACCAACAAATTACTGCAGACGGTTTGTTGCATTCCGCGGGAAGGCAGAAACCCACTCGTGCAGGAAATGAGGAGCACATACATTTGCAGCATCAGGAAGAGCGAACCCACATATCTGTGGACTCAAGTGATAGCGTTCCTTTTCGTCTGAGCTTCGGATCTTCTCTTGCGTCGCGAAGTGGCCCTACTGGTGTCCAGCGGACAGAATACACTCACACATACACGCGCACATGCGTACAAGCACACACACTTGTGCGAGGTAATTTGCCCCACGCACTGCTTAGCATATTTTATTGGAACAAATTATTTCTAAGCGCTGCTACACTTACATTGTTGTTGTTGTGGTCTTCAGTCCTGAGACTGGTTCGATGCAGCTCTCCATGCTACTCTATCCTGTGCAAGCTTCTTCATCTCCCAGTACTTACTGCAACCTACATCCTGAATCTGCTTAGTGTATTCATCTCTTGGTCTCCCTCTACGATTTTTACCCTCCACGCTGCCCATCAATACTAAATTGGTGATCCCTTGATGCCTCAGAACATGTCCTACCAACCGATCCCTTCTTCTGGTCACGTTGTGCCACAATCTTCTCTTCTCCCCAATCCTATTCAATACTTCCTCATTAGTTATGTGATCTACCCATCTAATCTTCAGCATTCTTCTGTAGCACCACATTTCGAAAGCTTCTATTCTCTTCTTGTCCAAACTATTTATCGTCCATGTTTCACTTCCATACATGGCTACTCTCCATACAAATACTTTCAGAAATGACTTACTGACACTTAAATCTATACTCGATGTTAACAAATTTCTCTTCTTCAGAAACGCTTTCCTTGCCATTGCCAGTCTACATTTTATGTTCTCTATACTTCGACCATCATCAGTTATTTTGCTCCCCAAATAGCAAAACTCCTTTGCTACTTTCAGTGTCTCATTTCCTAATCTAATTCCCTCAGCGTCACCCGACTTAATTCGACTACACTCCATTATCCTCGTTTTGCTTTTGTTGATGTTCATCTTATATCCTCCTTTCAAGACACTGTCCATTCCGTTCAGCTGCTCTTGAAGGTCCTTTGCTGTCTCTGACAGAATTACAGTGTCATCGGCGAACCTGAAAGTTTTTATTTCTTCTTCATGGATTTTAATGCCTACTCCAAATTTTTCTTTTGTTTCCTTTACTGCTAGCTCAATATACAGATTGAATAACATCGGGGATAGGCTAGAAACCTGTCCTACTCCCTTCCCAACCACTGCTTCCCTTTCATGCCCCTCGACTCTTATAACTGCTATCTGGTTTCTGTGCAAATTGTAAATTGCCTTTCGCTCCCTGTATTTTACCCCTTCCACCTTCAGAATTTGAAAGAGAGTATTCCAGTCAACATTGCCAAAAGCTTTCTCTAATTCTACAAGTGCTAGAAACGTAGGTTTGCCTTTCCTTAATCTTTCTTCTAAGATAAGTCGTAGGGTTAGTATTGCCTCACGTGTTCCAATATTTCTACGGAATCCAAACTGATCTTCCCCGAGGTCGGCTTCTACCAGTTCTTCCGTTCATCTGTAAAGAATTCACGTTGGGCTGCCTTCACACTGCCGGCCGGGCTGAGCCGAGCCTGGCCGGGCCGCCGCCCGCTTTGGTATCAAACACATGGTTTTGAATTGCGGTGTTCACACTGGCGGCCGGGCCGTGCCGACACGGCGTGAGCCTCCCGGAGCCGAGCCGGCGACATCCCGAGTGTTCAATATTGCCGGCGCGAGCCGACCGCAGGCGCGAGCCTGTGGAGCAGCACTACAGCTTCTGCAGTACACGCATCACACGTCTCCCTTCTGCTTTCATCACAAGTGTGACTGCACACGCCTTTTATTTTAAGGTGTTACCTCACATTTCACAATCAGTGAGGAAAACTTACGTTTATTATAATGATACATGCGAAATTACTTTTATTTCATTTATTTAATCTACATGCATTTACAACAAAAGCTTGCCAGCGATCGCGGCATTGCCGCCACTGAATAGTTCGCATTTACTTGTAAACGGAGGCAGATATGAGTGTCACTGAGGGACGGAAATGTGTCCCTACCAGATGACAATGCATTGTAAAGTCATGTTGTGGCACGTTACTATAAGCCGTTGTCTGTGACATCTTTTTTCGATGTTCTTACTTTAATGGATGCAAAATAACATATACATGACATTAACTTGTGTCCATCAATTTGGTATCAGAAATTCGGCTAGTATGACAGTAATGATGCAGTTTCCAGATTATGGAACGAAGTAACCAATGATTGTGTTTCAGATAGCACGCACAAATATAAATTATTTTCCTTTATAATTTTATTTGTTTTATTTACAGTGAAATGAGATACAAAAAATACAGTAAATAGCTAAGTACTTTCAATTCCAAAATTTATTTGAGAGGTTTTTTAATTATTTTAAGTTGCATTTTTAACGAAATATTCAACAAAAGTGTTCCTGACAGTTTTCGAACGTAATGTGGAATTTCTGTTGAATGTGGCACCAGCTGTCTGCATATCAGCATTGTTACAAAACTTTTCAGCTTCAACATTGCATCCTTCTCTGTCAATGACAATATTATGAAGTAGACAAATGCACTTGACTATGTGATCAGCTACGTCAACGGATGTTTCATTTTCCTTCCTCAGTAGTCTCCATTTATTGGTCATTATACCAAATGCACATTCAACAACTTTTCTTGCTCTGGAATGCATATCATTGTATAGAATCTTCTCGTTGTCCAAATTTCTGCGAGGAAAAGGTCTCATCAAATTCTCTAATAAGGGGTAAGCTTCATCTCCCAAAATGACGTACGGTAGTTCCTGACACATTCCTTCAAGTCTTGTTGGTGGCGGTAATAACAGCTCCCCATTTGTAAGTTTCTTATATAACATACTTTCCTTAAACACGCCTGCATCAGACTGTTTACCGTAGGCACCAACATCCACAGCTATAAATTTGTAATTTGCATCAGCAACTGTTTGTAATTGTAAAACATGCTGCCAGTAAGTTTAGGACATTGGACACGTATGTGCTTCCCGTCTATACATCCAACACAGTTTGGAAATCCCCATCTCGTATGCATTTCACTGGCAATTTCTTTAAATCGAGAAACAGTTGGCATTGGGAAATGAATGGGAGCAAGTGACTCCCATATGGCCATACAAACGTCTTTCACCAACACTGATACGGTGGACACTCCTAATCGGAATGACGATGTTAGTGCATGAAAGGAGATGCCAGTGGACAGATACCTGAGAAAAAAAATCGTAAAATGTGTTACTCAAGTGTGGTGTTGGGCGAAGTTTTTACAGTTTTGTTTGCACAGTAGATATTTACTTAGTCCATGTCATTTCATAGTTATACAACAATAAATAATTAAAGAGACATTTTCTTGCATCCTTCTATATTCTTTCAATTAAAATAATGAAATCGAAATGCAAAGACCTGAGAGACAGTTACAGAGAATAACTTGTATAACTTGGCAAAATAAGATCATGTGATCCAGGGAATAGTATATTAAAATCCAATTCCACTCGGGCTTTGTTCTGTCATATGATTTTCCTAAGTTACAAGAGCTATGCACAGTTCCTTACCAGTGGAAATAGAACCACTGAGTCAGAGGGCATATCAGTCTGTCTATTCTGTGAGGTCATCAGTGGCTCCACATGATGAACCATCACCACTGCCAAGCGCTGCATCATGAAGAAAAAAGAAGAAAAAGTTGGAAAATTGTGAAGGAGTGTATCTGCGATTCTTCGTTGAAGGCACAGCAAGACATTACCCAAAATGACGAAGCTAATTACTTACTGATGATTCCCAGGAGTCCCATAAACTCTCTTCCCCTCAGAGGTAAGCGTTTGTGAAATTTAAAATACAAAAGCATGACTACAATTAATTGGAGGTAGTGAATGCTGCACAAAGTTCTACTGCAAACCAAAAAGTGTGTACTAACGAATCTTACCTTATCGTTCTACACAATTTTTCTTCTGCTGTTATACTTCTGCGAAAATTTGTGTTCTGTTTCGAAATTTTGTCTTGAATGTTCTGCAGCACATACTGAAATGTATTATGATTCATTCTGTAATATGAATAAAATTTTTCAGGATAGTTTTTAAGTTCTTCATGCAAAGAAAAAAACTCTCCTAAATGTCTGTCGCTATTTATGGGATGAATTCATAACCTCCTAGTTCTTCTGTACTTCAAAACTCGACGAGTTACTGCAGAGTCAAAACAATACCAATAAAAGAGTGAAGACATTGTTCTACACGACAGCACAGACTAGCCAAAGGCGAGCAACTGTTGACTGCAGCTGCGTTCTCTAGTGACTTGCTTGTCAGCTGTCGAAGGGTGGGGATTTTCTTAAATTTATTTATTTGGCCTTCGGCAACTAGCAGCCATTTAGCCAAAGAGTAGGGATTACCTTGACGGTGCAGCGCAGCCCGCCAAGGAAGGAAAAAAATAATGAAGAACAATGAAACGCACATCTGTGTCGATCTACAGTAGTTTCATTAACTCTCCTTTTTTTTTCTGTCAAAGTAGACAACGAGACTACAGAATTGCGCTTCTGTTTCTGCAGTAAACGTATCACAAATCTCCAGTTTGTTTTTGTGATTAGTTTTACACCACTGATCACTAGTAATTAGTTTTTTTCTGTCCTGCAATATATGACTACATTAAACCAAGCTGTAACCGCTCGAACTCCGTGGCTTGCGGACGCGGCACTGACGCCACTGAATATCTCGCATTACTTGTGACCAGAGACAGATATCAGTGTCATTATCATTTCAAAAGCTTTTTGGTACTTTTAGCTACATTTCATTCGCAACAATGTATGGTCTAAAACGGATCTAACAGTAAGCTACCCGCTACATAACTTTTTCACTACAAGATTTGTAAATCAAGTGCACAACGTTGACAAATAGCATCATTTCACAATGACTGTTAAGAAATATGAAAATATAAATGATTCAATACGAAGCTAAGATGTTACACTAGCACGTTCACAAAAATCAGATATTTTAGCCGCATACTTTCTTCAAAATCGGTTGGGAAGCGTTACGAAACTAAGAAATCACGCGAAACGAAAAGTAGACTTTTTCTTTTTTCACGACCTAAGTAACGCTTTTAAGGAAAAAATGAGTTCATAAAACGATGTGGCGCAGTCTTATATATCGCTAAGAATTTTTAGAACATGAAAATCGGAGAAGTGGATTTTCCCCCATTTCGCCGACCCGGCTCGGCGCGGCGCGCAGTGTGAATGCACTACACGTCGGCCTGAGCTGGCTTAGGCACGAGCCGAGCCAGTACGCGTCATCCCGGCCCGACCCGGCCGGCAGTGTGAACGCAGCCTTAGTATTTGGCAGCTGTGACTTATTAAACTGATAGTTCGGTAATTTTCACATCTGTCAACACCTGGTTTCTTTGGGATTGGAATTATTATATTCTTCTTGAGCACTTACATTATCTAAAACTTACTGGTAGATTAAAACTGTGTGCCCGACCGAGACTCGAACTCGGGACCTTTGCCTTTCGCGGGAAAGTGTTCTACCATCTGAGCTACCGAAGCACGAATCACGCCCGGTCCTCACAGCTGTACTTCTGCCACTATCTCGTCTCTTACCTTCCAAACTTTACTGAAGCTCTCCCGCGAACCTTGCAGAACTAGCACTCCTGAAAGAAAGGATACTGCGGAGACATGGCTTAGCCACAGCCTGGGGGATGTTTCCAGAATGAGAATGAGATACTGGCAGAACTGAAGTTGTGAGGACCGGGCCTGAGTCGTGCTTCGGTAGCTCAGATGGTAGAGCACTTGCCCGCGAAAGGCAAAGGTCCCGAGTTCGAGCCTCGGTCGGGCACACAGTTTTAATCTGCCAGGAAGTTTCATATCAGCGCACACACCGCTACAGAGTGAAAATCACATTCTAATTACATTACCTGTTTAAATTAGATAATTAGTCTCACTTTAAGCTGCGAGAGAGGATTTATATTTTCATTACTCCAGTTCCACCACTTGACACCCTGTAGTTATGCAGCTACTTTCAAAAAGCCCTCTGATCCGACCATTGGACTACAGTCACAACACCGACTGGTCTTTAATCTTTCCAACCGATAATATCCTCCATAAACAAAACAGGATAAGAGTTTGATAATACAGTGAAGGCTTTCACGACCGGATGTTTCAGCTGCCGAGAATTATTCCGGAGTTTAAAACAATAATTCAGAAGGAAAGACAAAAGAGCTCCACACATTTAATTTACATTGGAACAAAACGGACTTTTTTATTTGCTATTAGACCTTGCCGACTCCCCTCGTCGCACTTTAAACAACACCTCCAGCTATCTAATAGTTCCAGACTCTGCTTTGCGGCCTCTTCCTACAGAGAAGTGTTTGTTGAGTAAAGCGCAACTGTTGCCTCGAAAATGTGTAAATGGCTAGGGCGGTTTCCCTGCCTGCACTCGGAAACACACTAGCGAAATTATTCGAAATACTTTGTAAAGGTGACGCCCTAAAGCTAGGAAGTATTTAAAGAAACCATAGTTAACCCTCAAGAGCTGATAATTAATTCTGTGAATTGGCTGTTTTTTAAAAAATTATTCGGACATTTCCGTACAGCGAGAAAAGCTTTTTCGAACATTGACGGTCGTAATCTACCAACTTCCGTAATAAACTCAGCAAAACTGCCATCATCCAGTGGACACAAATCTTACTTCCTGCACTCCAAAAGGCCGGCGAACGACTCCCTTCTTCGTGCGTTCAAAAGGCACTCAACTAATTTATACTGGCTTTGAGGCCTTTCAGCCAGTCACCCTTAGGAAAGAATTCAAACATTAGTATTCACCATTTCCAGTTCTCACCAATACAACTCAGTAAAGAGCTGCTTCAAACAAGGTTCTTTTAAATTTATTTCCCTTCAGGTGCTGTAAACAATGACCACCCTGGAAAGCAATGTGGTTCTTTCAGACAACCACACGTTTGGTATCGTTAAGGTAAGGAAAGACTGTCCCATGGCTTCAGGCAGAAAGGAAACTTCTTTCTCGTTGATTCCGGAAACCGAACTGTGGGGCAGCGGGTTAAAAGTGTTATTACTTCTGGATATTTGTTTTTGATGCCTTTAATAAGCGTTTGTGAGATTTAAGATTCCACTGCCGTTTACAAGAGTCAGAAAATTATTTGTGCAGACAGGCAGAAAGTAATCGAGAAACCTGCTGCCCGTAATTTCCAGTTCATAAGGTCAAAATCCAGCCCTCTAAACTGGCATGAAACCATCTACCTCACTATTTACAATCAAAAGTAGCCTGGAACTATGGCGATAAGTGAAAGTTTGCTGTCTGAACAAATCGGTGTATTCATGTACAAGTCACACGGGTAAATTAATATTTCTGGACACTGCAGTGCTTGCTTCCTCACACCACCGCCTACATCATTTTGTGTTAGAAAATTTAACATAAATATAAATACAGAAAGTAAGTGTTGGATAATTGCACATTCTTAAATTAAATATGAATTATCAGCAACTTCACTTATTTACTACTTTACACGCAAAAAACACAATCATGTTTACACACCAAAATCACAAAGACATTAATACATTTATAATCATAAATACGGAAAAACTGATTTCGTATCTAAGGAAAATTTCGTTTCAATTTAATTATGTTTTACATTCAGTTGAAATCAGTTTTCTATTTGTAGTGTCCTTTTTTTCTTTACTTACCTGTACAGATTTTGCTACTCACGCAGCTGTTTACAGACTGTTGGCGTTTTGGAGAGGATCACTACATCTTTCTTTCTGTTTACATAATTACATTAGTCGTCAACGTAAAGAATGTTTCCGTATAAAAATTATTATTTATTTTCTCAAGACTACTGTTAACTGTACATCGTTTCACAGAGTGCATGCCGGTCGCTGTGGACGACCAGTTCTAGGCGTTCAGTCCGGAACCACGCGGCTGCTACGGCAGCAGGTTCGAATTTTGCCTCGAGCATTAATGTGTGTTATGTCCTTAAGTTAGATTTAAGTAGTTCTAAATCTAGAGGACTGATGACCTCAGCTGTTAAGTCCCATAGTGCTTAGAGCCATTTGAACCATTTCTGAACAAAATGCATGATGCTATTTGACACCTCACAACAAGGATTGCGATAATTCTACGGGAAAACACGTGGAAGGTGGACATACTTAGTTCCTTAATTACAGAATCATAATTACAGTTAATATCTTGTTAAAAGAATAACAACGCTCACAATAATTTAACCCAGATAACCCTGACGTCCTTCTGGAAGGACGACGTCATTCACTGTTGACATTATTTATTTTTGAGAATAACGCAGTGTCGCAACGGACTGTTACGCATTGTTATATGAAGTAGGCAGAGTCAGTTGCGCGCTGTGACAGTCAGTTTGACGCTGTCGTTTATAGTGAGTGAGAAACTGTGTCTTGAAAATAGGGCCGATTTTACCATGGACGAACTGACTCACCTTGTCGTCGATGGGTATGTATATTTTCTTTCATATTGCGTCAATAATTCTGAAACTTGTCATATAACATCTTAAAGAATTAACCTAAATTATTTATGGGTTCATATTATAATTGAAGTTTTCTTCAGTTGTAATTTAATAACGTTTTCAAATGTCCTTCCAGAAGGACGTCAGGGTAATATGTTGTCATTTTGTATTCACAGAAAACGATGTACACTGATGGAACTTTTGGACATGTTAGAATCAAAAGGTGAGGAAATACCTAATAGTGGTGTGAATGTAACATTACACCCTTTTTTAAATTCAACTGATGCCCTAACAGATGAATATTCAGGTGCTGAAGAAAATCCAAGTGTAGATAAATTACCAGCAAGTCAGCTCAATGCTACTGCGCTTTGTGATTTGGCCATTTCTACTAATGGTAATGCTGTGAATGCTACAAGGAAACAATCCTTTACCTCTGATGTTGTTCCAGGATCCTCATGCAGTACAAAAACAGCAACAATAACAACCACAACCACCAACAAACCAGCAAGGCTATCGAAGAATAAAGTTCTAAACCTCAAGAAATATAACTGGAAAAGTTGTGAAATAGTTAATCCAACACCTGTATGGCCTCTAATGTTCACAGTTGCATTGAAGAAAGGGTGAACACCGCTTGAATATTTCCAACAGTTTTTTGATAATGAAGTGCTTCAAATGATGGTCATTTACCCAAATCAGTACCCAGCCAACAGAAATAGACTAGGTGATTGGTTTGTTCAGAAGATGAGATGTTGGTGTTTATTTCAATACTTCTGCTAAGTGGATATGTAACCGTGTCACACAGAAAGATGTACTGGCAATCAGATATAGACAGTCACAACGACCTCGTAACAAAGGCCATGTCCAGAGATCGATTTGACTTTATCTTTTCTAATTTGCGTGTATGCAACAATGACAATTTAGATAAATCAGACCGTTTTGGGAAAATCCACCCATAACTGTGTATGCTGAATGATAGATTCAAACAATTTGCGCCTCACGTGCGGCATCATTCTGTCGATGAATCGATGGTTCCATACTTCTGAAGTCACGGGTGCAAACAATTCATAAAAGGGAAACCAATCCTATACGGATTCAAATTTTGGTGTGGAGGCACAAGTGGTGGATATATTATTTGGCTCGAACCCTACCTAGGAGCTGTCACGTATAGTAAGGATTATGAAACGAAAGGTATGGGGTAGGGTGTGGTAATGACTTATGTTGACCAGTTACTTCCACATGTTCCATATCGAATATACTTTGATAACCTCTTTACCAGCGTTGAACTACTACATGACCTAAAAGAGAGGGGCGTGGAAGCAACCGTAACAATAAGAGGAAACAGAGTTAAGAATTGTACTCTATCATCTGTAGATAAAATGATAAAAGAAAATAGAGAATCATATGAAATTTGTTCTGACTCAGCATCAAGGATTTCCACTGTACGTTGGAATGAAAACAATGTTGTTACTGTAGCCACCAACTTTGACAGAGTGCAACCATTACGCTCTGTAGCAAGATTTTCCAGGGAACAAAAGAAAAGGATTAGCGGGTGTCAACCTAACTTATTACACTCCTACAATACTTATAGATCGAGGTGACCAAAATGTATCCCTATATAGATGCTCTATAAGAGGGAAAAGTGGTATTTCTTGATCATTGCACATTTTATAGACATTGCAGAGCAAAATGCCTGGGATCTTTACAAGCACAACGATGAACCCATAGATCACCTGACATTTCGTCGTCGAATTGTCACTTTAATTCTTGAAAGTAACAAAGGAGCCACTACCAATAGATGACTTCCAGCAAGAGGGCAAAACTAGATTCTAGATTTGATGGGAGAGAACATTATGTTGCTGAATTAACAACGGACGAGATAACAAAAAAGAAGAAGCAGCTGAAATGTCGAAGTTGCCACAAAAAAAACTACTGCTATGTGTGCGTAAGATGTGACGTACCACTTCATGTATGTTGCTTTTGTCTTATCATACTAGTGCATAAAATATGTGTATAGGTCATTTTTTGATTTGTTTTTTGTATTTATTAGCTGTTTTAGCCCGTAATTCAAATTTATTTATGTTTATTTGAAAGTATAAAAACCAAAACAAGTTAATTGTGCAATGTCATATACTTTAAAAACATGTACCCTTATTGTCCTGAAGTTCTGCTGGAAGGACGCCAATTTTTGGAAATACTAAATAAAAATAAATATTAAAAATGGTTTTTACTTTCTTCCTCACAAACTTGTGACTGAATGTAGATAAGATATAAATCAATTTTGAAAAACAAATAATTCAGGACTATCTGGGCTAGGCGTTCAGCTGCTACGGCCGCAGATTCGAATTTTGCCTCGAGCATTAATGTGTGTTATGTCCTTAAGTTAGTTAGATTTAAGTAGTTCTAAATCTAGGGGACTGATGATCTCAGCTGTTAAGTCCCATAGTGCTTAGAGCCATTTGAACCATTTCTGAACAAAATGCATGGTGCTATTTGACACCTCACAGCAAGGATTGCGATAATTCTACGGGAAAACACGTGGAAGGTGGACATACTTAGTTACTTAATTACAGTATCATAATTACAGTTCAAACCTTGATAAAAGAATAACAACGCTCACAATAATTTAAAGAACTTGAACAGGATTAATTCATTAATAACAAGGTTTAACAATTTATACCTTTAAGAACGGGGCTTGAATCCAGGAATATATAGTACCAAAATACAGGTAAGATGTCACACCAACAAGCTTGTCTATCAGTGGTTTCAACAACCCGAGTTTTATCAAAAAAGAATTACAAAGGATTGCCACTAACTGTACTAACAATTCCTACTACCAATTACCTAGCATGAATAGAACGTTAGACAAGTGGATAACGTCCATCGAAAATACGGAAAATATAACAAGTCAGGCCATTGACTGTGGCTGTTGGAAAGCTCTTAAAAATGTATGAGCCTGAATAAAATCCCTCAAGCATTAAAATATACAATACCCCAAAATACAAGCAAAGCTGAGAAGGCAAACAACTTAAATGTGACTCCCAGCTGGTAACACCAGCAGAAACATTGAGAATGAAGCTTCTTAAATAAGTATACAGTTGCCCAAACGCAAGATGATCTGGGAGGACATGCAATTTATATGTGACCTCCAACTGGTACACACCAGCAGAAACACTGACAATGACCCTCTTATAAATATGCAATTGCCCAGAATACAAATTGGCTGGCAAATACAGCAGGCAGCTATCACAGCCAAGAGGGAACAAGCAGGCAAGTTTCACAATGAGCGGAGTTAACTGATGAGTGTGGAGATATCGAAAAGCTCAGCAGTTCATACTGGCAAGTAAAAGGCCTCAAAACTGAACACACTCTAGAAGTAGCAATAAGAGTGCAAGGTTCAAACGGGTACTTAAAGAGCAGTTGTAGTGAGGAGGAACTTCTGGCTTGCAGAACTTCCTACAAACTTCATGACCTCCCTGAATTCACCAAATAGGACAGATTTAGAGTTCACGATTATTGGCGACACTCCGACATGGCACGTATCGAACGATCAACTCTACCTAACTATAGCCATCGCGATGCGGCTGGTAGAGACACCAGATTGCGGGCCAACCTGGACGTCCGCCGCAACAGAAAGAAAACACTTTCCTGCTCCTGGCCCAGGGAACAGGAAAGCGGCATCCGCTGCCAAAGCTACCCTACCTACACACATCGGAAGGGAAAAGTAATCTCAATAAATGAGGCTACAGACGAGAATGTCTAAGGTGTAGAAAATTTTAACTTATTGTGGGAGCGACTACACTTACAAGATGAAATGTCAGTGCCTACTAATGCAATGACTAGGGCATACTCATCTACAAAAAGGGCCTTGGCTCCGACACAGATTATGTTACAAATTTAATTTCAGCAAGTCAATTTATAACAGAGAATACTCGCACACTGGCATGGAATATGCCCTGGAACAACAAATCACCATCAGTAACATTGACTGATGGTCAACCGCACAATTACTCGGAGGAGTGTTAACATAACAGCTTCAGCCACAGACTTGGCCTTACAATAACAAGCACCCAGAGAAATAAAAAACAACACATAAGTCCATTCAAGTGTGAAGGAACCGTGACTTCCACGTCCAGGTGTTATTGTCTCCAGTCCGTACAGGCGGTCTTCGAGATGCCATAAAATGTAAGCTTGCAGAGTACGCCGGAATTTGCCGATTAGGCTGCATGTGACGTCCACTGCTCTTCCCGCAATTCGCCACTATCAATCCTCAAGCTAACCGTCAAGGCTTGCTTCCGACCAATTTAACAATTCGTGGTTTCTCTAAGCCCGTACCAGAAAGCAGAAGTCCCCAAAAAGCGACATCCTGCTAGTCACGTCCCCTGAGCTAACTGTCTGTACCAGGGCTCGCAAACCAACACACGTTTCGGCCAAATATCCTAGCTCCAACATACAGGGATCAGATCGATATCGGCAACCCAAGTAGTTAGTGGCACCGGCGGAATACCAAGTCCACCAAAATTAAAGTCGCCACCGCTCAAAATTTCTTGTCATCTTAATTCTTCCTTAATTACAGGACCTGAGTTTTGAACTCCGCTGTTTGTAAGAAATCATGTTTACAATCTAATATATCCGTACCGGTATTTTACTGTCACATATAAGCTAATTTCCATTATTTTATTACACCAGTTGTTTCTTTGTCTCCTGTAGGTGAATGAAACCCAGCGAGCTTGAATCTCTGCAAGGTTTAGTTACAATATAGGTTACTCATTTCTTTGTTGGTAGTTACTTTGCATTGCCATGACCTTTATGAAAGCTGTGAGTCTTAATTTATATTTTTTTTTTAAATCTGCATTTCTTAAACTGCTTCATCTGCCCATGTTGTTATCCGTTTGTCAATTCCTACATATGAGTACATGTGCGCAGCTCGTGGTCTTGCGGTAGCTATCTCGCATTCCGCACACGGTGTCCAGTGTTCGATTCCCGGTCGGGTCAGAGACTTTCCCAGCCTCGAAATGACTGGGTGTTGTTGTGTCGTCATCATTATTCATCCCCATTACGGTCGGAAGAAGGCAATGAAAAACCAACTCCGCTAAGACCCTGCCTGGTGGGAGGGAGCGGGTCTCCTGCATCGTCTCCTACGCTCCTCGGAGTATGGGACCTCATCAGATATTATTTGGTATTTTGCCTTTTAAAAACTATGTACGATTTTTGAAGCACTTTCTTGAGACCTGAAGAAAATGAATATACACATAAAACTTCGAAGAGCTTAAAATAATTGGAAATAACAGCCAACCAGTTGCAATGTACAGGTTTATTAAACCTTGACGATAGTTTCGACATTTTAAAAACTGGTAGTAGCGTACATAATTCCACCCTTGCAGAACATTTATCTATTGGTGGTCATTTTCGAAGGATTCAGAGCAGTGGTCGCAAACTCTATTCCTTGAGAGTCAATACTGACATTGTAGGACGATACCTAGGGCGGCATAGGATGGACGGTAAGGAGGTGGGGCGCGGAGGCAGGAGGTAAAGCTGCCACTCAATAAAGGAAAGTTCAGATTTAACCATCAGTGGTTATTGACAGAAGCTTAACACACATTTTGAATCGACATATTATACGGTATCACACCAAATATTTTTAAATTAGAAAAAAAAAATTTGGAATTCAAGCCTTCTCTTGAAGGCTTGCGTGATGACCAGTCTGCTATACCGAAACGGGTACTTTGGCCACAGCCATCGGAGCACGTTCTCATGTTGGTTTTTCCGATTTACGGGCCCATTTCCTAGGCTTCTTCATACCGTGCTATCTGGAAGAATACCAGGCAGCTGAAACAGTCTTCAGAGGAACTTTTGTATTAGGCCAATATATTACTTTATTAGTTAAAAATAGCTTTGTATATAAAATGGTATGAAATTCAGTTTTGTGTGTTATTCAAGCGTGTTTTTTGGAAGTGTCTGACTCTTACCGGCCACTTTCCGTGAGGAATAATGTGGCCAGATTTCCTGATCGGACACCCTGTCGGCATTAGTGGTCTACAGGAAAGCTATCAAACTGAAATAAGTAACAAGCAACTAAGTTTGTAGGCAAAATAGCTGTTTAATCATCGGTACTGCAAAAATTGATTACTCTCCATGTAAGTGAGGTAACAATAACGACATAAATACCATGTCTTACATCACCCGATTTAAAAACATAAACGCTTTTACTAAAATATAACGGAATCAACTTGCCCTGTGTATCTCAATGACAAAAATAGCGACGTGTATTAGAACTAATCCGACCACCTATTGGCAGGCAGCAGCACTGTTCAAGGCAAGAAAATATGCAATGGTCACTTTTCCCACCCTGGTCCTTTTACCACACATGCCTCTACCGATCTAACTATTAATTGGTAACCTACAGAAATTACGGTGTTAACGTTAATAACAGTAATTGCAATAGCAGACACGAGCATAAATGTTTACAAAACGTTTTAAATATTCTTTTATCACTCATTCCTGTGTATTCAAACAGTCTTCATTTGATTTCGTATTGTTTGTTACAAACATGTAACACATTTGAAGATGACCGTCTTTAATGCAAGTTCACAAATCCATGTTTTTTCCATTTCTATACTTACACCATACTATCTGAGCGGTGACAGAAGCGCACCCTAGTGGATTGCTGGCATTTGATTTACTTAAATTTTTGGTCATCAGTCTTCTGACTGGTTTGATGCGGCCCGCCACGAATTCCTCACCTGTGCTAACCTCTTCATCTGAGAGCAGCACTTGCAACCTACGATCTCAATTATTTGCTCGATGTATTCCAATCTCTGTCTTCCTCTACAGTTTTTGCCCTCTACAGCTTCCTCTAGTACTATGGAAGACATTCCCTCACGTCTTAACAGATATCCTATCATCCTGTACCTTCTCCTTATCAGTGTTTTAAACATGTTCCTATCCTCTCCGCAGAACCTCCTCATTCCTTACATTAAAATTCCACCCAATTTTCAACATTCGTCTGTAGCACCAAATCTCAAATGCTTCGATTTTCTTCTGTTTCGGATCTCCCACAGTCCATTTTTCACTACCGTACAATGCTGTACTCCAGACATACATTCTCAGAAATTACTTCTTCAAACTAAGGCTGATATTTGATATTAGTAGACTTCTATTGGCGAGGAATGCCTTTTTTGAAATAGCTAGTCTTCTTTTGATGTCCCCCTTGCACCGTCCGTCATTGGTTATTTTGCTGCTTAGGTAGCAGAAGTCTTTAACTTCATCTACTTCGTGACTGTCAATCATGATGTTAAGTTTCTCGCTGTTCTCATTTCTGCTACTTCTCATTACCTTCGTCTTTCTTCGATTTACTCTCGGTCCATACAGTGTATTCATTGGACTGTTCATTCCGTTCAGCAGATCATGTAACGCTTCTTCACTTCCACTCTGGATACCAATGCCATCAGTGAATCGTATCACCGATATCCTTTCATCTTGAATTTTAATTCCACTACTGAATCTTTCTTTTATTTCCATCATGTCTTCCTCGATGTACAGATTGAACAGTAGAGGCGAAAGGCTACATTCTTGTCTTACACCCTTTTTAATACGAGCTCTTCGTTATTGGTCGGCCACTTTTATTATTCCCTCTTGGCTCTTGTACAAGTTGTACGAATATGTGACCCGTCTCTCCCTATAGCTTACCCCTACTTTTTTCAGAATTTCGAACATCTTGCACCAATTTACATTGTCGAACGCTTTTTACAGGTCGACAAATCCTATGAATGTGCAATTTTTCTTTAGTCTTGCTTCCATTATTAACCACAACGTCAGAATTGCCTCTCTCGTGCCTTTACTTCTCCTAAAGCCAAACTGATCGTCATCTAGCTCGTCCTCAATTTTCTTTTCCATTCTTCTGTATATTATACTTGTAAGCAGCTTGGATGCATGAGCTATTAAGCTGATTATGCGATAATTTTCACACTTGTCAGCTCTTGCCGTCTTCGGAATTATGTGAATGATGCTTTTCCGAAAGTCAGATGATATGTCGTCAGACTCATACATTGTACAAAACAACATAATTAGAAGTTTGTTGCCACTTCCCCCAATGATTTTAAAAATTCAGATGGAGTGTTATCCGTCCCTTCTGCGTTATTTGACCTTAAGTCCTACAAAGCTCTTCTAAATGTTGATTCTAATACTGGATCACCTAACTCTTCTAAATGGACTCCTATTTCTTCTTCCATCACATCAGACAAATTTTCCCCCTCGTAGAGTCTTTCAATGTATTCTTTCCACTTATTCGCTCTCTCCTCTGCGTTTAACAGTGGAATTCCTGTTGAACTCTTAATGTTACCACCCTGGCTTTTGATGTCACCGCATGTAGTTTTGACTTTGCAATATGCTAAGTCTATCCTTCCGGCAATCATTTCTGTTTCGATGTCTTCACATTTTTCCTGCAGTCGTTTGGTCTTAGCGTTTCTGCACTTCCTATTTATTTCATTCTCCAGTGACTTGTATTTCTGTATTCTCGAGTTTCCCGGAACATTTTTGTATTTCCTCCTTTTATCAATCGACTGAAATATTTCTTCTGTTTCCCATAGTTTCTTCGTAGTTACCTTCCTTGTACCTACGTTTTCCTTCCAAGCTTCAGTGATTGCCCATTTTAGAGATGTCCATTCGTCTTCGACTGTACTGCCTACTGAGCTATTCCTTAGCGCTGTATCTATAGCCTTAGAGAACTTCAACCGTTACTCGTCATTCCTCAGTACTTCCGTATCACACTTTTCTGCGTATTGATTCTTCCTGACTAATGTCTTAAACTTCAACCTACTCTTCATGCCTACTATATTGTGATCTGAGTCTATATCTACTCCTGGGCATGCCTTACAATCCAGTATCTAATTTCAGAATCTCTGTCTGACCACGATATATACAACTGAAATCTGCCCATATCACCCGGCCTTTTCCAAATATACCTCCTCCTCTTGTGATTCTTGAACAGGGTATTCGCTATTACTGGCTGAAACTTGTTACAGAGCTCAATTACTCTTCCCCCTCTCTCATTCCTTGTCCCAAGGCCTTATTCTTCTGTAACCTTTTCTTCTACTCCTTCTCCTACAACCGCATCCCAGTCCCCCATAACTATTAGATTTTGACTCCCCTTTACATACTGTATTACCATCTCAGTATCCTCAATCACTTTCTCTATCTCTTCATCCTCAGCTTGCAACGTAGGCATGTAAATCTGAACTATCGTCGTCGGTGATGGTTTGCTGTAGATTCTGATACGAACAACCCTGTCACTGAACTGTTCAGGGATTTTCACCTGCCTGGAGAAGACTGGATGTCTGTGTTACCCTCATCATTTCATCTTTCTTCATGAAAGTAGCGAGGGACTGAGCAAAGTTTGGGAATTTGTACGTGCGCTGATAACCGCGCAGTTGAGTGCCCCACAAACCAAGCATCATCATCATCAGTAACTTCTTCAGAAACAGTGTGTCTTGTGTAGTTGTCGAGATTATTAACCTCTAAAGCTATTCCAGTCTCACACTCCATTTTCACATGAATAAGCACAGTCACACTTCACTGAAATTTATTTGTTTTGTAATTGCCTTTATCATACAGTTAACGTTCTAATATAATCGGAAATGAATCAACAGCGACGAACAAACGCTGCATAGTTATTTATTTAATCCTGAAAATCTGTGCCGAACTTTCTATGCATCATAGGAAGGGTCACTCTCTGACGAGCAGTATTCAAGAAGAGTCAGAATGAGTGTTACGCCACCCAATTCTTTCACAAACTGATTATTACATTAAGTTTTCTCCAATGAACTTCATCTATGTATTTGGTCTCCCAACAAATAATTCTATGTGGTCATTCCACTTTAGTTCGCTAGGGACGGTACTCCTAGGTATTTTCCAGTGATTTATCACCAATATCGTAAACAGTAATGGATTTCTTGCCCTATTTATATGCAAAACGTAACATTCCTAGTCAACTGCTAGTTGCTACCAGGGGACCCCTGCTTTTGCAGCATCTTTTCCCTTCCGTACTGCATGTCTATTCTCCTGCTCTTCTTTTTTCCCTCCCTTGGGGAACATGTTTGGAATGTTCCGTATTGTCTGTCGCTGACATCGGAACAGTCTCACCACTGGTTTTCGTTCCCTTTTCTTTTCATTGTTTGTCCGCGGCTCGTTGTCGTGTGGTAGCGTTCTCGCTTCCTGCGCCCGGGTTCCCGGGTTCGATTCCCGACGGGGTCAGGGATTTTCTCTGCCTCGTGATGACTGGGTGTTGTGTGATGTCCTTAGGTTAGTTAGGTTTAAGAAGTTCTAAGTTCTTAGTTCTAGGGGACTGATGACCATAGATGTTAAGTCCCATTGTGCTCAGAGCCATTTTTTCTTTTCATTGTTTACCTTCCCCTGTCCTTCCCCTGCATCGGCGCTTGAAGTTCTTCTTTTTCTTCTTCCTCCCTGTGAGCTCCTGAAGGCCAGCCGTCTGACGCGTAGCAGGTGATGGGGTAGCGCGTAACAGTTGATGGGGTAACGCGTAATTCCCAGCCCCAGGTAGGGTTCGCACGTACGCCCTGTCACAGGCCAGGCCCAGGCCCAGGGAGGGGTGACTTCCAGAGCTGCTACCTTCCCAAATTGCCGGTTGGTACTTCTGTTAGTTGTTCGGAAGGTGTAACCTGAGGTGTGAACGATCACCGAAAGCGGTGCGCCCCCTTATGAAGGGGGCCCCCAGTTGGAAGGAGCGTGCCGTCGAATACGCTGGCAATCATGGGGGATTTTTTCGCAATGAGAGGATCATATTCACAATCGATGTATACGAAACGTAAACGGAATGACGCTAACGGTTCAAAGACACTTCCAGCTGCACCACGGTTCTTCGTGGCTTCACGTCCTTCTCAATAGTAAATCCTTTTATTATTCAGAAAGGTGTAGATGCAATTGCCTGCCCTGTGAAATCCTGCTCTCGTTTAATGAATGGTACTTTGCTTTTGGAGATTACTTCAGATTCTCAAGAACAACCGGTTGCCGCTTCGCTTTTCCATGGCTATGCCGTACGTATCAAGGCCCGTATAACTGTAAATACTTCCCATGGTGTTATTTACACTAGGCTGCTTGACGATCTGACTGAGGCCGAAATCCACACACACCTCTCTGGTCAGGGTGTCACTGCGGTCCAGCAGGTGAGGAGAAAGTTAGATTTCCCCTTAGTACCCACATGCACTCCTTTTCTCATCTTTCATAGAGAGGTGCTGCGGTCCAAGATCAAAGCAGGCAATGATCATTATCCGACCATACATTCCGACCCCAATGCGCCGCTACTAGTGTCATGTTTTCCGTCACACTCGAATGTGCTGTCGACACGTAGCCAAATGTGTAACCTGTGGTAGGGGTGTGCGCAAGGGTGATTGTCTGCTTCCTTTATCACCACTGTATCAACCGCAATGGCGACAAAGCCGCCTTCTCTCGAGATTGTCCCATGTATCTTGATGAGCAGGCTGCCCAGGAGATCTGGGTAAAAGTTCCTTACCTGGTTGCTCTCAAGTTATTGGCTAGTCGCAAACCCTGCATTCTACCGTGTGGCAAATACGAGGTACTGTTCTTGCTTCATCTTGCTCCGTGAAGGACATGGCCACACAGACTTGCAACCTGAAATTCAGCTTTGAGGTTGTGAAATCGCCCAGCGTCAAAGTAGCACCGCCATCCCCTCGTCCAGCCATACAACAAGCCATCAGACTCTCACCTCAAGTCACAAGCTACACAAACGTCAGGCCAGAAAGACGGAAGGAGTTCTCGTATTATGAAATCTTCCTACGTCCCTCCAGCCAACCAACATCTGAGTCTTCCTCTGCTAACTGCAGAGTCTTGAAGAAGTCCAAAAAACGGCAAACGGTCTTCTTCTTCACCGACTCGAAGATCCTCCTCGAGTGTGGGCATATGTTACCTTCGCCCGGCCGGCCTCCATGCCATCAGTGCGCACCACCAAACGTTTTCCTGCGTTGGACTCTGCTGACCGACAGCACAAGAAATCTGATGCTTCTGTAGGCCTCATGGAGCAGGATCCCCTGCCTCTGTGCCCTGTATCAGCGAGTCTTTGCAGGCCGGCACTCGGCCGCCGTCGAGGTGGCACCCCCTCATTTTTTCCTCATCATGACTCCCCTCCAGTGGAACGTTCGCGGCCTTCCATCCAACAAAGAGGATTTATGGCTGCTTTTAGAATCACAGTGTTCCCTCGTTCTGTGCCTTCAGGATACACAATTGCGTCCTCACAACCGCTTTGAGATTCTGCATTTCTTCTTGGTCCGTTTTGACCTTCCCTCTGAGGTCGACATTCCATCTCCTGGGGGAGTCATACTGATCATAAAGAATGACGTTTATAGTCAATCCACCCCCTGACTACCTGTCTTCAAGCTGTTGCAGTTCGCCTTTTCCTTCCTCAACCTACATTTTCTCTTTGTATCACATCTCTCTGTCATTCAATGTCACCAGGTCAGACTTCCTCGAACCTACTGGGCAGCTACGACACCCATTTCTGCTGCTTGGTGACTTTCTTGCGCACCATTTCCTCTGAGGTTCTTCCAGAATCTGTCAGAGAGGTGTCCTCTTGGCTGATCTTCTTAATCACTTAACCTCTTCTTTGCAAAAACGGACATAATGTCTGCAAGGATACCGCAATCACTTTTTATATAATGTTACTTATAATCCGTCTTGATTGCAAACACGTTTATTTACATGACCGGTTTCGGTTCCTCTAGAATCATCTTCAGATCTGAAATGACAATGATACTAATTTACGATTTCACAAATGCAAGCCTATTTCGTCCTATCCGATCAACATCAAATGTACCAGAACGTACCTGCAATTTCGGTTACAGGAGTAACCCGTCTACACTCAGTAACTTTCACATGCTGCGTCACATTAAATTGGTTGGCAGAATGCACGTCATTTATATCAATTATAAAACTCTTACCGACAGGTCGCGCCTGGTACATTTGTTACATTACATATGCACATACTGTATTAAGTAGATTTTTCTAATTTGCTTTTATCTCTAAAAATACTTAGTTAAGATTTATAGTTGTCAAGGTTATAATCTGTACTTGTCAATATTAAATAAACAATGAAATTATCGAAAACAAAGGACGATTTCTATATCCATGGCGCTGGTGTAGACTTATTTTCCTCCATGGTCTGCTTCCGAGGGTTCCGATATTTCGGTGTTGTGCCGCGAGCCGTTCAGTCGTCTGATGTCCATCGCCGTGGGTAAGAGGGCCGTGCAGGAGGGCCCCGTCAACGACGCTAGGCGCTGCACGAATGTTCCAGCTGTTTCTCAGTGCATCATCTCTCATCCTTCGCCTTGGACTTCTACACGCAGCAGTGATCACTTCAGTAAGTCGTCATAAATACTAAAATAGGCATGACGATTGAACTCGCTTTGCTCGTTGTGGTTTCAATCCGGGTCTTTCTTTTTGTGGGTGTATATTTAAACTTCTTCTGAAATGTTAAGAAACCGACCCTTATGAGCTCTAGGTAAGATTTCTAAGTTTTGTTCAGTGTTCTTGATTGAGTGCTTTAAGGCAGCCATATGCGTCCCAAACGCTGTTTTGTTTTGAGAGTAGGTGTGCTCCCTGAATCTAGTTTCAAAGCTCCAACCAGTCTGCCTTATGTATTGTTTACAGCAGTTATCACATTTCATCTTATATACACTGAATTCAGAAATTTATTCCTACTATTACACATTTTGTGCCGGAGCTTCAATTTTAGCGTGTTATTTGTTCGAAACCCTATTTTAGCGCCGGATTTACGAAAGAATCTTTCAATCTTATCTGTAATTCTTCCACTGTAAGTGAGAGCCACGTATTTTTTCTTCTTGTTCCTCTTAACTACGACTTGACTTCCTTCTATTTGTTTCATTTGCCTTTTCTTTATCTTATTATAAATATTCATCACCTCCTTACTCGTATATCCGTTCGCTACAGCCACTTGTTTTAAAACACTTCTACTTCCTGTAGGTTTAGTAACAAGCTTGTAGCCCATATACCATCGAAGTAAAATATGCCCATTTGTATCGTGGTGGGTGAAAAGAGTGCTCATTAATAACTAAATCTGTACATGTAGGTTTTCTGAATATGCTAAATTCATGTTTCCCATCTTTCTTTATTAGTGTTAAATCCAAGTAATCTATACTGTTGTCTGCTTCAAAATCCATAGTGAATAATATTTTCGGGTGTTGAGAGCTCATTTTTTGTGCTACGTTTTCGGTATCATTTTTATCTCCTTCGTATAATAAATTAGTCGTCAACATACCTCCGGTAATACACAATTTTCTCAGCGATATCAGGGTTTTCATCAAAGAATTCGTTTTCCAAGTGATTTACAAAAATGTCAGCCAGCGTCCCAGCCAAACTGTTACCCATTGCCAATCTGTCTTTTTGTTGATAAATTTTACCATTGAAAGTAAAGTAATTGAACGACAAGACTTGTTCCAACATTCCAACATTTCTACTAGTTCAATCACTTCTCCCAATGCCAATTTACCATGAGTGAGGAGACTGTTCTTAATGATCTCAATCGTTTCTTTTACGGGAATGTTTGTGTGCCGATTGGTGATATCCAATGAAGCTAGTGATGCATTCTGAGGTATAAGTAAAGTTTCAATTTCCTCGGCAAATTTGTAGCTGTTCCTAATGTTGAAAGTCCGACGATATGTATATGCCGCCTTTAATCTGTTATTTAGCTCTTTATTTAATTTATAACTTGGGCTACAGGTATTATCGACGATCGGGCGAATAGACTTTTCAACCCTATGGAGCTTTGTGACCGTAATTCGGGGATTCGCGAATTCAATAGTTTTAATTAAAGCTTTTCCTCCTCCGTGAAGAGAAACACAGTTATCTATTTGTTTCCGTATATCTCTTTGAAATTTCCTTGTTGGATCTTTCTTGACCTCTACTATTTCGTTTTCCACACCTATTCTCATTTGGACCTATCCTCCTGCACTGCTCAGCTGGCCCATCAACTCGAGTGGTCAGTTTTTTCTGACACCTACTCGAGCGACCAATTCCCGTGTGCTGACCCCTACCCCTCCTCCATGCACACACAAATGGCAGCTCACTAAGGCTTACGAAGCCCACTCCTTCCGATGACCTGTCAGGAGGTGGTCTCACTTTGGCATCGCCGCTGATCCTTCCTTCATGGCAGTTAGCTCCAGGTCATTAAGATTCTCCCAGCGTCTTGAACGACCTTCTCTCGGCTTCTGTCGCGAGGAGGTCATTTTAACTAGGTTGAGCATTGGGCACTGCCTTTTTAGCCATCGTCAGTTGTTAAGTGGCGCTCCCCCACCACTTTTTGCACGTAGCACCCGACTTTTGACTGTCCATTTCCTGACGGAATGCCCATTTTTAACCGTTTACATTTGGGATGGCTGTCTGAGTTGGCCGTTTTAGCAAACGACGTGTGGGCTGCCGACCGCGTTTTACTTTTCATACGTTGTAGCAATATGACGAAGGCCATTTACATTTTAGTTATGGACCTACGTTTCCTTATGGTGTATTTTATAGACCTTTCTCCACGTCCTTGTTTTTAACTGTCTTCTCTTACGTAGATTCGGACTGACATGTAGTCGTTTCGTAGCTCCTCTCTGTCTTAGTGTTTTATAGCTTTGACATGGGCGCGTAAGATTTGTTTTTGCGCCTTAAAACAAAACAAATAAACTGCTAGTTACTTCTGGAATCCTTAGTCGGTCCACAGGTCTTCCTCCATTTCGCTGTAGCCCTCTGGTATTGCAAAGCACCCTATTGACAACAGCGACGTATAATAAACTGCTAGGTTTAGATCCCTTTAACTCCCGAGGGATTTTAGTTAATTTCCTATTCCGTGATCGTTTTTTCAGTATCTGTAATTGCAGCGTTCATGCGATGGTGGAAAGGAAGAAACGTACTACGGTCTTCCGCGAGAAAGCAATTTTGGAATACGGAATTCAGTATCGCGCCTCATTTCTATCATGTGAGCGTCTGAATATCATTTCTATCCACTCACTGACTTTACCCAAGATCATAAGGTCGAATAATTAGTAATCATTTAGTAACGTGGATTAGCAACGTTGTATCCTCCCCACAATGAAATTTAAAAAAAGACAATATTTAATTATGAATGCTAATGGACATTGCGCTAAGTGTAACCTCTCCACAAAATTTTTAAAGAAAAAGACAATACTTAATACAAATGGGAGCGGAGTGTAACCTCCCTAGCAAATAAATTTAATGACAATAAAAGTGTGAATCGCAATCTGACCCAAATATAAGTTCTTCACAAAAAATTAAAGTCTATTCAGTGATAAGAAAATTCAATTAAACCGAAATATCGGTCTTTGGCCCTGTGCAAAAAAATCAAAATTAAATTCTTACCTCATTGCAACACCTAGTCAAATTTCTGCTCTTATTCCTGCGCACGGCTTGGAGGAACTGCATTGCAAACAATAATATTCCTTTTTTTTGTGATTTTACTGAAATTTTTCTTTAACGGAAGTGGAATGAAATGGGAAGTGCAATTAAATAAATTTTGTTTTGTAAAAACTGCTTTGGAATAAAAATTATTATTGGGGCACTTGTTGGAAATTAATTACAATAAATAAACTTTACATTATCTGATGATTACCTTAATTAAAAGTATACCTCATTCAGCCTCTTGACCAGAATGCCGACAGACCACATCACACAACCGCACTGGGCTGCTACCACTGACCGACCGCTCTGCATGACGACTACTAGCGTACTGCACGCCACTGAACAGAGCTACTGCTCGCGACGACTACTGACAGACTACTGCCCTCAACTAGACAGAGCTACAGACTCGCAACGACTACTGACAGAGTACAGCACGCAACTAAACAGAACTACAGACTGAGAACCGCTCGCAACACTCGCGCGGTCAAGCGCATACACTCTGGTCAGAGACGCTGCAATGCCTCGCCATCGCTGCTACGTTACATACGTGTTTCAACGTTTAACTTTCGAACTTTACTCAGTGTTTCTCGTATTTGTTCTCCGCACTCTCATTTTTGTTTTGTTCAGTTATGGTTTGTCAACAAGGCTCCGATCCCGCTTAAAACTGTGATAAAGCTCTATACATTCACACACACACACACACACACACACACACACACACACACACACACAAACACGGCAATTGAATTACGTTGGGTCTTTTCCATCCCTCACAGTCACATGTTGCTCCAATGTCTGTTGTACAATGTATACTTCTACTCAGTTAATCTCCAGATCATCGTCCACAGAGCTAAGTACGACAATAATTTTCCGTAATATTAAGTCATTTCAGTGCAGTGCAGACTTCCAATCTTGACGTCTTTCCACATTACAATGAGCCCCCTCTACAGGAACTGTGGAATACGATTTATGTAACGACTATGACGTGGTGAGCATGTCAACTTTAGACGTTCAATGTTGTTGGTCACGGATGTGTTGTGTATGGTTGACGGATTTGTGAACTGGGCAGGTAAGATACATTGTTATAAAGGATTTCAGATATTAATTGAATCGTTTCTGAAAGTATTTCAGATTTTAAATCATTAAGTATTGTTGAGTTTCTAAAAAGAAATGGAGCAGTTAATGTTATCCGCACGTACGTCTTGTTTTGGGCAGACTAGAGTTTCTTACTTTATGCGGGTGCAGCATGCTCCAATATACAGGAGGCGGACCAAAATATGGGATTCACCCAAAACCCAACGCATTACCATACCTGACACGGTATAGGAAATCCGTTCGCATTCATAACAGCTTCCATTCGTCTCTAAATCATAAATAATAGCCCAGTATGGTTTTCAAGGAAATATTATACCATCCTTCCTGCAAAATGGTGGCAAATTCTGATAGCGATCACATACCCTTATCTCCAAAGGCTCAAAAACATTGAGATTTTGTGACTTTGACGACCAGGGGATATGCGTAAAATCATTCTCCTCCACCCAAAAACAGTCATGGATTACGAGATCCGTGTGAAAAGGTGCTCTGTCCTCTCTGAACACAGCGTCACCATTGGGAAACAAATATTGTACCGTGCGATCGACTTGTTCAGACTAATGGTCACATAATACTAGACGGTAACACGACCTCGGAGAGTAACCATGGAGCACATGGAAAACCACGATAAGGCTGCACAAATCATCACCGAACTCCGACCATGTTTCACTTTTGGGATGGACACTTGGCTGGAAGACGGAAACAATGTGAAAAGACTCATCCGATCGGATGACTTCGTTTCGCTGCTCAGAGGCCAAGTTTTATGGCTTTGGCAACACGTTTTGTTGTTAAGGGCATTTGCATCACTGATGAGAGGTTTTGGAATTCCAGTTCGCCCTGTAATTGCTTGCTTATCGACTCCCTTCGTGTTGTTTTGGTGCTAAGAGAGTTCGCGAGTGCGATATTCATTTCTGATGCCACTTTCGCAGCAGCGCCCCCTACTTTTCATCACAATCCTCTTGAATGAACGTAAGTCACGATCACTCAGCACTCTTTCGTTTGCGTTTTTACTTAGCGAGTGATGTTTTCCTGTTTTTCCTGTAAGCGGTATAAATATTCGATACAATGCATCTTGAAACACCAAACACTTCGGCTCGCTTGATAACAGAACAACACGCCATACGAGCACCAACAATTTGACCACGTTCGAATTCACTGAGCTTCGAAATAACACCCTAAAAATTACACAGAATACTCTTCTGATCACGACTGACATTTGCAACGCATTGAGGATATTGCACAGGTACCGTTCGTGGTCAAATAAATCAATGTAAAGTACAGACTTGGCTAGCACCTTCATTTACGTTCACGTACGCATCTCTAGCGATGTTTCCATATTTTTGTACGGAACCTGTAGGAAAGACAAACAGCGTTTCAGCGCATCGCTACTGGGGGCCGATAACAATTTAATGATGGGAGATTAATCGCCGGTTGAGATCAACTCGTTGGAACCCAACCATCACGAACTCAAATTTCTATATAGCTCAACTGTGCAAGAGAGATTCAGAACTGCACTGTTGCTTTAAGCTCTTATAAAAGCACGGATCTGTCATGAGTAACATTAACATAGACAGATCAATGAAGTAAAGGAAAATTTTAATAAATGGATTGAGAATATTAAAGAATACGAACCCGTAGGATAATAATTTAGGCTAGAATCAATGGATTAATCTTGACTATTAATATATTCAAATGAACCTCAAATTTCAAAATGTTCAAACGTGTGTCAAATCTTATGGGACTTACCTGCGAAAGTCACTAGTCCCTAAGCTTACACACTACTTAACCTAAATTATCCTAAGGACAAACACGCACACCCATGCCCGAGGGAGGACTCGAACCTCCGCCGGGACCAGCCGCACAGTCAATGACTGCAGCACTAAGACCGCTTGGCTAATCTCCAATTTATCGCGAATGATGGCCTCACTCAGGTTTTTATTGAACACAATACAGAAACAAGATATTAAAATGATTAACGTTCCATGCCAAGCAGAGATTTCAAACGTAGTAATGAATGTAAACTAAAGGCATGGAGCTGTGCATCAAATCTCTTGAAAAAACATCAAAATCCTAAAATCCATTGAATGCACATAAGTCTACATACAGTAATAAAGTTCACCGCAGCTGAAACATTCCATCGGTGACAGCTATACTATAAGTCCATGTCCTCTGTCAATCAGAGTCCAAATATTTCTAATAGTGGTGTATATCGAAATATTTCTAAGTTTCAAGAAACAAGTGCAAGCGTCCCTCTGGCGGGCAAATGTTATAAAATCCAACTTCACCGACCAAGAGAAGAGCACCAAAGGCCATGAATCCTAATCCGTCTCCTATGTGACCAGATGCTGTTCCCTGTGCAACAACCTATATCTTGACCAACATTCTTAAGAATACATTATCCCTTTCGAATATATTTGAAGTCTCCATCATTGTTCTCTACTATAAGAAAAGGATGTAAAGAAACTACAAAAATATCAACAAAACTTTCACCTGTCATTGATCGCTGCAGCCAGACAATGGATCGTAGTTGCTTCAGTCCGGAACTGCGCTGCTGCAACGGTCGCAGGTTCGAATCCTGCCTCGGGCATGGATGTGTGTGATGTCCTTAGGTTAATTAGGTTTAATTAGTTCTAAGTCCAGGGGACTGATGGCCTCAGATGTTAAGTCCCATAGTGCTTAAAGCCATTTGAAAAGATTCAATGTTAGTTCCCCATTCGTACATCTGGCAGTGGACTGTCAATTGGGAGGTGGCCATAAAAAAAAACCATGGAATAACCGACGAAGAGGTAGCATTCTACGAGTCGCAGTATGGAATGTCAGAAATTTGAACGTAGTAGGAAAGCTAGAAAATCTGAGAAGGAAAAAGCAATGGCTTAATCTAGATGTACTGGAGGTCCGTGAAATGAATATGGATATCAGGTCAGACGAATATAGGATACATCAACAGCAGCTGAAAATGGTATAAAAGGAGTAGGTTTCTTTATGAATAGGAATGTAGGGCAGAGACTCAGCTACTGTGAATAGGTCAGTGATAGGGTTGTTCTTGCCAGATTCGACAGCAAACCAACAACGACAACGATAGTTCAGATATACAGGGTTATTACAAATGATTGAAGCGATTTCACAGCTCTACAATAACTTCATTATTTGAGATATTTTCACAATGCTTTGCACAGACATACAAAAACTCAAAGTTTTTTTAGGCATTCACAAATTTTCGATATGTGCCCCTTTAGTGATTCGGCAGACATCAAGCCGATAATCAAGTTCCTTCCACACTCGGCGCAGCATGTCCCCATCAATGAGTTCTAAAGCATTGTTGATGCACGTTTCTTGGTAGAGGAGGTTTAAACACTGAATCTTTCACATCACTATGCGTGAAACTTGCCCGCACGCGTTCAACCGTTTCTTCGCTCACTGCAGGCCGACCCCGTTGATTTCCCCTTACAGAGGCACCCAGAAGCTTTAAACTGCGCATACCACCGCCGAATGGAGTTAGCAGTTGGTGGATCTTTGTTGAACTTCGTCCTGAAGTGTCGATGCACTGTTATGACTGACTGATGTGAGTGCATTTCAAGCAAGACATACGCTTTCTTGGCTCCTGTCGCCATTTTGTCTCACTGCGCTCTCGAGCGCTCTGGCGGCAGAAACCTGAAGTGCGGCTTCATCCGAACAAAACTTTGAGTTTTTCTACGTATCTGTAGTGTGTCGTGACCATATGTCAATAAATGGAGCTACAGTGAATTTATGAAATCGCTTCAATCATTTGTAATAGCCCTGTACATGCCAACGTCGCAAGCAAGTAGATAAAGACATAGTGAACGTATATGAAGATATTGAACGGGTAATTCAGTACGTGAAGGGAGAGGAAAATTCAATAATTATGGGAGTTGTGAACGCTGGTGTAGGGGAGGAATGGAAGAAGGGGCTACCGAAGAATATTGGCTTGGTCGCAGGAATGAGAGAGCAGAAAGACTAAGAAAGTTCTGCCCTAAATTTTAGCCAGTAAAAGCGAATAACTTGTTCACGCATCGCAAGAGGAGGCATACTTGGAAAAGACCTAGACACGGGAAAATTCCAGCTGAGCTACATCATGGCCTGACAAAGATTCCGAAATCAGATACTGGACTGAGAGGCATACCCAGCTGCAGATATAGACACTGATCATAGTCTAATAATGATGAAGGGTAGACTGAAGTTAAGAGAATCGCCTGGAAAAATTAGTGTGGATGGAAGTGGGGTATGAGGTACTGATGGAATGTGTTTGAAGTTTGCGAAGATACTCCGATAAGGTATACCAGAGTTTGCTGTTCAGTTCAAGAGTAGTAGACATTCTGTAAATGGCAGCCACAGATGGACAGACAAACATAGGAGTTAGTAACAAAAGAAATATTTCAACTGATCGATGAAGGAAGTAAGTATAAGGATGGTCAGGAAAAAACTGGAAAAAATTTTGTGGTAAGGACTATGCGACCAAACTGCTGAGGTCATCGGGCCGTAGGCTTACACACTACCTAATCTAACTTATACTAGCCGGCCGAAGTGGCCGTGCGGTTAAAGGCGCTGCAGTCTGGAACCGCAAGACCGCTACGGTCGCAGGTTCGAATCCTGCCTCGGGCATGGATGTTTGTGATGTCCTTAGGTTAGTTAGGTTTAACTAGTTCTAAGTTCTAGGGGACTAATGACCTCAGCAGTTGAGTCCCATAGTGCTCAGAGCCATTTGAACCATAACTTATACTAATTTACGCCAAGGACAGCACACACCCAGAAAAAACTGGAGTACAGTAAAATAAATACATAGGAGCTGTACGACAGCCAAGGCAAAATGGCTACAGTGCAGATGTGGAAAAAATCGAAGATATGATTGTCGTTAGGGCTGAGTCATCAGATAGAAAAGTCAAAACAACGTTCAGTGAAACTAAAGGAAAGCATGGGAACATTCAGACAGTGGGAATTCAATTGCTACAAACAGAGAAAAGAGCGGAAAAGTGGAATCAGTACACTGAAGGCATCTGTGAGGGCGAGGATCTGTCTTATGATGTGAAAGATGAAGAAACTGGGATCAGTACGGAAGACGTAGGGGATCCAATATTAGTGTCAACATTTAAAAGAGCTCAGGAAGATTTGAGCTCAAATAAGGCAGGTGGAATAGGTGACATTCCATCGGAATTTCTAAAGTCTTGCATTAGTCTTTCGGAAAAAATCAACCACACAATTCCGAGTCGGTCAAGAGCAGCTAAGTGCATGAAATCACACAATGACGTTAAAAATATTTGCACCAAAGCCGCTGACCAGAATAATATATAGAAGATTGGAAGGGAGAACTGTGGATCTGTTACATGACGCTCAGTTCGGTTTTAGAGAATGTAAGGGCACCAAAGATTAAACTCGTACGCTACGGTTGATAACGGCAGCAAGACTGAAGGGGAATCAACACGTGCCTCGACCTAGAAAAAGCTTTCGACATTGTAAAATGGAACAAGACATACGAAATTCTGAGAAAAATAGGAGTAAGCTACAGGGAAAGACGAGTAATATACAATACGTACAAGAACGAAGTGGGAACACTAAGACTGAAAGACCAAGAAAAATGTGCTGGGATTAAAAGGTTGTAAGATAGGTATATAGTCTCCAGCCCCTACTGTCTATACATCGCAGATGGAATGGTGGAAACAGATGAAAGGTTCAAGAGTGGGATTAAGTCACGGTGAAAGGATATCAATATGAGATTCAAAAATGGTTCAAATGGCTCTGAGCACTATGGAACTCAACATCTGAGGTCATCAGTCATCTAGAACTTAGAACTACTTAAACGTAACCAACCTAAGGACATCACACACATCCATGCCCGAGGCAGGATTCGAACCTGCGACCGTAGCGGTCACGCGGCTCCAGACTGAAGCGCCTAGAACCGTTCGGCCACACTGGTCGGCGACATTTGGGTGAACTGATAAAATAAGGAAGTAGGACGTTTGCAGATTGGGCGAAGAAAGGAACATATGTAAAACACTGCCAAGAAGAAGGCGCAGGATGATAAAACTTGTGTTAAGACACAAGGAACGATCTCTGTTAGAGGGAACCATAGAGGGTAAAAATTGTAGCGGACGACAGAGATTGGTGTACATCCAACAAATTTTTCCAGAGTGAAATTTTCACTCTGCAACCGAGTGTGCGCTGAGATAAAGATTACTGGCAGATTAAAACTGTGTGCCGGACCGAGACTCGAACTCGGGACCTTTGCCTTTCACGGGCAAGTGTTCTACCATCCTTTTTTGTTGATCTCATTTTGTTCTATGTTTGTTGAATTTGTTCGTGGCGGACGTCCGATGACACTCGTTTAGGTTGTTTGTTGACCTGTTTACTCAGTTTTTTTTCTTACAGAAGGTAGCTAACCCTACGACCGAACACGCTGAGCTACCGTGCCGGCAGTTGTTCGTGTCGTTTGGTCTGGGCGGACATCACAAGACATCCGTCCAAGTTGCTCGTTGATTCCTTTAGTCAGTTTTTTTTTATTACAGAGGTCCTCGCAGCTTTGCGTTTGCCAGTACCTCGTCTCCTACCTTCCAAACTTCACAGAAGCTCTCCTGCGATGCTGCTGAAGTAGCACTCCTGGAAGAAAGGATATTGAGGAGACCTGGCTTGCCACAACCTGGAGAATGTTTCCAGAATGAAATTTCCACTCTGCAGCAGAGTGTCCGCTGATATGAAGGTTGGAGACGAGGTACTGGCAGAAGTAAGCCTGTGGGGACGGGGCGTGAGTTGTGCTTGGGTAGCTCAGATAGTAGAGCACTTGCCCGCGAGTTCGAGTCTCGGCCCGGCACACAGTTTTAATCTGCTAAGAAGTTTCATATCCAACAAATTATTAAGGGGGTGGAGCGCTACTCAGAGATGAGATTAGCGCAGGAGAGGAGTTAGCGGTGGACCACATCAAGTCAGTCGTAAAACTGATGAAGGGGTTCATAGGATCAAAGTAAGGGCTGTATTCCATGGGACAACGTTTCAGGTTTAAATCGAGGTGTCAGCAACAGGCCACGAGTCTGTCGTCCGCTGTTGTAGCCTATGCGGTGCATCTGCCTCCGTACAGTTCTGGTAGAAATGTATTTCTGATAGCCCACATTCAAATATTCGGAGAAGTGATTCGCAGCTGACTTTCGATTGCCTTGTACTGCCGTGCTCAAGTGACGTCAATCCCTGTTGTTTAACACTTACGGTAGTCTTGCTCATAGGTCTACATGTGTAAAAATATTGTATTTGCAGTATTGAATATGCGCTATACTCGACCGACCTCGGAAACTCGAATACTCATCTAATCTCACGTATTCTGGGACCTCGATCTCTTACTTGGATTACCATCCCACATTCAAAATTGTGTATCTCGTGACGTGCTGCCACGTAGACAACACACCTGCAGTAAAAGACTGCTCAGGTGTCTGGTCTGACTCACATAGTATCAAGCATCTAGCTGCAACTTCTAGACACTACTAGAAGGTGCATTTTCCATTCGGGCAACCCTTCTGGTGACTTTGACCACCGTGACGTACGATTTTTCTTATTCTTTACCTTTTTTTTTAACATCAGCAAGAATTGCAATAGTGCAGGGAATGTTTCTTTCGGTATACGGTCTGTAACTGCCATCTGTGGAGTTTTTTCGTTTTCTGCTGTCATACGCTTGAAATATTCCTATCTGGGTGAAGTATATATTAACGTAAAGCTGTACTTCCGCTTAAAAGTTTAAAATATTGTAATCTGTCTATAATTCTACGAGAGACGACCATTGAAAATGTCTGTAGATCGTTATTTGTGCAGTAACAATGTAGTCTGAAGAGGAGTACAGGCACTGACTGCTATTGTGTCGCACATGACCGAGGGAGTGGCGTGCTCGTACCAACATTTACAAATTGTGTTTTCGGCGTGTACCGCGAACTTTTTTGATACGTATAGCAGACTGTGGAGTTCAATGACAAATGTATGTAAGTGCATCTCACAAAGTAAACAAGAGAATTACAGTGTACGCTCAGTGAAGTAATTTGTTTGCTAAGTGAACTGGTTCCAGTGTGTAGTACGGACTATGAGCTTAATGGAAGTACACATCAAAGGGATTCTCGTTGACAGCTATTGTATCAGAACATAATACTGTGAAAGCTAGAAAATCGGTATAGTGAAGACACAGGTTTACCAAAAGGAATGTTTTCAGTGAATTGCATAGACTGTGAAATTACAAGTAAGCTTCTTGCCATAAAATAGTATTTCACAAAAGTAATAATCTGAAAGCTACGATTTTTGGGTTGTGGACTAAAGTATATACCAAGCGAAGGGGTTGAAATGTGTAGTGCAGAGAGTGAAATATAAATATGCTGAAGTGCTTCTCCCTGTACACTATCTTAACCGGGATAACGTCGGAACAGTGGTAAGATATGGTTAGTAAGACCGCTGACGTCAGTAAACACGTCATCTTTGTGCATGTGTGTGAACCACACTTGGTCTACGTCGCTGAGTACAGATACTTCAGTCGACGAGGAGATTGTAAATAGCGCTCTTTGTTGCATTTATCAGAAGCGGCTACCTTCAAGAACATGAACCTAACTTAAAATTTTAATAAGGATTACACTAACGTGAGTGTTGGGCTGCCATCGTGGGATGATAACACGCCATTGTGTTTCTTTATCGAACATTATCGTCTCTCCTCTCGTACATTACTGTCACGAATACAGACGTAATAAACGTACGATTATATACGTGGTCCGTGTTCTTTCAGACATGCCTGAAAGAACAGAAACCACAATATAATTAAGGCGAAGGTGGCCAATGATCACTTCAGACTGGATGCGCAACACGCTCGAACTCTTACAGGAATCGGCGAAATGCCACGAGTAATGAGGATAAAGGGTAAGGGGCTCTATAGCTGTAGTGTGTGGTTAAGTTGAGACGGGAGGCGTGTAAGGGTAGTCTACGCAACTGCAACGACTACTGTGTGTGGATGGCGCAGTGGTCTGCGTATCTGTCTACTAAGGAAGATACCTCGGTTCAAATCCCGGTTTTGCATAAATTTTCAACATTCCCCATTAATTTAATCAATCCCACTGGCAAGTAATGTCTATAATTCCTTTTTGCCTTGAAACACACAGTTGTTTTGCTAAAGTTACTTTTATGACTTCTCGTTCTTGTTACCTGTCTCCCTTATCTTAAATCCTTGGAACTTTATATCATAGTTTCAATAGTTTAAATAGATTACCCTGAAACTAATTTATTTCATTAAATGTTCTTCTGTAGTAAAACATTTTAATTTTGGCGAATATTTACTCTTTTCACATCACCTATATTATTACAGTAACAACACATTCTTTGTTTTTAATTTTGTGTTTTCTCCATCTTTTACTATATCTAAACGTGTATTTGCAGTATTTATCACTGTTACTCATCGTTCGCACATTTACACATACTGCATGTCGAATTGCGTGTTGTTTAATGTAACGCGCTGTAAAATAGCATTGTATAGTGCCTGCCGTTTAGCCACTTGGCTACGACCACCTAGGAAAAATTGTTTTCGTTTTCGAAGTGTTTAGACCGCGCAAAAACTCTAAATCTGACATATTCGTGTTTCTCTGCGTTTGTTTACATATCAGAATACGTCACACTGTAGTATTCTAGAGCTGTTGTAGTACTTTGCGTATTTGTTTGGCGAATACTAGTAATTTTTTCAGTCCGCGTGAGTATAATACTCATTGTATTCTGGGAGACAGTCAAAACTTTGTTGTTAGTTACTCCAAAATTAGATGCATGAGGCCTTGTACTCTTTTTATTAGAAACGTATCATGTTTCTAGCAAGTTTAATACGATTTTTATTCGGTACAATTCTGCTTCAGTTTGAAATATCTATTATTTTCATTTTGCATGAACACGGTCATTTCTGATAGAAGTCATATTAGGGAGGCTCCTTTTACGCAACACCACCCATTTTACGTGAAACGTTTGAAACGTCGAACTGCCCGGAGCTTCCCCCTGCCCATGTAACCTCGATACAGTCCGAGCTCTTGTTATCAAACACAGGAAAACTCGTTCGCCTTAACAAAGCAGCGAAAAGCAGCGGCATTTGCTGCAAGCGTTTGACGTCGCGTGCGCAGAGGCGATGTCTGCGGCAGCAATCATCCAATCAAGGCGGCTGGCCTAGCATCGCAGCCGCCGCGGGCTGCTAGGCGTAGCGGCCGGTCCACGCAAGGTCAGACGCGCGAAGCGCTGATTTTATTGCTTCGCAACTGGCGCTACAACAGCACTAAATAAGAGCTGAGGCTAAAAATAGACACTTCTGCAGGCAGGCCGCGCTGAGAGCATGGTGATAAACCTACCACTCGCGGAGTAATGTTGCCAGATGGTACGAGCGCTAAGCGGATCGCTGACGGGCGTCTTCGTTAAGTGTAGCTGCCGACACAGCACGCTATTACTGTCGCTGCAACACTCGCGCCGAAGGAATGCGTGCCACTGTATGCTTCTGTCCGTGTATCAGTATGCAGCTTAAAGGAAGGTTAGGCAGGAGGGTCGTTGTTTGGGGCTTAACGTTTGCTCAGCAACGAGGTCATTAGAGATGGAGAACTAGCTTCGATTTGAGAAGAATCAGGAAGGAAATGAGCAGTGTCCTTTTTAAAAGAGAACGCCTCTGCATTTGTCTTAGCCGTTTTAGAGAAATCACGGAAAACATATACCTGGATACAGCTGAACACCAATCCTCCCGAAGTATCTTACCACAGGACTTAAGAAACGAAGAAACGTAGTGCTAAAGTTGGTCTTCGTGGACTAGCAACCCCGATTCAGAGAAACAACCAAAAAAATTTATAGTGACTAGACAAGGCTCTGAACACCTCTGATGTCACTGCGATGGTGGTCGATGTACTATGCATCTACTCACAGATTTTTAAGTTATATATTTACAAACATTTTCTTTTATGTGTGTCATCAGTTTTTGACAGATTTTACTGGGCTAGCCACTAAATTCTATTTTGTGCAAACCTCTTCGTCTCAGAAAAACACAACACTCGACGTGATCAATTATGTTTTGTATATTTTCCACTTTTTGTCTTCTCCACAGTTTTTACGCTGTACGGATCCCTCCTGTACGATGGAAATTATTTCCTGGTGTTCTACCACCCCGTTCGCTCTTCTTGTCGTTGTTTTCCACACATTTCTTTCCTTGGCGATTTAGCAGAGAATTTTCTCGTTCCTTACTTTATGACTGCACCCAGCTTTCAACGTCCTTGCTGGCATCACATCTCAAAGGCTACAATTCTTGTACTTTCCGGTTTCCCCACAGTCTATAGTTCTCTGCCATACAATGCTGCCCTCCAGACCTACAGTCTATTTTCTCATCAGATTAAATCTTCGTTGATCCATTGTGGATACGGGACAGAGGGCGGTCAAATATTTACCAACGAAAATCGCCAAACAGCCGTATGTTTTGAGGAGTTATTTTATTTTGATAACCAGTTTCGGCATCTTCATAATGCTACCTTCAGGCCCCTATGCACTCCATGTATAGGCAGTCAGATATGTTGATGCTTGCATACTGGTCAAATCAATATTGGGTTTCCGTGATTTGGTTTTTGGTGTGTTTACTCCGAAGACAGTTGTCAAATCTTCGAAGCAAACGCTTCAAAAATTATTTTACGGAATCCAGATACTGATGGCCCCAGTTGCCTAAATAAAATAACTTCTCAAAACACACGGCTGTTTGGTAATTTTCGTTGGTCAATAACCACCAAATTAAGGTCTATGTTCGAAATTAGTGGACCTATTTCGGTCACGAATGGCTCCGTTTCTTGCTCTAGCTCTGTGCTTCTTGCTTCGTCATCCAATCGTTATTTTGTTTCCGAGGTGGTGGACTACCTTATCTTCATCCACTTCGTGTTCACCAGGTTTGATGTTAAGTTTTCGCCAATCCATGTCTGATACTTCTCACATCTTTCGTCTGCCTCTGTTTTACCCTTAGTCCATATTCTGTGCTAATTACGCTCCATTCAACAGATCTTCTTATTCTTCTTCATACTAAAGTCATCGGCGAATCTTGTCACACATATTCTTTTACAGTGAATTTTAACATCAGTCCCTTCTTTTTATTTTAATCAGTGCATCTTCTACTGACAGGGGGAAAGGTAAAGGGCGAAAGTCTGCTTTTAAGTATAGCAACTGTTTTAATCCGAGCACTTAATTGATTTTCAAATCTTATTATTTCCTTTCGGATTCTGAACACACTCTGATAGCCTCCTTTCCCTGTATCTTACACCTATTTTCCTAGGTATCTTGAACATCTTGCACCAGTTTACGCTGTTAAACTTATTTTCTTAGTTAACAAATCTCATGGATGTGGCTATATTATTCTTGTGTTGTGTTTCATTATGAAGCGTAGGGCCGTAATTGCCTCTCTGACCTTACTTTCCCTAAAACCAATCGTTGTCTTAGTGATTTGTTTTTTGCATATTATTATCACCAGCGTCAAAGATGCATGAACTGCTAAATCGACTGTGCAATGGTTCTTGCACTTTTCTGTCCTTTACATCTTCGACACTTTGTGGATGATATTTTCCGAAAATGTCATTGCATGTCGCATAGGTTCTAAACTCCAGCTTGAACAGTCGTTTGGTTGCCACCTGTTCCAATGATTTTAGAAATTCCTAGTAATGTTATCTAAGCCTTCTACCATATTTGACTGCAAGTCTTCCAGAACACTGTTAAATTCGGTCTCTAATACTGGAACCCCCGTGTCGTCTATATCCATCCATCCCCATCTGTTTTTCTATCTTCAGACAAATCTTCCCTCTCGTAGACGCTTTCAGAGTAATCTTCCCATCTACCCACACTCTCCTTTGGATTTAGAAGTGGTATTCCCATTGCACTCTTAATGTTCACATCTTACGTTTAATTTCACCAATGACTGTTTCGACTTTTCTACGTGGCTATTCAGTTGTTCCGAGGACCTTTTCATTTCCGATTTCTTCACCTTTTCCTGCATCCACTTCGCCTTGGCTTATGTACGTTTCTTATTTATTGCATTCCTGTTGTTTGTTTGGTATGGTCTTCAGTCCGAAGATTGATTTAATGCAGCTCGACTACAACAATCTTCAACTTGGTAAGCCATTTTAAAGGCTTGGCCTTCCTATACAATTCTTACCCCCGCCCCCCAAACACACCCACCTACTTTCTGCCATTCCCAAGCTGATAATTCTTTCACAGCCTGCGACATGGTAGCGAATGGAACAGAGATCCTAAAATGTAGGATAAATTTCTTTATTTCACGTCTATGATCATAAATATTGTAGGCCCTGAGGTTCTGAGAACCTATAGTATTTGTATCAGAGACGTGAAATAAAGAAATTTATTGAGATTTCTGGATGTGTGCTATCAACCAATCCCTCCTTTTAGTCAAGCTGTGCCATAAATTCCTTTTTTTGTCGATTCGGTACTCATTTGTTTATCGAACTACGCACATAATCTTCAGCTTTCTTCTGGAGCGCTACATTTCAAGAGCTTCAGTCTTCTACTTGACAGAATTACTCATCGTTCACGTTTGAATTCCATGCAAGGCTATAACACAGAAAAGATACCAAATTTGTACGATACTGCAGTGCATTTACCCTTAAGACGGAGATGCACACGTGTCTGAAGGAAGAGGCAGTGCAGCGACTGCAGCCGTTACGGAATACGTGCCATGTTTTCGCAGTTGCGAATACGAACAACAATCAGCTGTATAAGGGAATGGCGACAGCGAAAACTCTTGCCGGGCCGGGACTCGAACACGGATTTTCCGGCTTTACGGGAGCGGTCTCTTTAAGTGCTTCGGCTATCCGTGCACGACTCACGGATAGACGCAAACTTCCACACGACGTCGTTCCTGCGTCACAACCTGTACGCGTACAGACACTATGTAATGCATAGGAGAGGACGTTTTAATTGACAGTCGCTGTCCGGTACCGGCGGATAAATACGATGCATCGTACTTATTAACAACATAGGCACTGTAATATTGTATTCATCCGCAGACACCGGGCAGCGACTTTGAGTGAAAATGTTCTGTCTGTACGGGAATTAGACTATGTGTGTACGAGTACAGGTTGTGACGCAGGTACGGTGACTTACGGAAATTTTCGTCCGGGCATGAGTCGCGCACCGATAGCCAAAGCGATTAAGGCGACCGTTCGCGTAAAGCGTAAAATGTGAGTCCGAGATCCGGTCTGGCAAAGATTTTCACTGTCGTCAGTTCCTTACACTGCTGTTGGTTGTCCGCATCAGCAACTGTTAATACATTTCACTTATCTATATTAATGTTATACGTTAACAAATTCCTCATTTTCAGAAATGATTTTCTTGATACTACCAGTCCGCATTTTGTATGCTCCCTACTCCGGCCTCATCAGTTATTTTGCTGCCCAAAAAACAGCACTCACGTAGTTCTCCCAGCGTCTCATTTCCTAATCTCATCCTCTCGGAATCACCTGATTTAAACCAACTACAGTCCATTACTCTTGTGTTACTTTATTGAAACTGATTTTATAATCTCATTTAAGCCACTACCGATTCTGTTCATTTCCTCTTGCAAGTCCTCTGCCGTATCTAACAGAAATACTTTGTCATCAGCAAACCTTAGAAATTTTATTTCTTCTCCCTGAGCTTTAATTCCCTTTCCATTTTTCCTTGGTTTGCTTTATAGCTAGCTCAATATGTAGATTGAATAATTTCGGAGATAGGCTAGAACGCTGTCTCATTCCCTTCTAAATAACGTCTTTTCTTTCATGTCCTTTGACTCGCGTAACTGCAATCTGGTTTCTGTTGCCAACAACGTCTGCTCCTTTTATTTTATCCCCGCTACCTTCAAAACCCTAAAGAGTGTAGTTCAGCCTACGTTGTCAAAAGCTTTCTCGAAATCGACAAACGTTATAAACATGTCTGCCTTTCTATAACCAATCTAAGATAACTTGTATGGTCAGTGTAGTCTCTCGAGTTTTTACATGTCTGCGGAACGCAATCTGATATTCGCTAGAATCGACCACTGTCAGTTTTTCAATTATTCTGTTAGTAATGCGCATCAGTATTCTGCAGTCATGACTTACTAAACTGACGGTTCAGTAGTATTCATATCTATCATCACTTGCTTTATCCAGAATAGGAATCACGACAGTATTCCTGAAGTCTGAATGTATCTCATCTGTCCCATATATCTTGCATACCAGGAAGTTAATTAAACTGATGTACTGCTGTCTTTCACTGCCCATTTTTGTACTTCCGTCTTTCGTTGTTCGGCTGAAGTAAGTCTTCTGTAGGCTCGGTTTCTGGCATTTACCTAGCTTGTATCTGTTTTTCACAGTCCTATTTCTGTGACTCCCATTTTTAGAGATGTCGACCCCTCTTGAAGTTACTGTTTACTGTGGTATTGGTTATTTTCAATCACAGAGTATTTTAAGCGAATCTCAACCTTACTCACTACTTCAGTATTACACTTGTTTCTGCATTGAATCGTTCGGACGATCATATAATTTCTCAAGTCAACATGTATTTATCTAAACATAATGACGTATCGTTAGAAAGGTTTTTGAACCGGCTTCTGACACTGTATTTCGATTTTGCGCTAAAACTTACTATTTATGGAAAATTTTAAGATAAAAGACACTGTTAATTATCATAGGCAAAAGAGCATCAAGGATGCCCAGATTCATACCAACGAAGCTAACCAACTAAGTTAACGTGTTAAGAGACTACCTTTTCATATTATCTTATTACAAATACCATTTCATTAGGTTTAGAGTACTTTTATTCTGGATAATTTGTGTATAGCACCGACACAGGTAAATGTGGCCACTGCGGTAGCCCATTATCTCTGCCCGTTGCTCAATCTGACTTTTGTAAACGAATATACTTTCCGAAACAAGAAACTTACCTGTCACTGTCACTTTGGATTGTGATTTACATATTGCTACTGCGGCCTAACGTGCTTACATAGTGTACGAAGTGCACGTAAAATCTTAAAATATGGCACCAAGTAAGAAACGAACACTACGTTCTAACCTAAACATTTCGCATTTATTTACTTCTTTGTATTTTATATTCGTTTTCCTCATTAAACTTCCGAAGAGAAGGTAAATGTAAATTTTACGTTCGAAAATTTGAAATTACAAATAATAATCCATGGAAATGTGTGTACAAGGATCTACCATAAATTCGCGATTGTTATTCACGTTGCTCGGTTGATTTTTAAATTTGTTTTCTCTTCATTCCCACAACTAGCCTTATCACAACGACTACATTAATTGTAAATAATGCCATTATTTGTAACTATAAAACTGCGAAAGTCTCGCATGGGTCCCTTGTTCTCTTAAACTTCAGTCTACTCTTCACCATTACTAAATTACGATCTAAGTTGTTAGAAATTTTCAGAAAACAGCTGTAAACTATATTTGCATAATAATCAAGAAAGAACAATGAGAGAGGGAGTCAAAGAACAAAAGGGTCCTATTAAGAACGTAGTAAGACGGAGTGATGCCATCTCTCTCCCGTGCTGTTTAATCTATACATCGGGGATATTTTTTGACTGGAGTTTTAGGTACGTTCAGCAGTGGGATTTAACTTCATTGTGAAAAAATATCGATCATAGGATTTGATAAAGAAATTGCTTTCAGCAGTGAACGCGAGGAGGAGTCATGGGACGTACTGAGTGGAATGAACAATCTGATGACAACGGAATATGCATTGAGAGTAAACGGAAGGCAGACGAAAGTAATGAGAAGTAACAGAAATCAGATTACTGAGAAATTTCATTGTAGACCCGAAGTCGACGAATTTAAGAACTTCTATTATTTCGGCAGGAAAAGATAACGGATGAAGCAAGATAGATATACAGCGTCAACCGAAACGCCGCGGACTTTTTGAGTATTTTGCTAAAAAGAACCCACGGGCTTCTGCAGATCTTTACATAATAATAATGTAATTATGATCTATTCTGTCTGGTACCGCAATTGTCCTAGTTTTGTGAGAATACCTTCACAAGAGTGAGACAGCCTGTAATATGCAATAACCAAAACGTACTACACATAACACAGAGCAATGCAGCAACCTTCAGACGAAACACGGACGCTTTTATGACACTGTGTTCAATCTGTTATGTCAGTGTACAATACCGCACGGGACAAATGCAGAACTGTTACGTTATTGTTCAAATTATCGACCACCACGATCACGTAGTGTTCAGCGACTGCGTCACAGACTTTCTTGTACCGTGAAGAATTCCAGGAGTTGGCGCACTACCTCCGCGGTTGCGATAGCTCTAGCAAGCAGGTGTGTACGAGTGTCGACCGGAGTCTAATAAAGTAGACTACCTTCATGCCCCTAGAGGAAGAGATTCACTGGTGTCATGTCAGGTGACCGAACTGGCCACGGGACAAGATCATCGTGACCAGTCCATTGTCTTCAATCTAATTCAAAGTGGTTAATAACATAGGGTGCAAAGTGTGCCTACGCCCTGTCATGCTACAACCGGAAAGGTGACGAATTAGCAGCGGTATATCTTCTAGGAAAAGCGGGAGGACATTTTGAAAGAACGTTTTTTATACGACTCCGTTCTGTGTATATGGAAGTAGGTAGGGTCCAACAGCAAAATCGTTGATATTATCATCCCAAACACTAATAGCAAACGACTGTTTACAGGATCGGTACACCACCGTGTGACTCTTTCGCTATCCCATACATGGCTGTTCCTACGGTTGAACATGCCCCCTGTTGTGAACATCTCCTCGTCTGTAAACAACACGATAGCAGGAACATTGAGTTTTTCTATACATTGCTATAGGAACCAATTTTGAAACACCACACGGAGTGGGAAGTTCGATGGCTGCAATGATCCTACTTTCTATGAGTTGTACGGGTGCAGTTATTGTTCATGTCAGACTCTGAAAACCGACTCAGAGCTTGTGGAACGCGCCGACTACTAGAAGCAGGACTGAGCTGGGCTGTGTCTCGCGTTGGCGCTATTTGTAGGTTTTCGCCCTTTGTTGTAGGCCAGACTGTAGTATCACCGCCAGACACCACACTTGCTAGGTGGTAGCCTTTTAAATCGGCCGCGGTCCGCTAGTATACGTCGGACCTGCGTGTCGCCACTATCAGTGATTGCAGACGGAGCGCCGCCACACGGCAGGTCTGGAGAGACTTACTAGCACTCGCCCCAGTTGTACAGCCGACGTTGCTAGGAAAGGTTCACTAAGAATTACGCTCTCATTTGCCGAGACGATAGTTAGCACAGCCTTCAGCTAAGTCAATTGCTACGACCTAGCAAGGCGCCATTTATCCTTTGCTATGTATCTAATGAAGTATGTACATCAACAAGACCAATGTTCACCAATTGCGGATTAAAGTTAAGTATTCCAGCAGCTACGTACTTTTCTTTATAGCATTCATTACGTCTCCTGTTTCAGACCTCACGCCAGCCTGCGTGAGTTTCAGCGCGTGCCTTTCGGTTACCCGTCACTGTGCACTGGCTGTCTTGTCAGTCCACAACACAGACGTTATCATTTAGTTGGCATGGTCTCGGTTGTTTGTCTTTTTCTCGTGTTAACCTGTCCGCTAGTGGCAGCAGCGGCGGTTAGCGATATGTAGTAACTGTTGCCCTACATTTGGTGCGACGTTGTTTTTCTGGGTTGTGTGAGCGGGCCAGTTCGGCTGGGGACTCAGGAGGAGCCAGGTCCGCGAAGTGCCAGAACACGCCAGGACCGCTGACACATGGACTGCCGGATGGAAGGGCTGTGTCACAAGGCTGCTCGAACTCGTCGTAAACAAGGTCCAGTAAGCTTTTTCGCGACTTACCTTTAATATTTCAGTACTTGGAAGTTATAAATTTCAGCGAGTTCTTAAAAAATTCTTAATTTATTGCCATTTTTGGCGTGTAAGGCCTTCAGCTGTGATTTTGGTCATTTTCCTTAACATTTTAATTTGGTATTTGTATTTACTCAGTAAGGATTTGAAACCTTGTTTACTGCCATTCCTGGCGTTTGATGCCTTCTGCTGTGTTTGTGGTGACTTGCCTTTAATATTTCACTACCTAATTTGTAAGTTGCATCGAGTTTTAAAAAGTTCATAATTAATTGCCATTCCTGGCGTGTAAGGCCTTCTGCCCAGATCACAGTGGCTTGCTTTTAAAACATTATCTGCTGTATCTGTATTTAATAGTGATTTGCTAAATTGTAACTCACTGAAAACACTATTATTTACACAGTTGTTTATCCCTTCATTAATAATGTGTGGTATTTTTATAATTTGTTGAGTCTGGAATTAGTGTTTTTTAAACAAAGTGTGTGTAATTGTAAAAGGCAACCATTAATGACTGATTACAGCCCCGTCCACAACCGTAACCGAATCCTGCCTTCTCTTGACAACCAGGTCACAAGGACATTTACCATTTGCGTGTAACACATTGCCTTCCATATCACAAGTTCTAGCATACCTCACACAACCAGTACTTCCCATTCCAACACGGAATGCTCCTGTTTCTGGTAGGCGTCCGTATACAGAAGAAAAAGTACTGTGCTTGCCGACGGTGCGGGAAGTGTTCATCATAGCGTCTTAGTACAAATGACATGTGTTCGCAATTGCGAATACGAGCAACCATCGGCAGTATAAGGGAATGATGACAATGAAAGCTTGTGCCGGACTAGGACTCGAACCAACATTTCCCGCTTTAAGCGAGTGGTCACATTAACGGCTTTGCTAACCGTGCACGCCACACGTCTAGACGCGTACTTTCACGTTTCATCGATTTCGCGTCCCAACCTGTACTTGTACGTACATTACGTAATGCCTGTACAAGGGAAGACATTTTAATTGAAAGTCACTGCCTGGTATCGGTCGACATGCGTGCATGCATGTGACTCTGCATCACATCGTTCTTCTTAATAGCACAGGCACTGCAGTATGGTACTTATAAAAGGATGTTCAATATTAGGTAGAATTATAAGCTTAGAAATGAGATTCTGCATAGAAGTGAGAACAAAACGATGTGGAAAACAGTCACAAGAAGAAGAGACAGGTTGACAGGACATGCGTTAAGACATGAAGGAATAGCTTCCATGGTACTAGAGAGAGTCGTAGCGGATGGGACCAATGGTGGGCTCTAGATGTTGGAAGATATTCAATTTATAGTTGAGGATATAGGGTGCAAGCTCTACTCTGAGATGAAGATAGTGGCATAGGAAAGATAGTTGTGGCGAGTCGCATCAAATTATTGTGAAGACTGATCCGCTTAGTGTCAGTATTACTATTCTGAACTTGAACGTATATTTCAACCACATAGTAACTCATTTGGCGGGGTCGTATTCGAAGTGGTATACCGTTGATATCCTCCATACTTTTAACGGACTTCCGTAGGTACTTTTATAGGTATCTACAACTCAGCGTAGGCTACAAACCAGGGCCAATTAGAAATTTTTCACATTAACAACCACTGTCAAAGTGAAAGCAGTGTTAAATGACAAGTTAAAATCCTACACGTGGATGGAACCAGAGACCTTAGCAAGCATAGTCCGTCAGTTTACCACTGAGCTCCAGTACCATACAGTATTTAATTATCAATGCCCTTTCCAACGCTGAGCCAACGGCTTTGCCGTTGTGGTAACACCAGTTCCCGTCATGTCACCGAAGTTAAGAGATGTCGGGCTGGGCTAGCACTTGGATGGGTTACCATTCGATCTGCCGAGCGCTGTTGGCAAGCGGGCTGCACTCAGCCCTTGTGAGACAAACTGAGGAGCTACTTGATTGAGAAGTGGCGGGTCCGGTCTCGTACACTGACGTACGGTCGGGAGCGCGGTGTGCTGACTACATGCTCCGCCATATGGGCATCTACTGACGCCTGTGGGCTGAGAATTTCGCGGCAGCCGATCGGTACCGTCGGGCTTTCTAAGACTTGTTCGGACGGAGTTCAGTTTTACAACGCTGCAGCTCTTGATTTATGCAACGTCACTAAAGGTTACGTTTTATAAATGGATGTACATACCACGATGATTGAGTAATAGCACATCATCCATGTCGTATACAAACATCTGTGCGTAACTAAAATAGAGACATACCTTTCGTCCACATGACGGCCTAACACTTCGTGAAACTGGCTGCACGATCCACCGAAAATTCTGCAGAGCTATCCTGTACACCTCTGATCAACAACCGGTTACAGTCCTCGATGGAGGTGGAGCAGGGATGAGTCCATGGCACGCTAAAAGGAATACGATTCTTAACAAACGAATTGTCTAAATTAGTCTGCCCTTTTCCAAATATTTGTCACTGTTGTATTGAAACAACCTGCTCTCTAATTAGCTGTCAATTTCTTGCCTGGAGTCTTTTAAGAGTATCCGTCACAGCGACTCGGATAGGCTAATCCTGAGCTGTGCACATACTGTAAAAACACATTTACGGCACCGAGACATACATGTTTAGATCCTTCTCCATTTAAAATAAAAACGCACGAAATTTTATAACGTCGTCATTACACAAGAGTTGTCACACACCGCTGGAAAAGAAATGCAATGCCCTTAAGAACAAGGAGACCAGAAACTGGTACACCTGCCTAACGTCGTGTAGGGGTCCCAGCGAGCACCAGAAGTGCCGCAACATGACATGGCATGGAGTCAAGTAATGTCTGACATAGTGCTGGAGGGAATTGACGCCATGAATTTTGCTGAGCTGTCTATATATCCGTAAGAGTACGAGGAGGTGGAGATATCTTCTGAACAGCACGTTGCAAGGCATCCTAGATATGTTCAATAATGTTCATGTTGGAGGAATCTGTTGGCCAGCGGAAGTGTTTTAACTCAGAAGAGTGTTTCTAGAGCCACTCTGTCGCAATTCTGGACTTGTGTGGTGTCGCATATTCCTGTTTGAACTGCCCAAGTCCGTTGGAATGCACAATAGACACGAATGGCTGCAGGTGATCAGATAGGATGGTTAAGTACGTGTCACTTGTCATAGCCGTATCTAGAAGTATCAGTGGTCTCATATCACTCCAACTGCACACACACCCCACACCATTACAGAGCCTCCACCAGCTTGAACAGTCCCCTGCTGACATGCAGGGTCCACCGATTTATGCGGTTATTTCCGTACCCGTACACGTCCATCCACTCGATATAATTTCAATCGAGACTCGTCAGACCAGGCAACATGTTTCCACTCATCATGTCGGTGTTGACGGGCCCAGGCGGGGTGTAAAGCATTGTGTCGTGCAGTCATCAAGGGTACACGAGTGGGCCTTCGGGTCCAAAAGCCCATATCGATGATGTTTCGTTGACTGGTTCGCACTCTGACCTCTTGTCGATGGCTCAACATTGAAATCTGTAGCAATTTGTGGAAGGGTTTCACTGCGCTGACGCTGAACGATTCTCTTCAGTCGTCGTTGGTCTCGTTCTTACAGGATATTTTTCCGCCCGCAGCAATGTTGGATATTGATGTTTTACCGGATTGCTTACATTCACGATACACTCGTGAAATGTTCGTATCGGAAAACCACCACTGCCTCGGGAATTCTGTGTCCCATCGCTCGTGCGCCAGCTATAATACCACGTTCAAACACACTTAAATCTTGATAACCTGCCATTGTAGCAGCAGTAACCGATCTAACAACTGTGCCAGAATCTTGTTGTCTTATATAGGCGTTGCCGACCGCAGCGGCGTATCCTGTTTACGTCTCTCTGTATTTGAATAGGCATTCCTACACCAATTTCTTTGGCTTCAGTGTATTAACGAGACAGGTCACCATTTTAGTATAATCTGATTACAAATTCAGAACAAATGAAGCACACATGTCATAGTAAGGAATGCCCACACAGCTACATCAGTGTGGCCCCACCTGCCGCAAAACAGGTGTGTAAACTAGCATACGATGGATCATAAAGGTGTCGAACGGCTTACTGTGACAGATTCTCCCAAGCATCTTGCGCTGTTTCTTGCAATTCGGCAATGGTTCTTACAGGCCTTCGAGAATTGGTAAGTTCCCCATTCATCATTTTTCACACGTGCAACTGGCGAGCGATCTGGTGATCTTGTTGGCCAGGGCAACTATTGTATATGACGAATAGCAGCAGCCCATTTTGGATGTGCATTGACCTGCTGATAGAACACGTAACCTTGCTGTCGAAGGAATGGCAGTAGCAGGGGGATAACAACCTGTACAACGTAGCGTGGACTGTTAATTTAAGGTACAGAAACACCAAGCGTCACCAGTTCCATATATGACACTACCACACACTATGAAGCGTGGAATGGGATATGTTTGTTGTGGGCGAATGCTGTCTGGAGTAAACAGCTCTTATGTCATCGCCGCTCACGTGTACATCCACCACTCGCTTAAAGACAGAACCTGGTGTCATCACTGAAGACATCAGAACGCCATTCCACTCCCCAGGCTCTTTCACGACAAAAAAAAAAAGGTTCAAATGGCTCTGAGCACCATGCTACTTAACTTCTGAGGTCATCAGTCGCCTAGAACTTAGAACTAATTAAACCTAACTAACCTAAGGACATCACATACATCCATGCCCGAGGCAGGATTCGAACCTGCGACCGTAGCGGTCGTTCGGTTCCAGACTGTAGCGCCTAGAACCGCACGGCCACGCCAGCCGGCCTTTCACGACAGTCAGAGTAGCTTTGGTTGCTAGTGTCATCGTGGCCGAAGGGACTCATGATCTGAATCCTGCTAAAAACAGACCGTTCCAAATGATCCCTAATGACACGGTAGATTAATATGTGCCCGGATTTTGTCCCTAGATAACGGTCAGTCTAAGCTGATCGCACAATGTGTCGATCTTCATGTACCACACCGGCTCTGGAAACCTGGTCTATCGAAGTTGGAACGATACACAGATCACTGCTGAAACGATCGACACACCACAGATGTATCGTGCCAACAAGTACTGCAGTTCCTCAATATATCTGTGCCGTTTCCCGCAGTCCAAAATGCGAATCCATTCAAATGGCTGAATATTTTCAACAACAGTATGTAATCATCGGTTGGGCAGGATAGCAAGCACTGTTACTACCTGCAAGGTTCAAACTGTAACGGAACAGGTCTTCTAGGAGCGGTGGTGTTGGGCTGGGTGACGCGCACACTGTTTCAAAAATATTAGTTTACTAAAATGCCATAAAAAAAAGAATCCACTTCCAGAGGGTGAGGGCCAGTTCCACTCACAAACGCACATTGTACATTAACCCTCTTGTTCAGACAGTAGCAACACTATTAATAACAAATTTTCGAGGCACTGATGGGGCCCACCTAAACTTTTTATCTAAAATGAAGTCGCTTAAAAACGAGAAGATTAGCAGACAAATTCAAAGCACAACGCTAGTCAAGCTCCGGCTTCAATTAACATTAAACTGGCAGTGAAGGTGCCCACCCAAAATTCTTAAGTAAATTTTGGATTATTTGATAAGAAGAACATTAGTAGATAAAATTCAAAAGATAATGCTGATCAACTTCTAGCTTCATTTAACCTGAAACTGGTGCTGAAGACACCAGTCAAAATTTCTTATATAAGAATATAGTTACGAAGGCAAGCATAAAGTTTTCGAAATACAATTGCTTCTTAAATTCCAGTTTCAACGACAACCAATTAATACAGGGCAGAAGATGCGTCCTGGAACTGGTAGCGTAACTTCAGTTACTATGGACCACTCCAGTTTTTTAATCCCAACTGTTCTGAGCTTAGATGCAGTTGCTGCTGTTACACAAGGAACGAGGCGTGACCAACGGCTGCCACACATGAACAAAATGCAGACAGTCGCAGCTTGCATTGGCCCTTTTGCTCAAACGACAACCGGACGTCGGTTTTAACTCGACAGCCGCTGCCTGCCTCCGCACAGGCCACAAGTCTTAATTAGCCAGTAACATTTCACCTCACCACCATTCTTAATGCTTCTTCTTAAAACGGGACTAACCGAACAAACATATATACGCGACCCCCAGCAACCCAGTTAGCATACACCTCCTGGCTACTACACCTGACTGTCTCCTCTCGACCTTCGTCTCCGAAGGGATGTTTTCAAGTCGCTGGCGACCCGCTAAGGAGCCCGCACCAATCGACACTGCTTAAAGTCGCGTGCGGGCCTTATGGCCGAGCGGTTCTAGGCGATTTAGTCTGGAACCGTGCCGCTGCTACGGTCGCAGGTTCGAATCCTGTGTCGGGCATGGATGTGTGTGATGTCCTTAGGTTTGTTAGTCTTAAGTAGTTCTAAGTCTATGGGACTAATGACCTCAGATGCTCGTCTTATAGTACTTAGAGCCATTTTAACCTTTTGATTTTTCAAGACGCGTCACAGCACCACTAGCTGGTACGTCGGTCCTGGCATTAATTACGGTCACACACTCTTCAGGCACGGGGAGCAAGCGCGGGTATTTTCAGCTTTCCACGCGAGTAGTGACGAGTTGTACCGTCGCAGAAACAAAGTGCACGGACAGGCCTCCTGAGCGTCATCTTACCTCCGATGAACGCGACAAATAAATCACCTACAGTTCGGCAGTATCCACATGCTCTTTTTTTCGGCAGTAGATTTCTCCCGCATGCACGACTTCTGGCGCGCACGCCACAGACGAACGTCAGTCGTAATTTTTGATTTGCTGTGTAGATACATTCTCTTTGATCTCCAACGCCAATCAGGCGTGACAATATCTCGCTCGTTTCCGGCACACTCATCGGAGGGCGGAAGTGTTGGCGCAGAGGCAGGGGACTGGTACATTCAAAGCGTAGCGATCCAATATCTGTGGCACTTTGCGGCAATGTTTACATGCTATTCGCACTGAGTCTCGGAAGCATGTTTTACTACCTCAGTAACAGTAACCTAGATTAAGCTTTTATGTTACTCGTGTTTACAGTACAATGCTAGGAAACAGTTCCTCTGTGGCATATTACAGGTGACAAATAGCTGCTGACTCAGTAGTTAGCGTTAAGCAAAGTTCCTCACCCATCAGGCGTGCTTTACCTACAAACACACACACACACACACACACACACACACACACACACACACACACACACACACGTGTGTACAGCGATGATGTAAAACAGGGATGTATTCTTTCGCCACTACTGTTCAGCCTACGCGTCGAAGAAGTAACGAGTGGATTTAAAATTCATGGTGGAAGGGTATCAAGGATAAGATTCGCTGATGAAGAAGAATTACAAGATCTGCTGAATGGAATGAACAGTCTAATGAGTACAGAATATGGGCAGAGAGTAAATCGAAGAAGGACGAATGTAACGAGAAGTAGCAGAAACGAGAACGGGAAGAAACTGAACATCGGGATTGGATATCACGAAGTTGAAGTTAAGGAATGCTGCTACGTAGACGTAGACATGGCGGACGAAGCAAGGAGGACATCAAAGTCAGACTAACAGTGGCGAAAAGGGCATTCCTGGAGAGGAGAAGCCTGTTAGTACCAAACTCAGCCTTTAATCTCAGGAAGACATTTTTGAGAATGCACTTTTAGAGCACGGCGTTGTGTGATGGTGAAACATGGACTGTGGGAAAACTGGAAAAGAAGAGAATCGAAGCATTTGAGAAATCGTGCTACGGAAGAATTTTGAAAATTATGCCAACTAATAAGGTACGGAATGAGAAAGTTTTGTGGAGAATTGTCGAGGAAAGGAGTATACCGAAAACGCTGACAAAAAGGACTGCATGGTAGGACATCCGTTAAGATATCATGGGACTTTTTCCGTGGCACTAGAGGGAGCTGTAGAGGGTAAAAACTATAGAGGAAGACAGAGACTGGAACACATCCGGCTAATAACTGAGGACGTAGTTTGCAAACACTGCTCTGTGATGAAGACGTTGGCAGAGTACAGGAATTCGTGGCGGGCCGCATCAAACCATTCAGAACACCGATGAGTCAAAACAAAACAAAAAATAAAAAAAATAAAATAGCGAAGAATGTGAACAATTTTACGAAGCATGCAAGTAGTTTTTACCGTTTTAGCTGCCGAATTCTGATTTCAACATTTTGAATGGCGCCATAAACAGTACTTCTTTCTGTATCACGGGGAACACCATTCGAGGTGACTCACAGGCACGTGCACAACATTGCGCTGCGGACCTCTAGACCGCTGCAGGTCTTGAGCGGGCTGGTCCCTTGCTGGCCTCCCAGCCCGCCGCAATGTCACAAGAGACTTGGGCGTGAAACGCTCAAAAATCCTCGAAGAGGACAATTTTGAAGTTAAATTAGTGTTTACATTGACGATATCACAAACTGAATCAAATTATTACCAAATACGAAATGAAAAGATTGCCAGATAAAACGTAAACGATGATACCTCAAGGATTAGAACACATAACAGCCAATATTGTTGTAGGTGGACAAACAACTGAACAAGTAAGAGAGTTTAAATATTTAGGATGCAGTTTTGTATTTCCAAAGTCAGATGATATAGACCTGAAACTGGCGAGATTCAGCCATTTTTGTGGAGTGTACTTACATTAAAACATAACGTATGGAAAGAAACATTAATTAAACTCTACAATGTAATAGCGTTACCTTTGCTGCTGTATGGTAGTGAATGTAGGACTGTAACAGCTGATGAATTAGGACTAATCGAATCATCAGAGATGAAGTCCACCGTTTTGCAGCGAGATAATTTATTGCTGGACCGTAGAAGATATACCGATGCTATGCAAGAATTAAATGTTATTTTACCCAAACTGGATCTTGTGAACTCCGCGGCCGTTAAAGACAGTTGGTGAGTGACGCAATCAGCCACAAACACTTTTTTAAGTGGTTTATTTTAGTCCCGTGATCGGTTTTGGGATACCATTCCCATCTTTAGATAACTAATATTTTTAGTTACTCAGATGTTTTGACCAACGTCATGTCACATGCTCCCACAGTGCAGAAGAATGATTGCGTATTCAGTGCCGCTTTATAAGTTGTTTCTTTGATGAAAACACGCTAAAGTGCTTGCATTTATTTATACATATGATACAAAATTGTAATATTCATTTATTTAAGTTCTGGCTGCTGGCGATTTGTTTTGTTGTGGTCCAAGTAGTTTTTCTGGTCGATGTTGTTAAATTCCACACATCACACAGATTGTAAATAAATTACTGTGCAGCAATTCACAGCATTTGTGTTGTGTGGAAGTTAACAATGTATGCACCGAAATTTTTTGAAACATTTTTGGGAAAACAGCGATCTTTTAATCTATATAAAATCAGTGAGAAAAAATTTTTAGATCGCGATGCTTATTTTGGTAAAATAACTGGCCATTTTCATACAGCATCATGAACTGAAGTTGACGATGCGTAGAACAGCCAGTTGACTTCAGTCACTGAAACTGCAGTTTCAGCGAATGAGGTCAACTGGCTGTTCTACGCTTCGTCAACTTCAGCTGATGGTGTTGTCTGAAGATGGCCTAATCCTAGGCCGAAACAGGTCATTTCAAAATAATAGCCATCGCGATGAACACTGGTTTTTCACTGATTTTATTTAGATACATCGATCTGGAAAACCACTTGGACCACAGTATTGAACCTGTTACAAATATAATTCAAAAGTACAGATTGAACTGGACAGACCATGTCCAACGATTGTCTAATGACAGAATAACTATTGCGGCAGTACAGTATAACCCAACTGAGAAGAGAAACATTGGATGTCCCTTAAACAAATATTGTGAAAAATTCTGTAGCGGAACAGGCAAATAGGGCTAATCCTTGAAGACGATGATGATGAAGTTTTCTGAAGACCGTATTCAATACGCTGAAGTTAGGCCGGCTTATCTCGACTATCCGTGTGGCTGTGTGATGGAATACTCACCTGCCACGTAAGGATTTTTGATTAGATTCCCAGCTGATGCAAGGTTTTGAACAAAGGTTCATGTTCTGCTGTCAGTTCCGTGAAGGTTAAAATACGTAAACGTGAAACAAAATTAGTAGCGCTCGAGACTGGTTCAAATGGCACTGAGCACTATGGGACTTAACATCCGAGGTCATCAATCCCCTAGAACTTAGAACTACTTAAACCTAACTAACCTAAGGACACCACACACATCCATGCCCGCGGCCGGATTCGAACTTGCGACCGTAGCAGTCGCGCGGTTCCGTACTGAAGCGCCTAGAACCGCTCGGCCACCGCGGCTGACTCGAGACTGGTAATCACTAGTTTGTGTAATCTTTCGGTACATTATTTTTTACATTGTTTTTATTTCGAATACTTACATCAAATAATTATTAAATCCATCAAACATATGCTAACTGGCAGATACCTAATTGCTTTTTTTATGAAATATGCACGATATCTTATGTCTCATTACATAACACTCACAAAAATGTGGTTTTCATTGCAAATATGTATTCTTAATTACTAATTTTTATGAAAGGACTTTTAAATGAAAAAAAGGATATTTCCAAATAATTTAGTTTCCATCCCTGTGTATTTTACCATACATGGAAATGATCATGGAACATGTACCTTTGTTTAAAATTAGGCAGGGCTGGGTATCTAACCTGTGCCAAGCACGTGACCAGCAAGCATTTAGCGCGCAGCTACTGAACCTGCGGAGAAAAACTGACCTTCTTTTAAGGTATTTTAGGTGGACGGAATACTAGAAAGTCGATTCTCTTGAGAGTTTATGACAGTGCGCGGAACTGCTTTTTCTGACTGATAATTGAGTTTAGAACTTCACCTACCATGAATATAAAAAATATATATAAATATTCTATTGACATATGGTCTCCTTGTCAGTCAGCCCGTCACTGCACAGTGCTGGCCCGGGCAGCCAGTTCAGCCAACGCCACCTTAAATACTTCAGCATTACCACAAATGTTTCTGGTTGTATTGGTATGGGGCAGAATAATATTCCCAGTACTACGTATAAACCTGTATGCGTGACTTGAAATGAAAAACAACAATGATGCAAAAATTAATACATCAGGAGCAAATTTGTGACTTTAGGAGGTGAAAAGCTCAGTTGAAGCTGACTTTTTATAAATTGAACTGAAGTTTTAGTTCTGCCGTCACCCTCTAAATTGCACAGCAACTCAACAGTAATATCAGGTAGGTGACTTTCCTCTTGAGTATGTATCAAACCTTCTGCAAATGTTATAAATTTCTCTATATCAAGAATAGTACTTACAGCTTTTACAATTTTTTTGGAGGAGACTTCTTGGCCCTTGAGAAAAACACTTACGCTCAGATTTGAATTAATAACTATGTACAGAACATCATGTGATGTTTTCTTAATATCAAAATAAACAAATATATGAATTCTTAGCTGCTGTAGTCCACTTTTCAGTACATTTCACACACTCAAGTTTCTTCGTTAGTTCTTCAAAAGAGCTGAAATTAACCTTCTTATTATATTGTATTCCTGCAGCAACTTAACACTGGATTCTATTGCTGATTTCAGTGCAGCAGCCTCACGTTTTTGCTACTTTTCACATCGAGATTCCCTGTTGGATGGCATTGTCTTGGATAAGTAGGATGGCTAGTTAGGAAATTTGCACGGTACAGCAGTTTTTCTGAGTTTTGGGTTGCTTAGAGGTGAAGTTACTGTGACTCCCGTCTTCCAATCTGCTGCCCTCGTTTCCCTTAATAGATTGCCTTCGAAAAAGTGTAGGTGACATACCTACGAAGAGATGAAAGATATACGGTATTGACATTCTAAAACTTTTACTACGAAACTTCGTTAAACAGCTAGGTACTTTAGTCATACTATCAGTGCTTAAAATGAAAGATACTTACCACAGAATGCTTGCTAGGAATAAAATTATCGCTTTTGATTGCAGATAACCATTTTCCACGCATTTTTTTCACCTGAAGGGAATGTATAAATACGTGCACTTTGTTCTTACCGTTGTAGTAACTGACACAGCCAGGTACACAACACTTGTTGACCATTCTATTGACTAAAGCTGAGCTGTTAAAGATACCTTAGGCCTCAGGAACCACTACAGTGATTTCCAACATCATTTCAATCCAATTAAGTAGCACAGATAAACCAAGGCCGTTAACAGTTAGAAACATTAAGCTCCTTTGGCGGGAAGGCAACATCACAATCATGTAGAGTCGTTTGCAAACAATCTACTGTCGTGACTCTGGCTAGTTCCACATAACCGGCATAGGTGGCGTTGCTGGAGCGTAGCCGGTGGACCGTGACATCACAGCCTGATTCTGTGAGTTGGGAGGCCTTGTCTTTTAGGTGGCGTTGGTTCAGCCCGGACGGCCTGTATCTCAGATCGCGTAAGACGAGACGCGATCTGACCACGTGCGTCTCGAGTGCGCAGTGCTCGTTTCGAGTGCTACGTCTGCAGCGCTCATCTCATCTACGTCTTGAAGGTTAATGAAGCTTCACGTAATCTATCCAAGTGTGCAGAATAAACTAAAGTTGAAAGCGCTATTTTGCCGCATCATCAGCAGTCTCATTTAGTTTTACATTTCCGTACAAGAGGTTTAACGAAACGTAGCTAAGAATCTGTATACAACAAAAATAGCGGAAGCACAAATGCAAGTATGTCCGACATCCTGTGGAAATATCAGAAGAGCGAAAACGGACAGGGGCTGCGGATAGGTGGCTCTGGATGGGAGTGTGAGTCGGCCGTGAAGCGAGCCGAGATACAGTCCGTACAAGTGCGATAACACTGTGTCCCGGATGCAGCTGTGGCTACCGCCCCGGCCAGTAAGCAGGAGATCCTAGGTCCGAATCCCGGTCCGGTACACATTTTCTCTCAACGCTGCCGATTCCGCATAATGTCCCAATGCTACTAACAGCAGTGATTCCTCCCCAAACCTTTCTTCAATTCTCCACCTTCATTTTATATATAAAGTTCAACAAATGCGGATTCTGCGTGGTGTCCGTTCTTTCGGATGTGTCCGAAAGAACATACAGCACACATTCACATTGGATTTGGCATGCTTAGTTTAAGGGGTGACGAGATATCTTGCCGAAGTTAGAATTACATATGAATACCTTCAGCTGCTGACGGGCGTTGATATATATCAACGGGGACAGGTGAAAATGTGTGCCCCAACCGGGACTCGAACCCGGGATCTCCAGCTTCCATGGCAGACGCTCTTTCCAGCTGAACTACCGAAGGCACAGAGGATAGTGAAACTGCAGGGACTATGTCCCGCACGCCTCCCGTGAGATCCACATTCTCACCTTGTATGTCCACACACTACATTCGTAGTGTCCCACCCCAACAGACTCATTACTCGTGTAAGACATTCTTACCAAGTCCCGTAAGAGTTAGGGGAATATGGGTGCATCCGCACAGGAGGAGGAGGTCATGGCTGTTATTGCCTGTCGCCACCCTGTTAGACACTCCCCCCCCCCCCCCCCATCCAGGCGATATATTCGCGTGAAAGAGAGAAAAGTTTTCGAAATGTTTCTCAATCATGTAACTGAGGTGGGGCTTTGGCACCAGCCCAAAATTCATCCAGTGGGATGTGAGATTCCACCTAGAAAGAATACCCGGGTTGTCCTTCATCGTTAATTCGATGTGCAGATACGATCTGGGACTGGGACACCTCCCCATTCTTGAAGTGGAGCTTCAGCACACATGGACAACCAGGCTGGTAGCTCGAGAATTTCTATCAAAGCGGAATAAATTGAGTCACGGGCGTAATACTGATTGTCATGGTTAAACAACGATTTTTAGTGCAAAGCAAGTTGCAAAACGAAAAGTGAGGTAGTATTATTTAACAAACTATCTATTAACGTTTGATTCCCCTTAGAGTTAAAACAGTGAATGGTGAATGAAGCTAATTTCGATCTATTTATAGAGTAATAAGCAATCAGGAACCCCAGAAAAACTCTATCGTCACCGCGGAAAAGCAAGTGAAATGAGTAATACTTTATACAGAACAGCTATGCGTTTTGGCCTCAGACCGCTGTGTCATCTTCAGCCAATGGCGTCATTTGGCGGTATGAGAAGGGTCGGCGGAAAGCGGACGTGGGGTCAGAACACTATTCACTGGTCGTTTTCGTCTTCGCCGATATTGGTGCCGCTACTTCTCATTCTAGTTCTAATACTTACCCTAAATATAAAGTAGAAGTAATTTTTATGCGTTTTAAAGCTTACGCGCAGCCAGCGGAAAACATTGTTACCTTTTCTGATAAAAGGACAATGAAGTACAATGAAACTGGTACTTCTTAACAATTCAGAGAAACCGGCGTGTAAGCTTGAGTCATATAAAATGTTTTGTTGAAAAAGTTTCTATAATAACATGCACAATGTGTTCAATTTTTTGAATTTTGCGAAACAGTGAAGGGCTATACAGAGAGTCTCAAGAGGAATGGTGAGCATTCAAGGATGTGACAAGAACCATCATTCGAAGCAATATGGTCTAGTCAACATAGGCTCTAAATTGCCTATCCTAAAAGATATGAGCACTTCATTTTCGAAAATGTGTAACAAATCTTTTCTAATGCAAACACGTTCACTTCCATATTTTGACGGGTGGTGGTATGGACCAAAACAAGAGAAAAATGACAAGTAAATATGACCTCCAAAGCGCGTACCGTTATGTCTATGAGCATTTGTTGAACTTCGCTGCCGGAAAAAAACTCCTCTACTGAACCAGTGCTCATAGCTATTAAGGCATGCATTTTAGCGCGTATGTTTACTAGAATATTTTGCTTCTAATTTCCTGTCATATCCATGAATATTGACAGTTCTCCATGGACACTCGTTATTAGTGCAGTGGCCATATTAGCAAAAGCCATTTCACTTCTGATATCGGTGGGACAAGACGAGCGCTGATGTGTGATGTGCCATAGTCACCGTCAAAATGTTTGAAACATTTAGGGCGGCAAATCTAGGGACTTGTAGAATCTCTGTATGAGTTTTTGAATTGAGAGAACTTTTCAACACTCGTGTTCGTGGACTTAAACTCTAAACTACAAAGTCTTCTTCAAAGACTTCGGGAAGTACAGCATCGACTTTGGATGGTTATCGTCAATAGAGTTTTTGAACATTGTACAGTAACGTGATGGCCAGTGCATTCTTGATCGAGGTCATGAATCAGTCTATCGTTGCCCTCACAGTATTAAGCAAAGTTTGAATATTTTCAACCGAACAGTACTCAGGATGTGTTAAGGACGTATATTCATTTCATCAACCATAATCCTCTCTCTAAATAATCAGGAAGTTAATAGAACAATATGGTAATGCGACAGGATTGTGACCGTTCTCTAGAGACATACGAAGCCAATCAACTTTAAATATCAGTTAAGAAAATAGTTAAGACCTTTTATAAGTCGGCCGGAGTGGCCGAGCGGTTCTAGGCGCCACAGTCTGGAACCGCCCGACCGCTACGGTCGCAGGCTCGAATCCTGCCTCGGGCATGGCTGTGTGTGTTGTCTTTAGGTTAGTTAGGTTTAAGTAGTTCTAAGTTATAGGGGACTGATGACCTCAGATGTTAAGTCCGATAGTGCTCAGAGCCATTTGATTTGAACCTTTTATACAAGACGAGTGGAACTTGTAAAATATCCTGTACGAATATCAAATTACTTACATTAGACGTATTCCTTGAATCTCGCCTAGAGGAGTCTCCGCAATATAGAAGGAATTCAATGATGGACATTTAAGTTAAATATAATGCAGTGTAATGAGTTAACATCACGAAAGACTACTTTATTAAGATTTCTGCGAAGATACTCATCATTGGAACTGGAGTTTCCCAACAGAAAGTTCTTTAGTTGAGACTCAAACTCTAAGACACTATCGAAATGGCGCTGAACATGATTTGGCAGGTTTTGGGATGCAAATGTATCCATGTATCTGTCTCCTTTCGGTACTAATGTAGCGCAACTGACCTTATGTGCCCATTTACACTCTACATCATAATATGTAAACTTGCTAATGAATTCATCAATTTACCCTTCCCACAAACAAGTTCATTTCCGAAGACAGTTCGTGTGTCGCACAAGTTTGAAAATACACGTGGTCTAGTCGGACAATAAAATCTGTCCTACAACCATTGTTTAAGGATCTTGTCTGAAAAAACGACAAGTCACAATGTGTTAATGCTATGTTCACGCTTTCCGCATTTTTGAAAAGTTGTGAATTTCGGTTATGTCAGAAAACACTGATGCAAATGAAAAAATACCAAACTTCTTAAAGGGCTCTGCTGGATCTTGCAGAACGAACACCGGATATAATTGGTTACTTAAGTCTTTAGTGGAAGGAAATACGCAGTATCAAGCGATTTTTGCATTTTCAAATCTTCTATAACAGTAATCATCCGTATTGCAAACGCAACTAAACGATAAGCTTCATTAAAACTAGACAGTGAAGTTCCCGTCAAGGCTGTGATCTATATGTAGTCCTAAAACTTAGTTGCTTACTTTGCAGCATTTCAAAGGGAATTGTTTCCGGTACATGCAGACTTGAGTGTGCCGCTACTAACTGAACTCTAGCAAAGAACACAGGACATTATAGTCCTAATAAAAGGTAAACAGTCAGGCTAGAGTCCATTGGACCCCAGAACTTTCCATGCTCAGGCAAAGAATAAGATCAAGAAGGAGAGGTTATCAAAATTCTCTAGGGAAATCAGGGCGCAATGCTAGGCTCCCTGAATACAGGGCAATTAAGGTACGCTTCAAAACATTGCTCTAGGGAACTAAAAGAATACACTAGGAGAAATTTTATGAAGGCAATTTCAGCTTGATATGTTGGGAAGACCATTTAAATTACTAACTAAAAAGGTTAAGGGGCCTATTTTCATGCCCACATTTCGTAAAGATGGTGGTTCAATGACTACTGGATGGAGGGAGTAAGCAGACTATCTGCTAACTCTCTTGATTCCTGATGACAACACACACTGATCTGAACTACACGTAAAGCTTGGAAGTGAACTAGATAACGAATACGACAATCCCATTTTGGTGATATCGTTCGCTCAAGAAGAAGTTGCTGTCGCAATTTCCAAACTGGAGAGGCACAGAGTCCGAATGGCGTCCACCCTGAGGTCGTGCGGTATTTGACAGCAGTACTAAACGAGGCGTTTGCGAATAGGTAGCAGTCCCGCGATACGGAAAACACCTAGAGCAGTAGTGATTAAAATCAGAAAAGATAGAGATACGGCATCACGGAAAAGCCATAGACCTATTTGCTTATCATAAGTCTAGGTCAAATTTCAGGAACGTTTGCTCTGTGATCGATTGCAGGTGCACAGGAAGCTCTTGTGTTTAAACCAATTTCAGTACGAATTCAGATAAGGAAACTCTATAGATCTACATATACATTCACGTGATTACTCTACTATTCACAATAAAGTGCCTGGCCGAGGGTTCAATGAACCACCTTCATGCTGTCTCTCTACCGTTCCGCTATCTAACGGCACGCGGGAAAAACGAGCACTTAAATTTTTCTGTGCGAACCCTGATTTCTGTTATTTTATCGTGATGATCATTTCTCCCTATGTAGTTGGGTGCCAACAGAATGTCTTCGCAATCGGAGAAGAAAACTGGTGATCGATATTTCATGAGAAGATCCCGTCGAAACGAAACACGCTTTTGTTTTAATGATTGCCACTCCAATTCACGTATCATGCCTGTGACAATATCTCCCCTATTTCGCGATAATACAAAACGAGCAGCCCTTCTTCGTACTTTTTCGATGTCATCCGTCAGTCCCACTTGATAAGGATCTCACACCGCACATCAATACTCCAGAATAGGGCGGACAAGCGTAGTGTAAGCAGTCGCTTTAGTAGACTTGTTGCACCTTCTAAGTGTTCTGCCAATGAATCGCAGTCTTTGGTTTGCTCTATCCACAATATTATCTATGTGATCGTGATCGTTTCAGTTTAGGTTATTTGTCATTGTAATCCATAAGTATTTCGTTGAATTTACAGCCTTCAGATTTGTGTGACTTACCGCGTCTTTTAGTACTCATGTCAATAACTTCACACTTCTCTTTATTCAGGGTCAATTGGCGGTTTGCACAACATACAGGCATCTTATCTAAATCATTTTGCAAGTAGTTTTAATCATCTGATGACTTTACAAGACGGTAAATGACAGCATCATGTGCAAACAATCTAAGACGGCTACTCAGTTTGTCTCCTATGTCGTTAATATAGGTCAGGAACAATAGAGGGCCTGTAATACTTCCTAGGGAAACGCCGGATACTACTTCTGTTTTAGTCGATGGCTTTCCGTCTATTACCACGAACTGTGGCCTTTCTGACAGGAAATCACGAATCCAGTCGCACAACTGAGACGATACTCTGTAGGTACACACCTTGGTTAGAAGACGCTTGTAAGGAACGGTGTCGAAAGCCTTCTGGAAATCTAAAAATATGGAATCAATTTGACATTCCCTATCGATAGCAGTTCTTATTTCATGCGTATAAAGAGGAAGTTGTGTTTCCCAAGAACGATTTTTTCTGAAACCGTGCTGACTATGTGTCAATAAATCGTTTTCTTCGAGGTACCTCATAATGTTCGAATACAGTATATGTTCCTAAACACTTCTGCAAATCGACGTTAGTGATATGGGCCTGTAATTCAGTAATAAATATAGTAAATCGGGGGTCTACAAAATATCATGTCATGAATCCGAAGAAAGTCATATCGGGCAGGTAGGTAGGACCTTTGGTGTAAGGTTTAAAGTACACAGGTATCCCAGTAATAAGACATACATATATACAAGGCTTAATATGCAAGAGGAGGGTCATAATATTGCTAACATCGACGAACATTTTCAAATTCTACGCGAAGTTACAAAAAGTAAACGATTAGACATTTTACAACAACTGGAGATTTATGTTATGAGACGCAGAGAACTTGACAAACTCCTCAATGAAAAGAATGAATTTACCACAGACGCATACTTCAACATTTACGACGATCTGTCCACCTAAGCGAATCGTTTTCACTACACACGTGCTGCAGCTAAGGATGGAGCCTTCAGGCGGTCGAGTATTGCACTACCAGTGGTGGCCGCAGCAGATGTCAACAGCCTTTAAAGCGGAGGAGCGTGCTAGCCTACTGCAGAAAATTTGTCATATTTTAGACTGTTTAAAAATAGATACTGTCTTATAGAGGTCGCGCGCATCTGGCGCAACGAGGGGAACAAAAGCTAATAAATTTTTATATCTATATAAGACCGGTGTTTTACATTTTAAAGCTAGTTTGACAACACATGAGCCTGTGTTCAGTGTATGCCGCCTTTAGGTATGAACTATACGTATGTATTTCGCATAAATTCAGTTAAATTAATAATAATACTGCTTAAATATGGATCTTATTTTTAGGTTTTAATACAAATCTTCTTTTGTATTGTTATAGAATCTGAAGATTGTCATTGTATGGCCGAAATCGGTTATGAGTGTGTCATAAGAATGTGATTGCGTCTATAAATAAACAAAAAAAATTGCAAAATGATCACTCACCCTATTGACAAAAATGTCGTTTTTTCCAGAATCCTAGTTTCATTTGACAGTATATGCCAATACACAGAATTGTCGAATATGGACAAGGGAAAATCCACACGCAAATCAACCAGTACCACTTCATCCTGACAAGGTCACCTTGTGGATCGGTTTTACGGCATCATTTATCATAGGGCCCTATTTTTTTCGAAGAGACAGGTTCTTCCGGTCATGTTACCTGTACCGTCACTGGTAAGCACTTTGCGTATCTTTTGTGCAACCACATCATTCTAGCTCTCCAACAGCGTGGGTGTGTGGATCATGTTTAAGCAAGATGGCGCTACTCCGTGCACTACAGATCCAGTTAAGTAGCTGCCATTTCCCTACTGCCTGGCCGTTTCGATCGGTTGATCTTAATCCGTGTGACTTCTGGCTGTGGGGATATCTGAAAGGTGTTGTGTTCAGTGTTCCGATTGCAAACTTAGCTGCATTGAAGGCACGCAAAGCGCCACACATTCTGAACGTGACCACGGAAACACTTCTATTAGCTGTGGAACATGTTGTTTCTCGATTTCAACTTGTCGCAGAAAACGGTGGACAGCATATTGAACATGTTTTGTGCCAGTCACACGGAAATTAATAATCCGATTTGATTTTGATTGATGCTATTAAGCGGTTTTTGGCCTCAGGACAATTAAAAACCGATTTTTTCCATCCGATGCAATATGACCTTGCCGTAGTGGATGAGCTTATCACATCTGTACGCCCATGCAAAATGAGTAGTGCAGTTTGTTTAGCGTCAAACGTACACCTTAGGTATTGTTGTATGATTCATTGCCTTTTTTAGTAGAATATTAAATTATGTATGCTTACAACGCCATGTATTGCTACATTTTGTAACTATACTGCCATACATTCTCGCCCTTCTCCGATAATATTGCGCTGCAATTTGACGTCATTCTGACCAATAGTGTTACGTCTATAGCAACGGCTATTGGAAAACAACTTTCACCGGTATCAATGTAGGGCTGGGACCCATTAATGTACATATTTGGAAACATTCTAAAACGAAAGCATATGTGTTTTTTAACACACTCATGTTTTTTTTTAAATGGACCTCTTATATTTTTTCTTCACCAATGCATAGCATGACAAAGCACATACACAATGGCGTTGATTGCATCGCAATATTCCCATTACATCTCGAGATATTGAGACGCGAAGTTGACGCTTGAAACACCCGACATGCGCTACTAGCGCACGTCCTGAGACTCAGGCGTGAACCCCATGCTGCCCGTAATCGCGATGTGATTGACATGTGTAATCACACCTCCATACTTGTCAAAAGGTCCGAAACGAATAATACGGTCTGCTGCCATCAACTCTCACAAGCACATAATGGTTTCCCTCTTGCACGTTTTACGTATCTACGTACACAATATGAACCAATACCGATCGGTGTACACCCGTCAGGTTGTCTTATTTATCCTGCACCCCCAAAATAAGGTTTATCTAATGCGTTATATGACCCATTGTGCCTGTCGCGCAGGGCCTGGCTCTACCTAATCAAGTGTCCAACGTAGTTCCCACCACTGGCACAGTTACCACTTCGCCTTGTTTATGGTTTGCAACCCATGCAAACTCCTGTACTCCACCACCCTCCGAGCATCCCATTTGTTGTTGCTTTGGAGTGCAGTACACCGCTTGCCAGTGAGGTCGTGCATCAGAGTAATCTAGTGAAGGCACGGAGGTAGTACACATTGTGAATAAACGTTGTGTTGTGGAACTTATACCGTACAGTATAATGTACACACATGAAGATATGGTAGAAATGCTGCTTATCTATGGAGTATGTACGTTGACGGGAAATACGTTATGAGATTGCTTGTTTGTTGATAGTACTGTTAGCGGACATTATGATTATTAAGTTAATATGTCTGTTTTTTATCCTACTCTACAGACCTGTACTGTACCCTGTTGTAGGTGGACGAAACGCTGTTCAGGCAGAAAGACTGTACAGAAGACGATTCCCTGACAAGCCATCGCCTTCGCGCCAGATGTTTGGTCGTCTCACATCTCGTCTACGTCTCTAAATCCAAGACCTCGACAACGTCCTAGAACACGCACAGATGAACGTGCTGAAGTTGCTGTGCTCGCTGCCATAGCTGTGAATCCTCGAATCAGCACACGTCAAATTGAACGTGAAGTTGGTGTGTCGAAATCAAGTGCACAGCGTATTCTTAAACGTCATAAATTTCATCCTTACCATGTTCATTTACACCAGGATCTTCAAGGAAATGACTTGCGCAATATGGTAACATTTTGTCGGTGGGCTCAGCAAAAACTTCTGACTAATCCAATTTTTTTTGCAGATGTTCTCTTTAGCGACGAGGCATCATTCTCCAACAAAGGAATTGTCAATATGAGGAATATGGATTATTGGTCCGCAGACAATCCAAAATGGCTCCGTCAGGTAGAGCATCAACGTCTGTGGAAAGTTAATGTTTGGTGTGTGATTATTGGAGATACCATTATCGGACCTTTCTTTATAAATGGCATAAAAAATGGCAGACAATACTCCAGATTTATACGACATAATCTTCTTGTTCTCTTGGACACCGTACCTCTGAACCGGAGAATGGTCACGTGGTATCAGCATGACGGATGCCTGCACGTAACGCCTTACGAGTACGACGACTTCTGAACCGTAAGTTCCCTGGTAGGTGGGTTGGACGAGGTGGCCCAGTTAGGTGGCCTGCCCGATCTCCGGACCTTACACCACTGGATTATTTTCATTGGGGAGCAGTGAAGGATGCTGTTTACCAACATGAACAAACAACACCAGAGGACATGAAGCAACGCATTATTGATGCTTGTACAGCCATCAAAGAGGAAACAATAGCACGAAGTAGGCATCCTTCATCCGCAGAGTGACCCTATGTATGCAAGCCAATGGGCATAACTTTGAGCATGAGATGTGAACGCTATTTCAGTATGTAGTGCTGTTATCACAGTGAAGTTTCTACAAAGGGCCATTTTACCCAGTGATGTTAAGAAACATTTGTTTGCAACAATTTGTCATTTAACGCATTAGATAAACATAACATTGATAATTATGTGATAATAAAACTAATTGGTTAAACATGTTTACATTCATCTTCTATGTCCTACCTGAACTTCCCAAATCAAAAACATTTATACCTAAACAATGGTTAATCTTTTATTCCACTTGCTCGTTTCATTAAAACCATCAACATGAATTTTACTATTACGGCTGAATGATTAACTGTCACTTGCGCTAGATCTACAGTAAAGTAAAGTTTTAACGTTGAACGGCATTACCTTTTTAGTAACCGATTAACTATAACCGAAGTTAACTTTGTGACTAACGTTGCGGTACACAGGTATGTTACAGAACCGCATCACTCCTAGCCTATGGGATAAATACCTGCTGGAATGTACGACGATAATGCAGGATGGCAGCAGACCGTATTATTCGTTTCGGACCTCTTGATAAGTATGGAAGTGTGATTACGCACGTCAATCACATCGCGATTACGGGCAGCATGGGGTTCACGCCTGAGCCTCAGGACGTGCGCTAGTAGCGCATGTCGGGTGTTTCAAGCGTCAACTTCGCGTCTTAATATCTCGGGATGTAATGGGAATATTGCGATGCAAATAACGCCATTGTGTATGTGCTTTGTCATGCCATGGATTGCTGAAAAAAAATATAGGAGGTCCATTTAAAAAAAATTAAATTTGTGTTAAAAACAAACATGCTTTCGTTTTATAATGTTTCCAAATATGTACGAGGGCAGTTCAATAAGTAATGCAACACATTTTTTTTCTCGGCCAATTTTGGTTGAAAAAACCGGAAATTTCTTGTGGAATATTTTCAAACATTCCCGCTTCGTCTCGTATAGTTTCATTGACTTCCGACAGGTGGCAGCGCTGTACGGAGCTGTTAAAATGGCGTCTGTAACGGATGTGCGTTGCAAACAACGGGCAGTGATCGAGTTTCTTTTGGCGGAAAACCAGGGCATCTCAGATATTCATAGGCGCTTGCAGAATGTCTACGGTGATCTGGCAGTGGACAAAAGCACGGTGAGTCGTTGGGCAAAGCGTGTGTCATCATCGTCGCAAGGTCAAGCAAGACTGTCTGATCTCCCGCGTGCAGACCGGCAGTGCACAGCTGTGACTCTTGCAATAGCAGACCGTGCGAACACACTCGTTCGAGATGATCGACGGATCACCATCAAACAACTCAGTGCTTAACTTGACATCTCTGTTGGTAGTGCTGTCACAATTGTTCACCAGTTGGGATATTCAAAGGTTTGTTCCCGCTGGGTCCCTCGTTGTCTAACCGAACACCATAAAGATCAAAGAAGAACCATCTGTGCGGAATTGCTTGCTCGTCATGTGGCTGAGGGTGACAATTTCTTGTCAAAGATTGTTACAGGCGATGAAACATGGGTTCATCACTTCGAACCTGAAACAAAACGGCAATCAATGGAGTGGCGCCACACCCACTCCCCTACCAAGAAAAAGTTTAAAGCCATACGCTCAGCCGGTAAAGTCATGGTTACAGTCTTCTGGGACGCTGAAGGGGTTATTCTGTTCGATGTCCTTCCCCATGGTCAAACGATCAACTCTGAAGTGTATTGTGCTACTCTTCAGAAATTGAAGAAACGACTTCAGCGTGTTCGTAGGCACAAAAATCGGAACGAACTTCTCCTTCTTCATGACAACGCAAGACCTCACACAAGTCTTCGCACCCGAGAGGAGCTCACAAAACTTCAGTGGACTGTTCTTCCTCATGCACCCTACAGCCCCGATCTCGCACCGTCGGATTTCCATATATTTGGCCCAATGAAGGACGCAATCCGTGGGAGGCACTACGCGGATGATGAAGAAGTTATTGATGCAGTACGACGTTGGCTCCGACATCGACCAGTGGAATGGTACCGTGCAGGCATACAGGCCCTCATTTCAAGGTGGCGTAAGGCCGTAGCATTGAATGGAGATTACGTTGAAAAATAGTGTTGTGTAGCTAAAAGACTGGGGAATAACCTGGTGTATTTCAATGCTGAATAAAACAACCCCTGTTTCAGAAAAAAAAATGTGTTGCATTACTTATTGAACTGCCCTCGTACATTCATGGGCCCAGCCCTACATTGATACCGGTGAAAGTCGGTTCCCAATAGCTGTTATTGTTGCAGATATTTTGGGTGGACAAGATAGCTGGGACACCCTGTATATACAGGGTGAGTCACCTAACGTTACCGCTGCATATATTTCGTAAACCACATCAAATACTGACGAACCGATTCCACAGACCGAACGTGAGGAGAGGGGCTAGTGTAATTGTTTAATACAAACCATACAAAAATGCACGGAAGTATGTTTTTTAACACAAACCTACGTCTTTTTTTAAATGGAGCCACTTTAGTTTTGTTCGCACATCTGAGCATATAAACAAATACGTAATCAGTGCCGTTTGTTGCATTGTAAAATGTTAATTACATCTGGAGATATTGTAACCTAAAGTTGACCCTTGAAACCTCCGACGTTCAGTTGCGTGTTGTAACAAACATGGGCCACGGTCGGCTACATGTTTACGATGACAACCGTGTTTACGAGTGTGGCTGTAGTGCACTGTTGTGGTTTGGTCTAGCTGTTGCAGTGTCCGCATGTAGCGCTTGCTGCTATTGTTATTCTGCATTCGTCTCCGCACGCAGACCAACTGTAGTACACCATGTTACCAGACGTCTGTTATAGTGTAGTGTTGTAGGAACTGTGACCATGGTGTATTCGAACTCTGAAAAGGCGGAGATGATACACATCTATGGCGAGTGTCGACGAAATGCAGCTGAAGCCTGCAGGGTGTATGCAAAATGGTACCCGAACAGAGAGCATCCAACGTGCCGCACATTGCAAAACATTTACCGCCAACTGTATGCAACAGGTATGGTCGTAGCACGCAAACAGGTCCGTAACAATTCCCTCCACGGGGTCCACAACTCTTTTGTGGAACCGCGCGTAGCGAGCACGGGACCCCGAGCTAATGTGGCCCTCCTTCCTTTCCGGGCTGCATACCCTCCCTTTCCGCATCCTTCCCCGTCCCCCATCTTCGCCCCCCCTCCTCACCTCTGACTCTTTCCTACCCTTTCTCCCCCTCTGGGAGTATAGTTTGTGCCTACGTCCGGAGATGGACGCTCGAAACTGTTACAAATTCCTTGCTTTCTATACGTGCAAGTCTTCGTCCTTCCTCTGTCCTTTTCTTTTCATTCCCTCTTCTCTTTGCCCTTTTCTCCGCTGCGGCGTTTGAGACCCCTCTTCTTTCCTTTCCCTTTCTCTTTTTTTCCTCTCTGTGCGTCTCTGAAGGCCGACCCATGCACTTCCATGCGTAGCCGGTGACGGGGTAACGCGTAATTCCCCGCCCCGGGTAGACAGGTAGGACACGTACGTACCCCCTGGTAACGGCCAGGCCCTGGGAGGGGTGATTACCCGAGCTGATACCTTCCGAAAGTGCCGATTGGTCCCTCCGTCCGTTTGTCGGGAGGTGTGACCTGAGGTGTGAACAATCACCTAAGGCGGGAGTTCCCTCAGAGAGGGCCCCCACAAGGGAGGAGCGCGCCATCGGATACGCCGGTAATCATGGGGGATTCTTCCGCAATGGTTTCCTCACCTTCCACTATGTCTGCTCACAAACGGGGCGTAAGTTCACTGAGTCTCAACCACAGTCAGTTCTTCCATCGTTGCCACAGTTCCTTGTTGTTTCTCGGTATGACGAAGGTCACGACTTCTCCACGGTCAACCCTTTCATTATTCAGGAAGGTGTAAACGCAATTGCAGGTCCTGTAAAGTCTTGTTCCAGATTACGGAATGGCACCCTGTTGTTAGAAACAGTCAGTGCCCTCCAGGCACAAAAATTGCTGCGTACCTCACTACTACACACCTTCCCTGTTCGGGTGGAACCGCACCGTACTTTAAATTCCTCGCGCGGAGTCGTTTATACACGCTCCCTCGGTGGATTGTCTAACGAAGAAATTCAGCACTACCTGTCTGACCAGGGCGTAACGGCTGTTCATAGGGTTATGAAAAGGGTTGACACAAACATCATTCCAACCCGCACTGTCTTCTTGACATTTGACAAAGTTCAACTCCCATCGAAAATCAAAGCAGGCTATGAGATAATTTCCGTTCGCACTTACGTCCCAAACCCTACGCGTTGCTATAGATGTCAGCGGTTCAATCACACCAGCCAGTCCTGTTCCAGTCCGGCCAAATGTGTTACATGTGGCAAGGATGCCCATGAGGGTGCTTGTCCACCTCCATCCCCTACTGCATCAACTGTATGGGTGACCCCGCTGCTTCCTCTCGAGATTGTCCGGTTTTTAAGGACGAAAAGCTCATCCAGGAAATTAGAGTAAAGGAAAAGGTGTCGACCTTTGCTGCTCGAAAATTATTCGCCAGTCGACAGCCCACCGTGCCTCAGAAAGGAAAATACAGCACTGTCCTTGCTTCTCCTCGGCCAACAAAGGTGGTGGCCATGCAGACTTGCGACCTCACCTTTAGTGCCACGGTCGTCAGATCAGCCAGCGCAAAGATCGCCCGTTCAACCTCACCACTTTCGCCTGCCCACTCTCTGGCTCACCCTTCGTCGAGTTCTGCTAAATCTCGAGCCCAAAAGTCAGATACCAAGACTTCGAAAAAAGAGCATACTCGTGAAGAGTTTTTACGTACAGCAACTTCCCAACCATCGGTTCCTCCTTCCTCTAATCATCATACTTCCAAGAAGGCTACAAAGCAACCCAGTTCCTCTTCTTCTCCGCCAAGGCGTGTCCCATCTACAGCACCACCTGGCGGAAATCGCCCTCGGCCGTCTTCTGTGTCGCCGAGGCGCACTGCTGGCGGCCGATCAACCGGCCGATCGCTGGTGGCAGGAGCTGCTCCTGACCAACCTATGGATCAGGATCTTCTGCCTTCGGCTGAATGCCATTGCATGCTGTCGGTCGCAAGCTCAGAGCAGTTGTTGAGTTGACAGCGACCTTGGTCACATTCCTCCATTTTCTGTTCACCCTATGTCCATTATCCACTGGAATATCCGCGGTATTCGAGCCAATCGGGATGAATTGTCGATCCTCTTACGATCCTACTCACGGGTCATCTTCTGTCTTCAGGAAACAAAGCTGCGTCCCATGACCGGTTTGTTCTCCCTCATTTTCAGTCCGTCCGATATGATCTCCCCTCTGTTGAAGGTACTCCAGCACATGGAGGACTCATGATTCTTCTCCATGAAACTCTCCATTATCACCCAATCCATTTACACACTTCCTTCCAAGCTGTCGCCGTCCGTCTTTCCCTTTCCGGATACACGTTCTCTCTTTGTACTGTATACATTCCATCGTCCACACCAATGGCACGAGCTGATCTCCTTCATCTTCGTGGTCAGCTTCCACCCCCATATTTGCTGGTTGGGGACTTCAATGCTCACCACCCGCTTTGGGGATCTCCACATCCTTGTCCACGTGGCTCACTATTGCTAGACGTCTTCCACCAAGCAGATCTAGTTTGCCTCAACACTGGGGTCCCTACATTTTTGTCTGCCTCCACGACAAATTTATCTCATTTGGACCTTGCGGTCGGTACTGTTCCGCTAGCTCGGCGCTTCGAATGGTTCGCCCTTGATGATACACACTCGAGTGACCACTTTCCATGTGTCCTTAGGCTGCAGCCTCAACTGCCCTACATGCGCCAGCGACGCTGGAAGTTTGCCCAAGCCGATTGGACACTTTTTTCGTCTCTAGCGACATTCGATGACCGTCACTTTCCCAGCGTCGACGATGAGATCACGCATATTACCGACGTTATTCTTACAGCTGCGGAACATTCAATACCACGCAGCTCCGAATTGCCCCGGCGCCCACCAGTTCCTTGGTGGAACGAGGCTTGCCGTGATGCAATACGTGAGCGGCGATGTGCTCTCCGCGTTTTCCGCCGCCATCCTACTTTGGCCAACTGTATCCGCTATAAGCAGTTCCGAGCGCGATGCCGTCGTGTCATCCGCGATAGCAAGAAGGGAAGCTGGAAATTCCTTATTAGCTCATTTAACACCTTCACTCCCTCCTCGGAAGTTTGGAGTCGGCTTCGACGGTTCTCAGGCGCGCCTAGTTTCTCCCCGGTCTCTGGGCTCACTGTCGCGCATGACACATTAGTGGACCCCGTCGCAATTTCTAACTCGTTGGGTCAGCACTTTGCTGAGATTTCGAGCTCTTCAAATTACCCGCCAGCGTTTCTCCCGAAGAAGCGTGCAGCGGAAGTGCGACCTCTTGCTTTCTCCTCTCAAAATCGCGAAAGCTACAATACTGTTTTCTCCTTGCGGGAACTCCAACATGCACTCTCTTCTTCTCGCTCCTCCGCCCCAGGACCGGATGGTATGGACATCCAAATGTTGCTGCATTTATCAACCCATAGTCTGCGTTACCTCCTTCGCCTTTATAATCGAATTTGGATCGACAGTACTTTTCCCAGACGATGGCGGGAAGCTATCGTCGTTCCTATTCCGAAACCTGGAAAGGACAAACATCTCCCCTCTAGCTATCGCCCCATTTCTCTCACGAGTAGTGTCTGTAAGGTTTTGGAGCGTATGGCGAATTACCGTTTAGCGTGGTGGCTGTCTTTTAACACCTGCCCAATGCGGATTCCGAAAGCATCGTTCTGCAGTTGACCATCTTGTTGCTCTCTCCACTTATATCATGAACAATTTTCTCCGGAAACGCCAAACAGTAGCAATATTTTTTGATCTGGAGAGAACATGCGATACCTGTTGGAGGACAGGCATCCTCCGCACACTGTTCTCTTGGGGCTCTCGAGGTCGGCTGCCCCTTTTTCTTCGCGAATTTGTGGCAGAGCGCACATTTAGGGTGCGGGTGAACACTACTCTCTCCCGTACTTTCTCCCAAGAAAACGGGGTACCCCAGGGCTCTGTGCTGAGTGTTGTACTGTTTGCCATTGCCATCAATCCAATTATGGATTGTCTCCTTCCTGATGTCTCGGGCTCCCTCTTTGTGGACGATTTTGCGAACTACTACAGCTCTCAACGGACCAGCCTTCTTGAACGACGTCTTCAAGGATGTCTCGATCGCCTCCACTCTTGGAGCCTCGAAACCGGCTTCCGTGTTTCTCCCAGTAAGACCGTTTGTGTTAATTTTTGGCGACGTAAGGAGTTTCTTCCGCCCTCCTTACATCTAGGTCCTGTCAACCTTCCGTTTCCAGACATCGCTAAATTCTTGGGTCTTATGTTTGACAGAAAACTGTGCTGGTCCTCCCACGTTTCCTATCTTTCGGCTCGCTGTCTGCGATCCCTCAACACGCTCCGTGTCCTGAATGGTACCTCCTGGGGAGCGGACCGAGTGGTCCTTCTCCGCCTCTATCGCGCCTTAGTGCCCTCGAAATTGGACTATGGAAGCATAGTCTACTCCGCTGCTCGGCCGTCTAGTCTTCGGCGTCTCGACTCTATCCACCACCGTGGATTACGTTTAGTGTCTGGAGCTTTTTACACCAGCACTGTGGAAAGCCTTTGTGCTGAGACTGCTGAACCTCCGCTGTCAAATCGGCGAGCAGTCCTTCTGAGTCGTTATGCTAGCCATCTGTCTTCCATGCCTGCTAATCCAGCCCATGACATTTTTTTCGACGCCTCCTTTGATGTAGGGTATGCAGGCCGCCCCTCCTCCCTACTACCACAGGGAGTCCGCTTCCGTCAACTGCTCCATTCTCTTTCCTTCCGCTTTCCTAAAACCTTCTTGACAACTTGGGGTACAGCACCGCCTTGGCTTCGTCCCCGGATCTGCCTGCTCCGTGACCTTTGTCGATTTCCCAAGGATGGTACCCCTTCACTTGTTTATCGTCGGGCACTTGCTGCTCTATGTGCACAAATGACGGACGCCACATTTATTTACACCGACGGCTCGAAAACATCGTTAGGTGTAGGGAGTGCCTATATTGTTGGCGACACCCCAAATCACTTTCGGCTTCCCGACCAGTGTTCGGTTTATACTGCGGAGCTTTACGCTGTTCTCCAGGCTGTCCACTACATCCGCCGCTATCAGCGGATACAGTACGTTATCTGCTCAGATTCTCTTAGCTCTCTCCTCAGTCTCCAAGCTCTTTATCCTGTGCACCCTCTGGTCCACCGGATTAAGGACTGTTTGCGCTTGCTCCACCTGGGGGGCGTCTCGGTGGCGTTCCTCTGGCTCCCGGGACACGTTGGTATCTGTGGAAATGAGGCGGCCGATATTGCAGCCAAGCCTGCAGTCTCTCTTCCTCGGTCAGCTATTCAATCGATTCCCTTCGCCGATCTACGGAGCGTTCTATGTCGACGTGTTGATCATTTATGGCACACGCATTGGTCGACACTTACGCATAATAAATTGCGGGACATGAAAGCTCTTCCTTGTGCTTGGACCTCTTCCTCCCGAACGCGTCGTCGGGAGGAGGTAATTTTAACTAGACTCCGGATAGGGCACTGTCTTTTTAGCCATCGACAGCTTTTAAGCGGCGATCTTCCCCCACTCTGTCCCCACTGCTCTCAGCTGTGGACGGTAAGACACCTTTTAATTGAGTGCCCCTATTATAATCCGTTACGCTCCCGTCTACAGCTATCGCCTGATATATCGTCGATTTTAGCAGATGACACGCGCTCAGCCGACCGCGTTCTCAAGTTTATTAGTGCCAGTGAAATGACGTCAGTCATTTGAAGCTTTTTTTGAGGACAACCAACCCCTATCTGTAGTGGATTTTTAAGCCTTCCTTCTGCTTTTAGTTTCTCCAATTTTGACTTTCGTTCCCATTGCTGCTGGTTTCCATTTTCGGTTTTTTACTGTTTCCTAAGTCACGGACCGGGCGCTAATGACCATAGCAGTTTTTCGCCCTAAAACCAAAACAAAAAAAGGTCCGTAACAGGCCCGTCACAGAAGCGGGTGCAGTTGGTGTGTTAGCTGTTATTGCTATGAACCCACACATGAGTACACGAGACATTGCGAGAGCAGGTGGACTGAGTCAAAGTAGTGTCATGCGCATACTGCATCGTCACCGCTTTCACCCGTTCCATGTGTCGCTACATCAGCAATTACATGGTGAAGACTTCAATCATCGGGTGCAATTCTGTCAATGGGCATTAACAGAGAATGCGTTGCAGTTCTACCTGTTTACCGATGAAGCGGGTTTCACAAACCACGGGGCAGTGAATCTACGGAACATGCATTACTGGTCCGTGGACAATCCTCGCTGGCTCAGACAGGTAGAGCGACAGAGATCGTGGACTGTAAATGTATGGTGCGGAATCATTGGCGACCACCTCATTGGTCCTCACTTCATTGCAGGGGCCTAAACAGCTGCAACATACATCGCGTTTCTACAGAATGATCTGCCAACGTTGCTCGAAAATGTCCCAATGGAAACGGGTGGACGTATGTGGTATCAGCATGATGGTGCACCTGCACATTTCGCAACTAACACTAGGCTGACCCTTGACAGGAGGTTCGACGGGCGTTTCATAGGACGTGAAGGACGCATAAATTGGCCAGCCCGTTCTCCTGATCTTACACCTCTGGACTTCTTCCTGTGGGGTACGTTAAAGGAGAATGTGTACCGTGATGTGCCTACAACCCCAGAGGATATGAAACAACGTATTGTGGCACCCTGCGGCGACATTACACCAGATGTACTGCGGCGTGTACGACATTCATTACGCCAGAGATTGCAATTGTGTGCAGCAAATGATGGCCACCACATTGAACATCTATTGGCCTGACATGTCGGTACACACTCTATTCCACTCCGTAACTGAAAACGGAAACCACGTGTGTACGTGTACCTCACCCCTCATGGTAATGTACATGTGCGTCAGTGAAAAAGACCAATAAAAAGGTGTTAGCACGTGGACGTAATGTGCTGTTCCAGTCTATTCTGTACCTAAGGTCCATCACCGTTCCCTTTGGATCCCTGCGTAATTCGGTGCTCTCCGATACACACGATCGAACAGCGGAGGAGTGGTACTCAAGCGTCAACTTTAGGTTACAAAATCTCCGGATGTAATTAACATTTTACACTGCAACAAACGGCACTGATTACGTATTTGTTTATATGTTCAGATGTGCTAACAAAACTAACGGGGTTCCATTTTAAAAAACGTAGGTTTGTGTTAAAAAACATACTTCCGTGCATTTTTTTTGTGGTTTGTATTAACCAATTACACTAGCCCCTCTCCTCACGTTCGTCAGTATTTGATGTGGTTTACGAAATATATCCAGCGATAATGTTCGGTGACTGACTCTATATATATATATATATATATATATATATATATATATATATATATATATATATATATATATATATTCTCGCTTCCCACGCACGGGGTCCCGGGTTCGATTCCCGACGGGGCCAGGGATTTTTCTCTGCGTCGAGATGACTGGGTGTTGTGTGTCTTTCATCATCACTGACTCGCAAGTCGCCGAAGTCGCGTCAGCTAAAAAGGACTTGCAATTCTCGGCGGCCGAACACCCCGCATGGGGTCTCCCGGCCAACAATGCCGTACGATCATATCATTTCAAGAAAAATACAATAAAAAGAAAAGAAAGAATGCTAGGGACACCCACACGGGTATACGTGGACTCGAGCATTGCCGAGGCACCCACATACCAGTGTTGATGATGTAGAATAGTGTAACAGCAGTAGATTTAGAAGTAGGTATAGTGTAGTTAGTCGGAAATCCTCGAGTTTTCCGAGGCTGCAGTAACATATCCAGTAATGTAAGATGGAAGTTGTTGACTTGGAACGTGAGGAGATTCCTTTTATTTCATGATTTTTTATTTTTTAAAAATGATAATTATTTTTCAAATGTTCTGTTTTATTTCTACGTTAATATTACCAACGGTTGCTGTTAAAATGGTTTACTACTATATACGTAATATAAAACATTATACGTCATCATGATTAACGAGTATGTACGACCGGTTTAGTTTCCAGATGACGGGTCTAAAATTCGAAGCAATAAACTGAATTGCGCTTAACTCAATTGAATTTAATTTGTTTAAGAAGACCGTATTTTCAGCTTGTGGAGCTCGATGAAAAATATTGAGGTGTATGTCCTATGTATTATCAAACTCTGGTGATAATCGGTGTTGACATCTTGAATTACTTCGTTAGCTGCCCTTACACTTACAGCATTCTTATTACTTTTATTGTCCCTATACCGCTATTATTAGCATATCGACGGACAAAATATCTCCCTTCTTAAATTGCAAGTGGAAGAACACTTACATAAATCAAAAACAACAGAGTTACCAAATTACCAAAGTGTGTTGATTTCAGAAATGTCTTGCAGTATAGTTTCCTTAGCAGTGAGGCGTGAGGGGAAGAATGCATGGGTGTGATCGCTGCTAGACCAAAAGCAGCCTGGTACTGAGTTCTTCACTTCGCCTCCCCTCCTTCTCCTCGCTTGGAATCCGTTTTTCTGGCAGTGTTAGGCGACATTCAGGCGAACGAGTCCTGCGCAAACTCAATTGTGCCGCCAGCAGCCCAGCGACAGACCCCTGACTGGCTCCTGCCCCCTGTAATCAAGCGGCGCAGTCACTCCGCGTCCGCTAAAAGAACTGCTACCCGAGGTAAACAGTATTTAGTACGTGCACATACCAGGCTAGCGGGTACTTTTCTTAATCCACTAGTTCATAGTTTTTTAATCCAATGCGTTATAACTTCTTAGGGACGCTAGTGACTTGTTTATTACGGCTTCTTTCCTTACAGTATCTCTTCATACTCTCGCTCCTCCTGGTTCTCCCTGCTACTGTGATCTTAATTTGACTCTACTATATGTCCACCAATGATCTTCCAACACCTTTCTATATCTGTATCTATCATGCATTGCTGTGCGTAGCGTTCTTTCATTTACCTCAATAGCTTATAAATCATCAACCGACTTGTTTCAGTCAAGCCTGTGTCAAGAATCTTTCGTTTCATATCTTGTTAATACCATGTTGTTCTCATCATTATGTGCCTCGAAAATCTCTGTCTTTTATTCCGAGTCATGTTTGAAACTGGTTCTATAATCTTATAGATATCGTATCCTCACCTACCATTAAAGTTTCACTTTCTTGCTGTGTGCCTCACATCAGTCTCACATCCAGAAGTACTGTATGGTTGGGAAACAGGAGAAGCTTTGGTGCTTAACGATCAACATGAGAAGCAAAACTTAACGTTTTGTTTGTACAAATTTGTATATTACCTCTGACTTTTGCGTTTGAAATTTTCTTTGTGCTACTCCATGTTTCAATTTTATCGCACATGAAAGTGGCGTGCAGCTCTGATCAGTAGAACAGGGAAGGGACGCACCTTAGCTCCTTAATAAAAGAAAAAGAACTTGAAGAATCGAATATAAACATCGATATTTTTTATTTAAGTAGTACTGCATTGAAGTACCTGATTATCGAATAGCTTCATTACTTTCAACATAATAACTAATGTTGTTGGATAACTGCTTAGGTTGCTGTGTGTGGCTTACGGCAATACCAGGACACAACGTAAAGAATGTACAGATTTTATTCTTAGCTTTTTCAAATAAATAACTCATTGTAAGTGTTTCATGAACATGATGCCTCTCTCAGCAGGAAAATTTGCACCTTTGACTTTGAGAAAATACTCATAGGACGCCTCGTCACTTTCTCTTGGAATTCCATTATTTAACGTGACAATTCTAGATCACAATTACGCGTCATTTTGCAAAATTTTGCAAAGTGGAGGCAATCACAACTCTCGTGAGCTGGAGGCAGTGGTATAGCAACTTTCTTTGTTCCCACCATGAGCAAGCTAGCCTTTTGGCTAATTTCCTTGGATTCTTATTCACTGATGGGTCCTCATGGCCTATATACGGTAACGCTAGGAACAGTGAGAGAAATGGTTTCAACGAAACGTTGAAACTGAAGAAAGATGTTCGTTTTACGAACGGTAACAAGCAAACTAATTCTTCCGGTTACCGGCCGCGGTGGCCGAGCGGTTCTAGGCCCTTCAGTCCCGAAGCGCGTGACTGCTACGGTCGCTGGTTCGAATCCTGCCTCGGGAATGGATGTGTGTGATGTCTTAGGTTAGTTAGGTTTAAGTAGTTCTAAGTTCTAGGGGACTGATGACCTCACATGTTAAGTCCCATAGTGCTGAGAGCCATTTGAACCGTCTTCCTGTCACTGCATAGATGACGAGAGCCGAACATCATTGATCGTTGCTGCATTGCTTCACAAACTGGAGGCTTTGTTTCGTATAACTTGCTTTTCGATTGCTGTGGTATGTTGCCGGTACGAAAGTTTATTTGTTGAATTTAATTTTCCTTTATATTGTGGGTTTATCATTTAGCGTTGTTTAATTGTGTCAAGGATGTTTGTTGTTATAGCGAGGATCTTGGAAAAAGTAAGATAATTTAAATAAATTAGAATGGGGAATTTTTTGAAAATGAATCACGCAAGTAAATTTATAACTTCAAGCAATGAATAGGTAGACAGTTGTTACAAATAGCAAGCATGCATTTGTCAAGGGAGGCGAAGTCATTTGTATGGAGTACAAAGGCACTGCACGAATCGGAGACTTTTAAACAACTCAAGTAAGGATTATGTAGGAAGCAGAACAATACATGATTTTGCTTTTTCGTGATGAGTTGAGCGTAATGTCGAAAAGGCATAACGAAACAGTAGAGGATTTTGTGGATATGATCAGGAAACTTAATGCGCATATGTATGAGTTGCCGCATATTGTGAAGTTGAAGACAGTGTTGCTACAGGAAGACAGGAAACTTAACGTGCATACATATGAGTTACCGCATAATGAGGTGAACATGGTGTTGCTACTGTAAGACGGGCAACAGTCGCTTCATACTTTCATGAAGTTTAGCACCAGCGATGTCTAGAAGGGTGTGTACTGATACACCTGAGAATCTTCATGCAGCGTTTAGGTTGGCATCGGAATATGACAAAACTGATATTTCGTCACGGGTAAGGGGTCGGAGAAATGTGTTTGCGTCAAGTGTAAGGTGTTTTCACTGTGGAAAATGGCTAAATGGTTCAAATGGCTCTGAGCACTATGGGACTTAACTTCTGAGGTCACCAGTCCCCTAGAACACAGACTGGAGCGTCTAGAACCGCTCGACCACAACGGCCGGCATCACTGTGGAGTGGGTTATGTGCACATGTAATGCTGTCAGGCACATAGCGATAGGGATGGTATGAACTCCAAGTGGTTTGATGGGAGTAGTAATAGACGTGGAATGCATCATACCGGCTGTAGCAGGAGGTAGACATTGTAAAATTTTATTTGACCCAAGGTCGCATGTGGCAGTACCTTTAGAGAGTTAATGGATGACAGGAGATGCCACCCATCACGTTATAATTTGCGTGGAACAGGGGACAGTGATATATGACCACTGAGATCGACAGTGGTGTTTTTCTTTGGTGTGGAAGGTCTCTCACGTAAGCGAGAGTTATGGCATGATCCTAGTGTTAGACTTTTTGCGTCAACATCATACCATAATTAACCTTCGGCTGCTTATAGTGGAGCCTAGTGGGAGATTAGGAGAATTTGTGGTCAATGATAAACAGTCCCGAGGAGCGTCTATTGTGCAAGACAATCCGGTTCAACCGCGGACAATGATATTAAGGCTTAGTTTGCTTGACTGTGTATCAAGTGGCACCAGTAAGTTGCCATAATTGAGTGCAGAGTCTAACTTACTGATTGGTATGTAACGTATAGTGGAACCACTGAAAGATAGTAAGGTATTAGAATTACAATGTTGCTTAGTGAGATGTAGTATTGTACGCATACAAGGATGGGACCGAGGGGAGGTGAACGTGGATAATTTTACACTGGGTGTGTAAAGTTCTTAATAGGAACGTTAGTGGCAATGTTGGCTCCGTATTAGGGAGATTGACGCACAGAAGTTTTGGGATGTAAGAGGACATATAGGATGATGCTAGGATTGCATGTTATGAGAAGGTGAAGCATTCAAAGAGATCATTACACATGGAGGAACGGTTGTTAGAATTTAAAGACTTGTTGTTTCTGTAAGGGCCATTGCTGGCAACACCTATGATGCAACATAGGATTCTGACTGAGAATGAATCAGCGGCTTACTTGACGCCATATACAATATCATCATCTCTGCAACAATTCTGGGGGAGTTTATGAATCAGCAATTGGCCGACTGGATTGGATAACAGAAGAAAGTAGTAACAACTGTAAGGTGGGAATTGTGACTCTATCAAAGAGATCTGTAGACAGTTCGAGGAAGTATTGAGTCTCTTGCAGCTAAAGCCATTTGCGTAGTAAGGTCCTGACAGATGCCTATCCCTTCCTGAAAATCACAGAAAGAACTGAATTTTTGAAATGCCGGTACTTCCCGGCAGTGGAGCTTAAGAGTGGGTACCATCGGTTGGTACCATCAGTTATACGACGCAAGTGGCTCCAGAGGATAGAGCGAAGAAGTGCTTCCAGGAAGCTGGGGAGATTATTTGTGTAGAAGTATGCCACTTGTTATGAAAAATGCACCCGAAACATTCCCATGTTTATTGGATGGAGTGTAGAAAGGATTGAAAACTTATCAGTGTGTGTTGTATCTGTACGATATATTCGTCTTTACAAGAGATAAGCAAGAACATAGACAACGACTTGAAGAAATATTCAAGAGGTTATGGGCAGCTCATTTAACACAAAATACAGAGATGTGTTACTTTGTGCTAGAAGAAGAGAGTTATTTAGGCCATGTAATTAGTAATGTGTCACGTGTAAGGTGTGAGGAATAATCCTAGATTGGTTGAGGCAGTGCAAGATTTTCTAGTACCAAAAAAACAGGCAAAGAGTTACAATCTTTCCTGGGTCTCGCAAATTGTCATACAAAAATTGTGAAAGAGTACGTGGATACATCACAGTTGCTCACACAGTTATTAAAGAAAGGTGAGATGTGATAACAGGACATGGGTGTCCATCAGTGGACGCCAGTCAGTCCGTAGACGCTAAAACAGTTGACATTCTTTATTTCACACAATGTTTAGCCTGGACATACCAGTAATATGTTCACGTGGCAGTAGCGTGCAGCAGTAATTATTAGACGCATCAAATGAGTAAACAAGAGAGAAACTGGTTTACTGTTCGATATTCCAGTTTACCTTTTACTAAAACTGTTTAATGTCTTAAACCGAGGCCATAGTCAGAATTTATTTAAAGGAGAGGCCAGATTTCAATAACAGATAAAAACTATTAAAATAATTTCTTAAGAACTTTCTAAATCTTAAAATTAATTTTTCTTTATAAGCCCTATTAAAAAACAGGAATCAATTAACATTTCATAAGGAAGCGATCTTTTGAGAAGGTGAATCTACTTCAATAATTTCAGGAGTCACATAAAAGGCCATATATCGACCTATGAACTAGCACCAATGTATGGGACCCAGGTGGCCTCACTTTACGCTTTCACAAGGCGATCACCAAACATTCCGCCGGTCACAGCGCCAAACAGGCTGCGTCACAATAGCGAAACGCAACTTTCTAAAACAGAGAAAATGAGACATTCTGAGAAAACACTAGAGAACGAAAACACATTATCACAGACTCTTCACATACGTGATGTAAGACTATACAATGCACAGTTGAAAGTGCAGCACTATTAAATTTCTGATATCCAATCTCTTGTGCTTAAATAAACATGACCATTAACTAAAAACAACACTTACTCGGCGCACCGACAAGAAAACTACAGTTAAATTTTCTGGCAACAGTCCCTTGTCTTTTTAACAAAACATTAGCATCCATTAAAATAATTAATCAACGCACCCAAAAGGAAACTACATAGCTAAATTTAACATGAATGTGGCAACACTTAACCACTGACTATGATAATGATGTAGGCTAAAGCAATTAATTAAATTTCTTACCAGCACCAGGACTTGAACCTGTATCTCCTGGATACTAGGTAGACCAGCTATCTATTGCATCACACTGGCACTCCCACTACAACAGATGCATGAGCTACCCTAATTAGAAAAAGTAACACAGTTATTCATGACAATGATAATAAATGTTGCTTCATTAAATTTGTGAACAGAAAACGCACAAATGAATGAACGTTGCAACGTGATCACTTTTAGAAGTCAGAATTGGATTCATGTCTCTTTGGGAGAGCGCTGCTCACAGGACTAATGTTTTTTCATTTTCCCTCCCCTCAACATAGCACGTAGTCACCTCATCGAGATCAAGCCGTTGGTACTTTTTACGGGGAGAGGATACGATCTTCAAAAATAAGCCAGGAAAAATGGACGAATCTGGGTAATGTGAGCCTCCCGGTTTCCAACTCACCGAACACTGGAACGCTGAATAAAGATAAATTTATGATCCTCGGCATTCATATTCGAGGCTACAGCAGAATCCGCACTCTCCTGCCCGTCCCGCAATAAAAGAGCTGAAATTACTGATGAGATAGGAAGACACAACCATTTAATCTCAGCGCCTGTGTCGCATATCAGGTAAAATACTACCAATGGTTCTTGGCACACAACTCACAGTGTTGGAAACTATTTCTTCACTTGAAAACCACTGCTATCGAAAAAATGTGCAACCAACAATTACTAAAGCCACTACACACGTTGTCTACAGAGACATGACATGGGAGGTCTCTGAGTGGTAATTAACATTAAATACCACTTGATGACATCGTTTCCCATTTCTCGTGTTCTCAGTTACCCCAATAGTAACAATAATAATTTAAATAATGGCCAGGTGCGAGTAGGAGACGCGCACCGTGAGTTCCATACAACTTAATTATGTATACAGCCAGTTCATTCACATCAGAAACTGAGGATTTTTGCCTGTTACCGACATTGATACTGGCAAGATATCGGTCCGAGGCATTTCGAAGACTTTCTAGAATATTTTAGTTTCAAGTTTGAAGGCGGATAATAAATGACAAGATTTTTTTTCATCTGAAGTAATAAAATATTAACACTTTTATGATTTTTTTTTTCCTCTGCTTATACCGTGAAATATTTATTCTTGCCAAATTTCATGATTAAAGGTGAGTAGGAGGTACCCTGTAGTTTTGATGAATGAGTTTGCGAGTGTCAAAGTATGGGGCATAAATGGTCGCATCTTTTAAGTGCGCTGACCGAGAAGCTTCACTTTCTTACATCGACGAGGGATTGTAGACCTTAATATATGACGTAAATTTCGGCTTACAGTCAACCCGTGCCTGAAAAATGTTTTTTTAACAGCGGGACAGAGAGATGGACAGACAGATTGACGGACAACAAAGTAATCCTGTAAGGGTTCTGTTTTTACCGATTGAGCTACGGAACCACAAAAATGTTAGATTTATTAGGAAATTGATTGGCTATGGAGAAAGAGACCAGAAGGGACATTAGGATGTAGTTCTAATTATGCACAAGGAAACTGGAAACAAGATATTGTGAGCATCTCATGCAAAAGCATAAGATCGTTCTTAGAAACAGACGAAAGATATTTCATGTAAACCACGTATACGCTCCAACATGCTTACATTGTGATGAGGGGGTAGAAGTATTCTTCTAAGATTTGTATAGTCTGGTAAATGTCAGCAATATAAGGTGGTAATAGGTAAAAGTAGGGCAAAACTAAAGGAAAAATAAAAGAAAAAACTATTCTTCCATGAGAAACTTAAGGTATGAAACCAGAAGTGTCATAGTTTATATTTAAGAACAGAAGCGAAAATAAGAAAGTAGCCGGTAAAACATCTAGAAGAGTGATGTGGAAGTGACCCTTAGAAATGAATAGGAGAACTACTTATCACAAAAATGCTAGAAACTATAATTTAGATGTACAAGTCGGTTGCCGTCAGATATCAGAACATGCACACCTCTTCCATGCTCTGTTTCGTGTACTTCGCTGCGTCCATGAAGTTTGAGTGAGTGATAGGAGCAGACGTGGCTAATGATCAGTTGGGTGCAACACAAAATGATGCTCACAATTAAAAAGTGAGTGTTCATTGTCTAGTACACCATGAAACATTACTCGGTGCAAGTGGAATTTAACACAGCGTGGTGTCATAGTATCAAAAGGGATCTATATCCTTACAGATTTACTGTTGTTCATAAATTTAAGGGTCCAGACGAACTTTCATGTGTTTAGTTCTGCCAGTGACTTCTGAGCGAAGTGGAATCAAGATAAGATTGTTAAATTGTAGGCCTGCTACCTCTCTACTGGCACCTATGTCAAATATAAAACGTCATTTACATTTAATTCTGACGGTGTCACATTTCAGCCTTCTTATTATTCTATATTTTACACATAGAATAATTTTGATTTTCATATATGTTTTTGGACATTTTTTACTTTGTTTTATCATCTCTGCAATAAAATAAATTTATTCTTCTTCACGGATGTTTCGTGCACTCGTTTTCCCCGCCTCCTGCCCCTACATTCAGTTGCACACACTGTACTGGTTTAGTAACATAATAAGAGGCATGTCATTTTTGGTATATTTTTTCATTTTAAGTGTGTTGCTGTGGTTCATCATACGTACAGCCATTCTTTTACGTCTTCCCTGCGCTTTAAATTGTATTTTTTGTATGTGTTGAAGGTCCGATTTAACACCACTAGCGCCACAATGTGGCCATTTTGTTACCCTACATGTTACTCCATGCCTTGTGCACTCAATTACGTTTTTGTATATGTCATATTCACAAGACCTCATACAGCCTGTATGATGTTCTTCACCTTGACTTGGTATGTGTTTTTCACTTAATCTGTATTGTATTTCCTTGCTTGTCTTTAACTACTATCACGGTACTATTCTTGATTTTTGTAACATTTTCCAGAAGTTCTGATGATTGTATTCGAAACACGTCCTTAAAGCAGTTGCCGTACTTTAGGTGACTAGAAAATAATGCGGCGTCCATGTAAGCACTGTTCGAGATTTTAAATAATATGGGCGCATACCTTTTGCGTAACTGCATGTGACACCTTGTATAATTATGAGAGTAAAGAACAAATAAAGTAGATTGTCGGTGAGTGTTCTTTGCTGAATTCAGTGAGACAAGAAAAGATCGAGACAATGATGCAATGTGTGGTGCGTAGATGGAATCTAATCAATGGCAGCATGGCCGCGTATAGCTGAAGAATGTGAGGAATGAAAATTTTTGTAGAGAGACTGTTATAAAGTTGTAGATTCAGATGCGCATGATGAATAAATGAATAGTAATAACAACAATAATAACAGGTGACTGAAATACTGGTAACAGCGACATAAATGTATGCCGCAGCTCCTACCTCATGTAGATATCCAGGAGTTGCATTTCAAACCTGAGTATAGTAATTCCGTATAACATACGACCTTCAGTTTCGACACTGTGCCAACGCCACTAAATTAAATAAGTTATTAACAAAGCACGCAACGGAAACATTAAAGAGTGATTTCTGAGCATGGGAACCTTAATGTGCCACGAACAGGACTGGTGAAAACTGCTTTCCGAGAAAATTGCATCCAGTACCTCTGCCCCGATCTGGGAAAGCGCCCGCTCATAAATAGTTCAAAGTATGTTGTTATCCTTTTCAGTTGGCCGTTAGATATTGAAATACTGCCATTATAATTTCGCCCGCTTTTTCTTTCTACGTTATGAGTATCGCTTCTTCATAAATTATTCGAAATGCTAATGAAATTAGGTGTAATCTTCAGCACTCCTGCCTAACTGGTTATGGTTCCCCGACAGTAACTTGCACACCTTTCACGTGCAGCTCCGACGTTCGACTCTCCAGCTCCTCAGCAGCGCCGTACCTATGTTTCTTATCTTCCCCACATATCTAATTTTTTTCTGTTTTCTGAGCTCTGATTCATACGATTGTACTTCAATTAGTATGTTACATAAATACGAGCACTGCAAATGATGCAATCTAAATGTTTTACCCTATTTTTTGATACTGACGTTGTACCACATTTCCACCTACTGATGTTCAAAAAGCTAGTTTATTATAAAATAACAAATTATTTTTAGATAAACTTCATTACAGACGGGGCGACATTAGGAGCTCCTCAGTTCGTTGTGATAGAACCACTTTTCCTTTCATTTTTATTCTTTGACACGAAGTTAATTTCACAGTTGTGCAGGTTTCGGGATCATATGATCCTTTTATGAGCCTCTATGTACCAACCCGACTACTGGAAATTAACCAGTTAAATCGAGTCAAAGAACACTGCAGGTTTCACAAGCAAAGCATAGCTGATGTACTCGAGTAGCATTTAAGCGTGAAGCGTTTGGGGTCGCTGATGATTCTCGTGAACAAACGGAGGTAGTTGCATTTTACAAGATCGCTGATTGCGAAACCCACGTTAATTCCTACACAGAAACTCTACATGTAATGGTTGGGAGGCTTGATGTGGGAGTGGTAAGGTGCCGGGCACACAAAATCCAAACATTTCATAACTTTGTTATTATTTTATTTTTCGATCTTCAACAAATGTTGTTTCTCAAATCTAGAAAACATTTAAGAACTTATCCCAGAGGCACTCAACAATGATGTAGAGGGAAAATTTTCTTTTGAATAATGCTTTAACACTAGAAAAATTTAAGAAAAATATACATTTAAAAGACTATCTACCAAAGAGGTAAATTCAGATGTATTTGGTTACAGTTTCGATAGACGATTGTTGCAATGATGAAATGCACCCTAGACCACGTACTATAATTTTATTCTTAAAAGAAGCTGAGTTTCGATCAATGTTTAGGCATCTTAAGGGTGTTACCCCTTGATGACTGCCGGACAGTTGACACAAGGGACGAACCACTCCAGGATGACGTGAAGAGCAACTGCTCCGGTGCGAACTTTGCCTAAAACAGGCAGCGATTCCTAATTAACAGCGCGACATCACTTCAAATCTGATAGCAATGAATGAAATTTACAAATGCGAGCGTGCTTAGAATTACAGTGATAATCAAGCAGAAAAACATTGCTGCCAGAATCGAGCAAGGCACGTGATGGTTCGTGGTTCAAGGTGAAGAAAAAATATGGTAAACTCAACCAAGGAATGGCCTTAAAGTTACAGCAGCCCTTCGGTGGTCCACCGCAGTGACTACAAAGAGCTGCCAGCCATCGGCGTCAGCTCATTTTTCCTTGTCTTGTAGTTCTGTCTAGTCACGCATTCGGTCACGTGATTAAATACATCGGAAACGAACTTACCAGATTCAAACTGTTTTCCTCTACTATGACCTGGGGTGCTTCTAGTCGAAACGACCTCAGATTACGTTCACATGTCTGTATATTCTCAATATTCGCTGCCACCATGTCTAACTCGGCAAAGACGTCCAGCTTGTTGGTGAAAAGTATACGAAACTGATATTGACACACATCCCCTAGAATATTATTAATCACTTCCCGTTCGGTAACGCTAAGCTAAAGAGCTAACTTAGTTTTCCTAACATCCTCAATATATCGGATGACTTGATCACCATAATCTTGAACACGATAAAAATGTCATCTGGCCAATTCAGTTTAAACTCTACTTTATAGATTCTCGTTAAACTATTCTCACACAGGTCAAACCACGAATCACCTTTATCAAGAGCTTCAGTTATAAATCCGCTCAGTCTGCCTCAGTCTGCCACGATTTTAAATATGACTGAACGGGCCACTTGAAGAATGTTGGCCAGATTTTTCAGCGTAATAGTTAACCACAAAAAAATCTGTAACTTACTACTTACTTGTATTGAAAACTTGTCGATGTTTTGTGTTGTTGGCAAAAGCGGATTGGGTAATTAGTTCAACTGTTTCCACGTCAACCTTTGATCTCTGTATTGTGGTTTCAAACCCACCACCATGGATAGTTGGGTCAGGAGGACAACAATCTTCCTTATCCTGCGCGGTGGTATCTTGCCAGTTCGGTAACTTGATACACATGAGGCTATTCGATGAGAAGGGCTTGTTTGGGGCCATTATTAACTATCCATAAATTATGAACATGGTTACGCGACTTATTAAGATGTGTCTGAATCCCAAAAATCTGTGAACGCTTAGGGAACGTGCTCTGCAACCGTTCAGTATTCACCAATACCCTATAAAGTAAACTGCTGTAATCATAACAGTTGTCCCTTACCATCACAATGTTGCCAGGTATGATGAAGAGCTGGTGTTCCAATGCACTGCACAAGCACTGACTCATGTGCAGACCCGATATCATGAGCTTATATTGAATTTCATTTTGTTAGGTATATCATCCCCAGTACAGCTCACCTCTCTATGGATGATTCCAGTTTCATAGTTTCCTGCGATCAATGAAGAGCACACCTTGCAACACGAATCCAGCAATCCCCTACCAAAATTTTGGTTTATTTGTGACAACAATGCACACTATCAGGACCACTCTCTGATACCATTGAAACGGTAGGGAGTCTGGACCTGGAAGTGGGTAAGGTGCTAGGCTCAGCACAACCAGAATCAGAGTTACTTGCTTACAGCTTCGAAAGACAATTACAAGGCGCTTTCAATGCAGGTATTAGAATAAACACGGTTGATATTTAAAGAAAAATCTCTTAAATTCAGAAAAGAATTAACTCAAGCAGTCTCTAAAATCTCTAAGACCAAAAAAGTTATCAATGTACGAAAATTTTGCGATTTTGTGTGATTAAATTACCACAATGCGGAGAAAGAAACTCTTTGATTAACAGATTTATAGCATACAGATGCATAGCATAGTAAAATGGATGCTGAAGTTTAATGTATTAACCAAGATGAGGCTATCGACGCGAGCCTAGACCATGCATAAAATAGTTGCTTGGCTCAGCTCGGACTCTAAAACGTCTTCTGACTGCTTTGATGCGGCTCACTACAAATTCCTTACCTGTGCCACCTATTCATGTCAGAGCAGCACTTGAAAACTACGTCATCAGTTATTTGCTGGATGTGTTCCAATCTCTGTCTTCCTCCACAGATTTTACCCTCTAAAGCACCCTCTAGTACCACTGAAATTATTCCCTGATGTCTTAGCATCTGTCCTATCATCCTGACCCTTCTTTTTTTCAGTGTTTTCTATGTTTTGCGTTCCTCTCCGATTCTGCACTGAACTTGCTCATTCCTTACCTGATCAGTCCACCTAATTTTCAACATTCGTCGGTAGCACCTCATCTCAAATGCTTCAGTTCTCTTCTGTTCCGCTTTTCCCACAGTCCATGTGTCACTACCATCCAATACTCTACTCCAAGCGTACATTCCCAGAAATTTCTTTCCCAAATTATGGCCTATGTTTGATTCTAGTTGAAGTCTTTTGACCAGGAATGTCTTTTTTGCCAGTGCTAGTCTGCTTTTGATGTCCTCCGTCCTCCATCTGTCATGGATTTTTTGCTGCTCAGTTAGCAGAATTCCTTAACTTCATCTACTTCATGACCGTCAATCCTGATGTTAAGTTTCTCGCTGTTCTCATTTCTTGCACTTCTCATTACGTTCCTCTTTCTTCGCTTTACTTTCAGACCATGTACTATATTCATTAGATTGTTCAAACCATTCAGCAGATCCTGTAATTCTTCTTCACTTACAACGAGCTTAGCAATGTCATCAGCGAATTTTGTCGTTAATATCCATTCACCTGAATTTTAATTCCACTCTTGAACCTGTCTTTTATTTCCGACATTGCTTCTTTGATGTTTATATTGAACAGAAAGGGCGAAAGACTATATCCATTTCTTACGCCCCTATTAATCTGAGCACTTCGTTCTTCGTCTCAGCCTTATTATTCCCTCTTGGCTCTTGTACATGTTGTATATTAGCTGTCTCTCCCTTTAGCTTACGACTACTATCCTCAGAATTTTGAACATCTTGCTACATTTGACATTGTCCGAAATTTTTTCCAGGTCAACAAATTCTATGAATATGTCTTGATTTTTCTTTAGGCTTGTTTCTATTATCAAACGCAACCTCAGAACTGCTCCTCTGTTGCCTTTACCTTTCATAAGGCAGAAATGATCGTCATCTAACAAATCCTCAAATTTCTTTTCAATTTTTTTCTAGATTGTTCTTGTCAGCAACCTGAATGCATGAGCTGTTGAGCTGAGTGTGCGATAATTCTTCGACTTGTCAGCTCTTGCAGTCTGCAGAATTGTGTGGATGATACCGTTCCGAAAGTCTGATTGTATGTCGCCAGCCTCTTCATATAGTCTGCACACGAATGTGAAGAGTCATTTTGTTGCCACTTCCCCAACGATTTTAACAATTCTGATGGAATTTTAGCCATCCCTTATGGTTTATTTGATCTTAAGTCTTCCAAAGCTCTTTTAAATTATGATTCTGATACTTATTAGAATTATGTAACAGATAAAAATTAGAGACAGATTGTGGGTCCTTGCCCTCAGAATAAGAGAAACTGTGCCAACAGACAATTTAAAATACAAGTATTTGAAACAATTTGAACACTGTTCATTTAGAATGAAATTTTAATATTATTCTAAAGAATTAATGTATGAGTCCTATAAATACAAAACATAATACAAGATTTAAACCTCTGAGCGCTCGAAATAAGACATAGGTACAGATTTTGAAGAGAGTGTCTGAACAGTACTTAATCAGGTAGTAATGCAACTAGAGACGGCCAAAATGTGACATCCTTTTCAACTGTCCTGAAAATAACTCGAGCGTGTTTCGTTTACCAAGGATGTTGATCCACCTTTAAAAATCAGGCCAAATAATAGCGGTTATGCAGCAGAGCTACAAAGCTGTAAGCTTGAAACCAACTTAGTTACCAGGGCTCAACAAAGAACAATGGCTTCGGGAAATAGCAACCAACACTTAATTACATGGAAACGAGGTGCCCAGAATTTACTTCTGCATCGGAATCCGTCGACACAAGGAATGTTGGCAGGAGCACATCCATCAGCAGAGTCGGCAGGAACGGGAACTGGATGAGTCAGAGGACGCAACCCACCGCGAAGACAGAGAGAAGCCATGATTCTTCAAATGCCGTTAGCAGAGTCTCCGCAGTAAGTAGTTGCCAACCACAACAGGGTGACCACGTCTTTGTCCTTGGAGAGTGAGTCAGCGTGCAGAACATCCAGCCAGACTGGACTCTGCAGAGAACTCAGAGTGCCATTTGAATCTCTTCAAGCCACATATCACCGCCAAGGTCGTTACAGGAACAAAACCAGAGACGTTCAACCAGCAGACGGAATTGATACGAGTGCACACACTGCTCAGTTTAGTCTCCAAACCAGACATCATGACAGTGGCACTCGAGACGAGATAGGAGGCAAGCTGGAAGAGACTATGTCTCTACAGCTTCTCGTTGCCAATAGACCAGGAAACCCCCCACCTATACGGCCGGGGGAGGCGAGGAAACCAACATTGATATTACGATGATGACAACCAACATCGCTGCCAATGTACAAAACTGGATAGTCACAGACAGAGACACAACCAGCGATCATAACTTAATCACATTCACAATTTCAGATCGGGAGTGCCACTGGGACATAGGGTGGGAAGCACAATTAAATTTCAACAAGACTAACTGGGAGCACCTTGCAAGAGAGTTTGACGCCCCGACATGGCCAGATGGTAACGAAGATGTCAATAAACACGCCGAAGAGCTGGTGGGCGCACTCATCAGGGCGGTGAAGGCTGCTGTACCAACCAGGAGGAGAGCCGTAGCGGCCTTTCCATCACCATGGTCTGCAGAACTAGGGCAGATGCTTCGTCAGGACGACGAGGAGGTATTACCAGCGAAGTGTCGTCTGGGAGGAAAAACAAAGAAGGCTACAAACATACAGAAAAGCCAAAGAGCAGTTCCAGAAGGAACTACGAGCAGTCAGGCTGAAAAGCTGGGAAAAATATGTGCACAGCCAATTGGCTATATATCCCTGGGGCACTCCTTACAAAATGGAGAAAATCAGGTCGCCGTGGTGCTTTCCACAGTCACGGGTGGAAAACGGATGACTGGGTCTTGGCAGAAAACTGCTGAGGTCCTTCTCCACTCCCTCCTCCCTGATGACAAAGCTGAAGAAGACACTGAAGAGCAACGCTTAATTAGGCAGGCTATATAGGAAGTCTACCCATTCTCAGAAGAGGAAGTGGTGACGCACATAAAATCATTAAAGAAAGGAAAGAACCCAGGATCAGACGGCATCGTTGCGGAGGTGGTGCAATACCTCGCTCCGCAACCAGCAAGAATCTACAATGAGGTCCTCCGCCATCTGGAAACAGGCCAATGTAGTAATCATCAAAAAAGGGCAGGACAAAGATCCGAAAGAAGTGAAGTCCTATAGACCAGTCTGTCTGTTGGACCTGTCAGGCAAATTGTTGGAGATGTTACTAGCTGATAGACTGACGGCACACCGAATCCTGTGCGGGATGAGCTACAGGCAATTCGGTTTTTGGCAGGGGCGATCTGCGTCTGACGCAATTTCCCTGGCGGCCGAGGTCTGTGGGTCGTCTCCGCACAAGTACATAGTTGGCATCATGGTGGATATCAATGGCACCTTCGACAACCTGTGGTGGCCTTCGCTCTTTTCCTGCTTGCGGGAGAAGGAGTGTCCAGGGCCGCTATACGGCTACCTTAGGAGCTATTGTATGGAAAGAGAGGTCTGGCTATCGTCCTCTAGCGGGCGAATTGGCAAGAACATTACGAAGGAGTGACCACAGGGCTCTGTCCAGGGACCGCTCTTCTGGGATATAAACATGGAACCTCTCCTGGAGAGCTAGGAGAACAGTGTGGATGTGCTAGAGGCGATAGCCTACGCGGACGACCTCCTTCTGCTGGTTGGCGGCCGGAGTCCCGATGATCTCGAACTCAAGATCAACAGAGCATTATCAATTCTCACACAATGGTGCCACAACACGAAAATGGCCATTGCACCTAACAAGTTGACATACCTACTACTGAAAGGCCAATTGGCCAGAAATCCAACAGTGAGGACTGAGGGCTCTCCAGTAATCCGGCGTCGCGAGGCCCAGTATCTGGAAGTGATAATTGATGAAAGATGGAGTTTTGCCAAACACATTGAAACTGTAACTCAAAGATCATTAGAAGCTCTGAACAGTCTCATCATGATAGGAGACAGCAGACTTCATCTTCCACCGGAACTCATAAAGCTATACGATAGCACCATTTTTCCTTTCATCATGGGTTACGGATCCGGAATCTGGGAACACAGGCTCACGAGGGTCGTACCTGCTATGGCCGTGAGGAGAGTACAGCGCAACATGCTTCTACGTTCTATCGGAGCATACAGAACATCTCCGGGAGGGGCACTACTCATGGGGGTGTGTCCCTTGGACATCAAAATTCGGGAACAGACGGCCTGGTATTGGGTGAAAAGGGGAGATATAGAAAAAACTGAGAGCATTTTGGGGGTGCGTATGGGGGATACGTTTGCAATTAAAAGAAGAGGAGAAGAGCTATGGCAAGAACTCTGGGACAGAGAGCAACCGGCAGAAGGACTTATCAACTGCTCCCAAACATCAAAGAACGTCTCCAACTCTCGCATTTCCAACCAAGTAAGGGACTGCTGCACTTCCTCACTGGTCATGGGCCGTACCCGTCATACGTTTGCCGGTTCGGGAAAAGGGCTACCCACTTTTGTGACTGCGGAGCCGAACAGGGTACTCCGGATCACGTGATCTACGAGTGCCTTATCTTTGATGACGTAGCCAGCGACCTAAGAAACCACCTACCAAACAACGACACCTATCACTTAATCAGAAACCCGACCACATTCGACATAATAAACCGCCTTGCCAGCGAGGTATCAGCAAAGGTCCTGCGAGAATATCGTAGGGAAAAAACATGAACTACTGATCACGACATGACTCAATGCGACCTATCCCATTCCGCCAGAGCGTGGACTGGCCAATCGCCGTGATGGTAGGAATCCGCCACGTTCTGGAACAGGGGGAAGGTGCGCTAGCACCCGAATTGACAATTGCACACCGATAGCGACCTAGTAGTTAGATAATTTCTCAGTAGGAAGTAGAAAGGACATCCCCAAATAGAACCTGCAGCGACTTTCTAAGGGCCAGCCCGGTGCCAGGGGCATGCCCACTGGGATTAGCTCGGTGGGCACGGCCACATAGTAGATTTATACAACTGGCACGCCTGTAACGCTGCAGGAAGTAGCTTTTAGAATAGCTAGATTAGAGTAGAGACGAGATCTTCCGCATTAAGAAACTAATTTCATCATTTCCTGTAGCATGTAAGTAGAATAAAACTAGAATTAAAAAGAAAAATGCTGCTAACATCATTTGTATTATAGATATTAAGACCCACTAATGTATAAGGTGGTGGGTTATGATGTATGATATTATTGGATTGAATAAAGATTTTTTTTAAAAAAGAAAAGAAAACCAGACATCATACACGAGTATACCACGTGGTTTTTTAATCTACATCATCACCTACTTAAGTGAGATCTGTTTGTGATTCAGCTCATCTGTTCTGCAACTGTTTATAAGAATACAACCGGTTTGTCCCTCCCCATTTCTTTCCCAGTCCCAACAAAAACGACCCATTTCGTTTCTCCTCTGTCACATGACATACTACGTTGTTTCAGCGACCTAAGGCGCATTGTTCAAATGGTTCAAATGGCTCTGAGCACTATGGGACTTAACATCTGAAGTCATCAGTCCCTTAGAACTTATAACTACTTAAACCTAACTACCTAAGGACGCGACACACATGCATGCCCGGGGCAGGATTCGTCGCGCAGTTCCAAACTGTAGCGCCTAAAACCGCTCGGCCACACCGGCCGGCTGGCACATTGTTGATAGATGTACGTGTTCGATACTGTACGTAACGTGCAAGCTATTAGCTACTGTCTTTTTTTGTCTTTATAGAGTGTCGTCAGTTGATTTTCATGGAATTTTAAATTATCTCTTTTTCTTATCTTTTTGAATCCACGAGACAGCCACGACCATAGTAACATGCATGGATAAAACGTTATATTTTTCTTTGAAACCACTAACAAAGTACAAAGAAACTGTGATATTTTGCATAGCAACTACTCTAGCAGCTCCCAGAGCCTACGCGCGTATTGCCATTAGAGGAGTACTGACGTTATTGTCTCCAGGTCTGTCAAATTAGGCTATTACAGATTTTCCTCAAACAGTCATTTCTGGTACTGTGTTCACTGGCAGAGCACCGGAATGGAAGTGTAATGGCTATATTTGGTGGTCGTCTTACGTCTGATGACGGATTTGACACAGCTCTCCACTCTAGACTATCCTGTAAACGTCTTTTCCTCTCTGCATTACTGTCGCAACGAAAGCCCGCTAGGCTAGCCGTGTGTTCTAACGCACAGCTTCCAGAGCGGCAAGGCGTGCCGGTCCCGGGCACGAATCCACCCGTCGGCTTAGTGTCGAGGTCCGGTGCGCCGGACAGCCTGTGTATGGCTTCTAAGGCGGCTTTCCATCTGCCTCGGCGAATGCGGGCTGGTTCCCCTTATTCCGTCCAGTTACACTATGTCGGCGATTGCTGCGCAAACAGTGTCTCCACGTACGCGGACAACATAATTACTCTACCACGCAAACATTGGGGTTACACTCGTCTGGAATGAGACGTTCCAGGGGATCCACTGGAGGCCGAACCGCACAGTAACTCTCGATTTGGTGTGGGGTGGCGGTGGGGTGAGTGGACTGCTGTAGCCTGTTGTGGGGTTGTGTACCACTGAGGGCTACGGCGGTGACGAAGCCTCTCCGTCGTTTCTAGGTCCCCAGTTCAGTACATTCATACATCGCAACAAACATCCATTTAAATCTGCTTACTGTATTCGAGCCTGTCTCTACAATCTGTGCCCCACTACACTTCATTCCATTACCAAATTGACGATTTCTTGATGGCTCAATACGTGTCCTACCTAGCGATCTCTTCTTTCAGTCAAGTTGTGCTTTATATTCTTTTTCCCCTTCAGTTCACCTCAGCACTTCCTCTTTAGTTATTCGATCTACCTACCAAATTTTCAGTATTCTGTAGTTCCACCTCTCAGACTTAAATGCTGTTCGTGTCTGAACTGTTAATTGTCCACGTTTTCGATGTGTGAAAGGCTACACCGTACACAGATTCCTTCTTGAAACATTTGTGTTCGATGGCAACAAATCTGTCTTTTCCAGGAACACTTCTGGCTATTGTGATCAGTGTTCACATCCTATCTACTTCTGCTGTCTTCAGTTATTTTGCCGTCCAAACAGCAGAAACCATCTACTGCTTTTATTGTCTCATTTCATAATTTAATTCCCTCAGTTTGGCATCCGACAGTCGTACAGATTCCACGCTGAGACCGAATATCGATACGGAAGACACATCAGAGGTACTCGAGCTGAGCCCATCCACTGACGCGAGTGTGCTGGTGAATACCGCGGCCCAACACATTTTAGTCAGTCTCGTTAGTTCCATGAAGCCTCTGATACGCACAATCGATTAGTATACTGATTGAACTCGTCTGTATTACATTTCAACCTGAAGTTTTTGTGCTCACGACGACTTCGTTACGCTCTGACCTTTGATTATGGCTAGCAGTTCACTTCATTAATGCTGTTAACGTAGACCTCAGAAAGCCTGTTTGTTCCACAGGTCACTGCGCCGCCGCCGGTGCGAATGATCACAGATTATATTCTACCACAGATTTTGATAGAATTCTCAATTTTATCTAATTTAATTCGACTACATTCTATTACCGTTACTTTAATTCTGTTATTGGTCACCTTGTAACCTGTTTTCAAGACACATTTCATTCCGCGCGATTGCTCTTCTATGTGCTTTGGTGACTGGGACGCATACACAAAGCCTTTTTTTTCTTCTCCTTGAATTTTAATTCCCTTTGAGAATTTCTTCTTAGTTTTCTTCAGATTCCTCAGTGGATAGACTGAATACTAGTGGGGATAGGCTACAACGGTATGATTCCCCCGTCGACTACTGATTCGCTTTCATGTCGTTCGATTGTTTGTTATACACACACATCAAAAAAAATTTTGCATCACCTAGGTTCAGAGAGTCCCGGAACCTGTACAGAAAATTAGAATAGAAATCAACATAAACATCATTTCCGCCCAGTTTATTGCTCATGAAAACCACACACTGCATGTTGTACAACCATTCAGTGAGACCCTAATAGGTGGTGGTCCAGGTTTCTGTACACACCGTTACCTCTAATACCTAGTAACACGTCCTCTTGCATTGATGCATGCCTATATTTGTCGTGGCATACTATCCACAAGCTCATCAAGGCACTGTTCGTCCAGATTCTCCCAATCCTCAACGGAAATTTGTCGTAGATCACTTAGAGTGGTTGGTGGGTATCGTCATCCATAATTGGCCCTTTTCAATCTATCCCACGCATGTACGATAAGGTTTATGTCCGAAGAGCATGCTGCCCACTCTAGTCGAGCGATGTCGTTATCCTGAAGGAAGTTATTCACAAGATATGCACGACGGGGGCACGAATTGTCGTCCACGAAGACGAATGCCTCGCCAATATGCTGCCGATATCGTTGCACTATCAGTCGGAGGATGGCATTCACGTATCGTACAGCCGTTAAGACACCTTCCATTACCATCAGCGGCGTACTTCTGCCTCACATAATGCCACCCCAAAACAGCAGGGAACCTCCACCTCGCTGCACACGCTGGACAGTGCGTCTAAGGCGTTCAGCCTGACCGGGTTGCCTCCAAACACGTCTCCGACGATTGCCTCGTGGAAGGCATATGCGACACTCATCGGTGAAGAGAAAGTGACGCCAATCCTGGGCGGCCCATTCGGCACGTTGTTAGGCTCATGTGTACTGCGCTGCATGGTGTCGTGGTTGCAAAGATGGAACTCGCCATGGACGTCGGGAATGAAGTTGCGTATCATGCAGCCTATTGCGCACAGTTTGAGTCGTAACACGACGTCCTGTGGCTGAACGAAATCCATTATTCAACATGGTTACGTTGCTGTTTCCACCGAGTCATAATCCGTAGGTAGCGGTCATCCACTGCAGCAATAGCCCTTGGGCAGCCTGAGCGAGGCATGTTATTGACAGTTCCTTTCTATATCTGCTACATGTCTGGACAACATCGCTTTGGTTCACTCCGAGACGCCTGGACACTTCCCTTGTTGAGAGATCCCTTCCTGGCGCAAAGTAACAATGCGGAAGCGATATTGACCGTGTAGGCATAGTTGAACTACAGACAACACGAGCCGTGTATCTCCTTCCTGGCGGAATGTCTGGAACTTATATGCTGTTGCCCCCCCCCCCCCCTCAACCGCTCCTCCCTTCCCCCCCTTCGGTCTAATAAGCGCTGCTCATGCATGGCTGTTTGGGTGGGTTTAGTGACCTTTCTGAACTGTCCAAGGGTTTGTGTCTGTGATACAACATCCACCGTCAGCGTCTATCTTCTGGAGTTCTGGGAACTGGGGTGATGCAAAACTTTTCTTCATGTGTGTATTGGATATTTTGCTACAATTTTTGGTGTGGTCTTAATAACCTTTATAAATATCGTCCAAGGTTCAGCCCTTAGTAGTCCTTAGTACAGTTATTAGTTGTATTTCTGAGGCTACAGCTGCGCATTTACTTTTACTTGTACTTGATATAGTTATTGGGAGTCTCTTCTGAGCCGGCAGACCCACTGTCACTTGTAACGGACCTACATTGCCGGTTAAGTGGGTATCTTAAGTGATACATGTAACTAATATTTCCTGCTTTTTGAGAAAGGCATATATTCCGACGAATAACGGTACAGTTTTAACCAACTACATTTACATGAGTCTATCCGGCCGGGGTGGCCGAGCGGTTCTAGGCGCTCCAGTCCGGAACCGCGCTGCTGCTACGGTCGCAGGTTCGAATCCTGCCTCGGGCATGGATGTGTGTGATGTCTTTAGGTTAGTTAGGTTTAAGTAGTTCTAAGTTCTAGGGGACTGATGGCCTCAGAAGTTAAGTCCCATAGTGCTCAGAGCCATTTACATGAGAAGTATCGAAATCAGTTTTGACAAAAAAGGTAAAAATAAGAAATAGTTAGTGAAATTTTGAATAAATAAAGTAAATCTGTTGTAATTTTAGAATGAGACCTACGTAAGAACTGTCGTCAGCTTACTGTGTGGGCAAAAATTACGGTATGAGTATTAACTGTTTACAAGCTGTAATTACGAACTAATAATTAAATTGTAATCGGGCGAGAACGGAACCAAGGGCTCTGACTGAAGCTTAGATGTGAAAACGTAATTAATACAGTGAATTATAGTTAATCCGAAAGTCAACCGAAGACATGTACGTTACAGTTAATTGTTAGTAAACAGTTCGCGTAATGGATAACTTTGCATTACTCACTGTTTTGCTGTTATTGATGTTACGATGCAAATGTTTATAAATACTTGGTTTGTTTTATAATAAATTATTTATATGATGTTCATAATATTTCATTTAGCGAAGAACAAATAATTTTGCGTTACACTGTTACGTAACTTGCACTTGTGAGCAGAGTTTACAAGCTACATAAAAACCATGAAATGTATTACTCTGAAGTAATATTTTGTCAATACTCGTTTAAATGATGCCTTTATTCTTTTAGTGTTAGGCATTGTTTTTTAACTATTTCTACCAAGAAACAAAATTCACGGCTATTAGATGAAAGTTTTGGACAGCTCTCAGTTTCGTAAAATGCACTTTTTTATCTTAGTTACCGAAATTTGATAAGTTCATCACTGCGAGTATTTTCCTATTCTTTCGCTGGTCGTATTCTCAGAATCAACAAAGGGTCGTTGCTCCCTACAACAAGTCTGAGGCCATAGTACTATCCTAGAATATTAATTCCTCTTGACATAAATGTACTTTGACCATTTACAGAAACGTAATATGCCTGGCGATATGTTAAAAATTTTACAGTGTGTTTCTTACATTCCTGCTCACCGTCGGTACTTGACCGCTTGTCGCTAGCAACTCCTCTCCGCCGACTAACTTCCCTGACTGGGCCAGAGTCCCTACTAATTATAATTACAATATTAGTTTTGAATTACTCCGCTTGAATTAATTCTTTGGCATTCAGTTATATGACAACGTTAATAAAATAAAAATGATACATATGACAGAAATTACATACAATTATATTTTGGTTACAGAATGAATTAATCGAAAAATTCATGAGGCACTGTTTATTGTGTTAGTCACTGTTCCTCTCCGTAGTCTCAGCATATATTTCTGTCTAGTTTCCACAGTGATTTTGCCTTATGATATCGTGTAACACACAGGCAAATGTCCCGTACTTTACCCGAATTACATATCCGTTATCCAATTTCTAAAGTCGGCAGACATTTTCATGTAGCGGCTTAACAGTTTTCTCGGCCTCAATTGGCTTCTGTCTACTCAAGTACGTCTCTCGTGCGGCGAACTCGACAACTCTCTCACCTTCCGGTCCGTACCACTAGCGAGGCTAGTACACCGACATTCAGAGATCATTGACGATATCACTTGAAAACTTTCAAGTGAATTAAAAGATTGTATGACATTATTGGCCGGGAGGCCCCGTCTGGGATAGTACAGCTGTCTGGAACAAGTGTTTGTGGTTGACATCACTTCTGCGTCTTGCGCGTTTTCGTTATTAAAATGAAATAAAACGATTAAGACAACACAAACATCCAACCTTCGAGTGAAAAAAATCGGCAACCCCGCCGAGAATGGAACCCAAGACCCCGAAATCTAGAGGCAGCAGCTCTAGCCACTAGACCACGCACTGCAGAAAAATTCGCACGTGAATGGAACTGATATTTACTGAAATAGATACAGCGTTATATTTTAAACTCGTTTAAAGTCTATTTTAGCTGTTTGATCTGGAATACTTTTTTTCTTTGATTTGTTGGAACAACTCTGGGGAACTGAACTGCATTTGTTAAAGAAACATGCCTCTGCAGCGACCTATTTCGAAGTATTGGTCGATTGTTTCAAATCCATTTTACGACGGTTTGACATTGACTGTATTTAGATACACTCCTTTAAGATCTTAGGAGGTGTGATGGAGATGTCTGTAGAACTTTAATGGCTACCTGCGGAAGAAAGCGACGATACTTCCGCCTAACGGCTGGGATTTTTGACAAGCTGTGGTTCCCATGTCAATAGTAAGTGCAAAGAGGTGGATATGTAAGGCCGTGCAGGTAGTTCGCACGATTTCAACGGGGCTGAATGGAACGCAATACAACAGGTTTCTAGGGAATTCACTGCTGGACGATTACAACTGGTGAACAACCATGTCATCCAGAGGCACCTTTTCACTCTGCGGTTCAATATCATCAATTGTGAATGTGCCTCTGTTCATCACACGTCAAGCTACGAAGAGTAGAGTGGTACTATGCAGGTATACAGGCCCTCCCAGTAAAGTGACGTAATGCCGCTGCATTGTATAAAGATTATATAGAAAAATAGGTCTTCGTAACCAAAAATGTGGGGAATAATATGGTGTATTGGAATCCTCAATAGAACCAACCAGCTTTCAGAAAAAATGTGTTGCACACCCATTGAACACCCCTCGTATAAGAAAAGACCAACTTCTCAAGAGCTTCACAGCTAGCTGTTGTTCATAGAACTGGACTTCGACGATAGAAAACAAATTCTGAAGAAAAAAAAAATCTCTTCGATCTCTAGGATTTTATTTTAGAAGACACTACACAGTAACTAAATGTGGCAAAGTGACTGTGTACAAGAATAATTCATTGTTGTGACTGCAAAGATTTCTTTCATGTTCACTTTTCCTCTGTGACTCTAACAGCAAAACTTCGGACTTTCAAGTATAAATGGACAGAAGGCAAATACGTTGAGACAACGAAAGCAAAACTTTTTGGCATTAAGGAGCAACAACCTTCCCTTCTTTATTTTACTAATAAAAAAAAGGAAATGGCTCCCTGAATACTGCCGCTATACCATTTAGAACTCAGTACCATAGATTTGAATTGAAATCCTGCAGAGAATAAGATACATAGTCGTAGTAAGTCATGCGTGTGCCTCTCTAATCCGACTAATAAACTGCAGATTCTTTCCTGTCAATAAATAAACCTTGTGTGGCAACTACCCTGGTTCAAATCTTCGCATCTAACGCTACTTCCGTGACTTGTGTGTCAGTTTCGCTGCTTTTATATTCAAATTTCGTTCCAGTTGGCCTCTCAAGACTGCGTGAATCACCTTCCAGGCCATCCCACCAGAGAAAAGTTTGAGGTGGTCACTGAGAACGAAACTCAGAACCTCTGCGTTACCAGCAAAATAAATAAATAAATATATATATATGAGAGAGAGAGAGAGAGAGAGAGAGAGAGAGAGAGAGAGAGAGAGAGAGAGAGAGAGAGAGAGGGGCGATAACCACTAGACTACAAGTCCAGTTATGTTGCTGCAACATTACCTGTTACTGTTGTGACAGTAGAAAACTTCAAATACCGTCTATTACACCAAAAAGTGATGGCAACTGGAGGTAAGATACTTTTACTGATTAGGAAGCTCATATACAATAATCAGTTGGGAAACCTTCGAAGAAAAAATGGGTCAAATGGCTCTGAGCACTATGGGACTTCACATGTGAGGTCATCAGTCCCCTAGAGCGTAGACTTACTTAAACCTGACTGAACTAAGGAGATCACACACAACCATGCCCGAGGCAGGATTCGAACCTGCTACAGTCGCGCGGTTCCGGACTGAAGAGCCTAGAACCGCTTTTTTTTTATCGTTGTATTTCGTCGTTGCGGACGTAAGATGACATCCGTTAAAGTTCGTTTTATGATCCTGCCACTCAGTTTTTTTTATTACAGAGGCCAACCGGCTCTCTGACCGAACGCGCTGAGCTACCGTGCCGGCTGGCATTCTCATCTGTAGAATACAACATACGACAAATCAACAGACAGATGTGGACAACAGCGACGTCACCGAGGAAGTTAATTTTACGGATACTACCAGTGAAGTGTCGTAAGCTGCTAAGATGAGATATACCGTATGACCTCTCTCTGTTCTTGTTATAGGTGTATTGTTCATTCACTGGCGCGAACGGACGTGTAGCGTGAGAGAGCACTCAACTTGTAAGAGTAGTGAAGTGTTACCATTAATACCTTTTCTCTCTGCCTCTTTGGGGTAAACAGGTAATCAGATCACTGTGCTTAGATTTGTAAATTTTCATAATGCTTTCTTGTACACAAGATAACATCGTACAATTGTCAGACTTTATTTATGGTGAGCGAAGACGCAATCGGACATTAGCTTGTTCTCAACAAAGCATACAACTTGGTGAAAGCGTTTGATTCGCAAATACGACATACCTTGCACATTAAACGTAACCCACATTACTCGCAATTGCATTTGTGAGCATATAGTCATTCAGCAATAGTCACAAACTGGTTAGCAAACAGATCGAACTGCGGCCCACCACGAATTCCTCTCCTGTGTCATCACAGAGTAGCAATAGCAACAGATGTCTCCATTTATTTGCTGGATGTATTCCAGTCTCTGTTTTCCCCTCTACAGCTCCCTCCAGTACCATGGAAATTATTCCGTGATCTTTTAACAGATGTACTACCATCTTGTTCTTTCTTCTTGTCAGTGTTTTAGATATATTCCTTCCCTCTACGATTCTCTGGAGAACCCTCTCATTCCGCACCTTGTCAGTCTACCCAGTATTCAACATCCTTCTGTAACACCACATCTCAAATGTTTCGGTTCTCTTCCTTTCCGGGTTTCCCACAGCTCATGTTTCGAAACCATACAATCCTGTACTCCAAATGAACATTCTCAGAAATTTCTTCCCCAGACCAAGGTCTGTGTTTGATACTAGTTGACTTCTCTTGTCCAGGAATGGCCCTTTCACCAGTGCTAGTCTGCTTTTTACGTCCTCCTTGCTCCATTAGTCATTAGTTATTTTACTGCCTAGGTAGCAGAATTCCCTAACTTGGTCAACTTCGTAATCCCCAATTCTAATGTTAAGTGTGTCGCTGTTCTCATTTTTCTCATTACTTTCGTCTTTCTTCGATTTACTCTCAATCTCTATACTTTACTCATTAGACTGTTTATTCCACTTAGCAGATCCTGTAATTCTTCTTTTCTTTCACTGAGGGTAAAAATGTTATCAGTGAAAATTATCATTTATATCCTTTCACTCTGACTTAAACTGCACTCCTGGATTTTCCTTTTTTTTTTCCTCATTGCTTCTTCTATTCATAGACTGAACAATAGGAATGAAACACTACCTGTATTACACCCTTTTTGATCAGAGAACTTCGTTCTTCGTCTCCCACCACTATTATTCCACCTTGTTCTTGTGCATATTGTATATTACATTCTTTCCTTATAGCCTACCCCTTATTTTTCGCAGAGTTTCGAAAATTTTGCGCCATTGGCACCGTCAAACGCTTTTCTTTATTCTTGCTTTCTTTACTAACCGCAACATCAGAACTGACCCTCCGGTGCCTTTCCCTTTCCTAAACCCAAAATGAACGTCATCTAACACGTCCTCAATTTTCCTTTCCATTCTTCTGTATGTGACTCTTGTCACTGATTTGAATGCATGAGCTGTGAAGCTGATTGTGCGATAATTCTCGCACTTATTGGCTCTTCCTATTTTCAGAACTGTGTGCATGATGTTTTTCCGAAAGTCTGGTGGTATATCGCCAGTGTCATAGTTTCTACACACCAACGTGAGTAGTCACTTTCCCCCAATCATTTTAGAAATTGCGACGAAATGTTATCTATCCCTTCGGCGTTATTCGATCTTAAGTCTTCTAAAGCTCTTTTAAATTCCGGTTCAAATACTGGATCCCCTATCTCTCCTCTGCCGACTCCTGTTCCTCCTCCTACCTCATCAGCAGGTAAGGCTTACCCCTCATAGATGGCTTCAGTATATTCTTTCCCCCTATCAGCTCTCTCCTCTACAATTTAACAGTTGAATTCCATTTGCACTCTTATTGTTACCAACCTTGCTTTTAGTTTCACCGGATCTTGTTTTAACTTCCCTATATGCTATGTCATTCCTTCAGAGTACCATTTACTTTCCACTTCTTCAGATCTTTCGTGGAACAATTACGTCTTTGCGTCCCTGCACTTTCAAGTATTTCTTTCCTATGTGACCTGTATTTCTGTATTCTTGAATTTCTCTGAAAATTTTTGTACTTCCTTCTTCCATTGATCAGCTGAAGTATTCCTTGAGTAACGTGTGATTTCGTCACGGTTACCTTCCTTGCACCAATATTTTTCTCTCCAAGTTTTGTGATTTCTCGTTTTAGAGATCTTGATTGTTCTTCCATTGAATTACCTGCTGAGCTATACCTTATTGCGGTATCTACGTCCTTAGAGAGCTGCAAGCGTATCTCTTCATTCGTTAGTGCGTTAATGTTCCTCTTCTCTGCGCTTTGATTGCTCCCGACTAGTCACTTAAGCTTCAGCCTATTCTTCATCTCTACTAATTTGCAATCTCAGTCTATGCCTGTTCCTGGGTGTGCCTTACAATCGAGTATCTGATTTCGGAGTATCTGCCTGACCATGATGTAATCTAATTGAATACTTCCCTTTTCTTCCAGTCTTATCCATGGAAACCTCTTACTCTAGTGATTCTTGAATAGAGTACTCGCTATTACTAGCTGAAATTTATTTCAGAAGTCAATTAGTCTTTCACCTCTCTCATTTCTACTACCAGGTTCATATTCTTCAGTAACCCTTTCTGCTACTCCTTCCCCTACAACTGCATTCAAATCGCAATCACTATTAGATGTTCATCTCTCTTAAGCATAGTCTCTATAGTTCTGAAATGTTCACAATAACTAGGTCTCTGCCATGTCTCTATTCATAACGAATCCTATTGTCTCTCTACCATTTTCTCCTGCTATTGATTTTACCCTACACTCATCTGAACCAAAATGTTTGTCTTCTTTCCATTTCAGTTCACTGACCCCCACGATATCTACGGTAATCATCTACATTTCCCTTTTTATATTTTCTGGCCTCCCTACCAAGTCCAACATTCTGACGCTCTGCGCCCCGACTCGTAGAGCGTCATCCTTTCGTTGTTATTCGCGCTTTTTCTCATGGTCACCTCCCTTTTGATAGTCCCCTCCCGGGCATATGAATGGCGGGCTAGTTCGGAATCTTTTGACAATGTTGAGATCATTACAACTTTTCCATTACAGGTCACATGTTATGCGGATACGCGTCATCTGTCTTTAATACAGTGGTTTCCATAGCCTTCTGCACCCGAATGATGTTGATAGTTGCTGATTCTATCGTTCTTAGGGACAGTTTTTCCACCCCAAGTGAGCTCCAAAACCATCTTTGACTAGGACGTTGGCAGAATGAGGATGACTTCGTATCCCGGAAGTCTTCGGCCACCACTGCTGATGATATTTATTCAAAATGTAAGAAGTAGCATGGTTCAAACCCGGGACCAAGGATGTTTTGATTAATAATCAGACACGATATCCCTAGACCAAAGGCGCAATTTATATAGATGACGGAATAACAAACACAAATGTGTACATGCTTTAATCCTTTAATGAATTTGCATATTAATTTCCGTGATTTACAGTTCGCTACAGTATGACTTCCAATAAATAGGGACTTGTAATTTTGTACTTCATTCTTTCTTTAACAACATATTTTCATTAAACCTAGTTTCTTCTTCTAGTTCTTCTCCATCTTCTTCTTCCTCTGATTCGTCGCGGCCTTGATTTCGCTTCCTGTCAACGCTCGACTGTTGTCTAAGGTTACAGGGCACGTTTCTTACTTTTAAATAATTTTTCCAACAATAAGACTTTGCACAGGCTGCGACATTGTCGCGAGAGAACAGTGACCCGTATATGTAATAAGTTTTTTTTAATTTACGTCTATGGTCACAAACTTTTTGTTAACAGATTACCGGTTTCGGTAACAGAGGGCACTGATTATGTGCAACACTATGTCTTCTTTCATTTGTGGCTCCTTTAGCGATTTGTTTTATGGTTGTTTAATACTACCCGGTGCACTGTCAACAGGGTTTAATATTTATGTCATTATCTAGAATACTGGCAATAGAGCACATGTCAACCACTGTTTCTTAGCTCTTCCTCTTTTTAACAATCTTACTTTTGTCGTGTTATTTTTATTGCTTTTTATTACTGCAATGCCTTTTATACGTTATAAGCTTATTACATAATTCAACTATTGTATCCCCCTTTATTTTCGCTGTTTCAATTAATTATTGAAAACAAGTATGCCGACATTAGAGACATCTGGTGGCTATTGTGCGGCAGCTTGTTTTAAACAGTAGTACTATTGACAACACGGCTCACGCATGTGATGTTATTTATATTGATTTGACGATGCTTCTGCTGATTCCGCATTTAACATTTGACGATGCCACTATGGCGAAACCGGTATTCTGTTAACAAAAAGTTTGTGACCATAGACGTAAATTAAAGGAAACTCAATAAGACTTTGAACTTGTTTCTCTTATTTCAGCTTATTAACTTCGTTTAGGCAGCTTGTGTAGCCATGCTTTCCGAATAGGAGAACTCCTTCATACGTTATACAGCAAATTCTCAAAAAATATTCGGCACTTCACTATCATTTCATATGCTTTAGAATCCTTGCAGTGAACAGTGAATTCCACTCACTGTAACCTGCTGAAACTAACCTTACAGACTAGAATAAGACATCTTTATAGAAATGAACTTTAAGATCCTTTAATTTATTAAATAGTATCGAAAATCTGGCAATCACTCTCATATACTCTTTTTGACGGAGACAACATGAATCTGCAAGGGAAGGACTAACGATTTCTTGTTTTTCCTTTGTTTCTGTCTCAAAGAAAAAAATATCCGTGGGATGCACTGGTTAGTAAGTAAACCAAAGTAACATTAAACTAGACTTTATGACTGAATTCCATGTCTCGCAGTTCTCCCAACAATAAAAATACCAGAGTTAATAACGAGTATAGAAAACGAAACTTTCATGGTATCTAAATGTTGCTTTCCATTTATTCGTTTTTGTTTGCCTTTCTTTATTGCAGTAGCCAAACTACATCATTTTACACTTTTTTTTTGTGCTAGTCTGCAAAGAATTAGATATTTTTTTCCATCCTTGTAATGTTTGTTTCAAGTAGGATACTTTCTCAGTACGTTGTCAATAAACAATTTTAAACAATGGAATTACTGTCAATTTGTACACATACATATAATAAATACCTACTGAAGATGTGACAACAAAACGAATTAATTCAAGCCAACAACAGAAATAAATTATAAATGTAAAATAGTAGATCACTTCCATCTTCATAATACACTGAATATAGAAAGAATAATGTAATTTTTGTTGATGAGTCTACATGTATACGGTTCTCGAGGAAATATATGTTGTTGCTTTGCAATTTTTGGACGTCATTTTTCATGTTGTTCCAGTTCTCGGCAGGGCGGAGAATTTACTATACGATCCTCGTGAAGAACATTCGCTGTGAATTTTGCTTTGCTCATAAATAGACTGCAGTGTTATAGTTCCTAAGCCATAGGTTACTAAGCCGCTGTAAAATTTACAAATGCAGTTAGTACCAATTCGCGGACACTTGGTACTTATTCTATAGGTGACATAATATTGGAGACCTTATATAGTAGTTCAGTAATGCAAGGATTGCTTTCAATAAAGTATGGAGTAGTAAAGTTTCGTTTGGTTTAATAACAATTTAACATTTTCCCTCTTTTAATGTTCCAGGGTTAATGCAGTTACCAAATTTCGATGTTATGTAGAAAGAATGGTGTCCTATAAACACACTATCACCGTTCAAGTGCTAAATTGTTCAGGCAGATAGCTCTCACAGCGTGCGCAATTTCTTTGCCGTCGTGTAAACACACTTAGTTTCAGTGCCGACGTGTAAGCAAAAACGACCACTCATGGTAGGCTCAGTATTGGAATAATACGCCAGATCCGCAGTATTAGAGTGACTTGCCTCGGGTAGTCGATTAAGAAATAGGTTGCTCTTCGGAAAGTGGCTTTAGCGGGGATCCGTCTGGCACTTCTTCGCTACGGCACATGGGGAGGCCATTGGTGTGGGAGGAGTGGGGGAGCGCCGACTACGGCGCCGGTCGTTAGCTAATGAAGCTGTCAGCGAGCGGCGCCGCAGCGCGCCACGCCTCTGGCACGCCAGTAAACCCGTCGCTTGTTTCCGGTGGGCGCGCGCACATGGTAACACCAGCCGGCTGTGGAAACTGATGCACGTAATGACTCAACAGCGCTGTGTTTTCGCGCCACTCACTGGAAACAGAAACGGATGGCGCCGCCACAGTCGGATGTTTTTAATTATCATTTGTGAGCGACCTACGTGCGCTCTGCAGGTTCTAGTGCCTATTTACAGATTATTCAACGCACGCAACAAAGCCAAATAATGGGAATAATCCTTCGTGTTTACACTCGACGCAAGGCGTTCATCAGCACTGCGCGCAAATAGTGAAGTACATAACTTGTAGGATCTGCTTTCCCCTGCACAGTGCAGCAACTCGACGTGACGTGGAGTCAACAAGTCATTGTAAGTCCCCTGCAGAAATATAGAGCCGTCCATATTATATATTCGTCCCTAATTGCGAAAATTTTGCCGGTGCAGGATTTTGTGCACGAACTGACGTCTCGATTACGCACCATAATGAGTTGATGGGATTCAGTCGGGCAATGTGAGCGGCCAAATCATTCGCTCAAACTGTCCAGAATGTTCTTTAAAGCAATCGCGAACATTTGTGGCCTGGTGACATGGCACATCCTCATCCATAAAAATTTCATCTTTGTTTGGGAACGTGACGTCCTTGAATGATTGCAAATAGTAGCCAAACACATCAGAGGCCCCATTCCATTCCAAGTAAACACAGCCCACACTGTTATGGAGCCACCACCAGCTTTTACAATGCCTTCTCGACAACTTCGGTCCATGTCTTCATGGTGTCTGACCCCCACTTGAACCATACCATCAGTTCTTAACATCTGAAACCGGGACTCATCTAACCAGGCCACGGCTTTCCCGTCATCTAGGGACTAGCTGATATGGTCACAAGCTCAGGAGAGATGTTGCAGGCGATGTCGTGATGTTAGCAAAGCCGAAAGTGTCAGTCGTGTGCTACCACACCCATTAACGATAAATTTCGTGCACTGTCTTAAAGGATACGTCCGTCGTACGTCCGACATTGATTTATGCGGTCGTTTCACGCAGTGTTTCTTATCTGTTAGCACTGACAGCTCTAGGCAAGAGACGCTGCTCTTGGTGAAGTGAATGCCGTCGGCCATTGCTTTGTCCGTGGAGAGAGGTAATGCCTGAAATTTGGTATTCTCAGCACACTCTTCACGCAGTGGATCTCGGAATATTGAATTCTCTAATGATTACTGAAATGGGAAGTCCCATGAATCTAGCTCCGAAGTCGGGCACCTTTCCACATGAATCACCCGAGCATAAACGACAGCTCCATCAATGCACTGCCTTAATATACCTTGCGTACGCGATACTGCCACCATTCGTACATGTGCATATTGCTATCCCATGACTTTTACCAGGTCTTGGCTGTAGACAACACGGAAGGGAAAAGTAAAGGACATAAAGGAGTTTAAAAGGAGGATAAGTGGGGGAAAAAGATAACGAAGGAAACTTGTAAGCCGGCCGCTGTGTCCGAGCGGTTGTTGGCGCTTCAGTTTGGAACCGCGCTGCTGCTGCGGTCGCAGGTTCAAATCCTGCCTCGGGCATGGATGTGTGTGTGATGTCCTTCGGTTAGTTAGGTTTAAGTAGTTCTATGTCTAAGGGACTGATGACCTCAGATGTTATGACCCATTGTGCTGAGAACCATTTGAACCATTTTTTTTAAACGGAATTTCTTTGAAAGTAACTTCTCTTACGGAATAAATGTTAATTTCGGAATTATTGGAACATGAACAGTGATAATGATAGTGGTATTGAACGATTTCTATGTCTCATGTACGAATAGAGAAAACGAAATATGTAAATAAATAAATAAAAACAGTTTTGTCTGATTCCAAACATCGTCGTTCCAACACTGTTTCTCGTAAAGGCTTCCACGGTTTGACTTTTGTGACGGTTTTGGCAACGGTATCTATTAATTCTCTTTTTAATTGCGTCCACTATAGTCTACAGTCTTTTAAACAAGTGCGTATTTAGTTTGATGCTGTATTGCATTTGATCGTTTTGTGGTAATAATTACTTCTGATGTAAAAATGACATAGCTTGTATTCATGTGTTCTTTGCACCAAGTTGCTATATTGTGCCCTTTGTTTCTGGGTTGTTGCAGAAGCTGTGTAGTGCACAGGTGCAGACCATTTTCCTTTTCTGCGCGCTTTGACTTATGGTTGCGGTCTTCCATCCAGTTGCATGCAGCAATGTTACAATGCGTTTCGGCAACTTGTCATCTAGATTCTACAAGGATCTGTATTAGATCTCTATGTTCTGTACGACATCGTACCATATCCAGGTGCACTACTGAGTGGTACTATATATTGAGTGCATAAGTTCGTAGAATTTTTCCATGAGTTTAAATTTAGCCAGTGCACATGACAGAGGCTTTAGTGATAAATAATATATTCTCCTTCACTATTTACAACAGTCTGCCAGCGCTCGGCTAACATTTTGTTTCCGTATCTGTAGAAATCACGTGGTTTTGAGACGAAGAACTCACCGAGCCATGTTCGGAATCCATTTTCATCCGTTGTTGGATAGAGAGCGGAAAATGTGAAAATTTGAGGGCGCAAGATCAGGTAAATAAGATGGGTGCGGAATGACTTCCAGTCCCAGCTCCTGTATGAAGTTTCTTGTCGGTATGGCAGAATGCGGGCGTGATTTATCGTGGAGCATCACTTCAAGCAGCCTTCCTGGTCGCTGTTCCTGGACTGCATCTGCATGACGTCTCAGTTATTGACAATAAATATCTATACTCATTAGACCTGAGTTTCTCCTGACGTATATGATTTTCAAATAACTTCCGAGAATTCAGCCGGGTAACACTTTTAGCAACCGCCGATTTTTCGGCGAGAGAACACACTGCCATTTTCAAGGCTAACTGCAACGGACAGGCGACGTACATGCAACTTTAAAACCTCGGTTCTCGGACTGATGCAGGAAAGATAACACACATACTGAACGCTAGTGCCATCAAAGATGACCAAAGTCAGAGCTGTCGATAGTGAGACTAGGAACTTTCAGGTGAGGCAGCATTGACTCTGTTCCTCTGTTTTTTGACAAGGGAGAGAGCCAGATTCCAAACAGAGTTCAAACACAACCCTCCATCTCTGTTAACGAGGTTGCTCGCTAATTTGATCTCAACTGCCTCCTTAATAACACTGTCTTATAATGAAATTTCCAATGAAATACTTGAAAGGAATTTTGTAATTATGATGTAGTTAAAACACTGGCCTAATCAGGGATGTTTGGTATTGCAATGAGCCTAAGATCAAGTTTGAAGTACGGAGTACTGTCACTTCGCGCATGAGAGCGTAGTCGGGCAGAAGTAGTTGGCGGGGACAATTGCTAGCGACAAGTGGTGAAGTGCAGACACGCTGCCCGGGACGTAAAGAACCTGTAATACACGGGCAAACGCATTAGTGGCTGGAAATGGGCACAGTGCATTATCATCAAGAGGAATTAACATTAAAGATTGGTATTGTGGCCTAAAACTTGTTATATGGAGCGACGATAAAGAAGAGCCTGTTGCCCTACATCGTCGACGAATTATGCCTCACAGTGCATCAATAGCATCTAGTTGAAGTAGGATCCGCTCAATTTTATCTTTAGATTGTACAAGGCTAGGCAGCGTAGTAGTTCTTCTTAACTGAATAACAGTGTTTAGTGCAGCAATTGTAAGTGTAAATGAACTTTACTTCAATTGTTTACTGGAAAGCATCCTATCTTATTACCATTAATGACTCCGAGAATACCACCGGTCAAACAATAATAAAATATTGAAAGTAAGCAGTGATCTGTGTTTCCTAGTAGAACAACTAATTAAAAAATAATGACTAACAGTAAAAGAGTAAAAGCATAATTTAAATGAATATTGACAAAATATAACCACAGAATAATACTTTCATGTTTTCTGTGTGTATTGCTCGCATTCTCAAATTACTTGTTCTTCGCTAAATTAATCATTGCGAATTTTCCAGAGAACTGACTACAATAAACACAAGTGCCTATCAACATTTTCATTTCTAAAATCAGTAACAGTTAGCATTACAGTGAGCAGCTCAAACTATCCATTAAGCTGTTTTTCGAACAATTAACTTTCATTACGTGCGTGTGTTCGGTACTAATTATTTTGTTGGTTTACTGATTAGCGTTAAGCCATGGTATTAACTGTGTTTTTACACCAGAGCTCAACTCAGTGCTTTTTGTTCCGTTGTCGCCTGATTACAGTTCAGTAATGAGTTGGTAAATACAGTCTGTAAACAGTTAATAATGTACAGTAATTTTTTTGCCCACACAGTGAGCTGACGACCTTTCTTAAGTAATTTGCTATCAAAAATTATAACAGACTAAGTTTATTTACTCCAAATTTCTCTAATTATTTCTTGTTTTTACATTTTTTATCAAGATTTCTTTTGATCGTGGTTAACAAACTGGACTCCCGTTCGGGAGGGCAATTGTTCAAAGCCACGTCCAGCCATTCAGATTGAGGTTTTCCGTGATTTCCCTAAATCGCTCCAGGCGAATGATGAGATGGTTCTTTTGAAAGGGCACGACCGATTTCCTTCCCCATCATTCATACCATCCGAACTTGCGCTCCGACTCAAATGACCTTGGTGTCGAAAGGACGTTAAACGTTCCTTCCTTCTTTTGATGGTTATCCTGCGAACCCGTGGTCTAGGGGTAGCGTCTTTGATTCATAATCAAAACGTCTTCGGTCCCGGGTTCGATCCCCGCCACTGCCTAAATTTTGATAAATAATCAGCATTGGCGGCCGAAGACTTCCGGCATAAGAAGTCAGCCTCATTCTGCCAACGGCCTTCTCAAAGAGGGCGGAGGAGCGGAGAGAGGTTCAGGGCACTCTCTTGTCCTAGGGGTGGGAAATTGCCCCTAAAGGCGGAAGAATCAGCAATGATTAACGACATGAGGATGCAGAAGGCAATGGAAACCACTGCATTAAAGACACGTAACGTGTATCCACAGGACATGTGGCCTGTAAGTGAAGAAGTGTCATGATGATCTCTCCATTGGCAAAAGATTCCGGAATAGTCCCCCATTCGGATCTCCGGGAGGGGACTGCCAAGGGGGAGGTTACCATGAGAAAAAGATTCAATAATCTACGAAAGGATAACGTTCTACGAGTCGGGGCGTGGAATGTCAGAGGCTTGAACGTGGTAGGGAAACTAGAAAATCTGAAAAGGGAAATGCAAAGGGTCAATCTAGATATAGTAGGGGTCAGTGAAGTGAAGTGAAGTGAAGTGGAAGGAAGACAAGGATTTCTGGTCAGATGAGTATCGGGTAATATCAACAGCAGCAGAAAATGGTATAACATGTGTAGGACTACAGTCCGGCTTTCGCCGCCGTGCAGTGCGGACGTGTTGCTGTTTCCGCCTGCGAAGCGCACGCGCTCGCTGTTGTTTACATTTCCGCGGCCGTCACTTACGTGTCGCTTACGTGCACTAGAACCATGGCCAACCGTTTTAGAAAATCCACTTTACGATTCACCTTCTGCAACGACTACGCACGACCAAAGGCCTTGGAAGTGGAACGCTTCCTACGCGACGTTGCTAAGATCCCAGCTTCCGATATCTTGGGCATCCATTTGTCCATATTAAGCAGTACGGTGTACGTCAAAGTCGTCAATGACGCGGTATGTGAACGAATACTTCGTGACACCAACCATGGCTTACGCTTTTGCCACGCCGACGGCAATGTCGGAGCGGTCACCGTCGACCATGCCGGCTTAGGAATGCGCACCATACGAGTTTTCGCGAGCTCCCGGCAGAAGACGTTATCGCGGCTTTCCGCCCATATGGCACTGTACATGGCCACACTGCCGAACGCTGGGCGCAATTCCAAACGTACCCCGTTCTTAACGGTGTACGGCAGATCACCATCGATCTCCATCGCCACGTGCCATCTTACCTGCAAATTAGCGGGTGCCGCGCGGTTGTCATATACGACGGCCAACCCAAGACCTGTTCCGGGTGCGGCAAAGAAGGCCACCTCAGATCTGAGTGTCTTCAGCGACGAATCACCCAATTGCCAGCCGCTACCGTGACACCTCCGGCTCCGACGACGGTTTTACCGGTCACCTACGCATCGGCGATCTCCTCCCACCGGCCGCCGCCCGTCGGCCCACGTACCGGTGACCCTTCCAGCTGCTACGGATACCGCCGGGGCCGGCACGTCGCGCTCGAAGCCTGACGCTACTCCGGCGCCACTACCAACAGCGACGACTTCCGACCCCCACCCGCACGACCATATGGACGCCCCGTCAATTGACGTTCCCGCGACGGCCTTCCTCTCGGAGCGACGCGACTCTCTTCCGTCTTCCGACACGGAGGGACGAACCCGCAAACAACTTTCACCTAAGAGGCGCAAGAGGCGGCGCCATACGGTCTCGGAACGAGACGGATCACCTCCCCCTGATGCTGCAGAGGCCGTCCGACCCGACGAGGCCTCGGAGAACCTACACGACGACACGAATGACGACAACATAATGCCGACTGTGGCTGTGTCGATGCCTACTCTACTGGCTCGCACAGGTGCTCCTGAACCAATGGACTCCACCGCTGCGACTGCCGCCGAGACGTCCTCCGCCCCTACGACCGACGTGGAACATACGACCATCACCACGACAGCGCCTTAAATGGTGTGGAGTGAGGACGTCGATGAGGACCCGGACCATACTTTGGGGACAGAGTTACCCCAGATGGAAGCATCGTTACGCCGCTGATAACGCCGTCAGGTGGCGTACGGCACGACTCGCCGTTGCCTCGCCCCTCATCGTTCTCCGCCGGTGGAGTACCCCTCCACGGCGGGGTATGGCTCCAAACCTACCGAATAGCAACGATCAACACTAACACCATTAGCTCACCGGTGAAACTTCAACTGCTGCGAGAGATGATATGGGCGTCAGACGTCGATATCGCACTACTACAGGAAGTACACTTGGCCACATTTCCAGACGTCGCGGGATATAATACTTATCCTCCTCCTGGTGACCACCTGGGACGCGGCGTAGCTATGTACGCCAGAGAAGGCATTCCAGTGACCGATCTCACGTACCTTCCATCTGCCAGAGGCATGGCCGTCACCGTCATGGGGACGCGTATCGTCAACATTTACGCTCCGTCAGGCTCCACCCGCAGACGCGACAGGGCCCTCTTCTATTCAGAAGAAATCGCTCCTTTGTTTCTTGGCCGCTGCGACCATTACTTGCTTGGGGGTGATTTTAATTGTCTCTTGCACCCTAAAGATCAAGTGCCCCACTACAACACCAGTCAAGAACTGCGTCTTGTCGTCCGAGATCTGTTGCTCCGCGACACTTGGGAAGTTCAGCACGGCGACGCATCTGGACATACTTACCAGACGAGTCACTCCGCGAGCCGCCTTGATAGAATTTACGTCTCTCGGGAACTCATACCTGCAGTCCAAGGTGCAGAACTTTGGTCCCTGGCCTTTTCGGACCACTGCGCCTACATCTGCAACATTCTCTTCCCCAAGCAAGTGGTCTGGCGGAGTCGTGCACCGTGGAAGCTAAACACCACCCATCTTAATGATCCCGAATGTCTTCAACGTGTTACCGAGACATGGGCCGCCTGTGAACGTCGCTTACCTACGTACTGCACGACCTTGACCTGGTGGCTGGAATGTGCCAAACCTGTCATTCGACGTACTTTGATTCAGTATGGAAAGGAAGTAGCTGCGTGGCGCCGGCACACTACCGACTATTTCTACGCCGTTCTCCGCGACCTGGACGCCCAACCGCCCACCCCCGACACCCAGAGGGAACGCAGCAGGATTAAGGCGCAAATTGTAACGTTGACACGCCGTAGACTGCAGGGGGCTATGGTGCGAACCCGATGTCAAGATTCGGCGGAACAACATCCCACCATGCATCATATCGCCTCCGATAGGAAACATCGACGACAACAACTCTTCACCGAGATCAACACCTGTCACGGTCAGCACGTCACTTGCCAGGCCGAAATCGTCAGTGCCTTTGTCGACCACTACCGCACAATGTACCAGGAGGAGACCACCGACAACCACGCTGCGGAGTCTGTGTTACCACACGTAACTCGCACCCTCACCAACGACGAAGCGGACGAGATGATGGAGCCAATTACGCGTGACGAAGTCCACGACGCCATCAAAAAAGGCGCTCTGAATAAGTCACCTGGTGTCGACAGATTGCCGATAGAATTTTATCGCGCTTTCCTCACACTAATGGCGTCACGGTGGACAATGATGTTCCACGAACTGGTGACGATGGGGAACGCCGCACCGCCGTCCTTCGTCACGGGACTTATTATACCCATCCACAAACCGACACCAGGCGTGACGACAGCACATTACCGTCCCCTGACCTTGCTAAACGCAGACTATAAAATTTTTACACGCCTACTGGCAACGCGATGCCGCAAGGTCCTGCCTAGCATTCTGTCCCCGGAACAGACAACTCCGGGCGGCTCAGTTAATATACGAACGGCCACAGGAGAATGTCGCGATTTAATTGCACTGGCAGCGGCGTGCAAACTCCGCGCCGCAGTGGTTGCCATTGATTTTGACAGCGCATTCGACAAAGTGCGGCATCTTTTTCTCTTCTCAGTGATGAACCGTATGGGTTTTCCACCAGCCTTTATCGACGTTATCCGGCGCCTGTACGGCACAGCTGAATCGCTGATTCAGGTTAATGGCCGTGTGGCGGGACCAGTGGCGATCCGGCGTTCCGTACGGCAAGGCTGCCCACTTTCGACCCTACTCTATGCCATGAGCCTGGAGCCACTCATCGGGAGTCTGACTAGCCACCTTTCTGGTCTCACCTTGCGACAACACAATTTTAAATGTCGTGCGTATGCGGACGACCTCCTCCTCTTGATCCGCTCACGGAGTGAAACACACACGGTACTTGATTTGATATCAACGTACGGCACTGCAGCGGGCAGTACCATGAATGTGGCTAAATCCGCGGCGATGTCCATTGGACGCGGCCTCTCACACGCCGACTTAGCACCTCTCCCGTGTGTACAAAAACTACGATACCTTGGTATTATTTTCACCTCCACCGTGTGCCGCTCCGCTGCCATCAATTTTCGGCGTGCACTGCAAACTATCCGCACGACGGTGACAAAATCTTCTCCGACGACTCGATTCTTTACAACGTGTCCAATACCTCAATCAACATGTGGCGTCCAGGATGGTCCACATCGCACAGGTCCTTCCGCTGCCATCAACAATTGGACGTAGCCTCCAGGCTGCCTTCGGATACTTCCTTACGGCCGGTACGCTCCTTAAGACCCGCTACGACACGCTCACCCTTCCCACGCGAGCGGGAGGCCTCGGCCTTGTCAACGTGCGACTCCGGGCGGCGTCCTTGTACATGTCCACCATGCACAAGCAGTGGCACGGGGGCACCTCCCTTACGCGCAGCTTGCTGGAAATTCTTGTACCCGCAACCATAACACCACCAGTACCAGTAGGACACATCAAGCACCATCTGGCGCACATTTCTGATTTCATCGTCGACTTCAGTTACGCTCACACACACTTACCGACCACTCGTTCTCCTCAACCTAAAGATTTTTACACCCCACTGCTTCGTTCCATATCCAGCAACAATATTGAAGTGAGACATCCGTCGAAGCGGTGGCCCACGGTTTGGCGTCATATCCACCAGCCTTTTCTTCCCTCCCACGTCCGGCCAACATGGTACCAAGTCGCAAATGAAAAATTCGCCACACATCATCGCCTTCACGCCATCGGACTACTGGACTCAACACTTTGCTCCATTTGCCACCTCGTGGATGACGATGTCCATCAACTGACTTGTGCTGCCACCAGTGACGTCTGGAAACTGGCCCGACAGTTCGTTGCCTGTTACCTCCGTGTTCCGCCGGACTCGATTGACCCATGGACTTTTATCCATCCCGAGAATACTTATTTCCCCGCCGCCAAAAATCATGCGACTGTATGGGTCAATGGATGGACGATCACCTACATGTATAATGATGGCGACGAAGCACGCCTTGACTTCTGGCAGTACTTGCAAACCGCCCACAGTGAAGTCGAACACCGACCGCGCTATCGCGCCTTCTTCGCCAATTACCTACATGCGATCTTTACGTCACCCCCGCTCAGTTGGATGGTGCCCCACGCCGACAACACTGCCGCCCCCCCTGCTGACATCTGAGACTCCCTGCGCTACTTTATATATTGTAACCCACAGTGGAGTAGGCGCATGGACACGCGCCTCCTTTCGTTTATGCACTATACCAGAACACATTGGTTTTTCCCTCACTCCACTGTATATTGCTTCACACCTCTTGCTTACATCAGGATCATTATTCTTTTTTTCCTACACCTTGTTCATTAAAAAAAAAAATTGCTCGCCTGGCACGAGTATAATGTCTTGTGTTATTTTCGCCGGAAGGATGGCATTTCTGTTGTATTTAAGTTTGTACCAATAAAGATCTTTTGTCAATTTACCCTGTTCCTGCTAAAAAAAAAAAAATCTTAATAATAAAATAAAAATAAATATAAAAGCTACTTTGAGGGAGTGATTCAGGGACGGGAGGGGGGTGACATCGCGGCCGGGCCTCAGGTTCCGACCCCTGGCCGCCTTGTCTCCACCTACTCATAACTGAACACTCTTTAACGAAAAATAAATAAATAAATAAATAGGGTAGCGTCTTCGATTAAAAAAAAAGGGGGTAGCGTCTTTGATTCATAATCAAAACGTCTTCGGTCCCGGGTTCGATCCCCGCCACTGCCTAAATTTTGATAAATAATCAGCATTGGCGGCCGAAGACTTCCGGCGTAAGAAGTCAGCCTCATTCTGCCAACGGCCTTCTCAGAGAGGGCGGAGGAGCGGAGAGAGGTTCAGGGCACTCTCTTGTCCTAGGGGTGGGAAATTGCCCCTAAAGGCGGAAGAATCAGCAATGATTAACGACATGAGGATGCAGAAGGCAATGGAAACCACTGCATTAAAGACACGAAACGTGTATCCACAGGACATGTGGCCTGTAAGTGAAGAAGTGTCATGATGATCTCTCCATTGGCAAAAGATTCCGGAATAGTCCCCCATTCGGATCTCCGGGAGGGGACTGCCAAGGGGGAGGTTACCATGAGAAAAAGATTCAATAATCTACGAAAGGATAACGTTCTACGAGTCGGGGCGTGGAATGTCAGAGGCTTGAACGTGGTAGGGAAACTAGAAAATCTGAAAAGGGAAATGCAAAGGGTCAATCTAGATATAGTAGGGGTCAGTGAAGTGAAGTGAAGTGAAGTGGAAGGAAGACAAGGATTTCTGGTCAGATGAGTATCGGGTAATATCAACAGCAGCAGAAAATGGTATAACATGTGTAGGATTCGTTATAAATAGGAAGGTAGGGCAGAGGGTGTGTTCCTGTGAACAGTTCAGTGACCGGGTTGTTCTAATCAGAATCGACAGCAGACCAACACCGACGACGATAGTTGAGGTATACATGCCGACGTCGCAAGCTGAAGATGAACAGATAGAGAAAGTGTATGAGGATATTGAAAGGGTAATGCAGTATGTAAAGGGGGACGAAAATCTAATAGTCATGGGCGACTGGAATGCAGTTGTAGGGGAAGGAGTAGAAGAAAAGGGTACAGGAGAATATGGGCTTGGGACAAGGAATGAAAGAGGAGAAAGATTAATTGAGTTCTGTAACAAGTTTTAGCTAGTAATAGCGAATACACTGTTCAAGAATCACAAGAGAAGGAGGTATACTTAGAAAAGGCCGGGAGATACGGGAAGATTTCAATTAGATTACATCATAGTCAGACAGATTCCGAAATCAGATACTGGATTCTAAGGCGTACCCAGGAGCAGATATAGACTCAGATCACAATTTAGTAGTGATGAAGAGTAGGCTGAAGTTCAAGACATCAGTCAGGAAGAATCAATACGCAAAGAAGTGGGATACGGAAGTACTAAGGAATGACGAGATACGTTTGAAGTCCTCTAACGCTATAGATACAGCATGGCGCAGTAGGCAGTACAGTTGAAGAGGAATGGACATCTCTAAAAAGGGCCATCACAGAAGTTGGGAAGGAAAACATAGGTACAAAGAAGGTAGCTGCGAAGAAACCATGGGTAACAGAAGAAATACTTCAGTTGATTGATGAAAGGAGGAAGTACAAACATGTTCCGGGAAAATCAGGAATACAGAAATACAAGTCGCTGAGGAATGAAATAAATAGGAAGTGCAGGGAAGCTAAGACGAAATGGCTGCAGGAAAAATTTGAAGACATCGAAAAAGATATGATTGTCGGAAGGGCAGACTCAGCATACAGGAAAGTCAAAACAACCTTTGGTGACATTAAAAGCAACGGTGGTAACATTAAGAGTGCAACGGGAATTCCAATGTTAAATGCAGAGGAGAGAGCAGATAGGTGGAAAGAATACATTGAAAACCTCTATGACGGTGAAGATTTGTCTGATGTGATAGAAGAAGAAACAGGAGTCGATTTAGAAGAGATAGGGGATCCAGTATTAGAATCGGAATTTAAAAGAGCTTTGGAGGACTTACGATCAAATAAGGCAGAAGGGATATATAACATTCCATCAGAATTTCTAAAATCATTGGGGGAAGTGGCAACAAAACGACTATTCATGTTGGTGCGTAGAATATAAGTCTCACGATATACCATCTGACTTTCTGAAAAGCATCATCCACACAAATCCGAAGACGGCAAGAGCTGACAAGTGCGAGAATTATCGCACAATCAGCTTAACAGCTCATGCATCGAAGCTGCTTACAAGAATGATATACAGAAGAATGGAAAAGAAAATTGAGAATGCGCTAGGTGTCGATCATTTCGGCTTTAGGAAACGTAAAGGGACGAGAGAGGCAATTCTGACGTTACGGCTAATAATGGAAGCAAGACTAAAGAAAAATCAAGACACTTTCATAGGATTTGTCGACCTGGAAAAAGCGTTCGACAACATAAAATGGTGCAAGCTGTTCGAGATTCTGAAAAAAGTAGGGGTAAGCTATAGGGAGAGACGGGTCATATACAATATGTACAACAACCAAGAGGGAATAATCAGAGTGGACGATCAAGAACGAAGTGCTCATATTAAGAAGGGTGTAAGACAAGGCTGTAGCCTTTCGCCCCTACTCTTCAGTCTGTACATCGAGGAAGCAATGATGGAAATAAAAGAAAAGTTCAGGAGTGGAATTAATGTACAAGGTGAAAGGATATCAATGATACGATTCGCTGATGACATTGCTATCCTGAGTGAAAGTGAAGAAGAATTAAATGATCTGCTGAACGGAATGAGCAGTCTAATGAGTACACAGTATGGTTTGAGAGTAAATCGGAGAAAGACGAAGGTAATGAGAAGTAGTAGAAATGAGAACAGCGAGAAACTTAACATCAGGATTGATGGTCAAGAAGTCAGTGAAGTTAAGGAATACTGCTACCTAGGCAGTAAAGTAACCAATGACGGATGGAGCAAGGAGGACATCAAAAGCAGACTCGCTATGGAAAAAAAGGCATTTCTGGCCAAGAGAAGTCTACTAATATCAAATACCGGCCTTAATTTGAGGAAGAAATTTCTGAGGATTTACCTCTGGAGTACAGCATAGTATGGTAGTGAAACATGGACTGTGGGAAAACCGGAACAGAAGAGAATCGAAGCATTTGAGATGTGTTGCTATAGACGAATGTTGAAAATTAGGTGGACTGATAAGGTAAGGAATGAGGAGGTTCTACGCAGTATCGGAGAGGAAAGGAATATGTGGAAAACACTGATAAGGAGAAGGGACAGGATGATAGGACATCTGCTAAGACATGAGGGAATGACTTCCATGGTACTAGAGGGAGCTGTAGAGGGCAAAAACTGTAGAGGAAGACAGAGATTGGAATACGTCAAGCAAATAATTGAGGACGTAGGTTTCAAGTGCTACTCTGAGATGAAGAGGTTAGTACAGGAAAGGAATTCGTGGCGGGCCGCATCAAACCAGTCAGTAGACTAATGACAAAAAAAAAAAAATCCTACGAAAATAGTTGCATGATAACAGTTTGGTTATAACTCTTTCTGCACTTATCTGGATATTCATCAGAATAGATGCGTTTCCCAAACAACAGGGTATATTATTTGCGTGTGTCATTTCAAAATTCGAATTGACCCGAAGTATAAGTCCGTTATAAGCAGTCACCACCGTCATCGTAAAGCATTAAATCTACCGACTGTCGAGAATGGCAACGTCACCTCCTTGAACAAGATGCCGTAAGAAAGCAAGGAAAAATCTGCAGAACACATTTCTCACAGCTAAAAGATGTTACATGGGAATGTTTTATTTCTATGCTAGAACTCGTTTTATTAAACTCTTCTTGGTACACTAACCTCAAGGAACACTTAGGGACATAACACACCACGTGAGATGTTCCAAATGCCCTCTCGTTACCTCTGATTAAGTTTTACTTCTTAGATTCCCCGATAGTGTTTTGTGCTCATCACGGCCTTGCATCCGCGCTCAACGGACGAATTTACAACGGCTTCTTAGAGAAAGCAGTAACCGATCTGAAAGCTGTAACTATAGTTGTGTGATGGCACACATTCTTCACGCTTGAAGGAGCTTCTTCCTACGGCACTATAGACGCCCCTTGTCTTCTGACAGGTAGTTTCCGTGAGAGCTGGATAAAAAGATTACGACCAATTCCGTGGCCTACAAGTTCTTTCGAACGAAACCCAGTACACCGCGGGGTGGTTGCACGAGCAGCTTAAGGGTGGGACGGGGGAGGGGGGAAGTGGGTGTTTGCAAGCTCTTGCGTCTCGGAGAAGACAGGAAGAGTAGGATTTAACGTCTCGTCGACGTCGAGATCATTAGAGATGGAACGAAAGGTTGGAAAGTTTCAAGGAAGGGGAAGGAAATCGGTCGTCCTCTTCCACTGGGACCATCCCAGTATTTACCTGGAACGATCTAGGGAAAAGATAGAAAACATAAATCAGTATGACCTGGCACAGTTTCTAACCGTCGTCCTTCCGAATGTATGTCTAGTGTGCTAATAAACGAGCCTCTTCTCTCGGTTCTTGCGTGAAGAACCTGGGCTACAAGATGCTTAAGGTCTTAATACCCAAAGTGTAGAAGCCAGCTAAACTATACGCATTATTGCAGGGACACATCAAAGCGTGCTAGATTCAGTCAAAGCCGGTCGGAGTAGCCGAGCGGTTCTAGGCGCTACAGTCTGGAACCGCACGACCGCTACGGTCGCGGGTTCCAATCCAGCCTCGGACATGGATGTGTGTGATGTCCTTAGGTTAGTTAGGTTTAAGTAGTTCTACGTTCTAGGGGACTGATGACCTCACAAGTTACGTCCTATAGTGCTCAGAGCCATTTAACCCATTTTTTTGATTCAGTCAGACAGCCATTTGATGCAGCTGTCACTCTAAATAAAGCGGTGAGGAGGGGGTTTTGAACAATTCGCATAGGAATGAATCAAAGAGTTTCATATGGAGTGTTGCTAAGTACTATTCCTGTCCGTACCAACGATTAATGTATTGTGAAGTGTTGTGGAATATGAATTGTAGTGGAGCAGTCACATTTCTAGCTCTATTTTTGTATAAAATATTTTGATCTTCTGTTATACAGTAGTAAGTTCTGAACAGTTAGTGGGTACGTTTTGTTACACAATGTGTATAGAAAGCAGCGGAGCCCAGCAACCTCTGGAGGTTCGCTGAATTTAAGAATGCATAGCAAAAGTTTTATTCTTTCCCTAGGACGCATTCATCAAGGCCATGTAACTGATCTGTTCACAATGTCTGTGTTATACTTAGTAATCAATTACTTTGAATATAAGGTTTCGACAACAGTCTATAAAAGATATCCAAGGTGGTTCCTTTCGTTTGCGCACCGTTGTACAGTCATGCTCAAAAGTATCCGAACAACCTGAATTGCATTTTGCCTGATTCGCATGCAACCCACATAACGCAGCTGTCTAGCAGGTCCTCTAATCGCTCCTTGGTACAGTCGTTTGACTATTGAAAATGGTTCCAACAAGTCACCACTAGAAAACACTACTCTGTATCGCAATAACTCAAGGTGTAAAGTAATACTACGATACTACAAATATCAGGGAACACCTTATCACAGGTAAGACTGTCCTTAAGGCCTGTAAGCTCACATTTATTACAATAAATGACACACCTGAAATGTTACCACTCTCATTATTACGTCAGATAGGTAATGCACGTAGCAAGTTCGTCGTATTCATGATTTACTCTTCAAAGTAACATACCGTACTTATTATTTAACACAAAATGACATTAAAAATATAAGTTATACACGACCAGCTAGTTGAGAATATGTATGAACTTCAAATGACACGACGAGTCGTCTCGTTCTGCATATGGATTCAAACCCAGGTCATGCAGACTAAGCAAAGATTTCGTGACTGACGGAAACTATCAGTCATTCCTGATTAGGCGTACAGAGAGTGATATACCTCGATTTTAGACAATATCAGTTAGCAAATACCAACTTTAAATTACATAACACAAACACTTTCAATGGACGCGAATTCCTACCCAGCACCTATTGTCCCTGTTAACGAACTACGAGAGATGTTAAATATTGCTTCTTAACAAGTAACTTACTTGAAATGCCGTGAGGTACAGCTTTGTGTTGGATGCGAACCCAGAACCTAATCGGATCGATATCGAAGCACAATCAACTGTGACATATCGCATTTTCTTTGTAGTAGCTAGATGTTTTTTCTAAAATGACGAGACGAAACATTAATTTTTTCCTTCCCAAGCCTTCAACCCAGCACCTATCGCTGTTGTATTCTAGAGAAACCGAACGTTAAATATGGGTTTGTTGCACCAACAGCGACATGTGAGCATGTTTGAACTAGAAATAATATGAAGAAGAGTTCAGTGCTGACTGGGAATAGAGCTCCACACATATCGTTGTTGACTACACACAAAGAGACGTCGGCTACCGAATTTTTCTCCACCAGCAGCTCGGAATAACATCTGGAACTTACAGCGATCTCGCAAATAGTTATGTGTCTAACTGGGAGTCAAAAACGTCAAATATCGTTAGTGATGACAACGAATAAAAATACACTAAAAATCGAAATTATTATCCACCAGCAGATAGGTGTTCTCATGGTAGAGCTTCATAATACATAATGAGATCTTCAGTGCCGGGCCAGGATTCGACCCATTCACGCTCAATATGTGGAGATGTTGAGGAATCTGCAGTTTTGAACAAACAACAAATTGTAGCCGAGCTGCATTGTCACGAAGGGAACAAATTCCGCGGTAAAGGCGGTCAGAGTTGCATTCCCAGTTCAGAACCAATTTTTTTTCGACATACAGAAGCTAAGATAAAAGATGGAATAGGTGACCTGTGATCTTACTTCGCGTTTGTTTCGCCACTAGAAATAAATAACTAGTATAAGAAAGGTTACTGGTGATAAAGTTTCTACATGTCGCCACTCCAGACTTTATTGTGGCTCAACCTAACGTCTACTTGGTAGAGAAGGAATATCATTTTTAATGTGAATATCAGACCACAATGCCATTATACCTTCTTCACTTGGTGTAGTCAGAAGAGAATAGAATCTGTCTCTCCCAATCTAAAATCATTGACCGAAATTGGAATCGAACCCAGACCATAGATATATTAAGCTATCATCAGCCCAACAGACCACCAAATCCTATTCTCAGTGGCTCATTTTTCCATCACAACGCCGTTGTGCCACACTGGCTGATAATTCTGACACACAGGCTTCCTTTATCAATTTCCAGCATGTTCAGTAAATTCATTTACTTGGTTGACAGAATCACCGTGAACTGGCTGCCTCGGCTACCCAGTGCACATATTCAACTTTATTTTGTAATCACCAAAATAAAATCACGTAACTGCCACCAACACAGAACTGCCAACAGTGTAGGATGCAGAAATATAAATAGGAAGTGTTCCTTTCCACTTGAGCTACTCTATTGCGCTATCCGTTTGTTGAAAACTTCGTGCAGTGCAAAAGAAAAGGTGTAACTGTTTGTCTTTGAGAATTCTAGACCCGGCCATATGCATTCTCTCACAGCGCTGTGGGATGCAGGAGTTCTGGGGGGCGGGGGGGGGGGGGGGGGGGAGATTATTTTCGAGTTCTGGAGCTGTTGTGCCTATGTGTCAGCTAGTACCGTAATGCTAAGTATCGCGCGCGGTAGATAAGATGTCGCGAGTTCGAGTACATTCACTGCCATATTTTTCAAAACGCAATTCTGCTGTCTGCTAAAGTTATCAATCTAATGGAACTTGTAACATAATTCCCTTCACTTCTCAACCCAAAATTGTCGTATGTGGTAAAAGGGCTAACTTCTGCGACATTTTGTTCATTTCAGGTTTAACAGACAGCCAGACTGTAGATGCATCTCGAAACTTTTCCATTATGTATGGGTAGAGCGCATCGTACCAAAATACGTCGGAAAAGTATTTTCTACATTAGCTGTCGGCTGGTAGTCGCATTTTATTCTTCTTCAAACCTTGTTTGACAACCTTAACTCAAAACAAGTTTTCTACCTGCATGTAATCAATAAACTGCATGTGCATTTTCAGACTGTTATAGATAACACCAGAGAATTCGCATATATCGTTGATGATTAATTTCTCTATCGTGTTTACTATTGTTTTAACAACATTAAAGGAAACCTTACGAAAATTGTGAACTGCATGATAAAAAATGAAATAAAACTACCCACGATAACCTTACGACGAAAGTCTCTTTTCATAAAACTCTCACACAAACGTGCCTCTATCGTCACGAATTGGTAAAATACAACTCACTTGGATTTTGAGTGGGTCTGTGTTTAATTGGTATGCTGTGTCGTACTCAAGATGTATGCAAATGTGGCATTTCATAAATAAAGTTATGTATTCCTAGAAACCTAAAATTTGCTTCTCAGCAGCGGAAAGAGGCGTTACCTGTTGTGCAGCATTGTAAGTGTTTCACCATTGCACTAAGAAACGAAAGTATTTTCTTGCAATTTCCTTATCGATGATTGATCTGACCGTTTGTAGTTCTTTCACAGAAGGGATAAAAAAGCTACACTCAGTGAGACTGGAACTGCGAAGCGTATCAGACGCTTTTTCAGAGGTCAGCACGTTACCACAGAGATATGTGTCTTAGCTTCCTCTTACGAGACCAATAGCGGCTAGAACTCGTAAACCGCTATTTGAAGGACGATATTAGTTGCGATTTCCACGTGCAACGACTTTCCTGGGTTGAAAGCCGTAAATTTACAATCTTTTGTAACACCTCAAGCGATAATAACTCAGATTATTCAATGGAAATGACAGGAAAAATCAAGTGAACTTTGAGGCTTAATTCCATGCACACCAGGAAGTAACTCGTCGATCACAGAGTTGCCAAACATACATTGCCTTGTTGCCAAATCTCAGTTACAATACCAGCAGGAAGAAGACGAACCGATGTGATCTTACAGCGAGCTGGGAAGTGACCATAGCTGGGTGTCTCCAAGTTGCGGCTGCAACGGCTTGGAATACGTAATGCGTCTGATTCGCATTTCTGTAACTAGGTTTAGGGACTGGAGCGTAGTTACTAATAATACTCAGAACTGACTGCAAACTATGCATCATAAATCAGTAACTCTCATAGTTGTTTTTATGTTTCTTTCGTAAGTGTACTCAAAACTAAGATTCATTCACAGACGTTTTCGTGCCTCGCCGATAGTCGAGCACAACAAACAAATAAAAATAAAATAAGAATGTGTGTGTGTGTGTGTGTGTGTGTGTGACAGAGAGAGAGATAAAAATCAAAAGACGAGAGAGAGAGAGAGAGAGAGAGAGAGAGAGAGAGAGAGAGAGAGAGTAAAAACTTGTAAAGAAATTGAATCATGGTATGTAAAGAAATCACTTTCCACATCATTATGAAATATCGTATTCATGATCTATGAAACGAGAATTAATCTAACGTAATCTAATCTAATCATATCATATTGATGACTAGCCATGAACGGTCATGAATTACCGAAATTTCTGCTAATACTAGTATCCAAATCTAAACTTGAAAATAAAAGACGACAGTTTTTGTAATAAACCGCGACTTCTATCAAGACCCTTTCGTCCCTGTTAACTAATTATGAAAGATGTCTGATGTACCTCTATTCTGAAGTAACAAAGTGTGCATGCGTTTATAGGTGAAGTGCATGATGTGAAGTTCTGTGACAGAGATACGAACTCAACACGGTTCTTTCCCTGTCTACGGAATCCTTTTCATGTTAATATCAAACATCAGCAATTACTCGTAGATTACATCAAACTAAAGTGATTGATGAAGACGTTACTTGATAACAAAAACGTGCTGCTTTTCTTCATTTACTTGCGCCTGGAAACGGCTATCGCGTACTGCCAAACCAAAAGGCAAGAGATCTTACTGCCTTCCGATTTACGTCGCTGTCAGTTCTTCCATTTGATTTGGTCGACATGACCTGTTTCAAGTTGTGTATGACAGACAATGTTTTAGAAAATCAATTGTTTTCCTTTTCAATAAAGACAAAGATTTTCATCCAAGTACAAAATTTTCGCAATATTAGTTCTAATTAATATTCGCTTCTATAATGTAGGAAAGGGGTCTAGTGTAGCAGGGGATACAACCCGTCGGCTTTGGACAATGACGTCACAAGTCGCCAGAGAGCAGTTTACCATTTTCGCTTTTGCAGTTATGTTTGTTTCGTTTTTTTACTGATTGCTTAATAAAGTGGATCTGTTTATTCTATCTCGTGAGATTTTTTTTTTAAAAAGCCAAAAAACACTTAGCAGCTACTGAAGGGAGCTGCAACACTAAGAAGAATCGCTTCCCGTTTGGCGACTTGTGACGTCATTGTCCAAAGCCGACGGGTTGTATCCCCTGCTACACTAGTCCCTAGGAAAGTATTTCACAGTTGCAAAATTCGCATCCGATTCATTGACCTTACACTTAGTCGCTGACCATAAATTTCAGCTCAGAGTGACACCAATTTAAGTAGCCTAATCGAGCGAAGACTGTTTGCCAGTGCTCTTTCTCACCGGAAAATACGTAATTCACTCATTGGGCTCCATAAATACACTGTAACAGTGATTTCTGTGTGTATGCAATGCATACGGATTAGAATTTAGTGGTGCTCTCTCTTCCACTGCTGTATACACTATGCCTGACCTAAACGGGCCCCTTATCATTACAGGCCCTGGGCAGTGCAACATCATACTGACAACAGTAATGTGCTTATACTAACAACCTGACTGTTCGTTTTACCTGATTCTGTAATCATTTAAATAAAACAACATGACCTTCCAGTGGGAGATATTTCGTCCCTCTTTCCCTTCTGTGAAATTTGTCAGTAAGCTTTTTGCCTTCCAGCCAGAGAAATGCGGCAGAGTACGGCCGGTAAACGATTCACAAACAACGATTTAGTGCCGTTAAGACGATTTCTTTAAACATTGTCGTAGCTGAAGGAATTTAGTTTCGTCTTAAATCGTCTCAAGCAGCAATGATCACAGACATCTGAAATAGGAAAAAGCTCATTATCCAGGTACGAATGTTGTAAAACAAACTTCCCACAGTTTGATTCAGGTTGATCTTTTCGTCTAATAGCACTGCGTAAGTATTTTGTCTATGAGGTATCACATGTAGTGTTCCTGCAGCTGTGGGAATTATTGGTTGAAAACAAGTTTAGCACCAATGGGTACAGTACTGCTAAATATTGAAAATGATTATCAACCTAAGTCTGAGTTCATCCGCAAACTGAGGCGACTTTATAATATTGAAGCTAGACTGTGTATCCTTGTCTTCCTTGAGTCGGCATTGGGAGGCGTTTACACACACGTATACAATAATATGAATACTTCGAACGCTATAGTTGACGTTGCTCTCATAAACTACTTTTGTTTTTTGATTCTTCTGGGTCTTCAGCGTGCAATATATGTTGTAGATACAGTCTTAGAGCAAAAAATTGACCGTCGAGTCGTTCACGTAAGGTGGGCAATACAGTCGTGCTCCTCTCACAATCCTATGTCCGGCAATATACTCGATCTGGCAGCATTGCAGACTGCGGCACTTCCCAGAGGAAGTATTGACTTCAGTCTTAGTACTTTTTCCCTGACTACGACCGTAGTCTTGAGGTAAAACGCTAGACAAACTAATACAATGTCTGGTAACTAAAAGCAAACGTCGATTGTTTTTATTGCCCCTTTCCTCTCGGTGCTGAAGCTATGAGTGTAATTCAAGTGAATCTACAATAGATTTCGCTTTCTGTCACACTGGTAATAACAGTTTGGTCCAACAATGTTTTAGCGAAAGATTTCTTTGCCGACCATCTGCCTCTGAACACCGCATGGGCCTGAGTTCTCTGGGACCCGTTTACTGCCTACCGGCGGGGGCTGAGGCACTGCATTGTCTCGCCTTCTGGCGACATCTGCTCCACTCCGCACTCTCGACCATGTAAAATGCTTTAATGTTGTTGAGTGGTGACCCATAAAATGTGTCTACGATTTGTGTTTCACTCTTGATAGCAAAGGAGCACAAAACCGTTTTTATTTGATGATTATTTCATTACACTGTGGCACAGAATTAATTTCATTGTTTCTGATCCAGTGCACTGCAATTAAAGCGTCACATTCTGTTCTTTTTCCTTTCACGGGAGGTTCCTCAAATAATTTATTATAGCCATGGATTCATATGTGTTAGTCAAGGCAAAGAGAGTAAATGCAATGTAATGTGTTTGATTTCTTTCTTTTATTTTCTATGGTAAATGGATTCAAAAGATTGTGTCAATACCTATCAGAACCTGCTCTATAGCTACTCAGGCAAATTGCTTGTTTTGAGGTCTATACCTTAATTAAAGGAGAAGGGAACGCTGTTCACAAGTGATACTTAAAATATTCAATTGGATTTAAGGCGACAAAATTGCCCATATTTGAAACTACTCAGAGAAAACGTAAGTTGCTAGAGCCGCTGTTAGCAAATGTCTGCAGGGAGTTCCTAATTACTACTGTGGAAATTTAGCATAGAGTCCCTATAGTAATCAAGAGGTTCATTTCCTTCATACTTATCACCCTGGCATGTGAGTCTTAAGTGAAGAATAATATTGAAATTCGTATCGCTGATGGTCGATTCGAATTTCTTCAGAGACGCTGGTATTGCGAAGCAGCTTGGCAGTCAGAAAGCCAAGATGTATGACCATTAACACAACTTATTGAGTCGAGCTACCAAGAGGATTTGATGTGTAAAGGTTTTCTTCCGATTTCGATACAGAATTTTTTCTGGAAATTCGCAGCTCCATAAAATATATCAGAAAAAAAGCTCGCATACGCTGGCCCCTACCACGGTTAGAAGGGACGACAGATTGAGCCATTCTGACCCGAGACACGGGCGGTATCACTGGGCTACGAACACACTGTTGCCTGTACGCCACTCTCACCATGCTATTTTTCGCTTAGCCTCATAACGCATCGTGAAAGATAGTAAAAGTTGTCACTTATGTGAAGAATAGCATTTCTTTAGGCAAAAAATTGAATTTTCTGTCTCAGTGTCTTAGTTTACATGAGGATTATACAGCACGAGTCATTCAAATGGAAAGGGAATATCAAGTAAATTTAGCGAGTCAAGTCAGTACCATACGCGGAAGTGATTGAACTGTCACAGTGTTGCCAAATGTATGTGACGATGTTGCCAATTCTCAGCTGTGCTAAGAAGAGCTCTGTAGCGGTGTGCGAGGAGAATCCCGTGTTCGTGTCATAGGAGGATATGGAGAGGAGGCGCGGGGTTTGGTTAATATGCAGCGCTTTCTCCTACCAGCTGTGTCAAACATTCAGGTGTATAATCTTCCATCATGATTACAGTTTCCTACAAAATATATACGAATAAAACACTTACCTTCTTACTTTGTGACAAAAGATTATTTCAGTACACTAAAAACTCTTTGGAAATCAGTTATGCCCGCCTGTCACAAAAGTAGGATAACAAACACTTTGCACCTCGAAATCGATTGCACCTATGTGCAGTCTTGTGACATTTAAATAAATCGTCTTAACGGCACTAAATCGTGGCTTGTGAATCGTTTACCGGCCGTACTCTGCCTCATTTCACTGGTTGGAAGGCAAAACGCTTACTAACCAATTTCACAGAAGGAAAAGGGGGACGAAATGTCTTCCACTGGAAGGTCATGTTGTTTTATTTAAATGATTACAAAATCAGGTAAAACGAACAGTCAGCCGGCCGCGGTGGTCTAGCGGTTCTAGGCGCCCAGTCCGGAACCGCGCGACTGCTACGGTCGCAGGTTCGAATCCTGCCTCGAACATGGATGTGTGTGATGTCCTTAGGTTAGTTAGGTTTAAGTAGTTCTAAGTTCTAGGGGACTGAGGACCACTGCTGTTAAGTCCCATAGTGCTCAGAGCCATTTTTGGAAACGAACAATCAGGTTGTCAGTATAAACACATTACTGTTGTCAGTATGATGTTGCACTGCCCAGGGCCTGTAATGATACAGGGCCCGTTTAGCTCAGGCATATTCTATAAAGAAGTAGAAGAGAGAGCACCACTAAATTCTAATCCGTATGCATACCATACACATAGAAATTATTGTTACAGTGTACTTCATCAATTACTTTAATTTTAATGTAGTCTACGAGTAATTGCTGATGTTTGATATTAGCATGAAAAGGATTCCGTAGACAGGGAAAGAACCTGTTCTTAGGAAACTACTTCTATATTGACCAAAAGGCATCAAGTGATCTTCAAGTACAGTGTTCCAGCAGCAGTATGAAGAAAATGATAGTAATAATGACGGTAATAATCGAATTAGCCAGTAACTTCAAACTTAACAGTGGATTTTCTCGAACTAAGAAATTTGCTGAATTTGTGAAAATTTTAAAATGGCTTCACATCGAGCCTATGATGCCTAGAAGAGTCTTTACATCCTGCTGACATGAGAATAGTACAATCTAAGCTTCAGAAACTTGCTTCTGCTTAACCATTTAATAGACTCGCGTTTTTTCCACCGTGACTAATTTTGTAAGCTAAGCACGTCTGTAACAGCACACTCCTGGGGCTGGGAAATGTGGCCACAACGGTCTGTCGGAACGAACTATCACAGGTGCAATGCGTGGGTTCAGGAATTTACTTTTAAGAGGCACAAACAGATTTAATTTACCCCTGGTGACATCAAGATCCAGAATCCGCATTTAACATCACGTTCCTTCATTACCAACTGGGCAGAGCCGGTTTACGTTGGGACATGACATAGCGGAAATCTTGGTAAACAGAAATACAGTCGCCAGTAAACTTACTTACATTTGACAATTTTTTTTTTGATGAACCGATAGCCATTTAAAGGAACGGGGCTCTTACTTTACTTGTACTTGATTGAACTAGAGACGTTGAAAAATTTGGTGCTGGACTGTGATTCGAATTCGTATCTCCTCTTTCGAGGATCTGAATCTCTTGGAACAGTATGGTTTCATCATTTCGTTCCTTTTCTGAAGCCTGCAATCTTCTCTAGATGTCCTCCAAAGGTAAGTATGTGGATCAGAATCCTGATCCAGTACAAAAACATTCATAATTTGATTTCAAGCCCTACCACGTGCACGCCGGCCTGTTAGTGAAAATTAACGTACATTTTTAATGTCTGTTCATGTGTTGCCAACAATCGTAGTAGCTGTCGTTATTTCTGGTCAAACACGCACACATCCTACTATTGGTGAGTGAGCAACTAATACTTAAGCTATATTCGTGGATGCACGGTATGTGTCCATTTAGATTGTCGCTTAGGCACAAAAGTTTATGTCCTTATTTTGGATTCAAACACCTAGCAGCTGGTAAGAAAAACCATACGAAACATTTGATTTTACTTAGTTACCAATCCGATTGCGTGTTGGGTTCGTACGTCCGCCACAGAACTTCACATCATGCACTTCACCTATAAACGCATGCACACTTTGTTACTTCAGAATAGAGGTATATCAGACATCTTTCATAATTAGTTAACAGGGACGAAAGGGCCTTGATAGAAGTCGCGGTTTATTACAAAAACTGTCGTCTTTTATTTTCAAGTTTAGATTTGGATACTAGTATTAGCAGAAATTTCGGTAATTCATGACCGTTCATGGCTAGTCATCAATATGATATGATTAGATTAGATTACATTAGATTAATTCTTGTTTCATAGATCATGAATACGATATTTCATAATGATGTGGAAAGTGATTTCTTTACATACCATGATTCAATTTCTTTACAAGTTTTTACACTCTCTCTCTCTCTCTCTCTCTCTCTCTCTCTCTCTCTCTCGTCTTTTGATTTTTATCTCTCTCTCTGTCACACACACACACACACACACACACACATTCTTATTTTATTTTTATTTGTTTGTTGTGCTCGACTATCGGCGAGGCACGAAAACGTCTGTGAATGAATCTTAGTTTTGAGTACACTTACGAAAGAAACATAAAAACAACTATGAGAGTTACTGATTTATGATGCATAGTTTGCAGTCAGTTCTGAGTATTATTAGTAACTACGCTCCAGTCCCTAAACCTAGTTACAGAAATGCGAATCAGACGCATTACGTATTCCAAGCCGTTGCAGCCGCAACTTGGAGACACCCAGCTATGGTCACTTCCCAGCTCGCTGTAAGATCACATCGGTTCGTCTTCTTCCTGCTGGTATTGTAACTGAGATTTGGCAACAAGGCAATGTATGTTTGGCAACTCTGTGATCGACGAGTTACTTCCTGGTGTGCATGGAATTAAGCCTCAAAGTTCACTTGATTTTTCCTGTCATTTCCATTGAATAATCTGAGTTATTATCGCTTGAGGTGTTACAAAAGATTGTAAATTTACGGCTTTCAACCCAGGAAAGTCGTTGCACGTGGAAATCGCAACTAATATCGTCCTTCAAATAGCGGTTTACGAGTTCTAGCCGCTATTGGTCTCGTAAGAGGAAGCTAAGACACATATCTCTGTGGTAACGTGCTGACCTCTGAAAAAGCGTCTGATACGCTTCGCAGTTCCAGTCTCACTGAGTGTAGCTTTTTTATCCCTTCTGTGAAAGAACTACAAACGGTCAGATCAATCATCGATAAGGAAATTGCAAGAAAATACTTTCGTTTCTTAGTGCAATGGTGAAACACTTACAATGCTGCACAACAGGTAACGCCTCTTTCCGCTGCTGAGAAGCAAATTTTAGGTTTCTAGGAATACATAACTTTATTTATGAAATGCCACATTTGCATACATCTTGAGTACGACACAGCATACCAATTAAACACAGACCCACTCAAAATCCAAGTGAGTTGTATTTTACCAATTCGTGACGATAGAGGCACGTTTGTGTGAGAGTTTTATGAAAAGAGACTTTCGTCGTAAGGTTATCGTGGGTAGTTTTATTTCATTTTTTATCATGCAGTTCACAATTTTCGTAAGGTTTCCTTTAATGTTGTTAAAACAATAGTAAACACGATAGAGAAATTAATCATCAACGATATATGCGAATTCTCTGGTGTTATCTATAACAGTCTGAAAATGCACATGCAGTTTATTGATTACATGCAGGTAGAAAACTTGTTTTGAGTTAAGGTTGTCAAACAAGGTTTGAAGAAGAATAAAATGCGACTACCAGCCGACAGCTAATGTAGAAAATACTTTTCCGACGTATTTTGGTACGATGCGCTCTACCCATACATAATGGAAAAGTTTCGAGATGCATCTACAGTCTGGCTGTCTGTTAAACCTGAAATGAACAAAATGTCGCAGAAGTTAGCCCTTTTACCACATACGACAATTTTGGGTTGAGAAGTGAAGGGAATTATGTTACAAGTTCCATTAGATTGATAACTTTAGCAGACAGCAGAATTGCGTTTTGAAAAATATGGCAGTGAATGTACTCGAACTCGCGACATCTTATCTACCGCGCGCGATACTTAGCATTACGGTACTAGCTGACACATAGGCACAACAGCTCCAGAACTCGAAAATAATCTCCCCCCCCCCCCCCCCCCGCCCCCCAGAACTCCTGCATCCCACAGCGCTGTGAGAGAATGCATATGGCCGGGTCTAGAATTCTCAAAGACAAACAGTTACACCTTTTCTTTTGCACTGCACGAAGTTTTCAACAAACGGATAGCGCAATAGAGTAGCTCAAGTGGAAAGGAACACTTCCTATTAAAATTTCTGCATCCTACACTGTTGGCAGTTCTTTGTTGGTGGCAGAAGAAGGAGGGAATGTTATGAAAAGAAAAACGAAAATTTTACCACCAGATGACGTTGGAAGCGTTATAACGTAAATGCGTTCGGCTACAAATGATAGATGAATCGCAATAGGCCAGATATGGTGTGAGTTGCAATTTAAACCAACCGTACCATGCATTTACATGATCACACAAGTCTGGCATTCACAGTTGTCGCACTGTTAGTTACGTAAGCCCATCCTCTACGCGAAGGTGGTACCTCAATGGAGGGAAAAATTAGTCTTTAATTGTTCTGAGGCCAAAAACAGCATGAAAAGCAATAATGAAATTGGTTTTTAAATGTAACACTGAGCAAGACATGTTCAGTGTGCTGTCCAGTGTTTTCTGCCACAAGTTTAAATCGAGATACTACATGTTCCATAACAGATCGGAGTGCCTGAGGGTCACTTTCAGCATTGCGCAATGCGTGCCGTCAGTTCCGCTACGTTTGTAATCGGGGACCGAACACAGGATATTTCAAATATGCCATAGACAGATGTCACACGGAGTGACACTAGGTGATGTGGACACCAGACGGCTAATAATTCCAGGATTTCCAAAATGCCTCTGCCGCAGCTGCTTCACCGGCTGTGCAATGTGCGGAACAGCGCCATCTTGATTAAAAACAATCCTACCGACACCTCCACGCTGCTGTGGGGATGGAATAACTCTGGCACGGAAAAGACTCATAGCATTTACCAGTGAGGGTACACATAACATTACCAGCAGGACACAACTTGAAAACGGTTTCCCTACAATAAACGATGCCGTCAACTCGCACCACACACCTACATCTGCAGAATGAAGAGGGGCTACCTTTTGATGTGCGAACGTGTTTTCCGTTGCCTATATTCTGCACTTACGCGTAATGACACGTCGTTGGAGATGTAAATGGGCTTCGTCTGCCCACAGAATGATCCATGGCCATTCATTGTATACCTCCATAAAATCAAGAAATCAAAGAGCAAACCTTTGTCTCTTTGGTAGGTCAGCATGAACATATGTAATTATGTACGTATACGAAGCAGGATCTTTCGTAGAGTCTTGTGCACTGTGCTTACACAGTTTCAAGCTTGGGCATTTCCCTGTGCCCTGCAAGTTTTGACACCATCACTCGACACATCCTGCAATCCTGTGCCCACATCTTTTACTGACAACGAATAAATTGTTTTCCTCCCTCTAATGCAGTGCAGTTCAATGGAATTTGCCTTTTAGAAAATTCTAGTTATTTTTTTCAGACACTAGGGAGAAATCGGAGCAGACCCCTTTTTGGTACCCTTGAGTATCCAGAATGTCTGAAGGGTTAATGGTGCACAGTCACCGTTCTTTCAGGAAGGCTGTACCAGCAGCGTTAAGACAGCGTTAATACAGTCATGCCGAGCATCTCAGCCGCTAGCTGAGGAACAGCAGTGTACCACCCGTCTTTTATTTAGCATATTATGCTGCCTATAGCGCCATCTAGTGGTAAAATTGCCTTTATATTTTGTCTCCATAACGTTTCCCCTTCTTCAGAGCAGTGGTTCTTTGTTTACAGCATTTTGAAACCGAAACTTCCGTTATAAGCACCCTGTAGAATATTCTTGAAGAATGAAAATAGTAAGACAGCTTTAAAGCAAGTTATTCTGATTTTATGCTTAGCAAGAAGTTCATAAATCGTCAATCACAGCTTTCAGAGACGATTTCTACCAGCTATTGTCGAGTTTTCATTTTATAGAAACCATTTACACAATTGTGTTAACTATTTTCATTTGAGAATGAACAGTATGGATAAAACAGTGCATTATGACGAATTGTGTTTGCTGTACCAAGGGAATTTGTAAATGAAAGAAGTCATTACGAGTGAAACGTCATTTCTTATTATTTAACATGGGCAGATGTGACGGCAGTCCATATGATTATTTCGGTGTCACCTTTGTGTTGCACTTCAGAGGAACCAAACAAATGATTATCGACGCAGCACTTTCTGTAACACGGTAAATTGTTCAAAAATGGTTCAAATGGCTCTGAGCACTATGCGACATAACTTCTGAGGTCATCAGTCGCCTAGAACTTAGAACTAATTAAACCTAACTAACCTAAGGACATCACACACATCCATGCCCGAGGTAGGATTCGAACCTGCGACCGTAGCGGTCGCTCGGTTCCAGACTGTAGCGCCTAGAACCGCACGGCCACTCCGGCCGGCGATAAATTGTTTTGTTCGTCTTCCTAAATTAGACTAGTTACAACATGCACAAAAGCATTTAAGTAGTCTTCCTCTCTCTCGCTCCAATACGCAGCTGGAACAGCAAAACATCCTGATTTACGGTGCTAACGCCCGCTGCCATGCATATCACAACGGTTTGTAGAGTGTTGATGTAATTCCGTAGATTTCGGCGACCATAGTCGTTTGAGATAAAAGTATTCTGGTACCGCATCTAACTTTAAATAAGTTATAATAATAATAATAATAATAAACCCCGTGGAGGCCCGGGAAAAGAATCGGCCTCCGGTATGTTCTGCCAGTCGTAAAAGGCGACGAAAAGAACAAACCACTAATAGGGCTAACCCCCCTTTTAGTGTGATTAGTTGGTTCAGGACACAACTAAAGAAGCCTCGGACAAGCGCCGTCATGGTCGGGGACGACGCTTGAACCCTATGCCCGCCCACAATGGTAACGACACTGCTAGCCAACTGGAAAATGATTTAAATCCAAATAGAGGTGTTTTGCAGGATATGCTTCCTGCAACCACCCTAGAAGGAAAACAAAGACAGAGGATGAGATGGTCAGATGAAGTTAATCGACACCTCATGTTCTGTTATTACCAAGCAACAAACCTGGGAACCAACACAACTGGATACAGATCACAAGTATACACAACATTTATTACCAGATACCCAGAATTAAAGTTTTTAACAGAACAACGATTAGCTGATCAGATCCGTGTAATAAAAAATAACAGGATACCCCAGTCAGAATTAGAAAACATCAAACAACAAGTACAACAAATACTGGAACAAAATAATGTGCAATCAGAAGAAGAAGAAAATACAGTAATGGACTCAAACATCCCAGAGCAAACAAACAAAGAACAACATGCACCAATTAAACAATCAGAGGAAAACGAAATCTTAAGACAGCCACCAGAACAAGCACAAATAGAACACGAAGTGACACAGATGTTAGATATACAAGAAAAATTTCAGCTGACATATATAGAACACAAAGACACAAATACAGACATAGACCATTCTTGCATAGACCACCAAATAACCCACAAGTCGAAACAACAATAACAACTACCAACACAATCATACACAACAAAATAAATGAAAATACAACTATGGAAGAATTACAACTACTGGTTTATATAGGAGCACTCACTACACTAAATATACACACTAGGCAGAGATCAGAACCAACCAACACACAGAAGAAACCCACAAAACCAGCATGGCAACACAGGCTACAGATCAAAATAGAAAAACTGAGAAAAGACATCGGACAGCTAACACAATTTATAAGTAATGAAATCTCGGAAAACAAACGAAAAAAGTTAGGTAAAATCTCACAACAAGAAGCGACAGAGCAATTAGACGAAAAGAAGCAGAAATTACAAGCATTAGCCAAACGACTCAGAAGATACAAAAAAAGTGAAAATAGAAGGAAACAAAACCAAACATTCAACACAAACCAAAAGAAATTTTACCAGACAATAGATAACACACACATTAAAATAAACAATCCACCAAACATAACAGACATGGAACACTTCTGGAGCAACATATGGTCAAACCCGGTACAACATAACAGGCATGCACGGTGGATACAAGCAGAAACAGACACATACAAGATGATACCACAAATGCCTGAAGTGATAATTTTGCAACATGAAGTCACCCAAGCAATTAATTCTACTCACAATTGGAAAGCCCCTGGAAATGATAAAATAGCAAATTTCTGGTTAAAGAAGTTCACCTCAACACATTCACATCTAACTAAATTATTTAACAGTTACATTGCAGACCCATACACATTCCCTGATACACTTACACACGGAATAACATATCTGAAACCTAAAGATCAAGCAGACACAGCGAACCCAGCTAAATATCGCCCCATAACATGCCTACCAACAATATACAAAATATTAACTTCAGTCATTAAACAGAAATTAATGACACATACAACACAGAACAAAATTATAAATGAAGAACAAAAAGGCTGTTGCAAAGGAGCACGAGGATGTAAAGAGCAACTGATAATAGATGCAGAGGTGACATATCAAGCTAAAACTAAACAAAGGTCGCTACACTACGCATACATTGATTACCAAAAAGCTTTTGATAGTGTACCCCACTCATGGTTACTACAAATATTGGAAATATACAAAGTAGATCCTAAATTGATACAGTTCCTAAACATAGTAATGAAAAATTGGAAAACCACACTTAATATCCAAACAAATTCAAATAATATCACATCACAGCCAATACAGATTAAGCGTGGAATACACCAAGGAGACTCATTAAGTCCTTTCTGGTTCTGCCTTGCTCTGAACCCACTATCCAACATGCTAAATAATACAAATTATGGATACAATATTACTGGAACGTACCCACACAAAATCACACATTTGCTATACATGGATGATCTAAAACTACTGGCAGCAACAAATCAACAACTCAACAACTCAACCAATTACTAAAGATAACAGAAGGATTCAGCAATGATATAAATATGGCTTCTGGAACAGACAAATGTAAGAAAAATAGCATAGTCAAGGGAAAACATACTAAACAAGAAGATTACATATTGGATAACCACAGCGACTGCATAGAAGCGATGGAAAAAACGGATGCCTATAAATATCTAGGATACAGGCAAAAAATAGGAATAGATAATACAAATATCAAAGAAGAACTAAAAGAAAAATATAGACAAAGACTAACAAAAATACTGAAAACAGAATTGACAGCAAGAAACAAGACAAAAGCTATAAATACCTATGCCATACCAATATTGACCTACTCATTTGGAGTAGTGAAATGGAGTAACACAGACCTAGAAGCACTCAATACACTTACACGATCACAATGCCACAAATATAGAATACATCACATATATTCAGCAACAGAAAGATTCACATTAAGCAGAAAGGAAGGAGGAAGGGGATTTATCGACATAAAAAACCTACATTGTGGACAGGTAGACAATTTAAGAAAATTCTTTCTAGAACGAGCAGAAACTAGCAAAATACACAAGGCAATCACTCATATAAATACATCGGCTACACCACTGCAATTTCATAACCACTTGCACAACCCTTTAGATCACATAACATCAACAGACATGAAGAAAGTAAATTGGAAAAAGAAAACACTACATGGCAAGCACCCGTATCATCTAACACAGCCACACATCGATCAAGACGCATCCAACACATGGCTAAGAAAAGGCAATATATACAGTGAGACAGAAGGATTCATGATTGCAATACAGGATCAAACAATAAACACCAGGTATTACAGCAAGCATATTATTAAAGATCCCAATACCACAACGGATAAATGCAGACTTTGTAAACAACAAATAGAAACAGTAGATCACATCACAAGCGGATGTACAATACTAGCAAATACAGAATACCCCAGAAGACATGACAATGTCGCAAAAATAATACATCAACAGCTTGCCTTACAACATAAACTTTTAAAACAACACGTTCCTACATACAAGTATACACCACAAAATGTACTGGAGAATGATGAATACAAATTATACTGGAACAGAACCATTATAACAGATAAAACAACGCCACATAAGAAACCTGACATCATACTCACTAATAAAAAGAAGAAATTAACACAACTAATCGAAATATCTAGACCCAATACAACAAATATACAAAAGAAAACAGGAGAAAAAATTGAAAAATACATCCAACTGGCTGAGGAAGTCAAAGACATGTGGCATCAGGATAAAGTTGACATCATACCAATTATACTATCAACTACAGGAGTCATACCACACAATATCCACCAGTACATCAATGCAATACAGCTACATCCAAACATATATATACAGCTACAGAAATCCGTAATTATTGATACATGTTCAATTACCCGAAAGTTCCTAAATGCAATATAACACATACCGTACAGTTAAAAGGAAGTGACGCTTGATCAAGGTCCGTGTCACTCCATTTTTTAATCGGACTTAACGTCTGAGAAAGTGAAGGAAATAATAATAATAATAAAATAATACATGTCAAACCGACGTGCCGAACCGCGATTATAATGGCTGGCTACTGGTCAACCTGGAATAAGGCCATTGGCAGATTTGATGACACATTAATGCAGAAACGATTTACGGTGGAAAAAAAATTTGTTCCAGTTTTAGCAACCAGGTGCAAATCTGGAGCTGTACACTGTTTGCTTGAGGATATGACATACACGCTGTCACTTGACAAGCCATAACGTGAGTGAAAAATATGGATATCGAAAATAGAAGCCGTTTGCTGTTAATGAAACTATGTGAACAGCAGCAATTACAGTGCTGCATTGAGAAAACATCGCCGACTGTTAGGAGAGATGCGATGTCATTAAAGAGTTCAAAGAAGGTGATAATGGAATTCGAAAACGTGGATAAGCTTGGTGTGGCACCTGAAAGAGAAACGAGTGCTATCCTGTTGGAAATTATTTATGAAGTCGCTGTTCTGTAAATGAACACGCAGCAGTGCCCTGGCTAGTGGTAGTGCTCGTGCAGCGTCACGAGAATTGTCCGCCCTATGGTCAACAGTAGGGGAACTTCGACGGCCTATTTGACACTGATACCTGTACAAGATCCAGAGAGTGCAGCAAATGAAACCGCATGATTTGCAGCAACTTTATGACTTTTCTGTTGTGTTTCTGGCACGAATCGAAGTTGATGACATGTGACCAGGCAGTATTCTATGGAGTGACGAGACACATTTTACATTAAAGGGCGCAATGAATACACAGAACTGCTGAATTTGGGGTACTGTTTAATCGCGATTTGTGACAAAGAGCCATAGCACTCGCCGAATGTGACTGTATGGATTCAGAAGCACCTTTATTCTCGATCCGTTCTTCTTTGAAGAGAATACAGCCAGAGGAGTCGTCAGCTGTACCGTGACGTCTGTATATTTTCGATACTTCCTTGTACAGCATGTGATTCCTACTTTGGAAAATTTCAACTATGTGGAAAGCACTATTATCAGGGAATATGGTGCAACACCTGATGTCACTCGGCCAGTCAAACATCTGCTCAATGCCACCTTCCACGAACGTGATATCTCCATGGATTTTCCAGATACAAAGAATGCAAGATTACCTGACCGAAATCCGTGTATTTTGACTCGAAGAACGGTTTTAAAAGTGACGCCTTCGGCCTCAACCTGAACTAAAGACCAGTATGCAGGAGCACATTGCTCAGATTCCAATGGAGCTGCTGTGAGCAGCTGTTGATCACGTCGTTTCACTGATGCAGCATCTCGTCGATGTCTCCGGTGTTCATACTGAACAACTTGCGTAAGCGGCGCTTAATAATAAATCAACATTACATCTTTCTCACTTGCTCGGCTCTCTTTGTCCATGGCCCGTTCCTAATCCATTACATACGAAAACATTTCTATACGTCTTTCACAGTGCCAGATTTTTACCTGGTGGCAAAGATTGCAATTAACCTTTTCCCAGCTTAAGTCGGATTTGCATTAGCACACAAACATATCTACAAGTTTCGCTGCCTTACGGTGATTGGAATTCACATTGGGCTTACGTGAGTAGCCGTTCTGTAATTATAAGCACGCGGTATTTGGGGCCTTTTTGATATTATTTGAACGTGGCACGAACATAAACAACTGTGCTCTAAAATAAATTTGACATTTTTCCGCCAAATACTTACAATTCCAGTACATCCAGGGTTTTAAGGTATAACAACAGTAGTATAAGACCGTAGTCTTGTATCTGTGTTCGTCTTAGAGTAGCCAGGCATGATCTGTCGTCCTTCTTACCACGAATGACTAGAGAGAAGGGGAAAAGTGCAATCTCAATTTAACTCGCGACTCAGTCCTTCGTTATCGACTTTTGGGTATTTTCGTAATTCACTTATGGTTTCTTAAACGCGACAGATAAGGCCAGTCGCGCCTATTGTTCCGCATGTAGTTAGTATGAGGTGTACTGGAGGTCAAATTCTCCTTCCTCGTTACTGATATTCGTCTATTTAAGTACAGATTTTTGTCACGTGCCACGGAGACGCGTGTGAATGGGAAGGCACCTCCCGTGGCAGGCGTGGAGTTTTTCCTAACCCGAGGCATCGCGTAACACGTGTGTCTCTGAGAATCACTGACGAGTGTGTCTGGGAGGGTGGACAAAAACCAGTGGGCGGATGGAGTGCAGGTCACGGCGGTGAGTGTGGGGGAGGGGGCAACGTGAGTAAAAAGAAAGCCACAAGCGGAGCAGCGCAGAGCAGAAGAGAGGGCCGGTAACTGTAGCGTCAGAGCCGCCTGTTTTGTGGGTCCAAAAGGCGCGGCGCCATCTGGCCTCCGAGAGGGAGAGAGCCAGTCATCCGAGCCGAGCGGCCCAGCTCCGTGCCGCGCCGCGCCACGCCACGCACGCACGCGATCCTCCAGCAAGTGTCGGCAGCTGGGCTTCCCACCGTCTGCAGTCAGCAAGGTGAAGCCACGTTGTAACATTACGTGCTTGAACCTCTCTCCAAGTACATACGAGCGGAAGGACCAAGTTTTTCGGCCTTGTTGCGGAAACTGTATCTGAGGCAAAAGATACACTTAATATTCTCACCATTTCCCTCTCTGGATTTTTTTGAACGTTTCTGCAGCGAGTAGGTTTCATCCATACTGATATTCCAAGGCTGTTACTTCTTCATTATTATACGTTCTCTACACAGCTGCTATACTCTAAACGTTGTGTCACACACAAAGATATACAGACGGCAAACCTCCATAAGGACCCGTCGAAGCGAGCAAGGGTGAGGGGTGTGGATCGAGGAGGGGGTGGAGGAATGGGATTTCAGCAGTTCCCCTGGACGACACATGATGGCGCTGGGATAAACTGCCCAGGTAACAGGCGGCAGGTAGTGGATATCCCGACCACCACTTCCCCCACACACTGTCACAGAGTAATACGTGAGTACGACGTGTAGACAACTTCTTTGATGGTGTATCCCAGGAAACGCATTAACGTTGTTACTATATTGAACTCTATCCGAACAGATCTCGGAAGACCCTAAAGGTTCTGACCGACCGCAGAGTCCTCCTCAGTCAATAGGCGTCACCGGATGCGGATATGGAGGGCGTAGGGTCAGAACACCGTTGTCAGTTTTCTCAAACGTAGTCGCTTCTTTTCAGTCAAGTAACTCCTCAGTTTGCCTCACAAAGGCTGCGTGCACCCCGCTTCCCAACAGTGCTCGGGCGACCGGGCGGTCACCCATCCGAGTGCTAGCCAAACCCGACAGAGCTTAACTTGGGTGATCTGACGGGAATTGGCGTTACCACTGCGGCAAGACCATTGGTGCTATAACACGGCAGATTGACGAGAGGGCTGCACAATTATATCTACTGTACGCACTAACGCCTCCCAGTACATACGAAGCAAAACGTAGCAAACAAGCTGTTCTGAATTGAAGACACTGAAGGTATGTGATTTAAACATAGGAGGCTATACTAGGACGAATGCAGATATCCTTGAAAACATTAATAGAGAAGGAGTCTTAATATTAGAGACCCATCTGACAGATAGCTCAAAATACCAGGATCACCTAACGTGGATGACCTTTGTCATGAAGAGCACCGTATGGCCACCTCATGAAGAACGAACTCCTAGGGATTTTAGACACAAACGTGCAGTGCAATAGTATAAGGGTGGAGGTGCTGAGGATCGTTAACGTCTATAAACCTCCATCACAGAAACGGCCCTTACGTATTTTACCCAAGGCTAGTCACCAGCAGTTTACGCTGGTGACCTTAACTCCCAGTACACCAGGTGGGGCTATCCGAGATCCACAATTCAAAGCATCGGATTAAATGACTGGGCCTACACCTCCTGTTAGACCCCAAGACTACAGCGACCTTCAAATCATAGCTGTGGGGCACAACGTTGACACCTGATCACACGTAGACTAATGGGCACACCCGGGCAGGCTACAAGAAGGATGCTCGAGTCGTTTCCACGGAGTCAGCACTTCCCGTCATGCAAAGAGTGACCTGATAATCCCAGTTCTAAAAAATCCCTCGATCCCACGCTGGAACCTGGGGAAAGTCGGCTGGATCAAAATTTCAGTTCTACATCGAGAACACAATAAATCTGATACCTCCGAAACCTTGAAACTACGTAAGATTCGTAAACGTGTCATACAAAGCCGCCCTAAATGCTGTTCCTCACAGCATTAGGAACGAGTAAACCCCCTGTAGGACAAAAGAATGTGGACCACTGATGAAGAAATTTCAGAAGAGGGGGCACGACAAGACTATGAAACGAATGGTCAGCTATGTACTGGTAGCGTAGAGCAGATGGACGAAGCACTTAAAAGTGTAGATTTTAACCATTCCAGCAGAAAAGGTTGAGGACTGCTGCGGAAATTGGGTAATGTCACGACGGCTCACAGGTCATCTCTTCGTTCTATCCCATCAGAGATTACGACTGCCCTCCTGAAGTAGAACTCTAAAAGCTAACTGAAGGCAGCTGGAAAGTAAGAGATTTTCGGAAACCTGAAAAATATGGAAGTTGTGAAAGAAGTGGAAAAGAAGAGATTACCAGGGCCTTGAGTTTAATGAAGACAGGAATAGCGAGTGGACCTGACGAGATCCTACCACAATTCTTGAAGGAACTAGGGATTTGGGGAAGAAGATTGTTCGCCATACTCTGCACAGAATGCTTCAGGACGGGCACACTTCCTAAGGTCTGGGAAGAAGCAAGTGTCATTGCGATGCTGAAATCCAGAAAGTCTGTAGATAGCTCAGAGAATTTCAGATCAGTATCCATGCCATCAAGAGTGTATTACAGGCTAGATTAACTCCATACGTCGAAGTAAGCATTCCTACTTACCAAGCAGGTTTTCGACCAGACAGAAATTGTTGTGATCAAGTGGTGTTCCTCACAACGTATACTGAGAATTGCTTCCAAAACAAGATGAAAACCGGCCTGGTTCGCTCGGGAGGACGACGGTTCAATCCCACGTCCGGCCATCCTGATCTAGGTTTTCCGTGATTTCCCTAAATCGCTCCAGGCAAATGCCGCTATGGTTCCTTTCAAAGGGTACGGCCGACTTCCTTCCCCGTCCTTCCCTACTCCGATGAGACCGATGACCACGCTGTCTGGTCTCCTTCCCCAAACAAACCAAACCGGCCTGGTTCGCATAGATCTTACATCAGCCTACGATACAGCATGGAGTGAGGGTCTACTGCTTAAGCTCTCTAAAATCATCAAAGGCTAACAAACTTACACCTTACTGAGAAACATGTTAACGGATAGGAGAATCAGGACTTCACTTCATGGCACGAACAGCAAGAGCATGATTCTGTATAATGGCCTGCAACAGGGGTCGGCACTAGCGCCCATTCTCTTCACTCTATGTATTGCCGACATACCAGACACAAAATTAGGTAAATTTTTGTACGCGGAATATTGTATGTACTCCTGTAAGTAGCAAACATCTACTACACCAAGTGGCACCTACATCGAAGCCCTAACAAAACGACCAGCACAGTAATGCAGCTTAACGATAGAGATAAAACAGAAAAATACAACTCTCTACTAACGGCAAACGTATCTGACATGAGGATAAGCCTAAGTATTTGGGAGCGAAATTAGATCGCCCTTCAACGAATAGTTCATGTTTAGAAGATACAAAGCAGAAACTAAGATCCCATAAAACTATTCTGTCAAAACTATCTGGAACGACTTGAGGTGGCGGGAAAAGGCCACTGAAAACCTCCGCACGAGTTCTCATCTCCAGTGAGGCAGAATACTGTTAGCCAGTCTGGATGTTATTGTGGCACTGAAATTCGTAGCGTCAGCAGCCAGTAGTTCTATGACGTTTAGACGCTAATTACGGTTAGGTTGTCGCCAAAAAGCATTTTCTGGTAGTGTTTTTAAGAATCTGAGGTGCTTCTTGGCAGGTAAAAATTATGTACTGTAAGAGGTGCCAATCCACCAGGAAAAATACAGCTGTGAAGTTCTTTTATTCTCTTCTGAGAGACAGGGAAAGATTACCTGAAACATTTGTGTTACTCTAGTTCTTGATCATTAGGCTTAACTATGCTTCTTCTAGTACTTCAATAGGTATCCAACGTTTAAAATCTTTATACTTTTTTCTCGTCTTTTTTATTCAGTGCCGATCTTCCTACACTTTCAATGGGCGAGTGTTGCCACCAATTTACATTCTCTGCAGTATTAGTCTGTTATGTGATTTTAGGTTTTATGTTCAAATAACAGGCCTATTACCAGTTATTATTTTATTCGTTTTTGGTGTATTCACCAGCTAGACTGTGTCTTCTATAGACAGCATATTCTCGTATATGACTTTATTTAGTTCAGTCTGTAATATTCTAAGGTTAGGATTTCTAAGTAGCGTCAAAGAAGTCGCTTTAACTGACAAAGAATTTTTGTTGATAATAGTGCAGGCGCTTGGACTTGTCAACACCACATAATTACGCACAGAAAGAATTCTGTAACTCAGAAACGAAGCAGAAGTATTCTGAACATTACCGTTTGGCCCTTCTGTCTCAACATTGCACACTGTCTTTGTTTAACCAGTGTAAAAACAAGCAGATAGCTAATGTACGAGGCTTAGAAAAGAAATTAGTTGAATGCTCTGACCTTTGTGTGGTTTGTAACGAAAAACGCGCTGAAAATAACTTACAAACTGAACATACACCATGTGATCAGAAGTATCACGACACCCACAAAAACATACATTTTTCCTAATAGGTGCATTGTACTGGCACCTAGTTCCAGGTACTCCGTATCAGCAACCTCACTAGTCGTTAGACATCGTGAGCGAGCAGAATGGGGCGCTCCGCAGAACTCAGGAACTTCAAACGTTGTCAGGTGATTTGGTGTCACTTGTGCCATACGTGTACTCGCGAGATTTACACACTCCTAAACATCTCTAGGTCCACTGTTTCCGATGTGATAGTGAAGTGGAAACGAGAAGGGACACATACAATACAAAAGCGTACAGGCCGGCCTCATCTGTTGACCGCCAGAGACCGCCGACAGTTGTAGAGGGTCGTAATGTGTAATAGGCAACCATCTACTCAGACCATCACATAGGAATTCCAAACTGAATTAGGATCCACTGTAAGTACTATGACAGTTAGGCGGGGGTGAGAAAACTTGTATTTCGTGGCCGAGCGGCTGCTCATAAGCCACACATCACGCCGGTAAATGCCAAATGACGCCTCGTTTGGTGTAAGGAGCGCAAACATTGGACGATCGAGCAGTGGAAAAACGTTGTGTTGAGTGACGAATCACGGTACACAATGTGGCGATCCGATGGCAGGGTGTGGGTATGGCGAATGCCCGGTGAACGTCATCTGCCGTGTGTAGTGGCAACAGCAAAATTCGGAGGCGGTGCTGTTATGGGCTACGGTCGCAGGTTCGAATCCTGCCTCGTGCATGGATGTGTGTGATGACCTTAGGTTAGTTAGGTTTAATTAGTTCTAAGTTCTAGGCGACTGATGACCTCAGAAGTTAAGTCGCATAGTGCTCAGAGCCATTTTCCTGTTATGGTGTGGTCGTGTTTTTCATGGAGGGGGCTTGCATCCATTGTTGTTTTGCGTGGCACTCACAGCACAGGCTTACGTTGATGTTTTAAGCACCTTCTTGTTTCCCACTGTTGAAGAGCAATTCGGGGATGGTAACTGTATCGTTCAACACGCTCCAGCACCTGTTCATAATGCACACTCTGTGCCGGAGTGGTTACAATCCAATAACATTTCTGTAATGGTCTGGCCTGCACATAGTCCTGACCTGAATCCTATAGAACACCTTTGGGATGTTTTTGAACAGAAACTTCGTGCTAGGCCTCACCGACCGACATCGATACTCACCTCAGTGCAGTGCTCAGTGAAGAATGGGCTGTTATTCCCCGAGAAACCTTCCAGCATCTGATTGAACGTATCCCTGCGAGAGTGGAAGCTGTCATCAAGCCTAAGGGTGAGCAAACACCATACTGAAATCCAGCGTTACCGATGGAGGGCGCCACGAACTTGGAAGTCATTTTCAGCCATGTGTCTGGATACTTTTGATCACTTAGTGTATAATCATTCACCAGTCAGCATGACCTGTCTAAAGCAGCGATTAGTTTCACAACGATTTTCAAGCAGTTTATTGATCCACATGTAACTAGTCGACGGTTTTTGCGGCGTCTGCATGTTTTCTTAGTAGTAACTTGTTTCAAAAGTCCTGTTAAATGGGGATAAAGTTCATTTGTTGGAACGCATGTTACTGCCAGAAATGCTCGCTTGCAGCTGCGACAGTATACAAGAGCAAAATGATTTTCCTTGTGACACTATGTTATTACTTCTGTTATACAGGATCAGTTCTTGGCACAAAGTTCAGTTGTGAGTATTGGCTCATCATGGTATGGAGTATGCCCTCTGTATTAGTGAACCAGCCATGTACTACAGTCAAAACAGCGTACAAATGTACAATAAGTGAAATCCAAAATCTTGCTAGACCGCTACTTTAGATTATTTATTTTCGAGCATGTGCTGCTTTCAACAGTGTGTCATGTCATCGTCCAGTGAAGAACTTGTCTTGTCTGACTACATCGTTGTGAGATGCTACCTGCCCACGTGCCACTAGCTCACTCTCCTCAGCCTCCACTCCATGCTATCCTCCTATGTCAGAGAGGCCTTTGCAGAAGCACCTCTATTGTAGTCTATTGGAACTAATCAGGTGACCCTCCTGACATCTGCTGTAATCTAATGGAAGTGTGAGCGCAGGCCGACACACTGGTTAAAAGGGGAGGGTGGGGTGGAGGGAGTGGTAGATTGACAGCTGCTCCGTATATATGTTACTCTGTGTTCACCTTCTCCAATAGATAAATTTCCTAGTGCTAAACCCACCCATCCTGAAATCCCAGCGATCTCATCAACTCCATCTCAGTCAAGATAAACCTTTTAAGACCTAGGACGCACTAACTGCCGATTTTACTACGATGACTCCTACCCGAAATTCATAATTGCCCTATCCCGTTACCTTACACACTAAAATACCTGTGACAAAAACCCAGATTGTAAACTAACATGGAAAACTCAAACTAATCATGCAAGGCAAAGGCTAAAATGACTAGCAACTGAGCCAGTATGGATAATGATTCCTTTCACTATTCTCGGTAGTCACGAAATTTTACTTCTACCCATGCTGTCTTATACTGGTGTCGCCTAGACTGTTCTCCTTTGTATGACCGTGAAATACACCCAGAGATCTAGGGGCTTACTATTATTCTTATCATCATCATCATCATCATCATCATCATAGCATCAATTAGAACAAAATTGGCATACCTCTTGTTCCAAACAATACACATGTGCAAGTATTTACATCATATAAACATTCAACGGCCTACTTACACAGGGTTGTCGGAACGCTCAGTTCGGTGTAGTGCCTCGTCGAATGCTTCATGCAGATCCTTGATACTGTCAGGGAAGCGCCTGTTAGGGCATTCGTTTACGAGAGATGTTCAAAAAGTAAGGCAACACATCTTTTTTTCACGGAGAGTTTCGGTTGAAAAAATGCAGAATATGTTGAGGGACATCGTGAAATATTTCCGATTGAGCCCCTGTAGTTTCGTGAAGTTCGGTAGGTGGTGGCGCTATACTTATCCTTCAAAATAGCGTCTGTAACGGAGGTGCGTTCCCAGCAGAAAGCCATCATTGAACTTCTTTTGGGAGAAAACCAGAATATCGCAAATATTCATAGGTGCTTGCAGAATATTTACGCGGACATGGGAGTGAACAAAACCAAGGCGAGACGTCTGTTATCATCGCACCAACGTCACTGAATCCTGTCACATCTGCCGCGTGCCGACCCGGTCACACACAGCTGTGGCTCCGGCAATGAAGGAACGTGCAGACACTCTCATTCGAGGTGATCGACGGAACGCAATCAAACACCTAGCTTCCAAACTGGATTTCTCTGTTGGTAGTGCCGACACATTTGTCCACCAACTGATGATAGTCAAAGGTGGGTTCCACACCGCCTAAAGGAAGTCAATAACGAGCAACGGAGGACCACCAGAGAAAAGGTTCAAAGTCGTTGCGACGATCTTCTGACGTTCTGGGACTCTGAATGGGTTGAATTGTTTTACGTGCCTTTCGCCGCCACGAAAATGCAAACCGACTTCTCATTCTCTATGACAAGGGTAGGCCTCACACAAGTCTGCGCAACCGAGAGGACCTCACAAAACTTCATTGGACAGTTCTTCATCATCCACCCTACCGCCCTGATCTCGCAGCTTCCCACTGACATCTGTTTGTCCCAATGAAGAATGCATTCAGTGAGAAGCAATACACGTACGATGAGGAGTTTATTGGTGGAGCACAACGTTAGCTCCGACGTCGACCAGTAGAGTAATACCACGCGACCATAAACGCCCTCTCAGTAAGAGGGCGTAAGGCCGTCGAATGGAATGAATGTTATGTTGAAAAATAGGGCTTTGTAGCCAAAAATGTGGTGATACTATGGTGTATTGTAATCCTGAATAGAACTAACCTGTGTTCAAGAAAAAATGGTTTTGCATTTTTTATTGAACGCTCCTCGTACATTGTGGCTCAGTGAATAACATAGCAGTCACATATACTGTCGGTGCAAAAGCCCCACTTGTTGACGTTATTTTTGCACATACTCTCGCCAGATTGGAATTTATTAAGCTACACCTACTCCTCCCTAGGATGATGAAAGGTTGGAGATCTAACAGTAGGGCTGCCAGTAACTCCGTGGTTCGAGGTTTTCGTGGCTTGCCACTTACATTTCCAATCAATATTTCAATCGAACCCAGCGGACAGTACATGGACTCCTATATATTCCGTATTCGAGGCGTTTCCTAGGCAGTAAGAGTAAAAGTTTTCAGAGACTTGTTGTCAAAGATTTTAGAGAGGCTCATTTACAGAAATTCGAGCTGGATAGTTGTCCGATAGTACTGGTAGCCAGCATGTTAGTATAGATCTCAGTGTGTCACTATTGGTTCACATAGCTACATTCGAAAGAACATCAACTTTCTTCACATGAGTGCTGCGAGGCCAAACTGTTGTACAATATGTTGCTGCGACTGTACCAACGCAAGGGATGCCCCGTGGAGAACTATAGTATTTGCTCCCCAAGCACCACCTACTAGCTTCCACACCAGGTTCATTCGTGTTTGTATCTTCTTAACTGTGCTGGAAAGGTGTTGATTGTAGAATAGCGTTCTGTCTACTGCAACACCAACGTATTTAGTCTTATAGTTATATCGGTCTATTCAAACAGGGCCAAACCCTGGGCTGAACTTTGCTGATGCTAGACGAGTAGATAGGTGGAAAAGACATGTTTTAGAAACATTAACTTTGAGTCACCATGTCGCCATCAAATTTAGTTAGGCTCTTTATTAGGCGTTTTTCACATTCAGATAAGTCTTCACTCTAACGGGATGGAAATAACAGTGAAGAAGCAAAAAATCCATTCCTGAGTGGCGATTCTCGAAGGTCTGCCGTTGTACACAATCATTTTCTCTCTACAAAGTTCTGTAGGTGTGGAAATACATAAAACTAAAGTGGTGTCAAATCTAGTGAATTGGGGAATGTTGTTAAAGCAGTTTTATGGATCGGTATCATGTCTTGATGAAAGATGGACTTTCCTTTTTCAAATAGGCTTCAACTCATACTTTTTTCCATCCTATTGCTCTATAAATTTTGTGCGATATACGTCAGTTGTTATTCTTTTTCCGAAACATAATCAGTATAAAAGTTTTGATCTACATTTCACAGATCCCTGGGTGATGTTCGCTCGTTCAATGCTGCTCACACTATACGTCAATCTTGAAACGGGTATGTAATACGCGGACGTCCGAAACCTGATCTACAGGTGCAGGAATGTTCCACAGACACATGCTGAAAGCAGCAACACATCACCCATACGTTTCGGGCACCATCTGCAGCATTCTGCAGATGCGTCCGTACAGCTTCCCGCGGACCCATAATGCAACCCTGGGTGTTGTGTGATGTCTTTAGGTTAGTTAGGTTTAAGTAGTTCTAAGTTCTAGGGGACTGATGACCATAGATGTTAAGTCCCATAGTGCTCAGAGCTATTTCAACCGAACAATCTAAGATGGCTGCTCAAATTGTCTCCAAAATGTTTATATCAGGAACAGCAGATGGCCTAAAACCTTTTCTTGTGAAACGGTAGATATTACCTCTGTTTTATTCAATGACTTGCCTTCAGTTACTATGAACTGTAATCTTTCTTACAGGAAAACGTGAATACACTCGTACATCTGAGACGATACTCCGTAGGCACGTGATTTGATTAGAAGCCCCTTGTGAGGAATTGTGACAAAAGCCTTCAAGAGAACTAAAAATGAGGAATGAATTAGACATATCCTGTTGACAGCACTCGTTACTTCGTGAGAATAGAGAGCTAGTTGTGTGTCACAAGTACGGTATTTGTGAATCATTGTAATCTATTTGTCCATAAATGATTTCTTTCAGGTATCTCATAACGTTCGAACCCTGTATAAGTTCCAAAAAAGTACTGCAAATTGACGTTAGTGACATGGGTCTGTAATGAATCACTCCTATTTTCCTTTTGCGGTACTGATATTACGTGTGGTAATTTCCGGTCTTTAGGTACGAAACGTTGGACGAGTGAGAGGTTGTTTAGGATTGCTAGGTATGGAGCCATTGTATCTGAACACTCTCAAACGAACCTGAGTGGTATACAATCTGGGCAGCAGGCCTTGCTTCATTGATTCACGAGGATTCATTACACCGAGGATATCTGTTTCTAAATTACTTATGTTGGCGGTAGTTGATTCGAATGCTGGAATATTTACTTTGCCTTCTTCTGTGAAGGAATTTCAGAAAATCGTGTTTAGTAACTCTGTCTAAGTGGCATCAGCAACTGCCCATTGTCATTGTGGAATGAAGGTAATTTATATACGACCAGAATCTCTTTGGGTTTTCTGACACATTTAGAGACAGAGTTTAGTTGTGTAAACTATTAAAAGCATTTCGCACGGGAGTTTGCGCTCAGTTTCGGGCATTTGTAAAACTTTCTCAACGTTATCACAAAGGAATACAAACTGGGATAATAACGATACCATGACAATATCAACCAACAGATGGGCTGTTTGAACTGCCAATACCAGCGTATAATGATAAGTTGAACTTCCTTCCTTGTCTCTTGCACAATAGCTTTGTAGTTACTTTCTGTTCGCTGTAATCTAATTCCAATAGTTCCATTTTTTAATCTAGATATTTCCAGGCCGAAATATAAAGATTTCTAAAGCCGACCTAACGGCCGTGTTTGTTAAAGCGTCGCTTCCGGGTTGGGGAAGAGTGCCAGCCCTGGATTGAATCCATCCGCCCGGCCAGACTGGGTGTGAATTTTAGGTGGTTTCCCGCATCCCCCTAGGTGAATAATGGGCTAGTATCCAAGACCCACCTCACATGATTCGCAAGCATTTAAAATACCTTCGCACATTTTTGCATAAATAACATTACACGCAGACAGGTACACAACTCCGTCCTAGTGGCGATTGACTGGCAACAGGAAGAGTGTCGGACTGCCACTTAAACTAACGATGTCAGATCCCTTAGTAACCATGCTGACCCTGCGCAGAGAAGGGAGAAAGACCGCAAGGAAAAGAATAATATGAAGTTTTGCTGTGCTGGTGCTAGCAGCTTCTTAAGTCAGCTGTCCTGCGGATAAATACATAATGTGAGTACTATCGCTGTATGATCACAGCGGAATTTCTTTTGGCTGAGATTCTTATGTAATTATTACATCTGTTTTGCTTGACTTAACATATTTCTTTCCCCCCTGTGACAGCATTTCGAGAAATTCCTTCATCCTGGGAACACAAATGACGCCAATAACGCTATTTTCACATTAGATGTACACGAAATGTTTGATTCATGAAATAAAGATTATTTTATGTTCTTCTATATTGATGTGATTGCAGTTAAGACATTGAAATAGCTTTTCCTCAAACTTCATACAAATTAACTTGTCTGGTTTCTCCTGGACCTTCAGTTTTAGAAAATTTACAAACAATCCGTGATGTAGCTGAAATTAGTAGCGTTTATTATGTAAGTTTTAAGGAAACAAAGCAATTATGAAGAATGATATGAAGCTTTAATTCGTAGCTCACTAAAATGGAGTGATTAACCGTCCAACTAACGGATATGGAACTTACTCCTGGTAATATATATTCACATACAATGTCATTTCACTGTTTGTTACACTCTTCTAGACGTTTCAGAGGGAACTTACGAGAGTCCGGAAACAGTTGGATCCTGTGTTTCAAGGATAACAGAATCCTACCACAAAACAAGGCCAGAACTCGAACCGTACACAGTAAACAAGCAATACCGATGCCTCGCTTTGTAATGCTAAGATAGATATCTTGGTGCATAGCTTTTGAAAAAGATATTGCTGGTACAAGTGAATACGCAGACCTAGCAGGAAGTCTTGCTGTAGTGTATAGTAAGCTATGGAGATGGTGACTTTGGTTACAACAGTGGACTTAGATTCGGGAGGAAATCTGCGTTCCATCATTTTGGTTTATTTTTTCATGGTTTGCCTAACTGACGTAATGTAAACGCCGGGATGGTTCTTCTCAAAAGAGCCCCGCCGTTTTCTCCTTCGTCCTTCCTTAGTCGGAGCTATTTCTGTCTCGAATAACTTCCTTCCTTAGCCCGATTGTTAGGGCGTGCCATATTCACACGAGGTAGTTTGAATTAATTAATCAAAATAGTAGTCGCCATTTGAGGACAGAAATCATTAACTTTAGCGAAAGTAAATTTGGAGCGATGTGAGGTGTAAACGCAGTCGGCAGTGAAATGTACCACCCCAACTCCCGCGCTATGAATGTTAACTCAGCTCCCTGCAAGAATGCTGATTCCGTAGGCGTGTTAGCCCGCTGAACATTGGTAACCAACAGGTCAGATCAGTACTAACGGTAGGCCACAGCAAGCACAAAGCCTCAAGCGGATAGCGAACATACCTGGGGAGATAAACATCACAATTCTCAGAAGCCACCAAATGGAAACCGATGGAATGGCAGTCGAGGTATGTCGACAGTGTAATTTGCCGGGCAACCCACACAGGAGGAGGACGGGCGACGTGCGAGAAATGCAACACAACTTAGACATGATATTACCACAGTTAGTGATGAGAGACAGACTGAAATATCAGATACTGAAATAACAGACATTCGAACTAAAAAGAAGGATAATAATTGTTGGTTGCGTACCGATCACCAAGTCGAAGTATGGACACGTTTTTCTATAAGACACCTTTTTCAGCAAAGTAACTGAGGTTCTGTGTAAAATTTCAGTGCCCAGGAAAAATATAATCTTTCGTGGACACATTAACTTAACCACCAAAATCAGTTCCTGAAACCAATTGCAATTTCATAAAAATTATTCACAGTTTTGGAATGTTACGGCTGTCCAATACCACAAGACGGATAATAAGAACTGAATCAGTAGTCGATTATTCTGTTAGATATATATCACGGGAAAACTGCGTTGTACGTGAAGAAGATCTTGGACACTCTGATAATTTATTGACAACTACTGCATCTTATACGCCCACCAGATTACAGACCTGTAAAAGACCTCTTTCGAAACCAGACATTAAAGATGTCAAGAAGAATTCTGCTGACAGCCGGTAAGTAGTAATTTCGTTCATTATATTAGATGTTTCGACAAAGCCTGCAACTGTGTCAATCATGATTTAAATAACGAAAACTGCATCCTATTTTTTGCTGCTTAGCACAGCGCACTTCGAGAATTTATTCTCATTTTCAAGTGCATTTGTTCACAAGAATATTTTTGATGACGTTTTCACGTGTGATTTTCTCCCTCTCTTGCGTCTTTTCGGAGCTGACTGCAGTCAGAAAATCGGACAAAATGAATTTGAGGGTTTTTAAAATGATAACGTTATAAATGGCAGTTTTTGTTTGTTTACTTGCAGGTATTGTGGAAACCCCATTATAACACGTTTTTTACAACTACTAAATTATCGATTACACTTCTTTTCCTAATGAGGAAATGTACATATTTATGAAAATTTTCACAGTTATCACATGTAGCAGAACCATTTGAAGAAATTAACTGATTCCTAATTCACTGTATAGCTTCTCAATGAGAATGTTTTGTACATCTTTTTTGTGGCTCACGAAAATGTCAAGCGCTTCCATTAAATTAATTGTATAAGACATCTGGAAGTGGTGGAGTACCTTACGATCTTCTTGTACGTTTTCGATTTGCTGTGCATTATTTTCTACGTGTGTTGCTAATGCTGATTTTGTAAATTGGTTATGTGTGTACGAGTTGACATATTCACTGTGTCTAATTTGAAAATTCCTGCCAGTTTGTCCTATGTAGTAGCTTACACAAGTTTTACATGTTGTTTTGTATATTTCTGCGACTGAGAATTTACTTTTCTATTGTTTAAGGTGTGGACTAGTTTGTCTTGTGGTTTGTTGTTAGTGGAGAACGCTGCTTTGTCTTTGTGAAACATAAGTATTTTTGCTATTTTTTGAGATCTGTTGCCTAAGTAAGGTATGCTATCTATAACTTTGATTGCATGATTGGTTCCTTCTAAGGAGCCAGGAATTTCTTTTTTTGCTACCTGTATCTGCATACTGTATAATATTGAGCTGAGGAAGTCAATGGCCAATGCAGTTTGCTCAGTGATAACTAATTTTTCTTCCTGTCTTCTTTGTTCTTTGGGATTTTGTTTGGTCTGCTTATTATCGTTTTGTATGCAGCTTTCTTGTGCACATTTGTGTGACATGATGTGGCAGTGATTGTGTTCGTAGAGTTGCTCTTTTTCTGTGCATGTTGTTTTTGTTTGCCATGCAAAAGTCTAGGAAATTAATGCTATTGCTTCTTTGGTATTCAGCTGTCACATATTTTCTTCTGCATATTATTAATCAAATTTGTGATGTTATTGGTGTCACCTTTGAGTCAAATTACGGTTTCATGTACATATCTTTCGTAGTATACTATGTTTTTGAAGCGGGGTTCCTGACCACTGAACATTTTCTGATCTAGGTGGCTCATAAAAATGTCTGCTCATAAAAATGTCTGCTATATGGATGAGTCCATGGCTAGCCTGCTGATAAATGTTACCACTAATGCAAAGACGTTGCTGAGTATTATTTCTAGTAGCTCTATGAATTCAATAATTTTAGCTTGTGAACTGTTTTTGTGCTTTAGTTGGTTGTCTTCAACAGGAATATGGAGAACTGGTTTGTGATATAAAATGAGCAGCATTGGGAATGTTTAATTTAGGTCAGTGACTAGTGTGGTACTTTTTTGTTTCAGTATATGTTGTTTCACATGTGAAGTATTTTTCGTAGGAACTGATGAGCTTGAGATACAATTTGCATGCAGCGCTGTTCATAGTGTTAACTACACAGCTTACAGGACATCTATCCTTGTGTACCTTTGGTTGGGATCTCAATAGCGAAGCTTTAGGGTTCGTACTAGTAATAAATTTCTTTTCATATCATGTCAGTAAGAAATGTCTTTTCTTTAACTGTCATTTTATTTTTTTCTGGAATGGCCTTGTTGGTTCATTGTAAAGTTGTACACTGTTGCTTTCAGTGACGAATTTGAGTGTTTTCTCGATGTATTCACGTTCTTTCATAATGACAGTTGAGTGGCTCTTACCAGATTTTAAGATTAGTGCTTCGTTTTCTTCAAGTTTTTTGTTTAGGCTGCTTAGTGTTTTTGAATCATTTTGTATGTGTTTATGGTTATCTTTGTACTTAAGTACTTTCTTTTCAAGAAGTTTGTTTAGTTCATGAGTAGTAGATTTTTCATTGCTGTTTAGTTTTACAATGTTTGTGACATTCTTTGTTGCCACTATGAGCTGTTTCAGTGCGTAGTCTGACAGGTTTTCTTTTGCATTATATTTTAGACCTTTGTTTAGCAGGTTTAACTTTCTTTCATTAAATGCTTTGTCTGTGTTGTTCCATACTCTGTTCTCGAATGTATGTGCACTTTTAACAATGTTACCTTCCGTATCTTTCTGATATTGTTTAGATTTTAGATTGTTCAGATTCTTACTGTGTGTGTTATGGATGTTAAGGTACTTCTTACAAACTACATCGTGAATTTTCTCCCATACAAGGCTGTGTATATTATGGTCCATGCTGTTTGCAAATGTGTATCTAAAAGTTGTATGTTAAGAATGCCTGTTCTTGTATAAATGTTTTATTTCTGTATTTAACCATATTGCTTCTGTTTTCCATTCCACAATCTTTATACTGTGGCTTCTCCATCCCTGTTTAACGTTAATGTAGTTAGGAATCAAACCTAACTGCATTACGTTACATTCCCTTACATTAATATTTATTCGATAGATCATGAATACGACATTTCGTAACATGTAGAAAGTGTCGATTTCACATAAGTCTTCTCTAAACAATATAATCAATTTTTTACCGTTACTACTACGTATCTAAAAATTAATATATTGAGTAGAAGGAGTTGTCATTTAGCAATAGTTGTAATTTGTTTTTAAATGTATGTTGGATGTCTGTCAGACTTTTAATGCTATTAGCCAAATTACTGAAGATTTTTGTGACAGCATAATTAACCCCTTTCTGTGCCAAGATCAGATTTAACCCAGAATACTGAAGATCATCCTTTCTTCTAGTATTGTAACTATGCACGTTGCTATTATTTTTGAACTGGCTTGGGTTATTGATAACAAATTTCATAAATGAATAAATGTATTGTAGAAGTACTGTCAGTATCCCGAGTTGCTTAAATAAATGTCTGCAAGGTGATCTTGGATGGAATCCAGTTATTATTCTGGTTACACCCTTTTGGGCAAGGACTACTTTTTCTCTTAATGATGAATTACCCCAAAATGTTAAGGCATATGAAAGCAGTGAATGAAAACAGAGGTAGTAGGCTGATTTACTGATATGTCTATCACAAAAGTTTGCAATAAAGCTAATAGCATAAGTGGCTGAACACAACTGTTTCAGCAGATCATAAATGTGTTTCTTCCAATTCAGTTTTTCATCAATGAATATACCCTGAAATTTTGAATATTCTGCATTAGCAACAGATTTCTGTTCAAAGTCTGTATTTATCAATGGTGTTATGCCATTTATTGTACATAATAGAATGTACTGTGGTTTGTCATAACTTAGTGAGAGTCCATTTGCTAAGAACCACTTAACAATTTTCTGAAAGACATTAGTTACAGTTTCCTCAGCTGATTCTTGCGATTACTATACTCATGCCATCAGCAAGAAGACCTAGCTTTGCATCTTCGTAAATATGGAGTACCAAGTCATTAATATACATTGAGAATAATACAGACCAAAGACTGGTCCCTGTAGGAGACGATAATTAATGCGTCCGCAGTTACAGGGCTCTGCTGATTTTTGCAGACCATCTGTACTATTAATTTCAACCTACGTTCTTCCAATTAAATTTGAATTTAACCATTTGCGCACTGTCGCACTCGTACCACAATAATTAGGCTTATCTAGCAGAATTTCATGTTTCACACAGTGAAAAGCCATTGAGAGATCACAAAATATCCCAGTGGGTGATGTTCGGTTATTCAAAGAATGTAATACCTGATCAGTGAGAGCACATACAGCATTTTCTGCTGAAAATCCTTTCTGAAAACCACACTCTTTCTAGAATTTTGTGTGTGCAATCATTTATTTGAACTTGTGTATTGCTTTCATTTATCGGTTAGACATTACTAAATTAATTTAGTAAACCATATTAAATATTTCAGGAAGACCAGTAACAGTGCCATTCATGATTTAAATAATGAAAACATGATGGAGGAGACACAATACCTATAAGTAAACAAACGAGAGTAATATTTTTTTAATTAGCATTGTACAAATCGCCAGTTACTAATTTTGTCCGATTATTCGATTGCAGTCTAACTGCGAAAAGACGCAAGAGAGGCAAAAAATCACACAAGCAAATATCACCAAACATATTCATGCACTCAAATGCATAAAGCACCTGTAAAAGAAAATAAATCGTTGAAACGCGCTGTGATAAGCGGCAAAAAGTAAGTAACTGGTGCTCTTTTCATTATTTAAATCATGAATGACACAGTTTCTGGCTATCCTGAAACGTCTAGAGAGCCAGTGTCTGTCGTCACTCACTTCCTGATGAATTTCCCTTCTTGCATTGAGAACTGCATATACTCGCCTCGGGGCCGAACGGTCGGTTGGTACCAGCAGATTCTCGCTGATTGGGGTGACTTGCTCCGCTTTCCCATTGGCTGTAGGTACTATTAGTTTGTAACAGAACAACTTGCTCGGTGAGCTGGGTGATCGGCACTTGCAATGAGGCGGGGGTGTTATCTGTCTGAGGCTGTGCGCAAACTGAGGCGATGCATTCGAAGAGATACATCTCCACCGTGCGATTTGCTGTTTGCGCGAACGAATCAGAATCGCCAGCGTAAACTGTTAGTATATTCTGGACGTCAGGTGGCAGGCATAATAAGCAAATAGTCGGCAGAATGTTTTCTTTGGCACCTACACCATTTTATAACGGGGTTGGTACGGCAACTGATGTGTATGATCTAAAGTAACAAGCAGTCTTGGTTGCAGTGTTAAATTTTCTATTATTTCTCAGTGACGTGTTTCATCTTTATTTAAGCGTCTTCGGATTGGCTGATATTTGGTAGCGGTAGGTATACGGAATACCGCGCATAAAATATCTCACTAGGTAAATGCCGCTTGCCGAAGATTTATAACACTGCATGGTGTCCTTATTCGGTACTTGTCGCAGCCGAGTGCAAACCAAACGGGATCAGGGCAGCTTTCTTATGTCTTCTTGCAGATATTATTTATCCGATATAAACTTTTTGTTTTTAGACTTAAAATTATCTGCTTTACTTCAGATAGGGATCTGAGATTCCTGCAACTTCTACGTGTCCTCTGTACGGCTTCTTTGGCGTACTGTTTTGCTTTCTCTCCTGAAACTATTTTCACCTACTTTTCAAACATATTTATTAAAAATATCTGCTATGCGTAAGCTTTCTTTTACAATGTTCCAGTCCCCTTCAACAGACATACCACAATCTTCTGTGGCTTTATCTGCTGTTTCTCTTCTAACCATTTTCCATAATGATTTTATTTTACCATCTGATCAGTAAATTCCCGACACATTGTGCATAATTCGGATACTCTTTACAATTTTTCTTCATATACAGTGGTACTGTTTATAATACGAAAGTCTTTCAGGGCAGTTACTTGTTCTGGCCATTTCATAGAACTGCATATTTTCGTTGTGAAGTGACTGATTCCTGTAGTCAACCGAAGTTTCTCTAATGACTTCTTGTTATTACTTTTAATTACCTTTTTAGGAGAATACTTTGAAAAGTGCATACAAACGCGTAAGGAATTTGTTGAATATAGATCCACATTAGGCTAATTATAAACTTCACCCCAGACCACATTTTTTAAGCTTCGTCTACAAACTTCAGGTTTCTTTGAGCTTTTCTGAATTGTACACAGGGCTGCGTTTTGCAATGTGACCAACTTTGCGCCGTGATCTAACAATCTATTTACTAAAAGATACATACACATTTCTTCAATTTAGGCTTTTTGAAGGAGACATTTTCTGTAAGTGTACCTCGAGCAACACAGGTAGCAAAATTAAGACTAATAATAAAATACAAGTGACTAGAACATCCATAAGTCGCTTTCCTGTCGTATTCCGTCAAGAATCTTGTATTAAATCACTACAGATTAGTAACTGCTTCTTTCTTTCTGTCTATCTGATGGGCAGCACAATAAACCATCACAATCTTTCATGAAAATTCCTCAATTACCCAGTGGAGACATATTCACTGCAACAGGCACAAGTATTAAATTTTTCAATAGTGACTCAAAAACACATACGTGTTTATTGTCAGCGACACAACATGTATATGGTTCTACACTTCCATAGCTTTATTCCTTTATTCATATTGAAGCTATGCATCTAATTTGTAACCATCTACGTTAAGGTTTCTGTTCGGCAACTGGAAATGTTTATGAGGAATCAAAACTACACGGAAGTATATCTGAAATATCTTATGTATTAATGACTTCGTGTGTGTTTATGCTGGGATATATTCTATTCATACCAAAATTATCTTGTCTCAATGAAAGTTATAGCTGAGTGGTAATTTTGAAACGTGGAGTGGATTATCCTAGTATTATATATTTCGTATTACGGAAAAACTACCTAACTCTGAGCTGTGAAGTTCGCCTTTTTCATTTGAATGTTAATTGAGTAACTGTTTAAATCTCAGATATGTTAGGACCTAAGGTAGATCCAACTGTCATTCTGTAGAGAGAAATATGTCATGACATGTCTTTCAAAGAAAAAACCTTTATATTCAGTCACTAGTACATTGGTAAGGCAGGCACAATCGTAAATATTGCTGTGCAGATCTTGACATTTTCATAACAAGGTTAGTATTTCATGAAAAGGTAGTGCAGATTGAAAGCGAAAAAAAAAGAAAGCGATTATGGCTATAAGTCCCCTCCCCACCTGGTGGCAGGCTATTGTAGAGTATTATTCTCATGCACGGTATTGGAGTTCTTTAATGTTCCCGTTTATCGCACCTCCAATAACTGCGAATACGTTTTCATTCCCCTTTACCTCTTGGAAAATTCCGTTGATAGAATCCTTTGTGTAAATTCCTTAGGAAATCACCTGACAGATGGAGAAATACACCTTAATGTCACCTTTATATTACAAAATTATCGTGGAAAAGTACTTTAATATAACTGATAACTAAAACGTTTATTCACATGGAAATACAGTTCTCGTCGAGAGTTAAGGAAAATATAGGTAGTACTGTACGATATTTAAAAATTAGTACTCATCCAGTGAATATGAGTTACTTGTACGGGTGTACTACGTGTTTATGGAAACATACTCACATATGAAAAAAAGGAGCTGCTATCTGAACGTAATTGATTTTGTGAACCTTAGAAGAGCTCGGATGACATTCTGTTGTATTAGCTGTATGATATTGAGCCGATAGTTCTTACCGTAGGTTCACTTCGAGGAGTATTCTTTAAAAGAAAATACTCATCTGAGGACCGACCCGCACTTTCGTATCCGTTTAATATGAATTTTAGCGTACCGGAAAAAATCGTCTTGTATTTCTGTGAGCGAGGAAAACGCACGAAACCGGCCTTGTGACACCCTGGCCGTATTCAAGAAGAGGGAATCTGTTGTCTCTACTTATGAATACAGAACAGCCAAGAATAATGGCTGGTGCGCTGCGTAGGTTTCCTGTGAGTGACTATACGGATTTCTACTCCGTATGTGTACGGTGTGCTCCGCGGCGACACATTAGATAATTTCGTGGGAAACAACGAGTTGATTGAAACTTCTGGCACAGCTTCTAGACAACTAGAGGTCATTATTAAGCCACCTTGTAACAACAACCTTTATTCCTCCAGAATCCCAAGTGGACACACAACTGTTCAACTCAACTGTTCATTTCCTTTGGTTTCACTTATCCACTGAAACTTTAAAGTTAAGCAAAACACACACACACACACACACACACACACACACACACACACACAGCGAAGACTTTTCCTGTTCAAAAGCATCCTTTGAAATCCTGAGTACCGTAATGTTCTGTTTGCCGATATCTCCGTGTCCTGTTGACTCGTAAACATTGTAGGGTCATTTTGACAGTTTCGCCCATTGAGTATTCTCTTTCACACCCTGCAAGCGAAACCACACTTCGGATGACGGTCCACTTTACCCTACATTATGTTTGCTGAAAATTCGTACCCCTAGATGGCAGAGACACTATTTCATTATCACGTATGCATAACTTCGGGTGCCCTTTATAGTAAGAAAAGCCCTTAAAAGCGAAAATTTCTGATTTCTCAAATAAGGTTCAAAACTACGAGAAAATGTCTGAATATTAACATTCTGTTTCTGCAAGGAATAAAACTACAAATATGTATATATATATAATAAGTAGTCGAGAAAGCTCTTCTAACTTTTTAAATGCGATACTATAGTAGTTGCAATTAATTGTGAGACAAAAAAAGCGCATATTTTCATAGCAGATCAAAGCACAGCATTTTCTGCCTCGCATTTGGTTGTAAGAAACAAACTGTACATTCTTGTTTAAAAATGTATGTACTCTGTATTCACATTAATGTTTATTATTGTATCCTGTACATATTAATTAAATCGGTCAACAGGTTATCGAGTTTTTTGTGAGAAACTTTACCCTGTTACATAGGTACGCAGTGTATATTAAAATATGTGCATATAGCCCAAGTCCATCTGAATGTTCATTAGAGTAATGTGTAATAACTTGAAGTAAATCGGTCAAGGACATTCCTAGATTTTTGGTAACAATGTCTCCCATTTCTATACTGAATGTGTATTTATATATGATGAGACGGCGCTCCAGTAAGTACATAAAAACACGCGTTTCTTTGAATACAACGTTGTGTCAAAGTTTCAAAGAAATCGGTGAAGAATATCCGGAGATTTAAGATTATGGATAAAGTGAACATTAACATTTTTATTTTCATAGATTTATAAAAATGTTTTTGCATGTATATAACGAAGATCGCCCGAGCTGTCAACAAGCTTCGTGTTCCGGGAAATGGGGTAGCCAGGAATCTGATGTGGATGCGCTGGAGGATGGAACAAGGACCTGATAGTTACTGCATCCATAACCCTCCTGTGTCCGCTGAAAAAAGCAAGACAAATATGACAACGTAACAGTAATATTGTATTCATTCAGGACAGACCACCACATAAGTGCGCCAGGAATGTTGCAGTTAGCGTTTCCCGTATCATCTGCGTTTCGGGATGTTGTTCTGGATTTGGGAATGTTACTCGCAAAGGATGGGTGGATTCCCTTCCTGCTGTCCTCCCCCCCCCCCCCCCCGCACCCCTCCCAACCTCTCGCCACAGAATCTGTGTACCCCTTCTGTCTGTGTCTAACGTTATCCCAAGTGTGAGAACGTTTTCGAAGTGTACGTGGTTGCTAAACCAGTGTCAGCATACTCGGGCGTAGAGAACAGCTTAAAAACCACGTCCAGGCCGGATAATCCATCGGACGAAATCGATCCTGAGGCGGCTCGCCACTTTGAATCCCGAAAACGTCGAGCTAACGCGTGCGGCTTTCCAGGAGTGTGGGGGGGGTAATTTTGTGTGTACTTATTTTATTTTCTCTAATTTTGCGTAGGGTGCAAAGTTTTTAAATCACTGCAAGAAGCTTCAACATCAATTTGCTCCTTGGAATTAACGTTTTGTGTTCAGCTGTTTTGTTAAGTGCGCCTGTAGCGACGGAACAGTTGTTAATGCAGGCAGATGCTAAATCTAGGTCTCCAGTGATGATTCTTATACTTGTAACTTAAATTTTCCAGGAATCTTTTTATCTTAGGTGCCTTGCTCAGATGGCTCATCCGAGGAACGTTATATAAAACGAACATACGTTTAGGTGTAATAGTAGCTCTCAGGACGAGAGGCAGATCTTAAACACTTATAAACATATTCTGTCTTCATTTAAAGAAAGGGAGCTGCGTCAAGAATGGACCTATCGCGCAATAAAATTAAACAAAAGTTAAGTAGAATTATAACTCTGGATTTATAATAATCTTCTTAAGCTGTTATGGTTCACCTCTATAATTATGCCTCGCAAGGAGTCTAAATAGATGCTAGAAAATCTGTCGAACATGGACTTTTTAAGTAACATCCCTTCGTGACTTCGAACAAATGTCAGTCTTGCGTCTGTCAGTCGTCCAGCTGCTTTCATATGTTCATTCCACTTGAGGTCATTCCGAGATGTCACTTTTATATGTTTCATGTTTATTGGGAATAGTATAAACGGACAATAATGGGTCTTTTCGCCTACGTTACATTTATAATTGTTGAGAATCCACTGTAGTTTGATTATATGCAAATCTTCCAGCATTTCGCTATAGTTTCCTATACACAGTGTGATTTACAGTTTCAGATTTTTTATAGCGAAACACTGGCTTCCCTCGGTTCTGACACAGTTGCATCTTTCAAGAGTGGCCTCTAATTTTCCTGCCTAAGAGTTGAAGGGAATGTAGTATGTTTAGTTTCACCGATCTTCCGTTACACTCATTGAAAGAGTAAAGGTTTAAAGTGTAGGTCTAGTTCTCCTCATTTTGCTTACAGAATCTAAAAATTCTAATCTCATCAAAGTCTACAGACAGATGTTTCAGTACTTGTGCACCTAAGTCACTTTTGCTTACACCTGCAACAGTCAAAGTCCTCGTCACCTTTCCCTTGTGTAAACTGGTATCGCAGTATTGTCGAAGACTATGTTCGTTGTGATAGATTGTCTGGTGGCTGATGGTCGACTGCTGAAATAGGTTACAGCAGCACACAATGTGTAAAGAAAAAAGTGGTCTGTAAAGCACTTCAGCAAACGAAAATATACGATATAGTTCGGCTTCGCGACAGGAGATCATTTACCTGAACCTGTCACAACAGTCGGGTATGTAACAAGATCTGTGTTGAGGAATTCAAGAGGAAGGCAGATGCAAGGCTTGGACTTATTGGAAAAATCGCACGTAAACGGATATGTTCAAATGTGTGTGAAAATCTGATGGGACTTAACTGCTAAGGTCATCAGTCCCTAAGATTACACACTACGTAACATAAATTATCCTAAGGACAAACACACACACCCATGCCCGAGGGAAGATTCGAACCTCCGCCGGGACCAGCCGCACAGTCCATGACTGCAGCGCCTAAGACCGCTCGGCTAATCCCGCGCGGCTAAACGGATATCACATGATGAAAGTCTGTATACAGATGTTCATCAGACCAGATGGTGAGTCTCGTTAGACTGCCGGCTCCAGTCTTAGATGGGTTAACGGAAAAGTAAAGATTCCAAGGAGAGCTGCGTGCTTGGTTACGTGGTCGTTTAGCGAGATCGAGGCAGTCGCAGAAATGTATAGGACGTCGAATGGAAGACGCTGCAAGAAAGGCTTTGTCCAGTGCGGACGGCCTTACTAAATACTTCGCGTACCTTGCGTTCCAAAATGAGACAATAAACACGTTACGCCCTCCAACATACATCTCGCGTGGTGACCAAGAAGTTAAAATTAGTGTCCACCAATGGAAAAGGAAAGAGGCAAGACGGTACCGAAACACTATCAACAGCCTCGTACTAGAAACTTATGTTCCAACTAAATAGATAGTTGTAAATTAAGCACATGCCGTTAAACATATCGTTGGCACTTTTGTTTAACCAAAAATTCCTGTTGTATCGTTTGCAGTAAATGTGGTAGAGTAACTTCAGCCGCCTAAAATATAAAACATAAGCTACTTTTAACTACGTGAGAGATAGAAAACCGCGGATGCCTAATGATGTCAAGGTCATTGTAAAAGTCATGTAACAGACACTTATAGTACAATGTTGTTCATAATCAGTTGATTGACAGTTCAGATAGTGTAGCTTTTATGTTTTATAGAATAACTAAAGTATTCACCGTATGAAGATACCAATTTCTTTCGCTCTGTCTCACTTGTTTTCGCAAAGATAGTCTTCCACTAAGCTGGTCATTACTGTCTGTAAAAGGATTGACAATGTGACCGTAAAAGAATTAAGCTATAAGCATCCCTGAGATGAAAAGAGTCACAGATCGATCTGAATACTGAAAACTGGGTCAAAGGCACAGGAAAAGCTTTTTTTTTCCTTTTTTTTTTTAGAATACATTCTTAACGAAACTAGCAGGCAACAGCTTTAAATGTCCACTATCAATGTTCTTTGAAAACGTTAAAGTTTTGTTTACAACATACTTAAAAGTCAGATACAAAATATCGGAAACATAAAGGAAGTTGTAGTAAATTTTCGAATAATCAATGTATGATATACAAGCTATCATGCTACCTAGAAGCACCCGTTAACCCCTGCAGCTTTTACACCCTCTGTACAGGTTTTGGGTGATGTTCCTGGATGTGAGTTTCTGTCTTCAGTGGGTTTCTTTGTTATAAAACAATAGTTGCTGCTGGACGGCCGGTGTGGCCGTGTGGTTCTAGGCGCTTCTGTCTGGAACCGCGTGACCGCTACGGTCGCAGGTTCGAATCCTGCCTCGGGCATGGATGTGTGTGATGTCCTTAGGTTAGTTAGGTTTGAGTAGTTCTAAGTTCTAGGGGACTGATGAAGACAGATGTTAAGTCCCATAGTGGTCAGAGCCATTTGAACCAATAGTTGCTGTTGCTAGTCATTCTATTCGTAAGTACTAGGGGACCTAAGCCAATCCAATCATTTGCACTTTTATAGTTATAAATAATGACAATGTTTGGAATAAATGTTTAAATATCCTTAACTTTGAACACTCCTACAAAAAACACACGAGCGTGTAGTTCATACTCTACATTTAAGAGCACAATAAATTCAGCACAAATGATCATCATCGACTGTCAAAAACCAGTAACCAAACTCATAACTTTTTCCTAAGAGGGAAATACGTTCAAAACTAAGCACTTGTAATGACATAATGGTTGAGGAGACGACATAAGGAAGGTTTTCACAATCACAGTTGGTTCTTTACTAGTTTGACTACCAAATGTTGACGTCCTCGCTCTCTTTGAGTGGAGTACGTTCGAACCGCCAAAATTACGAATTTTGGAAAGCATTTTGTAGCTGGAGCAAAGTAGAGACAGCTATAAAATGCTAAAAGTCAGAAAACGGTGTCGTTCGCGTTTTCTGATCTTTACTCGTTAACAGCCGGTTTTCGACCCTTTGCTCTGACCATATTTAGGTTTTTCCCCGCCTTTATAGCTGCTGGTGGCGGCAGACAGCGATATCCGTGGAACGAAGGATTTCACTGCTGACTTCGGATCTCACTCCGTCTGCCACCACCAGTATCATGGTGAGGAAAAGCCTACAGGTGGTCTGAGGAAGGGACCAAAACCTGTTGCTAACGAACAAAAATCTGAAAACGCGATCGAAACTGTTTTTATTTGATTTTTAACTAAAGTTACTATATGTGCGAGTTCACAGCGTCTACAGTCTTTCCAAGTGAGTCTGTAAAGATACCAACAGGCCTCTGAGCGTTGGTTAGAGCGTCCAAAAAAAAAAAAAAAAAAAAAAAAAAAAAGCGTGTTCCGAGCCTCCTTGGTGGCGAAGACGGCGTGCGATTGGCGGTACTTGATCCCCAGCAGACTTCTCCTATTGGTTAGCTGCGTCGTAACTGCCGTGATTGACGCGGACGCGGTCCTAAATAGCAGCACGGCGGAGGTACACTTGTTCCTGGCTGGCTGCCGGTGACATTAGCGGACGCAGCAAAAGGTTCGTGGCAGAAGCGACATCTCTTGCTGAAGTAGACGCACACTGTGCATTGGTCGGGTGCACGAGAAGGCCTTGTGCAGGTCGCGCTGTCGTATGTGGAGACGGAGGGCCGTGTAGTCGCAGGGGCTGAGCTGGCAACCAAACTGACGGTCGTGTGTTGCCGTGTGGCGTCGGCGCTTCACGGCTCTTACGACACGCTAAGTGTAGTCACTGGAATGAAAGTAGTTGCGGGAGTGAAGAAAAAACATCATTAAAAATGAAACTAATGACTTGAAATAATAGACAATAATTTATTATGCATCCATGTATGTACATTTCAACGCATACAATTTTGAACAATATTCTTTAACGAGCATTACAGTACATCATTGTAAGGAAATTTGGCGAAAGATTGTAAGCTTCGTGTACTTTTAGTTTTTCGTTTTCCTTATGGGATACAAAAATGTTAGTTGATTTTGTTACACTTGAAAAGGCTACATATAACTGTCCGTAAGTAAAGACAGGATTTGATAAACACAATACTTCGCTTTGAAGCGTTTGTCCCTCCGGCTTGTTTATAGGGATTTCTGACGCAATTTTAAAAGGCAAAAATCTTCTTGTCAGTTGAAAAGGCATGCTTATATGAGATAGCTTTAAATGCATCTGTGGTGTTTAAGAGTCTTCCGGGTGTCAATGAGCTGAGTATACTGCATACATGCGACCAGTGCTAAACTTTCACACTTTAGTAGTTGTAAGTAAAGACTGCATTTGGCAAAAAATGTAGTCCTTGAGGTGAAGATAGTGGATGACGATGGCAAATATGCTTGTCATTTCGGAAAGTATATTCGTTTAGAAAGGTCAGCTTCTACGGCGGGCAGATAATGGATTAACAGGGCAGTCACGGTTAGTATCTATGGCAAGGCCGTATACAAATTATCAATTTAATAACTACTTTAAACAAATAAAATGTTATTTGTAATATGGTAATATGAAAAGGAAGTATCTTATTTGTGATTAACAAGTTAGTTTCTTACAATATACGTATGAAGCTATAGGAGGTCTCTTCAAAAAGTAGGGTGACTTTTCAAATTTCGCGGGCAACGTGCATTCGATTATCGACCTTTCTTTTGTTGTGTTGGTACACATGTCCCGACCACATGTTCACAGTTTCAAGTGTACAGCATACTTCGTTTGTTTTTGACAGATGAAAATGTCAGACGTGTTTGTGTGCTCGTCTATTTTCGATTATTATAAAAAATGGAGTAAAGAATTTGCATAATATTTTGTGTGGCAAATGGAATCGAGTGCTCTAAAATACCCGTAATGTTGACGGTGGCATACGGTGAGTCTGCTCTAAGTAAAAAAAATGTTTACAAGTGGTACAAGCTCTTTCAAGATCGCCGATAAGATGCCAATGACGAATCTCGCTCTGGACGCCCCGGAAAATCAACAATATATGATAACATCGATGCTGTGAAGAAAATTGTGTTGCAAAATCGTCGAGTTACGATAAGAGAAGTTGTTGAGGATTATGGCATGCCGGTCTCTCGTGTCGTGCAATTTTTTCGGCTGTTTCGAACATGAGACTTGTCTCAGCGAAGTTTGTTCGAAGTTTTGATCAGAAGAACCGTCGCACGACCATCGCTCTGGAGCTCTTGAATGATGTCAGTGATGGTCCTGATTAGACAAAAGCTCATAACGGTAAAGAAACATGAGTTTACGGTTTTGACGTCGAAACCAAAGCCTGATCGTCCCAATCCAATGGAAGCATTCCGGAGAGCCGAGACCGGAAAGAAACGCCAAGTTCGATCAAATGTCAAAGCCTTCCACACTTATGTTTTCAATTACCGTGGAATGGTGCATTTTTGCCTCAAGGTCGTACGGTCAATAAGGGCTATTACCTTGAAATCATGTGCCGTTTGGGAGAAGCAATACGCAAAAAACGTCCCGAACTGTGGGAAAACAATTCATGGCTTTCGCAGCCCGACAATGCACCTGCTCATTCAACGTTGCGTGTGATAGATTTTTTGGCCAAAACCTACACTACAGTCATTCCTCAGCCACCATATTCACCGGATTTAGCCCCCTACGACTTTTTTCTTTTCCCAAAACTGAACAGACGAAAGTACGTAGATCTTCAACGATCGAGGAAATAAAAACTACATCGCTGGAAGTACTCGAGGTTGTACGAAAAAGTGCTTATGAGAAGTGCTTAGAGGGTTGGAAAAAGCCTTGGCACAAGTGTATTGTATCTGAGGTTGATTACTTTGGAGGGGAAACATGAATATTGATGAATAAATAAATATGTTTTCATAAAAATATAATGTCGCTTTACTTTTTGAATAAACCTGATACATCCTTGATGTCCTGTTGACTATGACCCTTAAATGTCTCTTTTATGCTAAAATTTTCGACAGATAGCAAGTTTTAGAGCACAATTGGTGTGCAATGTCAGAGAACCGTTAAAAACACCTTTCTAACGATACCTCATTCAACCCTGAACGATTAGTATGTATTGGGAAAAGAGATGTTGACACGAGAAACCTGCAAGCCGTATTTTCTGTGTGATCTACAAGGAAGTAGCAGGGACTGTGAAAGACATGCGAGTGTGAATTATCGCTGCAGGAGATGCGATTGTTCCGGATATGTTGACAGCAGTGAGTTAGTCAGGAACCCAGCGTGTACGAAAGTGTCGTAAGACGAGTGGTTCACACTCCGAACATACCCTTCAAAGTATTCACCAGGACAAATGTGAAGGCACATTGGTTTCTTGTTGCTGGCGTTTGGTTTCATTTATTTCAGTTATTGTTTTAATACAGTTTATTTACGGTGTGCAAATGACGGAGCATACATAAAGAATAGGAAGGATGATTAAATTTCTCCAGAAAATTTTAATGATTTTGCCACTAACAAACATTTCTTTGCGATCGTCAGATGTTGTCATGAATATCCAACCATTTGCTGAAAAATGAAATCACAATGAAACCTAAACCTTCAGTTGCTTACAGGAGTTGAAAAGTATCAACGGGGACAGTTGAAAACATGTGCCCCGACTGGGACCTCTTGCTTACTTGGCAGACGCTCTATCCGCCTGAGCCACTGAGAGCACAGAGGGCAGTGCGGCTGCCGGAACTTATCTCTGGCACGCTGTCTGTGTGACCCACATTTCCAATTTATTGTCAACACACTACATTTTTAGTGCCCCTGCCCACTGCACTCATTACTCGCGGCAGTCAATCTACTGATTCCCGTAAGAGTTCGGGCAATGTGAGTGCATCTGCACTAAAGAAGATCACTGGCCGGTAAGCCTTATCTATACAATCTATACGAAGATGGAATCTGTTCTTGAGACATGTCCAAAAGAACAGATACCATTGGTGATCTTGCAGCTCTCGAAGAATGAAATTACATTGAAATCCAGACCCTTAGCTGCTTACAGGCATTGATAAATATCAAAGGGGAGAGTTGAAAATGTGTGCTCCGATCGGGACTCGAACCCGGGATCTTATGATTACATGGCAGACGCTCTATCCGGCCCAGCCACCGAGGACACAGAGGATTGTGCGACTGCAGAGACATCTCTGACACGCTCCCCTTGGACCCAAATTTCCAACTTACTGTCCACACACTACATCCATAGTGCCCCTGCCCACTATACTCATAACTCGCGACAGTGACATGCCCGAAAGAAGAGATTCCATTTTCGTATACATATATTTGCTGAATAGTTTTATAGGTAAATCAAGTTACGGAAGTCTACAGGCTTTCGTGGTTGCTATCACTGAAGTTAAAATCTTCTGGGTTGTTAGGCAGCGTCATATTTCCTTTAAACGATCTAAGTTTCGAACCCCTGCTGGGATGTTCTTCAGGATCCTGTGCTGTCCACTGTTGATTGAAAACTGTATGAGATCTGTGTCACGTTTGCTTATAAAACGGAGAGTTCCCACACGTGTGCTGGTGAAGTGGAATTATTTGGTAAAAGTCTTGTGCGCCATCGCAACTAGTTAGGAAGGTATTTTTCCCGCACTTGTGGCGGGGAAGAGTTTGGTTGAAATTCTTCCTGTTGCTGTCGGTGCCCCATCACTATCGGCTAGAAGTGAAACGGGCAGAGCAAGAAATGGAGAGTGTATATCCACAATGCTATTGTTAGTACAAGTGGCTGCTGGGGCGTTGTTTGTATTTATCGCACGTCGCGGCCGCGTACTCATTTCCTTGATGGTGGGGAGCCACGAAGACGGAAGCCTATAATCGTCCTCTATATTGAAGTTACATGCTTTCTTAGACATTTCAGTCACTTCTCGGACTTTTCTTCTACAAATGTTGGTTTCCTCAGCCAGAATATGTACGTTATTGAGAGTCACGTTATGGTCACAGTTCCCGTGATATTCGGCTACCAACGTTTCACAGTTTGCTTTAGTCGCGTGTGGCACTCGTGTTTCTTAATACAGTCTATAAAAGTCCTTCCCACCTCGATTATATACACTTTTGCCTAGCCAAACGTCATTTCACTGACGCCCCTGTGACAATTTCTCCATTGATAGAGCTTTTAAGCGAAATATTAATTATGCTAACAAAGACGCCTAGAAGCAGCCTTGTGTGCTTCGTTACGTTTGTTTGTGAAGCCACTGACCGCATAACCTGAATTATAAGGTTCAAAATGGTTCAAATGGCTCTGAGCACTATGGGACTTAACTTCTAAGGTCATCAGTCCCCTAGAACTTAGAACTACACTTAAACCTAACTAACCTAAGGACATCACACACATCCATGCCCGAGGCAGGATTCGAACCTGCGACCGTAGCGGTCACGCGGTTCCAGACTGTAGCGCCTTTAACCGCTTGGCCACTGAATTATAAGGAAAAATGGTGTTAAGACCTCTTTCTTCAGTCAAACCAAACACTTTTTTCGACGAAAAACGGATGAACCTGATTGCCTCCACACTGCGGATGTGTATAAAATGACGTGTGGCTGCGCCAAAGTATATATCGGCGAAACTGGAATGACAGTCACAGAACGTGTTAAGGAACACGAAAGCCATACGCGGCTGAAACGAAGTGCAAAGTCGGCGCTGGTGGAACATCAAGAGAACTGTGGCCTCAACGTGGATTTCAGTGACGTATGTATGCTGGTTAAGGAAACCAACATTTATAGAAGGAAAGTCCGAAAAGCGATTGAAATTTCACAGAACGTATGTAACAGCAATAAGAATGAGGCTAAAGGATTCCAGCCATCAAGGAAGTGAATACGCAGCCGCGGTAGGCGAGCAATGGCAGCCACCTCTGCGGATCACCATATTCTGGGTAAAGATTCTCCTTCTCATGCTCTGCCCTTTTCGCTACTAGCCAATGTAGCTGGCCCACCAATAATGGCACGAAGAAATTTTATCAATAATCCCACTTCTCCAGCACACTCGCAGGAAAACCTCCATTTACAAATGAACGCGTCACTGATCTCTTACAGTGTTCAATCAGCAATGGACACCACAAGATCCTAAAGACACTCCCAGTAGAGGGGTCAACACGTCAACAGCTTAGAAGAAATGAGACACGGCGTAAAAACCGAGAATATTTAACTTCAACAAAGGAAGATAATTCACTCATCTTGATATCAGATGAATGACTTCCAGTGAGATAACATTTTCTTTGTTACGAAATGTGGTAGAACCTTTGATTATTCTAAGGCACACGCACGTCATTTCGCCTTATAGCTTCGGCGTAAGTTTCTTGGCAATTAATGTAAACGTACGGGTGGTGGGCCATGTCACATGTCACTGAATTTGCCTCATCCAGAACTGCTGCTTGTCAGCAAAAAGTACCAGAGTTCTTCGAAAAAGCAAAGATTGTGCCTGTATCTCGGTTGCAAGTACGGTTGCGAAAACGGTTTTCTGTTTGTTTCATGAGCCAATGGTCACTTGACTACTAGTTGAAATAACTGTAGCGGGTCAAAAGCAGTTTTAGTTGAAAACGTTACGTGGACTAATCTGTATAATATAAGAAAACAATCCCTCATTTCAGCGAACTTTCGCAAATCATCTACTGCATTGCAGGTTCATTATTTCTGAGCAATTTCTGTTGATATATTTTGATGTACTTGCTTCATCATTGATTTCCTCCACATGGGTGTCATTTAATTTCAGCAAATGTTATTATACTAAATAATTCCGACAAACAACATTGTCTACTCCAAAGGTGACCGTTTTTATCGACATTCATCTAAAAATTAAGATTCTTAAATTTCTCGCTAGTGTTTCCCTCCCAATCTGGTTAATATTTTATAACAAACCGCTCTATTTTCAAGAAAAAAATATTTGTAAGTAAAAGAAAATAATTTCTCAATCCAGGTGACACGAGAGAGGTTATTAGTGAATAATGGTATCATACTAAAAAGTCTCAGTGGTAATCACATTCTTTATTCTGCAGAATTCTCACTCTAGGACGTCTTGCTCGGAACGTTCCGTTCGCTAAATAAAGCATTCCTGGCTTTCTTTCTTGTCTAAACATTTAACAACCAGACGGTATCAGATGCCCTCATTTTTTACATTAGTAATCTCTGATTTAAGTGCGTAATGTAAGCTTCTCGCCTGTAGAATCCCACATTAGTGTTGACGAAATGGCTGAGGCGAGGTGTTTCTACCACATTTAATCAGTGGGTAACTACTGATTACTGTGCAATTGTGCAGCTTCACGCCTTTTGTGTCGATACGAAATTAAGAGGTGTCACTGAGCAAGGGACAAGAAAATTCAGTCACTTTAAAAATGTAAATTACAACCTGAAAATAGGCTAAAATTGTTGAAACAGTGAATTAAAGACAAATAATTTCGAAAAAAAGATTTCTTTGAACTGAGAGAAGTACAATGCACAAATTATAATCACAGTAAATGCACTCACATCAGGGAAAATCAAAGGAAAAGGTTTGGAACAAATCGGTGGGTGTAACTGAAGTCTTTATTCAAAAGTAGTCACCAGAGGCCTGATCACAACTATCCCACTGTTTCACGAGCCGAAGGATTCCCTGTTCCCAGAATTCTTGTGGCTGTGACAGGAGGGAGTCCTCCATCATGCTCTCCTGTTCGTTGTTCGAGTTGAAGCGCTTCTCTTCGAATTAGTTTTTCCCAGGACAAACATATGACAGTCGCAGAACAACCTGTCAAGGCTGTAGAGGGATGGTCAGGCTGCTCACACTTGAACTTGTCCATTACACTCTGTGTGACCTGGGAGACGGGAGGACGCGTGTTATCGTAGTGCAGAATCACTCTCTCCGTGAGTAGCCTAGGCCGTATTCTCTTGATGGACTTGCGTGGGCTAAGGAATGTCTCTCAGCGCACGTCACTGTTAATGGTGTTTCCGGGCTCGAGGAATTCGATGAGTATCGGACCTCGGACGGCGAAAAAGGCACAGTTTTGAATTTTTTAGAGGGAGATGACGATGCATTGCTAGCTGTCTCACTATGTTATCTCAAAAGGCCACATGCAAACGTCAGCCAGTTTTGTTGTTACGACGTTTCGTACATTTTCATTTGAACATTTCTTGAAGATGTGGAATAATTTTACATGCAGAAAATTAGTGACGATAGGTGCGACGAATAGTATAGATGCAGCAGTCAGGGCGAACAGGCTTAGACGGTGGGGTCATGTTACACGCATGGGAGAAGCAAGGTTACCCAAGAGACTCATAGGTTCAGCAGACCAAGAAGAAGGTACCTGGATTCGGGTAAGAATGATTTTGAAGTAATAGGCTTAACATCAGAAGAGGCACCTATGTTAGCACTGAATAGGGGATCATGTAGGAATTTGATAAGAGGGACTTCACGACAGTGAAGTAGAACGAGCCGGCCGGAGTGGCCGAGCGTTTCTAGGCGCTACAGTCTGGAACCGCGAGACCGCTACGGTCGCAGGTTCGAATCCTGTCTCGGGCATGTATGTGTGTGATGTCCTTAGGTTAGTTAGGTTTAAGTAGTTCTAAGTTCTAGGGGACTGATGACCTCAGAAGTTAAGTTCCATAGGGCTCAGAGCCATTTGAACCATTTGAAGTAGAACGAAAAACCAGTCCAAGCTGCAATTTTTTGCTTTTCATTCATTCGAAGACTAATTTGGGGCCTAGACCCATTTTCAAATCATCATAACAAAGTCGGAAATGTTATTTCCGATGATGTCAAAAAATCTGCAATGAACATTTACAGTTCCGTACGCACACGACAGTGAATACTTCAGTACCTTCGAAATACTGAAATGCCGAAGAGAGTGTTACTAGTTTGTAACGACTACTACTACTTCATTTAACTTTTTATCGTTTTTTTTTTTGTTTTAACTGTTATGTCTTATGTGTCAAACCGCGCCTAGTAACTTTAGAGACCTTGTTACAACCCTGAAATGCTACAAGTCATAAAAATCTAGAAATGACACTCAAGCACTAATTATGCTCACTTTTAAGCAAACCGTTAATCATTGATGAATAACTATAATGTTTGATTTTAAAAATGTGTAGTGTACTAAGATACGTTAAAACTATTTCGAGGGCTATCGGGATTTTGCGAAGCGTGTAGTGGATATTATTGAGATATTTGTCAAAACAGTTTTCATTAACACCTCAGTGCTTGCACGAGTTATCCTGCCAGTGTTGAGTACTGGGTCGGGCGCCATTACAGCCTACGTTGAGAAAATACGTCTGATAAAAACATTAAATAAAGAAGAAAACAAACACCAGACCTTAAAAAAAAAACTACATGTATGGATCATAATTGAAATGTCATTGGCTCTACTTGGTATGAAACTTCACATGTTTACCTTAGTGGAAAACAAGATGATTCAAGCTAGCACAATTTCAAGACATTTTGTAGTCTTTTCACAACGAAATGTAATCATCATCATCATCATTTAAGATTGATTATGCCTTTCAGCGTTCACTCTGGAGCACAGTCCCCCTTATAAAATTCCTACATGATCCCCTATTCAGTGCTAAAATAGGTGCCTCTTCTGATGTTAAGCCTATTACTTCAAAATCATTCTTAACTGAATCCAGGTACCTTCTTCTTGGTCTACCCCGACTCCTCCTACCCTCTACTGCTGAACCCATGAGTCTCTTGGGTAACCTTGCTTCTCCCATGCGTGTAACATGACCCCACCGTCTAAGCCTGTTCGTCCTGACTGCTACATCTAAAGAGTTTATTCCCAGTTTTTCTTTGATTTCCTCATTGTGGACACCCTCCTGCCATTGTTCCCATCTACTAGTATCTGTAATCATCGTAGCTACTTTCATATCCGAAATGTAAGGAAGTATAATATAATACAATCTACATCTTTAACATTTTCAAGGTACAATTCCAAGAAATTAAGTCAGGTAACCGTGAATACATTAACATTTCGATCATTTTTTAGTTAAATCAATCTAATGACTCTCCTATCAACTGAAACTGTATTGTTCAAGAGGCCTTTTGAAGTCTCAAACATCTGCTACATATGTATATACGGCCTGCACATATATATATCTGTCCTACCAGTTGTTACACTTCCAGTTTTTTTACTGCATTGATATAATAGTAATAGGCAACAGGAAAACGACAAGCCACATTAACATTATGCTGTGTGGCCAGTTAAAATTTATATTGCACCACGATTTTTCTGTTTCTCAAATATTAGACAAAACGTAACAAGACAAAAGGAAATGAAGACAATCTAGGAAATACGAACGCGACGACGACGTGTGGAAGCTTGTCTCTGGCCGTGAGTCGTGTTCGGAAAACCAAAGCGGTCAAGGCGACCGCTCGCGTACGGCGAGGAATCTGTGATCGAGTCCCGGTAGGGCACAAATTCTCATTGTCATTTTATTGCAGAGTTGGTGATTTATAGTCGCAACAGCGAATACTATTCGTGTGATTCAGATCTAGAAAATGATCAGTCCATAGTAATTTACACTGATACTATGTTACTTTTAACACAACTAACATATTGTTCAAAAATATGTAGATACAACTACTATATCCGATAGTCCTGTCGTACTTCAACAGCAATGAAAACTTTCTTGCCCTACTGCAACGCACAAATGAATGAGCACTAATCAGCCAACACATTGCAATATTTTCATGTTCCAGCTGGTGCTATCATCATCATCATACTTGCTGAACTTGTTCAGCGAGCAACGTTAATATTTTATAGTCTCAAGAATCTTGCAGCCGAGGAAATAATAAAAAATGGCTCATTACTGCAATCAAGCACATTTTAATTCCTTGAATAATAATTTATTACGCCATAAACGCTTAAACATAAGTAAAATATTCATGTTACCATTCCGGCAAATAACTGCTATCTTCAGAAGCGATAAAATCCATTACGGAGCTTCATAGAGGTGTGTAAGAAAAATAGTTAGGCAGTTCGAGCATCATGCAGTAGGCTTAAATAACCGGTGGTTATAATTAAGCTGAAGATGTTTCGAGAGTTGTACTGCAAGCTTTATATATTGCAGTACGCTGAACATCGTAGGGTGTTCGTTAATTGTTGCGCTCCCGAAGTACGCTGAAAACAATAATAGTTCCACTTTCTGCCACCAGGTGAAAAAGTGGCACTGCAAGTAGTCAGAATGTGGCGTGGGTGTATGAAAAGGGGAGAAACGATGAGATACACGATAACAGTGATTCTGGCGCGCTTATTATTATACGTATAGGAACAAGTTAGAACAACAAGTGTTCAATTTGGTCTCCTAACTCACCAGCCAAACAGAAGGAGCTTGTGAAACCATACCAAACAGTCACATAAGCTGAGAGAAGCGAATGTTCCTGTACAACATCTGGCACGGACGAACTCCATATGCGACAGTTCTGTGCATTCACGGCACTGTGTAGACTGAATTTTGCCTCGCCCGTCCAAAGAATATTCCCCTGCTACATGTTATCCATCACCATGTGTGTGAAATATGATGAATCAAGCCACGCCACTGTAGCCTATCTTGGGCTTTATTTGGTTCACATACTGAATGTTGTAGTGACACCAGCCTAAAATGCACCGCAAAATCTTTTTAAGTGTTGACCAGGGTAGAGACCCCGTGACACAGCTTGAGCAATAGCTGCAGACTTTGAGGCGTGTGCTGCTCGTTAGGTTGTAGCTCCAGCAAATTCATAAACAACTGCCATGGGAATGGGCCGCCTTCATTGCTCTCCTGCACTACCTAATTCACCTGTTTCTTAAAATTTCTTGGTCATGTTCTTTTGCCCATTTATTGACATGGAGCCTCTTCGCTGTTGTTTCTGTCGGCACTGCAACGCTGCTCTTACTGCCGTTGTGATAAAACAACTTTACCACCAGTGTACGGTCTTCTCTGCCAATGAGTTTCGTATGCTAAACCCTTTACTTTAACATTTACATAATATATATGGTCACACAGTAAAAAATGAATCAATAATGTGATCTAATAAACATATTATACATATGTTTACGAAAGTCGCATGATCTTAGTTGACAATGTTTCAGTTTTTTTTTCTAAAAGAAAAACTCTCTGCTTAACACCTCGTTTCGGAATTCACTGCAGATCATCACTGCTCATTAGGAACGTCTGGCTGCGGCTCTAAATCACTACTGTCTGGCCACGAGTGGTTCACAAGTGCTCTCCTCGTATTACGCACCAAAGCAAAAATAGGCGCAAAAGTGGAAGGCGTTATATTTTCCTTACTTAAGTGCTGTAAGCCCTCGTTCAGAAGCAGTATTACGATTCCTTAGATAAGCTTAGCTTCTTTTACATTTACAATTTCAACTTGTAACAAGCAGATATAGTAGACAAGCTGCCAACGTAACATCAGTCAAATAATTAAGGAAAATTAGAGATTTGTGGTAAGTTCTATGGGACCAAACTGCTGAGGTCATCGGTCCCTAGGCTTACACACTACTTAATTTAACTTAAACTAACTTACGCTATGGACAACACACACAAGCGCGCACACACACACACACACACACACACACACACACACACACACACACACGCCAAAGGGAGAACTCGAACCTCCGACGGGGGCAGCCGCACGAACCGTGGCAAGGCGTCTGAGACCACACAGCTACACTGCGTGGCAGTTAAATAATTACTTTAGTAGCAGCAACAGTATTAGGGTAGTAGTAGTAGTAGTAGTAGTAGTAGCTGTAATCATCCATGTAGAAAGCATCTGCATAGCACGTAATGGGTATGATAATACAGTGAAAGAAAATGAAGTCGCATTTAAAACATTGCGCTGCTGCGTTACAAGCTGGCTGCACGATGTCTCTGCTCGAGCTGTGTAAATCAGCTCGTTCTGTTCGTCGACTACATTGGAACCGCACGGCTACCACGCGCGGCAGTTAAGTAAATACAATAGTAGCAGCAGTAGTAGCGGTAGCAGTAGTAGTAGTAGTAGCTGTAACCATCCATGTAGAAAGCATCTACATAGTGCGCAATGGGTAAGATAATACAGTGAAAGTAAATAAAGTCACTTGTAAAACATTGCGCTACTGTGTTACAAGCTGGCTGCACGATGTGTCTGCTCGAGCTGTGAAAATCAGTTCGTTCTGTTCGTCGACAACATTCGGAAGGTCGTAGATATCGGCGCGGCGTCTAAGCTGATGTGTTCTTTGACTTCTGGTAGCATTAGAAATAGTTCCGCACTGACACAGTGGACAATATACAAGCACACAGAGTATCGGGACAGCTTTGTCACAGGATTCAGACTTCCTTCAAGACAGCGTAATTGTTCGTAAAATGGCGTAATCGTCATATTAAATTTAACTTCGAGAGCACCCCACGAGAGTGTCGTGAGACGCTTTTGATCACGATATTTGCAAATGACAAGATGGGTAATGTCAGACGAGAAGTCACGTTATGGTGGACGCTCGCCGCTGCAAGTGGACGTGCTACAGCTGTTCTCTCCCACGCATCCTCCCTCCCCCCTCCCCCCCCCCCCCCCCCCACCCCCGACCCACCGTTCGATGGGCTTAAATTCAGGGAACGGGCACCCCGATCCATTCACGTAGTATCTTCTTGTTCCTCCTGGCGCATTGTCATCCACAAAAACGAATTCAGAGCCGAATTCACCCCTGAAGAGATGCACATAGGGAAGCAGTACAGTGTCACAATAACGTTGACTGGTGAGCGATGCATCATAATGCCTTCCCACACCATAACACCTAGACCACCAAAACGATCATGTTCGAGAATATTCCTGCCTGCATTACGTGTTTACACCTTTCGCCATATGAGGGTACGTCCAGAAAACCTATTTAGAATGAATCTGCCCTCGTCCCAGAAGAACACGCAACACCTCTCCTCACTAGACCAGACACTATGGTCTTGTTAAAATTCATGGTGAACCTTCAGCTGTCCTTTATTTTGCACAATTCGCTTCGCTACTAGTTTCGGCCAAATGACCATTATCAAGCATAAGCTGACATGAACGGCTGGAAATTGGTACCATAGTAAGTGTAATTCGCACTTTGGAGCCCACAATAACAGAAACATTTCTTACGAAAATAGTTATGTACAAATTTTCAGCCGTTCATATAAGATTAGGCTTGACAATGGTCATATGACCAAACCTAGTAGCGAACGGAATTGTGCAGAATAAAGGACAACTGAAGGTCCACCATGAACTTTAACAATTATTTGGCGGCTGAATATCCCCATCTTCAAACGTACATGACACTGTCGCAGACGTTTCCGCAGCGGAACACAGCGTGCTGGTCGTCGGGCAAAGACACCACCCCCATACAGTCGTAGTGCCACGGTGGAACTTGATAATGCGAACTTTGCACTCCTTGTGTGGAATTGCACGTGCTGTATGACGTGTCCCTTTTCCCCTGTTCCACAATAGAGCAGTCATCTGATGTAGTTGACCGTGGTGGACCACCTCCCGTACTTCGTGCATCAGTGCCTGTGGTCTGGAAAGCTCCCCATGCCCATGAAACAATTCTTTGAGAAATACCGTACTCCTGGGCTACACTCGTCGCAATTCTTCCTTCCTCCTGTTTCGCGATGATTCTTCCTCGTGTGAACTCATGTCGTCTCCGGGCAATGTTCTAATGAACACCACCTCCCTAATTGCAACTCACCGTCTTTTCCCGTTCCTTCAACTGCTTCTCGTTGCGGGGGCAGCCACATTTGGCGCTACCATCACTCTGGCCTCATGCCATATGAGTCATAATTCCTGTGCAGGACTGGCAAACCTCTGGCAACATCCTTCCGCATTCTCGTTTATCTACACCGAGTAGTTAATGTGTTATATTAGGACCGGTAACAGTAAGTCATGCAACACAATTTTCTTTGAAAGGAGGTTTTTATTCAGAATTGCAATACACCATAGTACTTACCACACTTTTGGCTACGAAACCCTATTTATCAAGACAATCTCCGTTCAATGTGGCTGCCTTACGCCACCTTTCTCGGAGAGCCTGTATGTCTTCGTGGAACCAGACTAATGGTCGCCGTCGGAACCAACGTCTTGATGCATCATATACTTCCCCATCATCCACGGTCTGCTTCCCGAGGACTGCATCCTTCATGGAGATGGAAGGTGCGAGATTCAGGCTGTAGTGGGATGAGGAAGAACAGTACAAAAAAAATGGTTCTGAGCACTATGGGACTTAACATCTGAGGTCATCAGTCCCCTAGAACTTAGAACTACTTAAACCTAACTAACCTAAGGACATTACACACATCCATGCCCGAGGCAGGATTCAAACCTGCGACCGTAGCAGCACCGCGGTTCCGGACTGAAGCGCCTAGAACCGAACGGCCACACCGGCCGGCAGAACGGTACAATGAAGTTTTGAGAGCTCCTCTCGGATTCTCAGACTTATTTGAGAACCAGCGTTGGCATGATGACGGAGAAGTTCGTTTCCATTTCTATGACGACGAGCACGCTAATGTCGTTTCTTCATTTTACTGGGGGCAGCACAATACCATCGTTCATCGTTGCACCACGAGGGAAGACATGAAGCACAAAAAGCCATTCATAGTCCCAGATGACAGTCGTAATGAGTTTTCCCGGCTGAGGGTGCTGCTTTGAATTTTTTCTTCGGACGTGAAGTGATGAAGCCCCGCCTCATGGATTACCATTTGGTTTCCGTTTCTAACAACCCTACCACAACAAAGATCAAAATTTAATGATTGTGGTGTTGCTCACGCTGCTAAATACTGCATTTTCGGGAAACAAGTCATATTATGTGGCAGGTGTCATTAGAGCACAGTTAATAGTCATTTCATGTAATAATGAATAAACTAGGCAATCATCTTTTCGTGTTTCCCAAGCTGGTCTCATTGTAAAATCATGACTCAATCGTCGAAAATCTAGGTGGTGGTGATTCCAAGCTCGAATGCAAAGAGGCCTAGGTTTTATTCTGCTATATTGAAAAGTTTTGTAGATGCGCTTCACAAACCATTCTTGAAGATTAAACCCTGCCAAGTTAGCACAATGGTGATGTAAAAAAATAATCAGCACTCCGAATTTAAGTTACACTTCTTTTTTATTTCTTTTGTTGCGATAGCACGTAACACACAAAACATCACTTCACAATACAAAAAATACTTGAAAACATCTTCCTCACTGTTAAAGTTCACATTTTATAAGCTGATTACAATTTACGTCTTTCCAACATGACGTTCAAGACTTGACCTTTTTCAAGGTCCGACACTCTAACAGCTAACTAATAATCGCTTACGCGCCCAAAAATCAGTGTTACAAGTACGTCAAAGATCATAGTGAAAAAAGAAAGAATACGCATAAGAATAATATCAATGCAACATAAACATATCGATGTATCAGAAGTACCTCCACATTAATGAAATCAAATCTGAATGTTATTTCAGAAATATGTTAACTACTTTATAGAAACACATTAGAATATTGCTAGTATCGAGAGGTTCAGGTGAGCTGCCGTAATGGTTACGTAATTAAAGTACCATTACACGTTCGAGGTGATGAACCAATGTTTCTTTGTCTGTGATAATGTTCGACAAAATATTGTAATCGTCAGTCTCGAACCGCACAAGTAACTTCGCAAAGATGGTCCTCCTTTATTGCGGCTTGGATCCAACCTTCGAGTACCCACAACTACTGGACGAGTGTGTCAGCACTACCAACACAGAAGTCAAATTATGCAGCGATAAGTTTGATTGTGATCCGTTCATCACGTAGAATGAGAGTGTCCACACGTTCCACCCTTGCGGGAGCCACGGCTTTGTGTGGCCGGCTGGCAAGCGGCACATCGGACAGGTTTGCACGACAGCGTTGCGACGATGACAGACGCCTCGCTCAAGTACTCACTGTCAGGTTTCCGCAGACATTCTGCAAGCGCCTATGAATATCTGCGACGCTTCGGTTTTCCCCCCAACAGAAACTCAGCGGCAGCTCTCCGTTTGAAACACACCTCCGTTACAGACGCAATTTTGAAGGCTACGTGTAGTGTCACCACCTATCGGAACGTCCTGAAACTGCAGAGGGTAAAGCGGGCATATTCGACGATGTCTCACAAAAACTTCCGCATGTTTTCAACCAATATTGGCCGAGGATACAACATGTTGCATCACTTCTTGTACGCCCATCTACTCTATGTAGCTCGTTCATGAATTTTGCAGAAATGTGTATATTCGAGCTAATACACTACTGGCCATTTAAATTGCTACGCCGCGAAGATGACGTGCTACAGACGCAAAATTTAACCGATAGGAAGAAGATGCTGTGATGTGCAGATTATTGGCTATTCAGGCCACACAAGGTTGGCGCCGGTGGCGACACCTACAACTTGCTGACATGAGGAAAGTTTACAACAGATTTCTCATACACAAACAGCAGTTGATCGGCGCTACCTGGTGAAACGTTGTTGTGATGCCTCGTGCAAGGAGGCCATACTGGCGTATCACCCGGCGTGATGGGATGCGGTGCCATTGGTTACACGTCTCGGTCACCTCTTGTTCACATTGACGCCACTTTGAATAGTGGACGTTACCTTTCAGACATGTTACGACCCGTGGCTCTACCCTTCGTTCGATCCCAGCGAAATCCTACATTTCAGCAGGATAATGCACGACCGTTTGTTGCAGGTCCTGTACAGGCCTTTCTGGCTACAGAAAATTTTCGATTACTGCTCTGGCCAGCACATTCTCCACATCTCTCAGCAATTGAAACCGTCTGGCCAATGGTGGCCGAGCAACTGGCTCGTCACAATACGCCAGTCACTAATCTTGATGAACTGTGGTATCGTGTTGAAGCTGCATGGGCAGCTGTACCTGTACACGCCATCCAAGCTCTGTTTGACTCAATGCTCAGGCGTATCAAGGCCGTTATTACGGTCAGAGGTGGTTGTTCTGGGTACTGATTTCTCAGGATCTATGCACCAAAATGTGTGAAAATGTAATCACATGTCAGTTCTAGTATAATATGTTTGTCCTATGAATACCCGTTTATCATCTGCATTTCTTCTTGGTGTAGCAATTTTAATGGCCAGTAATGTATATGGAGGCTTAACAAAAGCCGCTTATGCCACGCATTATTCGCAAATGGAGCAAAAATTGTGGGCAGTAACTGTATTAGCAGAAGTGTCGTCTGTCACACAGCTGTCGGCCGTTGTGGCCTATCGGTTATAGGCGCTTCAGTCCGGAACCTCGCTGCTGCTATGGTCGCTGGTTCGAATCCTGCCTCGGGCATGAATGTGTGTGATGTCCTTAGGTTAGTTAGGCTTAAGTAGTTCTAAGTCTAGGGTACTGACGACTTCAGATGTGAAGTCCCATAGTGATCAGAGCCATTTAAAACATTTTTTGTCACACAGCTTCGCTTACGTACGATTGATGTTAAATGTAGTGGGTTTATATAAGCATCTTTATCTTTCACTTGGTCGTAGTGCTGGTCTGAAACATGTTAATTTTCAATTCATACAGAAATCGATATCTCGAATTAGCCGATATTAACCACAATATTTCGAGCCTTAATCTGCAGCTTAAAAACACTACATTCTCCAATAGATCCCTACCTCTCGCTTCGTGTTTGTCTTCGTACGCTACTCCATACCTCCGGTCCTTTACGGTTGCGATGAAACCCCCCCCCCCCCCCCCCCCCCCCGGTTAGTGGCAGCCAGTGCGAAGTTGCTCGCCGAACGTGCCTAGTGCCATGAGCTGTCGGATGTGTGCCGCTACTCCACCGCCCTTCCGCCTCGAACGTCACGTGTGGGAGTAACCGCTCGCCTGAAAAATATTCAATTCCATCCGGTGCGCTCCAACAGTTTCGAATGCAATATAGGACGACGAGCTAGCGCCCGGCTATCGCGGCCAATCCGCTTTGCAATTAATATGGCCGCCCCAGTAAACTGACCCGTCCGAGAGCGCACGCGCGGCCGCGTCACAATCGGATCTCGAATAAGTATTAACCCCGCCACACCGCAATTTGCTGATCCGCCTATCTCGGCTGCGAGCTTTCCGTAGACTCGGCCGATCCACAACCGTGCAGAATCTATCCGGAAAATTTTATTCACGCTTGGATTTCCACAATACAGATTCCAAAGCAGGAACTCTTATTTGCTTGGATGTCCTTTGGATCGATAATCATTTACAATTTCGCTTGCGTATATTTTCCCGTCTGTCCACAAAGATCACAGCCGAGGGGGTGTAGATTCGTGATGTCTATTCTGCTGCGGAGATAAGTTTTACACCCAAAAATTTTCAAAACGACTGCAGCCAGTAGCCTTTCGCGGAAGTAGATGATTTATTTCGCATTTCCAGTTTCAAGTGGCCTAGAAGCTTATCAGCAGAAAGCAGAGTTCTTTGTACGAGGGCATCCTGAAAAGTAATGTCCCCGAATTTTCAATGTGAGAATTCTTAAATCTTTCTGAATATAACAACGTTGTTATCCTTTTCATTCGTGAAATAAAAAAAAATTAACAGCAATTGTATCTTTTCATAATTTCTAGCAGAGAAATTAACAAGCATGACATGGTTTGTCACCATACATAAATACACTCCGCATTTCACGCGCATATGTCATCTTGAAATTGTAGCAAGTTTCCTACATTTTGCGACATTCCTAACTTCCTGACGTTGTTGCAACACAGCCCTTCCTGGCTTTTTAGTCGCGTTTCCTACATCATCTACATGTTCACCGATAAATGAATTCGCTGTACGAGACGTCCACTTTTCCTAGCTACTAACGCGACAACTTAATGTTATTATTGTTTACCAGTTTAGAAATAACAGATATTGCAGTAAGACCAGATTTAAATCAGCAAACTGGCATTGTGAACTGAAGGACACGACCAGGGATCTTTAGGTAGTGGCTAATTTCATAGTAACGAAAAATTTTACACGAACCTTAACTAATTTTCAGGGAGTGAACCCGTGGTCTAGTATGCCGGCACGGTAGCTCAGCGTGTTCGGTCAGAGGGTTAGCAGCCCTCTGTAATAAAAAAACTGAGCTAATCGATCAACAACGAACTTCAACGGATGTCTTACGACGTCCGCCCCGAGCAGATGCAAGGAACAAAAACGATCTTTGATTAATAATCAAAACGTCTTCGGTCTCGGGTTCGATCCCCGCCACTGCTTAGTTTTTGATAAATGATCAGCATTGGGGCCGAAGACTTCCGGCATAAGAAGTCAGCCTCATTCCGCCAACGGCCTTGTGAAAGAGGGCGGAGGAGCGGATAGAGGTTCAGGGCACTCTCTCGTCCTAGGGGTGGGAAATTGCCCCCAAAGGCGGAAGAATCAACAATGATCAACGACATGAGGACGCAAAAGGCAATGGAAACCACTGCATTAATGACACGTAACGTGTATCCACAGGACATGTGGCCTGTATTTGAAGAAGTGTCATGATGATCTCTCCATTGGCAAAAGATTCCGGAATAGTCCCCCATTCGGATCTCTGGGAGGGGACTGCCAAGGGGGAGGTTACCATGAGAAAAAGATTGAATACTCAACGAAATGATAACGTTCTACGAGTCGGGGCGTGGAATGTCAGAAGCTTGAACGTGGTAGGGAAGCTAGAAAATCTGAAAAGGAAAATGTAAAGGCTCAATCTAGATACAGTAGGGGTCAGTGAAGAGAAGTGGAAGGAACACAAGGATTTCTGGTCAGATGAGTATCGGGTAATATCAGCAGCAGCAGAAAATGGTATGACAGGTGTAGGATTCGCTATGAATAGGAACGTAGGGCAGAGGGTGTGTTACTGTGAACAGTTCAGTGACCGGGTTGTTCTAATCAGAATCGACAGCATACCAACACCGACAACCATAGTTCAGGTATACATGCCGACGTCGCAAGCTGAAGATGAACAGATAGAGAAAGTGTATGAGGATATTGAAAGGTTAATGCAGTATGTAAAGGGGGACGAAAATCTAATAGTCATGGGCAACTGGTATGCACTTGTAGGGGAAGGAGTAGAAGAAAAGGTCACAGGAGAATATGGGCTTGGGACAAGGAATGAAAGAGGAGAAAGATTAATTGAGTTCTTTAACAAGTTTCAGCCAGTAATAGCGAATACCCTGTTCAAGAATCACAAGAGGAGGAGGTATACTTGGTAAAGGCCGGGAGCTACGGGAAGATCTCAATTAGATTCCATCGTGGTCAGACAGAGATTCCGAAATCAGATACTGGATTGTAAGGCGTACCCAGGAGCAGATATAGACTCAGATCACAATATACTAGTGATGAAGAGTAGGCTGAAGTTCCTCACATTAGTCAGGAAGAATCAATACGCAAAGAAGTGGGATACGGAAGTACTAAAGAATGACGAGATACGTTTGAAGTTCTCTAATGGTATTGATACAGCAATAAGGAATAACGCAGTAGGCAATACAGCTGAAGTGGAATGGACATCTCTAAAAACGGCCATCACAGAAGTTGGGAAGGAAAACATAGGTACAAAGAAGGTAGCTGCGAAGAAACCATGGGTAACAGAAGAAATACTTCAGTTGATTGACGAAAGGAGGAAGTACAAACATGTTCCAGGAAAATCAGGAATACAGAAATAAAAGTCGCTGAAGAATGAAATAAATAGAGAGTGCAGGGAAGCTAAGACGAAGTGGCTGCAGGAAAAATTTGAAGACTTCGAAAAAGATATGACTGTCGGAAGGACAGACTCAGCATACAGGAAAGTCAAAACAACCTTCGGTGACATTAAAAGCAACGGTGGTAACATTAAGAGTGCAACGGGAATTCCACTGTTAAATGCAGAGGAGAGAGCACATAGGTGGAAAGAATACATTGAAAGCCTCTATAAGGGTAAAGATTTGTCTGATGTGATAGAAGAAGAAACAGGAGTCAATTTAGAAGAGATAGGGGATCCAGTTTTAGAATCGGATTTTAAAACAGTTTTGGAGGACTTACAGTCAAGTAAGGCAGAAGGGATAGGTAACATTCCATCAGAATTTCTAAAATCATTGGGGGAAGTGGCAACAAAACGACTACTCTCGTTAGTGTGTAGAATATATGAGTCTGGCGATATACTATCAGACTTTCGGAAAAGCATCATCCACACAATTCCGAAGACGGCAAGAGCTGACAAGTGCGAGAATTATCGCACAATCAGCTTAACAGCTCATGCATCGAAGCTGCTTACAAGAATAATATACAGAAGAATGGAAAAGAAAATTGAGAATGCGCTAGGTGACGATCAGTTTGGCTTTAGGAAAAGTAAAGGGACGAGAGAGGCAATTCTGACGTTACGGCTAATAATGGAAGCAAGGCTAAAGAAAAATGAAGACACTTTCATAGGATTAGTCGACCTGGAAAAAGCGTTCGACGATATAAAATGGTGGAAGCTGTTCGAGATTCTGAAAAAAGTAGGGGTAAGCTATAAGGAGAGACGGGTCATACACAATATGTACAACAACGAAGAGGGAATAATAAGAGTGGATGCTCAAGAACGAAGTTCTCGTATTAAGAAGGGTGTAAGACAAGGCTGTAGCCTTTTGCCCCTACTCTTCAATGTGTACATCGAGGAATCAATGACGGAAATAAAAGAAAGGTTCAGGAGTGGAATTAAAATACAAGGTGAAAGGATATCAATGATACGAGTCGCTGATGACATTCCTATCCTGAGTGAAAGTGAAGAAGAATTAAATGATCTGCTGAACGGAATCAACAGTCTAATGAGTGCACAGTATGGTTGAGAGTAAATCGGAGAAAGTCGAAGGTAATGAGAAGTAGTAGAAATGAGAAAGCGAGAAACTTAACATAAGGACTGATGGTCACGAAGTCAATGAAGTTAAGGAATTCTGCTGCCTAGGCAGTAAAATAACCAATGACGGGCGGAGCAAGGAGGACATCAAAAGCAGACTCGCTATGGCAAAGAAGTCTACTAATATCAAATACCGGCCTAAATTTGAGGAAGAAATTTCTGAGGATGTACGTCTGGAGTACAGCATTGTATGGTAGTGAAACATGGACTGTGGGAATACCGGAACAGAAGAGAATTGAAGCATTTGAGATGTGTTGCTATAGACGAATGTTGAAAATTACGTGGACTGATAAGGTAAGGAATGAGGAGGTTCTACGCAGAATCGGAGAGGAAAGGAATATGTGGAAAACACTGATAAGGAGAAGGGACAGGATGATAGGACATCTGCTAAGACATGAGGGAATGACTTCCATGGTACTAGAATGAGCTGTAGAGGGCAAAAACTGTAGAGGAAGACAGAGATTGGAATACGTCAAGCAAATATTTGAGGACGTAGGTTGCAAGTGCTACTCTGAGATGAAGAGGTTAGCACAGGATGACCAAAAAAAAACTAATTTTCAACATATAGAATAGCGAACATTAAGCAAATAGCACTGATTTTCAGTCAAATATTGAGGCACAGTAATTACTTACATAGCTTTCCGATATGTAGGAGTAACTATTTTCTACCCACGACGAGCCGTAAACACACGACTCGTACCTTGGAAAATGCCACGCTCTGGTTCCACCACTGAGAAATTAGAGGGTCCACACTTGGGTACCTTCTGTCTATCAGCGGAAAAGTAGCCTATCTAGGGATGGATATATATACACACCAAGAAGTAATGCAGATGATAAACGGGTATTTATTGGACGTGTATATTATACTAGAAATGACATGTGATTAATTTTTCACGCAAGTTAGGTGCACAGATCCTGAGAAATCAGTACCCAGAACAACCATCTCTGGCCATAATAACGGCCTTCATGCGCCTGTGCATTGAATCAGAGCTTGGATGGCGTGTACAGGTACACCTGCCCATGCAGCTTCAACACGATACCACAGTTCATCAAGAGTAGTGACTGGCTTATTGTGACGAGCCAGTTGCTACGCCACCATTGACCAGACGTTTTTAATTGGTGAGAGATCTGGAGAATGTACAGGCCAGGGCAGCAGTCGAACATTTTCTGTATCCAGAAAGGCCCGTACAGGACCTGCAACATGCGGTCGTGCATTATCCTGCTGAAATGTAGTGTTTCGCAGGGATCGAATGAAGGATAGAGCCACGGGTCGTAACACATCCGAAATGTAACGTTCACTGTTCAAAGTGGCGTCAATGTGAACAAGAGGTGACCGAGACGTGTAACCATTGGCACCCCATACCATCGCGCTGGGTGATACGCCAGTATGGCGATGACGAATACACGCTTCCAATGTGTGTTCACCGCGATGTCGCCAAAGACGGATGCGACCATCATGATGCTGTATACAGAACCTGGATTCATCCGAAAAAATGAAGTTTTGCCATTCGTACATCCAGGTTCGTCGATGAGTACACCATCGCAGGCGCTCCTGTCTGTGATGCAGCGTCATGGGTAACCGCAGCCATGGTCTCTGAGCTGATAGTCCATGCTGCTGCAAGCGTCGTCGAAATGTTCGTGCAGATGGTTGTTGTCTTCCATAAGTCCCCATCTGTTGACTCAGGGATCGAGGCGTGACTGCACGATCCGTTACAGCCATGCGGATAAGATGCCTGTCATCTCGACTGCTAGTGATACGAGGCCGTTGGGATCCAGCACGCGATTCCATATTCCGCTAACAGTCATTGGATGTCGACCAACGCGAGCAGCATTGTCGCGATACGATAAACCGCAATCGCGATGGGCTACAATCTGGCCTTTATCAAAGTCGGAAACGTGATGGTACGCATTTCTCCTCCTTACACGAGGCATCATAACGACGTTTCACCAGGCAACGCCGGTCAACTGCTGTTTGTGTACGAGAAATCGGTTGGAAACTTTCCTCATGTCAGCACGTTGTAGGTGTCGCCACCGGCGACAACCTTGTTTGAATGCTCTTGAGAGCTTATCATTTGCATATCACAGCATCTTTTCCTGTCGGCTAAATTTCGTGTCAGTAGCACGTCATGTTCGTGGTGTAGCAATTTTAATGGCCAGTAGTATACATCCCCACCGAGGGACCGATGGAGCGAAAACGTTCAGCATCTTTACTCTTCATGTCTACATATTTGCAGCCGTCTGGCGTTAGATGACTCCAAATTGGCGGTGTGCAACGTAGCTACGTCGGTGCTGTAATCGAGTTCCAAATTCTAAGAGTTGCTCCACAAATGATGGAGCACCCTCTCCTTCACCATGACAGTTACAGACCATACACGAGCGCTGCGGCGTCTGCAGCAGTCCGACGCCTCGGTTTGACTGTCATCGATCATCCTGCTTACAGTCGCCACTTAGTCCCATCCTGTTTTCAAAACTTAAATAACACCTTAGAGGACTTAACTTGTATAGCGATAACGCGGTGCAAATAGAGGTGAGGTTGTGACTCCATCAAGGATGTCATTCTATAGCGACGGTATCGACGAACTGGTCTCTCGTTGGTGGATATGTGTTGTTCTCCAGAGTGATTATTTTGAGAAATAAATAAGTAGCTATGAGGGATAAAGGTGTAGAATGTTAATAACGGTTGTTTTGTTTAAAAAGCTTTACGAATTTTTCACATAAAGAATTCAGAGGCACGCCACATTCTTGCTAGTTACTTCATAAACCAGATTAGAGCTTAGCATAAATGGTGCAAATTTTAATTATACTATTGCTTTATTTCCACATTAATTTTATGCGAACCACTGTGTAGTCCATGAAGATGCGTACTTCCCAGTATACCATGTAATAAGTTCTTCCCGTACCATTTGCATATAGAGAGTGGGCAGAATGATTATCTGCTTCTATACCTGCTGTGACTACATTACGTTATTGTGGTCTCTAGGGGTGGTAAATAAGGGGCTTTAGTATATTGTTAGGTTCTTTGGTTAATACTGGCTTCTACACTTTGTAAGTAGGCATTCGTGCTGTATCTGACTCCTGTCTTCAAGAACCTACCATTACAGGTTTTCAGCATTGCTGTGAAATAAGCGTGTCACCATTCTTGCTTCTCTTCACCGTAGACGATCAGTATCACCTTTAGTCATTTTCGTTACTGGTAGCACAAGTATTTTACAAACAACCTGGGCTGTGAACTGAACGGAATTTCCTTGTACCCTCTGAGTGAACCGAAATCTGACACCTCCATTACCTGGAAAGATAATGCTATGTGGCTCAACTCATTATTCAAAACAATGTATTTCTGATAAATAAAAAGCCATTAACAACTCGCGTGAAGATCGAGTGAGTTCCGTAGAAATGCAGAAACACACAAGACAGTACCGACTCTACGACGTATTTTCGATGATAGACTATAGAGAAGTAATCCAAAATTTATAGTGTTTCTTAATTTAGAGAAAGCTTTCGACAGTGTTGACTGTACACTTGAATTCTGAATGACGTAATATTCAATGAAAATTTAAGTGTTAGGATACCGTTTCTGTAAATTCTTGTCAGTAGTGTATCCTTATATGGAGGAGGTACATAAACGACAAATACTCCTCCGAATAAGAGAATAGAATGTTTATAAATTTAATGTTCCAGTGGAATGCTGTACTTAAATGGGCAGATCAAGTAACTAATGAAGAGATACAGCATCTATCTGACGAGAAAATAATCCCTTTTTTTTTTAGTCATCAGTCTTCTGACTGGTATGACGCTGCCCGCCCCGAATTTCTGTCCTGTGCCAACCTCCTCAGTTATTTGCTGGACGTGTTCCAATCTCTGTATGTCCGTACAGTTTTTACCCTCTATAGTGACCTCTAGTACCCTAGAAGTTATTACCTGATGTCTTAACAGGTGTCCTGTCATCTTGTCCCTTCTTCTAGTCAGTGCTTTCCATATATTCCTTTCCTCGCCGATTCTACGGAGAACCTCATCATTACTTAAATTGTCAGTGCACCTAATTTTCAGTATTCTTCTGTAGCACCACACCTCTAATCCTTCGATTCTCGTCTGTTCTGGCTTTCCCACAGTCCATGTTTCACTACCATACAATGCTGCGCTCCAGACGTACATTCTCAGAAATTTCTATCTGAAATTAAGGCCTGTGTATGATACTAGTACACTTTTCGTGGTGAGGAACGTCCTTTTTGCCAGTGATAGTCTGCTTTTTATGTTCTTCTTGCTCCGTCCATCACCGGTAATTTTGTTGCCTAGGTAGCAGAATTATTTAAATTCGTCTACTTCGTGATCCCCAATTCTTATGTTACAGTTTTTGCTATTTTCTTTTCTGCTACTTCTCGTTACTTTTCTTGATTTACATTCAATCCATGTTCTGTACCCGTTACTGTTCATACGTTTCAGCAGACCCTGTAATTCTTATTCATTTTCACTGAGGATACTCCAATTTTTAATAAATCAACAAGTGGTTATTTTTTAAATGGAGCCGAGTTTGTATGCGTTAGTGAGGGCGGAGGGGCAGAGAATTTTAGGCTAGGGTGAACAACTCGATCAAACAAGTATCTGGACTGGCGACAACAACACAGGCGATAAAATCGATAGTACGAATAGCAGTTATGATCTTTAATCAAGCCAAAGGATAGAAAATTTTAAAAATGGTTTTTTAATAGGAAAGTGGTGTAATTAGGGAAAAAATAAAACTAAACGAATGAAGTGGACATGCGGAGTTAAACGTAAGCGCACAAAAGAAAAATGGAAGCAAAAAATTGTGTACATGGTCATACGATGAAGTGGAGCCAGAAGAATAAGGAAACAGTAACCATGTAAGGGAAGAAAACAAAGGGCGTTAATGCCATTACCGATACAAGGGCTCGCTCAAAGAAAAATGTGAAAGAGAAACAGATTGTACGGTGCAAAGACTGTGGATTCCTGCACTTCAGAGGTTCTAGTCCTCCCTTGGGCATGGCTGTGTGTGTGTGTGTGTGTGTGTGTGTGTGTGTGTGTGTGTGTGTGTGTTGTCCTTAGCGTAAGCAAGCTTAAGTGTTGTGTAAGTCTAGGGACCGATGGCCTCAGCAGTTTGGTCCCATAGAACTTACCATACATTTCCAAATTTTTCCTGCACTTCGAATCTCTATCCTACAATTTCGATTTAACTTTCCCATGGTTTCCGGAAATCCCTTACAGCGAGTGTTGGAATGGATCAGTTGAACAAAGAAATGTCTGATTCATTTCCTGATCCTAGACCAATGTGAGCTCGCGCTAAATCTATAAAAACCTTACCACTAACTGGTACACTGGAAGAAAAGAGAAATAGTACACCTGGAAAGATGACGTCGATTTTGACCCAAGGACGGCATATCGCACCCAGGGGATAGTAGATATACTAATACTAATTCCAACGTCACCTGCCAACAGATAGCATAGTGGAATAGCTATCATAATAGGAAATGCTCACAGCCAGAACGCTCAGTGTTGTGCACACGTGAGAAGTAAGCAGGCTATCATGCCACGGAAAGGCAATCGTGCTTTCTACAGCCGTCTGAACGAGTTTGAAAGGAGTAAAACTGTGGCCTTTAGAGTGGCAGAATGGTCCTTTCGGAAACTTCCCACACAAGTTGGAAGTGATGCTGCAGTGGTGCAGCGATGGAGGTATCGTTGATCACATGAAAATTTTCACACCTGCAAACGAGGTTCTGTTCCAACAGAATAATGCTCACTTACACACTGCCTGTGAAACTCAACGTGCACTGCAAGAGTTGCGGCAACTTTCCTGGCCAGCATGATCTTCGGACTTACCTCCAATCGAGCACGTGTGGAATATGATGGGACGAGAAGTGACTTTTGGGACTTTTCAGCCAACAGATCTTTACTGAACTACGTGAATAGGTCGACCAGGAGTAGCATAACGTATCCCAGGACAGTAACCGACGTCTATACGGTCGACTGCGTGTCAGCGCCTACATTGCAGCTCCTGGAGTCAACACCACGTACTAATGAAGGTGTTTCTCCACGAGTCGATAACTGGTACCTCAAAACCACTTGTGCTACTGATACGCAAGTGTAATCATTTCATGTACTCCATATGCACTGTTGCAAAAATAAATCTTGCGTGCATTGGAAACCTGGGTAGCGCGGAGTGGCCGCGCGATTTTGAGCGTCATGTCATGGACTGCGCGGCTCCTCCCGCCGGAGGTTTGAGTGTGTCTGCTCTGGCGTGTGTGTGTGTATTGTTCTTAGTATAAGTTAGTTTAAGTAGTGTGTAAGTCTAGGGACCGATGACCTAAGCAGTTTGGTCTCTGAGAATTCACACACATATTGGAAACCTCTAAAAGGATGCACTATTTTTTCAGAAAATTTATTTTCCTTCTTAGGGGAAACTGCTACTATCCTTTGGTAGCCGATAATGTTGACATATTTCAATATTTTTCCATAATCAAGTTCTTAATTCTAAGACTGTTTCACGGAAGAAAATAACTCAAGCAATGAATAATACAAGAAGCAGATAGTATTATGTTTTGTGGGTTATAGGTACATGGCAATCTTATTTGGAAAACACGCTGTCGGCTGCATTAGTAATATGGTCAGTTACTATTACAGATTGCTTATAAAGGTGGAAACTAGGTATTCTGAATACTTCCAGTCGCTGCTGACTTATGCAATAATTTTTGGAGAAAATGAAATTACAGGAATACTATTTTCAGAACACGGAACCTTATTATAAGAATTGTATCTGGTGTTAGTTCTAGAACATCCTGCAAAGAACTCTTCAAAAGAGACTTGATATGTTACACCTGCTTCATAATATTTATACATATATTCATAAATGTCTTTAGAAATATGTTTTCTATTACAAAAGTAACATCTATGTAAACACAGAAACTGCGAAGGGGTTAGTACAGAAAGGTGTCACATACACGGGAACACACGTGTTCTACAAACTGAGAGTACATATTAAATATCTCGTAGACAGTGTGGTGGATTTTAAAACTGAATTCAACGATAATCTGTTGAACTATTCCTTCTGCTGCATTGAACAGTACCTTCATAACAACTGCCGTAATCAGTTATTTCAAATTCATTATAAGCCTCTTCTCGCTGTATTGCTATCCTGTCGTTACCTATTGTAATCACTCGTTGTTGTCTTTATATCATGTCTTTATTTCGTCAGGATGGTTTGACAGAAATATGGTTGATAAAAGGTTCTGTTTCATAACGCTGAAACACACTAAATTAAAGGAAAAGTAATTTTTTGATTGTTCAAAGGGGCTCGTATATTATGATAAACTGTCTACTATGTACCGCGATTACTGTCCGTACTTTATATTTAGTTACGTTAAACAAATGCATTTAAAATCATGTCACTAGCGTCTTTAAGTTTTCGCACTTTTCTTTGCGACAGCTAGGTAGCTATTTCTGACTGTTGTAGTTCGTAAAAAACGGAAATATGCTCTCCATGCTTATATGTCAGCCAGTAATGTATGTGGCTCCTATCATTGACAAATATCTCTCTTGCGAAGTGGGAGACCAGACATGCCGCTTTGGTTGGCCCGAGAATTATTCGAGCATCAGAGTCCCAGAACCATCTCCTGAGAATCGAAGAAAATGCTCACTTGTCACGCGCCACTATTTCCCGACGTCGCCGTTACGTGATAAAACAGCAATCTAAGAGTTTTAGGGATAGTAGTTACGGTCTGGTTCAGGGGTATGTGGGGAGCCGGGTTTAATATGACGATGGTTGTTTATTGTTGTTCGTTCTTGTTCGCCATCTTTTTCACGCGAGCCTGGCCACTAATTTTGTGGTCAGAAGGAGAACATACTGACCTTAGTTTCCAGTCTGCACGGCCACATTTCGGTTCAGCCCACCGAAGGAAATGTTTCTATTCTCTTTCTACTTAGCGGGATCAGGACTATGATTATAAATGAGATTCTTTACTCAATATATGTTTGAACTAGAACTTTATTCCTTCACTTACAACACTTTGAAAATCACTATGTTCAATTGACAGTAAATCTCTCTATCCTAGACAGCACAAATATCAGTTCGTACCAAACTGTCTTTCGCCCTCACTACCAACACTCCAATATGTATTCGAGATAAATGCTCGCTACAAAAGTGGAAATAATATTCACCACTTGCGACGCGGAGTTCTAATCATCACGGACAGCACGTTAACGTTATTTTAGCAAGATCTAAGCCATCCAGGACGGTGTACAGTCCTCGAGAATTCACTGTTATTACAAAAAAAAATTGTGCGTTTTGTCATATTCAGTCTCTGTCCGGATGCCTATTACCCCTAAACGGTATTTAACTCACAGGAATACTTTTCAAGATTCAGAAATGTTCGGTTAATTAAAAAAATGGTTCAAATGGCTTTGAGCACAATGGGAGTTAACTTCTGAGGTCATCAGTCCCCTTGAACTTAGAACTACTTAAACCTAAGGACATCACACATATGCATGCCCGAGGCAGGATTCGAACCTGCGACCGTAGCGGTCGCGCGGTTCCAGACTGTAGCGCCTAGAACCGCTCGGCCACCCTGGCATGCGTTAATTCCAATGACTCACTTTGTCATAAGTTTTCCTTCTTCTCTCCGCCTCATCTTCTCGTCTCGTCTCTTCTCTGTATGTATAAACTGAAGCTCTCCGCTCGCTTTTGTTGTATGTGTATACTAATCTGAAGGACTTCTGTAAGGATTTTGATCCTTTTTTATTAATAGACTGATTCACGAGGAAGATTGGTGTATATAATTCATAAGTAATAAGTTGAAATTGGCTGAATTATGATGAATTCAAGTCCGCCGTCACTGTGAAAACGATGGCATTGCTATCTAGTAGTATAGACGCCGCAACTCCCGAGACCAGCGAAGCTTCAGCAGAATGCAAGTCGGACCTTGTGGTCTAGCGCATGCCTGTAGACTGAAACGTAGTGGGATCGAGACTCAGACGTCTCACAGGTTTTTATCTCTATTATTTAACCTAGCAATCACCTCTCGACGATGTCCACATTCGCCAGAAATGTAACGTGCCTCGGATTTCAAGTTAAACTATCATATTTCTGTACCTATAGACACTGACGTAAAAAATTGCAATTTCAAGAAAAAGTTTTGCGACATAAACCAAAGTTGGTAGACTTGTTTCTACATCTGAGAGATGATGTCTACTGCCGGCCGCGGTGGTCTAGTGGTTCTAGGCGCGCAGTCCGGAACCGCGGGGCTGCTACGGTCGCAGGTTCGAATCCTGCCTCGGGCATGGATGTATGTGATGTCCTTAGGTTAGTTAGGTTTAATTAGTTCTAAGTTCTAGGGGACTTATGACCACAGCAGTTGAGTCCCACAGTGCTCAGAGCCATTTGAACCATTTAGATGATGTCTACTCAAATTTCGCGTTACTATGAGAGTGTAAATCAGGTTTACTTTAAATTCATCCTGTAATGGTCGTGAGTGTTAGTTATCTTTGCGATTGGACATTGTGTGCCGGCCGCGGTGGTCTTGCGGTTCTAGGCGCTGCAGTCCGGAACCGCGGGACTGCTACAGTCGCAGGTTCGAATCCTGCCTCGGGCATGGATGTGTGTGATGTCCTTAGGTTAGTTAAATTTAAGTAGGTCTAAGTTCTAGGGGACTGATGACCACAGATGTTAAGTCCCATAGTGCTCAGACCCATTTGAACCATTTTTGAACATCACACACATCCATGCCCGAGGCAGGATTCAAACCTGCGACCTTAGCGGTCGCAAGGTTCCAGACTTAAGCGCCTAGAACCGCTCGGCCACACCGGCCGGCGCTGGCAGCTGTGATCTCGAGAATGTACAGACTCAAGGAGACTGGGCTCTGGACGGCTACGTGGCACTACCGAGACGAAAGACCATCATGTTGCTCTGGCGCATCTCAATGCATCTGCAGCAGCAATCTGAGCAGTAGTTGGCACCGCAGTGACACAACGAAGTGTTACAAATCGGTTACTTCAAGGACAGCTCCGAGCCCGTCACCCTGTAGCACGCATTCCATTGAAACCAAACCACCGGCATTTTCGACTTCAGTGTTGTCAAGCGAGAGCTCGTTGCAGGGAAAAATGTATGTCTGTTGCGTTTTCTGATGAAATCTTGTTCTGCCTCGATGCCAGCGAAGGCCGTTTGTAGTTTAGGAGGAGGCCAGTTGAGGGCCTTCAACCTACTTGACTTCGTGCTACACACATTGGACCTACACCTCGAGCTGTGGATTAGGGGTGCGATTTCGTATAACAGTGGGAGCACTCTCTTGTGTGTCCCGCGTACTCTGAATTCAATTTTGTATGTCAATCTGGTATTTCTAGCTGTTGCCTGCCATTCTTGAACAGCATTCCAGAGAGTATTTTCCAACAGCATAACGCTCACTCGCATACCGCTGTTGTAACGCAGTATACACCATAGAGTGTCTAGGTGTTTCCTTAGTCTGAAGGATCACTAGATCTGTCTCGAATCGAGCGCATATGGTACATCATCGGACAAGCCCAGCGCGATCCACAAACAGCATTAACCGTCCATGTATTGATTAACTAAGTGTAACAGACGTGGAACTCCATCGCAGAAAATACATCCGGCATCTGTACAGCATAATGCATGCACGTTTGCAAGCTTGCATTCATCATTGTAGCGATTACACAGGTTTTTAATGTACCAGCATTCCACCTAGTGGGTTCACCATGAGCTCCAAACCCCAACTGGCTTAGTACATTTCGTCGCCTCAGAGGACGCAACCGTGACACCAACTGATGACGCAAGTGGTAAACAGTGTGTTCTCCACTAGGTCTAGTACTCAGTGCCACCAGCAGAGGACGCTGCTGACTGTTTCGTGACGTAAACCAAGATGGTTAGGGAAAATGGTGGCTAAACGAATCAGCCTGCTCTGGGCTGCTGGGGGATTAAGGGTTGACTACACTCTATCTATTTTGAAACAGCTTATTTAACGATAGAGTATATCTATCACACTGATGCAAAAGATCCACCCTGATGTGCCTGGGGCCATGTTGCACAGCCCACAGACACGCAACCAACTCGTAATTTCATTACACAATAGCAAACTGCTCCTAAATAATTCTTTACACTGATGTGTAGACACGCTCAGTACTTGTAAATTGTCCAAATAGCGCATAGCAGGGCCTACAGAGCCACTCCCGAAATAATGCAATCAACACGTGCAAGCACAGTCCACTACCCCCTATCCAGTAGAGTACACAGGAGGTAGCGATAAGTGACGCATCCGTCAGATGTCTAACTGTGCAAAGCCCCTGCACAGCTTCTGCAAGCATGAGGTGGCGGCACCTCCATTCATACGTAACACATGAGAAATTCCTATCCGCTACACACCGATAATAATGCGACAGCACACATCATTGGCGCGGCCGTCAACTGTCAAACCATGCACAGGCTCCTGCCTGCATTCTGCAAGCGGTGGCATCTCATTGATAATTCATTTCTGAGAAATTCCTATCCAAATATGTGTTCATCTAGACACATGTGCTGACGTGATCTGGCGGAAGCACAGCCGCGAGCTGCCCCGGAAAGCAGGCGAAACTTCTATGTAGCAGCCGTTGATGACACGACCGGACAGGGATGGGGGCCTATTTACATAGTGTGCACTCCAAGCAGAATCACGCACATGGGGTGTTCCTCGCTAACCTCACTCTAACTGTGGTCCGGCAAAGACGCTGCGGAATTCCATTCCACAATAGCAGAACCTGCTTTCCCCTTAGCGATTCTAATGGACCATAAGTGACGTTTACTGACGCTTCACCACATGTAGCTACATACCACAGTGAAGTGATGTAGCCGCAACTCGGGTCCCACGCACTCCGTCACAGTTCCCCAGCCGGTGTCGTCGAACACTGGTGAAAGTTGCATGCCTCTATACAATCACCGTTATACTGTCATAGCATTCCAAAGCGCGTTCACGCCAGTCTCATATTCGAGGCATTTCCAGGCGCCACTTGTCTTTACCACTGAAGGCAAAACAGCACAGAGCATACGGACACACGCGTGTCTGACACACAGCGTGACTGACACATCGCCATCTAAAACATTCTCAATGTTATTCTTATGTTATTCCTACGTCAAATGGCTTTGTGAAAAAAAAGTATCAGCCAAGTCCACCTCTCCGTAATTTTATAGTGCCCCAGAAATAATTTACGCTCGCTTTCTTGTTGTCTCAGCGTGTATGCGCCAAAATTCGTACCCTAACAGAACCTGTTTAAGAAATATCGCCGAATCTGTTCTTCCTCCCAGACATAACGTGATAGCCTTCAAACTCTCAACATACACAAATGTTCTCACCGCTCCTATATCCCACCACAATTAATCGAGCATTCTCATTGGCTCTTATCGAATTTACCATCCAATTACTAACGCCGTCGGTATCGAGGCACCATCTACCCTTTCTTTCTGGGGCTTTCTGTCGTTATTTTGCAAAGATTGCTAAATTGCACCGACAGTTCCCTCAGTCTATTCACCCCCCAACCTGTTCTTTCTTTCTACAGACGTTACACTCAGTAGTAATAAACTATTTTACACTGATCACCATTTTGCACTGACAACTAAACATCGCAAAGATGTCTACAGGTCATCAATTCATCAATTACAAACGATACTTACAAGAATATTGGAACGTCAAACCGACCTCCAACCAGGGAATATATCACCGAATTCCGTCTCAATCTAGTAAACATACAATTCATATCCCCCACCATGCCATATCATCCCCTTTACGTAAGTGAACCGAAGTCACTCTCAGAACTGATGTGCAAAGACAGGCTCGTTTCCCCTTGGCACAAACAAGTTACTGTTTTCGCTTTCTTGCTCACATTTCTACAGACATCTCCAGACTCGTCGATTTCAAGAACACCCGTATTTTCGCCATAATATTATACAATTTTCGCCATACTTCTCGATATCAAGAACACAGCACTAGCCTCCTGATCTCTAACACAACATTATGCACAAGATATAGAATGTAAATTATTTCTCCACAAACACCAAACTTTAGTAAGGTGCAGCATGCTGTAAACGACTGACTAACTAGAAACAAGCAGAGTAAACTGATATTCGCACTCTCGAATACCGAAGTCGGTCATCTAACAGATTCCAGATGTTCAATATTCTTTAAAAACCAACTAGGGTGTTTCCCACGTCTAGAGAACAGGCAAACGTGTGTCCAACACACCACAATCGATCTTTCCTCAACTAAATAAAGGCACCAAATGTGCAGAAGCAGTCGACCGAACAATTTACATGGGAGGGAATAACGGTGCACCGCAAACGCACTATCTTCTCAAAGTTACACTTGATCGTGAAAGCCACCCAGCACATACTAAGTATTAGTTCGCTATTCGGTCGTCTGGAAGATGGTACCGTTAACTCTGATAAATTCCTGCACTCCAACAGGCCTCTGCATTCGGAAGGCTGCTACCATTAATATCGGAATCCGAATCAATACCACTACAGACTTTGCGTACACGCACACATTCTAGAAACCCCCTTCCATATATCTTCTATCATTATACTTACAATTAAATCTTGCGATCGCGGTCTCAACTGAATGGTATTCGGCAATGATCGAAGCATCGGAAATACATTCTGTGCACCGCTGTGGCTCTGGAAATGCCTGTACCGTCCTTACAACTGGACATACTCTTCCCTTCGCTATCACAGTACTCCAAGTCAAATCCTTACCTTCCCTATAAGGCACATAGACATTTCCTTTACACAAATACATATACTTTATAAACATGATGCTCAAAAGCGAACATATCACTCACCCAGCACTAATACTAAGTATAATATTACCTTGTCAATAACTGGATGCATAAGATACCAAATAATACTGACCCCTGAAGGAGGTGGTGTTTTCCGGACAAATACAGTAACGGCGATCGTAGGAATACGTATTATCAGCCAACGATGCAGCCTAGGGATAAAATCACTGAACTATGAGGGTGATTCGGCTAAGGAACGTGGTATGTACGCGGCATTTGAGACTCCATCACACCGCACCCAACTAGATAATTGATTAGTTTTTGCAACGTATTCTGTCTCGAGACCATATCAGAGGTTCCGCGATATATCCACCGAGTTATAGGCGATGCCAGGCAGTAATAGTAATTGATGTCGTAAGAAGAAAAATATACAGTAACCTCTCAGATCTCTAACGTTACGCTATATGTTAGAAAATACGTCCATTCAAACACATATTTGCTTAGGCTCACACCCACAAGCCAATCATATTTTATGCACCCTCATAACTCTAAACGAGTCACCTTCCTCGAACCTGTCTGTTACAGGAAAATTACAACCTGGTTTTAATCACACCCTATACATCTTTCAGTTGCACCCATTTCTACAGATTTCCACAAGTGCTCGTTCCAATTTAATTCCGAACTGAGCAGATGTCGGAGAAAGACGTATCCAACACCTTCTGCAACCCCTGTAGAAACAGATCGAGCCGATTTACTGCAACAGGACCGTGTTTTGACCATTCGGTGGAAATGCGCACAATACGGTACGCCCCCAAACTAGATACAAATACTACAGACCCACGTCCATTCAAATAAATCAGCCCAAGAGATAAAAATTACTAACTATAAAGCTCATACGAAGTAGAAGTCACCAGGCACCGATGCGGGTGCAATGACATAGCTGCGGTCGGCTCCAGCGCAAAGAAAGAGATCTCACAATACGTTCCCAGAATCGTGTAGCGTGCTGCCATCGAAGCATTCCTAGCGGTATAGCCCTTTCCTCAACAGCTCTCCCCTCAACCTGCTACTGCTACTCCTGTTGTGTCTATGGCACGATTCTATTAAATATACAGACACCGCATAGACCATTTTAATGTTTCATCACCTATACTCTAAGCGAATTATCATGGTCATGGTTGAACTGTTTCCTAACACGCTTTTGTACACTGCCAAAGATTTCGTTTCCCGTCACGACTTAGAGGTCTGTGTCAGATTCTAAAGTCACCTTAAGACGCTCTGATCCACGACCTCTCACTGAAAACTAGACATCGCAGGGTGTAAATGATATTCGTACAGCGGATAGCATAAGAATCGAGCATTTTTAAATAAAACACACTTACAACATAAGGAAACTAGAAGAGTTTGGCAGCGTTGTGCAGAATTTCCAAACTATCGTCCGAAACTGACTGACGACCTCTACACTTAAACTCATATGCCACAGTGACGGAATAGATGATGGCTCCGCATTCCATTTACACTCACTCCTCATGTTGAAGTAATGCACGCTATCACTGTTTCGCTGCTAGCGACCCGCGGAAGTTGCCGTCCATCTACGAAAACTTTTTCCCCAACTGAAACTAGCCATATCAGTCAATCATTTTCTGCTAACCAATGCAGGGATGAGATAAAAAACGCACCATCCATGTACTCTAATAATAAACATGAAACTAGATAGCGAAAAGAATTTTAAACTAACTTCAACACCAGTCAATCATGTGACAGCATGTTTCCTCAATTTCTCTATCATAGCTTAACAATACATTCTCTACTTGGTGAGTATCATTACGAACATGGATAGATGACTACTCAGCACGCCAATTCACAGTTAATTCTCGACCACTTAAATCGTCAAAGTATACAAGACAGCACTCAACATTTTTCTAAGACCTCGAGCATAGTACTTAATTTACGATCCATCTCTCTACGTATGGGAGTCACAGGGCATTCTCAACTCTAAATTATTATTCTAGAGTCTAGGATCTGTACGTGGAAGGTATTGGTAAGAGAGAGAGAGAGAGAGAGAGAGAGAGAGACAGAGAGAGAGAGAGAACATAAACACATGCACTTTTAAGACTACAACGTTCTGCACTTAAAAACGGTCTATAATGTGAGATCGATTACCTTTCCGGCCTATGAGACATACACCTTCTTCACAGTTTCTCTACGCTGACTATCATATCGAACTGTAAAACGAAAAAACTTCTTCCGTATAACATTTACTTTGCATCATACGAGCACAATATAGCTTTGTGGAGACGTATAGTGTCCGCTGTTCACATCCGATCACAGTTCAGAAATTATACCATGCCTGCATCAGGCCTGTACAAAATGAAATTTAGTAACGGTGGATACATCCAACAAGGAAACAAATAAACGGATAGCAACATTGTCCGACATGTGAAAATTACAATTCATTCCGCCACTAACTCTGTAACACAACATATTTAAGGCAAATATGTACACAATGATTGTAGCGCGCGCTGCGCTGGATTAGCCGAGCTGTCTCAGGCGCTACAGTCATGGACTGTGCAGCTGGTCCCGGCGGAGGTTCGAGTCCTCCCTCGGGCATGGGTGTGTGTGTTTGTCCTCAGGATCATTTAGGTTAAGTAGTGTGTAGGCTTAGGGACTGATGACCTTAGCAGCTAAGTCCCATAAGATTTCACACACATTTGAACATTTTTTTATTGTAGCGCGTCACAAGCTCATACCGATAACTTAGTTATGACGCTGGAGTCTTCATTTTACACACACAAGATGCGACAGGGGCGATCGCATAAATCAAAACTCGTTTAGAGGAGTGTGTCAAGTTTCTTCACACATGAGATGGAAGTCCTCTGATGACAGATAGGTTTACCTTTAACGATCGCATGTAGACAGTGCTTTAAAACACATACTGAAAATGTAGCTGTATACGAGTAGAACGCGGGCTGTGTCACGTGACAGATGCATCCGGACACAACACTGGAAAAAAAATTTACCTCCATCAACTTATCCTTCTCTAGAATGAATCTGGCAGCCATTAAATCGTACCTCGTTAAAACTCCATCTCAAACAATCACCCGGTCCACTCTCTGTTATTCTTTAACGCAGATGGAAGTAAGTTTTGAAATGAATAGTTCTCTGTCATCAAATACAGTAGTCAACTCGGGTGTATCACTGGTACGTCAATATACATACAGTATAATGCTACCTCAATGGGAATAATTGACTGCCCCCCTTATTGCCTTCGTTTCGATGCCCACGTTTTCCCGGATTCCTCCTGTTGCCGCATACTTGTACCCATATACAAATTGTTCGGCGGGAACCAGAAGATAGCAAAGTACTTCCTCAATTTCACCGCATTTGGGTCTACATTCGGTCAATTTATACCTATTTCCTCGTCATTTTCGATTTCAGCTCAGATCTATCCAAGCGATAATAACCCGCTAGTGGCACAAACGTTAATAGCTCGCTTTAGCGAGAAGAAGAGCAAATATGTCTCTTTTAGTAACCCGACAATCTTCCAACAGATACTTCCGAAGCTGTCCTAGTTATCCGTCCCTAACAACCATGGAGAATACATATATGTATCTCTGTTCTTCCAAAGAATAAACGTACTAGAAAAATACCTTGGCGTCGACGAGCTGTCGGCGCATATATTACTAGAAAATCCGATCAGATACTTTCCAAAAGTGAATAAATGTGGATGATTTGATTGATAATTATTAATTATTGCGTGGTAGAGGGTAATTTTCCGTGGGGAGATTACAATGCCCCTCGCAGCGAGCGAAGTTTGTGAGCTCAATTTTTATTTGCCGAACACACTTCGCGAGCTATCTCTTAGTGTGGATAACCCGGAAGTGATAATTGTCAGTCCTCCGACTGGAAAAGAATATTATTTTTAAGACAGATGAAGAAAAGAAATATTGAAAACAGAAGAAATGAGGAGACAGGTACCGCGGCTGTATTGCTTTTACGTGCACAAGGTGTTATGTCTGCTGTGCACAACCAAGGAAGATGATCTTTCATGAGACTGTTATCAGGGTCTACCCATTCAGGAACTTTCTTAAGCAGGGAAACCTTGGAAAACCTCTTAAGCCTAGACCCCCAGCTTACGGTACATAGAAGATAGGAAAGCCTATAGAAGGAAAAAAAATAATTGTGGAAATAGATCTCTAAAGGAAAGATAGGGATCGATTTATATAACGCTTTGGAGAAGAGTGATTTGTGCCTCTAGCAAAAAAAAAAAAAAAAAAAAAAAAAAAACATTTTGCAATAAATAACGTAAGTTTTCGTTTTACAATCTTGTTCCTAGGACAATCTCTTGCGGTGGTAAAACTCCCCCGGGTCTTGCATGTCTCCGACGTCCACATTTGTAGTCGGTCTTCTACGCGGCCCACTTTGTAGTCGGTCTTCTACGCGGCCCCCAATGGGAAGAGCAGAAGGAACAGGTATACCCGATTTCACATGCAACATTCATTCCGGAAGAATTAGCAATGACCAAAGGGGAAACTCTTCCTTTAAGAGAACTGGTTAGGTTGCACCGTCCAAGATTCTCCTTTTTGAAAGCAAAATCCTTATGGCTTCATGCATCCTTTTTCTTACGACGTACTTCAAGGAATTTCACCATTAACTAATGCTGTTGCCAAAACATCCTCATATTTATTCTAGTTTGAATACTCTTTCGGACTTCGCATCCCCACTTGTGCTTATAAGTCCGAAAATTCTGACACATTTCTGTCAGTGATTTGTTCTTCGTAATTTGAAGGATTCATGGAACTTACAGTAGATTTTGGATTCAAATCATCGAATAATGGAAAGTGTGGTTCATTTTATACAAAGACATAATCCCTCATTTCCTTGAAAGTCATATAATTTATCTATACTCAAAAACTTTTTATCCTAAATACACATATTTCTCCAATTGATTGTTGTAATGTAAAAGTTATTAGCATTGAGGAATGCGGATTCACTTCTTTCATTTATTCTCTGATTCATACGGCGTTCACACATGCACATATATAGAAATGGATTTTTTTTTTCAAACAAAAATCCCAAACGAACACGAACCATTAAATAACTACTAATTCTATGAATATTACTTTCTTTAATCATTCATTAATAAATTAAAAACTCTTAACTTCTAATTATAACACCTTTTCTTTTTAAAGTTCAACATGAATCAGTTTACCCTCGCGTTTGATGCGAGTCTCTTACAAAGCATATCTGTGTCGTCTATATCGATTTTATTTCTCGCGCCGACGTCAACTGTTTTGCGCGGGAAATTATCTTTGCGGCGTTAACCGTCACTCATGATTCACTGCCTCAACACATCCCTTCACACGTTTACACATCTAAGCGTGCACTTGAAATTATATATGAACCTTCACTCGGAACCTCTTTTGATTATTCAGCGTCATTTACGGGAAACATTTCATTGTTCTTGAAGGTCAGTTAGATCCTTTATAAATCCTGATGACATTAGCAATGCTAAAGTTCCATGTTCACCCAAACACAGGTGAAGCCTATCTCCACTATCTTCTTTGCAACACTCGATAGTCATAGTTAGTCACTATTTCTATAGTCTATGTCACTGATTAATTATTTCAATTTAAAGTTTTCTAACACTACACACACAGTTTATTGTTATGTTTTTTACGAGCGTTCATCTCTGTCACTCGCAACACCATTCCTCCCTATCTTCTAATCTTCATTAAATTTTTTCAAGTCGTTATGGGAAAATAGCCCTTTTATTTTGTTCGATCCCGGGTATACTAATAGATAAGCCCCAGGATTCGGAATTTGTAGGATAATGTATGGGCCAGTATATAGTAACTCCCATTTCTTTATACTTTTCTTTATTAAGGATGATTTGGTATGTCTTTTGACTAGTACCTTTTCTCCGACCCGGTATGTCTGTACCCTCTTGATTAATTTGTCAAATTGTTGTTTTCTCTTATCAGCTTTTTTCGTCACATTTATGATGGCTTGTCTTATTTTTTCTTCCCAAGGCATCTCAGTTTCCTGAGTTTTGGGCATATGTTCAGTCCAGAAGTTTTCCTCTTTTGCTTCGAACATCAGTTCATGAGGTGTATATCCAGTTGAGGAGTGGGGCATGTTATTGTATATCTGCTCAAACTCTTCCACATAATTTGCCCACGCAGTCTGCTTATTATGGCAATACGTCCTCATAAATCGATTGAACTCTCTAAAAATTCTCTCAACCAAATTGCCTTGTGGGTGGTAAAATGATGTTAGTATGTGTTTCACACCGACTTGAGACAAAGTCTGTTTCCATCGGAGTCCCGTGAATATCTTGGCATTGGCTGTTATGATCGCTTTAGGGGTACCAACATGTGGAAGATAATCCCTTATCAATCTTAATACAATTACTTTGGCTGTAGCCGCCTTTATCGGGCATAGATTTACGTATTTCATACACACACCGAGAAATGCCAACACATATCTAACACCACCTCTTGAAGTAGGTAACGGTCCACACAGATCGCACGAAATTAATTCTTTTGGTTCTTGGACTAATATAGAGCATAATGGGTGCTTACTCCCTTTTGAATCCGGCTTTGTTTTTTGACAGATTATGCATTTCTTTAAGACCTCATGCACTCTGCGCTTTATGTTGGGAAAATAACAGTACCCACTTACCTTGTCTGCACATTTTGTTGCACCGAAATGTCCCCAGGTTAAATGGGTGAACCATACAAGTTTCTCTATTTGCGCCTCAGGTATACAAACACACCAACGGACTTTGTTTGGCCTTCCACAGCGGAAAAATAATACGCCATTTACCAGCTTGTAATAATTTGCCATCTGATCCGAAGATTGCAGGTTCGAGTCCTGTCACAGTCGCCATTATAATGGATTATACTGTAAATGATGAAAGTATGTGAATGCAGCTTGCCGCTTGGTGTAATGTCTCTCACACATAAACCTGTACAGTAAAGTAAGGGCCACCTATTTTATCTTTAGGCTGATCCGTGATAAGACAGGCAAACAATTATACTAATGGAGGATTCTGCGTATTTTCTCTAGTTTCATTCGCTCTCTCTCTCTCTCTCTCTCTCTCTCTCTCTCTCTCTCTCTCTCTCTCTCTCTCTGTCCTTTATCTATATACAGTTTTAAATATAATATTTCATTGCGTGAACTCATCCCAATAGAATCTCTGGTGGAGCCCCTCGTCTTAATATTCAGCGGCTGGCTTGCTTTAAAAGATCTTTATATCTATTATTCTTGTTAAGCCCTGCATTCAGTTGGGAAAATCGATCGTTTGAACAATTCGTTCATTTTACGACAGATTTAGAATTTCAGATGTGTCCGAAGCCTTTTTGGACGATTTTATAAAATCTCGGTGATTGCAGGCTCTCTTCGTCACAACTGAAACTTCCCCACTAATTACAGGGCCAAGACAATCATCAATGATTCAGACAGAGAACTCATTCGTCATTCACTCTAGAATAAAAGGGTCACAAACCTTATTTCTGAGGAAAATTGTATATTCAATCCATCTCCATTACATGTTCCGTTTTCTGTTGATTCCAAGTCTTACTTAATTTGCGTTTACAGTTTTCTCTCTCTTCAAATAACCCGCTAGTGGCACAAACGTTAATAGCTCGCTTTACCGAGAAGAAGAGCAAATATGTCTCTTTTAGTAACCCGACAATCTTCCAACAGATACTTCCGAAGCTGTCCTAGTTATCCGTCCCTAACAACCATGGAGAATACATATATGTAACTCTGTTCTTCCAAAGAATAAACGTACTAGAAAAATACCTTGGCGTCGACGAGCTGTCGGCGCATATATTACTAGAAAATCCGATCAGATACTTTCCACAAGTGAATAAATGTGGATGATTTGATTGATAATTATTAATTATTGTGTGGTAGAGGGTAATTTTCCGTGGGGAGATTAGACGATGATGACATAGCATCTCGTTCTATGTTCTAAAATTGATTGTAAATGTAACACAGCTGCCAACACCCAGCCCAAATGCACTGATCGGGAGGTGCAATATAGCACTGCGTTCGACTCTATTCAGTCACCTCCACATTCGGAGAGTGTTTGCTCTGCTCTCTGTATGTCTGTGTACATGTACGCCTCGTGGACGGCTCTCAGGCTTCTTGCCTTTACTACGTCCGTCGATAGTGAGGTCAGCCAATAGAGTACGCTGTTAACAATGGACTATACTGCTTCCCCCTTGTACTAGCGGACATACAAATTCGTCTGTCGACAGGCTTAACAACGACACTCACAATTCTGCAGCAGTAGTTAGGTAGTTTATTTCAGTGCCTGCATTCAGCTCGGAACAGTATTTTGAGGATATCTTCCGATTCAGTGGTCGCTATTTAGGGAGAACTTAGACTACTACAGAGTATCTCCACAATTATAGCGACAATAAATAGAAGACCAAAAGACCAGAAAGTTATTTGGATGCAACTGTATTAGGTTTAGCAAATTAAATAGTGCTAAAGTACCATGTTGTAGCATACTCTCAACAAATGTTAGTTGTTATATTTCATTTGTTATCATGTTGCCACATTGTTGTTGTAGTGCTGCCCTGTTAACAAGGGTTTATTCACAAGCTAGCAAATGAGCCAGCATCAACGAACCACAGCAGTAAAACAGTTTTCTGCTACCACGGCTGTTGGGGCTGAATTCAGAGTACCATTTAATTAGTGAAACAGAATCCTGAAACTCACAGCTATTAAATTTGGCTTCGCTGAACGGTAGTTACGATGTTAAATTTCAGTAGTGCTGGAAATATCAGGTTTCATCCCTCATCACAGAAAAATAAAATAAAAATAAAAAAAGTATAATCAACGGTCATAGCATTGGGATCGAAGAATAAAAACAGTGTCATTTTCAAATTCTGCAGGAACGCATAACGTTAAAATGGTGCTTACAATATAGTTGGGTCACGAACGATAGCGGGTGAGTTCATGCTTGTTTTGCGCACCTACGTCACGCATTCTCCCGGCAGCCAATGAGCGTTCAGTAGTGATATGAGGGCTCTGCTGTACAGGTCGCAGTCAATAAGAGCATTAAACATGATCTTAGAGAGTTATTTAGTGGATTTTTATTCCATTTATTGCAAATTGTCATCGCTGATGGTGGTGGTAAGTGATAGATTTTACATAAGCAAGGAAGCGACATAATTCTCCGGATACACGCTTTCTTCAAGCGCAAAGCACGTGTATATAGACGTGCCGCAGTTGTCGGTTTTAACTGGCAACAGTGCAATTTCCATCTCTGCCTCGACCAGGGCGAACTATCATGTTTGTGAATCGGACTATAGCAAAAATTTTCCTACTCTCATGTAAAGAACAAATTATTCACGAAAATTTTATTTTTACACATACTTTGTACACTGAAACATTGTGTGTACTGTTATTTGCATTGATCTAACCTCAGCTAATTTACTGTGTTTTAATTTGCATGTAGAGAATGCAAGCGAATTACGAGAAAACCCAGAGGTGCAGTTGATGACAGAGATCAGCTTTTATTTCTCTCGTTAGTACCAACTCTGCTAGAGGTTTATTAAAGTACTGTCATTTTCATTTCGAGGTTTAATTTGTGATTTTGTCCTTGAGTTTATGTAATTGAATTTTTCATTTCTAATTGTGATTTTCGGCCAATACTGCTCTGTCGTTTATGCAACAAGTACAGCAAAAACTAGAAAAGTTACTGGCCTAGATGGAATCAACGCTGGTTGGTCAAATGTGCAGGAATCATTTCAGAATTTTATTTTCTCCCTTTTTAAATAAGTGATTGAAGAACTGTACCATACCTGATGAATAGAATACAGCTGCGGTTATTTCTGTATTCAAAAGAGGCAATAGGAAAGACACCGCAAATTAGAGAGGAATAAGGTTACTAAATGTAGGATACAAATTTGTTGGCAAAAATCTTAATCAAAGGAAGCCATCTGTTTCTGTTGCTATACTTTCTGAAGAACAATTATGCTTCAGGAAGAGACGTTCCTGAAATGATTATAAGTTTATAATAAGATAAAGTATTGAAAAAATGAGTGACTTAGAAACGCATTTAGCGGTTATTGACCGCGAGAAAGTCCTTAGGTAAGGTAGAAAAAGACCTTTTTGTGGAAAATATTGGGTATAAACGGCTTTCCCTAATCACACTATCAATACCAGAAAGAGTATTTATATAAATACGAAAACAGCTCCAAGTTCAGGTTCGAAAATGTCAACCTAAATTTTAATAAACCAGAGTGTTCGACAATGGTGTAGTCTCTCAACTACATTACTTGTGATGTGGGCCATCCAGTTATGAAGCGGAAAGACGAAATATAGCTAGGAAATAAAATAGGATCTAGCATACGACTAAATATTCTGCCATACGCTTATGACCAGATAATTATACAGGAAACAGAAGATAATTTACAGAGAAGAGTATACAGACTGAGCCAAAACGCAATATACTTTAATTTAGTGATATTTGCAAATAAACGGACGATATTGGCCTTTCAAAGGAAATAATCCAGTCAGCCTGAAAATAATAATAAGTCACGAAATTTTTACACAAGTATCGTCCATCACTAATCTATTATGTGATATTAGTTTTAACTACAACAAAGACAGTGAGAAGATTATTAATAAATTTCAAGCTATCTGCGGACCAGTTGGAAGAGCTTGGGAAAGAAGACCAAGAAATGACACACACATGAAATTCCATAAGGTTATGATCATGAACAAAAACACAAAAAGAAAAATCACGTATTCTCGCAGCAGAGATGAAGTTCATGAGATATGTAAGGGGCTGTGGTAAGATGGATAGAATAAGGAATCAAACTATATGTTAAGGTCGATAAATCTTTTCAGTTACCGACGAGGTAGAAAGGAATAGAACAAAGTGAAAGAATCATGGTGGTAATATATAGAGTGGCAAAAAATAAATTATCGACCGAATGAAAAGAGAAGAGTAGGCAGACGTCGTAGGAGGTGGATATATGATAGAGGCCAAAGGTGTGACCATAACACCTAATCCTAGGAAGGAGATGACGTTGATGATGATCATGATAAGGAGATGAAGATAGACGATTGGAATTTTGTAATCTCGTTAGTAATATTCCCAGTAATCTCATTAATAATATTTACTAATCAAACCACTCTCGGCTGTGATGGTATGAATAGCCCTCATAATGACATCAGTGCTCTGACACGTATTTGCAACAACACCTGGTCGTAAATGTGTGTTGTAAAATGATAGATATTCAGTTGAATCGGTCTGTTGCTGTACTGCATCGTCTTACAAGGCCTCATTATCTGGACTTCCAACACTATTATAAGAGGATCCTTTTGCTAAAAGTATGAGTATGTTATTCCAGTATGAAAGGTTCCTAGCATATCTGGGTCGTCAGGTGACACATCATATAAACCTAACATTCCACGGATGATGAGTTGGCAGAAATGGTCAGGTTCCTTGGTAGTGTAGAACCCCAGACCTTATATCTTTAGATTTTTGCCTTTTGGTATTGTTGAAAGAAAAATTCTAGAAAGAAAAAGTTAACACCAGATGCGAACTGATCGGATAATTAATGGTGTTGCCCCCATAAAGCAACACAAAGACCACCACAGACATCTACACGTGTTGTTTTGAAGAGAAATGGAAAATTTGAAGTCGGAGATACACTGTATGAAAACCAACTTTGACCTTAATCAAATGATTTAACACCTTATGAGAGTATTTGTATGGGTTACTATCTAACAACTGAAACTCTGTTATGCAATAAGAACTTGTCAAGTGCCATATGGAATGTTTTATTCCCAAAATATTTACTGTAGCTCCTGAAACACTCTGTGATACACAGGTAAATGCAGCGTGGAGCCACGTGTTGACAACAAAGGTAAGAAGTCACAACATGATGTAGGTCAATTTCGTAAGCGGACTCCTTAAAAGGAATGAAGGAATTACTGTCAAAGTGGATAACGAAATTTTGCCAATTTTACAAAATAGAGACTGGAGTGAGCCCGAATTTTAGTCCTTTTTAAGCATTCAGTAGGCATGATAAACATAAAAAATGTTGGTCTCTATACAAGGATGTCCTCGTGGAGTAACCCCCTGCCCGTCTTCAAATGGTTCAGAACACTATGGGACTTAACTTCTGAGGTCATCAGTCCCCTAGAACTTAGAACTACTTAAACCTAACTAACCTAAGGACATCACACACATCCATGCCCGTGGCAGGATTGGAACCTGCGACCGTAGCTGTCACGCGGTTCCAAGCTGAAGCGCTTAGAACCGCTCGGCCACACCGACCGGCCTGCTCCTCTTCCAGCAGGAAGTTGTTGGAGCCTGGAGAAGAGTAGAACGCCTTACCGAGAATTTCTCTTTCGCACACTTACGTAAAACCTGTCGCCAATGATTGTCTTTCTATGTCATGACTGCCTGTTGCCAAAATGCCTCATCGTGACACTGTTTGATTTTGACCTAGCCAAGAGAGAGAGAGAGAGAGAGAGAGAGAGAGAGAGAGAGAGAGAGAGATGTTATAACAGTTATATCTGTAGCAAAAGAAAGTGAAATATGAAAAAAAGTGAATAATGATGAAAATTTCACTAACAGAAGCCTTGCAGCTGCAGGCGTTTTAGAATGTGTGTAAGTTAAACCTAAAGACAGTGCAACGTCTTTACGGTTAGGTTGTATTATCAGGCGAAGGAGTTTGACCGTTGTGTCTAGCGCCAGTAGGCGTCGCAACAAACCCCCTTCATGCAACATTTTTCAACCGATGTGTTGAGGTGAGGCTTATTTCTGGCGCCACTCTGTAGGGCCAAAAAGTGACAGATTGATGGTGAGAAAAATAGTTTATTAGACATGAATTACATATCACGTTATTGGCAATGTGAGACAGTCATGGCCCACATTGGCACAACAGGCCAGCTATTTTCAGTTTGTGGCTTCCACCCTGCTGAAGAGATACATAACCAGTGCGCCGGGCTGCTGACTTCAGGCCGAGAATCGGCCGGCAGTCTGTCAGTGGGGAAAGGCCCGGACGTCAGCGGTGCGAATCTTCTTGTTGCTGTGACTGCATTCCGCTGCGGAACACCCATACCAAAACGACTCATGTCAGCTTGTGGCCAGCGTGGAGATGAGGGAAGACTGCCATGCTTGGCTCATGACCAACTGCCCTCCGCCAAGAGTCTAGTTGCATAAGGTATTGACAGCAGGTTGGTGACCATGTGGCACCAGGGCAGACTTATTGCATGAGGCGGCTGGAACAACCCGGTCTAAAATCCAAAGCTGAAACTGGCATTGTGCCGTCGACTCATCGTCTAGCGTTGCCCTGGTGTCGATGCGGTGCTACTGGACTAAGAATGAATGTGCCCCAAAAATTCACAACCATTTATATGGCTCCGTGGCTCTGGGGGACATTGATTTCAGTACTACGAGGCCCCATTGACTTAGCTCATAACATGGTTCTTGCCATGGTGTAGTGAGACCGCCCTGCAACTCCAGTCATTAGTGCTGCGTGGTGCGGGTTTTGCCGAGCGCGGCTATCCTGTTTTGCAGTTCTTTTGTGTAAAAGTTCCTGTAACCAGTATGTTGCCACATTGTGCTTACCAGTCAGTGGTAGCTAACGCATTTTTTCACAGCGGATTTCTTACAAACTCATACAAGTTGCACTTAAAACTAGGTAGGAACACTACATTTCCCTCTTCCCAGGGAAGGCATGACGTGTTGGTTTTTGCTGAGCGCCGGTTCTCCACCATGACTACTTCATCCATGACCACTTCCACCATTGCTCTACAACATAAGTGACCAACTCCCAAGGTTACACCAGACTGGCATTTTAGAGAGCCAGGCCTAACAAAACTCTACTATCTAGTGAGCAAGATGTATCAGATAGGCGAAATACCCTCAGACTTCAAGAAGAATATAATAATTTCAAACCCAAAGAAAGCAGGTGTTGACAGATGTGAAAATTACCGAACTATCAGTTTAATAAGCCACGGCTGCAAAATACTAACACGAATTATTTACAGACGAATGGAAAAACTGGTAGAAGCGGACGTGATCTCGGGGAAGATCAGTTTGGATTCCGTAGAAATGTTGGAGCACGCGAGGCAATACTGACCCTACGACTTATCTTAGAAAATAGATTAAGAAAAGGCAAACCTACGTTTCTTGCATTTGCAGACTTAGAGAAAGCTTATGACAACGCTGACTGGAATACTCTCTTTCAAATCCTGAAGGTGGCAGGGGCAAAATACAGGGAGCGAAAGGCTATTTACAATTTGTACAGAAACCAGATGGCAGTTATAAGAGTCGAGGGGAATGAAAGGGAAGCAGTGGCTGGGAAGGGAATGAGACAGAGCTGTAGTCTGTGCCCGATGTTATTCAATCTGTATATTGAGCAAGCGGTAGAGGGAACAAAAGAGAAATTCAGAGTAGGAATTAAAATCCATGCAGAAGAAATAAAAACTATGAGGTTCGCCGATGACAACAAAAGCAAAACGAGGTTAATGGAATGTAGTCAAATTAATTCGGGTGATGCTGCGGGAATTAGATTAGGAAATGAGACACTTAAAGTAGTAAATGAATTTTGCTATTTGGGGAGCAAAATAACTGATGATGGTCGAAGTAGAGAGGATATAAAATGTAGACTGGCAATGGCAAGGAAAGCGTTTCTGAAGAAGAGAAATTTGTTAACATCGAGTATAGATTTAAGTGTCAGGAACTCGTTTCTGAAAGTATTTTATGGGGTGTAGCCATGTATGGAAGTGAAACATGGACGATAAATAGTTTGGACAAGAAGAGAATAGAAGCTTCCGAAATGTGTTGCTACAGGAGAATGCTGAATATTAGATGGGTAGATCACATAACTAATGAGGAGGTATTGAATAGAATTGAGGAGAAGAGGAGTTTGTGGCACAACTTGCCAAGAAGGGACCTGTTGGTAGGGCATGTTCTGAGGCATTTAGGGATCACAAATTTAGCATTGGAGGGCAGCGTGGAGGGTAAAAATCGTAGAGGGAGACCAAGAGATGAATACACTAAGCAGATTCAGAAGGATGTAGGTTGCAGTAAGTACTGGGAGATGAAGCTTGCACAGGATAGAATAGCATGGGAAGCTGCATCAAACCAGTCTCAGGACTGAAGACCACAACAACAACATGTAGTTAGATCAATAAGCGGTTCGAAGCTTCGACCAGTTTCAGTTGGCGCAAGAAATATTTATGTCTTCAAATGATACATCGTTAAAAACGTCTCTCTGCTGGTTGGTAGGTTGATTTTCAGGCAGGGGTCATTGTCCCATTTCTGCATACTCAACTAGTCAGTGACGATGGTTGTCGTTTACTCGCGCTCCTCGTCCTGGGTTTGGTCCCTGAATCAGTTTCCTCGACCTGACCTCCATTTCAGTTCCCTATGTTGTTCATTCGCGCCCATCTTCTATTGAGGTCTGATCCATAGTTCGCCATCTGTTGTTTTGTGGTCCGTAGCCTTAATTCCTCCTTCCATTCCAGCCTCTGTTGCGTAGTACATAACTATTCCCATTCAAGTCTCTTCATTGTTCCACTTCATTACTCCCGAAATTTCCCAACCTTGAATGGTTTCCATAAGGCATTCCATTTCGTAAATTTTCATTCCTATTGTTGTAATGGTTATGTCGTGGACGCGATATAGGGCCTGCGACGTATCTGTCAGAGTTTATACTGTCTTCTCTGATATTCTCTGCTCGTAATGTGTATTCTAATTCGTGAAGAGTCTTACGGAAAGTACTGAGCTCTACATTACACCGGCCAGCTAATACTTGTTGAAATGATGAATGAAGTTTGGTGTAACAGTGACATATTATTTCACCAGTAGAGCATGGTACGTCAATATACTGGTACTTCTCAATAATTGCATCAAGGAACATGACTGGGTTTTTGTATCCTGAACTCTCAAAATCTTTGACAACAATCATCTCTTACTTTATGTGCTCTTGCGTCCCCCTGGACCAGTAGATATTTAGGAGCTGTCCTTGAAATCCTGGTAACTTCTACACGTCAATCATATTCTGCTCATTTTCTCCGCAACTGACCCTTGCAAGAGTCCGAAATAAAGACTAATTTGTATTTTAAAGGCCAATTTGGAGGTAAAGAGAGGTCAGGGTATGATATCGAAATGCGTGGATGAGTAATGTTACCCTCATCGCGAAAAATTTCGAATTTTCGGACTTAAAAGAAGTGCTGAAAATCAGATGGCGCTTCGTCGACAACTTCCGTCCTACGGAAAAACGTTCTCGTTCGACGTCCTCTCATTTGCGCTTATTTCACAGCTTCGAGAAAACGATACTTTTATGTCACCATGTCCTCTGCTCGCTGCTAACGGTATCCAGTTATCCGTGCCGCCCGAAGTTGTTTCAGGTCCTGTTTGTTCGTGCTTGGTCGTATTTGAAATTGTTTCCTTAGTGCCTCCTCCAATTTCTTCTCCGTACGCGTGTCGATAGCTTCCTTTTGAGATTTAAACTAAAGAAGAGTCCGAAGCTCTTCATTCTCGTTCACTGGAGTTGCAGGTGTCACGTCCGAACCAGTCCCTAATTTGCGCAGTTCAGACTGTAATTTGTCCATGGCTGCTGTCGCATAAAAATCCGTAGCCTCACGTATTTTCGTGTCCATGCGCTGCTCCGCGTCATTTTGCCGCTTTACCACGCTTTCGACCATCCTGTTCAAATTGATCATTGCTTTCGTCCTTGCAGTTCTGTGCCTTTACTCGTTTTCGATACTTCAGCTGATAATCGTCTTGCCAAACTTGCTACTGTCTTGGCGTTCTCTGTCGTCTTCTTAGTATCATGTGCAATCTTCAAACCTTTCATTGCTTTGGTGTTTACTTTACGTAGGTTTTCCTGGAGTTGATTTGCCCATGACTTGTTCCTTTCCCATCTGATTTACCTGATCACCGGTATATTTGATGTCCATCCCCGTCTCTTTATTATTTCTTACTAACTCATTAATTTTCTCCTACATTCCCCTTAGTCCATTAATCTTTTCCTCCATTCCTCAGCTCTATCAGTTACAATCAAGGCTTTAATAAAATGGCGGAGGTTATGTTAATCAGAACACTGGGAGGAGTTGAGATCTAAATAACAAATGATTTATTTATTCTTAACATCACATGACAAAAGAAGGCTAAAGCAAACAGCACACAACCATTTTTTTAATTGACAAACGCTTTCAGTGATATACGGTCTATGGTGAATAAAGTGATCACCAGGGGACCAACACACAACTCTAACCAGAAATAATCGCTTTACCTGACATCATACATGTGAATCCGTGGTATGGCCCAAAAACTACTCTACTGTTAAGCATTTATACTCTACTATTCCATAAAGAAAAATATGGTTCCAACGAAAAGGGTGCTGAGAAGCACATATTGAAGCCCTACGCCGTAACAGCGAATATTTTACCCTTCTGCTAGTCATGACGGCACACCACGATGCTCTCGGTGAGTGCAGTCATGGATGGCAGATATCTGTTATTAATGTTGCTTGCCAAAAAAAAAAAAAAAAAAAAAAAAAAAAAAAAAAAAAAAAAAAAAAAAATGGAAGACGCAGTCTAGGGTTCGGCTGATTCGAAACACAGATACATCCCTATGAGCCTCTGAAACCTTGGTGGATTCCAGCATGCATGTGGACCCGTTTGCTGGTCTGCCAAACCAATTTGACTCCGTGACATGACTATGCATGAAGGAATATGTCAAACATTTAGATGACCAACTCAAAACAAATAAGTACATCCACGTATCACTCGTTGTGTGTATGATGTCAGAACCTCTGACAGTTCAGATGGTGATTGGCCCAGGCTCTAAGTGGCACGCTAATAAAGCACACAAGTCTCACCGTCTAGGTAGAGACCTGCCATTCTTCACTAGCAAGGCGCTAGTACAAGAGTATAAGCTTCTCTCTCTCACTCTCTCTCTCTCTCTCTCTCAGCTTTTCTCGCCAGCTTGGTGGCATAGCACATTTACATGCTTCGACCATATCCACTTTAGCACAAGCCAGTCCTGAGCTGGAACTCAGCATTCGAATCTAGGGAACCGCCCCTTGCTCTGCAGACACAGATTCGACCAACCAGCGACATTAAAAATTTGTTGGGAGGGAAGGAAAAAAAGATTCAGCTTTGCAGCCTCTTTACCATTCGCTTACACCATGTCTTACACCACGACGTGGATGGAACCACAGCCCTCCATAAAAAGATCGTTATCTCCTCTGTTGCGTCCGTTTTGAACTTTACATAAACCTACTAAAAGCCTTGTGCCTTCACAGATATGTTCTGTAGCAGTCTGGACGCCTGGGCGCCACAGACCTGTCCAGAAATTCGCAGAAACTCACAGCCGTCTGAACGGCTTCCTACCTAACAAGGCCCCTTTCTCTGCTTTATTGCCAGTCATCAATTCTCTGCCCATAGCTCCAGCGACTCCTCGGCGCTAGTCTACATGGGCGTGGCTGAAGACCAACCGGCGCCATCCCATGTGTCTGCACATGTTTTCACAAAGGTTCCGCAGAAAAAACGCTCTCCTCGGCCTTCAGCTGCCATACACTTTTACTGCAATCAATTAACTTGGCACTTCCTTTCAACGCAGGTGAAGCTTACCGTTATTCCTTCACTAGAGCACACAAGCAAGAGCGTTAACTACTGCCAACCATTTCATCATATGAATGAAGCTAGATCGTATAGCAACCAAGTAATAAAGATTATCTTCTCTAAGAACATTAAGCAGCGTAACACCATATCAGAAGTGAGAGTGCCCTGCAATCTCTCAAATAAATGATTATATGTCCATTGTTATAACATGGTCAGCATTCGAATCTAGGGAACCGCCCCTTGGTCTGCAGACACATATTTGACCAACCAGCGACTTTAAAAATTAATTGGGAGGAAAGGAAAGGAACTTTTGAACATGAGGACGGATGGACTTTTGGATGTAACAGGCAATGAATGAACGTCCTAAGTGGGTTAGACGTTCAAGGGGAGCAGACAGCAATGCTTAAGTTCGCAGATAGCACTGCCCTTCTGGCAAGATGTAGGCAAAACTTAGAAGACTAGTTGAAAAAAAATGGGGAGCATACTAAGCACAGACTACGACATGATATTGAACGAAGTGAACACGAAGACATTGATGAATACTAGATGAAAGGATAGTAAATTGATTATCATCAAAATAGGTAATTACACAATTATAGCAGAAGTAAAAGTATTTTTGCACCTGGGATGCTGGAAAGTGGAAATAAGCTACATGTTAGAAGTATATTGGCTCTAGAAAAAAAAACAGCAAAAGGGCTATAACAGTACTAAATAATGTCTGAGCATTATTGAAAAAATCCTTGGGGTTTTTCGGGTGCAAGTAAGTGAAAGGGGAATCATCGGAAATCATGGAAAAGAAAAACTGGAAGCATCAGAAACGAGTTGCTGTTGAAGGGTGGTGAATAATAAATGGACTGAAAAGGTATACAATGAAGAAGTGGTGAATGGAGTAGGAGAACAGTTGAGTCAATGGAAGAGTCTTACAAGCAATTCAGAATTGCTCAACTTGTTGACGCAAGGCACATTAGACAGAAAAAAATTGTACGGGCAGATACATATTGGAATAAGTAAAACACATTACAAAGATTGTTGCCTGTGGTAGTTACACAGGGATAAAATGAAATGAAATGATCGTATGGCATTGTTGGCCGGGAGGCCCATGCAGGGAAGTTCGGCCGCCGTATGCAAGTCCTTTTTTTTTAGTTGACGCCACTTCGGCGACTTGCGAGTCAATGATGATGAAATGATGATGAAAGACACACACAACAACCAGTAATCACGAGGCAAAGAAAATCCCTGTGCCCGCCGGGAATCGAACCCGGGACCCCGTGCGCGGGAAGCGGGAAGGCTACAGCAAGACCACGAGCTGCGGACAAAGAGATACAGATTAAAGCAAGGTGGATAAAGGCTGATAACTGTGTAAAGGCGATCGAAAGATTTATTATATCTAAACTACATTGTACTGCTCGCAGAGGCAGAGTTTCGTAACACGAATGTGATGCCCAAAATAAATAGAGGCTGTTCCACTGTCCACTGTGCATAGAGCGCGCGCCCCGTCGCTGGACCGGCGGCCCGCGTAATCGCAGCGAGACAGGCTGCTGCGGTTCCCAGAAGAGGAGCGGCCGCTCTGGAGCGCTAATCGGCCGGTCTCTTTACGCTATCGCCGTGAGTTAATTAGGGACAGCGCGGAGTGCGGATCGGGCCCAAGTGTAAGAGGTCTTCCACCGTTGAGCTCATTAGATAACGTCCAGCAGGATGATTTACGATTACGGAAGTTAATTAAAATTTGACGACAGGACGGGTCCGGCTCATTACACAGTCTTTAATTGAGGCGTTATCTCGGCTGCTGGCGTAGCTCGCAGGCGCAGTAAGCCGGGCCAAAGAGGCGTAAAAGCGGCGCGCGGCGCTGAGTGGGGCCGAACTGCCGGTGACAGCATCTCCGGCGACCCGCCAGGGAGCTGCAGCAGGTGGCGGGGAGCACGGGTTCCAGTACTTCAGTACGTTCAGAGCTTTCCTGAGGCCACAGCAGCTGTGTGCCATCGTCGGACATGGCATCCGCACAGGTCTGAAACTGACGCATTTCTCCAGTGATATCGTGAGAAATAACAGCACCTGATGCCCGACCGCTGCCCCCTCTGTAAGACACACAAAAAGGATTGTAGCTACACTATCTGATCAAAAGTATCCGAACACCTAGTAGTGCTCATAAATACGGGATTTGTCCACCTACCTCCTTTATTATAGGTAGAAATGAAGTGTCTGAATGTCTGTGGGTGAATGGCAGTCCATTCTCCCTTAATTTCAAATGGCTCTGAGCACTGTGGGACTTAACATCTGTGGTCATCAATCCCCTAGAACTTAGAACTACTTATACCTAACTAACCTTAGGACATCATACACATCCATGCACGAGGTAGGATTCGGACCTGCGACCGTAGCAGCCGCACGCTTCCGGACTGAAGTGCCGAGAACCGTTCGCCCACAGCGGCCGGCAAACGTTGCCTCAGAAATGCTGCTTCATGACAGACTGCACTGTCTTGAAGATACAATTATCGTCTCCGAAATGTTCCTCTACTCTACACTGTACACAATGCTGTGAAATGTGTTCGTTTTCTCCAGCATTTACGTTTTATTGAAGGAAATAAGTGGACCACGACCTAACCTCGAAAAACACGTACATGACGTACGCTACTTTCCCTGTAGTCTGTTGTTGACATTACAGATGATGGCACATGACGTTCTCCTGACGTTCACCAAAGTAAAATGATTTTATGTGATTGCATGGTATAAATAGATTCATCACTCCAAGTCTCTCGTTTTTAGGCATCCAATGTCCAGTGGCAACCCTCTTTGCACCACCTCAACCATCGCGTAGCGTTGGCTACTGGAATATGTGGTTTATGAGGAGCTGTTCGACCACTGTACCCCATCCTTTATATTTCCCTTCCCTGGCTGCCGGTAGGGCTTTGGATCTTGGGAGTGACGACTTCCCCTGATTTCATATGATTTTTTACAACCACCCTCTGCAATGCTTAGCCAACGGCCTTTCCGCAGTGGTAACACCGGTTCCCATCACATCACCGCAGTTAAGCGCTGTCTGGCTGGGCTTGCACTGGGATGGGTGACCATCCGGTCTCTGGAGAGCTGTTGGCAAGTGGGGTGCACTCAGCTCTTATGAGGCAATCTAAGGAGCTACTTGAGTGAGAAGTAGCGGCTCTGGTCTTGTAAACTGACATGCGGCTGGAAGAGCGGTGTGCTGACCACATGACCCTCCATATCCGCATCCAGTGACGCCTGTGGGTGAGGATGACACGGCGGCCGGACGGTACCGTTGAGACTTCCACGGCCTGTCCGGACGGGTTTTCTGCAATGATCGACGGTTGATGTCCGTCATTACATGAGTTCTGCGTGCTCTTGGTTTAACGGTGGTTATTCCTTCGGGTTTTCTCTTCATAGTCAAATCACCAGCAGTCCACTTGAGCATCTTTAGAAGGGTTGAAATGTCTCTGATAGATTTGTGACACACAATGACCAGTCCACTTTCTATGTCAATGATCTCTCGTGACCAGATCGTTCTGTTGGTACTCTTTTTCTACTGACTCCAGCTTCGTTCGTATTGGCGGGTCCGTCTCTTGTGACATCTGGTGATAATTGCGCATTACATGAGGGGAGGGGCGGAGGTTCTGCATACTTCTGACCATATAGGTATTTGCCTCAGTTTTCCGTACACTCCTGTCTTTTGGGAACGGCCGCGAGTTTTATCCGTTTCGTACTGATTGATCGCAAGCTTAGAGCGGCTGCTCTGTCACGCTTCTCCAAAATCGTGATGTTTAATATGTAAATGTATTTTTGTCGGAAAGGGATTGCCAAACGTGGAAATTACGTGAATGTGTAGTTTTCGGGAATTTATTGGGAACTGTCAAGTGTGGATGCTACAACGAATCTTCACATCCTTTTCGACTAAAATACAATTTTTGCTATTAAAGTAGATATTTTTGTGATTCGAGTAAGGTGCTTCACATACATGAGCATTAATTGATGTAATCAGAAGAGGAGGTCGAAGCCAGTGCTCAATCTTTGTGAAATGTGTGGTGAGCCTTCTCACAGCTAGAACTGGTGATGGGCCGAAGTGGCGCTTTGGTAAGACACAACAAAACAACAGCGTGCTGGACGAGGGCGGCTCAAATCCCCATTCAGCCATCCATATTTAGGTTTTCGGTGAGTTCTCTAAGTTGTTTAAGGCGAAAGCTGGGATGGTTCTTTTGAAGAGGGCCCGGCCGATTTCATTCCTCGTCATTTCCCAATCCTAGTCGTCGGCGGGATATTAAACTCCAAGTTCCCTTTCTACTGATGTTTATCTTTCTTGTTGTTTGGTACTCACAATGAAATGTTTGGTGACCTTCTGACCTCTCTTTCTTGCTAAGGCGTTTCCTATTTCATTGTCATCTAATTTACCTTTCACTATATTGCTTGACTGTCTAGCTACGTTTTCTTTCATCATGGATCATAACAAATATACGTTTGTATATTTTTCGTTGTCTATATTCAGAATACAGGGTGGGGCAGCTAAGACGGGCCACCGTAGATACATCAAGAAAGAATAAACAAAGCGATGTGCATTTTTACCAAGTTATAGTGGACAATATTCCGAATTTACTGTCGTTCACAAGTAACTTTCATTGGCTTTGTTTTTCTCTACTGGAACTATATACTTTTTCTATGGCATTTAAAAGAAGCTATTAAGAGCAGCAATGTATCCATCATTTATGGGACTTGATCAAACAATATCGAGGTAACAAAGCTGCAAACCACTGTCTCGCCGTCAGAAGAAGAGCTTACACAAATGCTGCCCCATTATACAAACCGTAAGCAACCACGTAACTCAGTTTTTTCCCCTTCATTGTGTTTCCATTCCCCCCGAAGGGAGCAGGCTGGCAGCAGCTTAGTACGCTGATCTTCAGCCTACAGAATTTTTAAAACATAAGAAGAAGATAATAAAAAGCAGGCGATAAAAACGGTGAATTAAATTGTAAAATGGCGGAAAGTTGTGGAAGTTAAAACATAAAACAAAGGGTTGACAATGCTAATAAAATACACAGGAGGCAGACAGGGAAAATAGTACACAGACAATGAAAAAAACACGGTGGCTGCCTGGTTTCTGTTCGCAAGAGGTATAAAAATCACACCCAGCGACAGTATGATTTTCGTTCGCCACTCTTCGGAAAAGACGTGCAACACTTATTAGTCACTTGAAACACTGCACTAAAAAGTTGACACGAAATGACACACCACAGTCAAGGGAAGATGAGGGTGAGGGGACCTGGACAGATGATGGGGAAAAAAGGGGGGGAGGAAAGGAAAAACGAAGTGGGGGGCGGGGGGGGCGGACAACTCAGGTACGGTTCGTGTGTTTTTTACTATAGATGTCGTACAAAGGGCCCAAACGGTAAGTAGCGGAGTGCTACGAGTATGCACTAAAAAGCAATGGCTCCGAATTTTCTATGTGAAAACCCATATAGATTTTTAAATAAAACAAATCGGAGCCTTGGCGCTCGATGTAACGCGACGCGACGCTTTTCTTCTGCAAGAAATCTTTTCGGGAATTTCGAGAGGTCGAGAACAGAAGGAAGCCGCGAGAGGTCGCGGTTGCGGCACGATCAGGGAGACACGTGCTGACGGCGGTCGCGGGAGGGAGTTTGGTGGAGTGCTGTGGGCCTGCATGGGTTGTGAAGACCGGTTCGTGGTCAGTCGACTGCTGCTTCCTTGGTCGGCTACGACCGTCTCTCTCTGAGGTGTTCCGTGGAGCTGCGACGTGATGGCCTCGTGTATATTGATACCACTGTGTACGCTGCTTGATGGAACCAATTCCAGTGGCAGAAACCGGCTGTTTAGGTGCACCACTCTTCGGGTCATGTTACTGGCCGCCTTTCCCTCCATGTTGTTGGGTAGTGAATTCAGGTTGTTTATGAGTGTCTAAATTGTCAGGATCAATCAGCTCATGGAGGATGGAAACTGCTCAATACGATAACCGTATTTGGAATACTTCTGTGACAAAGAACGAGTTAGCGCCTTGGCCTTTGATTATACTGGGCTAAAATATGTACATAACAATTGTGTTAATGTTATCATGTTTGTTTCCATTTAAATGTCTCGCTTAATTTGCTTGCGACTTGGTAACTGAACAGTGTTTATGAATGTGGCTAGCAGTATTTATTGAATCACTGTAATTTATTGCTAGGCAGTTATTCAATGCCGGTTTTACGATTTTAGCCAGTTGCTTGTCTTGAGAAATGATTGTTTCTGAAATGAAGTGACTAACGGTCTTTTGTGTATTGGTAATCTTGACGGTATAAATTTAATCAGTTACTTCCTTGACATCAGCATTTGTTTGTCTCAAGTTCTGACACTAATTCAGGGACTTGCTTATAGTAGAAGATGTTGATTTCCTTAATAACTGCAAGATATGTAAGGTAAATATCTTACTTAAAATTCCATTATTGTGAATATTTTGTAGGGATTTGTTAAAGCTATTTATGATACAGGGCGGTTAATGAAATTTATATCGTCTTTAAGAAGGTCATTATTTGTATCTTTTTTAGGAAAGATTATTACTTTAAATATATCTGAGGTTGTTGGAGCTCAGTGAGATATGAAAAAATAGTTTTTCTCCTTAAGATTTCATTATCACAAATACATGCGGTTGGTTATGGTTCAAATGGCTCTGAGTACTATGGGACTTAACTACTGAGGTCATCATTCCCCTAGAACTTAGAACTACTTAAACCTAACTAACCTGAGGACGTCACACACATCCATGCCCGAGGCAGGATTCGAACCTGCGACCGTAGCGGTCGCTCGGTTCCAGACTGTAGCGCCTAGAACCGCTCGGCCACCTCCGCCGGCCCACTGAACACAGTCCTTGAAGGTGCTATATTGTTTTCTCCGACAGTGTGGAGTCGGTACTAAGGTGTCACAGCTGCAAAATACTAACACGAATTGTTTACAAACGAATGGAAAAACTAGTAGAAGCCAACCTCGGGGAAGATCAGTTTGGATTCCGTAGAAACACTGGAACACGTGAGGCAATACTGACCTTACGACTTATCTTAGAAGAAAGATTAAGGAAAGGCAAACCTACGTTTCTAGCATTTGTAGACTTAGAGAAAGCTTTTGACAATGTTGACTGGAATACTCCCTTTCAAATTCTGAAGGTGGCAGGGGTCAAATACAGGGAGCGAAAGGCTATTTACAATTTGTACAGAAACCAGATGGCAGTTATAAGAGTCGAGGGACATGAAAGGGAAGCAGTGGTTGGGAAGGGAGTAAGACAGGGTTGTAGCCTCTCCCCGATGTTGTTCAATCTGTATATTGAGCAAGCAGTAAAGGAAACAAAAGAAAAATTCGGAGCAGGTATTAAAATTCATGGAGAAGAAATAAAAACTTTCAGGTTCGCCGATGACATTGTAATTCTGTCAGAGACAGCAAAGGACTTGGAAGAGCAGTTGAATGGAATGGACAGTGTCTTGAAAGGAGGATATAAGATGAACATCAACAAAAGCAAAACAAGGATAATGGAATGTAGTCGAATTAAGTCGGGTGATGCTGAGGGAATTAGATTAGGAAATGAGACACTTAAAGTAGTAAAGGAGTTTTGCTATTTGGGGAGCAAAATAACTGATGATGGTCGAAGTAGAGAGGATATAAAATGTAGACTGGCAATGGTAAGGAAAGCGTTTCTGAAGAAGAGAAATTTGTTAACATCGAGTATAGATTTAAGTGTCAGGAAGTCATTTCTGAAAGTATTTGTATGGAGTGTAGCCATGTGTGGAAGTGAAACATGGACGATAAATAGTTTGGACAAGAAGATAAAAGAAGCTTTCGAAATGTGGTGCTACAGAAGAATGCTGAAGATTAGATGGGTAGATCACATAACTAATGAGGAAGTATTGAATAGGATTGGAGAGAAGTTTGTGGCACAACTTGACCAGAAGAAGGGATCGGTTGGTAGGACATGTTCTGAGACATCCAGGGATCACCAATTTAGTATTGGAGGGCAGCGTGGAGGGTAAAAATCGTAGAGGGAGACCAAGAGATGAATACACTAAGCAGATTCAGAAGGATGTAGGTTGCAGTAGGTACTGGGAGATGAAGGAGCTTGCACAGGATAGAGTAGCATGGAGAGCTGCATCAAACCAGTCTCAGGACTGAAGACCACAACAGCAACAGTATTTTGCTGGACGTACGGCATTTATCTCGTGTTTTCCACTTGTTCTACCGCTTTTAAATTTTTCACAGCACTGGTAAGCACTCCACGTGGTAAGACGTTGTCCCTCTACTGTACACGCTGTATCGTGCAGCAGGTCTGCTAAGGATACCAGCTCCTGGTACACCTCCAGACAACAGAAAAAAACATTACGGATAGCTCTTCTTCACTGATGAGAGAGGAGCAGCCACGTTACTTTGCTAGGTCTCAAGGCGATGTGTTGTGACAATAGTGTAATCTTACAAAAGCAGTGAGAACGATGCTATGTAGGTGGTGAGAGCACTAAGTCATACTGTCAACTGTGGCGTGTGTGGGCGTCGGCTCGATGGGGATGGTTGACACAGGTCGGCGTCCGTCGATAGCGACAACTCCGATCTGTAATTGTTAAAACATACCCCTTGTTTTGTTTTGTTAGTTTCAGATACTATCTCCCTTTAACAGATAGCCGGGTATCGATGGAGCAGCACGCCGAACTGTATAAGCGGCCTTCTCTTATAATTGAATCAATGGTGTTCGAAGGTTGTCTGTCTTCTTGACTGCTACACACAGTGACGGCACGACTCGGTACCGCAACAACTCAATTTATCTGAAACAATAAACCAAATATCCTTCGCGTGTTCGCGACGGGCTTATAAGCTTACGCGAATTTGATAACATTAGTTTTTATGCCCGGTTTGCAAATGAATGTGCAAACGCAGCTAATATGATATCTCGAATTAAAAGTTCCACCATTCAAGCCTATGCCACTTTATAGTCTTGGGAAGATGATTTGTAAAGTTTTACAGCGCCGTTAATGCGTCGCTACGGTGCTAATTCAACAACTCCAACGTCGTAAATCCAGAGAGAATGCATTCTCTAAATAACGTACAGAAAGCGTAGTAATAAAATGTTCTATTACTGTTCACTGTTAATAATGTCACTCAATCACCTTTAGCTTCGGCCTTCTATCAATAAAATAATTATTTCACACCTACACAATCCAGTTCAATTAAATGATGTAGACGACACGATGTATTTAAGTTATAACTGAGTTTATTGAACTTCTGAATTATCTAAGCACTGCAGTAGAAAGCACACCCATCCGTCATTCAGGTAACTGAAGCTACGATTTACATCAGCAATTCTGACATTGACTACAGCTTCCGACAACACGACGTACCTGTGAATTCTTCATGATTGCGTGTATATTTTTCCTACTCAAGTCTATTTGTCTAGTTTATGTCGGCGTTTGGTATATTGCTGTGTCCTTCAATGTTCGTGACAATTACAGTTCACGATGACTAAGTCCCAGAATTGATTAAGTATCACAGGAGCTACTTTTCCCCCGTGTATAGTATCAGTTCTGTTGTCTGGCTAAACGGTAAATGTACTATCACTTTTCTTCAGAACTTTGACTAATACGTCAAGACGATACTTAAAAAACTTTAAAATTCCAGATCGGTCTGAAACAATCTAGCATCGGTCAATAGGAGTGCTTCTATCGCGACGTCTACAAGAGAGCGAATTAATACCTCCATTGAAGTTTTTCATTGTAGTCGCAGCGAACTTACAGTTCGATGCGGCTACAACTCTTTGCTTGGATAAATGTTATCTCTGATCACTTTATCTCGTCTGCGTTTTTCTCTTCGTAAAGAATATACTTCGAATTCTTTAGAGTTTCGTACTTCGTAGATTAAGTGACCACCTGATAGTCTTTCATTTAGTTCTTTCCGTGGTATATATGTTGTTAGTTCCCTAGTACTTCTGTTGCTCAAACTTTGAATAGTGTTAATATTTGGTTTCCAGTAGCTACCGTTAAGGTCAGGATAACTGATTTTCATATATTTTGCTGTCAAAAGGGATGTCATTAGGGGGTCTATATTTGGGGTGTTACACAACCTAAGGCCGATTAGAACGAAAATGAGTTACTTTCATAGTTTTGGTGCTTACGTTTTACGTTTGTTACCCTGCAGGAAGTCGTCGTTGCCGTCGCAGTAGTCAGTTACTCTAAAAAATAAAGTCGTTCGCTGCATTTGTCTGTGTATGGTGTAAACTTTATTTTTACACTTCTCCATGTCGAAATACAGAGGCCCGAAATGAGGAACCAGTTTACCAGTTGCTTTGACGAGCGCGGAAAACCGTCTGAAAACCATAGACATGGTAGTTAGTGTTACAGCTGAGCGGTCAGAAAGCGTGCGTACGGCTCATTTTACCTTCTCGCAAACTACCACCTAATGCGGTGAGCTGAATTACCAGCCCAGAAAAATTATAATTACAGCCTGTCAGCCCTACCCACGTTTCCGTGGAACAGCAGATACCCGCATAATTAGAGCGCCGCTCACCTGATCACGGCAGTGCCATTGTTGTCGGATACGTACATCATCGAATTTCAGTTGTCTCCTATCTGCAGCATCTCATAGCCTGTGCGTGGAGATGAGCATTGTCTGGTGCTTCACCTCATGTTAGCGATGTCCCTATACGTCTAGCTCGTCGTCCCCCTTTGCAATAATTCAACTCTGTCTGATCGCTTAGAAGTGTTCTTGTGCCCCTCTACAAAAACAGCTGTGCCCAACGTTTGGAATAGAGGGCGAATCACACCCGTCAGCAAGAAGCGTACAAGAAGTGATCCATAAAACTAACCACCTTAATGGCGTTCATCTTTCGCTGAATCTTAGAACATACTCTGAGCTCAAACGTAATGAGACTTCCTGGGCAGAATGAGCTCCTCGCCGACCTGTCTGAATTTCGAAAACATCGGTCATGAGAAACACAACTCGCACCTTTCTCACATCGCGCTGAATGCCATGGATCAAGTCGCTCAGCTGTAATGACCGATTCATTTCGTTCCAAGCTTACTATATTGTAAACCATATGCACTGATTCCATTTCCTGTCATTTCGTCTTCAGTGATGTCAACCCAATCGATCCACCCATTTCATTTCAGTAAGTTCAGTTTCATGCATAGCGCCAGTATTAAACCAGTACACTTAACGGAAGACTAAAATTAGTATTAAACGTAACACAAATGGACATGTAAGCAGAAAAGTATTCCAATCCAATTAAATTCCTCCCATTCAAAACACTGTTAAAAGATTTATTTTTTATCCCTTTATGACAGTATTAGCTTTTACGTTTATTCAGATGATCTGCCTTTCACCACGAAATTTCCCCTTTGCAGTCAGTTAAGGACTCTAGTGTCTTCTCACATAACTATAAGATACTGAAGTTTCATTAGTGATATGTCTCTTCTGTAGCTCACTTCATAATATCTTAGTCACATATACACAATTTTTATAAATTTTCTAACGGCATAGCTAGTACATTATTTCTTGATATACTGAGTTGTTTGCTTTGTATTATATATTAGACAGTGTTAAATTTACAACTTTGAGTAAATTCTGTGAGCTGTTCTCTTCAGTCTGACATTATTCAGACAACTGATTACTTATCCCCAAATATTATCTTTTGACAGTAGTTTCCCTGCAAGTTTAAAATCTTGACTATCAGCTGTAATTATTATCCACAGACATTCTTACCTTATTTTTGCACATCAGATTTCTTTCCTCTCTACTTTAAGCCTGTGTCTATCACTATAGTAAATCTTCTTCCCTTTGCTGCTAAACTTACTCTCTTTAATATTTATAAATATTTTTGGTCTGTAGCTCACACCCCTTTTTCTTTCCTTTTGCAAATATATATAGTAAACCCATTATGTTGCTTTTTACACTGTAATCTAAAACTTATTGTAACAGACCCTTTTTTCCTTTTATTTAAACATTCTGCAGACTGTTTCTGTTCTAACAATACTCTTATTCATACTGTTCTCTAAGTCCACAAATAATTCTTTCTTCTAGTCAATACCTTCGTCATTCATTAATTTTTACTTTCCATCAATGCAAATTTCCCCTCATTTTCCTTACTCTACTGTAAAATCATATTTGGTCAATTTTTCATGTCCTTTATCAGCAGATATGCCTGAAGGCATTTAATAAGTAGTTACTACTGATAGAAAGGATGAAAAACATAGGAATCTGAATGGTGAAAATAAAGTTTCATTCAGCTGGGACAGTAAATTTCTCCATACTGTGTATCTTCCACAAAACTGCTGATCTCTTCCAGACATTTAGTCATTTACACCAACAAATTTCTGATGGTCTATTAAATTCCTAATCCCTTTTTGATTTTTGGGTTTTCAGAAGTCTATATGCATTGGCATGTAGCTTGCCTAAGACTGAAAGATCCCTGATGCACATTCATATATTTTTTGTGTCTACCACTGATCTTTTTCACGCCTCTTGTTTTACCAATACGAATTCTTCGATTTTAAACCAGCAGGGGAAGATTTTGTACCTTTTTGCCTTTTCCTGTCTAACACTCTTTTACAGATATTTTGCCTTGCTTGTGATTCCTTCTATTGCACTGAGCCAATTGATGAACCAGGAAAGTGAATCTTACCAGAAATTATATTACTTGATTTCTTATTGCCAATTAATATGCATGGAGCGAATCCTGATGCATTGCAAAATATTAGACATCAACGGCGTATGTTGGTAGTTTCCTGACAGAATAAGTTCAAAACAATATATTTAATTCTGCATAGGCCTCCCACTCATATTCCTAAACCATCGGCATTGATATCTGTCACATCTCTGTATTCTACAACTATTTCTTAAAATATCAGAAACAAAGTGTAGACCATCATTCGACAGTATATTTTAGGCTTCCTTACTTTTCCGGAATAATCGTTCTCCAGTTTTTCTATGAAAGTTGAAACACTAGCTCTTTTGGTTGCATAGAAGTTAACATACTAACTGGATCTACCAGTTAACACAAAACATGCATACATCCTCCTTTACATGTAGTCGATGGTCCAAAAAGATCTACTGCAAGTAACTCCAGTGGGTCCCTGGGCTCTACAGATGCATATCCCTTTGCACATGACACAATACGCCTATCTTTTTACAACTCTGCGCTACATATTTTCAAAAATTACAGTCTCAATTTAGCAAGCATTTCTCAGCTCCATAATGTCCTTATCGTACATGTACATAATCTGTTAGTAAGTCAACATGATGAGACGTGGAGCCTAACTTCCATTCTTCTCAATTCAACTTCCGTCTCCTAAACAAAATTCCTTCGTGCAGACACTAATATCGTACTGCCTTAGCATGATCAGTGTCTTCTATACGAGTTTTTAGCAGATCCAGATGATCAATCCCATTTTGCTCTCTTCTCAAATTCTTACGTATTTTCATCAATCACTCTCCTCTTTAAGTGCTTTGTAAAAAAAAAGTCATCCTCAATACATACAACCACTGAGGAAACACCACCAGTCGACGCTGAAGCGTACCACAGCAATTTTTTTTTATTTACAGCAAAAATTCAACGATGCAAAGCTTATTTCAAAAGAAGCTTCACTATACAGCCTTCGAAATCAATATTGTAAACAGTAGAAAAATTACATCAATGTACACTGATCAACCAGGACATTATAGCCACCTAAGTATTAGCCGTTATGTCTAACTCTGGCACGAGTAATCACGGCGACTTGTGGCACGTAAGCAATGACTGCTTGGTAACTCGCTGGAGGAAGTTGGCACCACATCGGCACACGAAGCTCATATAATTCGTGTAAATTCTTAGGAGGGGGAGCATGAACTCTAACGCCACATTAAATCACATCTTAGATGTATTGGATCGGGATCAGATCTGGCGAGCTGGGGGCCCACAACATCAATTGGAACTCGCCATTGTGTTCCTCGAACCATTCCATCATACTCCTGGCTTTTTGACATGGCGCATTATCTTGCTGGAAAATGGCACTGCTGTCCAGAAACTTAGTCCTCATGAAGGGGTGTACATGGTCTGCAGCCAGTGTACGATACTCCTTGGCCGTCAGGTTGCCTTGCATGAGCTCCACTGGACACATGCATGATTACGTGAATGTTCCCCCGAGCATAATGGAGTACCCGAGAGCTTGTCTCCTTTCCACAGTGTAGGTGTCTAGGAGCTGTTTCTCTGGAAAACGATGGATTCCCACCCTCCCATCTGCGTGATCAAGAAGTTGTCGGAGTTCATCTTACCATGCAGCGGTGTACCATTGCGTCAACGTCCAGTGCTGATGGTCAGGTGCCAGTTGTAGTTGTAGTTGCTGATGTAGTGTTCGCAGCTGTCGGCTGCGGAGGCCCATCGTTGGGGGTATTTGGTGCACTAAGTGTTCACACATGCTTGTACTCTGCCCAGCATTAAATTGTGATGGTAGGTCCCCCACAGTTCACCACCTGTCCTGTTTTACTAGTCTGCCAAGCTTACGACGTCCGACATCTGTAATGAGGGGTGGCCACCCATCCCCCTCGACGTCTGGACCTGGTTTCACCTTGGATTCGCCACGTGTTGAAGACACTCACCACAGTGCTCCTCGAACACCCGACAAGTCGGGCAGGTTCCGAAATGCTCGTACCGAGTCACCGGGCCATCGCAGTCTGCCTTCAGTCTGACTCAGATATATCGCACCTCCTCCATTCTACACAGGGACAGCACGCTCACTGACATTACCTGCACAGCGTGTGTGCCAGACTAGCAGTCATCCTCGTCAGGTGACGCTGCTGTAATCTGAACGGCTTTATATCGGTAGCAAGTCGGTGGTCATAAATGTTCGGGTTGATCAGTGTATGAGGCCGGCCGCTGTGACCGAGCGGTTCTAGGGGCTTCAGTCTGGAACCGCGCTGCTGCTGCTACGGTCGCAGTTTCTAATCTGGCCTCGGGCATGGATGCGTGTGATGTACTTAGGTTAGTTACAGTAGTTCTAAGTCTAGGGGACTGATGACCTCAAATGCTTAAGTCCCATAGTGCTTAAAGCCATTCTGATCAGTGTATGTTGTATTGTCTGAGCTAAATAAGTTACATATGAAATTAAAGCACACACAAAGTAATGCATCATATTATTTTGGCAAATAAATGAACGAATATTTATGTTACGAATCTTCGGTCGATACTATGAAGTAAAACAGAAATGACCGTCTTCAACATATTAAAGTAGATAAGCTTTCTTGAATCACGAATTTCAGTTTGAGAGTTCCACATAAGACTCCCACGTAAAACTTTCATACAGGAGGAGTCAGGAGGAAAGGTACCTACCTTGAAGGGTAATAGTATTGAAGTATCTTAACAACATCAAATGGATATATACACTATTACGAATGGTTTCCGATAGAGAACACATTTATTGTACACTGTTATTTATTTGCAGTATTATTCAACACTGTCGTTGTTTATAAAGTACCACAGTAGTGTAGAGGAAGCTGAGACGAAGAATGTGATGCAGACATTTGTGGTTATCAAGTCGGGAAACTATCTCAAACTGGCATAAAAGAACTAAGGTACAGGGCGTGCGTGTCGCATGAAAAAAAATGAAATGGATCTTTTTTGTTGGTAATTTAACGTAGTTTAATTTTTTACTACGGCAAGTGTTCGCTGTATGATACGCGATTTTAGATTTATTCAAGGAAAATATACAAAAGTGATATTAAACGTGTTGTATGTTTGAAACCATTCATAATGCAGCGTACGTCCATATGACGTCTTTTGTTCATAATTACTAATATCGTCACCCGTGGAAGCACGTACTTTTTCTCCTGACTTATCCTGTATTCAAACAGATCACTTATTCATATTTTGACAGAAGCGGATAGTTGAAACTTTCAGTATGCGACCAAATGTACAGCTTGAATGGTATAGATGATATTTTCTGCCTTGAATGACGTATGTTGTACATTCCTCGGGATAAATTCTGAGAGAGAGCCAGCGCACAATTCTATTCATGCTGAAAAGTATGAATACATACAGGCGACTATTACGCCTACCTTTGTATATGACCGCAGCGAGCCTTTGACCGCAGTCTAAAAGAGTGCCGCGTTGCTGTCTTATCATCATCTTCGTCGCAGATTCCGTGCGGTTCATTCAGCCTTTTGGAAGCAGGGGCCACAGACGCTTTTATCCCAAGTCCTAAATGTGAAAAGAGCGAGAAACTGCCGAGATTGCTGCGACACAGGACACCACGAAACCTCCCTCCCTGAGGTAAAACGACATACGCATTCTAGCAAGTTGCTTTTGATTTTGCAGCGAAGGAGAACTTTAGTCAGCGTGGCATTTTCCATAGTTTTTAGCAGAAAATGAAAAACATTTCAGAACGTAGTGCAACGATAAGAAAAATTGCATCTAGCGTCTGAATACTGTACTAAAATGACAATGAATGTAGGCTTACTTCCAGGTTAATTTTACAAATTTTTAAAGTAGGTGTTCGGAGACAAAACTACAGCGCACATATTTTTGTTATTACATCTTCATTCTAAGGAGATTCTCATGATTATGAGAAGCCATAATGACAACTCTGTGATTAATAACCTGAATAAAGGGTGTTAATGTTCTACAAAACTTTTTTATTTAATAGTTCGTTACGAACCGTCTTTGGGCTTCTTAGGCTATCGTCAGATAACTTAGATAACTTAATACTAAATAGGTGGTCCACACAACTTCAGCGAGAATTCATAGCTGCACGAACATTGCTGTACAAAGATATGTGACATTTCATGGCTACATCGGTACAAAACATAAGCGTAGTGTAATACGTAAAGAGATTCTGAGCCAATAAACCTTACATTACAGTACATTGAAATATTAAAACTAAGTGAATATGTTAGCCAAAAATGCTCTATAAGTGAGTAATGACACAGGCAAATATGTCATATGGACAAACTGGCAAATGTGAGAAGCAAACCCAATAAAGGGAAAGGAGAAAGAAATCTATGGAATGCGGATGTGGAACAGTTATAGAAACTTATTACCTAATGGTGAGAGAAGTAATTACCAATAGAAACAATTATTTCTGTTTTAATTTGTTTGATTTCCAAACTTCGTGACGGTAGTTTTTCGCATGTGGTTGCGAATAGGTCTAAATTTGTAAACGTGTCCTTTGTTTGTCAGTAATTTGGTATATCGTTAATAAAGCATAGTTTTTATCAAGAGTAAAAAGTGCTTGCATTCCCGTAGAATTATTAATTATGGGTTTGGTGTGATGGGTGTCGTAGCTCTCTTTTCGATTGGAGTAATTGCACTTGCTTGGGAATTTCGGAAGTGAATGAGCCTCTTCGTTGGTTTTGTAGCAGATGTAGTAGAGATAGGATGACAGGAATGGGCGTTTGCTGCCCTTGAGCTGTAACTAGATAAGGCTAGGAAAGATATGAAATAGTTATGGGGGGGGGGGCCTTAAAAGAGCTGAGAAATGGCAACAGGTAACAGAAGTCACAGTATTACGGCCTCACCTGACAGTTTTCTCTGAATGTGAAAAATAAGTTTGAGTTGTTGCTTCAATTTGAAGTTAATGACCTTCGGGAAGATGTACGTGAAGGCATGCCACAACAAACTTGCAGTAGTAAATCCAAAAGTAGGAGTGTAGGGACGTCACTAAAGAGAAAGAAACTATTATTTAAATTTTCCTGCCATGAAGAGAATTCCATGAAGTTTCGCCGGATGACGTCGATTTCGTGCCACGATATCTTGGCTCGCAGCTATTCAGCCATCTTAAGTGTAGCGTTTAGCACCGGAGGCTGCTAGTTCACACCGCTAAATTTATTCCAGAAAAATGATGTGGAGATGCTTGCGCAAAGGCAGCCGTACATGAGCGACCAGTATCGGGTTTTGGGCCCACATTAAATGTTGCTCCGTTTATGGCACGCCGGTGTATGCGTAGTTGGGATACTACATCTGCACTCTCTGTCGGAATGCGGATTTTGCGGAGATAAAATTCAGATGTGAAATTAATAAATTTAATTGTCGCTATGCTTGTTACCAGTCCTAAAATGTTTTTTTCTATAGATGTTAAAGCAATCACATGGTTCCATGCCTTATGCAGTTGAAAGCTGCCAGCGCCATTAATAACGACTTTCTCCAACATTATCTTCATCGATTGCTTAATAACTGAATCCCAGAAGGATCTCGTCAAGGCCAAGATTTCCGTGGCAGAATAATCCATGGAATGTCCTATGGAGGTACAATGCTCGGGTGTTACTGACTTAATAGGCTGTGAATGGGCACTTGCCGAGATATCCAACGGTTTTGGGTGGAGGACGTGGGGGAATTGCCATCCAGCCTATCTCGGACGCACATTCCCTAAAATTACCCAACTCAGTTTGGTGACAACTACGTTGTCGTTCTTCCATGGTGCCTCATTCACGCAGAGATGAGAAAACGGCCCAGAGATTGCATATGCACATGTAGAAACAACTATCAGGCTGAGATGTGAAATGAACAGTCACAAATGATGCAGACACGTCTCACCTTGTGAGTCATAATTTCCTTTATCTTAAGTGAGGCCTACGTTTCGTCTGTAAGACACAGCCAACAATAATGTCCAATAATATGTATGTATATACTTTTGATTAGATAGCATACACATAATGTAGATCACACAGAGCGTTACCGGGCATCTAAAGGATGATAATGTCGCACATATGGGTGTAAGATACACAGATACACTCTATCCCAGTTGTATTCTGGTATAAAAGGCATTCCATTCTCGAATGCTATTGTATGAAGTACTGCTGAACTGTGTGCACTATACTAAGCAAAGTATAATTATAGGTTCAACAGGAAGGCTTCTTTGATCACTGCGATGGATAACTATTAAACTGGCTTCCCCTGTACTCTCACCATTAAGAAACTATTGTCGTGTTAATTGACGTTAGCGATTCTATTTCTGCAATTGTTACATCATCTGTCCAGTACATAGCAGAGACTACCTGCTTCCCCAAATATATAGACAGCACGGTGGCAGCCATAACATCTCAATAGCTACATCACCAAACACGTTTAAAATTGCAGGGGTATGCTATACAAGATAGATCGAACTAGGGACGTGGAACAATTGTTAATGACAAAAATATAGAGAGATTCAGGTTTATCGGACTGGATGGCGTCATTATTAAACACATGATCTCATTTGATACTTAACTGAGATGGATGGATTATTTATGTGTTGCACTTTACTATGATGGCGTACTAGCTATTATTTGCGTTTTAACGTATCTTATACTACTTTCCAACTAGACTAACTCGGGACTGCTCTGTCGAATGACCAACACTGTTTACAAGGTGAGAGGGGGCGGGGGGTTAGCATGACACTTTGGCGATAATCCCAATTTTCTTTTCTATGTATATTGTCGCAGAGGAAGCCGAGTGTCTGTAGTGTAGTGGTTATGATACTACGTTGTTGCATGGGGGGTCCTGATTTCAAAACTCACCTGAACTGCAACATTTTAATTTCTATCTTCGGTTCGAGTACATTCTAGAAGTATCCGAAAACGGCAAGAATCATTGTACTGGAATGTTCTGTAGATGTATATATACTGTATGTGTTCTGGCTGGAGGCAGTTCGCTCCGCGATCTTGTATGTGTAAGTGCTGAATAAACCTTCGTTAAGTGAAGTTAATGTTCGTCATTTATCTACTTACACTTTCATCTACTTGACATTATTCTGGTGGAGACGCTGGGTATTGGAACTTGGGATGCCGCACATTATCGATGAAACAGTGGCTCCCATCAGGCCATGACAGAGCCGCCGTTTACGTGGCGAGAAACCTGAGTTCGAGCAATATTCAACAGATCACAATCTATCGGAGACAGAAGAAGACGTCACGATGACAGCAACTGTGTGCCACCACATGAGACATCCTTCCGGGTTCTCTGGTGACAGTGGCCAAGATCCAACCAAGTGGCTGAAGGTATATGAGCGTATAGCCGAATTTAACAAATGGGATGACACCGTGTGTTTGGATAACGTATTTTTCTGTTTGGAGGGCACTGCCAAGCGATGGTACGAGAAGAACGAGTAGTTCACAGGCTGGGAAGTATTCCAGGCGGAACTGCGCAAGTATTTCGGCGACACACAACGACAGAAGTACAAGGCTGAAGAAAAATTAAAGTGGAGGGCACAGCGTCCAGGAGAAACGACAGCATCCTACATTCAAGATGTCTTGAAGCTGTGTATAATAGTAGATCCTAGAATGAAGGAGGAAGATAAGGTTCCACATCTCATGAAAAGTGTTGCTGAGGACATGTATCAAGCTCTACTCCTGAAGGAGGTTTCAAGAGCAGACGACTTCATATAATGGTTCCAGTATATCGAGACAATGCACCAAAAAAGAATTACACGCAAGAAGTTTGAGCGACTTCCAAACGTCATATCAATATCTGTGATGGAGGAAGAAACTGATTTAACAAGTATTCTTTGTCAGATAGTGAGGGAGGAAGTTCAGAAGGCACTTGGATTGCACGGCGAGCAAAAAACCCGGGACGCTTAAAGAGGTCATAAGGGAGGAAGTAAAACATTGAACCCAATGTTTGGTGCTTCATTTCCCTTTAAAACGGTATAAAAATCGAGACACACCCGAAGTTACGTTCCTACAATGCCGTATGAGGAGCCTGTTTGGGCACTAAGGAAGACTGATGTCTGGAGGACCCAGTATAACCAACCAGTATGTTTCCACTGCGGACGACCGGGACATGTGGTGCGCTATTGTCGAGAAAGGCGGCGGATATTTGATGACGCCAGCGCCAGAAGACAGTAGACCGATCTTAGCAGACGCCAATTCCGGGACGACGAAGATGAACAAGAAGATGTGGGTGCAGGACGACGTAGGCCACCATCGCCGCAAGCTAGCCGCTGGAAAGGACGCTCCCCAACACGCCGATCAAGGTCTCCATCGTCGTCTAGAAGCTCCATCTGATCATCTAACCGCCGCAACCTGGAGAACTAAAGGGTGCGACCTTCCTTGGAGGTGAGGCCGCCACAGAGAAAAATCCTCCACCGTCGACACTACAAAAATGACAGGAAACTACGTCGATATCCTCATGGATGGCCGACCAGCCCAAGCTCTTGTGGACTCTGGAGCATCATATTCAGTCATTTCGGAGAAGTACCGTCGCCAGTTGCAGAAAACCGTATTCGTCGACAGCAAAACATCTCTGCTGAAGGTGGCTAATGGGAAATATGTAGAACTTACAGGAAGATGTCATTCATGTACTTATAAGTGGTCATACACAGCCCTTAAAATTCATCGTCTTACAAGAGTGTAGTCATGACGTCATTCTCGGATGGGACTTTTTGAAAGCTTCTGAAGCAATTATAGATTGTGGTCGCTCGAAGATTATGCTAGACGAGATGAGATTCTGTGGACAGGAAGATGCGCACCCGAGCGTGTGACGACTGTGTGTGCTAGATGAAGTGATCATTTCTGCAGTCAGCGCTAGAAAGGTAGCTGTCATGTGTCATACATGCATCAACCCACGGATCTTGCAGTGGAATATAAGAGAAGCATACCACTGTAGAATAACTTGGTTATCCCAGCCTCTGTCGGCTCGTTTAAGAACGGATCCCGTGAATTGTGAATAGTTAGCTGTCACCGAGAACCGCAGATCCTTGCAAAACGCACACGCGTAGCAAAACGCTGAGCCGTTAATTGCAGAACATCTGAGCGTCATAGAAACCTCCCATGTCGATTCTGTGGGCGAAATTAGCGCTACCACTACGAGACAAGATCTTCTAGCTCGACTATCACCAGAGCTCACTAAGGAACAACACAAGAAGCTACTTGCCATTCTTCAAGAGTTCTCTGAATGCTTCAATCCACAGGTGAAGAGCAAATTAGACAAACCGACGGTGAGGCACCGCATTAGCATGTGTCTTTGTTATTTAGATGATGTTATAGTGTTCTCAGAGACATTTGACGAACACATTAAAAGACTGAGGGCCGATCTTAAGTGTCTCCAACAAACCAGCTGAAACCTAATCCAAGAAAGTGTCTCTTTAGAGCAAAAGAAATCAAAATACTTGGGCACCTTGTGTCAAACGAAGGTGTGCGGCCAGACCCAGAAAAGGTGAGAGCTATAACGAAATTTCCCATTCCTAACAGTATTAGAGATGTGAGAAGCTTCCTCGGATTGTATTCTTATTACCATCGTTTTATCAAAGACTTTTGTCTCAAAGCCAGGCCACTCCAAGAGTTGCTAAAAGCCGATGCTAAATTTATCTGAGGTGGTGCTCAACAAGATTCTTTCGATGTGCTGCGAAAAGCTCTGACGACTGACCCTCTAATTGGTCTGTGTGTTGAGAGGGCACCTACAGAACTACACACAGATGCCAGTGGGTATGGGATCGGTGCTCTTCTGGTGCAGAGTTCCGATGGAAAAGAGAAGATTATACCCTATGCTTCTAGGACACTTTCAGAAGCCGAAAGAAACTACTTAACTACGGAAAGAGAATGTCTTCCTGTGATCTGGGCCATGTGCAAATTTCGACAGTATCTCTATGGAAGGCCATTCACAGTTGTTACAGACCATCATACACTTTGTTGGTTGACAGGTCTTAAGGAACCAACAGGATGACTCGCCAGGAGGGCACTACGTCTTCAAGAATATGACACTACCATAGCGTACAAAAGTGGAAGAGAACACCAAGATGCCGATTGTCTCTCAAGAAAGGCTTTAATGAAGATAGTGACTGTCTCGCAGCACTCCATGATCTCAGTGCTCAGCAGAAGGACGCCAAGATATCTCGCATTATGCTTGCCTTAAATCAGTCAGAGGATGTGAAAGGACTATTTAAGGTAGTTGATGGATTACTTTTCAAGAAAAACCTTGATCCGTTTGGAAAGAGGTGGCTACCAGTGATTCCTAAACACATGCGCATAGATGTTCTACAGAAATTCCATGACACACCAGAAACCAGACATTAGTATTTATTAATACATACGATAGGATCCGCAATAGATTTTTCTGGCCAGGTTTATTTAGGAATGTCTGTCACTATGTGTCACTCTGTCGAGAGTGCCAGTGGAGAAAGGCAATATCTCAGAAACCACCTGGCCCGCTCATACCAATTCCACCAGCCGAAACGCCTTTACAGAGTGTTTGGATTGACCTCCTCGGACGATTTCCAACGTCCGCTAGTGGCAATAGGTGGATTATTGTTTGCACTGATTATCTGACATTCCCGGCGGGGTCAGGGATTTTCTCTGCCTCGTGATGACAGGGTGTTGTGTGATGTCCTTAGGTTAGTTAGGTTTAAGTAGTTGTAAGTTCTAGGGGACTGATGACCATAGATGTTAAGTCCCATAGTGCTCAGAGCCATTTGAACCATTTTTTTTTTTTTTTTTTTTGGTTATCTGACGCGCTATGCCATTACAAAAGCCATGAAGACAGCCGAAGCATTCTAGGTAGCCAAATTCGTTGTAGAAGTCATTGTATTAAAACACGGTGCCCCAAAGGTCGTTAATTACGGATCGAGGAAAAGTTTTTCAGTCGAATCTTGTGACAGAGATAAACCGTTGGTGCAACATTACTCATCACGTGACGACTGCCGACCATCTGCAAACTAGTTGGCTTACTGAACGCCTTAATAAGATCTTGGCCGACGTGCTATCAATGTTCGTCAGTGTTGAGCAGAGCAACTGGGATGAGATGCACGCGAGCCACCTGTTGCCTACCAGCCTGGTGACCTGTCTGGATCTTCACTCCTTTTCCGAAGGTTGGTCTCTTTGAGAAGCTCCTCAGGCGCTACTTTAGCCTTTATGAGGTTGTAAGACAGTTGTCTGATGTTACTAATGAAGTTGAAGATTTCGAGCCCGACTCAAGACGACGAAAGATCAGAGATACGGTCCACGTCCTACGAATGAAGCCCTCTCTATAACGGTCCTGCAACCCAGCGTAAATTCGAAGCTCCAGCAAGAGGCAACAAGCTGAAAGGTAATGAAGAACGTATCGGCAAAGGAAGTTCTGAGAACATCACTGCCAGGACGAACATCAGTCATCGGGAGTCGAAGTATGCAGGACCAATGACTCGTTCCCGGACTAGGAGGACGTAACACTGAGACGCCGTTCTCTTATGCAGGGAGCAATGTCGCAGAAGAAGCAGAGCCGCCGTAGTGTAGTTATGGTTATGATTGTTACATGGAGGGTCGTGATTTCAAAACTCACCTCAACTGAAACATTGTAATTTCTTTCTTCGGTTCGAGTACATTCTAGAAGTATCCACAAATGGCAAGAATAATTGTACTGGAATGTTCTATAGCTGTATATATACTGTATGTGTTCTGGTCGGCGGCAGTTCGCTCCGCGCTCTTGTAAGTGCTAGTGTTGAATAAACCTTCCATAAGTTAGTGTTCGTCATTCATCTGCTTACGCTTTCCTCTGCGTGACAATATAGTTTCGCTCGCAGAAGTCTTGAAACCCCCTCTATTATTAGTATGGCATCAATTATAAAAATTTTACGATTTCAGACCACCTACATTCGATTTTTTTTATCATGTGTCTAAGGCCTCCCATCAGGTAGACCGGTTGTCTGGTGCAAATCTTTTTAGGTGACGCCAATTCGGCGACTTGCATGTCGAACCTAGGTTCGATGACCACAGTAGAGGTTCGCAGCACGCATCTTGAAATCTGCAGAGTGCTCCGCTGCACACAGGGAAGTCGCGACAAGATATACAACGGACCCTCCAGTTGTGCAGTCATTGCCAACAATAGGCATGGTGGTGCAAACTTTAATTTTGTTATAAACAATCCTGTAGGAGGAACACCCGCAACTCAGCATTATACCAGAGGTTGAAAATACCGCTTCAGTTGTAAAGTAGTTTTACTATCACACGACCGGTTTCGGGCCCTTATAAGCCCATCTTCATGTGTCGTAACTTGGTGTTGTGGCATCCGAGCGCCGAGATGGACGTGTAATAGGCGCGTAATGCTACCTGTGAGCGCATAGGTAGCACAAGGTGCCTAGTACACGTCCACTGTGGCGCTCGGGGATTACAGCACTTAGTTACGACAACTGAAGATGGGCTTGTAAGAGACCGAAACCGGTCGTGTGATAGTAAAAGTACTTTACAATTGAAGCTATATGTTCAACCTCTGATTTGACGTTGTTATTTCATTTATAGAAGCCACTGGTGGCTATTGGCCAAGGTGTGTCACTTCCTCAGTTGCGAAGCTACAGCCTTTGTGATACAACACTTGCACACACAGTGGAGCATGCAGTGTTGCAGCAGAAGTGGATGACAGTGGACTACTTGGTGGCAGGCTAGGCTTGCACAACAATAGGAGTGGTGGCAAGTCCAGACAGGTTGGTGGGGAGGTTGTACAAACTTAAGGAGCGGATCACAGAATATATTTTTTGCTTGTGTAAATAAAATGGTTACCTCTATCATTACAATGTTATCCCCAGTGGTAGTACATGCAGCCAGTAGAGACATTACCGCATGGAAATTTTTTTTATTTCGCACTGTTTTTACATATCCACAGCAATTTCATAGCGATAGACTTCTCTTAGAAAGCCTGACAGTGATGTCATACAGTGCAGGCAGTTGTTTTTAACATACTAATAATGCAGGGACAATTTACCTTACAGTGAAACATATTCTTGTTCCATGAAAGTGTTTGTTTATTTAAATAATGCACTGTAGTATTTGTAAGACATTAAACCATTGGGGTATCAGTCTATTTGTTTAAAGAGTACACTGTGGTGGTAACTGTTAAACATTTAGCATCCCTATCTACATCTGTCTTTGGATGTCTATCTTGAAAAGTTTGTATTTGGAATACAGGGAAAAAAATCTAAGACAGATGTAAAAGGGCTCGTCCAAAATTGAAAATAGACATGGATGGTGGTAGTACGTTGGAATATTTGCACAAAATGCTATCAGCTGCAATACTGTGTTGCAAACTGTACAAAAATTGCAAATATCACCTGAGTTTCACACATGTACTGCCTGGGCAGTGGCTGATCTCTGCTAACGATTCATCGTGACCGACTGACATGCGTAGCATGAATGATGAACCCATCTCATGACTGTAGCTACCATAACCTGAATAGTGGTGAGGGTGAGTGGTGATGAGGGCCAGATCCTGCCAATACAAAATTACACAGAACTAGAGGAGAGGGTAACTGGAGGCCACAGGTGGTAATTAAGATAAGGCTAAGAGCATCTGACCGTTGTGTTATTATAGTACATCAGAAATTACTGTTTGGGTAAAAGCATTTAGTCGCAAACTAGACTTCTATAAACATAACTTAGAACATACAGACTATGTTTGTTTACATTTGGGTCATAAACTACACTGATTTGTTCTCGTAAGCACACTGGGCCAAGTGACAGGTTTGTTTATGTATGGTGAACAATGAGCCCATTGAGGCCAAACTCTCATTGGTCTACTAGTTTGGAGAAACTTTTGCAACAACAAATCTTTTGCTTTTCGTTGAAAATACTGGGGAAGTCTTCAGAGTGCTAGCTGCAATACAGACAATGAGAAATGGATCTTTATCGATCAAAATTTTTGAGTGCTAGTCAACCGTAGGCACTTCAGACCTGTGACAGGCTAAAGGATATTACAGTAATTGAACAAAAGTCAAGATGACATCTCCCATTGGGACTTTACAATACAAACAGATGAGGAACCACAGCCGACAGTTGTGGCCGAGCGGTTCTACGCGCTTCAGTCTGGAACTGCGCGAACACTACGGTCGCAGGTTAGAATCCTGCCTCGGGCATGGATGTGTGTGATGTCCTTAGGCTAGTTAGGTTTAAGTAGGTCTAAATTCTAGGCGACTGAAGACTTCAGATGTTAGGTCTCATAGTGATCAGAGCCATTTGAACCATTTTTGAGGAACCACATGCTAGCCTAGACTGGTGAGGATTCCATTTTGTTTGCCACGTCTAGAGAGTAGCCAAGGACAGACATCGACGTTTTCATCCTTGACTTCAACGGAAATATTTTTTACCTGCGAAAGTTAGGGGTTTGATTTTTAGGTGTGCCGCCAAGTCATATATTCCTCTTCATATGACAGGAATTTTGCGCCAGAGGTTTGTATACGTGTCCTCCCACTGTACTAGCGAGGCTAGTTGTGAGGTGTGGCGGTTGGCCCCGGCGGAGGTTCGAGTCCCCCCTCGGGCATGTTTGTCCTTAGAATAATTTAGGTTTAGTAGTGTGTAAGCTTAGGGACTGATGACCTTAGCGGTTAAGTCCCATAAGGTTTCACATACATTTGAACATTTTTGTGAGGTGTGTGGCAGAGCAAAGCATAACGCCAGCACTTGCGAACAATCCTCTACACAAATCCAGGAATGTAAAACACTTTACCATCACCTCAACGATCGTCTGCCGGCCGATGATGGTTGAGGTGACCAGTGTATCAAGCAGAAATCTACAGATAACAGTATTTCAATGCTGGCCTCTATCTTGACTGGAACTGCAGTTAGATTCTTCCTACACGTCCGCCAGGGGCCTGATGATGGCGTAGTAAGTCGCCGAAACTGATAGCCAAATAAAATAACAGTAGCAAATTAGATGGCTGAAAGGTGTTCTATTTGACATTCCGGTCGATACAACGCCGAACTTTCCAAACATTGTGTCAAAATTTACACCCAGCGTGATGACAAGGTCTCAAATAGCAGCTCCCTGCCATAGCCTCATATAAATGCCTGTTTGTTAGTCAAAGAAAGAGACACGAGCTCCCTCGACCACCGCACCCACAGCACCGGTTGTGAACAACCCATCGGTGCAGCTGGAGTTGCCTCGTCTTATTCCAACATCGTGAAGGAAGATGACACCTACTAAGATGCACCCTTTCCAGGACGAAAGAGACCAGCAATCTAACCCAACCCAGTGGCAAGAAGAGCCACAGGCTGCGGTTCGTAGTAGAGAATGGTCCTCTTCTGTCCTAGAAGTCGAAAAAGGAAAATCCGTAACGGGATCGAAACCTCACAGGGATAAGGAGGATAAATCTAAAGTTGAAATAAATTCTACTGCTTCTGTTAATCTGCCTCCTACCCCCACCCCCTCCACCCTACCATGCCTTCCTGTGTAATGGCTATGAGTACCGATGAAGAACTGCGCGTTGAGTCAGACATGCACGAGTCAGCAGCAAGATAATTAATACTCTTGCTTCCCCTTCGCTGCTTTTTCATATCCAAATAGCATGTTCCTTAAACGGATCTGTAACTGATACCGTCACTATCTGGACGAACCCCTTCAAGTAATGACTACTTGATCTACAGTTGACGTGGAGTTTCGGAAGATACGGTACTCAAAATGGCTCAAATGGCTCTGAGCACTATGGGAGTTAACATCTATGGTCATCAGTCCCCTAGAACATAGAACTACTTAAACCTAACTAACCGAAGGACACAACACCCAGTCATCACGAGGCAGAGAAAATCCCTGACCCCGCCGGGAATCGAGCCCGGGAACCCGGGCGTGGAAAGCGAGAACGCTACCGAACGACCACGAGCTGCGGACGATACGGTACTCATAAACCCAATTTCTTACTATCAAAAATTATAAATTCTACTGTAAAGACAGCGTGTTCGGTGAGAGGGATAGCTGCCTTCTGTAATAAAAAAAAACCGGGTTAATGGAAGAACGATTAACTTGAACAAGGTTCAAAGGGACGTCCGCTCCGAACAAATACGACAAATAATAAGGAACGAAATGAGATATTTTTAAAAAAAAAAAAGGATTGTAGAGCACTTGCCCACGAAAGGCAAAGGTCCCGAGTTCGAGGCTCGGTCTGGCACACAGTTTTAATCTGCCAATAAGTTTCATATCGGCGAACATTCCGCTGGAGAGAGAAAATTTCATTCTGGAGTCGAAGAAATCCTTAATTACTATAGACATGTCGATCATATTTTGATCCTATTCGATGGCACAATAGAAGAGAGTAACGTTGTTCGTCAAAAACGTAAATTCGCTACGGGAAGAGAGAACGATAAGAGCATCAGCTTATCAATTTAAAAATTTCTAACTTTTAAGTCTGAATACCCTTTCGATATTTTTCGTAAAGCAACGAAACCAGACAAAATCAGCCACGACGTCTGGGCGTGGTTTCACCTTGGTTTCGCCAAGTGTTGGCGACACTCGCCACAGCGTCCGAAAAGCTATGTAGTTTCCGAAATGCTAATGCCAAGTCTACGGGCCAGCACGGTCTGGCCTCGGTCAACCTCAGAGAGGTATGGCAGGTTCCAAATTCTACATACGGACAGCATGCACACTCATAATACATCACGGGCCATTAAAATTGCTGCACCACGGACAGGAAGAAGATGCTGTGATACGCAAATGATTAGCTTTTCAGAGCATTCGCACAAGGTTGGCGCCCCTGGCGATACCTACAACGTGCTGACATGAGGAAAGTTTCCAACCGATTTCTCAAACACAAACAGCAGTTGACCGGCGTTGCCTGGTGAAACGTTGTTGTAATGCCTCTGGTAAGGAGGAGAGATGCGTACCATCACGTTTCCGACTTTGATAAAGGTCGGATTGTAGCCCATCGCGATTGCGGTTGATTTTATCGCGACATTGCTGCTCGCGTTGGTCGAGATCCAATGACTGTTAGCAGAATATGGAATCGATGGGTTCAGGAGCGTAATACGGAACGCCGTGGTGGATCCCAACGGTCTCGTATCACTAGCAGTCGAGATGACAGGCATCTTACCCGCGTATGGCTGTAACGGATCGTGCAGCCACGTCTCAATCTCTGAGTCAACAGATGAGGACGTTTGCAAGACAACAACCATCTGCACGAACAGTTCGACGACGTTTGCAGCAGCATGGACTATCAGCTCCGGAGACCATGGCTGCGGTTACCCTTGGCGCTCCTGTCTGTGATGCAGCGTCTGCGATGGTGTACTCAACAACGAACCTGGTTGCACGTATGGCAAAACGTCATTTTTTCGGACGAATCCAGGTTCTATTTACAGCATCATGATCGTCGCATCCGTGTTTGGCGACATCGTGGTGGACGCACATTGGAAGCGTGTATTTGTCATGCGTGATGGTATTGGTTACACGTCTCGGTCACCTCTCACTTTGAACAGTGGACGTTACATTTAAGATGTGTTACGACCCATGGCTCTACCCTTCATTCGATCCCTGCGAAACCCTACATTTCAGCAGGATAATGCACGGTGACCACTTTCCTACTACTCTCTGTTTCTTGACTCATAGACCAAACGATTGTGCTCCACGTGGGCCGTTTCTGCAATCAACTTTTGAAACCAGTCAAATATAGCTATCAGAGGAGTCGTACGAGGTCCTGTCGACACGATTCTACACGCTGCAAAAGCAACGACATCCTGTTCTTCAGGCTCTCCCGGACGGACAGCGGTGTCATCGTGGTCTGAAGAAATAGCTGCATCTAACAGAGAATGTCGGCGCTTCAGCGACACAGTGGCCGTCCCTCTGCGAAACATTTCATAGCACTCAAGGGACTTCGAGCGAACGCACGGTTTTTAGTAAAAAAGAGAAAACAGTAGTATTGGGAAGACTATGTATGGGATTCCACACCCCATCGTCTCAAGCATGGACTAAATTCCGCCGCATATGCGGCTATGTACCGTCCATAGTAGTTCGTGGCATCTCCCTCATTGGTTACATCTGTACTGGTCACGTGTTTATTGGCTTTTAGCTGTTTACTTTGCCGAAGTGCCTGTACGTAATAACTACTATTCTCATTTCCTGACAAGGAAACGCCTCTCTGAGCGGAAGTCCTTATCTTTCATCGCACAAGGCTTTGAATCGTACAATGTTCCATTTAGTGAGTGGGAAAACCGCAGAGCTTTAGCGGAGTATCTCATCCCTTGGGGTTGATAAAATCTTCAATCAAATGCTTCGTGACGAGAGCATAAAAAACATACGGTTTTCAGTCGAATTTGGCGGGCAAGTTCCCATCGCAATGAAAGAAGGGTATTATTATGCTTATCGAAAATCAGAAGCAGATTATCAGATATTGCAAAATTATCATCGAATTACTCAAACGAACTTGCTGTGAAAATTGTTCGAAAGAATGGTCAGCCGACGACTGTGTTCATGCGTGGAAGGCAGTGGACATACATTGGAACTGTAAAGTAGCTATTGGGCATTCTGGTCCACCACAGACTAACTGATTCGTCTGGAATCTGCATTGCTTTCGCGTATCGCCAACAGCTCATAGCAGTGTTTTTTGATCTACTGATGGCGTTCGATTCCATCTGACGCCATGACATACTATCTACAGGGCTATTACAAATGATTGAAGTGATTTCATAAATTCACTGTAGCTCCATTCATTGACATATGGTCACGACACACTACAGATACGTAGAAAAACTCATAAAGTTTTGTTCGGCTGAAGCTGCACTTCAGATTTCTGCGCTCGAGAGCGCAGTGAGACAAAATGGCGACAGGAGCCGAGAAAGCGTATGTCGTGCTTGAAATGCACTCACATCAGTCAGTCATAACAGTGCAACGACACTTCAGGACGAGGTTCAACAAAGATCCACCAACTGCTAACTCCATTCGGCGATGGTATGCGCAGTTTAAAGCTTCTGGATGCCTCTGTAAGGGGAAATCAACGGGCTGGCCTGCAGTGAGCGAAGAAACGGTTGAACGCGTGCGGGCAAGTTTCACGCGTAGCCCGCGGTAGTCGACGAATAAAGCAAGCAGGGAGCTAAACGTACCACAGTCGATGGTTTGGAAAATCTTACGGAAAAGGCTAAAGCAGAAGCCTTACCGTTTACAATTGCTACAAGCCCTGACACCCGATGACAAAGTCAAACGTTTTGAATTTTCGTCGCGGTTGCAACAGCTCATGGAAGAGGATGCGTTAAGTGCGAAACTTGCTTTCAGTGATGAAGCAACATTTTTTCTTAATGGTGAAGTGAACAGACACAATGTGCGAATCTGGGCGGTAGAGAATCCTCACGCATTGGTGCAGCAAATTCGCATTTCACCAAAAGTTAACGTGTTTTGTGCAATCTCACGGTCTAAAGTCTACGGCCCCTTTTTCTTCTGTGAAAAAAACGTTACAGGACACATGTATCTGGACATGATGGAAAAGTGGCTCATGCCACAGCTGGAGACCGACAGCACCGACTTCATCTTTCAACAGGATGGTGATCCACCGCACTTCCATCATGATATTCGGCATTTCTTAAACAGGAGATTGGAAAACCGATGGATCGGTCGTGGTGGAGATCATGATCAGCAATTCATGTCATGGCCTCCACGCTCTGCCGATTTAACCCCATGCGATTTCTTTCTGTGGGGTCATGTGAAAGATTCAGTGTTTAAACCTCCTCTACCAAGAAACGTGCCAGAACTGCGAGCTCGCATCAACGATGCTTTCGAACTCATTGATGGGGACATGCTGGGCCGAGTGTGGGAGGAACTTGATTATCGGCTTGATGTCTGCCGAATCACTAAAGGGGCACATATCGAACATTTGTGAATGCCTAAAAAAACTTTTCGAGTTGTTGTATGTGTGTGCAAAGCATTGTGAAAATATCTCAAATAATAAAGATATTGTAGAGCTGTGAAATCACTTCAATCATTTGTAATAACCCTGTACATCGCATGAGTGGGGCTTCGGAGGCTGTTTAGCCATTTTTACCAAGAACGTGTAAACCTCCAACAGTTTCGGGTCCAGACAAGTTCGACTCTTAGAAACAAGCACATACAGGAAACTGTGACCGCCCACGGATCGTTTCTGAGCGTAACCCTCTTTGCCAACTTGACATGGTATCGTGATTGCAGTGTGACACACTCTCACCGTCACTGTACTTGGACTACATTCATCCGTATTTCAACCATCTGTGCCCATCACAGAGTGCCAGCATCAGCGGGCGATACAAAAAGTACATATTTTCTCCCGCGAAAACTCGCGTCGTGCCCACTTGTCTATTTGAGTGTGTGCATCCGCGATCAGAACTCTACTTTGGTAAACAGTTACTTGAAGTCGCCGAAACCTTCAAATTTTCAGTGCTTTTATATGTCGGTAAGGTAACGTAGTTACCACATGTACAACAGCTAAAGACAGATGCCATGAAGAAAATTATTACCTTCAGATTTGTTGGCAGCACCTCCTATGACGTTGACCGTACAGTCCTTCTGTGATTTTATAAAGCTTTGTTTTTACATCCGTTGGACTAGGGATGTATTGCCTATGGGCCTGAAGCGCCATCTGTCCATCACCGCGTGCAGTTGGCAACTGGAGCCATAAGTACGAGTGCTGTAGATAGGCTCCTGGCTGAAGCTGGTGTCCCATCTCTGAGGGTCAGACGCCAGTCACTGTCTGTCAGATGCGTACCCATCCGTATTACTCGATTCTGTTTCACAGCCAACAGTTCAGATTTTGTACAAATCACCCAAAAATTGATTGATAGATCAGATGGAATGTGATTGGAAGCTCTGTGCAAGAACCTCCAACTGCCCCCTCTTCCTATGTGTTCATAAGAGTTCCCTTGCCGTTGTGTGTACCCAGTACTGTCATTCTTTTGCTGATCTTGCCATTCTCAGACGCCCCTTCTGTTTGGTTCGGTATGACTATCTAAATTCGACATGCATCTACACAGATGGTTCAAAGATGATGACAGGGTGAGTTTTATAAGGAGACCAAAATGGAAACCGAACACTTGCCACAATGGGGCCATGGAATTCTTCTATTCAAAAGTTATCACCTTATGCGTTAAGCCATGTGTCCTATTGAAAGACAAGACGATAAATTCCTGTTTCATGGAACTCAGTTGACCGCTGACGGAACCATAACCAACCCGCTCTAGAACTTCCTCGTCCGACTGGAATCGACAGCCACAGGTGTCCTCCTTGGGGTAACCAAAGATGTCAAAATTACACGGTGAAGATCCAGGCCCTAGAGAGGATGTTGCCGAGTTTCCAAATCAAATCCCTGAAGCGTAGCCTTCGTCTGCTTGACAGTGTGGGAACTGATGTTACCGTGAGACACGATGATTCTTTCCAACAGTCCTCATGCTCGTTTTGACTGCATGGCACACCGCAGTTTCTGCTAAATATATTCATAGGGCTGCGCGTCGGTCGTGGTTCCATGCTCGAGGATCTCGACAGAGGGCCCCTGCAGTCGATGGAGGAGGTCATCACAATCTTACCAGAACTTCTGCGAACAGCACTGGGTTTCTTTAGAGGGAGAGATGTAAGATGTTTCCACGTTCTTTGTCATTTGACCTCTGGCTCGGAATGCTGCCTGACATAATCATCCTGTTACACATCTTGGGCGATCTGAAGAAAGATTTGCATGGACGTTAGACGCCAGTTTCAGTGGCACGAGGAAGTCCAAGAGTGGGCGCAGTGGTTGATCCGCCAGCGGCCGACCGTGTTCAACGGAACAGGACTTTATCTTTTCGTCCTCCAGTGGTACAAGTGTCTTAATGACAGTAGTGATTACATTTGAATGAAACCGTTCCATGGTCCCGTTGTGGCAGGAGTTTGCTTTCCATTTGACGCCGCTCATTCGTTTACATACCAAAGGGGGCATGAGAAAAATTCTCAGCCGAGTGCGTGCGGTATATACACTACAGAGTTGTTTTCCACATCACGGTATCCGCGGTGCATTGAAATTCTTGCCACAAAAGACTTCCTTGTTTGTAGTGACTCCAGGAGCTGCTTATACAGTGTACCTCAATGCAAGCCCAGAAACCATTTGGTCTCTAAGACGCACGATTTATCAGTTGATCTCCACAGCTCCAAAACGAGAGAATATATTTCTGGACGCAAAGCCACGTGGGTATTTCGGCGAATAAACTCACAGACAACTTAGTTAAAGAAGCAACCATGGGAGACAGACTTGATATCGGGGTATTGGGATAGGCCTACAATTCCAACTCTGACAGCAAATTTTGAAAGCCAGGGATCCATGGATATGGATTGGCAGGCTACCACAGCCCCGAGCAAGCTGAGAACAATCAGTGGAACCAATAAGGCGAGACACACCTCTCTTCAGGCCTCTTGAAAAATGCCTCCAATTGTGCCTACTGCCTATCGGCCACACCAGACTTATCCACGAGTTCCCCTTGCGTCAAGGGGAACCCCTTTAGCTGTGGTAGTCATCTCACGAGCGCCCTTTCTCTTGCCGTGTGTCCTGCTGACTGATATGAGACGATCAAGTAACCTTTCTAGCTCACTACCTTCGATTCTTGTCTGTGACGGTTTAGCAGCTAACGAAATCCCACCTTTTGTTAGAGAAAGCAATTTTTGGAACAAAATTCAATGCACCTCAAAGTTCGGTGTCAGGGGCGGTTCTGAGGGGGCAATACTTCTCGCTGTGGCACTTGCCCCGAGTGTCCTCAGGCTTCTTTCCCTCTCAGCACTGTTTTGCACTCTTATGTACATATTTTACGTATCAAACTGTTTAAGCTAATTAGCTCTGTAGTCCATAGCCTTCCTTATTCTCACCCCATGTTACTTTCTCGCCGCATTTTATTATTGCTGACTATGACGACCGTTATTATGTATCCTTCAGTGACCAGTTACAGTTTTAGATGTCTCAGTTTTCTCTCACATTTAACTACGTATATGATGTCTAAAACTACTGTTCGCCTCCGTCAGCTGAGTGGTGCTGGCAGGGTAGCTCAGCGTGTTCGGTCAGGGGTTGCATGCCCTCTGTAATAAAAATACTGAGTAAATGAATCAACGATCAACTTGAACGGATGTCATCTGACGTCAACCCAGGCCAAACGCAACGAACAGTCCGGAAAAAAAAAAAACGTAAAGAGAAGTGGTAGCGTGGCGGAATGCCACACCAAGGGGCACGGGTTCGATTCCCGGCTGGGGCAGGAGATTTTCTCCGGCCACGGGCTGGGTTGTCCTCATCATCATTTCATCCCCATCTCCGACGGGCAAGTAGCCCAATGTGCCGCCGAATCCAATAAGTACTTGCCCTCGGCTGCCGAACTTCCTCGAATGGCGGTCTCCCGATCCACAATGCCGTACGCTCATTTCAATTTGTTTTCAAATCTACTGTCATGTACATACTGAACCATTATGACATAGCCACAGGCCCTAGAGCTGATAATTCAACTCTTCTCTTTTCATATCGTTTACTTTTTCTGTGAATCGAGGGACTGATAATAAAGCAATTTAGTCCCTTTAAACTTATAAACAAATGTCATCATTATCCTATTATCACTCCTCTTTAGGGCTTATTCTTTCTTTGCCGTCTCTTATCATTTCTTTCATCTGTAGCATTGTTCGTTAATGTGCAAAATATCGAGCCAAACCGTGATTCAGAAGTCAATTTACACATTAGATACCCGAATAGTTGGCTGGGTAAGTAAGCTCTATGTTATTTTAGAAAATAAAAATACATTTTATTTTGCTGCATCCACTGACGGAAAAAATTTAGGGTAATGAAATTTCGGGAATAATCTTGTCTAGGTAATATATATTTTACTGTTTGAAGTGCTAGTACATTAATGACTACTGTAGCCACCAGAGTGTAGAATGCAATACAGAAACATGCGTGCATTGAGTTCTTCAGGTGGCAAATGTAAGTTCATGGGATGTTGCAAATGGTGATATTTTGGGGTCACCAACCCACCACCATCAGCGACTTCAGTGTTGTCAAGTAAGAGCTCATGATGTGAAGAATGTAGATCTGCTGTGTTTTCTGATAAAAGCTGGTTCTGCCTCACTGCCAGTGATGGCCGAGTGTAGATCGTGACGAGGCCAGCTGAGGGTCTGCATCCTACCTGTCTGCTTGCTAGACACACTGTACCTACACCACGAATTATCACCAGCGATACGATTTCATGTGACAGTTGGAGTACTCTTACGGTTGTTAAGCGCACCCTTACTGATAATTAGGTCTACCTGGTGATGCGACCTTCTGTTGTGCCATTCATGAACAGCATTCAGAAGGTGTTTTCGAATAAGATAACGCTCAGTGCGTCTGGCTAGTAGCTGTCCTTGGAGTAACCGATTTGTAACAGTTCTTTCTGTCACCGTGGTGCCACCTGCCACTGAAATTGCTGCTGCAGATGCAGCACGATGAGACAAATTTCAACAAGATGGTCATCGCTCTCGGTAGTTCAACATGGCCGTACGGAGCCCGGTCTTCTTGCGAACGTATATTATCGTGACCACCGTTGCCAGCAATCACGCACAGTGGCTAAATAACCGCTACGTATTTCTGTAATACCGCAGAAGGAACATCCAGCATCTCGCAGACTTATTACATGATCTCGTTTAAACACAGTGAGTTCCTGATAATGGTGGCTTCGTCGCCTTAAGGGCATTCTTGACTAACATCAACTTACCGTGTCCAATCTCAAAGGTAACTAACGCTCATAACCGTTACAGCGCGTATTTAAAGCACACCTCACAGTGGGGACTCTACGACCTGCTTGAAATCGGAACAGAAATCATCTTTCAGATGTAGAAAAACACGCCTACCAACTTTTATGTCGCACAACTCCTTTGTGCTGAGATTCTTTTTCCATCGATATATACACTTACGCTGTAAATGTTACTCTTTCACAGATTATATAACAGCATGGATCTTCTAATAATGACGAAACAGGGATATCGACATTTGCATCGGATGTTGGGAATTCTGTTGGTAGCTTTTGGGTGGAACGAATCGCCGAGGGAAGCTGGACGCAAAAGTAATGGATTGCCATGTTGAAATGATCTCCTTTCTACAGGGAGTAGCGGTTTCTCTATGCTCAGTGTCAGTGATGATTAAAGGTTGTAATTGACTACACCATACTGCTGCTCGTAATTCCAAGGGATTAAGATGCGACCGTGCTGAGCAGACGGGCGTAAATAGCTTAGTGCCTTTAGTTGCGACAGCTCGGAATATTTGTAAGGCTGCCGTTCGCAATAAATAAACGCGTGTAATAGATGATCACTTGTGCTTCTCTGATTTTAAATGCGGGCTCACGGGGCATAACACATGTTTCGCTTTCAGGGAGAAAGAACACCTGTTGGTTCATGATCGTATTTTACATAGAGCGTAATATATTCCCCCAGATTCCGACTGTTTTAATTTTATTCTTCAGGATATCGCATCAATTTGGAGCTTCGAAGAGCTCTTTGCAAAACGGGTAGCTACCTCAGCGCGTATTTATTTCCAGCTGCTTCTTCTTACTTCGTCTCACTATTTTTGCCGATGATGTTCAGTGTGAGGAAGAACAATATTTTTCTAGCTTCGCTTTTTCTTTGAGCGATACATAAATAACATTAAAGAACAATCAGCACAGTAAACCAACTGTGGAAAGAATTTTGGATTTTCTCAACAATGTAAGCTATTGGATACGAACTAAAAATATTATATTTGATAGCAAATATTCATTCTAGTTTAGTAACTGCATTAAGATGGTCATTATTTCTTTTCCCTCTTTACATACGTGAGAGATAGGGATAGCCAGATGAAATCGAGAAATCGATACGTTCTCTAGAAGCTTTCGGTTGATCAATTCTAAAGCAGAAATTTATATGCTCTACCTTCAAAGTAATGTCAGAAATTTTGATTGTACATTTAACTAGTTAGCGTATCAAAATTGCACACTCATATGCTCGTTACAAACAGTAACTTACGAAGTAATACGATGTTCCTAATTTTGTTTTTCAGAACACCTTTTTGAGGAAGACAGTATTGTCATAGTTCTATTGCCGCACGGAAAAGTAGAAGCAATTGTTTGCAAAACTGGAAACTAGGTAAGCAAGGAAGCCATCCAGGACCGTTACACTCTGACACGTTGTATATTACACACACACAACAAATAGTGATCTTCTGGTTTGTGTTTGCCTTACACAAATTACCCAGAGTTGCTTGTCTGGAAACGTCAGTCTGGTTCTGTTTTCTTCCATGAAGTGTAGCCAACTTGTAAGATAATTTTTGTTGTTAAGAAGATTTTAAAGCTTCATGCGTTTGAGGCATCGATATAAAACGTCTTCTGTCTACGATTGCTTTAAAGATGTAAACATCGCCAAGCAGTAGAGACGTGTCGATGACATCTATTAAATTTTGGTCCATCTACTTACGATGAGTAATAAGGGGCGATGTCTAAAATTTGAGCTTGAAGAAGGACAACTTCTCACCCAATATCGCATATCGCATTTATGAAACAATTGTCTACGATGACCGGTGATGATAAACAGGGTCACCGTTAACTCAGTACAGGTTAATACATGTCATTAATTTCGTCTACAAATGTACACCGTATCTTAATTAGGTGGACAATTGGCCTAAAATACATTGGAATGCAAAAATTAAAACCAATATATATAGAGTATAATTAAAGTTAAAATCAGTATTGACAAAATGTTTCACGAAGTGCATCCATCCCATATTATATATCACAAAGTTCATCACTGATACAAGACCACCATTTCAGAATAGTCTAGAGAAAAACAAAAACATCAAACTTCTGGTTCCAGAATATTTTTTTTTGATTGGTTAAACAAAACATTTACTTACATTTGTTTAAATAACTTATTACTATTGTACGACATTACATGCCATTTAGTAGTACACAACTGATCCCAAAGATGGTAGCCAGTAAAAATAACATGTCAGTTTCTTAATCTATCGATCTGCGACTTTAACTGTAAAGGTTTTCTTTCCTACAACATTCATTAGGACCGCGCTTGGAATAACCACGAATTATATACAGCGGAGTAGAGCTATGTGCACAGGAACATGTGGAAGGGCAATCACGATTTTTTTTCACCATGTGACGTTTGTTACATAGTCTGAAAGGTGTGAACAATTGAGTTGAGTCAGCTCATTCAATAGCTACTGTGGTGATACAAATATTTATCTTTTCAATTCTAATACTTCTAGACGAGTGAGCTTTGCACCGCTTTCCTCTGTGAGGCACTCCCATATCTATTACATGTTTGTGGTTTTTGTTTAAATAGTGTTCGGCTAATGATGAATCTGGCTTCTTCAGCGTCAAGCTTCTGTGGTGTTCAATTTTTTTATTGTTAGCTTACATTACAGAATATATAGCATATGTCAGTAGGAGTGGACAATATTCTGCCATGCAACAGGACAAATCATCCTAAGCAAAAGCTTCTAAAATGCATATCATAGGAGCAACGAGCACATCTTCAGTACTGATAACAAATCTCTTCAACGGCAAGCTCTTTGCTTTTCATTTTTTGGGAGATAGCAGCACGAACCAAAATCAGAAAAATTCCGTAAACATCGCCTATAAAATGCATACTATACTATGAGTTATGAGCACTTTTTCAACAGGAGAGATGTGTTTCGCGGTAGCGAAGATGAAAAACTGCTCATAGCTCTGATGGTACGCATTTCGGAGCCTATGTTTACGAGTCATTTGCTTCGAATGATCGTTCCCGTCATATCCCTCAATATCGGCCATTTCTCCTCGGACATCCTGTATAACACAACAAAAATAGGTTAACACAGCAAAAGTAGGTGAACTTCAGAATATTGAGAAAAAAGGGCCTTCGCACTTGCTTCAGAAATCAATTTTATTCATGAATCGACACTTACGCAATTATTTTCCTAAAATGGATTGAATCAATAGAGTTAGAAAAGAATATTTATTACTTGTTTACCATGCCGTGGGCTGTGGGTATACAATTATCATGCATTATTGCAGCCAGGACGTGCAAAGCATCTAGTAATGTTTCAGTCTATGGCGCCAGTTATCTTCTACAGAGACTACCACATAACACTGATGTCTTACATTTTCTTGTATTTGATTAAAACATTTCCATTGCAGACAGGACACCGAGTAATAGTAACAAGGTTTGTTGTGGCATAATTAAATATAAAATTTATGAGTGTACTAATGAAATCGAATATGATAACCACTTGTCAGTTGCTAGACTTAAATCTGAATTTTGCATAACTAGCAGGAGTAAATGCTGCCTTCGACTCAGATTCTGCTTCTCCTTGCCGAGATTTTTTGAGAGCCTAACTAATTGTACACATCTGACCACGCCTTGTTAAAATCTAAAATTCCTTTCACACTCACTATGTGAATTTTAAATTTGTGGTTCATTACAAGAATCTGTAATGAGGTCTTTCAGAAATGACTGAAAGTATCACGGGTTTCTTGTGTCAACACTAGCTGGTGTGCCGGCCGCGGTGGCCGAGCGGTTCTAGGCGCTACAGTCCGGAACCGCGCCACTGCTGCGGTCGCAGGTTCGAATCCTGCCTCGGGCATGGATGGGTGTGATGTCCTTAGGTTAGTTAGGTCTAAGTAGTTCTAAGTTCTAGGGGAATGATGACCTGCGATGTTGAGTCCCATAGTGCTCGGAGCCATTTGAACCATTTTGAACTAGCTGGTGGAGGACAGCCTCTTCAGCATACCACTGGAGAACAGCAAATCACAATAAAACACTTTTACAAAAAATGTGAAAAAGAGCCTTTTAAACTGACTGGATAATCTGTTCGTGTGCGTGTGTGTGTGTGTGTGTGTATGTATGTGTGTGTGTGTGTGTGTGTGTGTGCTTCACTCAAACCGAAAAATTTGTATTCGTATTCTGGTGTCTTCGCTTTGGACAGCTACCGATATACGGAAATTCATACAACGTTTGTGAACCTTTGTGACGAATTTGATCCTACACCTTAATCGTTTAAGTAATCGGTGGTGGAATTTGAATGTAACTCTATAGCGGATGTTCTGGCTGTTCGCATGGCTATCTTACTGGTGAAGACTACTTGTAACACTAGCAGAAATTCGAGACACTTCTGTCCAGTATTTCATGTTGCGACCTGCTCTACAGTCCAGAAGAAATTTGTGGAAACTGTAATCATAATGATAGTAAAAAGGGAAATATGAAGACTATCTTAGGTGTCTGACTCGTGTATGTTGTTGCAGGTACCTGCGCCCGTCGGCAGTTTTCGTGAGGACCGACAGAGGACAAACACACGTAGCGCATGAACGGTAAGTGATCTTCTAGTTTGATGCTGTCTTATCGAAGAGGAGGAGGAACCACACCACGAACACTTTCTGTACAAGGAGATACTAATTGAATTGCGCGATCGGGCCTTGAAGACCAGACTATCACAAAGGCATCGTTGGATGCGGTATGGAGAGGCATCCGGCAACACACCGCTCTACAGGCCGTTGTAAACTTTCCGGAGATCGAAGCCGCTAGACCTCTGCCAAGTAGCAAGAGACTGACTGCACCCTCTCCGGGAGGCTCATCAAGAAAAAATCTGTAGTAGTGCAGGCACTCGAACCTGAGTATCCCTCGTAGCAGTTATACGTGCTGACACACCTTTCTTTCCTCCTTGGACGTTACAATAGAGATCGAAAGAAATTACTCATCTTGTTACTTCAAGAAGAAGTGATTTGATTTCCTTTTCTAGAATTGTCTTATAAAGTTAAGGAAACTCCTCTTCCAAATCCACCTAATTATCTATGTGCTAAGAATGAGAGCAAGTATCAAACCTCTCCAAAATAAAACGCTGCGCAAACCAAAACATTCTTTTTAAGTGTAAAACACTTCTGATACACCAAAGAGAGAAAAATTAGATATTTACTATTGCTTCTATGTTGGTAAGAAACTGTAATAGTCTGAGTTAAACAGAAGAAACTTTTGGTAAGAAGATTAATGACGTATTTCCTCCTAGCTTAACGGAAGAAAATGTTCCGATCATTCCTTGAGTAAAACTGAGAAATACTCAAACATCGACAAAAGAGAGAACTTTTTACCATTCCGTGGCTGGCATAGTGTGTTTATGTATAAGATGATATTAGTGCTCACTGAAGTCTCGGACATGTACAATGTCTCGCAAAGTAAAATGTAGGTATTTATGATTAAAGCGATAAATTTTTTTTTGAGAAATAAGACATTGAAAAGACTTTGGACGGCTGGAGAGATGCAGAGAAAGTGCTGGCATGCGTGTCACTATGACTAAATCAGAAATGAAGAAATGTTTCTGTTGCAAGCTAGAACTTTATGTCAGCAGTACTAGAAATATTCAAGATCAAGTGCAGTACTTTTTATAATACATGAGGTGTGCTAATAGACAGCTATGACTTTTGAAAAACCATTATGTGTGCAAGGACCACACTGCATACAGTCTATCGTATCGCTGAGTTCTATTTCGTAGTCTCCTGTCCGTTGGATGATTGGGTGTACCTACGTCCGAATCTTTTTCCAATTTCCATATACGACGTAATAGGCAGGCTTCCCTTTGGTACGCGTTGAGAGAAGTTGGACGGTACTGTGGAAGTGGATCGAGAAAATACACTCGTTAGCCTTTAAACTGTAGAATTCTGAACTACTCCTGGGGCCTGAGAGCAAAGCGTCAGCAACTAGAGCAACTCTTGCTTGGTCCGTCAGGGTTGTGCCGGAGGCAATTTTCGGTCGCTTGAAATACGGACAAGTAGGATGAACATCATGGTGATGAGAAAGGATATTTGATGTTTCATATCGTGAAGGCAACTTCAATACTAGGAAAAATGCAAGATTCCAGAGTAGAAACGGCAGTTCGATTTCGAGATGCCGTCAACGTCGAGATTATTAGACACGAATGAGCCGTGTGTGGCTCGTGTTCACGCCATCTCTTATTTTACATCCTGTTCTTTTACCATACTGCCACCTCGTTATGTTAGTTTCAATATCTGTTGTCACTGAGTTGCTGCTTTGTCTGCCCGAGAGCGGCAGCAGCAGCGCTTATCGATATAGCCCTGCGGTATTATCTTTGCTGACTACTGTTACTTCCCGGTTGTCGTGCTTTCGGAGTTAGTTCGGATCTGCTAGTGAGTTGGGAGGCGCTAGCAGAGCAGTTCGGACCTCGCAGTTTTTGACTTACGACACGGCAGAAGTTCTGTCGGGGCGCAGCTGCAGTGAGGTTCGGACAGGCATGAGTCGCCCGACGGTTGCTGATATGTATCACTTGAGTGTGGACCACCTTGGTTGGTAGTCGGGCAGTCGTCTTGTCGGACGACGTGTATGTTGGCCGGCGATCGCTTATGGGTTGCCTGCGTGTGCCGAGTCGTGATTTGTCCTTGTTATTGCACAGTCGCTGCCATTAGTATTGTCTAGTCCTTTGTGCAAGTATTCATGAAACTGCATATAGATTGTGATGTCGACTGCTCGGCTATTTTAATGCTGTCTCCATGCTGATGTGTAGCAGTCAGCTGGTTGTCGTGGAGCAGAGAGGAAATCTCTGTGGAGCGTGGTCTGGCCGAGCCCGCTGGTGATCTCTACGCAGTATCGGAGTGTGTGAGGCTGTTCCCATTGCTACGAGGTCAGTGGCTCACCGACCCTGGACATGAAAGTTGAGTTTGGATTCAATTTACTAGTAAGTTAAGACAGTTCACCCTGTGCCGTTTGGTTTCCGTTGTTGACAGTTGGGACATTCCCATGAGCAACAACGTGTATGTTGGGGTTGGCGAAGGTTTAGCCACTGCCCAGTAGAGTCTAACTCTATTTGGTTATTTGCAATTGAAGTGAACCAGCGGAATTTTCTGCCTTGTGGCCGTTAACGTTCCGGTTACCTGCCCTGGCCGTTGACGTAAATTTAGGCAGTGTCCTTTCCTCACTGTGTTCTTGCTGTCCAGCATGGTGTGTAGTTCGACAGCTTAATGTATGCTTGGTTGTGGGCGTCCATGCCTTTTACGTTTGCATTGAACTCCCTGTTGTGTGCTGGTCGAGTGGAGCAAAAGTTACCTTGTCCGTCGGTCCATTGACTGTCTGTTGGTTGGGTTGTTGTCAGATCGAGAATTGTAGGACTGCCTGTCTCACCTAAGTGAACATTAGTATTTCAAGTGCTGGCCGACCACGAAAGTTCTGAGTGCTGTAAGCTAAACTGCCTTTTCTTATTTCAGTTGTGTGTATTTGTATCTCTCATAGCCGATGGTCTCGAATTAAAGTTGAATTGTTTGTAGTGGTGTTTTAATTAATGAGCCTTCAGCCACTTTAAAATTAAAGTTCCTTGATTTTCAAGTGTTGGATTGTTTGGGCCTTCAGCCTGATTAAAATATTGTTTAAAGATAAAGCCTTGGGCCTTATGCCTAGGAAAAATTATTTTAGTTGTGTTTTGAGTCATGGGCCTTCAGCTGTTTTAAAATTAAAAGTTCCTTGCTTGTCAAGCGTTGGATTGTTTGGACCCTTCAGCGTAATTTAAGATAAGCTTTGTTGTTTAAATTTATTCAAGTCATGGGGCTTTAAGCCGTTTTTAAATTAAGGATCCTTGTCTTTCGAGCATTAGACTGTTTGGGGCCTTCAACCTAATTGAAGATTAGGCCTTCTGCCTTGTGTTCTTTTATTTAATTTTATCTTGTGTCTAAATAATCTGCCTTCAGCTGTCTTTAAATTAAGGTTGTTGCTTTGAAGTGTTAGATTTTTGGGCCTTCAGCCAATTACAGAACTTACTTAACTCGAGGCCCTCTGCCTTCTCAATATTCCTTTTGGGGTCTGAATTTTTAATTAATGGCTTTTAGCCGTTTTTTTTAAATTAAAGTGGTTGTGGTCTTAAGGCATAGGATAGTGTGGTGTATTCAGCCGATAACTAAGTTCAAGAATTTGTACTGTAATGTTTGGTCAAATAAATAAAGTTATATGTGTTCGAGTGTAACTGACAGCCGCTCATTTTGACCCATTTCCACAATTACAACTACCTGTCCCGTCCTGCGGGTTTAGCAGGGCGTTTCAATGAAGTAGTAGGATTTGGAAAAGATGGAGCAAAGGGTAGGAGCATCTTGGAATCCGCTTGAAGTCATCTAGAGAACCCACCGAAAGTTACTGGTGGCTGGGCTTGGATTTGAACTACGGTCCTCTCGAATATGAAGCTATTGGACTGCTTGATTCTTCTACTGCAACTCCTGTCTCTTCCCATACATCTGATATACGGTTCGGCTTCTATAATCTCGAGATACCATTTGCTTCACTGGTTTGTGTGCCTTTGGTTCCAGTCATATCAATGATCGACAGATACGTTCAAATATGCGCTAATGATACTGTAAAGTGAAAAAATAGTTGTTCCATAAGTAACGAAGAGGTCAGCTTAGCGAAGTGCGAAATTGGAATTGGCCTTTCTCTGATTTGACTGAGTGCGAGAAACGTTACCAAAGCAGTGCCACGGAGTGTGTAAATGCTCAGTTCGGCTGTCCGCTAGGTGTAGTAAGGGACTACTTATTTGTGGCTAAAATAAAATCAAAACAGTGGTAATTTACTGTGCATACCACTTGATTAAAATAGTAGTTGAACAAAGTATACCACTGCTTTTATTTCATAGTGTTTAATACGGACATTTGTTTTTTCTATAATTTTGTACGTAATAAAAAATAAAATAAAATAGTAATCTCACTAGCTACAGAAAACAACGTGTATTTGTAATATGCAATTTGATTAGTAGCAACAGTGTTTCAATAGTGGCATGAGAAACTCGTTAACAAATGGTTAGTTTGGTTCATTAACCATACATTAATTTAGAAACTGTTAAAATGGTAATAAGTAAATTAAGATAAGGCAGAGAAATTCAAATGTTCTCAATATGCTGATAGATACAGCTACTGTAAATTTATATGTCGATTTATTACACATATCAGATCATATGAATATACATAATGAATAAAATAAAAAATATATGTTACAGTAGAACGTTATCAGTCGTTGCTTATTGCTAATTTTGATTTTAAACTCAGGTTACATGTTGCAACATACAGGATGACAATTATTAAACTATATGAAATAAAATCGTCATAACATCTAAACAGTTTGCGTTAGAACGCTGACAATGCACGGTTGGACGAGGGGCACTATGGGAATTAGTATGCGCATTCCTATGGTGAGGTTTAGCGACAAAGCCCACTTTCATTTGGATGGGTTCATCAGTAAGCAAAATTGGTGCATTTGAGGAGCTGAGAATCCGCATTTCACGATCGAGAAGTCTCTTCATCCTCAACGGGTTACTGTGTGGCTTGCAATGTCCAGTGACGGAATAATCGGTGCGATATTTCTTGATGGTAAGGTGACTACCGAACGGTACCTGGAGGTTTTGGAAGATGATTTCATCCCCATTATCCAAAATATCCCTGATTTCGACAAGATGTGGTTAATGAAACACGGATCTCCACGCAATCGAGCAGGAGACTGTCTGATTTTCTGGAAGAGCACTTTTCGGGACTGCATTCTGGGGTACACAGAGGCCACTGACATGGGCCCCTATTGGCCGCCATATTCTCCGTATCTGACCACATGCGACTCCTCTTTGTGGTGCTATATTAAAGACAAAGTGCACAGCAATAACCCCAAAGCCATTGGTGAGCTGAAAACATCCATTCAGGAGGTCTTCGACAGCATGATGCTCCGACATTTCAGCGGTCGATGCAGAATTTCGATATTCGCCTGCGCCACATCGTCGCCAATGATGGCAGTCATATCGAACATGTGATAAACTAAATCCGATTATCTTTTGTGACGTTTGCGTTTTGAATGAAGTGTTAACGCGTCGTAGATTGTAATTTATTTACGTTTATCTTCATATAGTTCAATAATTTTCGCCCTGCATTGGTAGGTGTATAAAGGCAATAAATTTATTGTCGAGACCTAAGTTTTCAACGATAAAAGTAAGGCTTTGTTGAGGAACTTGCAAATTTAGTTTCAGCAATACGAATAAAGCTTTCTGTGCTTTCTATATTTCGATACGGCTCCCGAGCGCCAGTATAAGCCGGCGAACGATGGAACTTGATGGCTTAAAAGGGGCCGTAAGAGAGGATTTCCTCCGAACTTTCCAAGTATTAAGGGCAGAATATTTTGAAAATCTGAGCCTAAGAGTAAAAATGGAGCTTAATGGAGGGAAAGTACAGTCCCTGCTGCAAAGCACCAGTGGCTGAAAGCACGTATTTAGCTTTTAACTTTACTTTGTAAAATGAAAATATATTGTTTCTCGTGAGATATGAGTTAAGAGAAAGTCAGTAACCTTTCATTAGCTGAAGTTAGCTTTAGTAAAGCGAACACCAACCAGCCCTACTTGCTCAGTGGCTTGGAGAATATGGCTCATGTTAGTACGTGAATGTGCTGATAGTGCTTCCGAAATTTTTATGTGAAAACTCTCAAGGCTTTTAGAAAATAAAGCTAACGTTATTACGATGCTAGATCTTTTTTTACATGGCTTTATATTTATTTCTCAACATAGTCATCCTAGCAACAAATAAAATTCTCGCAATGAGATAACAGATTGTAGATGTCGTTTAGACATGAGGAGTGAAGATTTAGATTTAAAAACGTTTAAGAGTTGTCATATAGAAAATTTGGAGGCATTACTTTTCAGTATGTCCTCGTATTTCTCTACATCGCCACATAATAGCATTAAAATAGCTAAACTCTGGAAAAGAGCTGTATCTTACATAAAAGGTTTAAAGTGAGAAGTTACGAAACATTTACAAGTTTCTAAAACGTATAACTTCATTACAGCGTGTAACCTCCAAAAGATTTTTATTTAATAACCGCCCAACAGTAAAAAATATAATTCTATAATTCACATTCAGTGTAACTGCCCAACAGATAAGTTCCGAAACCTATCAATAATACAATGTGACTAATCTCTCGACAAAAAATTGTGGCTCACTTATAGCCTTTCAACAATTGACTGTGAATTTAAACTGGTAAATTTTGAACGTCAGCAGTGCTGCGTCATGGCCATGAAAATTCATTCTGAATAAATGGAAAAATCTTACCTCAATTAGGTCGCCGGATAAAGCGTATATATCTGCTCCTATAAGAAATTTTTCTGGCGCAGCTCTGTGCAATGCTGCCCGATAGATTTGTCTTGTTTAAAAGGAAACAACTGATTTTTCTTTTCAGTAATCGGGATGACCAAGGATTGGAGAAATTAGTAAATTCTTTAAATTGAAATGAATGATTGTCAAAAGTTACTTTTTATGAGAAAGAATGTTATCAAGAGATTTTTAAAACATTTACATGGGACTTGATATAACAATTTTACATATGCGCGAGGCTGCTTTTACCTAATCCTACAACGCTCAGGCTCTGCCATCGCTCCACCACGACCGGCCCAGCCAACTCCACACACAAGACTGCTCGCTAGCAGCAACTTACTCCTACTACTGCTACACAGTTCCTACTGAAGTCAACACTGCTCTTTGGTCTCAGATTCTCTTATAGCTTACATATCTAAGGCACCGCGTGAGCAATCCATGGAAATTATATCTGCTCGAGTGCGCTAGCAACAGATTCCTTAATCATGGACCTCTTACATAACCCTCCACTGCGGGCAAAAATTTGGCAGCGATGGTGAGTCAATTGGACTTGCCGTGAGCAACAAATTTTTCTATAATCTATTTAATTAACTAAGTCTACAGTCACAGAGTATATGCATTATTGATAAGTGCAGAACATATTAAGAAATGAAATAGAGTGCACACACACTAAGTTCAGAACATATTAAGAAATGATACAATGTATACGTAATGAGTACAAAATAAATTAGCAAATAACATAAAGTGCACACACACTGTAAAAGTCTTTAGCATTTAACAAGAACTGGATAGATTAAGAAAAGATAGAAAGTGCACACGCATTGCTTAAGTCTTTACCATTTCACAAGAACTAGGAAAGGAATGGGAAGGATAGCATCATGGTTGTAGCACAGTGAGTTGCACGTAGATGTGCTGAAAGTCCATATCTTTCTACAGAAGCGCAACACCAAGTGAGACAATCTGAATTTCTTTTCCCTGAAGTATTTATCAGTGTAGCCAAGACACTGAAATGTTGTATTAATATTAAATATTACCGTTTCAGTAGTACATTAGGTACACCAAACAGTAGGTCCACAATAGCATCTCCATCATTCAAGGTGGTGGACAGCTTGATATGTCAACACCACATTCTTGTAGAATCCATTCTCTTACATCAACGTAGAATTAGTGGAAAAACCAAATATAGTGCTCCATGATCATGAGGATGGACAGGGCATATGGATATTGAAGTAAATGCTGGTAATTAGGTCAGAAGGTGAAGGATACATTAAGTCTTACGCTAGTCATCATTCAGAATTACACTAGCGTATCAACCGATCCGAAAAATTACTGGCATTCATTGGTTAGTTACTAAACATTTCTGTACTATTTATGGAGTATTACAGAACATTATTCATAAGTCATCTCGTTACAGTAATTACTACAGAACATTATTCATAAGTCATCTAATTACAGTAATTAGTGGCATCATCAGTCTTCTCATTTCTGTAATCATTGGCATAACATTTATAGAGTACAACAAAATATTATTTACAGAAATTATTGGCATAGTATTTATGCATAAGTCATCATATTACAGTAATCATTGCCACTCATTGGCCAGCTACAAAACATGTAGTAAGTATTGAGTATTCCAAAACGCTATTCATAACTCATGTCATTGCAGTAATTATTGGCATTCATTTATAGAGTAAAACAAAAAATTATTAAGGACTCATGTCATTGCAGTAATTATTGGCACTCATTGCCCATTTACAAAACATTCATTATACATTATGCATGTCATCTCGTTACAGTAAACATTTGCATCATAAGACATCTCATTACAGTAATTATTGCCATTCATTGGCCAGTTACAAGGCATTTATTATACATTATTCAGAAGTCATCATTCAAAACAGGAGTTACTGGGTGTAGCATCAAGCTGCTAGTGTTTATATATGGTATCATGTAAGTGACATAAGACATATTTTAAATGTAAGACATTGGAATTGTTACTCAAGGTCTGTAGTCCAATAATACATAGACATAAGCGAATCAATGCATCTGAAAAATTTCCATTTTATTTAGGACTAGAAATATATCTTAAACTGGTAGCATTATTTACTTATATACCGGTAATAGTTGGGACTGATAACAAAAAATTTTGTGTGTTAGCAATGCCTTACATTGTGATCGACAGTCAATCTATGGGGCATTAAAATATTTACTTTTGACTTATTGCTGGAAATAAGGACGAATAACGTCATTCCTCATGAGTCAGCTGTAGCAAGGTTATGAAACAAGTACAGTATATGTGATCACATCCGTAAATGATAGACACAACTGGGTAAAAAATGCAGGTACTAGAACAGATTTAATAATTAAGTGCTTATAGCATATTAGTATCATGAAAAGCTTCTCCTGGATAAAATACAAAATGGATTATTGAGCTGGAAGAAGAAATGTATCCATATTATGCTGAAAAGTAGTAAACTTCGAATTAACAGGTAATGAAACGTGTATTCAATATTTATGTAATCTAGCTGTCTTTCCCAAAACATTCAGTCATTATACTAGGCGACATAACACATGTCAAAAGGAACTGCAACAAATACTTAAATAATTACATAGCATTTCTTAACTAATGGAAAATATATAAACTTCATCATTATCATCATCTGCAAAGAAAAACTTCATTATTCATATTACCATATATTTCATATAACTATTCATCATCATTTATTATCATCTGCAAAAAAAATAGACACTTCATTATTCATTATTCATGTTACCATTTACTTCACACAAATATTCATAGTATAGAGTTTCTTGTTTCTAGCATATTTCATCACTAAAATTAACATGTGTAGTTCTGTCTGACAGCTTGCATCAATCGCCTCTTATTCTGAAAGAAAAATAATTAATTATGACTGCTATTATACGATGTGTATAGTATATTCTTGTTAATGCTTGTTAATTCTATTCCATTTACTCTTCATGACAAGGTATTGCATTTTCTTTCGTTCATTCCGATGGTGAAATTTCCAATTTCATTGTAAACCACTGTGGTTTGTTTAATTTATTTCTTTTACACAGTATTGCTTTCTGAAACTGATGAATATGGATTAATATCTTGCATTTAAATCATATACCCATTAAATAAAAACTTGTTTCTAGTGACATGACTAAGAATACAGCACAGCAAAACAGAAAACGTATTATGTCAAAAACATAAACAGTTTTCAAGTGCAAAAAAAATGTACACACAGTATCCTAATTTAGTAGCAAAAAATGTGGAATAGTCAAGATAGTGAGATATCATAAGGAAAAATGTCAAAGTCAACTGGTGTTTGTTACATCTTAAAGATTTTATAGTGCACACTGAGAAAAATTCTATTTTCTATAGGAAAACAATCACACATACACAAAAAATGGAAAATGTGCACGGTCTGATATATAATGGCAAGAAAAGCGACCTGCTAACCTTACCTTACAGGACACTTGCCAAGAAAAAATATGATCATCATCAGTAAGTAGTCACACAGATATAATTGCATAAGTGGTCATATAAATATCAGGAAATGGCATTACAGTTTCATAAATCATAAAGTATGTTCATTCAATAAAGGGTTTAATATTGGAGACATGGTGATTGCCTTTGCTTTTTCTGGTTCTCAAAGTTTCGACATGTACTACATTGGGGTGAGGAATGCTACGAATTCTATGTGGACCTGCGTATAGAAGCTCAAATTTACTGCATCTACTCTTTCCTCTGTTGGATAAATAGTGTGTACGTACTAATATTTTCTGTCCAATGTGAAAGTCACGGCGTGTACAAACCTGTTTTTGCTGTCTCCTCCGGCGCTCTGCGGCACGTTTGATGTTGTTCAGCGCAATGTCAATTATTTAATGGTGGCGTAGTCGACGAGATGTAGGAAAGGATACTAATTCATTAATTTTGTTAGGTGGTTCAACATTTTTCAATATAACAGTCGGAGATAGCATAGTAGATTCATTTGGTATGGAGTTAATTACATCCTAGAATGAGAGTATGTGTGTATCCCAATCACTATGTTTTTTATGGCAGTATATTCTACATAGTTTAACAATTCCTTTCATCAGTCGCTCAGAAGGGTTTGAAGAAGCGTGATACTTGGATATGTAGATCGGAGAAATGTTTCTAGCACGTAACATACGTGTCCATATCGCAGATGGAAATTGTGGTCCATTGTCGGAAATTACTTTCAATACATGCGCTACATGAAATAAAAAATGTTTTACAAATGCATTCGAAATAGATTTAGCAGTAGCTTTGCGTAACGGAGTGAAGGTTACAAATTTCGAAGTGAGTTGAACAGCGACAAAGATGTAGCAAAAACCTCTATTAGATCTGGGAATCGGACCAAAAATGTCTACAGCGGCCATGTGTCTCAATTTAACGGGTACAATGGGATGTAACGGAGGAATATGTGAAGTCGTGTCTGATTTAGCTTTCTGGCAGATTTTACATGACGCTAAAACTCGTCGAATACGTTTCTCCATGTTCGCAAAAATAACAGTTCTGTCTCAGTATAAGAAAACATTTTCTGGCTCCATAATTTGTGTAACTTAATGAGTATACCAAATTAATTTCTTAACAAGTTCGTCAGGAATACATAATAACCATTTATTGCCGTCAGGGTGAGAGCGGCAAAACAGAATATTATTGCGTACAGTATAATGGTTTCTAATGGTAAAATTATTCTTATCTTGCTAATGATATTTAATTTCTTTCCATACGTTGTCTTTGCTCTGCTCTTGTGCTATGTCTAGTAATGACGCCGAAATGAAATTTTCAAATGCAACTTGTTGAATATACATGACGCTAGAATTTGCTTGTCAAAAGTTGGTTGCGATGTCTTGCTGATTGTTGCTGAGAGAGCGGGATCGAGCGTCTGCTACAATATTTTGTGTACCAGGAATGTGAACAATTTCCTGTAAATAAAGTTTACATCTGCTTAACCTGTCGTGTGTAAATTTTGCGGAAAGTAAAAACTGTGTAGCTCTATGATCTGTGTAAACAGTAGTATGTCTTCCATAAAGAAAATTCCTAAATCTGGTAAATGCCCATACAAGACATAATGTTTCAAGCTCTGTAACAGAATAATTGCGTTCAGCTAGTAACAGAATGCGACTTGCAAAAGCGATGTTTTTAATTACTGTAGTACCGTCTTCTTCAATTTCCTGAAAAATGTGTATGCCTAAAGCGGTGTTAGAACTGTCGGTGGCAATGGAAAAATTTCTAGTAAGATCTGGGTGTGATAAAAGAGGTGCAAGATTGACAAACTCAGAATGTGCTTGGCTATCCCAGGACCAAATAGCGTTTTTACCCGTCAATTGGCATAATCTAGGGGTGTCTACAGCAGAATACTGAATAAATTTACGGAAAAAGTTAATTAAACCCAGAAAGCTGCGTAGTTGTTTCTTCGTCGTTGGAACAGTAATGTCACGTAAGGCTTGAAGTTTTGCCGGGTCAGGCGCAATGCCTTCTGCTGAAATTACATGTCCAAGAAATTTTATAGAAGTTTTGCCAAAGTGTGATTTGCTAAGATTAACTGAGAGTCCTTGTGCACGATAAGTTTGCAACAGTTGTTCCAGAATCAGATTATGTTCAGACCAGTTAGCTTCTGCAATAAGGATGTCGTCTACATATGTTATTCTGTCTTTAAGTTCTGTCGGAAGTATAATATTCAAACCGCGAATAAATGCTGCTGAAGAAAAGGTTAAACTGAACGGTAATTTGCAAAATTGATGACAGTCACCAAAACAGAGAAATGCTGTGTACTTTCTGCAGTTCGGATGGAGCTGGATTTCCCAAAATCCCGACTTCAAATCTAATGTGGAATAAATAGCAGTACCATGAAATTTCTGTAGAAGTTCTTCTAGTGTCTGTGGGCGATCTGTTTCATTAATAATAATGTCATTGATCTGACGCGAATCAAGTACGAGGCGAAGTCAGCCATCCATTTTCTTAACAATATGGAGCGGGTTTATGTACGGACTAACTGCCGGTTCAATAATTCCTTGGTCTAGCATAGCTTATAATTCCTTCTTAACTTGTTCTCTGTAGATATACGGAATAGGATAATGTTTGGCTTTAAATGTGTCATGCTGTTTAACTTGAAATTCATACATAAAACCAGACATAGTATCAGGGATGTTGTCAAAAACTGGAGCGTGCTGTAAAAGAATTTTGCGTAGTTGCGTACGTTCGTCATCTGCATTTGCACTGTTTTGTTTTACTTTATCAGAAATCATTTGCATAATGTCATAGTCGGCTTCGTCTGGTGTGTTATGGTTGTGTACGTGCGTATCTGTGAACAATGTCGAATGACAGACAGTGTTACGCGATGTAGAAACAACCTCTGTTCGATTAATTGCCTGTTCATCTGCAGATAAAGCATGCTGAAATTCTAATGCCAGTTGTACATTTTCATCCTTTAACATCAAATAGGAATTTTGAAAGTCAATAACTACCAAAAAACTCGTACCTAAACTAACGTCTGTTGTCAATAAGGGAACAATTGAAAAATTTGAGTGGAACGTATGACCTGCAATGCATAATGATAAGTGTGTCTGTAATTTTACATCTACTCCTTTACCAGATACTGCTCCTTTTACTTTAGTTTTGCCTAATGGTAACGTAGGATTGGTGTTCTCTTTGTTACATTCGTTGAAAGTTACTTCGTTTATAACGGACATAGGTGATCCAGAATCGATTACTTCGGAAAATGTGGATGATCCAATCTTTACTTCAATGACATGGTGGGAAATGGTTTTTTGAATAACTGGTTTCTCATGTAAAAGTGTGTCTCGGATGTCGTCGAAAGTAATAACATTTTCGTGAACAAGATCTGTGTGTCAAAAAGTATTGCTTACGTTGCTTGAAGATGCAATCTGTACTTATCTAGTTAAATTCTTTCTGACCTGCTGTTATTTACGGGACGATGCTGTGGCATTTCGACTATTTGAACTGTTCTGTTATTTCGTCCTGACGTATTAGGTTCGGGACGACACAGACTGTCTGGTTCATTCATGATAATCTGTAGTTGCGATTGATTATGCTGCTGGTAAGACCGATTGTTACGCTGAAAACTGTGCTCATTACTTTTACGTCTGTCATGATAATCATTCGTATACGGCGCGTTGCGATAGGAATTGAAATGATGTGTCTTCTGTATGTAGTGATTTCCTTGTTGCTGTGCGTTACTATTTGGCGGAGCCGGCGCTATATGTGTAGGCGGCGAAACATTAAAGCTTGGTTGACCTTACTGACTACAGTGTTGGTGAGGTATGCTAACCGATTGGTTTTGTTCATGTTGTGGGGAAAAGCCTCTATTGTTGCCAAACTGTCTTTGCTATTGCTGATAATTATGACGATACTGATAATTAAAATTTTGTCTGTTATTAAAATTCTGGTGGTTGTCATTCCTGGAGCGTCTAATGAAAATTGTCACTTTCAGGCAAAATTTGTCACATCAGGTTTTCTTTACTCATTCCTAATTCGAGATAGATCGATAGTTGAAGAGCTATTTTGATAGATATAGAGGATAGTAAAAGAGAAGGCAGCAGTGCAGAAAACTAAACATGAAATACCACTACTACGGCTCGGGGCCCTGTGCACGCTACTGCAGATATTCATCGAAGTGTAATGAATCCCCTGAGGTCTCTTACGCGCTGCAAATAAATTTTAGTTTCTGGGTTACAGGCAATGGCGGTGAAAATTCAAAAGCAAATTGTTGTATCCAGTCCAATGGGTATATTTGTGTTCTCTCATTTTTAAATACCTTAAATTTCCTAACGGATAGAAAGTGCTTGTAATCAAAATTATCGTCTCTGAATGTCTGAACAGGTTCAGGATTGTATGAGAATCTATTTGTCTGTGTCTGTTCAGATTCTAAGTCACGTACTCTCTGTAAATTACCTAAATTATACTGGCTGTGTGAGTGTGAGAAATGTTCGGAAAGTGGCGTATGCTGTGTCGTGTTACAGGCTGAGACATTTCTCATCTCTGTCATCTCTTGCTGTAAAGACGACACTTTTCTACGCAATGTATTATTGGACGAACTTATCTCACTGATTGTCTGCTGTAAATTTTGGAATTCGGGTGTTTGATTGAAAGAAATTGGTGACGTATCGTCTGATTTGGTATCATTGTTATTTTCGATAACGTCAATACGACTGGCCAATTCATCAAATTTTTCAGTCAGTGCTTTTACTTGATCGTCATTTTTAGTGTCACAAACATTTATTTGTTTTTGGATTTTACGGGTGGTTTTGTTCAATTTCTTAACGTCTGCTTTAATGGCATCGGGATCCTGTATTAATTCTAATTGTTCTAGTCTGTTGGTCATTGTCTGAAAGTCTACTGTATATTTATTTTCCAAAGGCTGAATATTAGTATCTGTTTTTGTTTTTAAATCGGATATTTCACCATACAATTCAGTGTTCAACTCTTTAATAGTATTGATTTCGTCTGATACTGCAGCAATGTTGTTGTCTACGTATGTTTTTGCTTTCTTAAACAATTTACGCTTATCTTCCTGTCTCTGTGCAGTAATTGTTTCCATGACTTGTTTCTTTACTTTGTTCTGTTCCTGTACAAATTTACGGTAATGCGTTTCACTGTTTTGTAAGTGGTGTGATTAAAACGTTCGTCAATTTGGCTGTTTTGGTGTTCAAATTTCGTGTCTACTTTCGCATCCAGTGTGCGTGAAAGTTCTGATGACATTAATTTCAACTCGTTGCGTAACTGTGTTGCGTTTTCAGAACATTGTTTAGCGACTGCGCTAATTTCATCTCTACGTAATTTGGTTGTGGCTGCATGTGTATTACTTAATTCTTGTGCCACAGATCTAATTTCTTCACTACTGTTCCTAGCACAAGCCTTAATTTCCTCACGTAATTGTTCTTTAGTATCATGACATTGCACGGCAACGGCTGTAATCTGTTCACTAAGTTGTTTGAAATTGTTGCCTTGTTTCTCATTCGACTGCTTGAGATTTTCATTAAGTTGTTTGTTCGATTCATTAAGGTTGTCGTGTTTTTCATTGAGTTGTAGTAATAATGCCATAACTTGATCCAACCCAAAATTAGCGACTCTATTTTCTGTGCTGTGTGATGATGTATCTGCCTATGTCACGTTTTGTGTAACCATTTCATCATTGTCTGATTCATGGAAAGGTTTGCTAAACGGATGTGCTCTGTTGGTCACTACATCGGAACCAAATAAATCTGACGTGTTTTGTGTATATTGTTCACTTTCGTAAGAAACATTTGTCTGTTCACTGTGTAAACTTTGGAAATCAGGTGTTTCAATATGAGCAGCGTTCATTGTAACGGAACGTGCCGCGTCATCAATTGTCGTTAAATTAACAGAGGACACAATTGAATTTGTTTGCTCATAATTAGAATTAAAATCATTACTAGTGATCGGCACGCACTGATTATCTGTAATTAGAGGATTATCACTATTACACTGACTGTCGCTAGTATTATCGGTCAAATTATTCGAGTCAGCTTTTTCACTCATTGCACATCGCGATGTACTGTTAGCAGTTCTTCGCGGCATTTCAACAAATCAAAGTTAAGCACAAAATGAAACAAAGACAAAGCAAAAATGGAACAAATACAATTACAACAAAGAGCAATAAATTGCCGATGATCTGAGAAAGAAAGAGTGACAAATTAGCAAATGCGTTGCGCCAGATGCAAACTGCATTTAATATTAAGTAAATAAGAGCAGATATATAACTGACTACCTCTCAGATATTCACAAAAATACGATCCTGGCCGGTTGACGACAAGTGTAATATTTAATAACCTCCCAACAGTAAAAAATATAATTCTATAATTCACATTCAGTGTAACTGCCCAACAGATAAGTTCCGAAACCTATCAATAATACAATGTGACTAATCTCTCGACAAAAAATTGTGGCTCACTTATAACCTTTCAACAATTGACTGTGAATTTAAACTGGTAAATTTTGGACGTCAGCAGTGCTGCGTCATGGCCCTGAAAATTCATTCTGAATAAACTGAAAAATCTTACATCAATTGGGTCGCCGGATAAAGCGTATATATCCGCTCCTATAAGAAATTTTTCTGGCGCAGCTCTGTGCAATGCTGCCCGATAGATTTGTCTTGTTTAAAAGGAAACAACTGATTTTTCTTTTCAATAATCGGGATGACCAAGGATTGGAGAAATTAGTAAATTCTTTAAATTGAAATGAATGATTGTCAAAAGTTACTTTTTATGAGAAAGATTGTTATTAAGAGATTTTTAAAACATTTACATGGGACTTGATATAACAATTTTACATATGCGCGAGGCTGCTTTTACCTAATCCTACTACGCTCAGGCTCTGCCATCGCTCCCCAGGACCGGCCCAGCCAACTCCACACACAAGACTGCTCGCTAGCAGCAACTTACTCTTACTGCTACACAGTTCCTACTGCAGTCAACACTGCTCTTTGGTCTCAGATTCTCTTATAGCTTACATATCTAAGGCAGCGCGTGAGCAATCCATGGAAATTATATCTGCTCGAGTGCGCTAGCAACAAATTCCTTAATCATGGACCTCTTACAAGCGAGCTTTATAAAACATGTAATATATGGGGTAAGAAGTAGGCTTGCAAATACCATTAACATCACACGAGTAGGCTTCTTTAATCTAAATTATTTAATTATAATTGAAATATGTAACATGAAGAAACTGTTCTTTATTCAAAACTGTGATCTTTCTTATGGGAGTCGCAGTTGAAATTTTTGGCCATACACGTGAATATGTAAATCGGGAATACCTAAATGGTGTTGGACATGAACCACCCTCCTCCTGAATGCGAGTCCAGTGTCTTCACTAGTTCGTGTTGGAGAAACAATGCTCTCTCGTTTAATGATTACAGCATTAGATTAAAGTCCGCTCATCAAAGAACGATATCAGTACCTTTGCAACATGAAAGAAAATTCTTGTTCTACGAGTGATATAAACCATATCGACACAGACAGATCTAAAGTTTTCTGTATCGGCTTACCTATCCAACAAGCTGCGTTTTACTTTGGGAAATGCTGCGAGACATGCTGTCCCTTGTTGCTACAACTGACCACGCTACGAGAAATACGTCTGTCAACAATATCTCATAGTGCTGCCGGTGGATGTTCATTGACCTTCGCGAATGGGGAAAGAACTTAGGAGACTGGGAATCGTTTTGTAGTTAGGGAATACGCTAAATAGTGGCGACGCGACCAACTTAAGATTCGTTTTTAGATCATCCCTGGGAACGTCTGTAGCAGCCTCTCAACAACTCCGCTTTTTAACAGCGTAACTAGTTATTTTTCAACAGGTATTACTACTACTCCTTTCGCTTCTCAGTAGCTTCTTGAAGATGCCAGATTAGGAGGGTGCGGCGACGCTTGGGAACATAAAGCTGAATTTTATAGTTTTCAGCTTTGCATAACTGGTTTGTTTATTTTAATGTGACATAGATTTGCATGAAGCAATAAAATGGCAGGGAAACTGCATGGTGGAGCGGAATCGAGAGGGTGTAATCCACATTGTGGAGACAAGAGTTGCATTCTTAATCGACGGGCAATGGTCGTTGTACAGTTGAACGAATGTAAATACTCACGAACTTCTGTGAGACTGTAATAATTCCAATTTAACACCAACACCTGTACTGACAGTATCACAGCGTATGATGTAAGAGAAGGCCTTAAGGACCTAATCTGGTCAGGTTAAACAAGTCATAAATAAACATTTTGTACACGTGGAGTCACCTTTTGCGTCGGTCGTATGCTGTTAGATTGTGACGATGTCCCTGTGCAATTGAAACTGGTTTCATTGAGAAATGTTCCTATGATTTTGTCGAAAAGGGAATGAAATAATACAATACGAAATCTGTTCAAAAAATTCCATATCTTTGTCCACAAAATTTTTCTACGCTCAGCTTTAACTTATAGTGCTTGGTCCCCTTTGAAATACTCTCCTCCACCATTGATACACTGATCTCAATCCCGTTTACACTTCCGGAAGCAGCCTTGGTACGCCTGTTGGACCGCGCGAAGCTCCGTCTGTGAATTTTCTTTGTATCGTCTATCGTTGCAATTCTTTATCCTTTCAACGGGGTTTTCAACTTTGGAAATAAAGAGTCTGCAGGGGCCTTGACTGAAGAGTACGAAGGATGATTCAGCACAGTGATTTCGTTTTTTGTGCAATCACGCACCAACGGAGATGAATCTGCGGTTGCGTTACCGTGCTGCAGTTGAAGATGCTGTGAGAGGACTAAATGGAATGATCCAACTAAAATGTTATAAATTTCTACTATCTCTCGTACAGCCAGTTTTCAACTGGTACGCACAATTTAATTGACATTCCTGACACGAACTTCGCAGATAGACGTCGAAGGGCGTCCTGAACGAGAGTCAGGGCGTCCTGAACGAGAGTCATCTTTAACTTTCGTCCGGCCTTTCTTGAGTTTCACGCAAAATTTAATGCAGACGCGTTGCTCGTCTAACTCTGCCGTCTCGAAATTTGCGAACTATGCAACACAAAGCTCTACTCAAAACAGCACAGAACAATACTTAACAAACATACAACAATGAAACTTCCGGCAGTCACACATTAAACACAAACATGTGCAAGAATGCCAACCTCATTTCGTGCCAACACACCAGTGGCGCGAAATTACGAATGCCCCGGAACTGACCAAAATCACTTACGAGTTTCCGTGAAAGACTGAATTTTTTTCTGTGTCCTGTCTTCTTTTCCCACCGCAGTGGTGGACATTTTCGCTAGTAAGTGTTTCTGATTGGAATGTGTACCAAGCGGATCGACGGAGGTCGGTGGAATGTTCCATAAATGTGTGAAAATGTGTGACGTACTATGGTGTAAGTCTTATTAAAATTACCGGGGCCTCAACGGTTTGCATGTCAAATGCCTTAACATATTACAATGTTACCTCACTTACTATGTTACCTCACATAGGCGTATGCATTGTGTGTGTGCTTGGTGGTTTGGGACCGCCGAGCGTCGCAGAGCAGTAGAGCAATCTGCAAAAGTCACCCTTTGCTACGAATTGTGAAACATCTGCGGTGATAAATGCAATACTTGATTTAAGTGTACAGGAAAGAAGGTATGAGCATAAAATATGTTCACAATACTTTCAGCAGATTCGAGTACAAAATTAAATTATTATTGTTTAGGCGCAGTTTTCTGGTAGACTTTAGAAAAGCTTTCGATGTTGGCACAATAAAGGTGAATGATATATCGACAAGGGTCTGTGTCGTTCATAAGTGTATCTTGATCTTACATTTTGACCTTGTGACTTGATATTCACACCCTGCTACAGCAATTAGACTTCACAGATTTTAAACTAACTTTGATTGATTCCTAAGGCAAAACAATAAAGTATATTACACAGAATACAACATACACTGAGGGCACATTCGGAACACGTAAAACAAGAAAATAACTCAATTTCCACGGCTCTGCGTGAAACACAGTTCGTGGTAACGATGCAGGTCCTACCAGCATAGCAGATGAAAGTCTTAGCTACATCCGCTTATATTGTTACAATTCGTGGTAAAGATACAGGACGTACTAGCATAACAGACGAAAGTCTTAGCTACATCTGCTTAAGATGTTACCCCTGATTAACTTGTAGTTCTTCATTTCAGTGCCACTGAGATTTCGTGAGGGTTGAGTAAGAAGAAACAGACCACTGCAATAGTGTCCGCACATTCCAGACCTAGTCCCGCTAGACATTCAGTTGTCGGGATGTATGAATCCCTGTACAAGATGCAGATATTTTTTGTGTGTATATTATGGAAGTGTGCGAAACTATACGCGTACTCGAGAGATACATCGGCGCATCAGCGGCAGAGCAGATTGGTGCAAGTAACAGTTCTAAACATTTTGAACAATTCAAAAATTAGAATCTCTGCTCATTATTAATGTTATCCTTTAGAGCAGCACAGCCATTTACAAGCGAATTTTAAAATTAGTTAAGACAGCTAAATGCATGAATATTTTATACGTGTATAAAAATACAAACATCATTACTTCATACGTGAGAGATTTATGTCTGCTTCCTGAAGGCATATCGAGAGTGTGATATCGCTTTAGAAGTTTGGTGTTTGTTACTAGGAAAATAGGTAATGCTGAACGACTTTACCCTCCCGTAACAATTAATGACTCTCTTCTTGAACAATACACAAACTTATCCTAAAAACACCGTAGAAAATAAATTATGCAGATTTTTCTGTATTTAATAACAACGCCGTTTCTCTTAAAAATCTAAATAGCCCCGAAGTTGGTTTGATGAGAAATTGCACACGCTCCCTCAATTTCTGAGCGAATAATTCATTTATAGCTTAGAATCTCAACTTTTTTCGCGTAACTAAACACCTCCATGACGCGTACCTAATGTGGCTTAATGCAGTGTCGGGCAGTGCTACGGTGGCGGCTTGCGTTCATATGACGAGAGGTGGGCTATTTTTCAGTGATTTCTGAAATAATTAATCCCACCAGGCCAATTTCGCTCCGAAACGGTGACAGAAGCACGCCGGAAAAGACGTAGCCTTGGCGTGAGAGTTGTTCCCAATATTTCAATAATCACATTCGTTGTATCAAACAATAGTCACAAAAAATTTATGCAGGTCTAGAGCATCAGCTGTTTGTAAAAGAAAATTAATCCGCTTTTTACACAGATAGCCCTTAGAAATCCTTTCGCATTGTCATGAAGTTTTCAATAAATCATCCTAAAACTACTTTATTGCAGCTTGAGACTGGGAGATATCCAGAGCGGAAATTGTGGAGTAAAGTATTATAATAGATTTACACAGATTGATTCAAAAACACACCCTAAAACGTTGTTGATTGCTCGGTTCTTTGCTGTAAATAGTAAGTTTCTCAGCCGAATGATTTGTCACCGACATGTGCGTTACGCTACAAGGGGTTTAAAATGTACATATGTCAAACCAGTCGTGTCGTCTTTAATAACGACATAATCTTGAGCGCACTCAATTGGATGTCCTCATACCGCATAAGTAACTATTGTAATCTGAATAATATTGCTGCACTGAAAACACGTGCACACAATCTCTACCAAAATGTGAAGCTTTCATTAGACCACACTAAATCCAGTTTGACAGTGCCCATGAACGTTTACAAATTAAACATGAATACACATATGACACTTACATATTACTACAACATTACCGTTACATTGATAATCACCATGCATGCGTCAAATTCTGAACTGAATTAATGCCATTAATCGGACCCAGCATAACCTAGCTCCCTTGTAGCTATGGTCTGCGACTTGTAGATTCATCTAGTGGCAAGTCTTGCCTTGTAAGCTGAAATTTAAAGCTTGTATGTATCTGCTTAAAATAAATTCAATGTAGTATACTGGAGATGAGGTGTAATTCTGACATTAGGAACGGCGAAGGGAAAATGTAGAATATCATACTTGGTTTATAAGTATCCATCACTAAACGCATTGCTTTATTCACATCGATTGCTTGACGACAAGAATATATCGCTACTCTCAACTAACGTAGTCAATACCTGAAGACTTATAGTAGAATGAGTAGCCATGTTTGCTTAAGCAAATTGTTATCAAAAACTTAAGCCACTAATTCAGTCTCCAGAGACATGATAAACTGACAGGAAGCAGCATTACATAGTACTAAAAAGTAAAAGCACGTTATATGTATGCATGGGCCTTCATACAAACTGAATCACAAAATAACGTTAAATGGAATTCATTACGACTGGATAGTAATTGACTGCTACCTAACTACAAAACCCAACACTGGTAATTTGTCAAGACTATAAGTTAAATTAGCAAACATATACAGGGCATGTACGAGGAGCTCGCCAGTACATAACGCGGAATTAATTTTCGTCATAACGAACATTCTCGTCGAGAGGCGGAAATAACTGATATCTGTCCACCACAAAACAATATGAAATGATATCATGGTATACACAGTATGTCCACCCAGAGAATCGTCGGGCGCATTTTCTCTTGTGTTTAGGCAGGTATGTGCAGCTTCGTTTTTGCAGTGTGAAGCAGGAGTCTGCCCAATCAAATACTATTCATGAAGTATTTCATGCGACGCACAGTTTCGACAGAAAGTGTCGGTCTGTTACATTTTACAAATAAAATGATATTTGAAGTGGAATTTCACGTGCCGTTCGATAGAGCGGTCCCAAATTAGTCTAGTGGGATAACCTTTTCCTCGACACATATTAAAGAGGAGAGAAAACATGAAGGATAACCAGCAGCCCAGATCACACCTTGAGCTAATCCCCACCAAACCCACCGTGAGAAGCAGCGTTGCCAATGGCAGGCTAGGTATAGGGCAAAGAGCATCGTAGCGTCACGTGCGACGTCTGTTGTCCACCGGAAAAACTATTTATGTGGTTGACTATAAGGACTGCCAAGTTGTTTCGTCTGGGATTTCTTTTGTGATCTGGGACAGTACACCAGCAGCAACTAAGCAGCATTTCTGCATGGTGGTAACAGTGCTGGCCAGGGCAGCTGAAGGTCGCTGAACGATGCACTTAACGACAGAGACTTAACCAATAATGAACCATAAGGGGCAGCCAACAGCGTGTGGCTCTAAGGGACCAAATGACGGGGCGAGGCATTTATATCTCTTTAAATATGTGTTAATTTTCTTTTTCTTGCCCTAAGCTAAACTGACGTAACGTAATCGACCATGCTCCCAAAGTGGAAACCGAACGCACTTGTTACTGATCTTGTCTTTCGTAAAAACAGGCTGTTTTATAAATGTCATGCTGACTGGTTACCGTCATGACAGAGGCAGCTTGGTCGTGAAGTTCAAACCGATAGATTTCACTGCATTCTATTCAGAGTCGTGCGGTCCACTGTAACGGTAACAGATTACCGAAAATGGATCTCGTAGCGAAGAGATGAAATAGTTCTGCAAGCTTTTAAACACTTGCCTCACATATTAAATGGGTCCTCGAAACTTCTCGATGCCACCAGAGCATGCATTCGATTTCAAGTGTCATGTTCCTTTAGTGCATGAAAAGCAGAACGGATGTGAAGAATCTGAACTGCGCTCAATTTGTGGATGCAAATTAGATCACATATTGCCAGTAATGTGGAACGACAATCGAAACATAGGCTTTAAGACTAGACAGCTTGGACCGCGTGACCGCTACGGTCGCAGGTTCGAATCCTGCCTTGGGCATGGATGTGTGTGATGTCCTTAGGTTAGTTATGTTTAAGTAGTTCTAAGTTCTAGGGGACTGATGACCACAGATGTTAAGTCCCATAGTGCTCAGAGCCATTTGAACCATTTGAACTAGACAGCTTGGAAAGAAATGGTAGATCCAAACTGAAAAGGAAACTAAATCCGTGTTTATAAAGGAGCATCCTCCAAGAATTATAAAAGAGGACGTCCACCAAGGCCTGTATTCGCTGTAATTGTTCGTTCCACATTTTTGACATGGTTCTCACAGCTTAGGAAATACTATTTTTGATTATTTTACGATGATTGGTTTGAAAATGGGTCTCGGCCCGAAACTAATCATCGAGTGAATAAAAAAGAAAAATTTGGAACTTAGGACTGGTTTATCGATATGCTGGTCTACAAAGAAGACTGCTTACAAAACACTTATGTGGCCTGTCTGTCAATACCTCCATACCAAATAGGACTAATTGGGTTATCATTTTAACATGAGCTTAGTGCCTTTGAGTAACGTGGAATATTTCACGTCACTAATTGTTCCCAGAGGTGAAAGAAGTGGTAAAAGAAAACAAAATCATACCGAAAATGCTGGATGTAACTTCTAGGCCCTTAAGTTAGAAGCTCAGTATTTCCTGACTCCACAAGTGAAGCCGAGAGCTCATACCAGTTAAACATACCAATACAGTCCATTACTAGTGGGGACATTACTACATTTATACAGCTGATTTAATTTGTGACGGAAAGTCTCAGCCAAGAAAGAAAAAGAAAAGGCAGCGTTAGCTCTGAAAATTACAATGAAAGTGTCACTTGAAGAAAAAACTATCGGCTGTTTTACTTCATGCGCTAGAATGGCTACCAACCTGTATGATCACCATATCCTGAAGGGAGAGACATGGACGGCTGGTTAAGTCAGCGTTTACAGAGAACTTTGACGGCCGTGGTGGCCGCGTGGTTCTAGGCGCTCAGTCCGGAACCGCGTGACTGCTACGGTCGCAGGTTCGAATCCTGCCTCGGGCATGTATGTGTGTGATGTCCTTAGGTTTGTTAGGCTTAAGCAGTTCTAAGTTCTAGGGGACTGATGACCACAGATGTTAAGTCCCATAGTGCTCAGAGCCATTTGAACCATGGTTTTTTTTTTTTTTTTTTTTTTTTTTTTTTTTTTTTTTTTTTGACAGAGGACGTTGAATGTCTTCCTGGAGGTGTGGCACTGCCCGCTCTTTCCACTAGCGAGTGGGTCGGCGCCTTCGTGATGGCGTTCTGCGGCACCCCGCTGGTCGATGTGCAGTCAATGCCTTAGGAATGCACATTAAAGTTAACTGCTTTATACAGCACATTGTGGATATCAGTGAAAAACAGTTCTACAAAAGGAGTTTCAACTTTCTGTAAATTACAACTGATACTAGAACATTTTTTAACGAACATATCCGCTGGTTGACAAAAGACATTTTAATTACAGGTATTTTCGCAACGTGCTACAACTACGAAACCTATATGGACCCATATACATCTACATATTCATGGATGCTCTGCAAATCACGCTTAAGAGCCTGGCAGACGGTTCACCGAACCACCTTCACGAATATTATCTATTATTTCTTCTCGAAGAGCGTTCGGGAAAAACGAACACTTGTATCTTTCCCTGCAAGCACTTATTTCCATTATTTTAGTCAAATGGTTCAAATGGATCTGAGCGCTATGGGACTTAACTGCTGTGGTCATCAGTCCCCTAGAACGTAGAACTACTTAAACCTAACTAACCTAAGAACATCAGGCTCATCATGCCCGAGGCAGGATTCGAACCTGCGACCGTAGCGATCACGCGGTTCCCAACTGTAGCGCCTAGAACCGCTCGGCCACTCCGGCTGGCATTATTTTATTATACTGATTATTTCTCCCTATGTAAGTAGGCATCAACAAAGTAACTTCGCATTCGGAGGAGAAATTTGGTTATTTAAATTTTGTGAGAAGATACTGCAGCAACGAGAAACATCTTTGTTTTGGTGATATCCACCCTAAATCCTGTATCATGTTCGTGATACACTCTCCCCTATTTCTCAATAGTACAAAACACACTACTTTCTCCTGAATTTTTTCATGTGAAGAAAAAAGCTCCACAAAGTCGAAAATAAAACTGGTGAAATTCTAGTAGTATCAAAAGCATATGGTACCACTCATGAGTTCCTCTGAAATCTTACCGAGCGATGTGGCACAAGTAGCTGAGACAATGCAAATGTATTCACGATAATGGTTGTTCAAACTGCACACCACCCATCGAGATTTGCAAAGTGTGATTACAGGAGAGGCTAGGTGTGACCTTACTTAATTCTCAGCCAGTACACTGCTGAAATCTTAATCACTTTTGTGTTTTCATTTACAAATTGATGTATAAATTTCAATCCTGAGTCAGGTAGCTTTCTTCTTGCTACATGCCGCAATTATTTTTAATGCTCTATTTCGACTACTAGAGCCTGCCATCAAACAAGTTTTCTTAGGGCTGCAGTGCTACCTCGTAACCCGTGGACTAGGGGTAGCGTCTTTGATTAGTAATCAAAACGCCTTCGCTCCCGGGTTCGAACATTCGCCCCCCCCCCCCCTCCTCCAATCAGCAATGGTGCGAGAGGACTTACAGCATAAGAAGTCAGCCTCATTCAGCAATTGTCCTTGTCAAAGAGGCGGAAGAATCAGCAATTATCAAAAGGCATGACGATGTACAACGCAATGAAAACCATTGCATTAAAGACACATACTGTGTATCGACAGGATTTGTGGCCTTCAACTGAGAAAAGGGTCATGATGGTCTCTGCATTTGCAAAAGATTCGTGAATAGTCCCCCATTCTGATCTCCTGGATAAGATTGCCAAGGGATAGGTGACCTTGATAGAAAGGCTGAATACTCAGAGAAAGGATAACGTTCTATGAGACCGGGCTTGGAATGCCAGAAATTTAAACGTGGTGGGGAACCTAGAAAATCTGAAAAGGGAAATGCAAAGATTCAATGTATATATAGTAGGGGTCAGTGGGATGAAATGGAATGAAGACAACGTCGGATGGAGTATAGGGTAATATCAACAGCAGTAGCAAATGGTATAACAGGAGTCATGAATAGGAATGTGTTATTACCAACAGTTCAGTGATAGGATTGTTCTCTTCACAATCGACAGCAAGTCAACGCCGACAACAATAGTTCAGGCATACATGTCGACGCCGCAAGCCGAAGATTAAGAGATAGGGAAGGTATACGAGGATATTTAACGGGTAATTCAGTACGTGAAGGGAGATGAAAATCTAATAGTTATGGGGGTTATTACAGAGGAAGGAGTAGAAAAAAGCGGTACAGGAATTAATAGGGTCGGTACTAGGAATAAGAGACTGTACTGTCCAAGACAAAGCCACTGGCAGACCTAGAATGCCATTTTCATTATTACAGTTCTAAATCTAGAAGTGTATGTGGCATCGGTCTCAAAACGGCTGCTCCTAGACCAAGGCATAGCTTAGTAAAAAAAAATTACAGCGGTAACTCTACTGAAATCTGTTTCAACGAAATGGTTCTGGATGCTACACCTCATCTTCCTGCGGGGGAAACCGATCAGAGAGTTTGTTCTCTTGAAGCCAATAGCTACAGTTCGCACGAAACGTTTGAGTTTGTATTACACATTGTCTGATGAAACGTATCCGGACGCCCGTAAGTAATGTGACCTTTAACACTATCAGCCACGTGTGGTAGAGTCACAAGTACACAAGGAGACGGGGAGAGTTGTGCTGCCACTAGGGAAACAATGATAGCAGAATGGGTCTGTCAGGCGTCCTCATTGATTCCAACGTGGGCTAGTCACTGGATGTCAACCGAGTAACAAACCCATCAGGGACATTTCACAACCCCTTCTACAGCTGCCCAATGTAGTGTCCCACATTAATGCGGCACCAGCATATTGCCATCGCCGACTAAGTGTATGGTTTATTTCTTTGTTTAATTGGGTTGCTTTTACGTCATTGTGCGTTGTATTTATTACTGAACTTGCTTAGGAATGTGCTACCACAGAAGCAGGTATTGCCGCGTGGGGTAGCCGCGCGGTTAGAGTCGACCTGTCACGGTTCGCGCGGCTCACCCCGTCGATGGTTCGAGTCCTCCCTCGGGCATGGGTGTGTGTGTTTGTTGTCCTTCGCGTAAGTTAGTTTCAGTCACATTAAGTAGTGTATAAGCTTAGGGACCGATGACCTCAGCAGTTTGGTCCCATAGAACTTACCAGAAATTTCCAAATTTCCAAGTAGGTATTGGTCTGTTTCGTTTCGCTGGATAATGAGGGCAAGACGCGGCGCATCGCTGGAGCGAGCCGGGGCGAAACTGAACCCACTTTTGACATGAGTTAGAACGTCGACTTTGCTCTAGAGTCCACTGTCCTACATCACTACGTCTCTGGCTTCGGCTCCTGAGGCAGTGTGGGCTGCCTTCCTCCATAGACATTCAAAGACCCTTAAAGTGTCCCCAAGAGAGTCTGTTATAAAGGCGAAGGGTAGACACACCGCATATTAATGTAGAGATACTCTTGACCAGATTGTGTACATGCGATGAAAAGGTCCGTCGTTCCGTAGAAGATTTAACGCCCACAAGGATTTTTCTCTAATTAACACACGCACTTCTGTGAGGTCAGCCTACAAAGGTGGTCCTCCAGAAGAGCCCCGCGGCGCACCTGACGCAGAAGCGCGGGCCGCTGTGTTGCGGATGATGGAGCGACTGGTGCCGCAGATAGCGGCGGCGAATGCACTGAGAACAGCACACGTGGCGTGGATGATAAAGGGCGAGGAGAGGCGAGTCTCTGATGACATCTCGACACGAAATACGGCCGCAACCGCCAACACCACCGCCGCAGCCAAGGTCGCCCGCGGTCTGCACGTGGAAGTCGTGCGCGCTGCGGGGGCACCTCGCAAAACACCAAGGCGGCGGCTGGTTGCCTCGCAACGACAAAGCATCTGGGTCACAGCTCGAGAATACCTTGAATATGCCAACTTTCGTGCAAACGGTAGCACCATTTTTTTTTCTTTTATAATTTCCTGTTCACAGTCTGGTGTATAATAGTTTTATAAACATAATACGGCTGCCATTTGCACAGTGAAAGAGGACAAAAGATCTTCACGAGTCCGTCACCTCCACGTGGTGCAGCATTGGCCTCCGAACCCGCGGTATCAGCTGTGTATCGACAACTGCGCGGTAGCGGTCGTTGGTTCTGGCTACGCGAAACTAGCGAGCACTTCTATCTGTGAGTCATCGGTCTTCTGACCCGTCTGTTGCGGCCCGCCACGAATTCCTCTCCTGTGCCAACCTCTCAGTGCAGCACTTCCAACCTACGTTCTCTATTACATGCTGGATCTATTCCAGTCTCTGTTTTTCTTTACAGGATTCATGCTCTTCAGCCCCTCTAGCACAATGGAAGCTATTACACGATATCTTAACAGAGGTCCTACCATCCTGGCCCTTCTTCTCGTGTCTTCCATATATTCCTTTCCTCGCCGACTCTCCGGAGAACCCCTCCCCTTTCCTTGCCCTATCAGTCAACTTAATTTTCAAAATTCTTCTATAGCACTACATCTCAAATCCTTCCATCCTCTTCTTTCCCGGTTTTCCCACAGTCCATGATTCACTGCCACATAACGCAGTGCTCCACACGTACATTGAAAGGTGGCTACACTGAGTCACAGCGCCAAAGATTGCGCAAGAGAGTATTATTCCGCCGCCTCCACCGGCGCAGTAGTTGTTCAGAGAATGTCGACAACAGTTGTAGTTCAGACGTTGCCGTGGGCAGTGTTTGTTGAGAGGATGTCGAGAGCAGTACTAGTTGAGAGCATGTCGTGTGCAGTTGTTCTTCTGCGGGGCGAGAGAGCAGATGCTGTTCGGTTGGTGTAATGTATATATAGAAGATGTTGCAATGATCACGGTGTATTTTTCGTCAATATATATGGAGGTGAAAAATTTTCTTTTATTTCAAATTTCCTAAATAACAATGCCTCTTGGTCACAGGTTCAGTCAACAAGGCATCTGGCTCGTGTTCATGTATTAGACTTGTAATTCTGGTTTCTATGTGCAATTATCGTATTTCTGGTTTTTCGATTAGTTCATTGTAAATAGTTTTTAAAGTTTCTTGTCGTATCGAGGAAGAACCATGCCAGATACGTGTACATTGAATCACACTTCCACACACAGAACAGTTACACTTGCGCTTTGTTGTTTCGTAGCTTTTATAGTTGCAGGGGACTTGATTAATCAATTGTGTTAACGGAAATTTCCTTTCATTCTTTATTGTTATTCTCTGCAGTCAGATTGTGTACTAATACTAGTCAGGGCCAACCGGTTACAAGACTTCGTAACCGGACACACAGCTACTAAAATTATTATATTTTCATTTTTTAATAATTAAGCCCCCATGCAACATTCTCAGAAATATCTTCAACAAACTAAAACTTATATTAGATGTTAGTACACTTTTCTTCGCCAGGAATGCCCTTTTGTCAATGCTAGTCTGCTTTTTTTTTTTTTTTTTTTTTTTCTTTTCCCCGTCCGTCATGGGTTATTTTGCTGCCTAGGTGGCAGAATATTTTAACTTCACCAATTCGTGATCACTATCTCTGTTATTAAGTTGCACGATGTTTTCGTTTCTCCGATTTTTTCTCATTAATTACGTCTTTCTTCGATTTACTCTTATATAATACTATGTTCATTCCATTCAATAGATCCTGTAATTCTTCTGCACTTCCACTGAGGATAGCAATGTCATCAATGGATCGTGTCATTGACATCACTTCACATAGAGTTTTACTCCACTCCTGTACTTTTATTTTATTTCTGTGATTGCTTCTTCGATGTGTAGATTGAACAGTAGTAGGAAAGACTACATCCTTAGTTTACACAATTTTTAATCCGACTTCTTCGTTCTTGGTCTACCTCTCTTTTTGTTTACTCTTGGTTATTGTACATACTGTATATTACCCGTTCTTCTCTATAGTTTACCTCTGTTTGTCTCAGAATTTCGAACATCTTGCCCCACTCTACATTGTCGAGCTCTTTTTCCATGTCGACAAATACTATGAACGTGGCATGAGTTTTCTTTCGTTTTGCTTCCATTATCAACCACAACATCAGAATTTCCTGCCTTGTTTACGTTTTCTAAAGCCAAACTAATCGTTATATATATATATATATATATATATATATATATATATATATATATATATACGTCGACAGGAAAATAAAAGGAGTGGAATTTAAATTACGACTGGTTTCTGTGAATATTTAACTTCAAATGTTAAGGTTGGAATGAACGTTACGTTAAATGTTGATGTGCTTAACAAAGAAGTGGCTTTAAATGAATCTAAACTTTCAGGACTGTCCAGCTATGCTTGTGCTTAATAAGTTTACTTGTATGATGTGGGTTCACACATTCGTCGTAATGATCATATGGTAGCGATGCGGAGGTGTAGATCCCTCACTCTGCACCGCTGCTGCTACACGCCACTCTCCTGAAAAGCTTATTTAAGTTTATTTCTCCACGTCAGACATGTATGGCCACCTACACTCCTAGCACACCATGGTATGTATGAATGTAGTCGTCTCAATTTTGGGGGGAGAAAATAATAATAAATTACAGTTTCAACGCAAAAATGGCCTACTGCGACGGTCCCGGACCGCGTGCAGGCTCCAACTAAAACTCATAGAGCCGCAGACGAAAGTCTACTCGCGCTTGCATGTAAACTTAAAGCACAAAGCCTGGCTACGTAGGGCAATCTAATGAATCCTAATAAATATTCTAATTCTATAAATTAAATAAATAATAACAAAATAAATTCTAATAATTCTAATAAATTTTGTTTTGTCCATATTCAACGATGGCTTGTCTAAAAAAAGGATAGTAGTAGGTAATCTTAAGTGGACAAGGAGCATAGTCGTTCTCAAAATTGCAGTAGAATTTAAGCTTCTGCTCCCTCATGAGTTACCAGTTTGTTTCACTGCCAAATTTAAAGAAAGAGGCAGTGTGTTGGACAAACACTGTTGTGGACGATCGAAGACTTCAGACGAAACGAAAGACGCTATCTTGGCCCAGGACTATGCCAGCCCAGCATCCGTCCAACATCCACGGAAGTAGATGTTGTAAGGTCAACCATCCACAAAATACAGGCAAAGGAGATGTTTCATCCGTACAAGTTACAGATATTGCAACACTTAAAAGAAGATGACACCGATAGACGGATGCACAAGTGTGAATGGTTTGCAGGTAAATTGGATGAGAACGTCAGTTTTACTAAAGACTCTGTGTTGTTTAGATTTGTAGCTCTGCTTTATATCAATGGTGAAGTGAACAGGGGAAATATTCGGCACTGATCTTGAGGCAATCGACAATGAATGAGTTCATCGAAACAGCAGAGCTGCCAAAAGATGATGGTGTGGTTGGTGAAAAGCTCATGTGCTATGACTTTCATCTTTGATGAACATGTAACTGGTGAGACTTGCGTGAATATACTGAGAGGCAAATTGATGCCTCAGATTCAGCGTCTGAGTGAGGGGATCTCTGCCTGACCATGACGTAATCTAACGAGACTCTTCCCTTATCTCCTGGCCTTTTCCAAGTACACTTCCTCCTCTTCTGATTCTGGAACAGAAAATTCGCTGTTACTAGTAAAAATTTATTGTCCGCTTATAGTGCACAAAGGATTCCTCTCAGTCAGTCTTTCCTTTTCGATGGGAAAAATTCTCCTGAAGATGGATTCAGGGAAGCCATACAAGATCCCCGGGACCATTAGCCTACAGCACGAGCGCATCGCTCATTTCCATGCACATTGTTGGAATTGGAAAGCGTATGTAACACAAAGGACAACTGCGGCTCTCGTCTTCTTAACGAACATCATAATAAAAGGGAAAGTGTCTGCTTATAGTACACAAAATAATCCCCTTTTTTGATACATCGAGCTGTAGTAAGTTGTGTCTGTTAAAAATTTAAAGGGCTGCCTCTCAGTAATCATTTCAGAACAAACGTTAATCTGTTCTAGAATCATGAAGGGCCTTTTTTGTTCGCTTATGGTGACTCTTGTAGACATATGTAAAGGCGATGTTGGTTCACATGAAGTGGAGTGGAGATGCAGATGTAGGTCAGGACAAGAGAAAACAAACTGCTCGGATTAGCGGGCAACATTGTCCCAAGAGTAAATTAAAAGCAAGTATTGTATTTCGGTTCCGACCACGGTTTTCGTGAGGTTTTTCCCGATCATCAGATGAACGCAGGAACTGCAGATCCCTCCCAAATGTTTCCAATAAACAATCCCTCTGTCCCACTATTAGTAGGCTCAGTATTTGACTGAAAACAAAGGAAATACAACAGTAAGAGTAATAGTAATAATAATAATGATAATAATCACAAAAAGGCTCGACCGCTCTCTCTATCTCTCTTTCTTCCTCTCTCTCTCTCTCTCTCTCTCTCTCTCTCTCTCTCTCTCTCTCTCTCTTTCTCACTCACTCACTCCTTTTCTCTCTCTCTCTCTCTCTCTGTCTCTCTCTCTCTCTGTCTTTCTGTTTTCCCTGTTATACGTTCGGGAGGGAGCTGTATATTTCCGTTTCAAACTGAAGATACTTGGGCTGATCACACTAAACTGCTCACCATGAGAACTGAACTCTACTACATCTCGCTTTTCCAAAGACTGCTTGAGGGCTACACCGCTTTTGTTTTCCAGTGGTTTAAGATGGAAACGTTGAGTCGAGTCGTCCAGTATCGATTCCGGTCTGTAGATCGTATATCTGGTTCGTTTCCTCTCTGGTCACCGGGCGGCGCTCTTGCAAAACGTCTTCAGGTTTGAAATATTTGCAAGACGGGCATTGTGGAACGACAGTCAGCGGGGGCGAGGGGGAAGAAGTCGGCTGGAGAAAACGTGTGTTTCCACGCGCCGGTGTTCGGTGTCGTGACTGATTCGCCCTGAGGGAAACGTTGCAACGGGAAGGACTTTATGATTAAATGAGTGTGGTTCTCTAAAAGTCATCCCTTTCCTGTTGCTGGGCCGTCTTATGTGATGTAGTTTGACGGCCTTAGTGGGCTTTGTCGTTACTGCCCTTCCCTATGTGATTCTTCCCTGAGTTGTGAATTTGTGCTTTCCGGGAAATTAAATCCGCCGTAGAGTGGTCTGTATCGCTTGTAGAAACTGTTTGAACCTGCACTGCGCCCCCTGTGTTGCTTTCCTGAAAAGTAACTTAATTGTGACCCCGGGTGTGACGATTGTGCTGATAATCTTTTATTGTTTGCATTTAATTATGTTTCTCCTTGCCAAATGATGGCGAACATTATCATAGTCAAGCGGTGGGAATGTGACGGCAGTCGCAGGTGCTGCTAATGCTGTTATGAACATTTATGTTTAATGTGTTCTTTTAATTATATTTTAGATTCTGACTTGGTCACATCTATTAGTTTACCAGGTGAACTACCGGAGAGGTGTGAAATTTTCTGTGTTGGCACCCTTGGGTGTTGTGAGACGAGATTCCTTACTTGATTCTTGCAGTCTGGTTGGCCTGCGGGGCCTCTTTTACTGGTATCTGACCATTGTGTTACTAACAGAACCAGGACTGAAAATTGTTTAAAAAGCGCTTGAGCTATGTTTATGCCTTGGTTATGTTAGTATACTTATTGTTGATTCTCGCCAATGTTTAAAATTGCAGTGCTCTTGAAATTGTTAGTTTAATATGTTAATCGCCGCCTGGCGGGTGTTGCAATTTACACCGGACTGCGCGTTCAGACCACTATTTTCTGAAAATGTGTTTCATACTAATTGACTTGTTGGTGTTTCCAGACATCTTATTGTCACATAACGCCTATTTTAGAGCGCCCAGCGTTTCTGCAGTCTATGCGTGCAATTGACTCCGCGTGACAAGTGTGAGCGCACCGCCGGCGCGATGCCACTGGAGTGCATTTGGTATTCGCCGCTGCATTTACCTTGTGTGAAGCAGCTCTGCGGCACGATGACTGCTGCTTTAGCTTTCTTCACTGGTTTGCGTGGGAATAATTTTTTCAGAAATCGCTTATTTTTGTCTTTTGGCTGGGATCTCTTTTGGTGCCGTAACCTTTTTGTGCCAAGCTTTTCTTAGTCAGCAGGGCTATTTGTTGGCCTTTTTATCGCTTAAATTTGTCATCTTTCTCAAAGGACCGTGTAAATTTTGATTTGTAATTTAAAATAATTCTGTTAGCTTCACCATTTAATTTTTTTTTTAATTTCTCCCATTCCTAATGTGGTCTTAATCGTTATTACATTTTATCTTCAAAGATTTCGGTCTGTGATTTAAGACGATTCTATTAGTTTGGGACATTTAAATTGTTTAAACACTTTACCTCTATCTAAAATTTCGCTTATTTTTGTTACAGTTGATCTTCCAAATTGTGGTCTATAATTAATAGCATTGTGTTAGCTTGGGCCATTTGAATTGGTTTAAATACTTTACATGACATAAAATTGTGGTAGTCGTGGTTACATTTAACCTTGAAACATTTCTGCTTTGAATTTTTCAGGTCCCTTAAAGAAACATGTTAAACGTTGGCTCTACAATTCAGACCTATTGTTAGCCTGCTATCATTTTGCTATCATTGCTATTTTAAACTGTTTAATAAATGTAAATCACTTGGCAAATAATGAATGATATCATAACATGGAGCGATCTTCTATGAATTCCTGCTTCCTTGGCTTGCTGGAGCTCAGACGTCTATTGTAAGCTTCTCGTTCATTGCCACAAAGTTGATCGATTGTGACCACACTTGTCATAGCGTAAGTACACGACCCGAGTTTGAATATGATCCGTGGGTTGACAAACAGTGCCTTAGTAATGCGTGCAGCATTCTTTCATTGATGTCGAAAATGTGTGCATTTGTCCACAAAATAATCAGCAAAAATTGTGTAATGATTTTTTATTTTTCCTCTGTGATATAAACTCAGGAGGACTGTGACCAGTTTAGTTGGGAGTAAGGGCACTATGTAAGTACTGTACTGGTTTAGTGTTTAAAAAGACCAAACAGCCAGTGCCACCAGTCTCCTTGTCACATCCCAGGACAGAAGCAGTGTACCCAGTGATCGCATGTAGCGTAAATTCTGTGTGAAAGTGCAGGCGAAACGTCAGAAAAATCAGTAGATAAACATCGGCCGGAGAAACCCAGACAGAAGCCAACAGGTAATTTACCGTTTTAATCCCTTTACATAAATTTCAGAAAACCTAAAATTGGAAGGCTGGATGGAGATTTGAACCTTGGTCCTTCCAATTATGAAACAACTGGTTTAACCGTTTCATTATCTCGCGGGGTGTTGGAGGAAAGGTCAGTTACATTTTTTGAGCGTAGCTACTGGTACAGAAATCATTTATGGCGGTAGAACGACAATAATAGGGTGCAGGAGGTGAGAAAAGAAATGGATAAGTCTGGAGCTTATCTCCAATTTTATTAAACCTGTTCACGAAGAATCCCTAATAGGAAATTTGAGGGATTTAAACAATTTTAGATAAAACGTCTGTGCAATTACAGCGACCGATGTATCTTTATTGTAAGAAAAAACTGTCTCAATCACCATCATTTAAAGTTCGTGTTGTTAGCGCATTCGGCCATTAGTCCATTGGCAGATAACATTTAAGACAATGTCGACGTGGACTTCCAAGTAATATCAGATTGTATCAGTCACATGCTGAATAGTGGGGATTTTTTATATTTTGGTAGTATAACTACTCATCACAGAAGTAAATCATGATATAGAAGTCACACGTGAATGGAAAACAATGTAGACAAGGGAACAGAAGTTCCTGGATTGAGGTATTACGGAAGAATGTTGAAGTTTAGGTGAGTAAATTCAATGACTAATGGAGGGGAACTCAATCGGATCGCCAATAAAAGAAATTATGGCGCAACTTGGCCAAATGAAGGAATCGGTTAATGGAACGCATTCTGATCCATTAAGGGATAGCCAACTGGAGAGAAGTGGGAGGGACGAGAAGCATTGTGGAAGAGCAACTCCTGAATACAGAAAACAAATGGATGTATGCTGCAGCAGTCACACAAGGCTGAAGACATTGTACATGACTATCTTAAAGAGCTCCATGAAACCAGTCTTTGCACTGAAGACTACAACAGAAATATCGTTACGAAGCAGACACAGGCTTGAGCAGTTAATCGTAAATGTAGGCAGAACTTATAATTGTTAAATGTCCTTGGACTTTCAAGGAAATTGATGGATCACAGCAAAGAAATTGAAGAAATTTTCGTATTTAAATGAATGCAACAGCTATTCCGCTTCCAGTAACTTTTGTGATTTGGTACAGTGTGCGTGCTGCCCGTTCGCTCCCATTTCAAAGTCGGCGATACGGCGACGCGCTCATCAGTGGCTCCGTCACACGGCTGCACAGCAGGCGAGGGAGGACAAAAACTCGCTTGCCTGTCAACGCCGCCTCTCAATTTGCGCTGGAGAAGGGGGGTGTTATCGACATGCGAGCCGCCCGCTGTCGAGTGGCCAACGCGTGGGCGTTGTCGGCGGCGGCCAACGCTCTGTCAACGTATCGATCTTCGCAGCGACAACGCACAGTCGACGCGGTCCGGCGTCGTGTCCGCTGGAAGGGAGGTTTCCTCCCGCCCCAGTGAACAATTAATGAAACCACCGTGTCCCATCCTACCCCTGCAGCCCAGGCCATAAATAACTGACCTACATTTCGCATAGGTCAGTGACAGTGTAACATCAGCCAACAATTTGTCGTGGCGAAAATGTTACATTACCGTTTTCGCATCATACATATATTACTTTATGATTGCCCGCCCGGTTAGCCGTGCGGTCTAACGCACGGCTTCCCGGAGTGGGTAGAAGCGCCTGTTCCCCGGCACGAATCCGCCCGGCGGACTAGTGTCGAGGTCTGGTTAGCCAGTCAGTCTGTGGATGGTTTTTAGGTGGTTTTCCATCTGCCCCGGCGAATGCGGGCTGATTCCTCTTCTTCCGCCCCAGCTACACTATGTCGGCGATTGCTGCGCAAACAAGTTCGCCACGTACGCGTACACCATTACTCTACCACGGATGGTTCAAATGGTTCAAATGGCTTTGAGCACTATGGGACTTAACATCTGAGGTCATCAGTCCCTTAGACTTAGAACTACTTAAAACTAACTAACCTAAGAACATTACACACATCCATGCCCGAGGCAGGATTCGAACCTGCGACCGTAGCAGCAGTGCGGTTCCGGACTGAATCACCTAGAACCGCTCGGCCACAATGGCCAGCTTCTACCACGGAAACATTGGGGTTACACTCATCTGGTGTGAGACGTTCCCTGTAGTGGTCCACCGGGGGCCGAAACGCACCATAACCGTGAAAGAGTGGTTCGGTGTGGGGCGGTGGAGGGGTGAAGTGAACTGAGGAGGTTGTCGTGGGGTTGTGGACCACTGCGGCTGCGGCGGGGACGGAGCCTCTCCGTCGTTTCTAGGTCCCCGGTTAATATACACTACAATATAATACAATACAATACTGTACGATTCACGTAGTAGGCGGCGGCAAATAATTGAATAACATGCTAACTTTAGAAATTATTGAATTTATTGCACTTTTTCCTGGTGTCTTAGCTGAAGTGTACACTTCAGTGGTGCATTCTTATACACTCAAAGCCGGCAATTGACGCTAAAAATAGCGAAAAATGCCATTTGCTCATGTCATTGATGGTCACTATATTATCTTGCTGTAATTGCAATGTTTTCAGTATTTTTAGTTTTTCATATGATGTAGTGAACCGATGAATAATGCACCAGGTCTATTATCACGTTTATCACTTCAGTTTTGTAAGAATTGTTAACTTTCACTTGAATTTACAAAGACAATAGCACTACGTTTCATCTTACGCTTTTTCAATACGTTTCGCTGAACTCAAAATGGAATGTAAGTATAACCCTTTGATATAAAGTAAATGTAGATAAAGTGTTCATAATCTACTTGGTCCTCAATTACAGTTTTAATAATTCATTGAGCTTACGTCATTCTTTCTGTTGCAAAGGATTTACAGTCCTTGTTTCCGTCAGGTGTCCTTCACTTTCTATCATCAGAAGCATCGTTAATGAGTTAACGTCATACTACAAGTGAAATTTTTGTATTTTATCTGTGTTGTATTTTGTGTATTTCCAGGTTAATGATGTTCATACTAACTCAGGCTGTTCATTAGGAAACTTGAGTTGTGGGAAAACTGGTAAAGAAAAATGGGTGTCCTTCCATACATCGTGCACCAATGATGTTAAATCTGAAATGTAAGAAATGTAACATATAATACGAAGAAATATTACCTCATGAAAAGAAATGAGTGTACGGAATATTGCTGCCAGTCTACAGGGTGTGTCGCACTTCAACGACATTAAGGACTACTTCTTCTGGAAGCAAATTCAGGACTGAGGTGCGCAGAAAATATAGTGCCAGGAATGAATACAACTTTATTGAGGGCGTTGTGCGAAGCATGTGTGCAGCCATCTAACGACTGCCTCGGGACAGGAAAACTAGGAATTAGAATGAAATGAAGAAAACAAGCAAAATTACAAAACTGTGACACAGCATATAATTCTCGATCCTCCCGCGTTTTCTCGACACTCGCTGTACCCCAGATTTTATTAGAAAGCAACAAGGTTGATGGCCACAAATGGACTAGCGCAGTAAAACGCCGGTCTCAATCTTAAGTAGTTCCAGAGAGAGAAGTGAAATAGCGGGAGCAATAATTTTCTGATGCACTGGGAAACGCAACTAACAATTTCAGTTAACTCAGGCACTTGCAGTGACACACGCAGTATTTTCTGGTTTGTTACGGTCACTACCGAATATAATCAGAGCAGGTTAACTTCCTCAACCAGCATCAGTTTTGTCGATCGAGCGAACAAGGAAGGATTCTTCTGATGAAATATAGCGAAGCTTCGCTATTACCTTGCAGCAGCGACTGCGCACTTCTTCATGCGTCTTGGCGCGGATGGCGTAACAAATTACCACCTATCCTGTACCAGCTCGACAAAAAATTTAATCTGCTTGCGGACTCGTAGCTGTTGGCGAGACTGCCACTTGGAGCACTTATTTCGGCTACCATTAGGGAGCGAACTCAGAATTTCTGATACACTACCTTAATTTTGATTGGAATTTCACCGTATTAAACTAGTGTATGAGTTTTATTTAAATCTTTGTTTCATTTATTAATCTCACTACTGTCATAAAATATGTATCTTGGCTTTGAAATAGTAGTCTATAAAGTTACCGTTTTTGTAAAATATAGACATTTCCCCAGAGAATTACGGAAGTCAATTTGGAAATAATCTAGGTCATATTGAGCACTACAGCTCACGAATATTACCAACGATTATTGGAGCTTTGGAGCTGGAGAGGCATCACAGGACATTTTAATTTCCACTGTCTATACTTTTACACGGCAACGCCCTTGCCGCAGTGGATACACCTGTTCCCATGAGATCACCGAAGTTAAGCGCTGTTGGGCGTGGCCGGCACTTGGATGGGTGATCATCCAGCCGCCATGCGCTGTTGCCATTTTTCGGGGTGCACTCAGCCTCGTGATGCCAATTGAGGAGCTACTCAACCGAATAGTAGCGGCTCCGGTCAAAAAAAACCATCATAACGACCAGAAGAGCGGTGTGCTGACCACATGCCCCTCCTATCCGCATCCTCAACTAAGGATGACACGGCGGTCGGATGGTCCCGATGGGCCACTTGTGGCCTGAAGACGGAGTGCTATACTTTTACAAATAAGTTAATAAAACTTTGTCAGCATCACCAGGAAGGATTCAGGATTCACACTCATTGGAGTGGAAGATCGAAAACATAAGAAACTAATTTTCTTTTACGTGTGAAATGTCATCGTTCTTTCACTTACTAATGGCTGCATTTGTTGCTATAGGTACACTTTTCTTCATAAGTTAGAGAGATTCTTCGATGAATTTTGCACAGCATACAAACCATACTTACAGGTGTATGAAACTCTAGAATTTATTTAATTTATGAAAAAACGAATGGGCTGTTATATTTTAAACATCATGTTTAGAAAAAAACACAAATTTTCTAGTTAATTACCTCAATTTTTACCACAGTTTTTAATAGATTTGTAAATTTCTAGAGTTTCATACACATTTGAGTATGGTTTGTATGCTGTGCAAAATTCATCGAAGAATCTCTCTTACTTATGAAGAAAAGTGTACCTATAGCAACAAATGCTGCCATTAGTAAGTGAAAAAAATTATGAAATTTCACAGGCAAAAAAAATTTATTTTGTTATGTTCTCGAACTTCCACTGCCGTGAGTGTAAATTCTGAATCCTTCCTGGTTATGCTGACAAAGTTTTATGAATTTATTTGTAAAAGTATAGACAATGGAAATTAAAATGTCCTGTGATGCCTCTCCTGCTCCAAGTCAGCCCGTCTGACGTCTTACCTCCTTAATGAAAACAACCACAGTTATATTAAGAAACATTTATTGTTTCGTGACATGTTTCGTTTTTAGAACATCATCTTGTTGTCTGAAGTTAAAGAAAACAAGAAATTAGGGTAAAATCTATACTATCTTAACAAACAAAGTAGGCAACATACACTGCCACGACCCTTATTCTTGAGATTACAGTTACAGATCCTTGTAAATTTCATTTGAGTACTTTGCAATAATATTGTATAAATAATCGCTTAATATCCTCTCTATCACATGACCATTCAACTTCGTGTAAGCACGATCGTCTGTTCCTTTCTTACAATGCTCAACTGTTTTGTTAATCTATGTTTTACATTTCTGTTTGCGATTGTTCTGAATAATTGTGTGGTGGTTATTTACAGTTTAGTGCCATTGCTGTACTTCAAGTTTTCTGCCAGGAAGTTTCAAATTTTGTCTTTACTTGCAACGACTAAGATTCCACAATCGAATTATGGCAGCTGACTGGTGCCAAATTGTGTGTTTACGTGCTTACTTCTCTCGCGGACTGGTACTTTCTGGACAGTCTGCTCACCACGTTTCCGCCAGAACGCTGATGATCGTTGTTTCTAGATTTTGTCTCTACAATTATATACAACCACACCATTGATATCATGATATAGGCATATCACGATATATGCACAACAAAACGTTGAGCCGGGTCGTCCAGTGAGGACTTGCGGTAAGTCTGTCGACAGTGTGAGTTGCTTATGTGCTTAGTTGCTGGCATTGTCACGATCCACTGTTGGTGGTGGACTGCCCAACTGCAGTAGAGCGTACAAACTCTGACAATGACAGTCACTCGTGCAGGCGAAACGCCAGAAAAATTAACAAACTTCGGCCAGAGAACCCGAGGCAGAACCCAACAGGGAATCCGTCACCAAGTGGCCATGCAAGCGTTAACAGCTTGTATTAATTTGAATCGTTGGATGATTCATCTGGAAAAGGCTGCAATTATCTTCTGTGCCATGCTTCCCTGAAGAAGCTGTAGCTCTGTTCCTAATGACCTCGCTGTTGACGAGACATTAAACCGCATGTTCTACCATCTTTTTTCTCGTTACCTTCCAGATGCACTCGGAAAAGGCCAGTGATGGAAACTGTTCCTGCAATTTCATGTTTGTGGCTGCTTTGCAAGGAAGAAGATCCTTCTACAAGAATCTAATACGAAATGGATAAATCTGATATCACCTTAAAAGTCAAGATGCCATCATTTCAGTGGATGTTTCCACATTATGTCCCATGACAGTGTGAAGTTTAGTTGGAATTGTATGCATAAACTCTGTGCAACTGAATTTTTCGCTAACAATACAGAAATTGTGTCTCCTAATTTCTTCCCTACTCTCCTTTTGAACATGAACTTCTTAATGCAAATCATATTTTAGTAATGTGGTTTTAGTTGATCTGAAATAAGTCTGACAGTCTGTAAATTAGATTTCATAAAATCTTAATTTACAAGAATAATCAGAATGACTAACTCTCACGTAATTTAAATGTGCCCTACTGCGAAATGCATCTGCTGAATTTATATTAAATTTCACTAATTTAGAACTGTTCCCAACAGTCTGTCAAAAACGTGCAGTTAGGCCCTATGGCAAATTATTACGTTGCGGATCAGAACTTGACCCTGCTCTAGTAGCACCGCAGATGATGATCTAAAATAAGTTTGCCGTCTTAATTTATATTTTACTCCAGTTGTTGTTTCTGTAAATAAATTGATTCTCTTTTCCTAATTTTATTGTTGTTCCCGCCAAACAGTAAGGCGTTACAATGAAAGTTTTTAGCGAACATGGCCACGCGGGATTAGCCGAGCGGTCTTAGGCGCTGCAGTCATGGACTGTGAGGCTGGTCCCGGCGGAGGTTCGATTCCTCCCTCGGGCATGGGTGTGTGTGTGTTTGTTCTTAGGATAATCGAGGTTAAGTAGTGTGTAAGCTTAGGGACTGATGACCTTAGCAGTTAAGTCCCTTACGATTTCACACACACACATTTACCGAACATGTTTTTTGAACAGTGGAGACGTGATAAAAGGAAGTGCTTTGAAATTCAATGTTTTCAATGACACGAAAACATTCATCAAACATAAACAAATACCATTCTCTCTCTCCGCACTGTCACACACGATAATATCTGCTTCCACAAAATATTCCTATTACAAAAATTTGTTTTCGTGACTTCCTAATGCAATATTATTTAAGTAATCTATATGGGCGAGGTCTAATTAGAATACTGAACACATGACTGACAGTTCCCCTGATGACAAGTACGCAGATAACATTGGGCAGCATACTGAACTCACGCTTGCAGCTATCAAACTTAAAATAAGTAACTTTTTTCTGAAGTGCTGTCTCTTTATACAATAGACTTGAAAATAATACTTCATCCTCAAGTTACACATCATGAAACATCTCAAACAGAAATCTCTCAGCGACAACTCCGCTATTTTAGGTGCTCAATCCGCGACGATCACCGCTCTGTCTGCTCGACTTCACAACTACTGCGCAAGGCTGAGACTCTGATCGACTGTTACCTCCTACCTTCTTCCGCGCTTTTCTTAAAAATGCAATTTCTGGAAACCAGAGACTGTGCATGGCCCATGTGTTCAGCATGGAAAGATATTTGAAGTGAGAATATTCCGAATAAACATGTAACCACGTCGAAGATGGACGTAGTGTCAGTATATCAAACTAAGTGTGAGTTACTAGCATTTCATTTAGTGTATAATCCTGTTACATGGGCGGAAACAAAACATCTGTTATTCGTGTTACTGCATGTATCAGCGCAATATATAACACGCAACTCATGAGCTGCAGCAACACTATTCTCACCTCTTTCACTCCATGTAGTTCAGCTGGTATCACAATTCTAGTGAAAGACTGCTATAGTGCTGGTAGATATTCATCGTGATGACTCTGCAAGTAATTCCAGAATGAAAGAAAAAACACATTAATGTAGGCAAGATGTTGGTTTGGCATGGATACTGAGTGTCAATCTCCCTCCATAACTGACTCAGGGCGACAATGGATAATACGAGAACTTCCCTTTTACGGTTTTCTCAGTCCTGGTACGGAGATCTGGCTGACCATTAGAGACATTGAACTAGGCTGCTGTTCGGTATGCATATACATACTTTGCGGTCAGGCGTTATCTCATAAGGTGAAATCATCATCTGTTATACTAGCATTAGCGTATCGAAATCTATAAAAAGATCGGTACCAGAGGCGTTCAATCTCTATAGGCTTGACATCTACTATGTGCCCTGAAATCCATTTAGAAATCTACTGAATCAAGCATACGTAAATGTTTGAGCACAAAACAACACTTTAGCAAAAATTAAGCATTTTAATAATACAGAAAATCTGAAAGGTAGTTTTCTCTCCATCCAAAGTTGTAGGTCTACTGCTCAATTTTCAAGATGTTACACTTGTGAAAAAAAAATTAAATTACACAACATAATAAACGTTGAAAATTATTTGTGAGACACTTCCCTTTGGTTGGATATCATTGCCAAGTTTATTATAATCCGGGGAATAATTTTTCAGAGCTAATCTTACGCAGTACGAAAGACGAAGATCAGTCAGTTTGTCTTTACACTTAGATTTCACTAGGCTTATCGTTAAAACGCTCCCTCACATAGATAATTTGATCCAAAAAACGATTAAACATACGATGCCACTCTTACAATATTAGGGTAAGTTATTACACTCACTAACTTCCGAAAGTTATCTTCATATATCATAAACACTTTAAGGAAGTGTTATATGGAAATAGAAGTATTTCCTTTCCAGTCTGAGTCTCATTACAAGAGGTAAGAACTCTCATTTTAGTTGTAATATGTTCCACATCCACTTTTTGGAAAATCTGAGCTATGAGAGCTTGAAAAGGTTCCATTACCTTAAAATCTGACCATCGGTTTTTAATCTCTGTCTTCAATGTCATCCGTTTGGCTTTATAGTTCTTTGCGGCTTCTTGATTCAGTGAAATTTGTTGATCTGACAGTTCTGGCTGCGTTTGAGGACAGAGTTTCATATTTATTTTCTGTAACTGTGCTATCTGAAGAGCAAGTCCCGCAGCAAACTCTTAGGGCTCTCCCCGGTCATCGCAACCCCCGCTCACAATGCGCCAAGTTATAGTCCGCGACTAGCAGCCTCATCATGCACAAGGATCAACTACTGCTTGGCGCGAGCGTTAAAGGCGCTGAAATGCAGATGGAGACGGAAAAGGCGGAGACTGTGTTGTCAGACTTCCCGCCACAAATACCGTGCGAAACACTCATTGTCAAGAATATGGCATTTTGCAAAAACCGCTTATTTAAAGAGATCTAGGGATAAGGCTTTAAAAGATCGACTAATAAAGTTATGGTGACCGACGGGTTGAGCACTACTGACCTGTATCAACCACGCGGTCATAGTTGTATGAGAAAACTTTTACATATCCAGCTCGTGAGCAGTGCTCTTGCTCATGTGCCATAGCTCTCTCACCTGGCTGCACGTCTCACCCACTACCACACTACACTGAGTTTGAGGAAGGGGGAAGAGGGGAAAACTTGATGCTGTGCTACAAACCTACATTCTTAGAGATTTCTACCTAAAATTACGGCCTAATACTAATAGAATTCTCTCAGCCAGGAATGCCCTTCCTCCCAGTGCTAATCTGCTTTTGATTTCCTGCCAGCTACGTCCGTCATTGGTTATTTTGGTACCTTGATAGCAGAATTCCTTAAGTCCATCTATTTCGTTGGTTAGTTGGTGCTTACGGAAGCTCAACGGCTCTACTTCATGATCATCAGTCTTGATCTTAAGTATGTCACAGTTTTCATTTCTGCCACTTCTCATTACTTTCGTTTTTCTTCGATTTACTCTCAATCCATAATCTATATTCGTTACGCTGCTTCCTCCATCGAGCGTAGCCGGTAATTCTTTTTCACTGAGGGCAGCGACGTCATCAGTGAACCTGAACATTGATATCATTTCACCTTGAATTTTAATTCCACTCTTGAACCTTCCTTTTATTTCCGTCATCGCTCGTTCGTCATATAGATTCAACAGCAGGAGTGAAAGGCTACATCCCTGTCTTACACCGTTTTTAATCCGCCTATTTCTTTCCTGGTCTTCCACTCATCGTTCCCTCTTGGTTCCTGTGCATATTGTGCGTTACCCGTCTTTCCCAATAGCTCACCCCTGCTTTTCTCAGAATTTCGAACATCTTGCTCCATTTTCAATTGTCGAATGCTTTTCCCAGGTCGACAGATCTTATGAATGTGTCTTGACTTTCCTTTAACCTTGCTTCTATTATCAACCGCAACGTCAAAACTACCTCTCTGCTCAGCTCTTGCGTTCTTCGAAATTGGAGGATAATATTTTTTCAGAATGTCAGATGGTGATTCCCAGACTCATACATTCTACACACCAATGTGAACAGTTTTGTTGCCACTTCCCCCCGTGATTTTAAAAATTGTGATGAAATATAATCTTTCCTTTTGCCTTATGCGATGGTAAGTCTTCCGAAGCTCTTTTAAATTCTGATTCTAGTACTGTATCCGGTATCTCTTGTTTTTTGACTCCTGTTTCTTCTTCTATCACGTCATCATGTAATTCTTCCCGCTGATACAGTCATTCAGCGTACTCTTTCCACCCGCCTGCTCTCTCTTCTGCATTTGACAGTAGACTAACGAATACAACATTCATAATCGACAATTTTTAATCCAAATAACAGATACGGGAGGCTTACAATCTGCCACACGAAATTCGTTTACTGCCATAATAATAACTGCCGACCTCATAGACGAGCACCGCTACAAAACAACTGAATATAATACACGTATTAAAAACTTTTTTCATGATTGACCTGCGTTATTCTTTCGAGTTTGAATCCCGATCGAAATTTATTAAACATCAGAGCTTAAAAGATACTGTAGCACTGAAATGCGGTTATGTACTGTCGTGGCAAAGCTACATCCAGTGGACTCCAGGTTTATGAATTTCGAAGTTTACATAACATTTTTGTTAGCTTTTTAAAACAGATATAACTATTATACCAGTTGCTGAATTCCACTATATGTTTAACACATGGTGCTCGTTGCAGTATGTTATGCGATTCCAACTATCCCACTGCTTCCTAGCGTGAGTCAACCAAAATGCGTGCGTCTTATTACCTACACACGTGATAAGGGAAAGTAGTATATACATTGAAACTTCCTGACAGATTGAAACTGTGTGCTGGACCGAGACTCGAACTCGGGACCTTTGTCTTTCGCGGGAAAGTGCTCTACAAAAAATGAGCTACCCAAGGACGATTCACGCCCCATCCTCACAGCTTTACTTCTGCCAGCACCTCGTCTCCTACCTTCCAAACTTTACAGAAGCTCTCCTGCGAAACGTGCAGAACTAGCACTCCTGAAAGAAAGGATATTGAGGACACATGGCTTAGCCACAGTCTGGGGGATGTTTCCGGAATTAGATTTTCACTTTGCAGCGGAGTGTTCGCTGATATGAAACTTCCTGGCGGATTAATACTGTGTGCTGTACCGAGACTCGAACTCGAGACCTTTGCCTATCACGGGCAAGTGCTCTACCAAATATCCTTTCTTTCAGGTGTGATAGTTCTGAGAGTTTCGCAGGAGAGCTTGTGTAAAGTTTGGAAGGCAGGAGACGAGGTACTGGCAGAAGTGAAGCTGTGAGGACGGGGCGTGAGTTGTGCTTGGGTATCTCAGATGGTAGAGCACTTGCCCGCGAAAGGCAAAGGTCCCGAGCTCGAGTCTCGGTCCAGCACACAGTTTTAATCTGCCAGGAAGTTTCATATCAGCGCACACTCCGCTGCAGAGTGAAAATCTCATTCTAGTATTTACAATAAATTCTTAACGATGCACAGTTAAAGGAATTAAATTCCTGTGTAGGACATTTCACCATTAGAGCTCAACTAAGGTTTTGAACCCACTAGTGTCTTTTCCAGAGTGTGAAAGAGCAGTCTGTCTTGTGACCCTTATGACCTTTTGCAAGTGTTGTATTTCAGCATAGGATTTATTCAGTTGATAATAATAATCTCGCTATTAAACAAACATTATTTTGGGTTGGCAGAAAAGCCAACACCGTGTTACTAGAGGAGGCCGAAATGCACGCGTTTTAGCTCATGCAGGCTGGCGTGAGGAGGAAAGAACTATACTGACGTGAGGTCTGGAACATGACAAGGAATCAGAATTCAGAAAGCGGACGTAGCTAGTTTGATACTTAACTTTAATTCCTTAATGATGAACGTCGCTCTTGGCGGTACATGATTCACAATATTGTCTGTTCAGAATTCGTTCTAATTGCTGAATATGGCGCCTTGCTAGGTCGTAGCAAATGACGTAGCTGAAGGCTATGCTAAACAGTCGTCTCTGCAAATGAAAGCGTATTTAGTCAGTGAACCATCGCTAGCAAAGTCGGCTGTACAACTGGGGCGAGTGCTAGGGTGTCTCTCTAGACCTGCGCTCGGTCTGCAATCACTGCTAGTGGCGACACGCGGGTCCGACGTATACTAACAGACCGCGGCCGATTTAAAGGCTACCACCTAGCAGGTGTGGTGTCTGGCGGTGACACCACACATTATATCCTTAATTTTTTTTCTTTCTGTTTGAAACATCACCTACACAGGTGTTATTGCCACTGTATAGTCGTGTGTATGTTTTAGTGTGCGGAGGAATCTAACGAGGTGTTCTGACATGCCATTTTTCTCTGAAGCAGTCTCGAGAAGCGACTGGGCCACCGTACGTCAAAGCATTTGTCGTGTTTCCAAGTTAGTTTATCCCCGAAGCCTTTCATCAAAAAGCAAGCTCCTCCGATTTGCGTCACGGTAGCCGTAATGACTTCGGTGCATCCTTTGCCTGATATGCTCTAAGTCTATTACATAATAGTGCTTTACGTAACAGTAGTTCCTGCTATTTACACAGAATCTTTAAGAGACAACAGGCAGAAGACGACTTAAGCGGCTTGGCATCTTTTCATCTGCTTTTCCTAATGGTGATGATTGTAATATTTCTCCAGTAAACGGTAATTGGTCCTTACCTTCAGCACTCGTTATACAGATGACGTAACTTGATGATGACTACCGTGGCATAATAAGTAATCAAGCCACACAAGAAAAACATGCACGTATTAGCCTTCATGCGAATACCAGAGCACCTTCTACAGTTGATACAAAAATCTGTACAAGAACGGAGAAGCAAAAGGAAAAATACGACAACATGTACAGAAATTTTCGGCATCGGGAAAGCAGCCGGAGATATGAACTGCGTTCGTTTCTTTTCCGTTTGTATGGCGAATACGTAAGGAGAACTGCAGGTTTAATAAAGAAGAAAATTGGAATTTCTGTGGAAATTTAATCAATAGACGTTAAAGTTATGCTGAAAAAAACATACGAAAGGGAAGTTAAACGGTAGTCTTAGGCTAAATTTGAAGGAAATAATTTCACCGCACGAGTGAAAAGTAACGTGTTGAAAGACTGAAAAACCATGAGAAAGTCGATAAAAATATAGTGTTTGAATCTGAAGCCAAAAAAGAGCTCCACGACTGAGGATATAAGAAAATACGTTATTTTGTAAACCTTCGTCGCCAATTTTGTAAAGGCCTCGTCGCTGATGCTGTGGAGGCCGAGTTGCCACTCTTCTTAAGGTAGGACGAGTTTGTGAGTTCGTGATACGGCTTCTGGTGCAATACACCGCTAATGAAATTTCTCCGTGTCACTATTACACAGCTATGCTCTGCGGCCAGGTAACAGGATAGGAAAACGAAGGTTCTACAACGTCCCAACAAATTAGTAACAAAGTCACACAGATGAGCAAAAATGTTTACTTATCTTTGATACTAGTTGATTAATGCAGTCCGCAACACTGCTTTCATAAAACACAAAAAAGACCCGCAATGGCTAATGCAAATAACCGTAGGTAAACTTCACAGCACATATCAAATGCAATTTACAAATGTCTTTTCACTTGTAAGAGGTCACTAAACGACGTTCCTCGTCTATCAGCTCTGGACGATGATCTATAACCAACTGGGCGAGAGCTGTTCATCTATCTCCCTCGTAGGCTTCTGTCCGTTGTCGTTCGGTCAATGGCGGATTGTACTCGGCTGTAAATTGGCCGGCGAAGTCGACAGCTTCATTCTCAGCGCCCCCCGTGTTACTGGTGGAACTCGCGCAAGTGGCGAGCCACTATGGCACTGGCACCAGCTCGCATCTTTGCGCCTGTGGTGCTTTTGCCCGGGCTGTGTCCTGTTCGTATGACACAGCACGTCCAGATTGGAAAAACCACTACAAGTTGCTAAAGGAGAGGAAAGAGACGCTTTTGACCAAAATAAAAATGGCTGGATCTTTGATAAATGCCATAATTTTGTGCGGATATGATTCGTGCATAGTGAAAAATGTGGATTGCAAGAAACTCGATTTTTTTTTTGAATCTGGGTCTGGAGAAGTAGGCCTATCCTGATGATTTAATTGATTCAATAAACCAAAATAAATCAAAATTATCTGGAAGCAAAAATACTGCAGATGAAATTAAAGTACTTCAGGCATACCTTGTTATCAAAATACCCACTAGAAACAGCTATAATGATCAGAACAACAGGTCAAAGAGTAGAGGAAAACCAAGTAGAAAGTGGATACCGGATGTTAAACACAGCACTGGAATATCTGTGGAAGATGTTATTGTTATGGTCTTCAGTCCGAAGACTGGTTTGATGCAGCCGTCCATGCTACTCTTCCCTGTGCAAACCTTTTCATTTCCAAACAATTAATGCTACTTCCTCTGCTTACTGTATCCGTCTCTAAGTCTCCCTCTACAATTTTTAACCTCCAACACATCCCTCCAACATTAAATTTCCGAAATGTCTAAGTATGTGTCCTATCGACCGGATCCCTTCTTCTAATTACATTGCGCCATAAATCTCTTTTCTTCCCAGTTGTATTTAGTACCAACTCATTTGTTACAAGCTGTACCCACCTAATCTTAAGCATTGCCGGCCGCGGTAGCCGAGCGGTTCTAGGCACTTCAGTCCGGAACCGCGCGACTGCTACGGTCGCAGGTTCGAATCCTGCCTCGGGCATGGATGTGTGTGATGTCCTTAGGTTAGCTAGGTTTAAGTAGTTCTAAGTTTGAGGGAACTGATGACCTCAGGTGTTAAGTCCCATAGTCCTCAGAGCCATTTCAACCATTTTTTTCTTCAGCATTTCCTGTACCACAACGTTCTAAAAACATCTATTCTCTTCTTGTGTAAAATGTTTATCGTCCATGTTCACTCCATACAAATATTTTCAGAAAAGATTTCCTAACACTTAAATCCATATTTAACGTTGACACATTCCTTTTCTTTATAAACGCTTTTCTTGACATTGTCATCATCAGTTAATCTGGTGATCAAATAACAAAACTCATCTACTACCTTAAGTGCCTGGTTTCCTAATCTAATTCTCTCAGCATCATCTGATTTAATTCGGCTACTTTCCATTACCCTTGTTTTGCTGTTGTGGACGTTATGAAGATCGAAATAACGGACTGGAGTGGACGTAAGGACTTGGTTCATCATGTCATCAGGAGTTGGAGACTATTTGATGCACCAGAACATCAAACAAAAGCAGACAACATAATTCAAGTACGAATATTTCTATCATCATCAATTCTATCTATCTATCTATCTAGCGCTTGCGTCTTGTCCTGCGGTTGCGCAGGGTCGGCCATGGTTAACCGGATTTAGTCATGTTCATTGTAAGGGGTGGCCAGATGCCCTTCCTGTCGCCACCCCGTAACCCCCAGGACGGAATTAGTTTACCTCAGCTGTCTGCATCTAGTGTAAATTGTGAAATAGTGTGAATGTGTTTCAAATGTCTGTGAGTCGTGTAACTGAGGCGGGACGAGGGGATCAGCCCAGTATTCACCTAGTAGGATGTGAAAAACCGCCTAAAAACCACATCCAGGCTGGCCATCACACCGGCCGTCGTCCTTAATCCGCTGGGCGGATTCGATCAGGGGCCAGCGCACCTACCCAAGTCCAGGAAGCAGCGCGTTAGCGCTCTCGGCTATCCTGGCGGGTTTCTATCATCATCCACCATATACACCAAATTTGTCACTCTATGACTTTTGGCTATTTCACATCTAAACATTTTTATGTTACATGAAGCTGTTCTGACAAGCTTAGATGTGTATTTTGCAGAGTAACACTTTATGATTGGTCTCTGCTGCTGTTGGGGGTCATCGAACCCAGTTCTCCATTCCTGTCCCTCGACAGCTACCATCCTTATTTCAGGACAGCTGCTGATCTCCTTCCTTATAATCATGGGTCATCGAACCCAGTTCGCCATTCCTGTCCCTCCACAGCTATCGTCTTCAATTCAGGACAACTGTTGATGCCCTTCCTGATAACTTTTTCGTAACAAAAATGACTGGTAATGGCCAACGTGCTCCTGCCGGGAGAGCTTCCGTGCCGCTGGCGTGGCGGACCTGAGGCGCCCGCTGCCCGCACAGTGCGGGGAAGCCCCGCCGGCCCGGCGCTGCCTGGCAGTGCAGGGCGCGGTCGGCCGCCGCCCCTGCTGGCGCCCTTCGGCTGCCGCCGGGATGTTTAGCCGCCTTTGTTTACGGCGGCCGGCCTCCAGGGAGCTGCCGCTCTCATCCAATCACCATCAATCTGCCGAGGCGCGTGACTCGGCCTCCGGATCAATAAAGCCAGCGCTGCCTTAATTACCGACAAGTCTGTAACGCTAAAGCGCTCAACCTCAGCCGGCAACCTGCATCCTGCAGCCTGCAGTCTGCCACGGCTGGCGCCAGCCACTGCTCCGACGCCTTAATTGCTGAGGCGGGACGCCACTCGGAGCCCAAGTGGAATTTTCGCTTGCTGGATGCTCCTGCCACAGGCTGTTAGAGAGGACGCTCACCAAAAGTCGTGAGACCAGAGATGTGAAGCATGGCGTGGCGGGCATCAATGTCGCCAGCGTCTGGCAAAGGGTTCAAGAGCATATCCTAAGCTCGAACTGTGTAGAATTCCTGGAAGAAAAGAGGCTTCTCACGAAACTTGAAATCGGGATGAGAAAAATCAGTCTCGTCTAATGCAGCTCATTTGATTCACAAGCGAAGTCCTATAAGTTGTTAGTGAATAGATTTACGAAAGGTATTCAGCACTTCACCACACTACCAACCGACAGAGAAGACATGAGCATGAACTCCACGGAAACAGGTGATTGCCTCGAATAATTTTTCCTACTACACATGAATTTCAATGTTCTACAGGAAAGAAGTAACGTTGGGAGTGCCCCATGCAGGCGTAACAGGACTACTAATTATACTGTGAGGTGTCAATGGACCAGTGTAGAAAATCCCTGAGATGCTACGGATTCTTTCCACAGTGACTTGCAGAGATAGATATCTCCCCATAACATCATGCGAATTAATATAAACCAAAGTGACTCAAAGGATAACACCTTCTCTAACGAAAATTACTACGGGTGGCCCAATCAAGCATGGAAGGGTTAGTTAAAAACGAAAGATTTTAGCGCTGCTGCTATGGTTAATTGATATTTCGTTTTCTTCTCGGTTATTAGTGACAATAAATGCCTGTTATAACCGAGAACAAACGAATACCGAAATATACCCGTAGAGCTTTTAACCAATCAGTGTTTCTCAGTTCTGAATTCCCCGATAGCACTTACTTCTGCTTTGTAACAGATTATTATTGAAGAGAAGTGAACTCGTCTCTGTTTTGGGTTTTTACACGACCATTTTCACTCCCTGTTTTACATGGCTGTGAAGGAAATACCGTTCCTTTTAGCCATATTGGTCAGGGAAGCACTGACACACCAACCAGCTGGGTAATTTCAGAGGTGGCGTAGTGGTTAGCGCACTGGACTCGCATTCGGGAGGACGACCGTCCTGATTTAGACTTTTCATGATTTCCTTAAATCACTTCAGGTAAATGCCGGGACGGTTCCTTTGAAAGGGCACTGCTAGCTTCCTTCCCCATCTCTTCCTAATCCGAAGAGACTGATGACTTCACTGTTTGGTCCCCCCAAAATCAACCAACCAACTTCACTGACCATGTGGTCAAGGACAGATCCAAACACGATTGCTGTCTTGTCACCATCTTGACCCGTTTAACTGCGCTGATTCCTTACAAAGGACTGGCACACGCAGGGAATAGGCAAAATAATTTAATCACCTGTACTTACTTGGGAATGGTTTATTAATAACGGGTTGGATCACCATTTGCCCATAATACAGCTGCGTTTCTTCTTGGAACACGGCGTACAATGATCGTGTAGTCTCCAGTGGAACCTTATGCGACTCTTCCATCAGAACCTCTTGTAACTCCTGTAGTGACGAGGGAGGCGGAAATCTGCTTCGGAGTCTGCGCTCCAATACCACCCACAAGGGTTATGTTCAAGTCCGGGGACTGTGTTGGCTAGGGAAGACGTTCAAATGGTTCAAATTGCTCTGAGCATTATGGGACTTAACTACTCAGGTTATCAGTCCCCTAGAACTTAGAACTACTTAAACCTATCTAACCTAAGGACATCACACACATCCATGCCCGAGGCAGGATTCGAACCTGCGACCGTAGCGGTCTCGCGGTTCCAGACTGTAGCGCCTAGAACCTAGGGAAGCGCTGCAGTTCAGTAGCATGCTCCTCAAACCAAGACTCTACTGTCCTGGTTGTGTGCGTTATCGTCCTGAAATATGGGGTAGTGTTGAGGAGAACATTTGAATCATGGGGTGCACCTGATCACCAAAAATATTCACATAATCCCTGGCTGTAGCACGGCATTTGAGAGTAATGATGGGACCAGCAGAATACCATGACACGGCTGCCCACACCATCACACTTCCACCTGAACGCTTAACTGTTGAAATCAAGCAGTCAGGACTGTAGGCTTCTTTTGGCGTTCTCCAGACACAAACCCAGCCCGATGTTGGAAATAACGAAAACGTTGACTTGTCGGAACATATGACGTGTTTTCACTGATCATCTGTCCGGGATTTACTCACCTGACACCATGTTTTACGCTTCTTTCCGTTGGTTATCGTCACCAATGGTTTCGGTATAGCAGCTCGTCCACGAATATTACCTTTATGGAGTTTTCGGCGGACAATGTCGGTAGATAAGAGGGCTCGAACATGGCTATTGAACTCTGCAGTCACTTTACCCGCGATAGTTTTGTGTTGTTTTGACACAATTCGTGTTAGCGTACGACGATCTTTGTCGTTTAGTTTTGATTTGCGCCTACTATTACGTTTACACGATGATGTCATTCCAGGTTTTGTGCAGGCTGTCATGACTGTTGAAAATCGTTGGAACTCTGTTAGGTCTTTCATTGCACGCACGTCGACCTCAGCATCTGAATTCAAATACGAGGTGTGCACAAATCGCAAACAACCTGCACTGATGTCTAGTCCGTACTGAACACGCACAGTCCAGCGCGTCACGTACCTTACTTGCGTTGTTGACGCCCAACAATCATCCCGTTACTACCACTGTTCACATTCTTTTGCCTACCCCCTGTACTCACAACTTCACTGCCACGACGTACGTCAGCGGTGAAGGGTCATGTGACCTTGTGATACCAGTTCTTTGCGATTCACAATGATCCAAATTTGTCTAAGCGCTGCGTTAGGAAGGCGACTAACATTTTGTCCAGTGGCCTTAAGATCCTAGGACGTAGGCCGGAGTCCATTTCGTTAAAACTTTCTGGGTGTGTGACTGAGTTGTATGTGATGAAATTAACAACGTTTCGGTATCTATGCAGGTAGCCATTACGATCAATCGAAGCGCTGGTGATTGTATTACATACGCCGCGATCACACACCCAGAGGAATTTCAATGAAATTCTCAGCTGTCGGGTCACATTACTTGTATGATTTCATCGGTGGGATTGAAAAGTCAATGTACGAAAGACCAAGCACTTGTGAATTTAATGACAATGGTATACAACGTGTTGGTGCCTACTGCTGTGGGTTGGTTTTCTTTAAAACGTCAAGTCCCGCAGACTGTTCGGAGCTGTTTATTGTTGTAAATGATGTCTCTGTGATGTTGACACAAAGATACGGGGTATCGAAGAACTGCTAATGTCACTTAAAGTTGTCATTCCTCTTAGACTGTAACAAAAATATTTTTGTTTATTATTTCATTGTTATATATAAACAATAAAGATTTTTGGTACAGTCTAAGCGGAATGAACTCTTTCGACAACTCTACCAAGGTCATGGACCCAGTCCTTATCAAAAATGTCCTAATGAACCTATTTTTGATAATGAACACAGTTCTGGATACAAATAAGTCTAAACCTACAAAAGAAAACCAGAAAATTTAAAATTCGTCTGCTGACGATGACGAAATCCTTTTGGCCACATTTTTCGATGTGATTTTCTGGATACAAATAAGTCTAAACCTACAAAAGAAAACCAGAAAATTTAAAATTCGTCTGCTGACGATGACGAAATCCTTTTGGCCACATTTTTCGATGTGATTTTCTTTGTCTGTAAATTTTGCGCATGGTTCTGCACACAAAAGAATTATTAAAAATGGTGTCTCCCAGCTACGTCACATAAATTTCAGTCGTACCTGAGGTAAAACTCTAGCACAGTTCGAACACTGTGACAGGCAGCGAAATTTATAGTCAGGAAATGCGCTTCAGTCCCGACAGAGTGTCCTTCACAATACTGTTCACAGAAACCCACAAGAATCAGCTATGTGGCGCCAACTCGAGAAAACTAGGTTCAGCACCATTCCGCTATAGCTTTAGTCTTACAGATCTTTAAGTCATCCTGACGGAACATATCATTGCACACATTTGAAATTCGTTTGTGGAGTTGGATCTACATGTAGGTCGATTTTGCCTACAATAAAATGTTATTAAGTACGTAAAAAATAAATCGGTGCACTATATAAAATTATATGTGAGCTCTCATGTTTTCTCACAATTTATTTTTCCTAACTTTCGATACTGTCATTGCTGTACCAGAGCTCTCTACCTCAGACCGATACATTTACTCTAGCACATCCTTGACATTTCGGGTCATCATGATGCAAACGCTCAATATTATCAACATATAGACATGCACGCCCAGAAATGGACAGTCTCTGTCACTTTCTTGTTCCCATTTCTATGTCGGCCGTTGAGATAATCACGGAACTTCACCTACTCTGCAAGTCTTTGCGTCGCAGACGCCTAAAGCCTGGTCTACACATAACGTTTTATCGTCATTCTGGCATGACTGTGCAAGACTGACGACAAAATTGACACAAATCGTGCAGCTACACTATTCAAACTTTCACTCAGTCTTTTGGTCAGTCTTTCCGGAACCGCCATATGGGAAGAACTGTTAGTGACGACAGTTGCACTACGTGCTATTAAACTGCAGAAGACAACAGTCTGCGCGTCGTTCATGATGGTCACGGGATTGATTATTTATCAGAGGGACATCCTCCCAACTGACTTTCCTCCACGGTCTACAGCAAGAACCGGATGACTGGCACAATTACTTACGTATGGACGTAGAAAGCTACGTGCATTGTTAACCCCTGTAACCCGAGATAGTGAAAAGGAAGATGGTGTCATGAAGTCGGCTCTCAACCCCCACGAAACACTCACCGCAACTTCAAGGTTTTTAGCGCATGGTAGGAACGACGATGACCTAGAATTACCTAATTTTGTATGAGGGACACAATAAATAACGGTTATTGGCCATGAAAATTTGAAGTTTACCGAAAACATTTTCAGAATCTTCTGTGTCTGACTGTGATCTTCGACATTCAAGAAGGAAAGTAAATCATGCACCACAAAGAAGGTTTATAAATTTCTTCCTTTCTAGATACAGATCATATGGACGCTTTTATCTGTCGCACTCTAATGTAAACTGTTAGAAATGAGTTGATTTTTTCGGTGATCAACTCTTTTTCGTGCCTCACGATCCACTTCCTTGCTCCTATTAACAATGCGGCGTATGCCTGGTTTTTATTGTCACGGCAGCTGCAGTCCTTACATTTTACTTGCCAAATGCAAGGAAAACTTTGGAAGAGCTTCACGAACTCCGTGAAAATTCATGAGTCCAGTATGATAACTCTTCCATTTTCTTTCGTCACTACATGTACAAAAATGTTCGTTGAACCTCTAGCGTCACCTAGAGTATACTGACAGTGGAGCCAAGCGTGAGCTACGAAACTGATCTTTGCCTGCAACATGCAGAGACTTGTAAGCAGTGCTGCATATATACAAAACTCTAGTCTATCAGTCTTCTGCAACTTTGTCAGACTTCGTTCAGTTGATGCAAGACTGCTAAATTTCCGTCCAAACTTAAAATTTTACTAGGAAAATGTGCCATGATCGTACAAGACTGACGACAGAGTATTACACGTAGAACAGACTTAATGGGACACTGATGGGAAGGACCATACAGGAAACAGACACAAGATACCTTGGAAACGAAATATCACATGACGGACGTAACAAGCAGGACATAAGAAGCAGAGTAACAAACACAAACAGAGGATTTCCAAGAAAAGGAATCCTGTTAATATCAATCGTAAGAGACAGTTTACTAAAGAAATTTCTTAAAATGTAAATCCGCGCGTGAGTGGCCGAGCAGTCTAAGGCGCTGCAGTCATGGCTTGTACGGCTGGTCCCAGCGGATGTTCGAGTCCTCCCTTGGGCATGAGTGTGTGTATTTGTCCTTAGAATAATTTAGGTTAAGTAGTGTGTAGGCTTAAGGACTGATGGCCACAGCAGTTAAGTCCCATAAAATTTCACAGACATTTCAACATTTGATCTAAAATTTAAATCTGAAGCGGAACATTGAACGGATGGTTTTTAGATGTGAGATTACTGAAGGGCTTTGATCTTTAAGAGAGCTGATAAGATATGAAATGAGAGACTTGCTCGTACAACTTAAATTTCAGCTAAACCAGACCCTCTCAGTGTTGTTTTGAGGCGTTTTTGACCCTCATTCAGATAGACACTGGGATGTTCTTCGATTCCCACCTGAGAAAATACGATACACAAATAATTGAAATACGATAACACAGAGAAAATTGTTTAGCCGTTTATTCAGTGGTTTCCTACCAACGGTTCCACTCTAATTTTCAAAAACGCACTATATACTGAGTACTCTACCTTAAGAGGTACTACATCAGTGATAAGCGTTGGCCGGCCGGGATGGTCGAGAGGTTCTAGGCGCTACAGTCTGGAACCGCGTGGCCGCTACGGTCGCATATTCGAATCCTGCCTCGGGCATGGGTGTGTGTGATGTCCTTAGGTTAGTTAGGTTTAAGTAGTTCTAAGTTCTAGGGGACTGATGACCACAGCAGTTAAGTCCCATAGTGCTCAGAGCCATTTTTAGTGATAAGCGTGATACATGGTGGAAACGTCAAATTATTTAGGAGTTCATACTGATGAAAATTTAAAGTAAAAAATATAAAAAACACACATTTTGGAACTCTTAAAATACGTTCAGCTACACTTGAACTTTGAACAATTGCAAATCTTGGGGAGAGGAAAAACCAGTTACCTGACATTTTTTCAATCAATAATGTAATATGGAATAATGTTCTGGGGTAGCTCGACTTTAGAAAATGAAAGAGTTCATTGTTCAAAACGTACTGTAAGAATAACATCTGGTAGTCACCCAAGATCACTTTGTAGACATCAGTTTAAGGAGTTACACATATTTGATTACTGCTTCACAGCATACTGATTCCCTCACGAAGTCTGCAGCAAATAATCCATCGCAATCCAAAAGGAATGACGACGTACACAATAACAGTATCTAAAGAAAAAATGACTTTAAATACTCTACATTAAAGTCGTCTTTTAGCGTAAAATGGCGTGCACAAGGTTGCCACTAAAATTTTTAGTCAATTACCCAATGATACAAAATGTATGACTGACATAATAGTTGTATTTGGAAACAGAAAAGTTTCTCCTTGGTAACTACTATTCCATAGAAGAATATCTAATTTTGTGAGGTGAAAAAGGTTATGGGTAGGAATTATTAACTGCCAAAAACACGAAAAAAGAATATTGCCGATGAATAGAAGAATATCTAATTTTGTGAGGTGTAAAAGGTTATGGGTAGGAATTATTAACTGACAAGAACACGAAAAAAGAATATTGTCGATGATCAGCATGTAGTCACATTTGTAAATGAATGTGTTATGTGCACGTAAAATGTTCCACATCGTTAAGAGTAATCGTACAAATGATCCTCGGAACATGAAAGTAATACAGGTCGGTGGTGAAATTGACTTTGCTCTCTTATGTTAACTGAAGACTGAGAGGACACGAGCACCGCTGGGCCACAAACTTAAAATAAAAATGAATTTACCAAATTACGAAAATTATTAATTTTGTTTAATTTTAATAACCAACAGCCCCAGTTGCACCGTTTACATAGAATTTACCTAGGTTTCAGTCGAGATAACACAACCTTCTTCAGAATAAAAGTAACTACCGTTTGTCCATAGTGCACATCGTCAAACTAACACTACAAATCCATAAATTATCGTCTGACAGTAATTTATAGATTTGTAGTTTTAGCTTGACGATGTCCACTATGGACAAACGGTAGTTACTCGTAGTTTTATTCTGAAGAAGGTTGGGTTATCCCGACGGAAACCTAGGTAAATTCTATGTAAATGGTGCAACTGAGGCTGTTGGTTATTAAAAATAAAATTAATATTTATACAGTAGCTGACAGGGCCACGAAATGTTGAAAGACTTCGGGCCTCATAGGACAACAACAAAACAGAGGGAGATTAGATTCAAAAGCTTTTTGATACAACTGCTGAGGAAAAGATTATGTGGAAAACACTATGTAGAATACGAAAGAAGCTGAGATGATACGCGCGAGGACATAAAGAAATAACTCTCATGGTACCAGAGCGAGTCGAAGAGGGTAAATGTTGCAGAAGAAGACAGAGGTGAGAATATGTAGAGCAAATACTTTGAGGGTTTGTGTCTAAGTGCACTCTGAAAGGAGGATATCGAGGTGAGCCGTATCGGCCGGCCGCGGCGGTCTTGCGGTTCTAGGCGCTGCAGTCCGGAACCGCGGAACTGCTACGGTCGCAGGTTCGAATCCTGCCTCGGGCATGGATGTGTGTGATGTCCTTAGGTTAGTTAGGTTTAAGTAGTTCCAAGTTCTAGGGGACTGATGACCTAAGATGTTAAGTCCCATAGTGCTCAGAGCCATTTGAACCATTTTTGTGAGCCGTATCAGACTAGCAGCAAGACTCAGAAAAAAATTCGGCAGGCGCGAGAGGGACTCGCGCACTCAGGGTTCCGTACAAACTTAACTAAGTATATAGACAGTTCATCCATTCTGGAAAGCGAGAATCTCGACCATTTTTGCCATTTCTCGACATTGATATTGGGAAGATATCAGTCCCAGGATTTCCAAGATTTTCGAGAACATTTTAATTTCAATAATGTGACATAAAATCATGCAGGAGGCAGGCGACCATTCCTTTTTTTTTCTTTTAATAATCACCACTTCTGCATTCAGACTGACTGGACCACAATGGGAGAAGCAGATAATGAGGCAAGGTGTGACTTAACTGCTCATGTCTCGCGTTTCGGAATTTACCCGTCAGCAGATATTCAGGAGCGATTAGTGCACGCAGGTATGGCGTTTCACCTTCAGATTGAAACGCCACATCTTGGTGCAGTGACCGCTCCTGGATATCTGATGGATAAATTCCGAAACGAGACACATGAGGAATAAAGTCATCCCTTGCATGATATTTGAATTTAACCATTGCGACCAAGTCAGTCTGAATGCAGAACTATAATCTATTTTAATTTAAAGTTTCACGTCGGATGAGAAATGACCAAATAAATATTTTTTCATATGATACAATTACCGATTAACAGTTTTCGGATTTTTCCGTTACTTGTACGGTGAAACCTTTCTTCTCGGCACAATTTATAACGCTGGGCCAACGGGAAGCACCCTGTAGGTTTTGATGAGTGAGTTTTCATCAAAATATGTGGGCTAAATGGCCTTAGCGTTTGGCTGCATTGACTTAGAAGCTTACAAAAAAATGGTTCAAATGGCTCTGAGCACTGTGGGACTTAACTACTAAGGTCATCAGTCCCCTAGAACTTCTTAAACCTAACCAACCTAAGGACATCACACACATCCATGCCCGAGGCAGGATTCGAACCGGCGACCGCAGCGGTCGTGCGGGCCCAGACTGTAGCGTGTAGAACCGCTCGGCCACCCCTGCCGGCAGAAGCTTACATTTATTGCACCAGTAAGGGACTACTGACCTTAGTATGTGACAGAAATTTCACTTCGATACGTCTATCCATTCCTGAAGAAAAGGGTTTTTAACAGTCGGGCAGACAGACGAGCAACAAAACGATCCTGTAAGGCTATCGTTTCTACCTGTTGAGGCACGGAAGTTAAAAATGGAGAGAAATGTTTCGATGCTTCCTACTAACAGTCGGATTTTAATGTAATTGAGTCTGGTGGAGGAAGGTTACGTGGTTCGACACTTGTCAGCCGGGTACCAGCAGTAGCTGACGCGTGGTGACGGCGTGAGCGCCACCTGACGTAGTGCGCGGGTCAGGCACGCCGCCGAAGGCCAACGGGGATTTGCAGAGCCGCGGCGCCGCGACAGGTAGCCGCATTAGCATGCATCGGCCGCCACTTTACGAGTCACTCGGCTTCGCCGGCATTCCGGCGCGCGCTCGATTAAGATTTCCCATTTGGCGGTTTTTCTAGGCCTGGCTAGCTGGACGACGCCTCGCACGTCCCGCCGGCGCCAAGGCCTGTCCGCTCGAGGTCGTGACCTTGTCAGGTCAGAACGGCGGCTGCCGCACTTTCCTATGTCTACGACTCCTGCTCTGCTGCGGTACGACCCGTATCACAGGCACATTCCACGGTCCCTCGTATTCGTCCGTCCATCAAGGTCATCTTGTCACATAGGATACTCGGAAATCTTGCACTGTTCCTACACACGTCAAAAAAAGTTTTGCACCACTCCGGTTCCCAGAACTCCAAGATAGACGTTGACTGTGGATATTGTATCACAGACGCAGTCCCTTTGACTGTTCAGTGATGTCACTAAACCCACCAAAGGTCTAAACAACCACGCATGAGCAGCGCCTATTAGACGGAGGGGGTCCGGCAGCCGATCAGTTCCAGACAGTCCACCAGGGAGGAGGTACACGGCTCGTGTTGTCTGTAGTCCAACCATGCCTAGACGGTCAATAATGCGGTTCGATCGCGTCCGCATTGTTACTTTGTGCCAGGAAGGGCTCTCAACAAGGGAAGCATCCAGGCGTCTCGGAGTGAACCAAAGCGATGTTGTTCGGACATGGAGGAGATACAGAGAGACAGGAACTGTCGATGACATGCCTCGCTCAGCACGCCCAAGTGCTACTACTGCAATGGATAACCGCTACCTACGGATTGTGCCTCGAAGGAACCCTGACAGCAACGCCACCACGTAGAATACTGCTTTTTATGCAGCCACAGGACGTTGTGTTACGACTGAAACTGTGCCCAGTAGGCTCCATGATGTGCAACTTCACTCCTGACGTCCATAGCGAGGTCCTTCTTTGCAACTACGACACCATGCAGCGTGGTACAATGGGCCCAAAAACATGCCAAATTGACCGCTCAGGATTGGCATCAAGTTCTCTTCACTGATGAGTGTCGCATTTGCCTTCAACCAGACAACCGTCGGAGACGTGTTTGGAGGCAACACGGTCAGGCTGAACGCTTTAGACACACTGTCCAGCGAGGGCAGCAAGATGTGTGTATGGAGGTCCCCTGACGTTTTGGGGTGGCATTACGTGATGTCGACGTACGCCACTGGTGGTCATGGAAGCCGCAGTAACGGATGTACGATACGTGAATGTCGTCCTCCGACCGATAATGCAATCATATCAGCAGCATATTGGTGAGGCATTTGTCTTCATGGACGTCAATTCGAGCCCCAATCGTACACATCTTGTGAATGATTTCCTTCAGGATAACGACATGGCCCGACTACAGTGGCCAGAATGCTCTCCAGACATGAACCCTATCGACAATGCCTGTGATAGATTGAAAAGAGCTGTTTGTGGATGACGTGACCCACTTACCACTCTGAGGGATCTAGGCCGAATCGCCGTTGAGGAGTGAGACAATCTGGACCAACAGTACTTTGATGAACTTGTGGATAGCACGCCACGACGAATACAGCGTGTATCAATGCAAGAGGAGGTACTACTGGGTATTAGAGGTACCGGTGTGTACAGCAGTCTGGACCGCCACTTCTGACGGTCTCGCTGTATGGTGGTGCAACATGCAATGGGTGGTTTTCATGAGCAATGAAAAGGGCGGAAATGATGTGTATGTTGATCTCCACTCCATTTTTCTGTGAAGGTTCCGGAACTCTAAGAACCGAGGTGACATAAAACTTTCTTTGATGAGTGTATATCTATATCGGTTGATAGTTACTAAGGAAAAGAGACATTGATTGACAGTAATAGCCAAAGGCAATGGCGAACGATATGAAACACAATACACATGTGTTTTATATTTACACATAGATAACTGAAGTCATGGGCTGGCGATATGCACATATCTAGGTGGCACTAATATCGCATACACAAGGTATAAAAGGCGAGTGCATTGGCGGAGCTGTAATTCGTATTCAAGTGATTTATGTGAAAAGTTTCCCGACGTGGTTATGGCAACAAGACGGGAATTAACAGACTTTGAACTGGAACGGTAGTTAGTACTAGACGCATGGGACATCGTTGAGGAATTCAGTATTCTGAGATTCACAGTATGAAGAGTGTGTTGAGAACATCAAATTTCAGGTATTAACTCTCACCACGGACAACGCAATGGCTGACGGCGTACACTTAACGACGTTTGCGAAGAGTTGTCAGTGCTAACAGAGAAGCAACACTGTGCGAAATAACCGCAGAAATCAACGTGGGACGTGCGACAGACCTATAAGTTAATGGGCTATGGCGGCAGACGTCCGACGCGCTTGCATTTTCCTAACAGCACGTCATCGTCTGCAGTACATCTCCTGCGCTCATGACCATATCAGTTGGATTATAGACGTCTGGAAAGTCGTGGTCTGGTCAGATGAGACCCGATTTCAGTTGGTAAGACTTAATGGTATGGTTTGAGTGTGGCACAGGCCCCACGAATCCGTGAACCTAAGCTGTCAGCAAGACACTGTGCAATCTGGTTGTGGTTCCATAATGGTGTGTGCTGAGTTTACATGGAATGGACTGGATCCTCTGGTACAACTGAACAGCTAATTACTGGAAATGGTTATGTTCGGCTACTTGGAGACCATAAAACGATGGAATTTGATATGACGATACTGCGTCAAGCACCAGGCCACAACTGTTCCCGATCACTTTGAAGAATGTTCTGGACAGTTTGAGCCAGTGATGAGCCCATCCAGGTCGGCCGACATGAACCCCATTGAACATTTCCGGAACTTAATGGACAGGTCAAGTCGGGCACAGACTCTCATCCCGCAAACACTTTCACAATTATGGACGGCTGTAGAGGCAACATGGCTCACTATTACTACAGAGGACTTCGAACGAATTGTTGAGTCCCCGCCACGCCGAGTTGCTGCTCTACGCTGGGAAAAAGAAAGTCTGACATCTTATTAGGAGGTAACCCATGATCTGTGTCACTTCAATATATAACGATAAATGTTTCCGATTTCATCACTTGATAAAGCTGGATAACAGACAAACGTAACGTTCATGTCCAACAGGTCAAACTCCCAACATAAAGGTGAATGTCGGACTGTTAGTAAGAAATATGACCTCCTCGTGCACTAATATACATTTTGCACCAGTTGTTCATGTTGGTTATCAAACATTAGGATTGTTATTGGGGATGTTGTCCCACTCCCCTCTCTAGTAGGTTTTCAATTATTGCATGGATCGTGGAGGGGGTGGTGCTTCTGGAGAAACATGCCTGCCGACAGCACCGCAGGCATGTACTATTCGTTTAGATACGGGGAGTACGCAGGACATTCCATACGTTCAATATCTTTGCATTCCTGAGAGACAGCGTCCACTTCTTCCAGATTAACGACGTAAGTGTAGACCAATTAATTAAAATAAACCAAATCGACATAAGTTTAGATATTTATACCATATAAATTAACAAACGACAGAGATGATCCCCTTGGTACTAAAAACAAGTCAGGACTCAGTTGGAGAAACAACGAGAAAAGTAGGCCAAATTTAAACGAACACAAACTACCGACTTTTGGAAATCTTCTACACAAGCTTGAAATTTAGCACGGACTTCAACGACATGCTTACAATATTTTACAAAGCGAAATTTGTCTCGAAACCTGGCAGAAAATCCAAAGATATTGTAGTTACATGTAAGTATGTTAGCGGCAAGACACAATAAATGCCTTCTTTGCGCGATAGGAAAGAAATACTATCGACGACAGTGCTATTAAAACGGAGTTACTAAACACTGCCCTGTGAAACTTCTTCAATGACAAAGATGAAGTAAATATTCGACAATTTGAATCAAGGACAACTGACAACATGAGTAACTTAGAAGCAGATATCCGCGGAGTAGTGAAGCAACTTAAATCACTTCATATAAGCAAGGCTTCCTTTCCAGACTGTACATCAATTATGCTTCTTAGCAATAGCTCCATACTTAACAATTGTACACTAGCGCTCGCTTGACGAATGATCCGTATCCAAAGACTTGATAGTTCCAAAGGTAAAACCAATATTCAAGAAATGCAGCAGGAATAATCCACTAATTTACAGGCCCATATCATTAACGTCGATATGCAGCAAGATTTTGGAAGATTGTGTTCGAACATTATGAATTACTTCGAAGAGAACGGTCTGTTGGCGCCAGTGATGAATACATATTGGGGGCGCGAGGGGCGCACGCAACCCCCCCCCCCCAACCCCCTTGTTGGTTCGCCCGCTTTGCCACCTGTGCCGCCCCCGGCCAGTCAGCTCACACGCTATTCGTTAGTTTCTTTCGTCAGTCGACTCGATCGAATCGAGTTATCGTGTAGTGTTGCTCTTTCCTACGTAGGACGCGCCCGCCTCATCGTATTTTATACGCCCTTAATGATCGTGATTCTGTTACGCAGGCGTTGTCTGTTTGTCCTAGATCTGTCTGTCCTACTTTGTACACGCTGTACCAAATATTTGTTTGTCTACCTGCATCTATTGTTACAATAGAAATAAGTTTTTCAACATAGCGGCGTACAAAGAAATGGCTGAGGTCGACAATGGAGGATCGACTTAATGGCTTAGCTCTGTTGAACACTCACGCTGACATTGATTGTCATTTTGACGCAGTAATTACCAATTTTCCAGGAAGAATAGGCGCACAGAATTCATCTTTCTCATTTTTGTATATGTGTAATGGGTTTAAATAAAAGTTACTTAAGCTTTGCATGTGACTTGATTAAATTTTTACTACGATAAAAGTAAAGTTAGCTCGGGGTATCTTTAGCACCCCATCCTTGAAGTTATTCTGTATCTGCCACTGTTTGACACACAGTTAACACGAATTTAGAAAACATCTTATGGAACACAAATAGCTCTTTACTCACACGAAGTGTTGAGTGCTATCGACAATGGATTTCAAATTGATTCTGTATTTCTAGATTTCCAGAAGACTTTCGACTACGTACCTCACAAGCAACTTGCAATCAAATTGCTTGATTATGGAATAACGCCTCCGTTGTGTGACTGGATTCGTGATTTCCTATCATAGGGGTCACACTTCGTAGTAATAGATGGAAAGTCATCGGGTAAAACAGATGTGATTTCTGGTGTTTCCCAAGTTATTCCTTATCTATATAAAAGATTTAGGACACAAACTGAGCAGCCACCTTAGATTGCTTACAGATGATGCTTTAATTTACCGTGTTATCAAGTCATCAGATTATCAAAACCAACTGCAAAACGATTCAGAGAAGATACCTGTATCGTGAGAAAATTGGCAATTGATCCTAAATAGTGAAAAGTGTGAGGTCATCCACATCAGTGCAACAAGGAATCTGTTAAACTTTGGATACACGACGAATCAGTCAAATCTAAAGGCCTTGAATTCAGTTAAATAGCTAGGAATTACAATCACGAACCATTTAAATTGTAAAGAAGACATTGAATATGTTGTGGAGACAGCAAACCAAAGACTGCGTTTTATTGCCAACATACTTGGAAAATGTAAGAGATCTAGTAAAGAGACTGCCTACACTAAGCCTGTCCGTCCTCTTTTAGAGTATTGCTGCGTTGTGTGGGATCATTACCAGATAGCATTGACAGAGTACAGCGAGAAAGTTCAAAGAAGGGCAGCGCATTTTGTATCATTGCGAAATAGGGGAGAGAGTGTCACTGACATGATACGGGATTTGGGGTGGACATCATTCAGACAAAGGCATTTTTCGCTGCGGTGGAATTTTCTCGTGAAATTTCAATCACCAACATTCTTCTCCGTATGCGAAAATATTTAGTTGATATAAGCCTACGTAGAGAGGAACTATCAATATAATAAGGGAAGTCAGAGCTCGCAAGGAAGGATACAGGTGTACGTTTCTCCCGAGCGCTGTTCGATAGTGAAATAATAGAAAATTACTGGGAAGGTGGGTCGATGACTCCTCCGCGAGGCGTTTACAGGAAGTGTGATTTGCGGAGTACCCTAGCAGAAACAGATGTACATGTTGCAGCATGTCCGATACCTCAGCAGACCTTCGTGGGTGGGTTTCATCGTCCATAAACAGTAAGTCGTGACTAACGCGCTCCTGTACAGACAGATGTGATACAGAATAATCTACCAGCAATACCGGTGTGCTGTAACGCTGCCTTGCGCAAAGATATGCAACGCTGTTCGGCCATTGTGCCTCACGTCAGCCCATACTGTAACGACTAGGCCAAAATGATGATGTTCATGAACATTATGTGATGGGTAACATGTTCCCCTCTCCTTCCACACCAACTGGTGGCCAGAAACACTTGCAATGCTGAAGCGGGATTATTCGGAGAATATCACTCTGGACCATTAGTACTGACCTCAACCTTACACCAACGAACTGTTTCTCGACGTTGTCGTGATTGAAGAGGGATCAATTTAACAGGATTCCCAGCAAGCAAAACATCCTGATTTAATTGCCGCGATATGGTTCTGGCAGAGTCAAGTGCACCGCCAGCGGTCGTGAGTTCGGCAGTGATATGCCTGGGAGCGATGTGTCTGTTCTACATCTACTTGATTAGTCTGCGATTCACAATAAAGTGCCTGGTAGAGGGTTCAGTGAATCACCTTCAAGCTGTCTCTCTGCAGTTCCTCTCTCGAGCGGCGCGCGGGAGAAACGAGTCCTTCAATTTTTCTGTGCGAGCCCTTATTTCTCTTATTTTATCGTGATGATCATTTCTTCCTATGTAGATGGGTGCCAATAGAATGTTTTCGCAATCGGAGGAGAAAACTGGTGATTGAAATTTCATGAGATGATCCCGTCGCAACGAAAAACACCTTTGTTTTAATGATTGCCACTCCAATTTACGTATCATGACTATCTACTCTATTTCGCGATAATACAAAACAAGCCGCCCTTCTTTTAACTTTTTCAGTACCATCCGTCAGTCCCATCTAATACGGATCCCACACCGCACATCAGTACCCCAGAATAGGGCGGACAAGTGTAGTGTAAGCAGTCTCTTTACTAGATCTGTTGCACCATCTAGTTTCCTGCCAATGATTCGCAGTCTTGGGTTTGATCTAGTCACAAGATTATCTGTGTGATAGTTCCGTTGCCGTACCTCACGAAATAACGCACTAATTGGTACCATGACAAACTTCGTCAAACACCGTACTGCATGAACTGTCGGATGCATATGTATGACTTGTGCTTGGGCTTCGTTGCAGTTAACAAGTCACGACCTTTACGTTTCGTTTTACTATCATTGGTCGGCTGTTCCGTCGCAATAGTCAGCTGTTCCGTATAAAGTAGTAGTTGTTCCTTATCAGGTGTCAGTTGTCCCTTAGCAATTGTCAAGCAGTGTACACTGTAGAAACCGCTACGAAGTGCATAGCACAGGGTACTTCCCTTTGTACCACTTGTTGCGACTTCTTCACTCTCCATTCGGGTGTGCACAGTGGGAAGAGTAACTGTTAGCAGTAATTAGTCTGTTCATATCTTCGCTTCCACTACTGGAGCGATACGTAAGACTTTTTTTATAGAGGAAAGAAAACTTTTATTTACGTGGTAATGATTTTAAAAGCAAGATTTATGTAAAAACATGTACCCATTTTCCAAACATATTTTGCACACTTGGCTTCCTTTTATGGACCAAAATACTTGTTGGGAAATATTCTCTATTGTAATAAATAGTGAACTGATCGTTTAATAATTACCTTGCAACACACCATAACAGTATTCAGTTATAGACTGGGAAGTAGTGACCCAACCATATCGGTGCATTCTGGTGGTCACGAGCTACCACTGATACATTGACTTTCTGATATTTTCATAGTGACGCCCAACAGCCGGCAGCACTTGTGCATGATGAAAAGATTGAACATTCACAAATATCTCCCTCAGGTTTCCATTGCGAAAAAATAGTTCTGTTGCAGTAAAAGTTATACTGTACCAACTATAAGACGTTATTAAAATTAAGACGCATATTAATTTTTAAGCAGTTAAAAGAAATGACGTTTTTAACATTTTTGTTAATAGATTGCAAAATCAGACTAAAAAAATTCTTACTTTATAAAATCGAACTGAACTTTAAAATCCTTGAAAATCATCATCGGACTTTCTTCTTCTTCTTCTCCTTCTCCTTCTCCCTCCTCCTCCTCCTCCTCCTCCTCCTCCTCCTCCTCCTATTCATCATTGTCCTCTTCATATAAAGACGGTATTCACTGACACAGAGACCGTTACTTGTACAGCACTTCTTGAAAGATATAGCAATAGTCTTCTCTTTCTCTCTAGACCACGAATATTTTATCCACTGACACACTTGTTTGATCTATCACAAGAAGAGAACTCTCTTTCAATAAAGCCCATTTCATTCTCTCCCACTAGCCTCGTCCATCCAACCCTTGTCATGTAGGTGAACAACAAAAGCTGGAGATATTTCAGAAGGTTTTTGTATTGTTTTTCGCTTGAAAATGGTCATTGGATTAAGTTTAGTATCGTCAGCACAACATGACAGGACAAAAGTGTAGTACATTTTTTCATGTCTACCTGTTTTTATAGTTACAGGTTTAGCACCTTTCATGGCAACAGTTCTTTAACTAGGTACATCAAATGTCAGAGGAGTTCCGTCCATGTTTGCTATTTGGCTTAGTTCCACACAGGACTTATTTCCATGCTGAATAAAAAAGCGATGGAGAGATCGTATTTTATCTTCATACTCTTGTGACATTTTCGCAGATATTTTGGTTTTGTTTCACATGCTAAGTTCCTGACTCTTCATAACCTTGTAGCACAAACCAACTCCACCCTCAACGTCTGTTTTTTTTTTTTTTTTTGTCATCAGTATACTGACTGCTATGATGCGGACCGCCACGAATTCCTTTCCTGTGCTAACCTCTTCATCTCAGAGTAGCACTTGCAACCTACGTCCTCAATTATTTGCTTGACGTATTCCAATCTCTGTCTTCCTCTACAGTTTTTGCCCTCTACAGCTCCCTCTAATACCATGGAAGTCATTCCCTCATGTTTTAGCAGATGTCCTATCATCCTGTCCCTTCTCCTTATCAGTGTTTTCCAAATATTCCTTTCCTCTCCGATTCTGCGTAGAACCTCCTCACTCCTTACCTTATCAGTCCACCTAATTTTCAACATTAGTCTATAGCACCACATCTCAAATGCTTCGATTCTCTTCTGTTCCGGTTTTCCCACAGTCCATGTTTCACTACCGTACAATGCTGTACTCCAGACGTACATCCTCAGAAATTTCTTCCTCAAAGTAAGGCCGCTATTTGATATTAGTAGACTTCTCTTGGCCAGAAATGCCTTTTTTGCCATAGCGAGTCTGCTTTTGATGTCTTCCTTGCTCCGTCCGTCATTGGTTATTTTACTGCCTAGGTAGCAGAATTCCTTAACTTCATTGACTTCGTGACCATCAATCCTGATGTTACGTTTCTCGCTGTTCTCATTTCTACTACTTCTCATTACCTTCGTCTTTCTCCGATTTACTCTCAAACCATACTGTGTACTCATTAGACTGTTCATTCCGTTCAGCAGATCATTTAATTTTTCTTCACTTTCACTCAGGATAGCAATGTCATCAACGAATCGTCTCATTGATATCCTTTCACCTTGTATTTTAATTCCACTCCTGAACCGTTCTTTTATTTCCGTCATTGCTTCCTCGATGTACAGATTGAAGAGTAGGGGCGAAAGGCTACAGCCTTGTCTTACACCCTTCTTAATACGAGCACTTCGTTCTTGATCGTCCACTCTTATTATTCCCTCTTGATTGTTGTACATATTGTACATGACCCGCCTCTCCCTATAGCTTACCCCTACTTTTTTCAGAATCTCGAACAGCTTGCACCATTTTATATCGTCGAACGCTTTTTCCAGGTCGACAAATCCTATGAAAGTGTCTTGATTTTTCTTTAGCCTTGCTTCCATTATTAGCCGTAACGTCAGAATTGCCTCTCTCGTCCCTTTACTATTCCTAAAGCCAAACTGATCGTCACCTAGCGCATTCCCAATTTTTTTTTCCATTCTTCTGTATATTATTCTTGTAAGCAGCTTCGATGCATGAGCTGTTAAGCTGATTGTGCGATAATTCTCGCACTTGTCAGCTCTTGCCGTCTTCGGAATTGTGTGGACGATGCTGTTCCGAAAGTCAGATGGTATATCGCCAGACTCATATATTCTACACACCAACGTGAATAGTCGTTTTGTTGCCACTTCCCCCAATGATTTTAGAAATTCTGATGGAATGTTACCTATCCCTTCTGCCTTATTTGACCGTAAGTCCTCCAAAGCTCTTTTAAATTCCTATTCCAATACTGGATCCCCTATGTCTTCTAAATCGACTCCTGTTTCTTCTTCTATCACATCACACAAATCTTCACCCTCATAGAGGCTTTCAATGTATTCTTTCCACCTATCTGCTCTCTCCTCTGCATTTGACAGTGGAATTCCCGTTGCACTCTTAATGTTACCACCGTTGCTTTTAATTTCACCAAAGGTTGTTTTGACTTTCCGGTATGCTGAGTCTGTCCTTCCGACAATCATATCTTTTTCGATGTCTTCACATTTTTTCTGCAGCCATTTCGTCTTAGCTTCCCTGCACTTCCTATTTATTTCATTCCTCAGCGACTTGTATTTCTGTATTCCTGACTTTCCCTGAACATGTTTTTACTTCCTCCTTTCATCAATCAACTGAAGTATTTCTTCTGTTACTCATGGTTTCTTCGCAGCTACCTTCTTTGTACCTATGTTTTCCTTCCCAACTTCTGTGATGGCCCTTTTAAGAGATGTCCATTCCTCTTCAACTGTACCGCCTACTGCGCTATTCCTTATTGCTGTATCTATAGCGTTAGAGAACTTCAAACGTATCTCGTCATTCCTTAGTACTTCCGTATCTCACTTCTTTGCGTATTGATTCTTCCTGACTAATGTTTTGAACTTCAGCCTATCCTTCATCACTACTATATTGTGATCTGAGTCTATATCTGCTCCTGGGTACGCCTTACAATCCAGTATCTGATTTTGGAATCTCTGTCTGACCATGATGTAATCTAATTGAAATCTTCCCGTACCTCCCGGCCTTTTCCAAGTATACCTCCTCCACTTGTGATTCTTGAACAGGCTATTCGCTATTACTAGCTGAAACTTGTTACAGAACTCAATTAGTCTTTCTCCTCTTTCATTCCTTGTCCCAAGCCCATATTCTCCTGTAACCTTTTCTTCCACTCCTTCCCCTACAACTGCATTCCAGTCGCCCATGACTATTAGATTTTCGTGCCCCTTTACATACTGCATTACCCTTTCAATATCCTCATACAGTTTCTCTATCTGTTCATCTTCAGCTTGCGACGTCGGCATGTATACCTGAACTATCGTCGTCGGTGTTGGTCTGCTGTCGATTCTGATTAGAACAACCCGGTCACTGAACTGTTCACAGTAACACACACTCTGCCCTACCTTCCTTTTCATAACGAATCCTACACCTGTTATACCATTTTCTGCTGCTGTTGATATTACCCGATACTCATCTGACCAGAAATCCTTGTCTTCCTTCCACTTCACTTCACTGACCCCTATCTAGATTGAGCCTCTGCATTTCCCTTTTCAGATTTTCTAGTTTCCCTTCCACATTCAAGCTTCTGACATTCCACGCCCCGACTCGTAGAACGTTATCCTTTCGTTGATTATTCAATCTTTTTCTCATGGTAACCTCCCCCTTGGCAGTCCCCTGCCGGAGATCCTAATGGGGGACTATTCCGGAATCTTTTGCCAATGGAGAGATCATCATGACACTTCTTCAAATACAGGCCACATGTCCTGTGGATACACGTTACGTGTCTTTAATGCAGTGGTTTCTATTGCCTTCTGCATACTTATGTCGTTGATCATTGCTGATTCTTCCGCCTTTAGGGGCAATTTCCCTCCCCTAGGACAAGAGAGTGCCCTGAACCTCTATCCGCTCCTCCGCCCTCTTTGACAAGGCCGTTGGCAGAATGAGGCTGACTTCTTATGCCGGAAGTCTTCGGCCGCCAATGCTGATTATTTATCAAAATTTAGGCAGTGGCGGGGATCGAACCCGGGACCGAAGGGTCCTGTGGGTATGCTATTACTTTCAATTTATAGCCGCACCATAAGAAAACCTTTTATTTTCATCCATTACAAAACTAGCTACTAACAAAAACATTGTACTGTTACCGACAACACACATTTTTGGTTTTTCATTGAGGGGCGGAAGGGAGACAGTGTTGGAAAGCTTTTGAATCCCCACAACTCATTTTCGTCGCATCAGTGACCTGCTGCTTGTTGAATCAAATTTTTCCAGATGTAGGTTTCCCGCGACATCGAATATATGGCCATTTTTAAGACTACAATTAACACATCCCGCTCTTTACTTTACTTTTACCATCATTGGTCGGGTGTTCCGATGCAATTGTCAGTTGTTCCGTATCAAGTGGCCATTGTTTCTTGGCAGTGTCGGTTGTTCCTTACCAACTGTCAAGCAGTGTACATCGTAGAAACTACTGTGAAGTGCATAGCGGGGTGTACTTTCCTTTCTTTTTAAGACTGGCAGGAATTTTAAATCCAACACTGGACATTTTTACATTATTTCGAGTATAAGACGCATCTGAATTTTGGAGGCAATTTTGAGAAAAATGTGCTCCTAATAGTCCGTAAAATATGGTACTGTACACAGTTGTATCCAGAGAGCCTGAAAGGGTAAAAGCTGGTTTTCTGAGCTTTGTACGTAGGCTTTCGCGAGATGGCTGGCATCTAACATCAACCAGTCTGCTAGTTAAGGTTTTTCAGTATCTTCGTTCATATCTGAGCTCATCTGAGCTGACTATCTTGTTGTACGTTCAGTATCCCCTGTTGGTGCTGTCCGGTGTCGCTCCCTCACAATTCAGCAACATTCAGTGATGGACCGCACGAGATTTTTATAAGCAACCTTCTCCATAGGCTGAATGCATTTTCGCAATATTTTACCAATGAACAGAAGCCCACCAACTACATTACCTACAATGAAAATATGTCATCATCGCATATCCCTACAAATAGTTACAACCGCATGTTCGTAGATACTGACCGATTACAATAGTGACTCATTAACACAATAATTTTAGGACACTAAGCTTTTCGTATCTTGAAGTGCACAATCTTAGATTTTTTTATTTAAAGTCGGTTGCCAGTCTTCACAGACCATTGAAATCTCACAAAAAATGTGAAGTTTATTTTCGATAGCGCTTCATTATCGATAACTGCATCATATATAAAAAGTACGAGCTTGTTATTAATGTTTTTTGTCAGTTGATTAATATTCAGTATGAACAGCAAGCGTCCCGGTCCAGTGGGATATACCTAAAGCTACTTCTATATCCGTCGACAACTGTCCATACAAGATAAAACGTTATGTCTTCCCTATCAATAAATATTCATTTTAGTCTCAAATTTCTTTTGATACCTCATATTACAGTAATTTCGTTGATCAACGTTGGGGTTCTTCCGAGTCAAATGCTTTTTGGAAATAAATAAACACTACGTCTTCATGAGTGCCTTCAGCGATGGCTTTCAGGATGTCATATGATGAAAGTGACCCTTTAACTTTACATCACCAAGGTTCTTTTTCTCATTGAGGAGGTCATTCTGTTCGAGATACCTTACGTTAGAGCACAGAATATATTCTGTTTCCTTGTGGCATTGTTGTAAACGCGAAATATCTAGACGTAACGTTGAGAAACTACATGTATTAGATCAACCACATAAGGTCAGTTGTGAGCTGGGTGAATAGATGACTGCGATTTATTGAGAAAGTTCTGGGAAACAGTGAAACACTTATAAAGTAGACACCTTACAGAATGCTCGTGCGACCTACGATGGAGTGCATCTTTAACTTTCGGTACCACATAAACGTTTGATGGAAGGAAAGCATGGAAGTAAATTATGATTTGTCTTGATACATTTTTTACTGATGAATTCAAGCACTGACTGACTGAGCATGCAGAAAAGTCAACAGACTTCAGTGAAAATAAAAGCAAGGGTAGTAACATTAAGAGTGCGCTGGGAATTCCACTGTTAGATGCAGATGAAAGGTGAAAGTATATCAATGATACGATTCGCTGATGACATTGCTATCCTGAGTGAAAGTGAAGAAGAATTAAATGATCTGCTGAACGGAATGAACAGTCTAATGAGTACACAGTATGGTTTGAGAGTAAATCGGAGAAAGACGAAGGTAATGAGAAGTAGTAGAAATGAGAACAGCGAGAAACGTAACATCAGGATTGATGGTCACGAAGTCAATGAAGTTAAGGAATTCTGCTACCTAGGCAGTAAAATAACCAATGACGGACGGAGCAAGGAGGACATCAAAAGCAGACTCGCTATGGCAAAAAAGGCATTTCTGGCCAAGAGAAGTCTACTAATATCAAATAGCGGCCTTAATTTGAGGAAGAAATTTCTGAAGATGTACGTCTGGATTACAGCATCGTATGGTAGTGAAACATTGACTGTGGGAAAACCGGAACAGAAGAGAATCGAAGCTTTTGAGATGTGGTGCTATAGACGAATGTTGAAAATTACGTGGACTGATAAGGTAAGGAATGAGGAGGTTCTACGCAGAATCGGAGAGGAAATGAATATGTGGAAAACACTGATAAGGAGAAGGAACAGGATGATAGGACATCTGCTAAAACATGAGGGAATGACTTCCATGGCATTAGAGGGAGCTGTAGAGGGCAAAAACTGTAGAGGAAGACAGAGATTGGAATATGTCAAGCAAATAATTTAGGACGTAGGTTGCAAGTGCTACTCTGAGATGAAGAGGTTAGCACAGGAAAGGAATTCGTGGCGGGTCACATCAAAGTAGTCAGTAGACTGATGACAAAAAAAAAATGCAGAGAAGAGATCGGATAAGTGGAAAGAGTACAATGAAGGCCTCTACGAGGTGGAAAACTAGTCTGATGACATGATAGTAGAAGAAGAAGAAGAAGAAGAAGAAGTCGACAGCGAAGAGATAAGGACTCCAGTGTTAGAAACAGAATTTAAAAGAGCTTTGGAAGACTTACTGTCGAATAAAGCAGAAGGCTAGATAAATTTTCATCAAAACTTCTATCATCATTGGGGAAGTGCAACTACCCGATTATTCACGTTAGTGTGTAGAATGTATGAGTCTGACGATATGCCATCTGAATTTGGGAAAAATATCATCAACCCAATTCCGAAGACTTCAAGAGCCGTCAACTGCGATAATTATCGCACAGTCAGCTTAATTGCTCATGCATCCAAGTTACTTACAATAATGATTTACACAAAAATGGGAAAGAAAATTGAGGATGAATTAGTTTGGCCTTAAGAAAGATAAAGGTATCAGAGTGGCAGATCTGACGTTGCGGCTGATAACGAAAGCAGGACTGAAGTAAAATCGAGACACGTTCATACGAATTGTCGATTTGGAAAATGTGTTCCATACTGTAAAATGGTGCAAGATTTACGAAATTCTGAGAAAAATAGCTGTAGGGTACGACAGGTGATACACAACAACTGAGAGGGAACAATACGAGTGGGAGAGGGAGAATGAAGTGATTGGATTCAAAAGGGTGTATGACATGTATGTAGCATTTCGCCCCTACTATTCAATGTATACATTGAAGAAAGAACTGTGGAAATAAAAGAGAGTTCAAGAGTGAAAATAAAATTCAATGTGAAATGATATCAGTGATAAGATTCCCTGATGACATTCCTGTCCTCAGTGAAAGTGAAGAACTACAGGAGCTGCTGAATGGAATGGTCTAATGAGTACAGAATATGGATCGAGAGTGAATCGAAGAAAGGTGAAAGTAACGAAAAGTAGCAGAAATGAGAACAGCAATAAACGTAACACCAAGATTGGTGGTCACGAAACATATCACCTCAAGGAATTCTGCAGCCTAGGCAGCAAAATAACGCATGACGGTCGAGGCATTTATGGCTAAGAGAAGTCTGCTGGTATCGAACATATTTTGAGGAAGAAATTTCTGAGAATGTACACTCTGAGCACAGCACTGTACGGTATTAAAACACGGTCTGTGGGAAACATAGAAAAGAAGAGAATCGAAGTATTAGAGATCTAGTGTTACAGAAGAAAGTTGAAAACTAGATGGACTAATAGGTAAGAAATGAGGAGTTTCTCTGGAGAATCGGCGAGAAAGGAATACATGAAAAACACTGTCAAGGAGAAGGTGCAAGGTACAAATGGTACAGCGATGCATGGCTGAAACACGAGCTAGGTAAGCAGGGCCTTATTCGTGGAGCTGTACTACCAAAACAACAGCAATAATACTACTCTCTTCACGAGTATTGATGTATTACTTGGTTACCCCGAAACACATTTGAAGATAACTGAGTCGTTGGCCTATCGTTCCGAATTGCATGGTCAGCAGCATCATCAGATTTGAAACCTTCTGATTTATAGTTGTGGTGTCACCTGAAGGAAAATGTTTATCAACTGGACACTAACACGTGGTGGAGGTTGAAGATGAGCATGGCGAGGGAGGTGGCGAACGTCTCACCTGAGATGCTTTGGGCAGCAGTCGAACAATCTCTAATACGGTTCTAGGCTTCGAGGATGCAGATGGTCGTCACATTGAGCAACTTATGTGACGTGCCACTTAAACGCTTTGTTTCTATTAATGGTTTATTGCAGTCGAATTAAATCAGAAAATGAAAGTTGTAGAGAAATGAGAAATTAAGTAGCAGATGAGTTTTGCTATTTGGGCAGCAAAGTAACTGATGATGGCCAAAGCAGAGAGGATATAAAATGTAGGCTTGCTATAGCGTGCAAAAATTCTGAAGAAGAGGAACTTATTAAGATCTAATACAATTTAATCATTAAGAAATCTTTCTGATGGTGTTTTCTATGGAGTGTGGCCTTGTACGGAAATGAGACGTGGGCGATAAACAGTTCAGACAAGACACTTTTCAAAACATAAGGGAAAAGATTTGATGGGTATTTCGAGTAACTACTGAGGAGAAATTAATTCGAATTGGGAAAAAAGAAATTTATAACTTATTTTTAGTAAAAGATATGATAATGGTAGGACACAACCCGACTCGTCAAGGAATCGTTAATTTAACAGTGGAGGTGTGAGGAGTAAGTATTGTAGAGAGAGACCAAGACGTGAATACAGTAAGCAGATTGCAGAAGTTGTACAGAGAGGAAGAGATTTTCACAGGATAGACTTTTGTTCAGAGCTGTATCAAGCCGATCGGATTGAAGTCAACAATAACAACAACATCAACAACAACGTAAAGAACTATAAACTTGTAAATATGATTTTAGACTCTGGAGTCTTTTGGAGCATCTAAGCCACGTCAGAGGACATTTAATTTTCAGAAGTTGTCTTATTTGTGTGTGGTTCAGGGGGGTTAGGAATGCAGAAATAAATGTTTGAAATTTTCTGCTGTCATTTGATAGAAAGTCCAAAAGCTTGGGAGCAGCATACAATCAAATTTTCGTTTTTCTTAAGATAAATTGTTAGTATATGGAAAAGTGTGAAGATCGTGACTGAACTTAGAATAACAGGATCAAGGTAGCGGAAGTAAGGGCAGGCGGCCACCCCTTAAAGAAACCATGCGCCGATGACGGACAAAGAGACAAGGAGAAGAAGAGACATCCGCCTGAATCCTCTCATTTTCTAATCTTCTTAAATGCGATCATGAATTGTCGACAGTGGTACTTGCTGTTCAGTTGCTCTTTTACCAATGAATACCAATAGAAAAACTATTTACTTCCTCCATTGTACACACTTAAGAGGGTGTGGGGCGTCTCGGACACTCTGTACAAGGTATTCTAGTTATAAAGTAGTCAGTGGACTGATAAATATAAACATAGTGTTCTATGCTTACCGTGATGTTAGATTTGCAAAATCACTACATGACTTGTTTCTATTGCGAAGGCGTCTTCCACGTCTCGAACAGACTAACATCGACTGCTTTCAGAGCTACTGCAAGTGCAACCAGCCTGCCGGTGTGGCCGAGCGGTTCTAGGCGCTACAGTCCGGAACCGCGCGAGCGCTACGGTCGCAGGTTCGAATCCTGCCTCGGGCATGGATGTTTGTGATGTCCTTAGGTTAGTTAGGTTTAAGTAGTTGTAAGTTCTAGGGGACTGATGACCTCAGCAGTTAAGTCCCATAGTGCTTAGAGCCATTTGAACCACTTTTGCAAGTGCAACTCCCTCCCCCCCCCCCCCCCCCCCCGTTATCCTCCACTCTAGCCAACCTCTCGTGATCGGAAGCAAATGTGACGTGAGACCCAACACGGCGCTCACAAGCCGTCCTTCTGTTCCTCTTTTATAGGCCCACTCATTCACCCTTGTGTGGGTGACTCTGTCCCGTATCTTCAATTACTGAGTTAATGGTGTTATTAGAGGGGAAATGCCAACCGTGACAGAAAGCAATTCTAGATACCATGGACTGATTTTGAGACGTATGAAGGAGTGGTATTCATTTCATTAACCTTGTCTAAGATAGAGAGGTTGAAACACGTGTTGCAGCCAACCGATTTTTCGCTAAATTTCTGTAGCTGAAAGCTGGTATGGTTGGTTACTGTAAATAATCACTGTAAATAACCCACATCTAGTATCTTCTTTCATTCCTTTTGCCATAGATGAAATGGTGTACTACTGTCAAGAAATTAAATTTACCAAAAACCGGAAAAAATAATCTTAACTACGGAGTGTTAATGTTGACTAGCCGCTACATTACTGTTTTTGCACTTTAGTAATTCAAATCGTATTACTTGTAACACTCACTAGAAAGAAAGCTGCCTGTAGCAATAACAGATGCTTTACTAAAAACATGGTTCTGAATTTGAGTTTTCGTTACCATGTTAGTGCGCGAGCTCTATTGGACAGAATATAACTACATTTCTTTCGTGTTAATACATGTATTGTACATCCTCGCCAACGAGTGTACTAGGGCAAAGACACCTTGAAGTGAAAGGTGTGGTACAGAATTGTGTAATACTCACAGAAATACCGGACAAGTAAATTTAATGAAGCTGGTGAAAATACTGTAAGATAACATGTCCCATCCACCCCGTAAAAGCGTGACTGGTGAGTGAAAACGGGGTGAAATATGAAAATTAATGGAGCGCCGAACCAAGACCTACTATCTGCAAAATAATCAATCTTGGGACTGATACACCCACTAAGCTCATAGGCAGTGAATAAGGCTGGGAGGAGGATAAAATGAAAAAAAATATATCCAAGGAAAGCAAGACAAAAACAGGCTGAAATGTGTTAGCTTGGGGTGGAAACCATAGAACTACAAACAATCTAATTAAACTTCGTCCTTACAAAAATGCTGTGGTACGAGGAACTCACAGCACGTCAACACTTACGTGACGAAAGTCATGGGATACTCCTAATATCGTGTCGGACCTCCTTTTGCCCAGCGTAGTTTAGCAATTCGACGTGGCGTGGACTCAACAGGTCATTGGGAATCCCCTGCAGGAATACTGAGCCATGCTGTATCTATAGCCTTCCATAACTGTGAAAGTGTTGCCAGTTTAGGATTTAATGGAATAACTGACCTCTCGATTATGTCCCTTAAACTTTCGATGGCTGGCGAAATCACTCGCTCGAATTGTCCAGAATGATTTTAAAACTAATCGCGAATATTTGTGGCGCGATGACATGTTGCATGGTCATCCACAAAAATTCCATCGTTGTTTGGGCTCAAGATTCCAATGAATGGCTGAAAATGGTGTCAAAGTATGCCTAACCGAAAATGACCAATTCCAGTCAACGATCGCTTCAGTTTGACCAGAGGATCTAGTCCGTTCCATGTACACACAATTAAACACCATTACGGAACCACCACCAGCTTGTCCAGTATCTTGTTTACAACTGGGGTCTATGGCTTCGTGAAGTCTGCTCCACACTCTAATTCGACTATCAGCTCTTATCAACTGAAATCAGGACTCATCTGACTACGCTACGGTTTTCCAGTCGTGTAGGGTCCAACCGATATGGTCACAACCCAGGACAAACGCTAAGTCGGCCGTCTGCTGCCATAGCGCATTAACCTACAAATCTCGCCGCATTGTCCTAAATGATACATTCTTCCTACGTCCCTCGTTGATTTAAACTGTTGTTTCACGCTGTGTGGCTTGTCTGTTATCACTGACAACTCTACAGAAACGTCACCGCTCCCGGTTAAGTGAGGCCTGTCGGCCACTGCGTTGTCTATGGTGAGAACTAATGCATGAAATTTGGTATTCTCGAAACATTCTTGACACTGTGAATCTCAGAGTACTGAATTCCCTAACTATTTCCGAAATGGAATTTCCTATACATCTAGCTCAAACTACCATTCCTCGTTGAAAGTCTGTTAATTTCTTTATTCAGGTCATAATCACGTCGGACACCTTTCACACGAATAATCAGAGTACAAATAACAGATCAGCCAGTGCTATGACCTTTTATACCTTCTGTGCACTTTACTACCGCCATCCGTTTATATACGTATCGTTATCCCATGACTCAGTGTATGGTTGTGGTGGGAATGGGAAGGGAGTGAAATGTAAAAATAAATGAAAATAATTATGTTAGAGCCATATGCGCTGTTTTAGTGTCCTTAGGATGATTAGAGACTCTACCAGTGACATGTCATTTCACGTTTAGTCGAAAAGGACTGGACTACGTATATCTTTATAGGTGGAGCCAGCATGTGAGAAATCTTTTTATCGTGCATTTACAGTCTGATGAATTGGAATAAATAAATAACTAGGCAGTATCGGGCCAAGTAATCAGCTAGTGCTCAATAAATAATATCAAAATGACCTTTTCGGGAAGTGTGATGATTTGCTAATGGGATGCCACTTATCAGTAGTGATAACGGCCACTAAATCTTGTTCTAAAACTGTTCGCAGAAGTTCTTGAGTCATGATGTCATGGGTAACGACTTCCTAATGACAGCTAAACATACGAGATATTATGGAGCAACAACAAAAATGAAAAAAAAGCTCCTTACCGTATTATCAGTTACTGTAAACTGCAATTTGCTTTCTTAACACCTTATGTGACTAACAATCAGTTGCGCACCTCTTATGCTCCTCTTACCTGACTACATACGACATATCACAGTTGAACTGTAGCACGAAATATCATTCAGCACTGACATCGTCACAGACTATTGGACTGTTTGGAAAACTGAAACTCACACGCACCACAGTCAGGAATTGCTCTTACAACGCGTGTTTGTTAATTCTACGTGTACCTTATCCTCACACACCTCTGTTTTCAGTTTTTACAGACCATTTATAATTTCAACCATCAGTCGAGTTCAGCCCCACATACGATAATTATCTTTTTCACTGTGTCGTTACTGCCACGCAGCGTACTTCATACCTTCACATTTTGACCCTTCGTATTTTGGCAGACGGTAACTGTATTTAGCTTGCACGCCAGTAACAGCTCGAGCGCTGTAAAATACTCTTTTCGAACGCGAAGCATGTAATGGAAACAGTAGCTGGGGGTTGTGGTCTCGTTGATTGTCTCTCAAGCAGTATATTTGCAGTGTTCACTCATTTTGTTTGTACGCCCAGCACAGGGTCTGATGCCGTAAAGACGGAGACCGCATTCCATTGAAGAGCCCTTTTCTGTCAAGGTAGAACGCTGGAGTAAGAGATTGCTGCAAGGTGGGGAATTCTGCTCCTTACGACGAAGAAATTTCAAAGGCATTCCAAGTTCCTGTGTTAAACACGAAACCTGTGGGCTCTTCTAGAAATTACCGGGAACGCTTACTCAGTTACTCGACGTACTGTGAAGATGAAAGGAGCAGAGAGATTGTGTTGTTGAGTGTAATTCAGTATGGTTCTGGACAATCACAATGGGTATACCTAATTCACTGATTAAAACAAAAACATTTAAACAAAACATCTGAGATTTTACTTTGTCAGGCAACTCGGCTAGAAGAAGTGTACGAACAACAGAGTGGCATACGATTGTCGGCACAAGACAGATAAATATTTACGGATAAAAAGAGCGGAACGTTTGGTGTAATGCAAACTGAGGCACAGTGTTTTCGATAGCAAAAAACCACGATTTCGTACAAATATTTATTTCTTTACTAGAAGAAGTAAGCTCTACAGTGCCTCCGAGGCTTAAGCTGATAAATTTAAGAGCTTTCATTTGTTTTGATTTTCGTAGACGAAGCATGCATTTCAGGCAGCCCTTGAAACCAATGAATCTCTGCCACCATATATAAAATATGAAATGTGAGCTCTTCTGCCACCACGGCAAATGGAATGGTTCAGCGTGACACGTGACAGGCGTGCTATGCCTTTACAGATCGTTGGAATGACTGCCGAGCGCGGGGTGGTCACGACACGTGTTGTCAGCACAATATGGTCGCGGTAAGTCTCTGCGTGCACTATGAGTGTAACACAGACCTATTTTAAGTTGTCTGTTAGATTTGAAAATTTCAACATTTAATTTGCCACTATTACAATTTAATTAATTTATATACTAGCTTCCCAGGCTTTCTGCAAACATGCACTTCTGTGCCGAATAACGATTTTGAACAAATTTGTTATCTTTGGATAAGTCTTTGAAGTACGAGGTGCATTCAAGTTCTAAGGCCTCCGATTTTTTTTCTAATTAACTACTCACCCGAAATCGATGAAACTGGCGTTACCTCTCGACGTAATCGCCCTGCAGACGTACACATTTTTCACAACGCTGACGCCATGATTCCATGGCAGCGGCGAAGGCTTCTTTAGGAGTCTGTTTTGACCACTGGAATATCGCTGAGGTAATAGCAGCACGGCTGGTGAATGTGCGGCCACGGAGAGTGTCTTTCATTGTTGGAAAAAGCCAAAAGTCACTACGAGCCAGATCAGGTGAGTAGGGAGCATGAGGAATCACTTCAAAGTTGTTATCACGAAGAAACTGTTGCGTAACGTTAGCTCGATGTGCGGGTGCGTTGTCTTGGTGAAACAGCACACGCGCAGCCCTTCCCGGACGTTTTTGTTGCAGTGCAGGAAGGAATTTGTTCTTCAAAACATTTTCGTCGGATGCACCTGTTACCGTAGTGCCCTCTGGAACGCAATGGGTAAGGATTACGCCCTCGCTGTCCCAGAACATGGACACCATCATTTTTTCAGTACTGGCGGTTACCCTAAATTTTTTGGTGGCGGTGAATCTGTGTGCTTCCATTGAGCTGACTGGCGCTTTCTATTCTGGATTGAAAAATGGCACCAACGTCTTATCCATGTCACAACCGGCGAAAAGAAAGTCCCATTCTTGCTGTCGTTGCGCGTCAACATTGCTTGGCAACATGCCACACGGGCAGCCATGCGGTCGTCCGTCAGCATTCATGGCACCCACCTGGATGACACTTTTCGCATTTTCAGGTCGTCATGCAGGATTGTGTGCACAGAACCCACAGAAATGCCGACTCTGGAGGCGATCTGTTCAACAGTCATTCGGCGATCCCCCAAAACAATTCTCTCCACTTTCTCGATCATGTCGTCAGACTGGCTTGTGCAAGCCTGAGGTTGTTTCAGTTTGTTGTCGCGCGATGTTCTGCCTTCATTAAACTGTCGCACCCATGAACGCACTTTCGACACATCCATAACTCCATCACCACATGTCTCCTTCAACTGTCGATGAATTTCAATTGGTTTCACACCACGCAAATTCAGAAAACGAATGATTGCACACTGTTCAAGTAAGGAAAACGTCGCCATTTTAAGTATTTAAAACAGTTCTCATTCTCGCTGCTGGCGGTAAAATTCCATCTGCCATACGGTGCTGCCATCTCTGAGACGTACTGACAATGAACGCGGCCTCCTTTTAAAACAATGCGCATGTTTCTGTCTCTTTCCAGTCTGGAGAAAAAGATCGGAGGCCTTAAAACGTGAATGTACCTCGTGTACAGGAATACAATCGAATCAGTGCCTTGTTCACTGAGAATGATGGAACATGTATCTGAAGAAGGCACTCTTGTGTTCTGCCTAGGTGGAGGTCGTCGAGTTTTGCTGTATAGTGAGTGGTGATACACAGCTAGGCAGTGTGCAAGCTGAGCACATTTGCAGTACTATTGAGCTAATCATTCACAGTGAATGTGTGCTTCATCGGAAACGATTTTATGATTCGCATCGCGAAGATGTAACTAACATGAGTTGAAAACGTGCCTCACGTTTGGGGATTTGGTCATTGCATCGTTGTGAGGAGAGTGTGTTTCGAGGCACGGTACAGAGTCTGTTTGCTGTTAATTCATCCAAATGGTTGTACAGTCAGTTTTGTCACTCTCCCCATCTGTCAATGGTTTGCGATTTCTAAGGATTTACTTTGGTTTTCATACATCTTGGAACTCCATGTGCACCGTGTTTTTTGAGCAGTTATATAACACGTGCTAATGGACTGACTTATTTTCTGGCAGCCAGTCAAATGGATTTACACTCAAATATTTTTTCAAATCAATTTTCCTTTCCATTAATTTATCTATTTTGATGAATTAAGGCAAACTGCACTCAATAGCTGGAATTTGATGGCTTTATGTGGAACATAATATTTGCTTCAACAGTTAGTAGAAGCTTCAGAGCTTTCTTGCTACAATTAATATCAACAAGAGTGATAATCACTATAAATATTATATTTACCATTTGTTTGAACGCTTTTCAGCAGAAAAGGCTGTTAGGTGGTGATGTTGACGCAGCTGGCGGAGATCATCCTTTATGCTATGGTCAACAGAAAATGTGCGTATTCGGTGGCTTGTATCCGTGAGCTATTATAACAGAGTGGGTCCACATGGCTACTGCACTTTTTAGGGCTATAATCCACGTTGATTTACACACCTTTACTCTTGTTGTAATGTATGGTGCGATCGCTCATGCTCATTACATTCAATTTTCTTTTGCTGCGCTCAGTGTAAATCGTTGCGCAAAGAAAGTGCCTACTGGTAGGTAATATCCTACAAACCTTTTGCAGTCAGATCGCCTTTGTAACATGATCCATAGGTCTAGACATTAATACCAGGCATATCCGGATACACTTTCACACGCAATCCGTATTCAAAACCATCAAGAACCTTACAAGCTCACACTGCTACGGACATGTTGCCTATACAGTGCATCCAACAGTCGTGGATTGCAACAGCAGATGGATAGGCCAAAATGCAGGAATTCACTGACAGATTCAGTGCTGGATGACAACAGCCACTACCAAGAAAGCACTTTATCCACAACGTCCTCATTGCCGCTCGGGACAGGAAACACCGCCCCAATAAACTTGGTGGCAGTATACGAGTACCTCAACCCTTATGAAAAAAATGTTCAAATGTGTGTGAAATCTTATGGGACTTGTAAGAGGTATGCGTTGCCGGCGATGGGCGAGGCATGGCAGAATCTCTGACCAGAGAGTAGTATGTAGTTAGTTGTTGCTTGTCGCGAGTCGGCGTCAGTCGGCAATAGTAGTCAGTCGGCAGTAGTCCGTGCTAGTCTGCGTTAGTCTTCAGTAGTATGCAGTAGTCTTGAGTAGTCTGCGTGAGTCGGCGCGTGCCTGCGCGTGTCGGCAGTCTGCTCTGGTCGGGACTCTGGAGGATGAGTATTATTGTAGAAGGTAAAGAAGCAGCCTTGCGCATATCTAATAATGTATATTGACTGTCAGTAACTTCTTTTGAAAGAAAAATGCCCCCAATAATAATTTTTATAACATAAAGTAATTTTTGTGAAGGAAAGGATTCATTTCAATTTAAAGAATATTTCCAACGCATGATCATTCCTTCCAAGAATCAAAAAAAATATACGCCAGCATTGCACGAAGCTGTGCCAAAATTTCTACATAAGAGCAGATATATATTCGCAGTTTTTATTGAGGTAAGAATTTTCCTTTTTTTTTATTCAGAATACAGGGCCGCGGCGCAGCGCTGCTGTCGTCATAAAATTTACCAGGATTTAGGTAAAGAATTTTGTGGGTACATTAAATGTGAATGCATTTCTGCACGGACACTATAAATGGAAACTAATTTTGTTCCAAGCTTACAATATTTAAAAAAATCATTTAATTAATATTTTTGTGGGAGGTTACACTTGGCTCATGGTTTCTTATTTATTTAAATATTTTTAGTGGGGAGGTTACAGACTTAACTGCAAAGGTCACCAGTCCGCAAGCGTACACACTACTTAACCTAAATTATCCTCAGGACAAACACGCACACGCACACACACACCCATGCCCGAGGGAGGATTCGAAACTCCTCCGGGACCAGCCGCACAGTCCGTGACTGCAGCGCCTTAGACCGCTCGGCTAATCGCTCGCGGCAAACCTTGTGAGACAAAACATCCTGCTGTCCCATTGAGCTCCACTCTACGGAGTGGTGATGGTTGTGGTAGTAGTATTCCCGTGTTTTGGTGTTTACGTGAGATGAAGTGGGGGCGCTGATATACCTGACACTGCGTCTCAGCGACCATTGACTCAGGACTCTAGTATCCGTTCCGTGTATACAAAAGCCTAGTGTTTCCCATATTGTCACACAATGGCTTGAGTCACACTACAGAAGTGTGAGCTTACCCGTGGGTCTCTCTCATGTTGCCTGTCCATATCAAGTGAGATATGTATGGCCGACACCCAGGTCTGAAAAACGTCCATAAGATGTTGATGGCGGTGTTTCGTGCAGTAAGCATAAAAGTGGAACGATTTTATACATCTACATCAACATACATACTCCGCAATCCACCACCCTCGAGCAGTACTCAAGAATAGGTCGTATTAGTGATTTATAAGCGGTCTCCTTTACAGATGAACTACATCTTCCCAAAATTCTACCAATGAACCGAAGACAACTATTCCGTGATGACTGGGTGTTGTGTGCTGTCCTTAGGTTAGTTAGGTTTAAGTAGTTTTAAGTTCTAGGGGACTGATGACCATAGATATTAAGTCCCATAGTGCTCAGAGCCATCTGAACCATTTGAAGACGACTATCCGCCTTCCCCACAACTGCCATTACATGCTTGTCCCACTTCATATCGCTCTGCAATGTTACGCCAAAATATTTAATCGACGTGACTGTGTCAAGTGCTACACTACTAATGTAGTATTCAAACATTACAGAATTCTTTTTCCTATTCATTTACATTAATTTACATTTATCTATATTTAGAGTTAGCTGTCATTCATAACACCAATCACAAATCCTGTCCAAGCCATCTTGTATCCTCCTATATTCACTCAACGACGACACCTTTCCGTACACCACAGCATCATCAGCAAGCAGCCGCACATTCCTATCCACCCTATACTAAAGATCATTTATGCAGATAGAAAACAACAGCGGACCTACCATACTTCCCTGGGGCACTCCAGAAGATACCCTCACCTTCGATGAACACTCACCATCGAGAACAACGTACTGGGTTCTATTACTTAAGAAGTCTTCGAGCCACTCACATACTTGGGAACCAATCCCATATGCTCGTACCTTAGTTAGGAGTCTGCAGTGGGGCACCGAGTCAAACGCTTTCCGGAAGTCAAGGAATATGGCATCCGTCTTATACCCTACACCCATGGTTCGCAAGATATCACGTGAAAAAAGGGTGAGTTGCGTTTCGCAGGAACGATGCTTTCTAAAGCCGTGCTGATGCATGGACAGCAACTTCTCTGTCTCAAGGAAACTCATTATATTCGAACTGAGAATATGTTCGAGAATGCTGCAACAAACCAATGTTTAGGATATTGGTCTGTAATTTTGAGGTTTCGTCCTTCTACCCTTTTTATATACAGGCGTCAGCTGCGCTTTTTTCCAGTCGCTCGGGACTTTACGTTGGGCAAGAGATTCGCGATAAATGCAAGCTAAGTAAGGAGCCAGTGCAGTAGAGTACTCTCTGTAAAACCGAATTGGAATCCCATCAGGACCTGGCGAGTTATTTATTTTCAACCAATTCAGCTGCTTCACAACCCCAGGGATGTCTATCACTGTGTCCTCCATACGGGAATCTGTACGAGACTCAAACGGCGGTATGTTTGTACGATCCTCCTGCGTGAAAGATTTCTCAAATGCTAAATTTAAAATTTCAGCTTTCGTTTTGCGGTCTTCCGTTGCCAGACCAGACTGATCAGTGAGTGACTGGATGGAAGCCTACGACCGGCTTACCGATTTTATGTAAGATCAGAATTTCTTTGGGTTTTCAGCAAGATCTTTTGCTAAGGTATGACGGTGGTAGTGGTTGAATGCTTCGCGCATCGCTCTTTTTACAGCAGCACGAATCTCTACTAACTTTTGCCTGTCCTCATTTTCTCGATCTTTCTTGTACCTCGAGTGCAACTGTCTTTGCTTCCTGAGCATTCTCCGAATTGCGCTGTTAAACCACAGTGGGTCTTTTCCGTCCGTAACCCACTTTATCGGCAGATACTTGCCCAATGTGTGATTTACAATGTTTATAAAATTTGCCCATAATTCTTCCACGACCATCGTACCAGAAGTAAATGAAGTCGATTCATTTACTACGTGGGATGCACTTTGCTTGGTTGGCGTCTAATTCAGTTGCTTAAAACTGTAATGCTGAATTAAATAATTCCTTCTTCTTCTTCTTCTTCTTCTTCTTCTTCTTCTTCTTCTTCCATTTTCTGACAAATTTCTTCTCTGCGGTGTGTAATGCATTGCGCAAAATGTATAAAATTCGTGCATTACTTTCTTTACTGACTCCGTCACTACCCATGCATTACGAAAATAACGCGATTCTCTCTCGTATTTGATAATCCGCGTCTCAGTTAAAAATCGTTGCTGGGTCGAGTACTACAGCATAACAGTATGATAAATAGTAAGAACAGAATGTGCGACACAAGTGGTTAAATTTATTGCTGCCATGTCTGCCATATTTAGCAAATTAAATAGATTGATTTAATCTTCTTACGGTAAGCATTGTATATTTGCAGAGCTGTTGACATGAAAAATGCGCTGTCATAAACTGATGAACGTGTAGGGGCTTTCATTTGAAATTTAATGCGGTGAAAGCTCCCTGTTTTGTTATATGCAGAGAAACACCCGTTTTCGTTTTTCTATGGGTTTGATTTATCACACTATTTCGTTGTGCTGCTGTCACTTCATCATACCCTCCATGAGATGCGTTTTATAACAAAATTTTACATTTTACTAAATAAGACGTAATTTCATAAGTTTTTTTATGTTCCATGTTTTATTTTAAACAATTCGTATTATTTTATTCCCTTGAAAGTCTCTCGGTCACTGTATGTATAAGGTGTCAGGGAATATAGTAGACTTTCGCGGGGGTCTGTGTAGAGGAACTGAGATTTCAGAAAACAAACTGCTCAAAACATGTTTTGCTCCACCTGCCCACGTGTTAACATGAGTGACCGTAGAGTAATGGGAAGTAAGCAAAGGAAGAATAAGTCTGATGAATTCTATTTGAATGTACACGTCTGTGAAATCAAAATCCACTTCCCGACAACATTCAGTGCTCATTGAATGAGCTCAAAAATATAATATGAGTCATTTTAAGTACACGTCACATCAGTATCAACTATTTGAGTGGTATATGATGTCATATAGAATAAAGCACCGAAACTAAGAAACTGACTCGATAACAAAGACTGGTAAGAATAATGGAATACAGTTCTTATCTTTATGATGTCTGACACTTCAACCTTACGTTTCTGATCGCATTGAGGGATGTATGACTGGAGTAAACTGCACAGTATTGCAAGTATTTTGCCGAGTATTAGTTCATCAGGAAGAGAAGTAAAAAAGAGGAGAAATCACTGACTTTAGAAGAACGCAAGTTATTGGAAAGCGAAGTTTCAAGAAGAGGCGAAGAGGCCTTGTGCTCCATTTGACGAAGCACTCATTCAGTATCTGCTGCTTTAATTTTCTCCGAACTGATTTGCCATTAACTCGACGTCATCTTTCTCAAGTTATTCTCGACACCCCTATTCGATATTGGGAACACTTAACCGTACGCGAATTGTGAATGGTCAAAATTAAATATAGCAACGGTATCTCGAATGGAATGGTATTGTACTGTCAGACGCTCTTACACTCGTGAGATGAAAACGTCAGGTTTAAATATGGTTGACGTCCAGAAAAGGCCAGACGTCCGCCTACCCACATTCAACCATTCTTTGTTTAGAAGCATCTGTCGACGTGTACGTCACAGCTGTATAGTTGTACCTTAACAGTGTACTTACTACAGGCGCGATAGCTTTCCAAAGAGTAATTACTCTTGAAATTCATCTTAACTGTAATATGTATAGATGTACTACCTAAAGTGACATATGAAAAATACTAAAAATCCGTATTCGAGTACCGGTACAACATACATTTTCATATGCCACCTTAGGTATGTACTACATCTATTACAGTTAAGTTAAATTTCAAGGATAAGTTTCAATAATTTAAACTGCAGTTCGTCACCAAATATAAAAATTCCGTAGAGCAGTTTTCGTATATCCGCACGTCACTCCAGGCAAATCCGGGATGGTTGCTTTGAAAAGAGCACAGTCGACTTCCTTCCCCAGCCTTTCAACTTGTGCTCCACCTCTGTGGTACGCACTTTCGACGGAACGTGAAACTCATCTTACTTTATTTCTTCCATGGAGCAGGAATATCTATGAATTGAGCATTCAGATTGGCAGAATATATTTTTGCCTCCAACGTACATTGCCTCAAGTCAGATGACAACGATAGAGCTTAAGGTTTTCCCAAAGCGCGGAGTTTGAATGTCACTACGTCTCTAGTTCAGGCTGATAGCGTTCAAAAATACTGTCGTAGTTGCACACGCGTTTCATACGAATTTTAATAGTTTTCATTTCATATTTAGAATGAACTTGGATTACGGTCTTGAAGAGGTAAATACAACGACTTTTTCCTTGTTTGTCGCAAATGTCATAGCACAGACGTCAATAATTCTGTTTTTATTGTATGGAGCTACGAAAAACAGCAAATTAGCCATTTAACGCACTTGTAAATACTTTAAAGGTGTGACTCTTTTTTTTTTACTTTCTTTCTGGTACCATATGTTCACTCATACTTGGAGGAACTAAAATATTCTCCACTATGATACAACAGTTTTCTATTTTGATTACATTCAACTAATCATAATTGTTTGTATATCTTCATGATGTGGAGGTTCTGACTTACTGTCGCATAAAAATCAGTCCTGCAGGTGAAAATTACTGTAAATGTACATACCTTCAAGGGACTGACTTACAGCACACTCCCACATTAGCGATCTTATCTAGCATATGTAAATATGTGGCCGTACACTCAAATTTAACTCTATAATATTTGCTTTGCGTTTTATTTCGATAGTTTTCAACACGTAAAGCACCTTTCGCTAGTATAATACTAATTAGATGTTTATTATTCTTAACTATAAAAAGTAAAGTGCTCTCCTTTGATTCTTTCAATCCGAATCCGTAGCAGCAACGATTTTTCACCATTGCTGCTATTAATAAATACATGTGTAGAAACAAGGCAAATATGTGTCATATTAAAGTTTCGTTCTTAGCATGAAACATAAATAGCGTTCTACTGAAGTGAAGTGAGAATTGAGTTTTATGTTTGCAACATGCACAGTACGCTATGCTGATTCTGCAATTTGTACTTTATGTAGCCTACTATCGTATATGCCTGCTGTTTTCAAGTATGATTTACGGCTCTGTTGCGTGGTTAGGCGCCCGAACACTATAAATTGCACAGATAATGTACCCGGATAAGAATACCGTCCTTCGAATGGCAACGGACCTCTTTCGCATTGCTATTTCAGTTTACTTATGGTTTGATGAACACAAGTATGACATTCATACCACCAGTAAGCAGAAACTACTGTGGGAACTAGGGAGGAGATGGCCTACAGAATCAATCGGCAACCACAAGCAGGTGGAAAATAAACGCTGACAACAACAGCTTACACAAAATTTGATGGTCCATTATGTCATCCGGCTTCTAGGTTTCGACTTAGAGAAACAGAAACAGATCTCATACACCCATAGTTTCGGACACTGGGAAAAAATTCTTCGAAATGCACTCTTGAATTATTTTCATTCTTTCAGCGTCCGACCACACCTCGTAACGTTTCTGGTGATACTGCACACCCATTTATTTTACGTGTATGAAGAACAACGTTTAATTATGATCAATCCCACGGAGTGGAAATTTCTTGACATCAAATTATATTTCGGCATTAGGAAATATTTCCTGGAGGTATTCTACTAGTGTTCAGAATTGTGCCGAAGTGACACGTGGTGAAATGTGAAGAATGTTAACACTGATTCGAATAGGAGATAAAGGAAATTTAGGGAATAATTTGATTTACAGAAGGGAATGGTTGATAGGACACATCCTGAGACATCAGTGAATAGTCAAAATTATTCGATATAGGTTCCACCTTTTATTCAAAACACTGTTTTTTCTGTTACTCAAATATGTTTCGGCGCCTCTCTGCCATCATCACTGGGTTTTCTTTATTGAATAACTGTAAAAAGTGAACATACTTTAGGTGGTAACTGATCTACCAAAACGATGCAAAAAAACGATTTTTGTTCGTTCGTGTTCTTGCCTTGATTTTAAATTAAATGTTTTTGCAGGACCATCTGTATGGTGTTCTGTACTGGTAGCTTGTCATCTGCAAGCCAAAATGATGTAAATATGAATTTTATCAATGAGTTAACCCATCGCTAGATTTTTAAAAACGAGGTTTTGATGTTGTAAAATGTTTTGTGTGTATATTTTGTTAATACTCACGTTTTGTTGTGACTGATCCTTCTTCTTTCGCCTTCTGAGAACACTGCACACACATATTGAAGGTATTTTGCGTATTATCTGGTTTTGAGACTCCTTTGCATTTCACAAAATCTTAGTGCACGCCATGTTGTGCGTCCTGACCCTGTCAGCGTTCATTTGTTCCCGAGACAGTCTGACGTGGGATTTGTATTTTGTTTACTTTTAAATTTCTTTTTCTGTGTACGTGTGTGTGTGTGTGTGTGTGTGTGTGTGTGTGTGTGTGTCTGTGTGTGTGTGTGTGTAAGCTCATTTAGCTGCTTGTGTTGCCTTATCTGTAAAGTTCCTTTTATGTGAAATAATGTGCCTTTACAGAGTGTAGTGCTTTCATTTATAACTTGTTTGCCTTATGCATTTGTATGTGGAAGTTCTCTTCTACGTTAGTTTGTGGATTTCAGTATTTTTAAATGTGTTGCTACTGTAGTTGGATGGCGGTTATGGGCTATTAGGCGGTCAGCAAAAGTGTTTTGAGTGTTGTTACTCTGTAGGGTTCTGAGATGTTCTGATGGTTCAAATGGCTCTGAGCACTATGGGACTTAACTTCTGAGGTCATCAGTCCCCTAGAACTTAGAACTACCTAAACCTAACTAACCTAAGGACATCACACACACCCATGCCCGAGGCAGGATTCGAACCTGCGACCGTAGCGGCCACGCGGTTCCAGACTGTAGCGCCTAGAACCGCTCGACCACCCCGGCCGGCAGATGTTCTGAGTCCCTTGTTTTAAATTCTCTGTTTGTTTCTCATATGTATACTGATGGCATGTGAGTTCATATATTCGTGATCCATTGAATTTATATGCGAGAGTCTCCAATGTTCTGAGTTTTTTATGTGTTGTCCTGCATCCGGTTAGAATTCCGTTTCCTCAATATGTTTTGTATAAAAGGCAGAACCTACATCCAATAATTTTAACTGCAACCACGATAAAATACAAGAGGTGCAAATCCGAAAGATGAATGAATCGTCAGTTTCGTAATGAAAAGAACGGAGGGGGGGGGGGGGGGGGAGAATTTAACATGGAAGCTGATAACAGCAAGCAGCTACGAATGGATGTACGTTGTAGTAGTTATCAGAGGAAAGGGGCTTGACGGAACAAATTAGTTTTATGCAGCATTCCACGCTAATCTTCTAATTGAAGACCTTGCAACAACAAGCTCTACTGTGAGTTGGGAGGCGGAGCTTCTTTAGCAGATATCAGCACATACTCTCACAATGGTAGTCTCTATAGGACAGACAGTACCACCTGCTGCTGCACGAGGGATGTGTGACTCCAGAGTGTGAGAAGAGGGTAAGACACCCGAGGTATTAGGACGGGAATAGCCCGAAATTAAGCCAACAAACTAGTCAAGTATTTTAGTAGGAATGTATAGAAAAACAATGACAATATATTATGAAGATGGAGGGAGATGTAGCTCGAGACTGCTGCTGTTGGATCAAATTCAAGTTGCAATGTACTTCTTCAAATGGTTCAAATGGCTTTGAGCACTGTGTGACTTAACGTCTGGGATCATCAGTCCCCTATAACGTAGAACTACTTAAACTTAACTAACCTAAGGACATCACACACATCCATGCCCATGGCAGGATTCAAACCTGCGACCGTAGCAGTCGCGCGGTTCCCGACTGAAGTGCTTAGAACCACTCGGCCACCGCGGCTGGCCAATATACTTGTTAATTTATAAAATAAATTCAGATTGTATTATGGTTATGCGTCAGCCGAAGATTTCCGAAAGTTCTGCCTTACTATAGGTCGACGAAATTGGATTTCGGTTGAGTCGCCACTAAGATTGTTTCTGTTTGTATGCCTGCCCTGTGCGCTGCAAATATTTTACAAACTTTATTTATCGAAAATATACTTAGGCTGCGGAAACTGTTCTTTTCTGTAATTTCAAAGAATTGTTGAATTTAGTAAGACTGAAACTCTGAATAAACTTTTCGCTAGTATCGTTAACTGATGAGATCGGGTGAACAACGACGTGCTGACTAATCCCATTATGATTTCCTATTGTGCATCCATTGCAGAGACGAAGATGACAGGAAACTGTCCAGGTTAAGATCATAGGTAACGTACGCAAATGTGCGATATCTGATCAGAAGTATGCAGATCCCTTATCGACTACGGAAGTGAATAGCAGATCTCACAAGAAGCGGACCCACAGGTCGCTCTCGGGGAGACGCTGACGAGTGAGGACTGCTGCAGCCGTTGCTTGTCGCTTCTTCTTATGCATTTTTTAGTTCCTTTGATAGGTTCGCCTCGATCGACGCCTGCTAAGCGGGCTCATTTATGCTCGCCGATGCTGCATCCAAACTTCAGGCTCTTCATGTTGACGAAGCGAGGCGGTGAATCTCTCAACCCAACCGCCCCCCCCCCCCCCCCGGCCATCTCTCCTCACATACACCCGACGATGGAGGAGACCTGGAGGAACGCTACGGGGCCACGATGCCGACCCATAACAGGTTAGCCGGCCTCCATTGGACTTTTCCCAACCATACCACTGTCAAGGCAGCATCACACACACCCAAACCGGTTAAGGGGCCTCGTATGCTCCCAATTATGATTCTACTAACTCTCTCCAAACACTCAACCAATTCAAGATCTTCTTAGTTTTAGCAGTTCTACACGAAAATACAGGAAAAGAAGTATCAAGTATGAATTTGAGAACCCCGACAACTCACAATGTATGCTTGGAGATCAACAGACGAGGAACGTTCACTATCATTGTTATGTTATGACCGTATGCTATTTACCATCTATCACGAAGACTTCTGAGGTGAAGATGGCGCTTCACGATAAGGATTGTATGCCACAATCCGTAACAGACGTGCAGAAAAATGTAGACGACGATGAGGGAAACCTTACTCATGTCAAGGTGCCACTATTTGTCACGGCCCTGGTCAGCACTTCAACCATCAATGAGGTCTACGATTCTCTGCATGTGAAAGCTGCTGTGGAATCCTAGCACTGGACTACTGGCATCACTCATTGTTTTAACTATCAGTTTTTTGGGTATGAATGACAGAACAGCTGCCGTACGCCGAATTGAGTCGAACGCGCTGGCGAATATCTCAAGCGATAAAGGGGCCACATCAAGCACCAAAATGTAGGCACTGCAACAAGGCAAATACGGCTAACTACGGAAACTGTGAGATGTACCAAAAGCTTCAGGCAGCTCTGAAACCCAAGTCTAAAATGGGTGCTGCCGTCTCATCACGACCAACTGCGCCGATTCCCGCACTGTCAAATTTCCCGACGCAGGAAAACACTGGTCCTCGGCCACAGGTTCTTTCAGACGAGCAGCCGCCCCCTGCGTTTCAACAGGGCTCCACTCCACTCCACTCCATCTCAAGGTCATTGTGTGGCTGGTGACTAATCTTACGCCTGAAGTTACTCCCGCATCTCCCCTTCTCCACATCTCACACATATCACAGACCAAGTAGCGCTATTAAAATAACTCAACCTTGTCAAATTATACAACCCGTTGAACAAACAACCAGGCAAACGGATGCAGTGCCAGTTGCTCTGAACAAATTCACGATCCTTTTGTCAGCCTGTAATAATTTCGCGCCCTTCTATAACTATATTAAATGCATCGACATTGCCCTCGTTACAGAAACTCACCCTATACCGCACCACGCCTTCATTTTCCATATTTATCACGTACTTCTTCTGGATGGAGCAAATCGGTCACAAGATGGAATCCTCATTTGATGAAGCCGGACGTTCCACACACAGTGTACCTTCGCTTGAACGTTGTAACCTCCCCACAAAAAATTTATAATTGACAATATTTAATAGAAATGGGAGCCAAACGTAACCTCCCTGCAATGAAATGTACTGACAAAGGCAATAAAAATGTGAAATTCGCAATCTGACTCTGGTGTAAGCTCCCACAAAAAAAATATAATGCAAGATAATTCAGTGCTAATGAAACTTCAGTGACAATGAAAATTCAATTAAACCGAAATATCGGTCTTTGGCCCTGTGCAAAAAAAATCAGAATTAATTTCTTACCTCATTGAAACTGCTTGTCAAATTTCTGCTCTTATTGTTGGCCACGGCTTGGAGGAACTGCATTGCAAATAATATTTTATATATATTTTTTTTAAATTTAACTGAAACTTTTCTTTAAGGGAAATGGAAGGAAATCGTTGGTTCAATTAAATGCTTCTTTTGTTAAAAATATTGCTTTGAAATGAAAATTATTATTGGGGCACTTGTTGAAAATTAATTACAATAAATAAACTTTACATTATCTGATGATTACCTTAATTAACAATATACCTCATTCAGCATCTTGACCAGAATGCCATGTGGATGCTCGCCGACTCCTCACACACACAACTGCGCTCGACTGCTACTACCGACATACTGCACTGCTCACAGACTGCCCACTGACGGACTGCTCGCAACTGTACTACACGACTACTAACGTACTGTCCTGCACGACGACTACAGACAGAGTGCACTGCGCGACTACTATTGACCGACTACTGCTCGCAACACTCGCGCGGTCAAGCGCAGACTAACCACGATAAATGGCTCTCTGGTCAAAGATTTTATCATGCCTCACCATCGCTGCTACTTTACATACGTGTTTCATAACCCTCCACTGGGGGGGCAAAAATTTGGCAGCGATGGTGAGTCATTTGGACTTGCCATTGCAAGAAATTTTTACAATTTACAGAATATTCAAATGTAGTACATCAATTAAATGTGGTGCACACGCACCGAGTACAAAATATATCAGACAAAGACAAAATGTGAGTACAAAACATAGTAGCAAATCAGAAAACTGTATATACAAATTATTTGACAGATAACAGAGTGCACACGCACTGAAAAAATTCTTTAGCATTTTCAGAACAAATAAACAGAATGGCAGAAAATCATGTTGATAAGTGACATGAGTGTACTCGCACTGGAGTTGAGAACATATTAGCAAATGACGAAATGTATATACAATGAGTAACAAATGACATAAGTGCATACGCACTGAAGTATTGAACATACAGAATGAGTACAAATTATATTGAAAAATGAGAAAAGTGCACAGGCACTGAAGTTCAGTAGAAAACATATTAACACCTAACATAAGTGCACATGCACTGTAGTTCAGAACATATCATTAAAATAAAAATGTATATACAATATAAAAGACAAGAGTGCACATATACTGTACTTCAGAACAAATCGAAAAAATGACTTTAGCATTTTCGCAATAAATAAACATAATGGCAAAAAAATCATGTCGACAAGTGCCATAAGTGTACTCGCACTGGAGTTCAGCGAATCGAAAAAAATGTATAACCCATGAACATAAATGATGTTAGCAAAAAATGATTTTCATTATTAGGATAGGAAAGGGAAAGATTGCATCATGGTTGTAGCACTTTAGATTGCACACAGCTGTTCTGAAAGTCCATGTCTTTCCACAGAAGTACAACACCAAGTGACACAATTTGAAGTTCTTTTCCCATCAGAATTTATCAGTGTAGCCAAGACACTGAACTGTCGTAGTAATGTTCCATGTTCTCATTTTGGCAGTACACTTGGTACACCAAACAGTGGGACCATAATAACGCCTTCATCGCTCACGGTGGTGGACAGCATGTCGTGTCGACACCACACTCTTACAAGGCACACCAACGTAGAATTAGTGCAAAAACCAAATATAGTGCTCCATGATCATGAGGATGGACAGGACAAATCGACATTGCTGTAATTCAGGGTAGTTAGCTCATAAGGTGAAGGACATTAAGTCACATAATATTGACAATTACAGTAGAAGTTTGCGGCATTCATAGCCTTGTTATTGAACATTTCTGTACCATGTAGATAGTATTACAGAAAATGTTCATTAATTGTTTTACATAGAATCAGTAGCCTTCTTTTCCTAGTTACAAAGCATTATTAAATAATCGCATTCTTTTCCAGTTACAAAGTATAGCATAGTTAATTAATCATTTGTCATTCCAATATAGTATTAATCATTAGCCTTCTCCTAATTACAAAGCATTATTAAACAATCACATTCCTTTCCAGTTACAAAGTATCAACATTGAAAACAAGAGCTAATTAATGGCATAATTAATAACATAATTCATTGAGTGACATTAATTATTGGCACTCAGTGGCCAGCAAGTATTGAATAGAATAAAACATTGTTCATCATTCAGTATTATTCAGATCATTAAGAAGTCATTATTAAAAATCAGTTAATTACAGTCATAGCATTAATAATCATGGGCATTATAAGTAGTCTCATTACAATAAAACATTGCTCCTCATTCAGTATTATTCAGATCATTAAGAAGTCATTATTAAAAATCAGCTAATTACAATCATAGCATTAATAATCACGGGCATTATAAGTAGTCTCATTACAATAAACAGTGGCAGTTATCAGCCAGTTACAAAGCATTATTTTATATATTATTATTTTTTTTGTATCATTAAGAAGTCATTACTGAAGTGACATACTATTCAGGGCTAATCAGTATTATTCAGAATTATCATAAACTAGTGACATTATGTGGGACTGGTAATACATTTTTTTGTTAGCAATGCATTGCGTTGGGATCGATAATTAATTGCTGAGGCATAACACTATTTGCTTTTGACCTATTGCTGCAAATGAGGATAGGTAACGTCATTCGTCATGAGTCAGCTGTAGCAAGGTTATGTAACAAGGCAGTATACGTGATCACATTTATAAATGATAAACACAAATGGGTAAAAAAAAAAATGCAAGTACTAGAACAGGTATAATAAGTAACAGGTTTAGTAAGTATCATGAAAAGCTTCTCCTGAAAAAAATACAAAATGGATTATTGACCTGAAAGAAGAAACGCACACTATTCTGAAAAGTAGTGAACTTCGAATTAACAGGCAGTGAAACGTGTATAAAAATGTGTTCCATAGCTGTCCCTTCCAAAACTTTCCGTCATCCTACTATGCAATATAACACCTGCTGTCAAAACAAACTGCAACAAATACTTAAATAACTACATAGCATAAATACATAACTTCAACATTATCCTCATCTGTAAAGAAAAAACGTCATTATCAATCACTTCATTATCCATATTATCATAACTTCATTATTATCAACACCTATAAAGAAAAACTTCATTATTCATAACAGCATATCCTTCATCATTATTCATTAGCATTCATTATCATCTGCAAAAAAAAATCACTTCATTACTCATTACACAACTATTCCTTATCTCTAGCATATTTCATCACTAAAACTAAGATGTGTAGTTCTGTCTGACAGCGTGCATCAATCACCTTGTATTCTGAAAGAAAAAATTAGTTAAGACTGCTATTCTACGATGAGCATAGTATATTCTTGTTAATGCTTGTTAATCCTGATCCATTTACTCTTCCTCATAAAGTTATTGCATCTTCTTTCGTTTATTCCGTAGTTGAAATTCCCATTTCTGTTGAATTTATTTCTTACACGCATCATTTCTTTCTGAAATTGATGAACAAAGATTAATGTCTTGCATTTAAATCATATACCCACTAAATAATGACTGGTTTATGGTGACATAATTAACCATACAGCATAACATGACAGAAAACATAATATGTCAAAGACATTGACAGTGTTCAGAGGCAAAAATGTACAGAGAATATCACAATGCAGCAGCAAAAAGAAAAATGTAAAACAGTCACGATGTTGAGATATCATAGGGCAACAAAAATGTCAAAGTCAACTGGTGTGTGTTATATCTTAACTATTTCAAAGTGCATACAAACAAAACTTGAATACAATCATATATACAAAAAAAAATGGAAAATGTGCTCGGTCTCATGTGTAACGACAAGAAAAACGACCTGCTAACCTTACCTTGCCGGGCACTTGCCAAGAAAAAATACGATAATCATCAGTAATTAGTCAGGTGAATATAATTGCATTAGTAAATGGCATCATAGTGTGTTGAATCATAAAGTGTCTTCATTCAATAAGGGGTTTAATATTTGACCAATGGTGGTTGCCTTTCGATTTTCTGGTTCTCAAAGTTTCGACGTGTACCACATTGAGATGAGGAATGCTGCGAATCCGATATGGACCTGCGTATAGAAGTTCAAATTTACTGCACTTACCTTTTAATTTACTGGATAAATAGTGTGTACGTACTAATATTTTCTGTCCAACGTGAAAGTCGCGGCGTGTACAAACCTGTTTTTGCTGTCTTCTCCGGCGCTCTGCGGCACGTTTGATGTTGTTCAGCGCAATGTCAATTATTTCGTGATGTCTTAGTCGACGACATTTAGGGAAGTTTACTAATTCTTTAATTTTGTTTGGTGGTTCAACGTTTCTCAATATAACAGACGGAGATAGCATAGTGGATTCATTTGGAATGGAATTAATTACATCTTGGAATGAGAGTATGTGTGTATCCCAATCAATATGTCTTTTGTGGCAGTATATTCGGCACAGCTTACCAATTTCTTTCATTAACCTTTCACAGGGGTTCGAAGAAGCATGGTACTTGGATATATAGATCGAAGAAATGTTTCTAGCTCGTAACATACGTGTCCATATGCTAGAACGAAATTGAGATCCATTGTCAGATATTACTCTCATCACATGCCCTACATGAAATAGAAAATGTTTTACAAATGCTTTCGAAACAGTTTTAGCAGTAGCTTTGCGTAATGGAGTGAAAGTAACAAATTTTGAAGTGAGCTCAACAGCGACAAAGATGTAGCAAAAACCTCTGTTAGTTCTCGGAATTGGACCAAAAATGTCTACTGCGGCCATATGTCGTAATTTAACAGGTATAATGGGATATAATGGAGGAATATGTGAAGTGGTGTCTGATTTAGCTTTCTGGCAAATTTTACAAGACGCTAAAACTCGTCGTATACGTTTCTCCATGTTGGTAAAATAACAGTTCTGTCTCAGTATAAGAAAACATTTTCTTGCACCGTAATGTGCGTAACTTAAATGAGTGTACCAGATTAATTTGTTAACCAGTTCGTCAGGAATGCATAATAACCAATTGTTGCTGTCAGGATGAGAGCGGCGAAACAGAATGTCATTGCGTACAGTGTAATGGTGTCTAATCGTAACATTATTCCTATCTCGCCAAAGGTGTTTAATTTCTTTCCACACGTTGTCTTTATTTTGCTCTTGTGCTATGTCCTGTAATGACGATGAAATAAAGTTTTCAAATGCAACTTGCTGAATGTACATGACACTGAAATTTGCTTTGCAGAAGTTGGTTGCTACGTCTTGCTGATTGTTGCTCAGAGAACGCGATAGTGCGTCTGCTATAACATTTTGTGTGCCGGGAATGTGAACTATTGTAAAATTAAATTCTTGTAAATAAAGTTTCCATCTGCTTAACCTGTCGTGCGTAAATTTAGCTGAAAGTAAGAATTGTATCGCCCTGTGGTCTGTGTAAACGGTTGTGTGTCTTCCATAAAGAAAGTGCCGAAATCTCGTAAAAGCCCATACAGCACATAATGTTTCAAGTTCTGTAACAGAATAATTTCGCTCAGCAGGTGACAGAATGCGACTTGCAAATGCGATGTTTTTAATTGCTATTGAGCCATCTTCTTCAATTTCCTGGAAAATGTGTACGCCTAAAGCCGTGTTAGAACTGTCGGTGGCAAAGGAGAAATGTCTGGTAAGATCTGGGTGCGATAAAAGTGGTGCATTCAACAGAGCATGTTTCAGGTTCACAAATTCAGAATGTGCTTGCTTATCCCATGACCAAATAGTGTTTTTACCTGTTAATTGGCATAATCTGGGTGTGTCTAAAGCAGAGTGATGAATAAATTTACGAAAAAAGTTAATTAAGCCCAAAAAACTGCGTAATTGCTTCTTCGTCGTAGGAACAGTAATGTCACGTAGAGCTTGAATTTTTTCCGGATCAGGCGCAATGCCTTCTGCTGAAATTACGTGTCCAAGAAATTTTATAGAAGTTTTGCCAAAGTGCGATTTACTAAGATTAACTGTGAGTCCTTGAGCATGAAAAGTTTGCAACAGTTGTTCAAGAATCAGATTGTGTTCAGACCAGTTAGCTTCTGTGATACGAATGTCGTCTAGATACGTCGTAATTCTGTCTTTAAGTTCTGTCGGAAGTATTGTGTTCAAACCGCGAATAAAGACTGCAGAAGAAATAGTTAACCCGAATGGTAATTTACAAAAATGATAACAGTCGCCAAAACAGAGAGAAGCTGTATATTTTCTACAATTTGGATGAAGTTGAATTTGCCAAAATCCCGATTTCAAATCTAGTGTAGAATAAATACCTGTACCGTGAAATTTCTGTAGAAGTTCCTCTAATGTCTGTGGTCGATCTATTTCGTTAATAATAATGTCATTAATGTGACGTGAATCAAGTACGAGGCGAAGTGAGCCATCTTTTTTCTTAACAATATGTAGCGGGTTTATGTATGGACTAACTGCCGGTTCTATAATTCCTTGGTCAAGCATATCCTGCAATTCCTTTTTAACCTGTTCTCTATGAATATACGGAATGGGATAATGCTTTGCTTTAAATGTGTCGTGCTGTTTGACTTGAAATTCATACATAAATCCGGACATAGTACCAGGAATGTTGTCGAAAACTGGAGCTTGCTGTAAAAGAATTTTGTGTAACTGCGTGCGTTCGTCGTCTGTATTTGCACTGCTCTCTTTAACCTTATCAGAAATCAATTGCATTACGTCGTAGTCAGCTTCGTCTGGAGTATTATAGTTGTGTACGTACGTATCCGTGAACAATGTGGGATTACAGTCTATGTTACGTGTTGCGGAAATGACCTCTGTGCGGTTAATTGTTTGTTCTTCCGCAGATAGTGAGTGCTGAAATTCTAAAGCAAATTGTATATTTTCATCCTTCAACATTAAATAAGAATTCTGAAAATCAATAACTGCGTCGTGTTGTACCAGAAAATTCGTACCTAAAATAACGTCTGTTGTCAATAAAGGAACAATCCAAAAATTAGAGTGGAAAGTATGACCTGCAATACAAAATGATAAATGCGTCTGTAATTTAACGTCTACTCCTTTACTCGGTACTGCTCCTTTCACTTTTGTTTTGCCTAATGGTAATGTCGGGTACGTATTCTCTTTGTTACACTCGTTATAAGTTTCTTCATTTATTACTGATATAGGTGATCCGGAATCAATTACTGCTGAAAATTTTGATGAACCAATTTTAATTTCGATAACAGGATGAGAAATAGTTTTCTGAACAAATGGTCTTTCCTGCAAGAGTGTGTCTCTGATATCGTCAAAAGTAATTACATTTTCGTGAACAACATTTTGCGTGTCTAAAGTAGTGCTTGTATTATTGGAAGATGCGACCTGTACAGTATCTAGTCAGATTCTATCTGATGTGTTACTATTTTCAGCTGGATGTTGTGGCATTTCTACTATTTGAACAGTTCTATTACTTCTTCCAGACCTATTACGCTCTGGATGATACCTACTGTCGCGTTCATTCATGAGAATATGTTCTTGTTGATTACTTTGTCGCTGGTAAGACCGACTGTTATTAAACGTATGTTGGTAATTATGCTCATTGTTTTTACGTCTGTCGTGAAAGTCATTCCTATACGGTGCATTGCGATAGGAATTGAAATACTGTCTTCTCTGTACGTAGTTGTTTCCTTGCTGCCGTGCGTTACTATTTTTTGGATCTTGGACTATACGTGCACGCGGCGGAACATTAAAGCCTGGTTGACCTTGTGCATTACATTGTTGGTTATGTATTCCAACCGGCTGACTTTCATGCTGTTGTGGTGGAAAACGTCTATTGTTACCAAAATGTGTTTCCTGTTGCTGAAAATTTTGACGATATTGATAATCTGAATTTTGTCTGTGATTTAAGTTCTGGTAGTTCTCGTTCCTAAAGCGTCTGTTACTTTTCCTATTGAAATTACGTCCCTGATCATAATTACTGTAAGTTTGTTGACCTTGGTTATTATACGAAAAGTTTTTGTTTACAAATGAATAATCAGATTGCTGTACTTCTAAAAGCTGCAACAGATCCCTGAATGCTGAAATGTTTTCTTTTTGCTGGCCCGTTAGAAGTGACACTCGTAATGACCGTGGTAATTTGGAAATGCATAATTGTATAAGTGCGGATTCACTGTACGGTTCACTTAGGTACTGGTTTTGTTGCACCATGTGCTCAAAAAATTGCGTGACACTGGGAAAATTTGTGTTCTCATAATTTGGTAAGCTAATTAATTGGTCTTTAATTCCTCGCTGTGTCGTCTTCGACCAATACGCTGACAGAAATGCATTCTGGAATTCTTCTACCGAATAGCATTGTCTCGCGATCGGTCTCATACGAGTTGCCGGTTCGCCTTCCAAAAAACTGCAAATAAATTCAAGTTTATGCGTTACAGGCCAAGTCGGTGGAAGAGCAAAGCTAAATTGTTGAATCCAATCCAGTGGGTGAATCTGCGTTCTATCGTTTTTAAAAACTTTAAACTTTCTCACTGACAGAAAATGTTTGTAATCGAAATTATCATCTCTGTGTGATGGAACATATTCATGATCGTAAGAAAATCTGTTGAACTGTGGTTGTTCGGAATCTAATTCCCGCACTCTCTGTAGATTACTCAAATTATACGCGTTGCGCGAGTCTGACAAATGTTCGCAAAGTGGCGTCTGCTGTGATGTGTTATTAACTGAAATGCTTTTCATTTCTGTTACTTCTTGTTGTAAATTTGACAACTTCCTACGTAACGTGTTGTTAGATGAATCGATCTCATTAATTGTCTGCTGTAAATTTTGAAATTCAGGTGTTTGGTTAAATGAAACCGGTGCAGTATCGTCTGATTTATTGTCATTAGTATTTTCGATAACATCAATACGACTGGCCAATTCATCACATTTTTCAGTCAGTATTTTAACCTGATCATCGGTTTTAGAACCAGACGCATTAATCTGTTTTTCCAACTTACGCGTAGTTTCATTCAGTTTTTTAACGTCAGTTTTGACGACATCTGAATCATGTGCTAGTTCTAATTGTTCTAGTCTGTCGGTCACTGTTTGAAAATCGGTTGTGTATGTGTCTGTATTCGACTTAAGATTGGAAATTTCGTCACGTAATTCTGTGTTCGACTGTTTGATGGAATTAATTTTGTCGAACACTGTAGCAATATTATTGTCTACATATGTTTTTGCCTTCGCAAACATTTTACGTTTGTCTTCCTGTCTCTGTGCTGTGATTGTTTCCATTACTTGTCGTTTTACTTTGTTTTGATCCTGAATAAATTTACGGAAACGCGTATCACTGTTTTGTATATGGTGATTGAGACGTTCGTTAATTTGAGAATTCTGTTGCTCGAATTTCGCGTCTATCTTTTCATCCATTGTGCGCGAAAGTTCTGCTATCATTGTTTTAAACTCGTCACGTAATTGTGTAGCCTTTTCAGAGCATTGTTTAGCGACTCCGTTAATTTCGTCTCTAAGTGTTTCTGTTGCGGCTGTTTGCATTTCCCTTAATTCCTGAGCAACAGACGTAATTTCTTCGCTACTTTTTTTTGAACAAGCCTCAATTTCCACGCGCAACTGTTCCTTAGTGTCGTGGCACTGCGCGGCAACGGCTCTAATTTGTTCACTAAGCTGTCTGGAATTGTTATCCAATTTTTCATTCTGTTGTCTGACCTGTTCACTAAGTTGTTTGAGATTTTCGTCATTATTGTCTAATTTTTCATTTAAGTATTGTTTGAGTTTTTCGTTATCTTGTTTGTTATCTTCCCTAAGTTGTCTAAAATCTTCACTCTGTTGTCTGAAATTGTTGTCTGCTTTCTCACTCTGTTGTTTGTTTGATTCAAGAATTTGTAGCAGCAATGCCCTAATTGGATCCGACACAAAATTAGCATTTCTATTCTCCGTGCTATTTAATGGTGGATCTGAAATTGTCTTGTTTTGCGTGACCATTTGGTCATTCTGTAATTTACAGAAAGGTTTATCAGTCGGATGTACACTGTCAGACAGTATTTCGGAATTAAATAGATCCGTCGTACTTTCAGTACACTGTCCACTTTCATTAGAAATATTTGTCTGAACGTTACTTGAATTTTCCAAACCGGGTGTGTTCCGCTGGGCATCGCTCATTACTATAGACCGCTCCGCGTCATCAATTGTCGTCAAATTAACAGACAAGACAATTCAGTTCGTTTGTTCATCATTAAGGTAAAAGTCATCACTAGTGGTTGGAACGCATTGATTGTCAGTGAACGCAGGATTGTCATCATTACACTACGTGTCACAATTACTATCGGTCACGCTGTTTAAGTCGGTAATTTCATTCAAAATACCTCGCGATACACTATTCACAGTCTTTCGCGGCATTTTTACAATAGTCACAAATTTTCACAAAACAAATAAGCACAAATGCAAAAAGGCAACAAACAAATACAACAGAGCAACGAATTGCCGTTGACCTGTTGAAAGAAAGTCACAAGATTAGTAAAAGCGTTGCGCCAAATCCTAATTATAACTAAGCAAATAAGAGCAGATATCTGACTGTTGGTGTTGTTCAAAAGATTCTCAACGAAATACGATCCTGGACTGGGTGTCGCCAAGTGTAACCTCCCGACAAAAAATTTATAATTGACAATATTTAATAGAAATGGGAGCCAAACGTAACCTCCCTGCAATGAAATGTACTGACAAAGGCAATAAAAATGTGAAATTCGCAATCTGACTCTGGTGTAAGCTCCCACAAAAAAAATATAATGCAAGATAATTCAGTGCTAATGAAACTTCAGTGACAATGAAAATTCAATTAAAACGAAATATCGGTCTTTGGCCCTGTGCAAAAAAAATCAGAATTAATTTCTTACCTCATTGAAACTGCTTGTCAAATTTCTGCTCTTATTGTTGGCCACGGCTTGGAGGAACTGCATTGCAAATAATATTTTATATATATTTTTTTTAAATTTAACTGAAACTTTTCTTTAAGGGAAATGGAAGGAAATCGTTGGTTCAATTAAATGCTTCTTTTGTTAAAAATATTGCTTTGAAATGAAAATTATTATTGGGGCACTTGTTGAAAATTAATTACAATAAATAAACTTTACATTATCTGATGATTACCTTAATTAACAATATACCTCATTCAGCATCTTGACCAGAATGCCATGTGGACGCTCGCCGACTCCTCACACACACAACTGCACTCGACTGCTACTACCGACATACTGCACTGCTCACAGACTGCCCACTGACAGACTGCTCGCAACTGTACTACACGACTACTAACGTACTGTCCTGCACGACGACTACAGACAGAGTGCACTGCGCAACTACTATTGACCGACTACTGCTCGCAACACTCGCGCGGTCAAGCGCAGACTAACCACGATAAATGGCTCTCTGGTCAAAGATTTTATCATGCCTCACCATCGCTGCTACGTTACATACGTGTTTCAACGTATGGAATTCCCCGAGCCAGGTGGCGCACTGGTTAACAAGCAGGAATCGCATTCTGGAGAACAACGGTTCAAACCCGTGTCTGGCCATCCTGCTTCAACTTTTTCGTCATTTCTCTAGATAGTTACAGGCAAATTCTGGGATTTTCTTCCCCATCCTTTCCTAATCTGGGCTTCTGCTCCATTTCTAATTACTTTGTTGTCGACGGGACGTTAAACACGAATTTCCCCCTCTGTGGAATCCACAGCTGCCGACCTGCATATCTACCAGTTTTGTGGCATTGTAACATTCCCCAGCTCAGATTCTCCCTCTCACCGATCTAGATTCTCTTAGGCTTAAGAGATCGAATAATCTTCGAAGGCACCTTTCTTCTTCTTCTACCGTCTACCTGGTCTCTATCTTCAATAATTGTCTTTCCGACTGCTACTTCCATACTGAATGGAAAACAGCTAATATCATCGCTCTTCACAACCCTGAAAAGATCTCCTTTTTTTGAAAAACTATATCGCTCCTAAATTTCCTCACCTCCTTGAAGGTATCATCTACTCTCAGCTCCTCTCTCTCCTCGATAACAATTCCATGATCGTCCCCCGGCAGTTTCGATTCCAGGCCGGCCATGATATTGCTTATAATTTAATCCGACTCTATGAGGAGATCAACAGGGCGAAATAATAGCGTTAGAACACGGGACTTTTATTCTTCAACATGGGAAAGGCTTTTGATGGGGTTTTGCACAAGGGTCTCCTCTTCAAACTGTACCACTACAGTTGTTTTTCCACCTTGTCAAGATTCTACATCATTCCCTCTCTAACAGGTCCTTTTATGTTACACACCAGTCCTGCACTATTGTCTCAAGGCTATAGAGGCTGGGGTCCAACAAAACCTGTCTCCCATCTTCTATGCTGTATGCTGTCTATGCGAATGACATCACTTCACGTGTCAATAATCATATGGTTCCTTATGCCGACAACGCTTCGTATCTATCGCCCACAGTAACCTAACTTCTTTTTACTTCACTGTACTGTACCTGATCCGACATCCCTAATTGTTAACACAGTGGAGCACTAAGGAGTTGATTAAAATTAGCAACAAGACACAAGCAATGGTCTTCAGAATGAAGTTCAACCTACCTGCTCGACTCGTTACGTTGGCTGGCAGAATAAACCATCCAGTACTAGGGCTTATTCTTCATCACAGACTGATCTGGAAATCTCATTTTTGAAATCACGTGTCATATACCTTATGGCAAGTTACGTCAGCTCTACCCACTACTCAAAGGGCAGGCTCTTGCCAGCCACAGAAAGATACAACTTTGGATAATATGTATCCTTTAGAATATGAGACACGGTTGTGAACTCTGGGGACTTCATGCAGATTCTAACATCAATTTGACCAAAATAGTGCAGAATAAGGCGCTCCATATTATCACAAATGCCTTATGGTTTATTCCTAATGCCACTATTCGACGTGATCTTCATCTACCTCTATTCCTCCAAGTCATCCAACTTCATACATCAAGTACTCTCGTCCATCTCAGGACAAAGCTCCACCGTAAACTTTCTCGGTTCTTTTATAAGTCAACAATAAGGACTACTCTCACCCTGCACATATCCTGCATCACCATTATCAATACTAAGAAAATTTTAATCATATTAAAAAGATTTATTCATTTTTGTCTTTATCTTCTTGTGTGTTTGCAGTAAAAGGCCTGGCCATAGAAATTGTCACACTTAGAAGGCAGACTGCAAAAAAGACACCTCCAAATTAAATATGATCAAATATCCCAGACAATATATGTTGTTTCGTTGGTGTTACCAGCGGAGAAGCACTAAAAACACATTAGCCCAGTCAAAGGAGTCAGTGACTTTGAATGTCCCCTGAGTAACAAACCAATCAAGAACATGTCAACACTTTTAAAGCTGGCCAAGTCGACTGTTGGTGAAGGAAGGAACAACCACACCTAAACTAAAGACTGGCTGACCTCATGGACTGACGGCTGCAGGGCCATGGAGCATTTTGGAGGGTGGTTGTAAAAAGACACATGAAATTAGAAGGAGGAATCACGCTTGAGTTTCAATGTGCTACGAGCATCCGCCTAGCGCAATGACCTTACATAAGGAGTTCAAGAGAAAGGGGTACAGTGGTCGAGCAGCTTCCGAATCAAGAAAACGACGAAGCTTAAAAAAATCAGCAGTTAAAAGCTCGCCAAGACCCACTGATACCAACTACAATTAATTATGACGATTCAATTAACATACGAAATGTTACATAGTTATTGTTACACAAATTAAAAACAGCCATTAAATTTATTCAGGGCAACTATTTACTATCACATTTACTTATTGTGTTTTAACTTTCCTTACAGTATGAGAAACAAAGTTAAATAACATCTATACTTCCAGGAAAAACTTGAACTTGATGTGTTCCGGCATAACACGAAGATGGAGAACGCTAGAGCAGAGAAGGCTGTGAGACGACGTCAGCCAATAGCCCGCTGACTAGGACCGCACCTCGACAGGAGCGGCCTCTACAAGAAGGGAATATGAGCGCCTGTCCTGGCAGCCTCAGCCGGACAGCAAAGAGACAGTGGAAGACGGACACTAGTAGAAACCACGCCTTAGGAGAGAGCACTACGACAACCGTTACTAGTGATCCAAAACTGTGTTATAAACTTGCATGGATATTGTATATAGTGAAGTACACTGACTGTTGGCATGTCGCCCATCGCTTGCGACAACTTGTTGTAAATCTAAAGTTAAGTATTGCCAATCTTCTTTACTGTAATAAGAACTATTACGGTTATTTGCTTGAATTGTTGTATAGCTATCCGATAACGCAGCATCCTTTAGGCAGCCTGTAAGAGACAAGTGGGCAGGATCCCACATGATGTAGAATGGTAATAACTCTCAACTCTTCTTTTTAGGAGCATGCAGAAATTTGTAGATCTTGACTAATTTTTCAGCTCTTGCTCGTGCTAGATTAATTTTGACCAAACAAGCGTGTAGGTAGAGGACGTTCTCTCAATGGATGCCATACTGGCAGATAAAGACGTGAAGCTTTTCACAAAACTAATAAATCCCACAGGTTTCTTGTTTTTGTTGTTGTCGTTGTTTTGAGTTCCATTATCTGCCACCAGTTTTTTTCGCTGTAACTGTGTTATAGTTGCGTCAGAAAACATAGTAGGAGGAAAATAATAAGAATCATAAACCCTAAGACGCAACATTTGTTAATTTAAATTGAACTATTTAATAGATGGTACGAGAAAATATTAAAAACCCAAGAAATCTCATAAAAACCAAACTTAACTCTTTTTTTTTAATATCCGGGTTTTCCGCAGCCCTGCTCATAAGGCACACATTTCTGTAATCAGCGCTAAGCGACGCTTGAGGTGGTGTAAAGAGCGGGGCCACTGAACGGTGGATGACAGGAAACAAGTGAACTGGAGTACTGAATCATGCTATACCATATGGCAATCCGAGGAAGAGTTTGAGTTTGTGCACAACTTGGAGAATAATAACTGTCGTCATGGTTAGTGCCAACAGTGAAGTATTGAGGAGGTAGTGTGACGGTATCGCATGTTTTCCATGGTTAGGATATGGTCCCCTTAGCGCGTTTCAGAAAACTCTAAATGCAGAAGTATAGTTATGAACATATTTTACAGCATTAAGTTCTGCGTACAGTAGAGGAACAGTTCAGAGACGATGAGTATTTGTATCAGCATGACAATCACCCTGCCATAACCCTAATATTGTGAGGGACTGGTTTTTGGACACTAGCATTCCTGAAATGGACTGGCCTCCTCGGAGTCCCTACCTCAAACAAATGGAATACCTTTAGGATGATTTACATCGTCGACTTCACTACAGAGCCCAGAATCCAATATCACTGCCTTCTCTGGGTTAGGATCTCACAGAAGAACGTGCTGCCATTCTCTCACAAACCTGCATACACCTTAATGAAAATGTCCGCAGCAGAATACAAGCCGATACAAAAGCGAAGGGAGGACACACTCAATATTAATGTCTACTGACAGGAGTCCGGATACTCTTAATCAGATATTATGTTTTTCGCATTATAGCCCTTGATAAGCGGCTGACAGGTGGGAGCAAGTGATGGTCTAGCGGCGGAGTTTTAGCGCCATTTCCATCGGAGCATCAACGGTAATCCGATTGAGTAGGGAGCCGATAACCATGTTCTTGGAGTGGTACCGCTTCCTCGAATCCCAGATATGCGAGGAGCAGTATTTTGAAACTTCCTGGCAGATTAAAACTGTTTGCCAACTCGGAACTCGATTCTGGGATATTTGCCACTCGCAGGCAAACACCCTACCGACTCACCTCTCCATCTCGAGAGCCGCCCTCACAGCCTTACTTCCACTAACAATTCTTCTCCCACTTTACAAATTTCACAGAAGTTCTCTTGCATGCCGTACGGGAACATAGGACGTTGGATGTAGAAGGAACGGTTCTGGCGGAAATGATGCTGTCATGATGTGTTGTTAGTCTGGTTTAGGTGACTCAGTCGGTAGTCAACAAAAAAGCTGCATAATTATTTCGTTTTATTTGCAGGAGCATGTCTGCAGTTCTGATACACATGGAAATCCCCGCCCCACAGTACCGTAGTTCACCAATAGAAGAGCCAAAAGAAAACGGCACACGTCACGGATAAACTAGAGGCTCGTACTCTAGTTCGCTTTCTGCATTTGAAGGGGGTCAACGCTGTAACTATACGTGACAACTGGGGAACGCTTATGGCAACAATGCAGTATCATATCACTAAGCGTGAGTGGTCCTCACACTTCCACTGTGGTCAGAAGAGTCTGTCTCAATAGCATAGAATGAAGTGACAGACCACCTTTGCGCGCAGAATCGTGAATCGCAAAATGAATGCAGGCTGTGTTGGTCAGAGACACAGAAAAGGTAAGAGTGGAAAAAATTAAAATCAGTCATGGGTCGGTTTTAACATTTTGACGATATTCCTAAAATGACAACCATTGCCCCCCCTCTGATTTCGGCGTTTGCTCACACCCAATCAAATAGCCTGCTGAATCGCGGCAGCATAGAAATGTTGCAGTAATGCAGCCAATCCAGATAACTTCTTTCGTCGCCTGTTCCCCATAGAGGAGTGCTAGGAGTATCGGTTTGACCCCAAGACAAAGGAGTAAAGTAAGCAATGAAAAAATCTGGATTCACGAACTCCAAAAAAGTTCAAGACCCAGTCATCATCGCGCAATCTGAAGCCGTCTGTTTTTATGGGACTCCCATGATACAGTGATAACAGATTATGCTCTCAAGGGGCAAACCGTCGCAGTACCAAGGTGAAATGCCGCATGGAGTTGTTCAAGAGAGGTTCATGACAACGAATCAGCATTTCTCCTCAGGACACGATTACACATGATGCAGGTTTGGGCTACCAAATTTTTTCTCACTGCTATAATCTCCTGATATGGTACCAGTGACTTCTTCCTGTCTCTTCGTATAAAATAAACTTTGCGTGTGAGGCATTTCCAGAATGGCGGCGAGACTATTTTACAAGTTAAAACCCTACTGAAAATCCAAAATTAAAACATCTACAACTAGGTCTGCGCCAATCGTCCTTCGTTCGGAAAAATGTATCGATTTGTGTGAAAATGCGGGAGAAGGATTAATACCCTTGAAATGTTCAACGAATGTGCTAGTAAATAAACGCTTTTTAAATATTTCTACGAAATACATCTTTCTCAGAGACGCCGCCAATCACCTAACTGAGATGACGAAAGTCGTAAAATACCTGCTAATATCGTGCCGGGCGTTCTTTTGGCCGGTGTAATGCAACATCTCGACGTGGTAGTGACTGAACAAGTTGCTGGAAGTCCCCAGGAGAAATATTGCTGAGGTGTTGCCAGTGCAGGATTTTTTGCACGAACCGACCTCTCGATTATGTTCCAATAATGTTCCACGGGGCCGACCGGAGTGGCCGAGCGGTTTTAGGCGCTACAGTCTGGAACCGCGAGACCGCTATGTTCGCAGGTTCGAATCCTGCCTCGGGCATGGCTGCGTGAGATGTCCTTAGGTTAGTTAGGTTTGAGTAGTTCCAAGTTCTAGGGGACTGATGACCTCAGAAGTTAAATCCCATGGTGCTCAGAGCCATTTGAACCGTTTTGTTCCACGAGATTCACATCGAGTGATCTCGGTGGCCAAATCATTTGCTCCAACTGTCCAGAATCCCGAATAATTGTGGCCCGGTGACATGGTACGTTGTCACCCATAAAAATTTCATCATTGTTTGCGAATGGCTGCAGATGGTCTCCAAGTAGCGGAAAATAAACATTTCCAGTCAATGATCGGTTCAGTTGGAACGGAGGACCCAGACCATGCTACTTAAGTACAGTCTACACTATTATGGAGACACTACCAGCTTGCACAGTGCCTTGTTGACAACTTCAGTTCATGGCTTTGTGGGGATTGCACCACATTCGAACCGTAGCGTCAGCTCTTACCATCTTAAATCAGAACTCATGTGACCAGGTCACGGTTTTTCAGTGGTGTAGGGTCCAACTGATATAGTCACGTACTCAGGAGAAGCGCTGCACGCAGTATCGTGCTGTTAGCAATGGCACGGCTGCAATAGGTCTCTAACGTAGCCGGCACGGTAGCTCAACGTGTTCGGTCAGGGGGTTAGCTGCCCTCTGTAATAAAAAAACTGAGTCAACCGACCAACAACGAACATAAAAAGGATGTCTTACGACGTCCGCCCCAAGCAGATGCTACGAACAGAAGCGAACAAAAATGAGATTTAAAAAAAAAAAAGGCAAATGTCGCCTCCGTGTCCTACCGGCAACGTTCGTTGTACGTACTGATTTCTGAGGTTATTTCAAGTAGCGTCCGTTGCTTGTCTGTTTGCTCTGACAACTCTATGCCCCTGCCCAGGGTCGTTATGTGAAGGCCGTCGGCCACTGCGTTGTCCATGGTGAGAGGTAATACCTGTAATTTCGTATTCTCGTCACACTCTTGACGGTATATAGGTCTCGGAATCTTTTATTCCATAACGATTTCCGAAATGGAATGTCCCATTCTTCTAGCTCCAACTACCATTCCGCTTTCAAAGTCTGTTTATTACGGTCATGCGGATGCAATCACGTCGGAAACCGTTTTAGATGAATTACCTGGGTACGGATGACAGCTCCGCAATGCATTGCCCTTTTATACCTTGTGTACGCGACACTACCGCCATTTTTGCTTGCCCGCATCTCGTGGTCGTGCGGTAGCGTTCTCGCTTCCCGCGCCCGGGTTCCCGGGTTCGATTCCCGGCGGGGTCAGGGATTTTCTCTGCCTCGTGATGGCTGGGTGTTGTGTGCTGTCCTTATGTTAGTTAGGTTTAAGTAGTTTTAAGTTCTAGGGGACTGATGACCATAGATGTTAAGTCCCATAGTGCTCAGAGCCATTTTTGCTTGTGCACATCGCTATTCCATATCTTCCGTCTCCTAAGTGTATACACTCAGTTCATTTGTTATGTTCCCACGCCATCTCTTTTACTTTCGGACATTCTATGTGTCTGTGACTTTTACTTTACTCTTAGCCATTTTTTGGGACACCTACATTGTCCATTCCAGTTACAATTTCTGTGCCTCTCTCACGTAGCTGGAAGATGTGAGGCTGCAAATGATCTAACAAATATCGTCTTAAGTATCGTTTCACTCCGAGGACATGATTTTAAACATATTTATAACAATATGAAATTTATCATGAAAAATTAATCACTTTTTCAAACCAACAGCTCAATTCATGGAATCAATACTAGAAATAAGAATAATCTTCACAAGGATTTAAAGTCACTTACTCTTGTACAAAAAGGTGTGCATTATTCAGGAACACACATTTAAGAGAAGCGTAAAAGATTTGTTGGTGGTCAACTCGTGTGCACAATCTAACTTCTACACCATTTCAGTGCAGTAATGTGTTCATTGTAAATAAGTATTACAGTAGTTCTGTTTCATGTTTTTTACCTTATAAATAAAAAAGAGGTTTTTATTTTAAATTCAGTGCATTAGTGTTTGTAAAATGATTCTTTCATATCGTGTTCATTGAAAAAGAATGACGATCGTTCCACTTGGGACCTGTGGATGGTACGTTAGCTTATTTGTTTCGGTTGTAAATATTTGTCATTTATTATTCTTTTCCTGACATGTTCTACATCCTGGAGGACCTCCTCACTAAGGATCCCTTGTAATGAAAGTAAATCTAATCTAATACTGAGGTGATACAGTACAGCCTAGTATGGCGTCTAAAGACTCTCTATCAAGCTTACTTGAAAGCGGCCGTTTTCTGCGCAGTAAGACGCGATGCCTAACTAACCACTCTGCAGCGCTGGTTTGGTGTCGACGGTGACCGCTGATGCTCCATGAAATGTAGAGGGTGGAGGGGAGGGCCAAACAAGGACGGTCTTGAGCAGGCACACAGTAGGCGGCTGTTGGCGTGGCCTCGCCTCTCCAAAGAAACTCCGTCGTTCATACCGACCGCTACAGCTACGCAGCCGCGCCGTTGCTGACGTTAATCTGACCTTCATGTTTCGAAGATTTGTACTGTCAGCCTTAGTAAGTATGCAGGCTTCCATACGGAAATACATGCCTTCCACGTGTCCCGCAGTTAGTCGCATTATCTGTAATAATTGAGTTGAAAGTAAAGCGAAATTACACTTTTCTTTTCAATAAATCATTACCGATTTCTTGTGCGCGCGACGTTTCGGATAGGTTACTCTCTCTTTCCATCTTCTGGCGAAATGCCAAAGTGTCGCAGTCCATCCCCCTATACATGATGGGTATCAGTAGCTGGAGTTTAAAACCTATAACAACCGGCTGTCTACGTGGATGGCAAATCGCGACCTGCGTCCTGCCCTATGCGATGTAGATAGTTGCCTCTCTCTTCTTATTGCTTTAAAGGCTGATTGCGAAGTTGCGCTAATGGCAAGACCATTATCTCGATTAACAAGATGGGTCGTGATTCGTGCCTCGATTGGCTTCCTTAATAATGCTTTCACGGAAATCATTAGCTGAGCAAATGACATTTTTTCGAATTCGAACGTCTGCTTTTCCCTTAATCTATGCTCGGTCAGAGCAGATTTATTTTCCCGTCCAAGTCCTACGTTGCGCATATATTCTGTTCAACGTGGGGAGACACAGCGCTGCGCCTGTCTCATGTAAGATATTCCATATTCGAAAGGGATGTGATAGATCCCGCGTGTACAAAGTCTGCCGTAGACAGCCAGAAACGGGAAGTTGTTGACTTTTAAAGCCCTGCGGTAAATTTGACCTTTTGACGAATCTTTTTGTGGTTTTGAGGAATTCATCTACAGAGTGTCTCCCATACTGCCGTACCGTGAACGTGTCGTCGACGTATCCGTAAAAGTGCTTAGGTGGGCGAGACGCTGTTCTTAGTGCAATCTCTTTAAACTTCCACATTGATGTTAGCATGACAGGTGAAAAAGGTGAGGCCGCCTGAAACCAATCATTTCATTCGTAGTATATCATTCCCAAGCAGAGACGGAACATTTTCAACACGTAAGGGTCAAAGCACATTTCAGAAGAACTAGAGTCCTTTGTATTTGGATAGGAATCGTAGAAAACAATGAAACGAAGTCAAAACCCCCTAATATGTCTCCTGGATACAGTGGAAGTCAAAACCCCCTAATATGTCTCCTGGATACAGTGAGTTGGCTCTAGGATATCCAAAAACAGTGACGAATGTCTGATGCGATACCTACAGTGACCCACGTGCTCACCTAGTACAGTAGCCAGATGGTTTGTCAAAGCTCACATCAGTGACCCAGTGGAATCAACTATGGGCCTTAATGGCAAACCGTCTTTATGTATTTTAGGGAGACATTATAGACGAGGTACCACTAGTACTTGTGGTCTTAACCCTCTTCACGAGGTTTCGTGGTATCTTCGAGGTGCCTAGCACTGTGCTCGTTTTGCTTGTGATGATGTATGTTGGATCCCTGTCAATGTTCCTCTAATATACACTCATGGAAATTGAAAGAAGAACACCGTGAATTCATTGTCCCAGGAAGGGGAAACTTTATTGACACATTCCTGGGGTCAGATACATCACATGATCACACTGACAGAACCACAGGCACATAGACACAGGCAACAGAGCATGCACAATGTCGGCACTAGTACAGTGTATATCCGCCTTTCGCAGCAATGCAGGCTGCTATTCTCCCATGGAGACGATCGTAGAGATGCTGGATGTAGTCCTGTGGAACGGCTTGCCATGCCATTTCCACCTGGCGCCTCAGTTGGACCAGCGTTCATGCTGGACGTGCAGACCGCGTGAGACGACGCTTCATCCAGTCCCAAACATGCTCAATGGGGGACAGATCCGGAGATCTTGCTGGCCAGGGTAGTTGACTTACACCTTCTAGAGCACGTTGGGTGGCACGGGATACATGCGGACGTGCATTGTCCTGTTGGAACAGCAAGTTCCCTTGCCTGTCTAGGAATGGTAGAACGATGGGTTCGATGACGGTTTGGATGTACCGTGCACTATTCAGTGTCCCCTCGACGATCACCAGTGGTGTACGGCCAGTGTAGGAGATCGCTCCCCACACCATGATGCCGGGTGTTGGCCCTGTGTGCCTCGGTCGTATGCAGTCCTGATTGTGGCGCTCACCTGCACGGCGCCAAACACGCATACGACCATCATTGGCACCAAGGCAGAAGCGACTCTCATCGCTGAAGACGACACGTCTCCATTCGTCCCTCCATTCACGCCTGTCGCGACACCACTGGAGGCGGGCTGCACGATGTTGGGGCGTGAGCGGAAGACGGCCTAACGGTGTGCGGGACCGTAGCCCAGCTTCATGGAGACGGTTGCGAATGGTCCTCGCCGATACCCCAGGAGCAACAGTGTCCCTAATTTGCTGGGAAGTGGCGGTGCGGTCCCCTACGGCACTGAGTAGGATCCTACGGCCTTGGCGTGCATCCGTGCGTCGCTGCGGTCCGGTCCCGGGTCGACGGGCACGTGCACCTTCCGACGACCACTGGCGACAACATCGATGTACTGTGGAGACCTCACGCCCCACGTGTTGAGCAATTCGGCGGTACGTCCACCCGGCCTCCCGCATGCCCACTATACGCCCTCGCTCAAAGTCCGTCAACTGCACATACGGTTCACGTTCACGCTGTCACGGCATGCTACCAGTGTTACAGACTGCGATGGAGCTCCGTATGCCACGGCAAACTGGCTGACACTGACGGCGGCGGTGCACAAATGCTGCGCAGCTAGCGCCATTCGACGGCCAACACCGCGGTTCCTGGTGTGTCCGCTGTGCCGTGCGTGTGATCATTGCTTGTACAGCCCTCTCGCAGTGTCCGGAGCAAGTATGGTGGGTCTGACACACCGGTGTCAATGTGTTCTTTTTTCCATTTCCAGGAGTGTAGTTCATTTAAACGATCGTTTAACCCAGCTGCCATATTCCAGTAACATTTTTTTCATTATTTCAGTTGTATTAGGGAGTCAGAGGTATTAAATTATGTGAATGACTAGAACTTTTCCAGTTCTGGTTACGATGATTTTAAATGTGTTTTTGTTGGACGTTACAGGTAATCCTCTGTATATTGTAAGACAATTTTGAATCGCAGTTGTCTTTATAACTCAGTGCAGCAAAGCTGGTCAAGTAGTGTGTCGGAGGTACGATAGATATGACACGATCTTATGAGCACTGTACTCAATCACTTCAGAATTTGAATTTAAAAATCTACGAGGGTTGTTCAATAAAGAATGTTCATAATTTATTATGGTCTTAGTTTCTCGCATTAAAATTTAATCTTATGGTATTCTGTTACCTTAAGGGGCTCCGGAACGCCCTATAATTGCAATGTTAAAATAACGCTTATAAATTACATCTTTCCTCACAAAGTATTTGAGGTAGGAAGTTGAACTTTTTACAGATTATTTATTGGAATATGGGCTACAACTTAACACAGGGATTTTACAAAATTTTAGTTCAGTTATTAAAGATGAATTTTTTTCAATTGTAATGAAAATTCACAACATTTTTTTGCAATTTTTTATTTATATATTCAAAAATATACAGTTTTTTGAAAAAAGGCTGTGTTAAATTATGCAGAAGGTACTGTGTAACATTTACTGAAAGTTTGAAACAAATATGTTTGGAAGATCCTTAGAAAACATGTAATTAGTATGAGAAAATAAAAGTTTTGGGAATCGAGCGACAAAGATTGGACTAACTTTTTAGTGCATTCGAGGTCCATAGGATGGATTATCTTCATCCTCTGCAAACTCCTCCTCCAGCTTCCTCTTGTTCCTCCTCCTGTTTACTCTTGCTTGTATTTCTAGACTCTTTACAGCCCTGTCTGCAGCCCAAAGGCGTTCCTTGTCTAAAGCAAGCATCGCTCGTTGTTGTGTTCGTAGATTTTGCTACCATTTTCTTCAGTTGCAGTTACTGCAACACTGTTCCAAAAGGCGGTCATGTATGAACACTTATCACATTTCAGTTGTATTTCACCAGCAAGTCCTACGTGCTTTATTATGGAGAGTTCCAGACCAACTTCGCTACAATGAATACATGTTACACAGTTTGAAAAAATTCCTTTGAGAACCGACGTATCAAATATTTCATTCACATCCGATTCGCCCATAAAACATTCATAGTTTTCACTCATTGAACCAAGCTTCTTCTGTGAAATATTTTCTTTCCCACTGTGACTGCTATGGGCAGGTGTACTTGAGAGGTTAGGTTCACTCACTTGGTTATCGTCTTTATTGTTTACAGTAATAACACATACCTTTGGCTTTCCAACATTTCTCCTTCTCTTAAAAGTCTTCAGAGGATTTCTAATAACTTTACTTTTACTCATTATTATACTTCAACAAAACAGAGACTCAAGAAACAGAATTAATTACGAATAATTTCGAGATAACGACAGAGTAAATAAACATGAAACAATCGACAATCACACCAGCGATATAGATTGAACGATCACAGGTTAGCCACAACACATACTTTATCTCACATCACTAAAATGTACCTGATGAACACGGACGTTAATAATAACACCATTTGACAGCAGTTTAACAGCGCCACAGTGGGTCACGCCCATGTAGAACACATTTAAAAAAAAATAAAAAATAGTTGTAGTCTTCGGAATTGAATAAATTATATATCTATTAAAAGGTAATAGTCTGCAGATTCAGAAAACGCAAAAAAGTAAAAATTGAACTTTTCATGATTTTGAGCCTTTCCGGAGCCCCTCAATGTGCAACAAACACGCCGTAGTAGTTTCATTATTGGGACTCCTGGTTCCAGCCTGTGAGAGGCAGGTAAGGTTCGACATGTTCAGTATTGCCTACAGCTGCAATGGAGGTAAGAAAAAAATTGGAAATGAGCGTTTGGCGTCATTGGCTGGGAGGCCCCTTACGGGGTAGGTCGGGCCGCCTTGGTGCAGGTCTTATTACATTGCCACATTGGGCGTCCTGCGCGGCGGATGAGTATGAAATGATGATGAAGACAACTCTCACTCCCTGAGCGGAGGAATACTTCGACCCAGCCGGGAATCGAACGCGGGCCCCTTAGGACGGCAGTTCGGCACGCTGACCATTCAGCTATCGGGGCGGACTGCAATTGAGGTAAGCGTGGGGAACAATATGCGGCTTTGAAATTCAGCTTTCGTCTCAGAAAATCTACATCTGAGGCCTCTACAGTGTTATAGGCGGCCTATGGAGAGTCTGTTCTTCCCTTCCACACAGCTCGAAGGTGGTTAAAATGTTTAAGGACAGGAGACAATCAATTTCTAAGGAACTTGGACCCAGTGCTCAAGTTACTGCTCTTTCGGAAGAAAACATCAACACATCTGCTGTCATTGTTAGGGAGGATCGATGAATTACCTTAAGATCACTTTCTGAAATACTGAACATTTCATTGGGTGCCACCCAAACGTTGGTGACAGAAAAATTACACATGACACATGTTTGTGCACGATGGGTTCCAAGACTGTTGATTCCCGAACAAAAGGACACTGTCGTGCAGGTCTGCATGTAGTTAAAATTGATGTTAGCGTGAGACGCGGAGTTTCTTTCAAATTTAATCACTGATGACGAAACTTGGCTACATAATTTTGATCCTGAGAGCTAACAGCAAAGCTCAATGTGGAAATCTCCTTCATCACCAACCCCCAAAAAAGCAAAAGTGGTTGCATCTGCTGGGAAAGTTATGGTCACGTCATTCTTTGACATTCATGGAATAGTTTATCAGCATGTTGTACCTGCACACACATCAGTAACTGGACAATACTACAGGCATGTCATGAAAACATTGCAAGTCCATATCAGAAGCAAAAGACCACATTTCCGTGAAGCAGGCTGGATGGTGCACCACGATAATGCGCCGCCGCATATTGTCAATGTTGCTGCCGAATACATTACAAAAAATCAACGTGAAGTGCATCCATAACCCCCCCCCCCCCCCAATATCCCGGATTTATCCCCATGTGATTTTTTTCTATTCCCTAACATGAATAAACGCCTTCGTGAGAGGTATTATCAATCATCAGAAGCAGTGGTGAAAGCTGCGGAGGCGATTTTGAAGTACCTCTCAAAAAATGGTTTGCAGCATATATTTGAAGACTGGCAGAAACGCTGGGACAAGTGTATCGCATTCATGGGAGACTACTTTGAAAGGGACCATCAAAAGATATGTTGTTAAAAAACAGTTATGATCATTCTTTATTGAACAGCCCTCGTAGCAGTCAGCACAGTTTCTGCAGCTACATCCACATCTCGAAAGCCACTATTGGCTATGATGCACAGCGCAATTTAACTCTGAAACAATTATCATTTTGTAGGGCATCAGCATACTCACGCCGTATAAAATTCACGTCAGTCTTTCCATTGTATGCCAGCCAGTCCGCTGTAACTAGCTCTGACGTCATAAATGTTGCGCAATACTTTAAAAATCAAGTAAATAACCTGAAACGTTTCTAGCACTAAATCAATACGTGTTGAATATCAGTTCAATAACTTTAGCCATTTTCGAAATTTGTATGTTCTTCTGTAAAAATCATTGGCGCAACAGAAAAGAGCTAGAAACTTAAAAAGTTATATTTAGATTCCTTTTTCATAATAATTTAGTAGAGACAGTATTCTGGATCCCACAAATTAAAATTTTTAGTGAAATTAATGATTTTCTGCTTTTTTTGTCTTAAAAATTAAGGAAGCAAGATAGATTAAGTAGGCGAATAAATAAAGCTAGGACGTTTAAATTTAAGTAGAAGAGAGATCCGCTATAATCATAAAGATGTGAGAAGTTTCAACTGAATAACTATAAAATTATAGCGATAGCGTATCTCCAAAGAGCAAGTTCAGAGCTCGTCTACTGAGTGTAGTGTAATTAAATTAATTCTCTCGCCCAAAATATTTGACTTAGCCACGTCAAACTTTTATGATGATTACTTGCCTGTGTGCTGATTGCACATTTAAATTGAGAGCTTCATCAGCCAAGGAAGCAATGATTTATTCGATAACTGAAAGTGGTGCATTACTAGCCCAGCGGCTAGTCGGGAGAGCGGATTCGATCAGGCGTTCCCTTAGCCGTCCGCACCGCGGCTTTATATGTAAGAACGTTGCGCGAGAGAAGGCGGCCCCAGTTCTCTCCAGACGCTGATTAGCGCACCACCTGTGCTGGGAGTCGCGTCGCGTCGGCATCATTGCTATAAACAGCCTCATATGCCGTAATAATCGGGATACACGTAACCATGAAATCGTTTTCGAGTGAAGTGTTGATTCTGGGATTACTTTAATGGTCTATCTTCAGTTTACGTATGTCGTATTTTCACGTGCCGCCACGGGACAGACATTCTACCATTACTTAGCGTGGCGTTTGATGAACATTATCATCAAATTATGGCGAGCATTCACTTAAACATTTAATTTGAACAGTTGTAGTTGCATCAGCGCATTAGACTCTGAACTGCTCTGGTAGTTGGATTGTGTGGATTCTTTTTGGTCTGTGACTTTCAGAATATAGTGAACATTTTAGAGAGAATCGTTTTTGATTATGAATCCCAGACAATCTCCTAATTCCTCAGAGCTATAAGCTGTAGCTATAAATGTATTTCTCAGATGAAGTGGGCACTAGGAATTCTAATTACAGGCTTCATGTTTTGCTAATCACTTTCTGGTTGCCAATATTATAGTTAGAGAGCCAGTATTGAGAATGGCAAACAACAGCATTAAATAAATAATACAAAACTTTTACAACAATTAATTCCACCTGCCGCCCCACAATTTCCTCACTTTCCTGTTCCTATTGCAAAAGGTGACTGGGAAGAACGACTGTCGGTAGGCCGTTATACGGTCTCTAATTTACCTAACGTTCCCATCGTGTTCACTTTGCGACATATGTGTGGGTGAAAGTAACATATTTCTTGACCTTCTGGGAAAATACTCTCTCGAAATTAAGCCTTCAATGAACTGGTAACCTACTCTTATTTAAGGGTGTTAGTCAAAAGTTGGGATTCTGAGGTACGCGGACGAAATTTCATTTTTTTCCAGATCATAATCAATAAGGCTTTACTCCCGTACATTTACTCAAGAATGCAAACAACAGAATGAAGAAAATTAAATGAACATGATTCTCTTTGGCAGTAAACGTAGTTGGCATAAGTACATAGTAACGAAATTGTTGAATAATTAATATGCTTGCACTGAGAAATGTACTAAGTCACTCGAAATACAAGATCGCAATCAAATCATCTGACTTGCGTAATAAGCCGCAAACACATGAACCCACGGTGTCACGTTTGAATGATGCGCCTGCTATGGTTCTACAACGAACAGATTTTATAGTGCCGATTCGCAGATATGTCGACTATACCCGATCATCTCAACCCATTTTACTCTTGGGCACACCGAAGTATGTTCCAAACCTTCGCAACACTCTTACATGATATTTTGTTCCCTAGTTGCAAAAACGGCATTACATAAAGTACTTATAAGATATTATTATACGTATAATAACATTTAATGACGGGCGACTTCTTGCGAACTCGGCAGTTCCAAGAAACGACTTTGCGCTAAATTTTTTATGTTCTTGATGTTTTATCTGCAAAAAATTAGGAAACATTAAAAATCTCGCGACGCGCTAATCTGTCACGACATGGAGGTTGAGAAACAGTGCGCTAAACAATCTAAATTACTTATTAGTTGAGAAACCAAAATCTGTGAAACACGTCAAAAACGCTGAATATCCGCCAGGTTTAGCCGAGGGCGTTATGCGCTGCTTCCCGGACTCGGGTAGGCGTGCCGGCCCGGATCAAATCCACCCAGCGGATTAACGACGAGGGCTGGTGTGCTGACTAGCCTGGATGTGGTTTTTAGGCGGTTTTCCACATCCCAGTAGGTGAATACCGGACTGGTCCCGACGTCCCGCCTCAGTTACACCACTCACAGGCATTTGAAAACGTTCTCACTATTTATCGCTTACACTAGATACAAATGGTTCCGGTACACTAATTCCATCCCAGGGTATATGCGATGGCGGCAGGAAGGGTATCCACATCCCCACGACACCAACATCTCCAAATTCATAGTAACAAAGCCGACCTCGCTTTGAAGTAGGACAAAGACCCAAAGAAAATTATGATGTCAAACGCACTGAATGAGTGGCAGAATATGCATTGTAGGGAGAGATATGAATCTTTATAAGCTGGAACTGTTGCGACAATTCATGACCATGCTGTCGACCTACGATAACACTGCAAAACGAATATTTTCTTTCAAAGACAAAGCATGTCACATTTATTGAAAGCTTGATACTATTTAGCAGTTTGTTCCAAAAACCTGCGCTTTGGCTGTAGTTCATCTCGTTTTAGGATTCCTAGATAACGAGACGAAGATAACGCGATGCTGGTATTTGACCATTCTGCTTTGAAGCGGCACTGCTATATTTGCTGAATATGCGATGTCCTACTCCGCGGTAACCCCGAAATAATTTCTTTTCATTTAGTGATACGGCTTAGTTCAAAAGTGATTCACCCTAAAGCACAGGCCTCGTTATGTTCGAATCTCATATCATGCACACGCATTACTTCAACAGCGTCCCACAGATACGCATCAGTTGCAGACGCGAAAATTGACTTACACTTGTAATTCAACCAGGAATTAAATCACAGCACACAGTTTGCATGTCTCAATAGTAATAACTCTCTTTCCGCAATTCACCCTGATCGATGGATATATTAATTTAAATGTCTTATCAGTGTCCACACACACGAAAACCGGTCGTGCCGTTATGTAAACAGTCATCGTCTCTCTCGTGACTAAACCTACCCACCGATTGTTCAGTGTCGATATTTCAGACAGACACACTTTGGTCAAAGACAAATAAAGATACAATAAAACAGTTATGTTCAGAGAGAAGTAATCGTAATATATGAATGTAGTGACATTTATTACTAAATACAATGAGCAAAACAGAATAATAAAAGGACAAAACATTATTTATGTCGGCTCTCTAGATGTACACTTAGATGACAAAAGTCGCTGGATACGTCGTAATATCTTACCGGGCTTCCTTTTGCCCGACGTAGTGCAGCAACAGGTCTCAACAAGTCGTTGGAAGTCTCCTGCAGAGGTATTGAGAAATGATGCCCATAGAGCCGCCCTTAACTGTGGAAATGTTTCTGGTGCAGAATCTTGTGCACGAACTGACCTCTCGATTATATTCCACAAATGTTCAATGAGACTCATGCCGGGCGATGTGGATGGCTAGTTCATTCGCTGGGATTGTCTAGAATGTTTTACAATCCAGTCGCAAGCAATAGCTGCCCACTGACATGACATCGTTGTTTGAGAACAAGCCCATGAATGGCTACAAGTAGTCTCCAGGTAGCCGAAAGTAACAATTATCAGTCAATTATTGGTTCAATTGGACCACAGGATCCAGTCCATTCCATGTAAACAACGCCCACTCCATTACGTAGCCACCACCGGTTTGCGCAGTGCCCTGCTGACAACTAGGGTCCATGGCTTCGCATGGACTGTGCCACATTCGAACCATATCCTAAGCTCGTACCAACTGAAATCGGGTCTCATCGGACCAGGCCACAGATTTCCAGTCGCCTAGCGTCAAATCGATATGGTCACAAGCCCAAGAAAGGTGCTACAGGCGATGTCTTGCGCAGACGCATTGACCTCTGCTGCCATAGCCCACTGACGCCAAATTTCGCCGCATCGCCCTGCCAGGTACGTTCGTCGTACGCCCCACTTTGATTTATGCGGTTATTCGACGCAGTGTTGCTTTTCTGTTAGCACTCCAGGCAAACGCCGCTGCTCTCGATCGTTAAGTGAAGACCATCGGCCACTGTGTTGTCTATGGTGGGAGGCAAAACACCTGAAATTTGGCATTCTTGGCGCGCTCATTATGGGTCTCGGGACACTGAATTCCGTTAAGATTTCCGAAATGGAATGTCACATGCGTCTAGCGCAAACTACAGTCCGCGTTCAGAGTCCGTTAATTTCCGTCGTGCGGGCATAATCACGTCGGTCACTTATGACACGAATTACCTGAGTGCCAATTGACGGCTCCACGAATGTACTGCCCTTTGATACCTTGTGCACGTGATACTACCGCCATCTGTATAAACGCTTTCTCATGTCATTAGTCATCTCAGTGTATAGTTTTAGTAAGGTCTCTGCCAGTGAAGATTCATAAGCATCTCTGTGTGTTCTCACGCTTACTAAACTAACGCATGACGAAAAGTGCCGCTCTTCTTTGGAATTTCTCTGTAGTATTAATCCTACTTGGCTAGGGTTCCAATCTAAAGAGCAATTATTAAGAATCTGAGGCTCGAGTGTTTTCCCAGCTACCAAAGTAACTGATGAATTACATTTTCTTAGGATTTTTCCAAGGAATCTCAGCCGTACAACTGATTTTCCTACAATGAGTGTAAAGCGGTCATTCCACGGACGGCCTCCTAGATAGAAAAAAGTCTTGTGACTAGGGCCTCCCGTTGGGTAGGCCGTTAGCCGGGTGCAATTCTTTCCATTTTCAGCCACTCCGGGGACTTGTGCGTCGATGGGGATGAGATAGGACAACACAACACCCAGTCCCTGAACGGAGAAAAGTCTCCGACCCAACCGGGAATCGAACCCGGACCCTTAGGATTGACATTCCGTCACGCTGCCCACTCAGATACCGGGAGCGGGGCCTCATAGATGTTTTACCTCTTCCCAGAGGCCAGTCATGAAATAGAACAAAATAGATTGCTTTTCACGTTTATACACAATACTGTTAATTTAGCGCCACTATTTTCAAGTGTTACAACTATTCTTTCTACAAGAGCAGTATCCGCAATGCTCCTTACGATGTTTCTGACACAGTCCGTCAGATGATTTACATAAATCATGAATTCAGTAACCCGTTGGGGTTACTTCCAACGTTACTTTAACGTCTGACGGTTTCGAACCACTAATAACGATGTAACAAGGTCTGTGTTCTAGGAAGATTTTTATTTCATCACTTAACGGATCTAGTATTTTGTTATTTCTTGTTTCTTCAAGAAAGAGCAAAGCATTTTTCCTTGAAAAAATTCAAATTCATAATGCTTTGTTGATTTCAAGTAACCTAATAGATCAGTTTCTCTTTCATCAAAAAAATCAAGTAAAATTTTGCAAACAATTTCTTCGTCATGAGTTAAAAACGGTTCATTGCAGTAATCACCCAGATCTTTTGTATCTGAACACAGTGGCATTTCACTCCTACCGACACTCAAACTGCTCAAACAGCTTTGCACAATACTAAAAAAATGAGAAGCGTATGAAGTGTTCGTTATATCCAGTAATGATTTTGTACCTTTAGTTCAGAAAGTGGAATTCATCTAAAGTCCTATGCACAAGCCAACAATAATGTGATCCTGCAATATAAATTATATATACTTCTAAGTTCTTAGGTTTTAATTTATTGGAGATTAAAATTACTTTGCTTTAGATTCACGCGGATTTTCATTGTCTGTAACTCATATAAGTTTAGCTCACAGTTTTTATCTACAATGTTTAACGTCAAGTGTTTAAAGGAGGTGTTTCAGCACACGAGTTTCATCATAAATAAAAGTGTCACTCTCATTGTGACTTAACATAATATGAATATTAACATGCAGGTAATAAATGCATTTCTATTAGTGTGGTGTCACCGGCAGGTGGTAGCCTTTAAATCGGCCGTGGTCCGTTACTATACGCCGGATCCGCGTGTTGCCACTATCAGTGATTGCAGACCGAGCGCCGCCACACGGCAGGTCTAGTCTAGCGAGACTCCCTAGCACTCGCCCCAGTTGTACAGCCGACTTTGCTAGCGATGGTTCACTGCCTACTTACGTTCTCATTTGCCGAGACGATAGTTTAACATAGCCTTCAGCTACGTCATTTGCTACGACCTAACAAGGCGCCATATTCAGTTACTATTGATATTGTGAATCATGTACCGTCAAGAGCGACGTTCATGATTAATGGATTAAAGTTAAGTATTCCACCAGCTACGTCCGTTTCTCTAAATTCTAATTTCCTTGTCCTGTTCCAGACCTCACGCCAGCCTGCGTGAGCTAAAACGCGTGCCTTTCGGCCTCCTCTAGTAACACGGTGTTGGTGTGCCAATCACAACAATTATTATGTATGGCTTTCTGTTATCTGAGTTTTGCGCATATCGGTTCTAAATATCTGAGTTTTGCGCATATCGGTTCTTAATGTTACGAACTCCTGAAAAACAAGTTTATGTAGATTGAAGGTATGAAACAACGAATTACGTTGTTGTGCGTGCTACACCTAAAAACTGGAGCAGATGAGTCCTAGGATTTAAGATGGGTCTTACTAGCAGCTTAGTAATAGCTTATTATAAGCTGTTTCTGTAAAAAGGGCGCCCATAAACCGTAGAATATTGTAGCTCGAGAGTAAGGCAACAACATTAGCCTTAGGAAAATAAGACGATAAAGGAGCGCAATGTATGATATTTACAAGAAGAGGACTCTTCATAGAGAGTTTCGTAATTTATATCATCATGTATGAAGATCAGCAGGCACACACTTCTATTATAAGCGGATGAGCAGAGATACGTTCGACTATCTCAATAATGAATTAAACATGAGTGTTTCTTATGTCACCATGAACTTGAAACAGCCGATAAGTTAGGAAGAAAAACTTACTAACGGAAGTACAGAAAAATTAGCAACATATCGTGTAAGGTGCTCATGGCAACAACGTAGCATCGTGAATATGTTCTGCAAGAAGAAGTTAAAATCAGTTAACGCTGTGAATATGAACTTTGGCCGACTATACCTCTTCAAAATGGTTCAAATGGCTCTGAGCACTATGGGACTCAACTGCTGTGGTCATAAGTCCCCTAGAACTTAGAACTACTTAAACCTAACTAACCTAAGGACATCACACACATCCATGCCCGAGGCAGGATTCGAACCTGCGACCGTAGCAGGCGCACGATTCCGGACTGCGCGCCTAGAACGGCGAGACCACCGCGGCCGGCGATTATACCCCTTATTTTATTGTATGTTTATTTTATTTAAAAGAATTAATTCCTTGTGCAACAATTTATAGGTTGGTTTGGTAGTGATTCAGTTTGTATCAACTTTTGTATAACATTGTGATTTCAGTACAATAAAAGATTTTTGAATAAAGAGGGAAAAATTGTGTAACAGCAGCGTCCTCGGTTTGTAACGTATGTAACATGTATAGTTTGGGGTCTCGGCTTTAGATTCCGCCACTTCTTACATTTGGACTGACTCACTTATAATCCTATCACCGGTTTTGTAAATTAAACGTTATCTACACTATATTCTTTAGGTAAAAATCACATTGAACTATGAAATGTTACTCACATTTGACTATTAGGAACATAATTCATCAGCAACCAATGATAATACCAAGTCTTTCAATTGATTTGAATAGTCTGCATTAATTAAGGAAACAATCTTTATTGAAAAAAAGGGTTCTTTTGTTGGCAAACGATTTGTCTAAAGGTAAGAATTGAAATACAGTAAAGAAACATTTTATGCATCTCATTTTCTGTACATGTTTCGAGGCATCTTTCAAAGGCGTGTCAAATTAATATGTTTTATCTCTTTTAGACAAATAATTTCAGAAAATATTTTAACAATTTACTTTTCATTTCTTTGTCTTCAAATTTTATTTAGAAAGCGTGATCTTACTGAGACATAATTTACCTTCTAAGTACTTATTCAATCTAAATTTCTTAAATTTAGTACTTGATTCGAAGGAAGGCTTTTGGCAGTTAAATGTCACAACAAGGAATTTGTAGGAGCAAAATAGCTAGGCCTTGGAGAGATGAACTTTTTGACTCTTCATTTACATAGCTAGCAGCAACTGTTCGTGAAATACTTAAATTCACAGTCAAATCACTATGTTTCCCTCTCTCTCTCTGTCCGTCTGAAAAGTTATACAAAACTCCATTCTGGAATTCAGAGAAAGTCTTGTTTTCACTTTGCAGCATTTCACCAAGACGTTTCGAAAGTTAATCATATGACTAAATACGGCCTCTTCGCATGCTGTCATTCGCATTTGTTTCGATATCTTGAACTGCCTTTATGAAATATGATGCTTTTTTCTACCACATTTTTCCCGGGGAGTGAAAAGGGATATCATTCTGGTCTCAATTTTAGATTCAATTTCGATATGCCGGCTACATTTCATATGCAGTAATGTATGGCCTATACAATGCGCTTTTACCTTAAAAATTTCTTGCAGTTATTAACTTTGTTTCGTGCAGCACAGCAACTAGGACAAATAAAAAAAAAGAAATTCAGTCCTTTATCGAGCGAAGATATGGATCTGTAATATGTGGAAGAATCAAACTTTTTCACCAATTTGTTTTCTTAAAATCGGGAGATAAGTATTTTATAGCATTCTGGGCACCCGCTCCAGCTCTTCGTCGGAAAGACACATCTGTCGCTGTCAGCGTCGAGCGTGCTGCAGCCGCAACATACAAACACGTTTGAATTCAAATATCACCTGTTATAGAGGATAACAAGCAGGTAGACGGACGTCGCCAGTCTGGGATACTTCCATAGCTATAGCAGGAGTAAAGTTTCGTCATGTCAAGCTGTCGCGTACTTTTGGTCGCTTCTGTCGATCATGTAAGGCGCAGCCTTTACTACTCATCACGCTCGGTGCTAGTGTTGATGTTACTAAACAATTTTCTCTTGTCCCCTTCCAATCTTGATATCCACGTTCGTTTTTTGAATTGTGACAACTGTGAGAACAGTGAGAAACCATCAGAACTGGTGTTCACGAAGAAGATGAAATTAAGGAATTCAGCTACCTAGGCAGCAAAATGGCCTACGATGGACGGAGCAAGGAGGACGTAAAAAGGACACTAGCTTTGGTTAAGAGGGCATTCCTGGTCAAGACAAGTTTACTAGTATGACACAAAGGCCTTAATTTGAGCAAGAAATTTGTTAGTGTGTACCTTAAGAGCACGGTGTTGTATGGTGGTGAAACATGCACTGTGCGAAGAGCAGAACAGAAGAGTGTCGAAGCATTTATGATGTAGTGCTACAGAAGAAGAATGTTGAAAATTAGGTAGACTGAGAAGGAAAGAAATGAGGAGGTTCTGCACATAATCGGAGAGGTAAGGAGTATCTGGAAAACACTGGCAAGGAAAAGGGATAGGATTGTAGTACATCAGTTAAGACACCAGGGTATGACTTCCATGGTACTAGGGGAGCTATAGAAGGCAAAAACTATAAAGGAAGACAGAGATTGGAATACATCCAGCAAATAATTGAGGACCTATGTTGCAAGTGCTACTCTGAGATGAAGAGGTTGGCACAAGAAAGGAATTCGTGGCGGACCGCATCATAACAGCCGGAATACTGATGACTAAAAAGAGAAAGTTGGCCTTGGTGAAGATTTTGCGTATGTGTGGACTGTGACATGCGCGTTTCCTTTTTTTTCCTGTCAGCTCTGATTCTAAACTATGAATCTCTCTTCTCTCTCTCTCTGCCGGTCTCGGTGGTCTAGAGGTTCTAGGCGCTCAGTCGGGAACCGCGCGACTGCTACGGTCGCAGGTTCGAATCCTGCCTCGGGCATGGATGTGTGTAATGTCCTTAGGTTAGTTAGGTTTAAGTAGCTCTAAGTTCTAGGGGACTGATGACCACAGATGCTTAGTCCCATAGTGCTCAGAGCCATTTGAACCATTTTTTTCTCTTCTCTCTCTCCTGCTCTTCCCTGTTTCCTCCGTGGTAAATCAGTGCATCCGTGAAACTCATTCGGGTAGTGTATTAAAGTGCGAATCTGCACATTGTATTTTGCTCAGGGAACTGTTCATCCTTCCAAGAACCTCTCCCACTACTTCTAATAATGCTTTCGGCAACTTCTTCCTTAGTACTGTAAACTAAGCTCATCGTCGCAAATGGATTTTCACAATACACATACACACTTCCAGTATTATAATGCGGACACCACACGAACTCCATTACTGCATTAGATTGAATTCCCGGTAACCAATAACTTTCTATAAACTTCAAAATAGATTCCTCGATGTTCTGATATTGGTTTAGTACGTTGTTCGTCCCATCTTTCATTATATCACATGCCTCGTCAACTTTCTCTTCGTCATTCCTAGGTGTAGGTATGTTCCTCCTTAAACCGTTCTTGTGAACGTACTAATCCTCCTCCTTTAAATTCTAAGATACTGAATTTAGCCTTCTGGAAAGGACATTCAAATTTCTCGAATGGAACGACGCTCATGACAATATCCCTTGACCCTCTTTCTAACTGCTGATCTATACTGCCCATTTCTTGTTATTCTGCTGTAGTTCTTTCTTTTGTGGCATCTATTATCCCTGTGGTCTCCTCATACTTTTCCGTAATGTCTTGTACTCAACTTTATATAGGTACATCTTTTGAGCAATCTTTGTTTCGACCTGTTTGGTAACCTTCACAACTCCCTGTTAGTTTCTTTATGCCCTTGATTTTCTTGTCAACCTCACGTTGTACCATTTTGACTCCATCCTTCAATTTTAATTCCACTTCGGCAATCGTGCCTTGAAGCTTGGTTTACCCTGTTTTCAACTTGTCCTAAACCACTCCTACTTTCGTTTCTATTTTATTTTGGCTGGCCTCAGAGAGGATATCAAATGCCGACTGGTGACGACAAGGAAAAGCGTTTTTGAAAAAGAGAAATTTGTTACCATCGAGTATAGATTTAAGTGTTAGGAAGTCTTTTCTGAAAGTATTTGTATGGAGTGTAGCCATGTATGGATGTGAAATGTGGACGATGAACAGTTTAGATGAGAAGATAATAGAAACTTTTGAAATATGGTGCTACAGAAGAATGCTGAAAATTAGATGGGTAGATCACGTAACTAATGAGGAGGTACTGAACAGAATTGGGGAGAAGAGAAATTTGTGGCACAACCTGACTAGAATGGGATCTGTTGGTAGAACTCGTTCTGCGGCATCAAAGCATCACCAATTTAGTGCTGGAAGTGAGCGTGGAGGGTAAAAATCGTAGAGACTAAGAGATGAATACACTACGCACATTCAGAAGGATGTAGGTTGCAGTAGTTACTCGGAGATGAAGAAGCTTGCACAAGGTGGAGTAGCATGGAGAACTGCATCAATCCAGCCTGTAGACTTAAGACCACAATACAACAACTATTTCCGCTGACATTTCTTTCATCATACTGAAGTATTACCTGAACCCCAAGTTGGTGCTTATGTCACCTACTAGGTACGTTTCTCCTGTTGTATTAATAGCTAATGGTCGAACTGCTGATTCTTTTGTTTCTGCTGCCCTTTCGTCATGTATAGTGCTACTTCGTACAATGTATTCAATGGTCCGGTCAATGGCTGCCATCCAGATAGCTTTCAGTCTCCCTTGGATTCGAGAAAGCTTAGACAATCACCTAACCTATACTTATTGATAGAAGATGGACGTACTGGTGAAAACGGCTGCTGTTGGATATGCCAATAACAGCAGTTCTGTCACAGTCACCACATAAAACGGTCCTAACTAATTCACCTTCTGACAAACTCCCACGACTACGTCTGTAGTGATTACAACAGTTTATATGTAGTTTACGTGTTCCACAGTAGATCCGATTGTAGTTAGCAATTAATGAAAAACCTTCATCCTCCTCACTCTATTCTTAAACTTCTAATTGCCGGTGTGCAATATACGGTCTGAACTACGTAGTATCTCAGTACCTAAGTAAGCCATCACATCCACTAGCTGAGTGAATGAACTTGATGGGACATGTCCCTTAGTCAAATCGGTTTCCAAAGTTGAATGAACGCGCCGATGAAATCCTCTGACAGCCAATGTCGAGTGCAATACGCGGACATACCTATAATCACTCTAACAAAACAAAATGCACAATGAAGCACATAAATACACTCCTGGAAATTGAAATAAGAACACCGTGAATTCATTGTCCCAGGAAGGGGAAACTTTATTGACACATTCCTGGGGTCAGATACATCACATGATCACACTGACAGAACCACAGGCACATAGACACAGCCAACAGAGGATGCACAATGTCGGCACTAGTACAGTGTATATCCACCTTTCGCAGCAATGCAGGCTGCTATTCTCCCATGGAGACGATCGTAGAGATGCTGGATGTAGTCCTGTGGAACGGCTTGCCATGCCATTTCCACCTGGCGCCTCAGTTGGACCAGCGTTCGTGCTGGACGTGCAGACCGCGTGAGACGACGCTTCATCCAGTCCCAAACATGCTCAATGGGGGACAGATCCGGAGATCTTGCTGGCCAGGGTAGTTGACTTACACCTTCTAGAGCACGTTGGGTGGCACGGGATACATGCGGACGTGCATTGTCCTGTTGGAACAGCAAGTTCCCTTGCCGGTCTAGGAATGGTAGAACGATGGGTTCGATGACGGTTTGGATGTACCGTGCACTATTCAGTGTCCCCTCGACGATCACCAGTGGTGTACGGCCAGTGTAGGAGATCGCTCCCCACACCATGATGCCGGGTGTTGGCCCTGTGTGCCTCGGTCGTATGCAGTCCTGATTGTGGCGCTCACCTGCACGGCGCCAAACACGCATACGACCATCATTGGCACCAAGGCAGAAGCGACTCTCATCGCTGAAGACGACACGTCTCCATTCGTCCCTCCATTCACGCCTGTCGCGACACCACTGGAGGCGGGCTGCACGATGTTGGGGCGTGAGCGGAAGACGGCCTAACGGTGTGCGGGACCGTAGCCCAGCTTCATGGAGACGGTTGCGAATGGTCCTCGCCGATACCCCAGGAGCAACAGTGTCCCTAATTTGCTGGGAAGTGGCGGTGCGGTCCCCTACGGCACTGCGTAGGATCCTACGGTCTTAGCGTGCATCCGTGCGTCGCTGCGGTCCGGTCCCAGGTCGACGGGCACGTGCACCTTCCGCCGACCACTGGCGACAACATCGATGTACTGTGGAGACCTCACGCCCCACGTGTTGAGCAATTCGGCGGTACGTCCACCCGGCCTCCCGCATGCCCACTATACGCCCTCGCTCAAAGTCCGTCAACTGCACATACGGTTCACGTCCACGCTGTCGCGGCATGCTACCAGTGTTAAAGACTGCGATGGAGCTCCGTATGCCACGGCAAACTGGCTGACACTGACGGCGGCGGTGCACAAATGCTGCGCAGCTAGCGCCATTCGACGGCCAACACCGCGGTTCCTGGTGTGTCCGCTGTGCCGTGCGTGTGATCATTGCTTGTACAGCCCTCTCGCAGTGTCCGGAGCAAGTATGGTGGGTCTGACACACCGGTGTCAATGTGTTCTTTTTTCCATTTCCAGGAGTGTAGATAAGAGACAAATACTAGAGGCGCTTCTGTATTGATGCTCTCTGTAAACTGTTAGTTACAGGACGTACTTTGAATGCAAATGTTGGATGACAACACTTCTGTATAACGTCTCAATTTAAAGTATCTATCAGCTAAATATTGTTATTGTTTCACAACAGACTCCACCTTTCCTTTCGTAAGTTTAGATAAATTAATATCGTCCGTTATTTTATTTACTAATCATCTATGGCACAGCAATGAGATGGCGGCTGTCAGCTGTTCAATGAATCATCGATGATCCTACCTCAAGATGACCTACAACGTTGTGGGTACTATCTATAGGACGATACTGTGTCTGGAAGACTGCAGGATCCCAGCTAGATCGCGATGTCTATTTTGTTAAGTGAATGAAAATCACGAAGCTGAAATAAAATGAAATGTGCTGGTGATCTCTTTCTTGACTACACACACGGTAAATGAGATTTAACTGATTTCAAAAGATGTGAAACACGTTGCACCAGGCCAGCCTTGTGGCCGAGTGGATCTAGGCGCTTCAGCCCGGAACCGCGCGGTTGCTACGGCTGCAAGTTCGAATCCTGCCTCGGGCATGGATGCGTGTGATGTCCTTAGGTTTAAGTAGTTCTAAATTCTAGGGGACTGATGACCTCAGATGTTGAATCCCATAGTGCTCAGAGCTATCTGAACCATTTGAACGTTGCATCAGGTTAGTATTGTAGATATAGATTTTCACTTTTCACAAGGAAGGCTTCACGACCGTGTATTTGTGGAACAAGCTGACATTTACAGCCTCCACCGATTCACAAGACGTTTACGACTGTTCCGGCTACTGGTCCAAGCGCCACCTTGAACTACTTGAGGCTTGCAACTTGCACATTCAGTTTTTACAGACTCTTAGTCTTGGCTATCAAGAAACACTTCTTTGCATGATAATACACCACCTTTTCTTCCGATGACTCGAAACGCCACATGACCGCCTTTACACTACTCAGTCACACCATGAACGGCTACGCCAGTTACTTCTCTTTTAGAATGTTTGTGAAAAATTGTACAGAGATGATATTTTTCTTAATGGGCCGAAGCTTATAGCAATATAAAAGGAATATACATGCAGGGCGACAATTATTGAACTATATAATAAAATAGCCATAACTTCGGAACGGCTTTCGTTAGGACGTTCAAACTGCACTGATGGCAGTGGGGCATGATGAAAATTAGTCTGCGCTGTGTGGTTTGGTTTACCTACGAAGCCCACTTTCAACTGGATGGGTTTGTCAATAAGCGAAATTCGCACATTTTGGGGACTGAGTTTCTGAATTTCGCTATCGAGAAGTCTCTTCACCCCTCAACTGCTGACTGTGTGATGTGCAATGTCCAGTCACAGAATAATCGGTGCGATATTGCTTAATGGCACCGTGACTACCGAAGGGTACGTGAAGGTTTTGGGAGATGGTTTCACCCTCACTATCCAAAGTGACCCTGATTTCGACAAGATGTGGTTCATGCAAGATGGAGTTCGATCCCATCGAAGTAGGAGAGTGTTTGATGCCCTGGAGGAGCACTTTGGGAACCTCACTCGGGCTCTGGGGTACCTAGAGGCCACTAGCATGGGCCTCGATAGGCCGTCGTATTCTCCGGATCCGAACAAATGCGACTACTTTTTGTGGAGCTATATTAAAGACAGGACAACAATAACCCCGCAACAGTTGCTGAGCTGAAAAAATAAAGCTATTCAGGAGGTCAGCGACTGCATCGATGTTCCGGCACTTCAGGAGCTCATGCAGAAATTTGTTATTTGTCATCGTCAAATCATCACCAACGATGACAGGCATATCGCACAAGTCATAACCTAAATCCGAACACCTCTAGTGACGTTTACATGCCGAAGTGTGTGCACGCTGTAGTTTGTAACAAATTTCCGTTTTTATATGGTTCAATACTGTCACCCCGTACATATACTTAAATATTACAAATCAAATAATAATATTGGCTGACATTATTTGCATATATTTTATAACGATTCTCCCCGTGAACCATGGACCTTTCCGTTGGTGGGGAAGCTTATATGCCTCAGCGGGACAGATAGCCGTGCCGTAGCTGCAACCACAACGGAGCGATATCTGTTGAGAGGCAAGACAAACGAATGGTTCCTGAAGAGGGGCAGCAGCCTTTTCAGTAGTTGCAGGGGCTACAGTCTGGATGATTGACTGATCTGGTCTTTTAACACTTACCAAAACGGCCTTTCTGTGCTGATACAGCGAACAGCTGAAACCAAGGGGAAACTACAGTCGTAATTCCCCCCGAGGGCATGGTTAAATGATAATGTCGTCCTCTTGGTTAAAATATTCCGTAGGTAAAATATTCCCCCACTCGGATCTCCGGGCGGAGACTACTCAGGAGGACGTCGTTATCAGGAGAAATAAAACTGGCGTTCTACGGGACGGAGCGTGGAATGCCAGATCCCTTAATCGGGCAGGTAGGTAAGAAATGTAGAAATGGACATGGATAGGTTAAAGTTAGATATTGAGCGGTGCGTGGCTCGTGTTCCCACCATAATGTATTTTACACCCTGTTTTTAACATACTTCCACCTCTCTAGATTAATTTAAATTGCTACTGTCACTGAGTTGCTGCTTTGCCTGACCGTCACCGGCGCTAGCAGCGCGTATCGATATATCCCCTCTCGTAGTATCTTCGCTCGACTGCTATTACTTCCCGGTCGTTGTCTGTGGTAGGACAGTTCGGATTGCGAGTTCGCGTCGCGATTCGGGTCTGCCAGTCAGTTGGAACGCGTCTGGAGCGCAGTCCGGACCTGCCAGTCGCGGAGTTGCAATGCAGCACTAGTGCAGTCGCGTTGGAGCAGCAGTGAGGTCGGCTTCGACATGGCTCGCCCGACCATTGCCGCCACGCATCACTTGAGCTGGGCCACGGTCTAGGTGGATCGCCGGTCGGTCGTCCTACCGGACGACACGTTGGGCTCCACGATCGTTCATTAGTCGTCTGTTTATGCGTACGTCGGAGTTTCTTCGTGTGTGCTTACTGTTGTGTAAGGTTCAGGTTTTAGTGCAAGTGTTTATCAGGTTGTGTGTGTACTTGTTGTGATTTCCACTGACAAATATTTTAGATGTTGGCATTCTGCGGGAGTCGGTCGATTGCTGCGGACCAGGGAAGTTCGCGCAGTGCAGTCGGCTGGGTCCGCTGCCGCTCCCTGCGCAGTGTCGGAGCAGGTGTGGAGCTGTCCGATCGCTACGAGTTTCGTGGTTCACCGACCCAGGACGTCGAAGTTGAGTAATCGTTTCAAATACCCAAGCCATGTCCATTCATGTTGTGGTGGTTCGTTTCAGTGATTAGCTGTTGGGGACGTTTTCCTGTAAGCGACACAGAGTGTTTCTATTGCTGAAATTTAGCCGCCATGCGGTGCAAGTAACCATATTGGTAGATTACAATTCGAGTGCACCAGCGGAATTTCCTGCCTTGTGGCCGTTAGTGTTCTGGTTATCTGCCCTGGCCACTGACATAAATTCTGGCAGTGTCTTTTTTTTGTCGTTTTTTTTTTGGTGAAGTTAACTGTATTATCTTGTTTCGTAGTTAAGTGAACCAGTGGAATTCTCTGCCTTGTGGCCGTTAATGTTCTAGTTACCAGTCCTGGCCGCTAACTTAATTTCTAGGCAGTGTCTTTGTCTCGCCGGTTGTTGCTACCCAACTTGGTGTGTAGTTTTGGCAGCTCCGTTCACACACGCGTTAGTTTGGGGATAGTGATACTTGTAATATTGGGGGTCTTGAATTCTCGTGTAATCCGTAGTGGCAAGCAAGCGGTTGGTCGGTCGGTACGTGACTGTCCCTTGGTTGGGTTCAAACGAATCGAGTGTAGTTGGGCTCACCGCCTGTCTCGCCTAAGTGAATGAGGGCAGACCGTTCCCCTGGAGGCTCCTGACTGATGTTCCCTTAATTATTCTTTGGCTGTGTTAATGCTGTTGTAATTTATTTTAAAAGGTTTTTTGGGGTTTTACTGTATTTTATATTTTCAATTGGGCAAAGTTAATTGATGGCCTTCTGCAATGGAAACATGTTCTCAGAGTTCTCTTCAAGTCCAAAAAGTATTGCCCTCTGCTCTTTAAAGGTTATTATAGTTTCCTCTGAAAGATTTTACAAGTTATTGTGGGCCTTCCGCCGTTGGTGTTGCAAAACGAAATTTGTAAACTTAATGTATTGTTTTACTAATTGTTGAAATATATATATTTCCTTAATTTTCAGAATTTAACTTTGCAGCCTTCAGCCATCTTATTGCGTTTGTTTATCTCTTTCTGAGCACCTTGAGGGCAATCAACCCTTTTAGCGTCTTCAAACATTGTGGCTTCTGCTTTGCGTAATCATCATAGTATACTTGGAATTTCGAAGATTTAATCTGACGGCCTTCAGCCGCTCCGCACGCTGATCTCATACATTATCTTATTCGTAAATTTAACTATGTGTTATGTCTTTCAAGGTTGAACTTATTCTAAACCATCTGTTTGTAGGCCTTCAGCCACGATGCAGACATAATTCTTTCAAAAGTGTACTTGTGAACTAAATGATAATAAATTACAATTGTGAAATGAATCCGACCGCAACTCCTTTGGCCCTTTCCACAACCCTAATTACCTGTTAGCCCTGCGTGATTTAGCGGGAGTTCCAGATATAGTGGGGATTAGTTAAATTCGGAGGCAGATGGAACAAGACTTCTGGTCAGGTGAATACAGACTTTAAGTACAAAATCAAATAGGCATAGTGCAGGAGAATGTTTAATAATGAATAAAAAACAGGAGCGCGGGTTAGCTACTACGGACAGCATAGTGAACGCATTATTGTATCCAAGATAGACACGAAGCACATGTGTACCACAGTAGTATAAGTTTATATGCCAACTAGCTCCGCAGATGGCAAAGAGGTTGAAGTGTGTGATGAGATTAGCGAAATTATTCAGATAGTGAAGAAAGACGAAGATTTAATAGTCACAGGGCACTGGAATTAGATAGTAGGAAAAGGAACGGAAGGAAAAGTAATACTTGAATATGGAAAGGGGGCTAAGGACTGAAAGAGGAAGCCGCTTGGTAGAATTTTGCACATAGCATAACTTAATCATAGCTAACACTTGGTTTAATAATCATGATAGGTTTTATACCTGGAAGAGGCCAGGAGACACTAGAAAGTTTCAGACATCATTATATAATGCTAAGACAGAGATTTAGGAACCAGGTTTTAAATTATAAGACATTTCCAGAGGCAGATGTGGACTCTGACCACAATCTGTTGGTTATGAACTGTACATTAAAACTGAAGAAACTGTAAAAAGGTGCGAATTTAAGTAGATGGGACCTGGATAAACTGGAAAAACCAAGGGTTGTTGAGAGTTTCAGAGAAAGCATTTGGGAACGATTGATAAGAACGGGGGAAAGAAATACAGTAGAATAAGACTGGGTAGCCTTGAGAGATGAAATAATGAAGGCAGCAGAGGATCAAGTAGGTAAAAAGACAAGGGCTAGTAGAAATCCTTCGGTAACAGAAGAGATATTGAATTTAACTGATGAAAGGAGCAAATATAAAAATGCAGTGAATCAGTCAGGCAAAAAGGAATACAAACGTCTCAAAAATAAGAGCGACAGGGACTGCAAAATGGCTAAGAAAGGATGGCAGGCGGACAAATACAAGGATGTAGAGGTATATGTCACTAGGGGTAAGACAGGTACTGCCTACAGGAAAATTAAAGACACTTTGAAGGAAAGAGAACCACTTGTATGTGTATCAAGAGCTCATATGGAAAACCAGTTCTAAGTCAAGAAAGGAAAGCAGAAACGTGGAAGGAGTATATAGAGGGTCTATACAAGGGCGATGTACTTTTGAGGGCAATATTGTGGAAAGGGAAGAGGTCGTAGATGAAGATAACATGGGAGATATGATACTACGTAAAATGTTTGACAAAGCACCTAAAGACCTAAGTCGAAATGAGGCCCCGGGAGTAGACAACATTCCATTAGAGCTACCGATAGCGGTGGGAGAGCCAGCCTTGACAGAACTCTACCATCTGGTGAGCACGATGTATGAGACAGGTGAAATACCGTCGTACTTCCAGACGAACGTAATAAATCCAAAGAAAGCAAGCATTGACAGGTGTGAAAGTTACCGAACTATCAGTTTAATAAGTCACGTATGCGAAACTGACACGAATTCTTTAGAGACGAATGTAAAAACTGGCAGAAGCCGACCTTGGGGATGATCAGTTTTGATTCCGCAGAAATGTTGGTACTCGTGAGGCAATACTGACTCTTTAACTTATCTTAGAAGGTGTATTAAGAAAAGGCAAACCTACGTTTCTAGCATTTGTAGACTTATAGAAAGCTTTTGACAGTGTTGACTGGAAAACTCTTTTTCAAATTCTGAATATGGCTGGGGTCAAATACAGGAAGCGAAAGGCTGTTTACAATTTTTACAGAAACCAGATTGTAGTTCTAAGAGTCGAGAGGCAGAAACGGAAACAGTGGTTGGGAAGGGAGTGAGACAGGGTTTCAGCTTATAGCCGATGATACTCAGTCTGTATATTGAGCAAGCAGTAAAGGAAACAAAAGATAAAATTGGAATAGGAATTCAAGTTCATGGAGAAGAAATAATAACTTTGAGGTTTGCGGATGACACTGTAATTCTGTCAGAGACAGCAAAGGACCTGGAAGAGCAGTTGAGACTGATAATGATCGAAGTAGAGAGGATATAAAATATTGACTGGCAATGGCAGGAAAATCTTTTCTGAGGTAGAGAAATTTGTTAGCAATGTGTGGATTTGTCAGGAAGTTTTTTCTAAAAGTATTTGTATGGAGTATAACCATGTACGGATGCGAAATATGGACGATAAATAGGTTAGAAAAGAAGAGAACGGAAGCTTTCGAAAGGTCGTGTTACAGAAGAATGCTGAAGATTAGATGGATAGATCATGTATCGAATGAGGACGTACTGAATAGAATTGGGGAGAAGAGGAATTTGTGCCACAACTTGACTAGAAGAAGTTATCTGTTGGTAGGACATGTTCTGAGGCATTAATGGACAACTAATTTAGTATTGGAGGGGAGCGTGGATGGTGAAAATCGTAGAGGGAGACCAAGAGATGAATACACTAAGCAAATTCAGAAGTATGTAGAGTGCAGTAATTACTTGAAGCTTGTACAAGACAGAGCAGGATGGAGAGATGCATCAAACAAGTCTCTGGACTGAAGACCAAAACCCTCAACAACAACGCTTCCTGCTAGATACTGAATTATTGGAGAGTCTGTTACACTAAAGCGCCAAAGAATCTGGTATATGCATGCATATTCAAATACAGAGATATGTAAAATTGCAGAATACAGCGCTGCTGTCGGCAACCCCTGTATTAAAAACAAGTGTCTGGCGCAGTTGTTAGGTAGGTTACTGCTGCTACAATGACAGGTAATTAAGAATTAAGTTAATCTGAACATGGTGTTATAGTCGGCGCACGAGCGATGGGACACAGTATCTCCGACGTAGCGATGAAGTGGGGATTTTTCTGTACGGACATATCAAGAATGTACCACGAATATCAGGAATTCGGTGAAACAACAAATCATCGATATCGCTGCGGGCGGAAAAAGCTCGTGCAAGATCGGGACCAACAATAACTGAAGAGAATCGTTCACCGTGACAGAAGTGCTACCCTTCCGCAAATTGCTGCAGATTTTAATTCCGGGCCATCAATAAGAGTCAGCGTGCGAACAATTCAACGCAACATCATCGATATGGGCTTTCGGAGCCGAAGGCCCACTCGTGTACCTTTGATGACTGCACGAGACAAAGCTTTCCGCCTCGCCTGGGCCCGTCAACACTGGACTGTTGATGAGTGGAAACATGTTGCCTGGTCGGACGATTTCCGTTTAAAATTGTATCGAGTGGATGGACGTGTATGGTTATGGAGACAACCTCACGAACCCATGGAACTGCATGTCAGCAGGGGACTGTTCAAGCTGGTGGAGGCTGTCAGTGATGTAGGGCATGTGCAGTTCGAGTGATATGGGACCCAAGATACGTCTAGATACCAGTCTGACCTGTCACACGTGCGTAAGCATCCTGTATGATCACCAGAATCCGTTCATATCCATTGTGCATTTCTACGTACTTGGGCAACTACAGCAGGACAGTGTGATACCCCATACGTCCAGAATTGCTACAGAGTGGCGCCAGGAACACTCTTCTGAGTTTAAAAACTTCCGCTGGCCACCTAACTCCCCAGATATGAACTTTGTTGAGCATATCTGGGATGCGTTGCAACGTTCTGCTCAGAAGAAATCTCCACGACCTGGTACTCTTACGGAGTTATGGACAACCCTAGAGGATTCATGGTATCAATTCCTGCCAGCACTATTTCAGAAATTAGTCGAGTCCATGCCATGTCGTGTTACGGCACTTCTGCGTGCTCGCGGGGCCCTACACGATATTGGGCAGGTGTACCAGTTTCTTTAGCCTTTCAATGTATATTAGTTCCCGTATGCCCATTGGTATTTACATATATCCTTCTGAGTATCTCGTAAGTATCCTGCACGGCACACCAAATGGCGGTTACAGAATACGGGTGTAGACGTCATGAATTATAATACAAGGCCACTTAGTGACTTTTACTAAAACCTGTCACAGTCATCAAGTGTGTGATGTGGCATCAGATTCAACAAACGTTTCGTTATGAATACCTGTTTCAAATCTACAATGTCTTTAGCAAATCTATAATGTCTCTACCATCGCAATTAGCTTTTCACAATATATATATATATATATATATATATATATATATATATATATATATATATATATATATATATATATGAACCAGTAGATAGTGTCGGAAGTTGCATGCGGCTTTTCGCGAATGATGCTGTAGTATACAGAGAACTTGCGGCATTAGAAAATTGTAGCGAAATGCAGGAAGATTTGCAGCGGACCTGCTGTGAGGAAAAAACGAGTTAGTACATTTCAAACATGAAATAGGTCATTTTAAAATCAACATGAAAAACCAAAATTCCAAAAGTATAAAACAGAAAAAAATGTATACCAAAAGAAAAAAAACCTATCATGCTCCACAATAGGCACTTGGTGCAGGGAGTGGCAACTGACCCTTAACATAGACAAATGTAATGTATTGCGAATACATAGAAAGAAGGATCTTTTACTGTATGATTATATGATAGCGGAACAAACACTGGTAGCTGTTACTTGTGTAAAATTTCTGGGAATATGCGTGCGGAACGATTTGAAGTGGAATGATCATATAAAATTATTTGTTGGTAAGGCGGGTACCAGGTTCAGATTCATTGGGAGAGTCCTTAGAAAATATAGTCCATCAACAAAGGAGGTGGCTTACAAAACACTCGTTCGACCTGTACTTGAGTATTGCTCATCAGTGTGGGTTCGGTACCAGATCGGGTTGACGGAGGGGAGAGAGAAGATCCAAAGAAGAGCGCCGCGTTTCGTCACAGGGTTATTTGGTAAGCGTGATAGCGTTACGGAGATGTTTAGCAAACTCAAGTGGCAGACTCTGCAAGAGAGGCGCTCTGCATCGCGGTGTAGTTTGCTCGCCAGGTTTCGAAAGGGTGCGTTTCTGGATGAGGTATCGAATATATTGCTTCCCCCTACTTATACCTCCCGAGGAGATCACGAATGTAAAATGAGAGAGATTCGAGCGCGCACGGAGGCTTTCAGACAGTCGTCCTTCCTGCGAACCATACGCGACTGGAACAGAAAAGGGAGGTAATGACAGTGACACGTAAAGTGCCCTCCGCCACACACCGTTGGGTGGCTTGCGGAGTATAAACGTAGATGTAGATGTAGAAGATAAATTTGAAATGGGGAGAAAAGGGATTTACGGTTCCTCTAGTATATGCAGATTGTTCTTTGCATCCAGAATGAGATGTACACTACTTTTCAACGTAGTGTGTGCTGATATGAAACTGCCTGGCAGATTACAACTGTGCGCCGGATCCCGATTCGAACTCCGAGCCTTTTATTCAATGAATTAAGAAAGGCAGGAGAATATTTTTCCTTGCGACGAACGACATGGTACAAATTTCATAATGTGTGTAGTACCGTACATGTCATGCAATTCCCAGAAAATTCCGGCCAGTGATATGTGGGCATGGAGCTCGCGGGCAATAGCGTCGCAGATGTGTTCCATCATGATTGGATCACGTGAATTTGGTGATCCAGACATCATTTTGAGCTCACTACCATGCTCATCAAACCACTGTAGCACGATTCTGTCCTTGCTATATGAACAGTTGTCCCACTGGAATATGCCATAGCTGTCGAAGACGACATTAAGCATGGAAGTAAGCATGTGATTCGAAATATTTTTCACGTAAGGATCCATGGAAGCCCTGGTGAATGTGCCTCATAGCGTAGTACTGCCCCAAGCGGCCTGCGTCCACGATGTGGTGCATGCTTCTATCTCCAGACCAACTGGATGAGTAAGTACCCCCAACACAACCACCGATCGAGTTTGACGGGAACCACGATTCATTAGATCAGGAGACATGTATCCAATTGAGGCACTTTCCAAAGGAAGATTCCATAGGTCATGTGACTTTGTTTCGGAAATTATTTAAAAGTAATCAGCGGGTTATGTAGAATATTTCACCAAGGTTTTGTTTCATTACCTCAATGCTAGAGGACTGGGCAGCGTTTGCTTGATCCATGTCTGCGCAGGAAGAAGATGAAGAAGAAAAAGAAAATGTCATTCAGTGACAACAAACCATATCAGAGAAACTGCCCATCATAATGAGTGGACCACAGGACGCAACAGTGATATTTTATTTTTATAGTTGTATTTCGTTATCAGAAAACTTTGTTACTTTATTTCTGCACCTTTCCGAGGCTTCAGAATAGTCGATTAGCTTGGCCGTTTCCGAGACGCTCGTTCGCCAGTGGCGAACTATAACAGGCTGTCCTCCAGAGTGAGGATCACGATTAGGGACAGACCTTGGGGGGTACGTCACTGCACGTGACACTGTAAATCTTACGTGTACCAACAGTTATCTATGGCGAACATCGAGTAACTATTTTAGACAAGTTTTATAATTTTTAGCTGCGCGTTTGAATGCACGCAAACTCTCCATAGGCTGTATTTCCCGTGGACCCCGCTGAGTTGCTCACGTAAATAAACTTCTTCACTTAGAATGTGTGTGTATGAAAATCTTGGTTTCTATCGAAAATTGCCAACCATATAGTAGAAATGCTTATTTAGAGTTTCAGAAGAAGTTAAGCTGCCAATTTCCATTACATGATTCAGTAAATTTAACGTTTCCTTTATATAAATAATTTCCTCCTCTACTCGTAGATTATGATTCTTCGCTATTAATTGTCATGTTGTAAATGCAAAACTAGTATCGATTATAAGCAGTTTGTACTGTGTAATTGTGTGTGTGTAACTATGAAGTGGTTGTTCTTTACAAATGAAGGTCATTGAATTGTCGGAGAGAAAGTGGAAGTTTGTAATTTATGTGTTATGGAAACTAAAATAATGTTTAAAAGTAATGAAACTTTATAAAATATGTATGTTCAGAAAGAGAAATTGTACTTTAAAAACTGGTTCACGATTATGGATTTTGTATTGTATAGTATAAAAGGTGTAGGGAACCCCTTCCGGTACGGGAGTGGCCTGGAGCGCGTTAAAAGGTGGTTTTGGCGGTCGACCTGGGCGGCTACTGGGTGAGCACGATACGCAGTCAGTGGCTAGCCATTGTACGGTTAACATCGAGAGTGCCAAGTGAGGCATTTGGAAGCAAATCTATATTGAAATTGCCTCGGATGTCGTTTCGGCTGACGTATGGTGCTCTTGTTATTATTATGGAATGACCATAAAACGAGGATAATACGTCGCCAAGAAGACTTTATAAAGAGTATTCAACATCAAGAGTGTCAGACCAGGTAACCGCCACGTGCTTGACACCACTATAGCGCCACTGCCCCACCAACTTCAGGAACTCAGATATGTATCATAGTATGGAGCAGTATGTTGAATGGATGTTTTTCAGTAATAATCCCAATGGTATAAAAATGTGTTTGAACCTTAAAATTGTCCTGATGATGAAAACAATGCAGTGTCCCATCCTAAATGTGCAGAAACCGAGTATCCTGTTTCTAAATAATTAATGGATTGCTTCTGTACTAAATGTGCTAAAGTTCAGCGCCAAAGTGTGTAGTGTTATCCTAAAAATACTTGCTTCACAGGTGATGGATAGAGCACACAAACTGAACCTATAAGAAATGTAATTTTGATTTGATTATTGCGATGAACTATTTTCTAAAGTTAATTGAACTTAATTTTTGAAATTACTTGCTTTAAAGTATGAACATATAAACTATTTCTAGTTGGGTTAGAAAGCAATGTTGGCAAATTGCATTTTGTTTCTGAAACAGTCACATAATTTGCCTGAAAAGACAGTTTCAGATTATGGGCTCCCACTATATTCTTTTCTGTTACAAGAAAGATAACTTAAATACTGCTTTTACTAAAGAAATCTGAAGCATTTCCATAAAAGTGTGAGTATAAAAAAGTGTCTGTGTAATCTTATTTAACTTTATTTGTGGTGTCTGTATGTTAGTTAAACCAGGACTCTGTTCATGCGCAATTTTGGTCTTGTAAGGTCTTTAACATATATTGGTAAGTTAGCAATCGATTGCAACAATGATTATTATTACTATGAGTGAAATATTTTTTAAAGTTCCTATGACTACTGATTTGTGTAAATAGTAACAACTGCTACCCACTACACAGTTCGTCCTGTAGTCGTGTGCATTCATTGCACTATTCAAAAGAAGTATTAATGAAACTCAATTTAATAGTTCATATTAAATTTTCTTGAAACCCAATGTTTCAAATTATGATGCCTAATTAGGCTGGCGACGGTTTATTATTTCATTTGTATGAATGTCAGTATTAATATTACCTCCAAAGTAAAGTCTTTCAGTTTTCTGTTAATTGCCACTTATACGAAATTAATGATCGGTACCCTCTGTCCATTAGGTAAAGACACGGTCAAACATCAAATTCCTGCCAGAGTCTAACGCTAGTTTGCCATCTTAGTGTTATATTTGGCGCAAGCATGCGATATAGTGTTATAAACGCTTTCGATCTGTTTCACGTATTTTGAGATGTTTGTCCTACATTACCACTGCCTCTCAATTGAAAGTACTAAAGAATCCAAGTAGAAGTCAACTGCCCGTGTTCCACTCGTTCGAAGTAACTGCTAACGTATAACAAAATTACCCTGCGGTAATTGTTGACAAATTAGACATATTGTTGTTTAGTTGTAATCTTAGTGTGTGATAAAAACATGTTATATATTTCCTTAATTGGTAAGTGCTTTCATTTTACTTATGCTCAATAACAGATATATTTTTTGGAAATAAAAGTAATTGTAAATGACTTTAAATGTATTCCTGGAGTTGAGTAATGATATCATCTTGTGTTTATATCGAATGGTGAAATGCTGTACTAATAGTTTTAACTTGTCAATGTAATTCGCGTACATTAGCTTCTCAAACTGATATAATACACTCCTGGAAATGGAAAAAAGAACACATTGACACCGGTGTGTCAGACCCACCATACTTGCTCCGGACACTGCGAGAGGGCTGTACAAGCAATGATCACACGCACGGCACAGCGGACACACCAGGAACCGCGGTGTTGGCCGTCGAATGGCGCTAGCTGCGCAGCATTTGTGCACCGCCGCCGTCAGTGTCAGCCAGTTTGCCGTGGCATACGGAGCTCCATCGCAGTCTTTAACACTGGTAGCATGCCGCGACAGCGTGGACGTGAACCGTATGTGCAGTTGACGGACTTTGAGCGAGGGCGTATAGTGGGCATGCGGGAGGCCGGGTGGACATACCGCCGAATTGCTCAACACATGGGGCGTGAGGTCTCCACAGTACATCGATGTTGTCGCCAGTGGTCGGCGGAAGGTGCACATGCCCGTCGACCTGGGACTGGACCGCAGCGATGCACGGATGCACGCCAAGACCATAGGATCCTACGCAGTGCCGTAGGGGACCGCACCGCCACTTCCCAGCAAATTAGGGACACTGTTGCTCCTGGGGCATCGGCGAGGACCATTCGCAACCGTCTCCATGAAGCTGGGCTACGGTCCCGCACACCGTTAGGCCGTCTTCCGCTCACGCCCCAACATCGTGCAGCCCGCCTCCAGTGGTGTCGCGACAGGCGTGAATGGAGGGACGAATGGAGACATGTCGTCTTCAGCGATGAGAGTCGCTTCTGCCTTGGTGCCAATGATGGTCGTATGCGTGTTTGGCGCCGTGCAGGTGAGCGCCACAATCAGGACTGCATACGACCGAGGCACACAGGGCCAACACCCAGCATCATGGTGTGGGGAGCGATCTCCTACACTGGCCGTACACCACTGGTGATCGTCGAGGGGACACTGAATAGTGCACGGTGCATCCAAACCGTCATCGAACCCATCGTTCTACCATTCCTAGACCGGCAAGGGAACTTGCTGTTCCAACAGGACAATGCACGTCCGCATGTATCCCGTGCCACCCAACGTGCTCTAGAAGGTGTAAGTCAACTACCCTGGCCAGCAAGATCTCCGGATCTGTCCCCCATTGAGCATGTTTGGGACTGGATGAAGTGTCGTCTCACGCGGTCTGCATGTCCAGCACGAACGCTGGTCCAACTGAGGCGCCAGGTGGAAATGGCATGGCAAGCCGTTCCACAGGACTACATCCAGTATCTCTACGATCGTCTCCATGGGAGAATAGCAGCCTGCATTGCTGCGAAAGGTGGATATACACTGTACTAGTGCCGACATTGTGCATGCTCTGTTACCTGTGTCTATGTGCCTGTGGTTCTGTCAGTGTGATCATGTGATGTATCTGACCCCAGGAATGTGTCAATAAAGTTTCCCCTTCCTGGGACAATGAATTCACGGTGTTCTTATTTCAATTTCCAGGAGTGTATTATAAATTGTTCGCCACATTAATTGATTTATACAAACCACAAAAAAAGCCCCGACTGTGGATATTGTTTACTCACTTTAGTGGCATTGGTTTCAAGAAAGATGGGAGATCTGCTGAGTTATTGTATGAAGTTGATAATTCATAAATTACGAAGTTAATGCTTCCCCAGTGGCAGTGCTGAAGTGCTAAATATTTGGTATTAAGACGCGAGTTCAGGTCGGGTTGTGATGGCCAATCTCGTGAGATAGTATTTTCTGATAATCAAGGGCGAGTTCACGTTATGATGACCCATCTCTAAATAATATCTTCTGAGAAGCAAGGGCATGAGGTCGTTTGAGTTTGCTGCTGCACATGATCAGAATACGAGGAGTATGAGGGAGGGCAGCTAAAATCACTACCCAGCTACGGTAACAACTCACCTAGCATGCTCTTCCCTGCCGTGTCTTGGAGCAGAATTAATCTTCGCCCAGCAGGATAGCGCTGGTTGATGTGTTAAAGAGCATGCTTCAGTGCGAAGGACAGGTAAACGTTGCTTCTCTTTGCAGCAGCCCTTGGTGTCAGCACAGGGTCAAACCAACCATGCTTACGTTCGCCTGCAAAGAACGAGTAGCAACTAACTTTGCACCATGAAGCATAATATCACTTTACCTACAACTTTTTATGTATTAAACTATTAGCCATAATGATAATAATAGCGATCATCCATTGGGTTTTTGAGAGTCGATGGGAAGTATTGTAAGAGAACCTGGGTCTTCGCAAAACACACATTCCTTCCAGAATCATTCACTGAAACATATTTCATTACACCTGTACCATCATCGCTGGATTCATAATTTTATTACTTCTACAACTCATTTTTAACTTCAAAGATAGCAAGAGCCAACAAGTGCAAAAATTACTGAGCAGTCAGTTTAACACCTTGAGAGGTTCCATGTCCTCTTTTGCATGTTGCCTCTCATCTTCATCAATTTTATTAATATTCTATGTTATTTCATGGTGGTAACAGACCAAATAATGTTATTGTAATGAGAGTATTTGTACTGAGAGCTCAAAAATACTTTTCACTTGATTCCTACGCATGTTGGGTTACTTCCCTGTGTGGCCTGTGCGAGGCTGCACTTCCCTGAATTCTGAGGGGTTCATACAATAGGCTTAAGCACCTGGTGGAACGACTGATGTCGGTAGAGTTTCCCCTATTGCATGCAGGGCGAAACGACCTGCGAGATGTCTGACTGTCGCCGCAGTTCCGGCGCGTTCGGAACGAAGACTCCTGGCACCAACTGACTGCATTGTCCTCCTGATTCTGAGAATACTTGTGGACCGTGCCCTACTGGGTGCGACTGTCCGGCGCCAGATGGCTAGTGGCCTAGGCAGGTTGCTTCCGTAGCTGATCAAACGGCAAATTCAGTGCCCTCAGCTGAATAGCAGAGGCATGATTGGTCAACTTAAACTGATGCTAGTTGACGTCATGATGACCTGCTCGGAACTCGAAGGAACGGTCGCTATTGGCGCGAATGATGAGACAGTGTGGTGGGATTTTGGAATCAGCACTGAACGCTGATTCGCGGTTTTCTAGGAGAGTAGGAAGTTGAGCAATGCTGGCTTCACTCTTCTCTTGATTGGGCGCGGAGGATTCATCTTCGTCGGAGTAGGACAGTCTTGCGACTTAGTCGCACTTTTTCGGCAGAACTTAGAATTCTCGGACAGCCTTCGAGGCAAGGGGTTGAAGCAGGGTTGCTGCTCACCAGAAGTCGGCGCTTACATCGTCAAAAAGCTTCCTACCGACGACATGCTACAAATTTCAGGGTTGGTAAAGTGTTTTGTGGCTCCAGCATTGTAGGACCTATCAATTTTATACTGAAGTCCTCAGCAGCACGCGTGCTCGTTTTGCCACAAGTCCACCTTGTTTGTTTCTCCATGTGATCCCATGTGAGCTCCCACTACTAATCGCGATACTGCAATACAGTCGAGAGAACAATATTTAATTGATTAGGACCTCCAGTCATGATCTTCAAGCTATTGCATCATAGAGATTAGGAGTCCTTGTGCTCAAGCCAACTCTTATTCGCATAATAGTTCAGAATACCCTATTCTTTAACATATTGTTTGTATCGATAATCATGTGCCTTTATGTTCTGATGTATAATAAATCTCATTGTGATATTTAAGCCGCATATCATTTCGTAGATATATGCAGAATCCCATTTCCTGTTGTTTATTACGATAAAGTTCT